>NC_090440.1:624986026-626186026 GCF_031143425.1 Pleurodeles waltl
GTGGCGCAATCCCAGGTTTACTGATTTCAGTAAATCTGGGATTGTCTATCTCCATTGGTGGATACACGTGAACGCCAATGCTCCATCCATGGAACGCCTACCACTACGAAATGTACCACAATGCATCGCAAGCCGCTGCATCGCATAACATTTCTTTACAGTTACGCAAGGCTGTGCAAATCTCCCCGTGCGTGTCTTTGTAAATCTTACTTAAGCGTTTGCGTTGCATTGCAAAAATGCGAAGACAACGCAAAGTCTTAGTTAATCTGGGTCACAGAAATAAGCATTGGATTTTACCACCAGCTAAACAGACATTCGTAAGATCATAAGTAGGGCGATGTAATTTTCAATTCTTCACCGGCGCTACAACATTTTATTTACTGATTATTTTTTATATTTATGTTTAACAGCGTCCTCTGCGATGGTCACAGGGTCGCGACAGCCCTAGGAGAAGCAGAGAACGGTGAAATGAAGTCCCTGCCCCGCTGAACCGGCTCCTGCCGGCGTGACTTTAAATTGCGTTTGACTGAAGCAGAAAGCAGAGGTTAATTGAACGGGAGGGCTCCCATCGCAAATCACTTCCACAGCCTCAGCAGGTGTGAGGCGAAAAACAAACACAACCACGACCTGATTAGCTAAAAACCCATCAGCAAACCTTGCAGTTTCAGGAGTTTCCGAAGAACCGGGCCCGCGGAAGTGTGGGAAAATCAATAGGCCTTTAATCACCGCGAGATTACAGCGGGATTTATTTGTTCGAGACTAGGGAACAATAACCCCTCTCCCCCTTCCAAGATTAATTACTTAGGGAGCAAACACCAGGTTTACTGAGCGCTCTGTATTTGGAAGTGTCACGGATCTGTACAGTCATTCCTGCCTTGGTACTCGTTTACAAGGCACGCTCATTTTCTTTGTCATGATCCCTTGTTCCCAAACCTACAGATGACAGCAACAACAGAACCAAGAAATAAAACCACTCCCCTGCTTGCTTGGGGAGGAGAGCTGCCTAAGAGTGTTCCACATACACATTTCCACATACACAAAAGAGGACGTTCGCAGCAAGATTAATCATGCACTCGTGCACGGGGTCGTTGGTAGAATGCAATTTAAGAAGCGCTGGTGATAGCGCGTCAGCCATGGCCTCGCGGCGCCTGCTGAGAGTTGGAGGGTATCTGGCGCCATTCGGAGTGCTGCATCGTTCCCGCAGAATGCCTCCTCTGCGTGTCGTGCGATGGCAGAGATGCAAACACAGAAAGGACAGATGGTGCTGGTGTACGTGATGCACTGTCCCTTACACAACGCAGTGCCACGGTAGTAGCGATGCCAAGAGGTGTAGCATTGAGAGGTGTCCTCTCGGTGCCAAGCCATCTGTTTGTAAATGTGGTTCTTCAGTCCTGTGACAAGTTTGTTCCCGTACGGCAGAGCCTGGCCTGTTCCTGGACAGCACCCAGCCCCTGCTCTAGCAGGATGACAGATTCTCTCCTGTACATCAACATGGCAGCATTGTCCAGCGTTTGTTCGAAGGGGCTTACGGCCAGCAAACACCGCATCCACGCTCTTCCGCCGTCATTCTAAAGTGACCACCTTCTAAATGTGGGGTGGCTGCAACATTCTTCAAAATTGGAACAGATTCACCAGTTGACCCTATCTGCAGGTCCGAAACTCCATGCAGACGATCCGAACTGATAAGAATTAATATTCATTTCCAGGTTTTGAATACCAGCTCAACTGGGCTGCATTATGGCGAGGTTGCCTCAATATTTCTCCACAGATTTAGAAAATAACTTTTATCATATGCGGTGTCTGGCACTGCTTGCACCCAGGTCTAGATTCTGGCTGAGAGTCTTGTTGAATTGGGTGAATCTTGGTTAAAGGGACATATGGGCTGTCCACTGCTTACCATAGGCTGGCTTTATCGCCATTCTCATTTGCGTGCTTCATATTCATAAGCTTTTCTTGTTACAGCTTGTCCATCTTGTGCATAGCCTCTTTACCATACAATTCACTGGCTGACTTCTATCCTGCCACTGCTCACTTTTAGGGAACTACATTTTCTCTTTGCTTTTGTACTCCTGAGCCTGCATGTGTTTTCCAGCTCCTTTCCTTGTGTGCTTCTCCCAGCACTCTGTTTCCATCTCTCTCATGTGCTGCTCCCCCTGCCAAACCGCCTGCCTCTCCCGTGCTCTGAATTGATTTCTTGCTTGTCTGCTTCTCAATCAATCAGGGATTTGTAAAGCGTGATATTCACCCATGAGGGTCTCAAGGCGCTGGGGAGGAGGAGAAGGTGGGGGTACTGATATTGCTCGAACAGCCAGGTCTTGAGAAGTTTCCTGAAGGTAAGGAGGTCTTTGGTCTAGCGCAGGTGGGTGGGAACAATGTTCCACGTTTTGGCAGCGAGGTGCAAGAATGATCTACCGCCGGTTGTAGTTCTGTGGACATGTGGAA
Organism: Pleurodeles waltl; assembly: GCF_031143425.1. NCBI lineage: Eukaryota > Metazoa > Chordata > Amphibia > Caudata > Salamandridae > Pleurodeles > Pleurodeles waltl. The sequence continues at coordinate 624,988,469 of NC_090440.1, forward strand.
CGGTTGCAAGGGCGAGGTCGGCGGAGTGGAGATGCCGAGTCACGGTGTAGAAGGAGAGTCGTCTGTTGAGGTATTCTGGTCCGGTTTTGTGCAGTGCTTTATGAGCGTGGGTGAGGAGTTTGAAGGTGATTCTCTTGTTGACTGGGAGCCAGTGCAGGTTTTTCAGGGGGTCTGTGATGTGGCAGTGGTGGGAGATGTCCAGGATGAGGTGTGCGGAGGCGTTCTGGATGCGTTACAGCCTCTTCTGGAGTTTGGCCGTGGTTCCTGCATAGAGAGCATTGCCGTAGTCCAGCTTGCGGCTTATGAGGGCTTGGGTGACTGTTCTGGTTTAGATGGGTATCCATTTGTAGACCTTTCGGAGCATGCAGAGGTTGTTGAAGCAGGAGGAAGAGATGGCCTTGACTTGCTGGGTCATGGATAGTGAGGGGTCCAAGATTAATTCTAGGTTGCGTGCGTGGTCGGTTGGAGTCGGAGCGGTTCAGAGAGTGGCAGGCCACCAGGAATCATCCCATGGGGAGGGGGTGGAACCGAAGATGAGAACTTCCGTCTTGTCGGAATTGAGCTTGAGGCAGCTGCTCTCCATCCATTCGGCGATGGCCTTCATTCCTTCGTGGAGGTAGGTCTTGGCGGAGTCCTTGGTGAGGGAGAGGATCAGCTGGGTGTCGCCGGCGTATGAGATGATGTTGAGGTTGTGGGATCGGGCGATGTTAGCGAGCAGGGCCATGTAGACGTTGAAGAGGGTTGGGCTGGGGGACGAATCCTGGGGTATGCCACAGATGATTTCGGTGGCCTCCGAGTGGAATAGGGGGGAGACGGACTCTCTGGGTTCTGCTGGTGAGAAAGGAGGTGACCCAGTCCAGAGCTCTGTCGCGGATTCCAGCATTGCTTCTCCCACACCACCTGCATTGTTCTCTCACTTGCTTCTTTCCTTATCCCCTGTCCATTCCTCTTTGCTTCCCCCGTGCGCTCATCCATTGCCCCCCTTCGCATCCACCATCTTTTTTTCTGTTTCAACTTTTTTGTGAGGGAGGCAGGCAGCATCTTGGTGTTCCCCCGCCACTTTAAAAAGTTTTCATGCTACTTCTTTTTATTTATTTTTTAGTTTACCAATCCATGTTGGATTGGTACATAAAATAAAATGCCTGCATATTTTTGTAGGCGTGCATGGTTAATGACGCATGCTCACATCATATATGCACGTACCTATAAAATGATGCAGTCATATTGTGCCTTTTACTGTAAACTTAGGGGCTGCTTCACAGCATCTGGTCAGTGCTGCATAGCATTACCAAAATGCACTGACAATGTGAGTAAATCCCAAAGGCAAGGCATATTGGCTTTGCCAAAGCTAATTCTGTGGTAGATACTGCTGCTATTTTGACATAAGGAGAAAGCACTAACCGGTTACCAGGTGCATGAGATTCCTTTAAAACATGAAGAGAAATGGTAAAAGCCAGTAAAGGAGCGGTTCTAATGGCATGGACAGTCATTGTATTTAGTTTCTCAGCCACAGGCGAGCAGTCTGCCAGTTCTTTGTAAGAGGGAGCTGCCTACAGAAATGTTTAAAACATTGGCAAATTGGTCTTTGGCCCTGGGGCCCAGGTTTTAGGGGGCTCCCTTCAGCCCTGTTTTCGCATGATCCTGCCCTAACGACTCTGAATGATTCTTAAATATAGATTGTTTTAAATACACTTCTTTTTAATATATTTTTAATAAGGGTGATAAAGGGGTGTCCTTTACAGGCATTATGCAGAGAAACATGTTTTTGTTTTTCAACAGGATGCAAAATCCATAAAAAAAGGTTCCTTTTGGAGCGAAACATGACCTCAGGTATGAGAAACTGCAATGGTTCACACAGATTATTTGCAATATTAGTCAGCTGCTGCTATATTACAATTTTGAAAACACACATCACTGTCCCTGAATATTAGATGGAAAGACATTTAGAATTTGGACTAGTGTGCCTGTGCAGGGTCAGTATTGTAGCCAAAGAGGACATGAAAAAGCTGAAATTGGATCATAAATAGAAAGCTGTTCACAACAGGGCCTCCAAAAATATGTTTGGCCCAGGGTCCCCAAAATCTCTAAGATGCCCCTGGCTGTACTTTCCTGGTAAGCACAAGGCAAATGAGAGAAAAGGAGGGAGTACATAAAACAGGGGAAGGGGGAGTGTTGACTAGGCCCACTGCTATATTAAAGCTTCAAAGGACAAGCAAAGCTGGATTTCCAGAAGGGGATACATATGGTTCAGGTCTGTCTATACAGGGAGGCTTAGGATCAGATGTGTGCCTTAGAAAGGAAACAACAAATGTCCAATGCAAGAGCAGCACATTTCTATCATTATTTCTGTTATAGTTTGAAAGCTTCAAACAGACAGCACAATATGCATAATTCTCACCATTGGTGATAAACCTGCAGTAAACTGAGGAGTGGCTAGGGGTGGAAAAACAGAGTAATGGTGTTCGCCACCACCTCTGCTAGGTGCCTTATCTAATGGGGTTTCAGACTAAAGCACCTGATTTTGCAGAGGCATACTTATTCTTTCTGTCACCGTGAGAAAAGGCCTCTTTTGACTTGGCTAGCCCCCACTTTCTGCCTGGTATTTGATGTGGTTTCAAAGTTGTTAGTGCCCAGGCCCTCTGCTAACCAGGTTCCCTGGGCCAGATCTCTTTCCCAAAACTGTTGTGATGCATTGGCACAATTGGAAACACCTTTAGGTGCCCATGTAAGTCCCTAGTAAATGGTACTAAGGTACCCAGGGCATGAGGTACTAAGGGTAGGCTCTTGAGGGCAGCACCACAGATTATGTCACCCTCAGGGACCATGCCTCCAAGTGCACCCAGCATGTGCATTGCAGGCTGAGTGCCCTGGTGTACAATCCTAAAATACAAAACTGACATGGCACACAGCCTGTGTGCCCTGCCCACTACACACTGCATGTAATATAGTTAAGTCACCCCTCTAGAAGGCCTTCCAGCCCAAAGGCAGGATGCACTATACTGCATGTGTGGGCATAGATACATGAGCAATATGCCCTTACTGTCTCCCTACCAACCCTGGGACATGGTAAGTGAACAGTGCAGCCATTTTACACGCATGTGCTGGACATTGGTTGGTACAAGTTTCACAACCACATGATGGCATTCTGCACCCTGGGTTGTTTGGTATTGTTGTATAGCTATTTTAGCCATATTTTAGACACGTTATGTTAGAAAACTAGGCCTGTTGTTGTGCACATTAGCCCAGTTACATTTTATTTAGCATCGCTTTATTTTTCTAGCAATAGCCATATTTGCGGTGTTGTTTAATTTCCTCTATCTAATTGTTCTTCGCCTAGGAAAGCATTACGTTCTTAGCAGAACTTTCATTTCACTTTGAGCTTTCCTGAAGGCTGCAGTCAGATAGGGTTGCCGCCAGAAGTGGTATGCTGTGTATCCAACATTCACACAAACATACCCGCTCCTAATGTGTGTCCCTTTCTTAGAATATCGACTATTTTATTATAAAAAAACTTCTTTGTCCCATACACCTTAGAGGGAGATTCCAGCCAGATGACCATGACTGCATGCTGATTGTCTTCGCCACAGCTGCTTGCTTAGAGTACAGAATCCCTGGCCCATATGGGGATGGTGTCTCTCTAGGCTACAGGCTCCTATTCTCAGTTATGGGGGATGATGTCTTTCCAGGGGGAAAACCTGAAGGGCGGATTAAGTTTATTATGCTGTGCTCTAACATAGCTTAGGTAGGCGAACTATATATCACCCCTAGTGCCTGTATGGTGGGACTGTTTTTCTTTCACTCTACTTGTCACAATCTTGCTTTTATTGTGTTTTATCATCCTAGTTAATGCAATACATGCCATTTTATCCAAGCTGCAGTTACTTTAATAAACCTTTATTGAACTATATTCTGTTTCTGTTTGTCTTTGCCTGTGTGAGACTAATCTAACTTCTAGAAAGGGACAAGATCTGATCGACCAGGATTCCCCTGAGGAGTCTTTCTTGTCATGCGCCCGATTCCCACAATTATCCCTGTTATTGGACAGAGATGAGGCGCTGCTAGTTAGCCAGAAAACCTGGATTAGGCCAACAGGCGTCACATGGTGTGGAATTGTACTTAGTACACCACAATCTATGCGATTGTGCCGCCCAAATCTAGTAGCCTCATTAGGATAATGAGAACCCACGTGACAGTATTAAGCAACTCAGAATGATAAATCTAAATTGGTACCCGTATTGGATTTATTGCAAAATGTACCCAGGAGCCCATCTTAGAGGTACTCCCTGCAAAAGCGAACTACCCTGGCATGATTGCTGGCCGGTCACTACCAGCCTGTCACCACCAGACAGGATTCTGCAACCCTAGGGTGACATCATGTGCTCTCTGGGTCTAGAGAACAAAACCCTTCCTGGGCAGAAGTGTTACACCTCCTCCCCCAGCAATGTGCAAGGCCCTCCCTAAGTGCTTCAAAGAGCTTATCACCTTTGAAACTCGACCCCCAGCCCTGCTGCTAGCAGCAGATGGTGGCCCTCATTGTAAACCCTCACTTTTGGTGGGAGCAGCGGCAGGAAAATGCACAGAGACAGGAGGAGTGGCCACCCCCAGCTTGCACCACCACTAAGGTATTGCATGCAAGGTGACCCCTCCATTTCATTTTCCTCCATCTTGCATGGGAGGGAAATGGTCTATCAGAAGTAGGAAAGTGACCTATGCTCACGGGAAGTGGTCACTCAGTGGGTGTAGCCACCCTAAGGTGGATGGCCCATTGGTCACTACAAGGTACCCCCTAAATGCCCACTAAATGCAGTATTTAGAGGGCACCCTTAGACCTGCAGATCGGATTCCAAGGACACAAGAAGACCAGCAACAAAGAAGACCAAAGGCACAAGAACTGCATTCCAATTGCACAAAAATAAGGCACCAAACCCTGCCTGCTGCACCCAGGACTCGACAATTGCCGCTGAGGGGTTGCTCGGACATCAGAAGGACTCTAAAACTCCCAAGAGGATCTTGACTCTTCTAAAAATCGCTCAAGATCTCCCTCCAGAGCGAAGGGATCAGTCTTTTGAAACAAAGTCCCAAAGACCAGTGAAGTCCAGTTCACTGACCAAGGAACCGGACACTACAGCGGGACCAAATTTCACCCAGTGGACCCAGAGGACAAACCCTGCAAGTTGCCAAGTTTGGTGGCATTGCGCCCTCCAGTGGCTGAACCATGCAATAGGCTGGGGTACCGGTCACTCAACATCGGACACCAAGAGGAAAAGTCCACATCGGTGCCAAAAGGTCGAGGAGGAAGACCCAGTAATGGGATGTCAGAAACTACCAGAACCACCCACCAGAGTGGTTCTGCTGACCTGCAAGCGACCCTCATAGTGACCTCCCTCCTGCTTTCAAGGGCCCTTTTGCACACAGCTCCTGGCTCATCTATTTGCTCTGCACCCGGACTCTCTGGGATCTACACCGGAGAATCAGCTGTGTTCAAAGGGTCCCCACCCCTTGCAACTTCTACATTCCAAGGGGACCCACCGGACCCACCTTGAAGTCCACCTGTACATTGCTTTTTTAAGTGGTCCCCCGCAATGGTACTGCACCAGCTCCAGGGACTTTTCAGCAGCTCTTCCCACCAAAACTGGGAACCGGCCAAACTCCTCCTGTTGGCCCATAAGACTTCTTGATTACCTCGATCTAAGAACAAAATAAGACATTGGCAAACACATTGCCTGATTTTATATGCATTTTTAAAAGTTTCTCCCACTGATTCCCATGGTGCGTAATTACACACAAAAAGACAATTTTTGCTAAATTTTGAAAAATCATGGCTTAAAAAGTACTTACCCGATTTTGATGATCTTGGTCTTAAAAATGTTATGTAAATCAGAAGTATTTTTGTAAATTGGTCTCAAGTTATTCCTTTGAGCGTGTGTCTTCATGTATTAATACTGTGAGAACGATAAATACTTTGGACTTCTCCAAGATTAGCCTAACTACTCAACCAAACTACATTAGGTGGTCTAGTTTTTACCTCTGTAAACCAACATGTGGTTGCCCGGACCCTCTGCACAGTGTGCCTAGTTTTGCACACTACATAGAGGGCCAGCCTTCTAAAGAGGCCCATAAGGAAGGAGCATTGCCAACCCACATGCAGGAGGCCCTAAAATTATGTTGTTGAAACCAGACAGGGACCCTGTAGATCCTGGCTCATACCGGCCAGTGTCTATGTCCAATGTGGACATTAAATTACTTGGCAAGGTTCTGGCAATGAGGTTAGGCCGGGTGATCACTCACCTGGGACCAATGCAGGTTTATGCCAAGGAGTGGTACCCATATGAACCTACGATGGCTCTCCCATGTGATGCATGAAACCCGGGACACAGACCTGCGAGCTGCACTGATTGCCTTGGATATTGAAAAGGCATTTGACACCCTATCTTGGGAATATCTGAGGGGAAGTGATGAGGTGGATGGGTTTTGGGCCAGGCTTACTATATGTGTGCGTCTGTTATACACAGTCCCAAGTGCTAGAGTGCGCATTGGATGAGTGGTCTCTGATTCATTCTGCATTGAGAGAGGTATGTGGCAGGGATGCCCGCTGTCACACTCCTGTTTGCGAGGGAGTTTTCCCCATCCACAAACTTGAAATTGGCATAAAAGTGGCATGCCTGGCTTCCAGTCTCAGAACACTGCTGGGCTCAAAAAGGACAGAAGAAGGACTGCACCTGCTGAACCTGGGGATCTCAGAAAGAAAGGCTGCACCAAACAAGACTGTACCTCCTGATCCAAGACAGAATTTCAGAGAGACAAAGGGTCTGCTCTTACTGTCGACATTGTGGTGAGAGGCCCCTAAGGGCTGGACCTGCTCCCACTTGTGCCAAGCACCAGTGAGTGGACTCCAAGGGCTAGTTGGTCAGCCTAGTTTTAAGCTTCAAGTTGCAGAGGGCCCAATTCACCTGACTGTATGCAAGGAAAAAAACAGATATGTTTGAAGGTAAAATCTTGTCTGGGACCAACCTGGCACCTGCATACGACCTTGAGTTGCGTTGCAGTCAGCCTGACTCTGCTTTGGCCCCTCGTGAGTGAAGCAAATGTAAAGCAGTGGTTTATGAAAGCTTTGCAAAAATATTAACTCCAGTTCCTGTCATCAGATTTTTGTTGTTTTGGTGTTTATTTAAAAATAAAAATATATCCTATTTTTATAAACTGGAGTGGAATTGTCATTGAATCATGTTTCTTTCTTATTAACTGTTTTGGTACTGATAAATGCTTTACACTTGTTTTCTTTCGAGTTAAACCTGACAGCTCTGTGCCACCGCTAGCCAGCACTGGGTTAACATTTGCTTTAAAGAAACCTAACTGGACCTGATACAGAATACTGAGGACATTTCTTGGTGAGGTTTCGCAACCACACTAACTAATAATTGAATGTCTCACACCAAAAAATGCTGCAATCATTATAGTTAGAAACGAAATGCTGAGAGCCAAAATAAAACTACTGCAGCCTAGCTTATTCTGGTGTAAAACCTAGCTCACTGGATGCTGCACCTACTGGGAATGAAAGCTAGACATAAAATAACGAAGACAAAGTAAAAATGGTAACAGTAAAAAATTAAACAAATTTAAAGCGAGAGTGCAAGTGAGGCGCCTTGCTAATACAAGGAAATAAATTCAGAGAAGAGTGCTCTCAATGTGCATTCTAAAAATCAGTTTCATTTAAAAAAGAAGCTACCATACTGCTTACTGCCTGGAGCTTCAAATAACTAACCATGATTAAGTTGGCGGGGGCATGGCCAGAGATTATCTGACAACGCTTAAAGCATTGTAGTTAGATACAGGGCAGCAAGGGTTACAGTAAAAGTACCAAAGTCTAGCCCTCCAGGTGCTCCATCTACTGGAACAGAAAACTCAAAATAAAATAAGACTCAGTAAAATGAGAACTGTGAAATATATAATGATTTTAAAATGTGTGTCAGCTAGGCACTTTGCTAATACTAAGAAATACACGCAGAGATGTGTGTTCTCTATGTGCATTCCTAAAGAAAAGTTTCATACCAAAAAGCAGCTTCTGTATTGCCCGTGCCTTGAAGCAGGTGCCCTTATTAATATGGAGGGGCGTGACCAGAGGTTAACAGGCAACGTTGCAAGCATTGTAGTTGGAAGTATAAATGCGGGATGGGCAGCAAAATAAAACAGCTGGAACCCAGAAACTCTTATAGGCGCCGCACTTCCTGAAAAAAAAACCTCAAATTAAAATAACTAAAACAGAGCAAAAATTAATCTAAAATAAGAGCAACATTGCAAGCAGAAACGTTTTCACTGCATACCTGGAAATTGCTAAGGCTGAGATGTTCAGTACCACCTGAGGGAAGTCATTGATAAAGTGAGCTGCCAGGCACTGCGCCCGCAGTAGCTGATTGCCCCGGTTATGCACCCTGTATATAATCTGGCCAGACGCTATAACTAAAAGGGTTCTGGACTGCACATGGTCTTTGGCCCATACCACCACCCGGTGGGCACGTGTATTTATTCTGCACTAGCTGCACCTATTATGCGGCAGGAAGTGCTCGCTAACACATAGCAGCCCACTACACTGGCGACGAGGATCCTCCCTCGCGTGCCGCCCTGTCTCCTTCTGCATCCATGTCCCAGCTGCACCAGCAGGCCACCCTGGCAATCCCGTCCTTGCTCCTGTGCAGCCGCCACAGTCCCTCCCCCCAGCAACAACAAAGACTCTGGGGGTTATTACAACTTTGGAGGAGGTGTTAATCCGTCCCAAAAGTGACGGATATACCACCAGCCGTATTACGAGTTCCATAGGATATAATGGACTCGTAATACGTCTGGTGGTATATCCGTCACTTTACCGTCACTTTTGGGACGGATTAACACCTCCTCCAAAGTTGTAATAACCCCCTCTGAGTGCAGCGCCTCCAAGACGGTGTCCCCTAGCACTCATCTCTACATCCAGCGCTGCTGTCGAGCTGCAGCCCATGCGTTACCGGCATGACACCTTGCACCGCCCCCAACTTGCTGCAGGCGTCCGGTCCTTCAACGGCGTGCAGGAAGAGCCATGCCCGTACACATCTGCTGCCCGCTGAGGTGTGAACATGCATGCTGCTTCGCCGGGGCAATCTCTGAGAGGAAGTAAGGACTTTCCAACTGCCTTTTCCTTCGAATTCAGAAAGCATGTACCCACTAGCTACTTGTTACATTCGCTTATACCTTATTTGCATGCATAAAGGGACACACTCGCACAGGAAAGAAAGAAAAAGACCATGACAACCAATAAAAAAAAAAGAAACAATAAAAGCAAGGGAAGGAGTGGAAGAAAAGAAACTCCAGAAAAACAAAAAAAAAGACAAAAAAAGGGAAGAAAAGTAACACAATGGCCACCTCACAAGTAAAAGAAAAAGCAGGCATGCTGCGCACCACAATGCCCTACACAACACCCAGCCATGGCGGATGATCAAAATGCAGTACCCTCGCAGGCGCAACCACAGACACAGTTTCCGCCAAACTGGAATTCGCCAAAACCGAAGCTCCAGAGAAGACCCCTATGGTGAAAGTGGAACGAGCTGGTGCCATAAACGCAAGTAGGAAATCAAAAAGAACCAGAATGTCTGCTCCCTCCCAGACAGGACCCCGCTGCAACTACAGCTGTGAGGAGCACGCCCCAACAAACTGCAAGTGCAAGGCCGCACGTGCTCCAACTGTGGCAAAATAAACCATTGTGCAACCGTGTGATGAGAGGGAGCTAGGGGAAGAGGTGCCAGAAGGAAAAAACCCTACAAGAGCAGTAAGGCAACTCCCTGGATGCACCAGACATGCAAGTAGCCACCAAGCACCCACAACAACAGAGAAACAATCTAGAGGACTCGTCACCAGAAGATGAGGAGGAAATCTTCCTCCTCTCATTCACAAATTACCTAAAACAACACAGATGGCGGCAACCATTGTGTGTGGTAGAAATCGGTGGGTCAAAAGTCAGAGCCTTGATAGACACTGGCGCTTCAGTCAATGTTATTGGCATCCAGCAATACCAATGCCTCCGGCCTAAGCCACACTGACTCAGTCCAATACCAAGAAATTCACATATGGAAGCCAATCCCCGCTACTGCTAAAAGGATACATGACAGTAAGTGTACGCTCAAATGACCAAGAAATCCTGACAATGTTCCATGTGGTTGATAAAGAAGCAGATACGCTGCTAGGCAGCCACTCTGCAAAGGACTTAGGGCTACTCTCTTTATGAGGAACATGAAAGCATATCAGATCACCAAAATGCTGTGTCAGTTCCCTGGGATTTTTACTGGCCTGGGATGCATGAAGGCTCTGCCAATGAAACTGCACATTGACGAATCTGTCAAGCCAGTCACCCTGCAGCACTGCCCTTTTCACCTAAGGCTACTCATCAAACAAGAACTTGACAAGCTGAAGAAGCAAGGAGTCATAGAAAAGGTATCCAGATCATAGCCCTGGGTGTTGCCTGTGGTAACTGCCGAAAATCAAAACCAGCCGGGAAAGATGTAGTTGTGCATCAACATGTGCCTCCCAAATCAAGCCATAAAACGGGAGAAGCACATCACGCCCACAGTGGTCAACATCATCGCCAACCTGAATATATCGTGATGGTTCTCAAAACTCAGCCTCAATGCCTGATCCATCAACTGCTCCTCTCAGACAAAAGCAGATACATAACCACTTTTTCAATGCATCTAGGGTTATGCAGAAACAAGAGACTCAACTTCAACAACTCTTCAGCCATGGATGTGATCCAAAATGCTATACGTCATACGTTTTCAAGGCTTCAAGGAGCTATAAATGTAAGCAACGATATCTTGATTTATTCAGCTACCGCTGAGGATCACCACAACTACCTTCGAGCCACTCTCAAATGCCTCTGGGAACATGGCATCACTCTGCACTGAGAAAGTGCTTATTCTTCCAGATGTCCATAGAATTCTTTGGTTATGTCTTCAACCAGGAAGGAGTGCAAGTCGACGCCCGCAAGTCCCACACCATCCAACAAGCTCCAGCACCCACCACAGCACTGGTAGTATGCAGTTTTCTGCATCCGCAATCTAGCAAAGCTCACTGAACCGCTAAAAGCTGGACATGGGGTGACAATAAGACAGAATGCTCCAAAAGATAAAAGCAGCCCTCCTGAGCAACGACAATGGCCTACTTTAACCGAAAGTAAAAGGCTGAGCTACTCGTAGATGCAAGCCCCGTTGGCTTTGGAGTTGTGCTCACCCAAGAGGTAGAGCCAGGGATGTGGGCACAGTTACCATTCACTAGCAAAGCGCTCACGCCTACTGAGGCAAGGTATGCACAGATCAAAAGTGAAGCCGTAGCCATTAAGTGGGCATGTGGACACTTCCATTTGTACCTCTGTGGAAGGCCATTCAGAGTGGTCACCGACCGCCAACGATCCATCCTGCTTTTTTGAGGGACAGTGCCTCATCCTCCACCGTGCATTGAACACTGGGCCATCCAACTGCAACACTACCAAATGGACATTATATAACAGCAAGGGTTCAAAAACACCGCGGATTTCCTCTTTCGCATTCCGCCCCAAATCATGGAATAGAGTGCAAACAACACAGAAACAGGGTACTGATATCATGAAGTCATGCATGCAGGAAAAGGTATGGTTTCCTCATCTAAAAACTGAGTGGACAACCTAGTTCGGCAGTGCCCCGAATGCCAACTACCCAGCTTTCAGGAAGCCTCGGCACCGATCATAAAGGAATAACTATGCACCACTCCCTGGTCCAAAGTAAGCTTAGGCTTTAGAAGCTTTCCTGGATGGGAGGACTACTGTCACCGTCATACACAGCTACTCAAAGAACCCCATTGTCAAGGTCATCGACTCAACAGCGCTAGCCAACATCACACCACTATTAAGAGAAATTGTTTGCACTCTTCAGTATCCTCAAAGAAATCAAAACAGACAACTTCCCACCCTTAAAAGAGTCAAAGCTCAAAGAACTACTCAACAACCTAGGGATATGACATTGTGGTATTACACCTCAATTGCCACATGCCAATGGGGAAGCTGATCGCTTCATGCGTACACTGAATTGCTCCGAATTGCCACAGTTGAACGGGCCAGACCCTCAAATCAGCCTCAAGAGATTCCTGTGCGAACATTGTGAGTCACCTCACTGCACCACACTACACCCCCTTGGAATGATACAATTCCTGTTCATCCCAGATAGCAACTACCACCCTATGACCCAAAAGGCACCCAAGCTCAGTGCAGGCAGAACAAAACATGCATCAGTCTGAAAAGGCGAGTGTCAACACGGCAGCTAGTGAAAGCGTGATCAACAGAGACCGATAACGGGGATGGAAGTTCAGGACACCCTTCGAACCAGGCGTGTGGACGGTGCTCGATGTAGCCAGCACCATTGTCAGTGCGCAGAAAGGAACTGAAGAAGTGACCCGAAACATATTGTGGTTCCGGAAGGTTGATCTCCTGAGGCCCCAAGAACCAAACGCCGAGGATGAAGGCGTCATGATGAACAGCTCGATCGGGATAGGGAGACGCTCCATGGTGCTATCCCAAGCACCCCAGAGCCAGAACAACCCAATGAGGAAGGAAGAAGTGACGCGAGACAAGGCACAGGAAAGACATCCACTTATCCATGCAACCACGATACAACCTCAGGCTGAATCCACCTCAGAGCCAACTGCTCAAAGACTTTGTATGCCAAGTTTGTTGAAAGACTTTTGATACCAAGTTGGGACAGGGTGTTGTGAGCCACGGATATGCACCAGTACACGCTCTGGTCAGGCGTGGCCAAAGGCTAAAAATAAAAGGGCCCTGGACCACAAGTGGTCTTTGACCTATACCACCACTCTGTGTGCACAAGTATTTATTCGACGCTGGCTGGGCCTATCACACGGCAGGAAGTGCGCACTAACACATAGTGACCGCTACAATTCCAAAGCATGGGGCTAGGTGTATGGAAGACTTTAATACCACGCTGAATCTGTTTAAAGCGTGGCATGCTGAGCAGCAACACTGCTTTGAAAGGCAAATACTGGAGGGTGGTAGTAGGGAGTCACTAGACAAGACATGAAAATGGGGTTGGTCTCATGGAATGCACTATAAGTAAAACAGTGACCTTAAAGATGGATACTTTCTTTCACTAGAAGCCAACACAGGTTATCCCTTGTCTGGGAGACATGGGCTCATTTTCTAAGACCCTCAACAAATGCATGGCCATATCCTGCAGTCTTTGCAGCTTAGAAATGGACAATGTCAAGCGCATTACAGTAATCTGAGAGGGCTAAACACAGACAACCCTACCACCTGCCCAAAGGATATAAGCATGTATTTTTCTTAGGGTTTTAAGCTGAGCAAATCTTGGATCTGCCATGAGAAGGACAGGTATTTAAAGGGTATCACTCGTATATTCATGACTGCCTCTATTTGTATGGGATAGGGGCCAAGCTGCTGGGGCCAGAAGTTAGAACACGAAGAGGCCTATTCACAGCGGTAAATTCACATTAGGAGATGAAGTCATGTGGAAATCTACTTGTTCATACAGATTTTCTCATTGACGAAATTCAGCATTGTGGTGAGATCTCTGCCTAGACTTACACGTATGAGTTGCCCCCCCCCCTCAAGTGAGGCGTTGGGTACTACAATAATTGATTTTACGAATGTAGGTACTTTTACTAACTTTCCAGTAATTTATGGAGATCTCCACCTCCGTACAGAAAGTAATTAGGACTTGTAAAGGAATTAATTTTAACATACAAAAATATATCACATACAACATACTAAAACACATTTTCCCAACTCCTATTCACTTATGTCTAGCACAGTAACAAGAAAAAACACACTTGTACTAAAATATAACTTATTATTACATTTTAATGTAATGTTTGAATTTTTATTAAAATTAATTTGTAATGTTAATTTTCTCTTTTCCATTCTTTACAATATAATATATGTTGAATGTGTCAAAATACTGAATGTAAGGTATTTATTACGATTTTCTCTTAAATTAAAAGTATTATTTACAATAACTTTAATTACATTCATATGAAGTTGAAAAGTGAACATTTTATTTTAATTTTTATAATAACAAATATAACTTTAAGTGTAATTTAAAATGTTATTTATTTGTATATCCTGCCAATGTGTTATTGTTGTTCTGTGCCGCCACTGATTTCTCTGGAAGTGTGTTGCAGTATCAGTGGTTAGCCATGTGTGTTGCTTGACGTACTCCAAGGCTGGGCTGTTTCATCACTGGTACGATAGAAGGAAATGCAGATGTATATTTTGTGAATCACAATTGTCCTACTCATTTGTGGAAGTATTTTTGTTTTGGCATGTCCTTCCCTAATTCCTCCCTTTAATTTTCCTAAAACCTACCCATTTTGTAGCAATCATTTCTGCTATTCTCACACGTGCAAAGATCCATATAGATAAAATGGGAGATGGGGAATCTCCAGCTGGAGATTAGGGAGTTTCATTTTGGAGTATGTAAAGTACTACTACTTTGCATGCTTCAAAATGGTTTTTGTGACTATGCCCCAAGTCTTGGAATCCCCACCAAGGATTAATATTGATGTCTTGTCCCCATTTAGTTTGAGGAACTGACATCGATCATTGGATTACTGCCAAACAAGCCCTCTTCATATACCTTTCATCACCTTCAAGCACCTCTTGCTTGAGAATGAAGGTTACTGGGACGTTTATTTGTTCAGCAGCTTGTCATCTTCAACTCCAAATCAGATCTTTGTGCTAGACATTAATGACAAAAGATGCTATGTATGTGTACAGAACAAACAAAGGACGGTATGCACACCCGAAGGTTGAGCACAACTATTTTGTGTGAGATGGAGGCTGGGCCCAGGGACTGGCTGCACCTAGAGCGTGTTTTTTAGGGCCAAAGGCCATACTCACCTGCTCTGGATGAGACAGGAGCAGGGCATGGTTAAAGGATAGGCCCTGCACCAAGAGTGTGCTGTGCCCTGCAGAAGCTGTATCCCAAACCTTCCCCAATCTATACATAGGTTTGGAAGGGACTAGGCTGAGTGCAGTGGAGCATACACAATTCTCCATAAATACTTTACAGAACCGTTAATGCTAACTACCCAGAAGACTAAAAATAATTATTAAGGAAAAATACAAAAACCCCAAACACATCAAATAAGGGAATGTTATGGCTTCAGTTTCAATTTAAAACTACTGGCATTTGCTGGAAACGTTATCATAAAGCTCACCCTCGCTTCAATGCTCAAGACCACACGTCACACAGGACATCATTGATATCACTGATGAGATCATGTCATCTCACCACTGCCATTATTAATGACATCAATACACACAGTCCATGTTTCCTTCAAAGTGTTTTCAAATCAGCAGCCATTTGAAAAAAACCACTCAGGATACAAAAGAGACTTATATCTGCACATATTTAAGTCCTCTTATCTTTAATCTTTGTATTGTACTCTATTGCAGCATTTATGCAGAGCTCACTACCCCTATGTGGTGCACTAAGGTGCTGGTCTACATGGGTAACAAGCTACACTGTGTAAGGCGTGTGGTTGGAAGGATGCTGTCTTTGATTTGATCTTACATAGGCAATGTTTCCATGTTATGCCTGATAACCAATAAGCTGTGCTTATCATGTTAAGGGATGCAGGAGTTAGCAGTGTGGTGGATGAAGATGTATGAGAAAGTGTCTCTCTCACTACCACCTTCTCCCTCCACACCCTCTCTCGTATTTCATAATATCCCAGTTTACTTAGCTGGTTAGTGAACTGGGTTGTCTAACCTGATATTTCATTTAAGTTTTTGGTCCCAAGCAGCCATGTGGAGAGAGAAATGGTGAAGGAGATCTGCTGGGAAGTGTATGTTATCATTCTCCTATTTTTGAATGTCATTGTAAAATGTAAATAAAATTTCATAGTGTATAGATAGTTGGGACATGCAGTGGTGGACCATATTAGAATCCTATGTTGGGTCGGCAGTATGTGGCAGGTATCTTCAGTTATTCCATGCCAGTTCAGCTGGTGATAGCTGGTTTATTGGCTGGTACAGCTTGATGGATAAGACTCATAGATATGCGTAAGCTGATTGTGCTGTATTTATCTGCCCACGTGTGTGTTATGTTATTAGTATTAGTGTGGACCATAAGGGTTATACATGAACTGACATCACTATGTAATACCCAGCCTATCCTTTGGGCACCCCTTCTTACCTTACATGGATATAGAAACTAGTGTGCTGTTTGGGTTGTTCCATATCTGTGGGGTGTAATCTGAGGACTGAACTTGAAGGTGTGATTATCATTCTGGATTCAGTTCCAGGCTTGTTGGATGTAGTAGTTATCTTGGAAATAACCATTGTTTCAATTGGCTTCTCAAGTGTATATGTTCCTAGATGCTTTGAATCTTGGCTCGAAGTGAGTCCCAGAGCACGGCAACATTTATTGAGAAAGTAGTACATCCTATTGATTTATTTATGGTAAAGTTATATGATGTTTTAGGTTGCAACTTGAAGTGCAGTGTCCTGTTTTGTTTGCATAGTGGACAATGCAGAGTGCCTTGAACATCGCCCTTCTGGCTATAGGTCACCAGTGGAGTGGTTGCAGGACTGGTGTCATGTGTTTATTAGGGTGAGGAGGGAAAAGAGGTCTTGCTAGAGTATTTTGGTTTTGCTGATTTTGAGAGTGGTTAATCAGTGTGTTGAGGTATAGGCCAGAAGCACAGTCAAGCTTTTAGATTATGAATGTGAGGATGGCTTGTAGTTTGTGTTGCTATTCAATGTACAGGAAGATGTGATGCTGTGTTTTCATTGTATAGAAGGTGCTCTTTGTGATGTTGCTGGTATGTGGTGTCAAGGTTAGGTCTGAACCCCTGGTTACCTCTAGGTTTCTGGTTTCTATGATGTTGTTCAAGGGGCCTATATTTCTTTGGGTCAAATGGGAGTAGGCTGGTATTTCTGCAAGTGTCTGCAGATCAAGGTTTCCTATTTCAGGTGCGTTGAGCTATAGGTGGTTATTCAACTTCTACAGGTTTATGGCACAAAGATAGGTTTGAGTTGTGGAGGTCTTCCCAGCCATCCATTTTTAGGTCTTGCCTAGGACAGTGCACATGCACTGTTGCTTGTGAGAGATATTGCATACAAGGGGCTTGAAGCACACCCACTGTTTACCGTTTGTTGGCTTTGTCATTAATTTTTGCTGCCTCCTACTTGGCCAGATGTGGCAGCTTTACTTCCTCTTCTTTTATATGGCACATGAACCAAGTATTGATTGCTTCATCTTGATTACTGTCCTTCCACTGCTCGCGCTGCGACTGAGATACTATTTTGTTCTTCCCCGTCATCCGTCTGTTTCAATTTTTCCCCTCCAATGCCCCATTGCCTGTGTTGCTTCTTCCCCTCCAGTCCCCGCTTATTCATATTACGTCTTCCTCTCCAACCCCCTACTTGTCTATGTTGCTTCTTCCCCTCCCACCTCCCCGTGTTGCTGCTTCTTCTCCCAACTGCACCCTTGTCCGTGTTGCTTATTCTCGCTCACCTCCCACTCCCCGTAAGATTATATTGCTTCTTCCCTCCCACCCACTGTTCATGTTGGTTCTTCCCCCACCTCCCACCGTCCTGTTGTGTTGCTTCGTCACTCTTTCACCTCCCAACCTTCTGTTGTCTGTGTTCCACCCTCCCACCTGCCATAAGCAAAAGTGCTTTGATGCAGCGATCACTGGTATTGTCATTGTGCTTTTTTACGTCTAACTTTTAGCCATGTTGTACAGCAGCCACACTTCTCTGCAACATGGCTAAAAGACATTGGCAAAGCCAGTAGCACTTTCACAGAAGCAACCTATTGGCTTTGCCAGTGCTCGTTAGGATGATTTCCGTGTCATCTGCATAATTGTAACAGGTGAGATTGAATCTTAATGCATGCACGCATAACGAATACTAATGTTCAGCAGCGTTGTCTGAAAAGGATGCTTCTAAATATCCCTCCCTGTGAACACACAGAACTCCAGGAGATCTTTTTAAAACATTACCGAGAAGAGCACACTAAACAAGCCACTTCTTTTAATGTAATGAGGATGTGTATGTATGTACATTGTATCTGTTGTACAAAAACACTTTTATTCTGGGAGCTAGAAAAACCTCTCCTAATTAAATGGCGTTCATGCAAGAGGAAAATCATTCACTGCTGCAGAATGTGCACTTTTTTGCTGCACACTTAAACCCTACTTCATAATTTGATCGTGCATTGCTTTACATTAGGTGCCTCTTATCAAGATCACGCGCGTCCCTGCCCCCTGGTTTGCATGTCTGGCACTGAGAAACCTCTGCCAAATCATAGTCCTTTGTACAGTTAAGAAACTGCAGAACTTTGTACTTTACCCAGCAACCTTTCAAAGGACTTTCACAAAGAAGTATCTGGATGGATTTTCATGAGGTGTTCAGCATTTTCATCGCTGTCTTCACTTCTTCATAGAAGCAACATTTTTAAGCCACTAAAATCGTGCAACGTTATTGAGGTAAACCCAAAGTAAGACATTCTTAAAAGACCAAACCATTTCGAAAACTATTGTCCTACCTCCTGCGCTTTCTCTTTTTTTCTTCTGAATATGTCTGCTTTTCTGAACCGGTCCTTGCTTTGCAAAGGAGCTGTGCTGTTATTAAACTTTTGATTTAGTTTTACTTACAGAACATGGTGCACATTGTGTTCTCTGTTTTGCTGCACTTCTATCTTGTGGGCAAACTTGTTTTGTGCAACAATCACACGCCATACCACCCTTTAGACTAAAAGGCAATTTATTAGGACAGCGTTGCAAAAACATTTAATCAGACTTATTACAACACTTAAAAAACGTTAAAACCTCTTTACATACACCATTCGCTTCTTCACCAAACACTTCTCACATCTCCCCAAACATTCACCCCAATGCACAAACCTTGCTTCATTAGTTACCCTTTCACTAACTCCTTCAATTCCCCAATCTCTCCTTCACTTCCCCTTCCAAACATCCTCCACTGAAAACTGTTTGACCCGTTGGAAGAATCTCACGCACCGTCTTCCTTTGCTCCCTTCATCCTCCAGCCCAATCCCCCCGAAACCCCTCACCATAGGTGGATACGCCCACGTGACTCTCCACCCCTCCAATATACTGCCATCCAGGAAAACCACAAAGGGTGTTTTACATTCCCCCGCCTTCACCACAATCCAAGAAACGCAGCACACCTTACTCCTGGATCAGATTTTTCATTCCACAACTTACTTACAACATCCTGCCATCTCCATCATTTAATAACTATTGTCCATCTGAGAAAGGTGTACACCATCTAAACCATCTAAAGATACATTTCTCTTCTTTTATGCCCCCATGGGCTATCACCTTAATATCTCTTGCCATACAAAACACCCTTATTGCCCTGTTGAGCTTCATCAAAGCCTTGTCAATTGCTGCATGTTTCATTGCCCCTCACCAGTGGCTATGCGGCACAAACTCATTCCATATCAAATATGTCCCCGACAAGTTATTTTTGAGTGCCTCCAAGTTGTGCTGCATTTGTTGCAGCAGAGTTAACCCCGATAGCAGGACCAAATCATTATCCCCCAAGTGCAACAGCTGGGAAACCTCTCTGCCAACCCCAGCAACAAATTGCCCCAGCGCCTTCCCCCTTTTTCCCACCAAAGGACCTCATGCCTGCTGCTGGGCAGTCCCAGACTTCGTCCCTAAATCTGCCAGTCGGCATACCTCACAGCCCAGTGCACGACGGAGTGTCCAACTATCCATGTCACCCACTTATTCCCAGGACCGCACATGCATCCTGTGGTAGAAAAGAGGGAATTAGCAGTGCCACACTCCAAACCCGTCTACCCACAGAAATCTTTCATTTCCTTACATAGTGCTTGCAACATCTCAACCTCTAGCTGCCAGTTTGTAAGATCTGCCTCTAATTCCACCCTAAAGGAGTGTTTCCCAAACCTGGCCAGATTCCTCCCTACTTTGCGCAGCTCCATGTGCAGCACCACCAGCAACTGAGGGCAGTAAGCCTCTCCCCTTTTTCATGGCAAAATATAGCCTCTTGCCTGCGCACAGGCCAAGCTTGAAACCTGTGCCACTCATTCACTGAGCATCCCTCCAGACTGCCTCTTTCTCGAAACCAGACCCAGTCTCCCTTTCCTGCCTGATCAGTCTTGGATTGTCTCAGCCAAATTCTAATCAGTCCTTGCTCCAAGCATGTCTCCCCATGTAGCTCTCTGCTGTCCCAGGCTGACTAATAATTCAGACACTCTAAAAGTGCCAAAAAAATCACAACAACAATCGGGCAACACTTTAAGAAGACCTTGCAACAAATGAAACGTAACAGCTTTCTGTATCACAGGCCCTTACCGTGCCCCGCTCCCTGCCCCAACCATCTTTATAATCCTCTCCAAGATCTCATCCCTAGCCAGGTAAAGGCCCTAATACAACTTCCCATAAAAAGCGAATCCCACTAACTTGCCCGCAATGGTTGTGGGTGATAAACCTTTTTCAATGGATGACATAAGAAAACGTTACACTCTCCTTTAATTTCACATTGGTCCCGTTTCATCATATTCTGAGGAGATCCTCCAAAATCCCCAAACTCATTTCACACCAGCCAGTAGCTCCTTCCGGTAGACTCAGCCAAAGACCTCTCAAACAGACCAACCATTCTTACTTCCACCTCGCCCAAATTTCTGCAAGCAATGGCGCCTTGTCGTCCTCTGCTCCTGGTGCCAATTTATGGAAACTATGTCACCGCAAACAAGATAACGAGTCTGTGCTATCATTGTGTACACCAGACACATGCTTAGCTCTTAAAACAATGTTCAAATGCAAACAATACAGCATGAACTACCTCAAAAATCACAAAACTCAAGTCTCTCACCCTGTCTGCTCACCAAGTCAACCCCTGACATGTTGTTCACATTGAACAACACCGCCCTGTTTGCCAATTTCCTTCTCCACACTGTGAAGGTCAGCAGTAGCAAGAAAGATTCAGGAAAGGTGATGTTCCACCTCTGCTGCAACCAGTGAGGTGGTCACCGCTCCGCATATTAACCTTCCGTCCCAAAACAGTCCAAAACCATGTGCCCCTGCCGCATCCGAAAAAATATCAGCCTGCCAAACCGTGTTCTCTTCCAAAAACATCATAGTCACTCCACTTAAGTCATCCAGGAAAGTCTTCCAGACACAAAGATCAGCCCTTACTGCAAACTAAATCCTCACTTTGTGATGTGGCAGCATAGCCATCACCATGCCCGACCCCCTGCAAAAGACCCTGCCTCCCTTTATCACTCTGCATGCAAAATTGAGGAACCCCCAACAACTTCTGCACCCCTCTCGACTTAATCCTCTGCTCACCAATCACCTCTGTCAAGAATTGCTGAATTTCCTGCACTTTTGTCTGTGTCAAACTCAATGCCTAAAAACGTCAAAAGATCACTGGGGCCTACTGTCTTTTCCACAGCTAGCGGAACTCCTACTTCCAGTACCAACACCTCAAACTGCTTCAGTGCGCTGAGGCACTCACCAGAATCCTTCCTTCCCTCAAACAAAAAATCATCCAAATAATGGAACACCTCCTGATGCCCACTCCTCTTAGTGAACGCCCACTGCAAAAATGTATTGATTGGCTCAAACAATGCACACAAACGCCACAGCCTATGGCCAACATCCTATCCATCATGTCCAACATTGAAAAATCATGTGGGTGTATAGGCAAAGGCCAAACTGCAGAAAATTTCACATTTCACTAGCTCCGCCTCCTGCCCACACTACCTCAGCAAGCGAATGGCGTCATCAACCAACACATAACCCACTTTAGTGTCTTCCACAGCAATTAAATTGTTGACAGAAACTCCCTTGGGCAATGACAAGTGGTGTATCATCCTAAACTCCCCTTCTCCCTTCTTCGGGGACATAATAAGGTCTACCAGTGGCCAATCAAAAAACGGGCCTACAAATCTTACCCTCTTCCACTTCCTTCCTCAATTTTGCAGCCACCACATCAGGTGCTTCCTTTGCTGATTGTAAATTGTTCGCCCACCTACGACCATGGTAATCAACCCAAAAACACTCCTTGAAACCCCATTCCAACTTCTACGCTGTCTGAGTAAACCGAGAGGCCTGGGAGTAACACCTTCAACTTAACTGGCGTAGAATCTCTTTGGCCCAGCTGGACCCTGCTGTCCACTCCTTCTCATTGTGCTCCATTGTTCTGCTGGGCTGTCCAGTGTGAAACAGTGCATAAGGGAGTGCCTCCCCACACATTTGAAACATTTGTGCTAAAATCTACATGGGTGTCTTGAGCAAAAACCCTTATTGAAGTTCCAACATGCCCCAAAATTGGGCCCCTCTGGTTTTTGCACATCTGCCGTTCCTTGCTGAGTGGGATGGGGCTGAAAGGGCCGATATATAATCGGAAGGCTGCTCGTCGTATCAGCAGAGGCCATGGATTGTGTAAACAACATCTACAATTTAGAATCAACATCCCCCCCATGGTTTATCTGGGTTAAGGCTCACCAGTACCCTGAACTGTTCATCGTAGCTAAGCATAGCCCCCAAAAATGCATCTGCACCTTTCTGATGATATTCATATACTTTAACAATGCAAGGGCACTGTCCATGTGTTTTTCACAGTACACACTGGTATATATTTAAAATGCCAAATAATCCAATTTTCCATATTGATGGGCACTCTAGGTCTCATCTTCTCACATTATTCCTCTTTTGACCCTTCCATGGCCTATATATCCCTGTATAACAAATTGAAAACATCCACGTACTTCAAAATCCTGTTCTTAGTCTTATCAGTAAGACTTGACACCAGTGGCATCGCTAAACTCAAGTCCTCTGACCCTCTCGTACCCTCCATCTGGACTGCTTTCCCTTCTTTGTCCTTGTCACTTCCCACCCCTTTTGTCATCGTCCGTACCATTGGTGTAAGCTTCGCCGTCACCCCTGCTCCCTCAATAACTCGACCCCCAACCCCCACCAATTTGTAAGCTTTTGCTCACCCCGTGTCTGTGCTTCCTCTGCTGACCACCAAGCTCCTTTGCTTGAAGGTATTTCACCACTGTCCCTTGGATCCCTGTAATGTCCGCCATTGTCTGAACTGTTTTTTCAGCGGTGCTTCCCTTGTCTGCATGTGACCTCTGAAAGACAACTGCACCTTTCGATGCCTCACCTCTCCCCTTCATTTGCACCTCCATCCCCGAGTCTTCTTACTCACACAGCTCACCTTCTTCCCACTCGTCACTGCCGTCCTCGTAGTCCAGTGTCAACACTGCTCCCCTGCACCTTCAACACACACTACCCGGCTCACCACTCTACAACTCTCAATCACAGGCACTGCTCGCTCCAGTAGAGACTGGCACTCATAATTCGTAGCCCCTGACCGAGCCCTCAGGGTAGGAAGGGCCGCCACGGGCCCCCCAACTCTACGGACTGATGTCCAGGGGCCATCATGTGCCCCATCAGCATCGGAAACTGTCTGCCAGTCTCACCTGCTGGCATCGGAGCTCCAACACCCGACAGGCTGAACCAACATGGGGGGGGGCGTCCCTCGCACCACCGGGCCCTAGGGCCGCACCAGCTCCCATTGTCTTGTGCCCACAGCAATCTCACTCCCTCTCTGTGCCCCATCGGACCATGTCCTGGTCCTCCCACCACAGTGGCTTGTGCCACACCCCAACCCTGGACTTGGTCAAAAGCAGGCTCCCTGGCCCTGCATAAGCACTCCCACCTGTCCTCCATCTCTTGAATGAGATGGCGTTGTTTCCGAAGGCAGGCCTCTAAATATACACCCTGCCAGCTAGACTCTGTCACTTGGCCCAACCC
Source organism: Pleurodeles waltl (assembly GCF_031143425.1). Lineage (NCBI taxonomy): Eukaryota > Metazoa > Chordata > Amphibia > Caudata > Salamandridae > Pleurodeles > Pleurodeles waltl. The sequence goes on from NC_090440.1 coordinate 625,012,325, forward strand.
ACCAGGAATTTGCCCCACTGGAACTCCATCAACAATGGCCTATACACTCCCAGCACCCCCCCCCCCCCCACCCCACTCCCATAGGTATCCTCAACCTCCCCTTCTTTCCTCTGTTCTCTTGACTGCTGGGGCTATGTCCTTTCCAGATGGCAGCCACGGCACCCCCGGGGCTTAGCTCCAATGGCATCTCGTTTCCTAGGGGCCCCTGCTCTTGTGTGCGGGTGTCAGGCTCCTCTCATGAGACTTCCCACTAGGCCCTGCCTCCTCCCCATGTGCTTGGCCTGCCATTCCAGCACTTGAGATTTTCATAGGGAGGCTGTGTCACCTCCCCGGAGTCCTTCCTCTCGCCACAGTGTGCGCACGTCTTCCTCACTCCACCCCACGGGGGTAAGTAGCTATGACAACGGCAGCCATACCGCCCGACGCAGAGAGCTTAGTGTGGCTCAAACCTACCCAGGCGTGGTCAAGGACACCAGGCCTGAGCAAGTCTGACACCCTGCTTCACCGAGGGCGTGCAAGGTGGCTCTCACCACCTTGGTTTGCTCCGTAGCCATGTCTATCTTTCTCGTCCCTGCATCTCTGACCTCTTCCAAAGCTCCTTGCCTCCTTTTAGTGGTGGTGTGTAGGAGTCAGGAAGAAGCTGGACCCACCTCTCCTGACTCCTTTATACCTACACCTACGCCTGCCCCTTCCCCTGGACCTACCTATCCCCTGCCAGGGCCTTGCTCTAGCATGAATTACCCCAGGGGATGACTGGTCTGTGACTGTCACTTCCCCTGGGGCCCTTCATGCTCAGCCAAGACATACAACGAAGGTGAGCTTCTTGGGGCAACGTGCAGAATTTGAATTTTAATCAGGGTGCAGGAGAGACGGGGACGGATGCACAGAAACATTTGTAATCTTGTGTACTCAAGTCACAAAGAATTTTATGGTATCATGTATAGGTAGCTGTGTCCAACTCCTGAACTCCAGAAATGATTTAGTTACACTTACTCCTAGAACACAGCTTTAAGAATAGGATGTGTACTTGGTGTACACCTCTGTGTTGGAGACAGTTTTTAACTGCTCGTCTCAATCACAAAAGCAACAGCAGCATCCATAAGTTCTCTTTAAATTACTCTATCACTAATCCTACGTGTGTGGAGTGTCTTCACTGCGAATAATCTGCAGATGTAAATTAAGAAAATATTGGTTTCTTTTTTTACAAGACCAAATTACAATGTAAAATCTTCAGTTTCCCCATTCCCGAGAAAACGTGGGATTTCATGTAATTTTCTTCACTCCTCACCACGCTTCCAGCACCACTTAGACCCATAGTCTTCATTTGTAAGTTTAAAACGGCTGATATGTTGAAGAACAGCACTGTGATTGTTGGCGAAACGCCACAAAGGTTTGACCATGTGGGCATTTACCTCATTTGCGCTGCATTTGCAAGGCCACTCCTCTGACTCTCACCTGGGACTACACTTCCATTCCTCAAGGAACTTCTCTGAATGCAAAACTCAGAAGATCCAGACTTTATGAATTAGTTCTACGTGCAGAGCTAAGAATTTTTCCAGAAAGTCTGACTTATACCTACAAAAAGCTGTCTGAAGCATACTCCTGATGTCCTTCAGAGCTTTGAATCTGGTCTGATATTCACTTACAGCCACTGCCCAGTAACAGGCACTACTACTACAGATTGCTCACAAACGTGGTGCCTTGTTTCATAAACAATGATACTACCATTTGACGCAAACAACAGCAATGTCTTTTAGCCTAACTGATGATAATAATGTCTGGCATATCCATTGGCAAGAATGCCACCACTCTTGACTTACAGTATAGTCCACAATGAAAACGGATTCATCTATTGGAGCTTATCTTCACTATACTCTCATGAAGCACATGTGACGTATATTTTGTTCTCTATTGCATGGCTGTACTGCAAGTATTGAAGTCCATAGTTCTGAAGCTGAAATGGCAGCAGAAAAGAGTGACAAAGTTTGTTAGTGAGCGGGCAAGGCCTGATTTTTGATTGCCGGGTAAAAGGGTTCTTAGCCAAATAGGCTTTTGGCATTATGTAGAGCAACTAGATGTGGGATGATTTGGCTACTCAGTTGTCAATTCTTTGGATGTGGCTGCTTGTGAGAGGTTAGTGTTAAGAGGCCTGCAATAGTCAGTCTGAGCGAATATAATTATGTGGAATATATCCTATATGAAGCAGAGACGAACACAAGATTTTATGGATGACTAGCAGCCAGAAGAAGCAGAATGTGTGAATGACCGACTATAATTATTTGCAGTATTTCATATATGAAGCAGAGATGAGCACAATATTTGTGGGTGACGGGCAGCCAGAAGTAGCAGAATTTAGTTCATGTACATATTATTTTAAGGAAAAGGCTTTGTAGAAAAGTGGTGAAGGGGAGGGTGATAGTTAAGTAAAGACAGGTTTGCTCTGAAGAATTAAGTTTTGTTGAGCCTCCTGGGTTTTATGGGTGTTATGTTCAGAATATTGTCTGTGTCTCACTTCCTGGGGGTGGCACAATCTGGATGTGCTGATAAACTGGATTTATCTTTTGAGGGCCTTACATATGTTTGTGATCAGCACAGGAGGTTTACATTTAAGATCTTGTGTAAACATTCTGATCTAATTTAGTTTGTTGATTATGCTTTGCTAAGACTAAAGGGAACCAGCCTTGGCCTGGTCCAACCGCTAGTTACTAAGGGCTTTCTACTAATCTTCAAATGCAGTTAAAACTGACTTGACCAGCATGGCGAGAAAAGATCAAGGCACGGAGGTGATCCTGATCCAGTATGTTATTACCAACACAGAGCAGCTCTGTTTAAGTTGAGCATCTCATCCGTGTCTAGTAAATGTTATGAATCTCGGTGTTGTCAGGGTTTCTCAATTTTTGTACCAGTTTATCTTTTCAAGTATATTTACTATTTGTTTATTTATTAGTAGTTTTACAAAGCATGACCAAGACCCAAAGGGAGGCAGAAGGCTTACACAGGAACAGCATAATATATACAATAGAACATATAATATAGTGTAACAGAAACAGCAGAAAGTATAGTATATAGGATAAGTACTCCCAACTATAAATTTTAAGGATTTTGCAAGTCACATTCCAGGACCATATAGAGAACAACGCTGATGGCTGAGTCCTGCAACTTTGCAGTGAATTGCAATATCAATATAATGTACGACGGGGGCACTTTATGCTACAAACTACTTAAAACCTAGTGTTGTGTTCTTTCATGTTCATTGAGGGCACAAAGACAAAAAGCAGAACCTGTACAGTGAAATGTAACATGCCAAAACGCACTTAGTACTTTGTACTGAACAATATTAATATCAGTTTTGTGGAAGTCAGATTAAAAATTGCTTTGTTTCAACATGGACATGCCTATTTTTCCTGTATTGACCTATAGAAGTGGCATCCAACTTGTGGTCCGGGGACTTCTGGGGGTCCACAAAGCCTTCTCAGGGGGTCCATGACTGCATAGAAAATTAAATAATATTAACAGGTTAATACAGTGTCTATAAATAGAGTGCCTAAATGTACAATGGAGCATTTTAAAGCATACTGTAAATGTCAAGGAATTTCAAACTGGAGGCTAAACATTAATTTAGTGTCCTCAGATTGATTTGTGGGAGCAGTGCAGGTGCATCAAACAGAATATAATATGGAAGATGTGTGGCTTCAACTGAATTTAGAAAGGGTCCAACCTTCCTATTAAAAATATTATTTTTCATATTTGTTTGCAAATACATAAAATTTGTTATCATTTGTTTATGTGTTGGGTGGAATGCTCGTTTCTGTATCTTTTGTATATTATTTTACAGTTCAACTCATCAGCAGTTTTTAGGACGAGGTCCCCAGCTTTCAGTAATGACTCAGTGGGGGGTCCCTGGATTCCAATAGTGATTCAGTGGGGGTTCACAGGTTCCAGTAATGATAAAGTGAGGTTCACAGAAGTCAAAAGTTTGCAAATCAGTGACCTACACCATGGAACAAATACAGATGTTGCCATAAATATTTCTTTGTGATGAACACTCTTCGTTTTAGAAAAACATATCAGAAGTAGAAAACCAGTTTCCATTTTCCTTGTTCAAATTGCAGCTGCAGTTATGCTTTGTGACCTCTGCCTCTGGCAGCTGGCATTGTGATGTCAGATTCAAATCTAATAAGTTATTACAGCTGAACATCTACAACATTTCTTTGCTATATGAGTCACTATATGAGTCACAAGTTAACCGTAATAGATGGGATAAAGTGCCCCCTGCCATACATTCTTAGAATACTGCCACTGAGGAGTTCCATGACCATGTCGTGGAATGAGGCTGAAGGCAGAATCCCTCTATCAGGCTATAGAACATCAAGGTGACTTGCAATATCATTTTCATATATGGTAGGGGGTACTTTATTCCTTGTAATACATGGTCAAACTATCGTCTTTCCCACAAACCACTTAAATCCTTGGTACATGGCTCTTTCATTTGATAGAGAGAGCATGTTCGCAAACATGACAAAAACTATTTCTAATTCAATAATAAAAGCTGTTAGATATTTGTTGCAAAAATGTTAAAACTGTCTCTTATACAAATCGTTTAAAAAAAAGGCACAGTAGCTTGGAATGCAGAGAAACATGCTGAAAGATTCTAATGTTTCTATAATTATCTAATGATTGGAAAAATAAACATGCTGCCATAAATATCTCTTTTCACTGTACAGACAGAAAAACAGAGCAAATGAAAGAAAAACAAAGGATCGTTTTAGTTCTACTTTAATTATGCTCTGTCACCTGACTGCCTTTCGCCTTGCCTGTTGGCTCTGGAAACAGGCTTTGTGACGTCAAAACTCAACTGTAATAATTTATTAGAATACGCGATTGACGATAAATTAGAGATTTTTCGTTTTTAATACAGGAATTGCAGAATCCCATGCATTATAAGTACATTAGAGATGGGCTTTTACACAGGAAATATAGGATCCCATGTATTACATAATCTATAATATAATCTAAAAATATAACAATATGATATATAATAAAATAATATAAAGCAACTATGTAGGATAAATGGAATGTGAACTGTTACTAGCAAACAATGGCAACAGTAATTTATATACCATACCTGTTCCAAAAACTGAACATACCCAGACATTATGAATGTCCTGTGCACAGCATAGCAGGAATAGCAGTGCTCTCTGTGAAAGTATAATAGGATGGGTTATCCCAATATCCGGAGATACTGTGCTCAAAACTCCAAGTGTTATTCATGAGCATTTTTTTTGTTGCTTTTTTAAGAGCCTACTGTTTCAAGAAAAACAACATATATACTCCGAAAACAGGGTTCTCCACCACAGATGTCGAGTTTTTGGGCAAGGTCGCTCTGCGGTTCCCAAACGCTATGTAAGTGAGACTAGCTAGTTTAATAACTCTTAGCTCCTAGAGAGAACCACTCTACAGAATGGCTGTGATGTGGAAACATTTTCTGGATCCCATGCAGTTTGAGGATTCCTAAAAATAGGGCGTTTCCATGTTTAGCCTCAGAAGCCCCGGGGATTGGATTACTAGAACATCTTGTTACATGGAAAAGGGCGGGAGTCAGCAAAGGAGTCTAAGTTAAAATTGTGCCCGTTTTGCCACTGCACAATGTGTGCCTGAAGGTTCAAGTTTTTTCCAAGGAGCCAAGGGGTGGATCTCATTTCTCAATCAAGGGGTTAGAGTTTAACGCCATAAGTAAATTAGGCCATGTTTGAATTGGGATAAGGTGTTAGGTGGCAATAACAGGGGCAACTCTGTTTTACGTGGTGGTGGGTGATTTGAAAAATACCCAGTAAGCAGATGGGAAACGTTGCATCGGCTCTCTTCGGATTAAAAAAAACAGAAAGGCAGAATGGCCTGAAGCAAGGAAAGCGAGGAAAATGAAATTTTGCAGTGCAGCCCTACCTGGGGTTCAGCCATGTAATTAAATTAATGGAAACTGCATTCAGTTAATTAAACTGTCCTGCCCCTGCAAGTGCTTTAAAGATCCCCAGCAGGTGAAACTGCATGTAAGGTCTGCCTGCGAGTGTCAAGAGGACCCTGTAAGCAGACACCTCAAGCAGCCTCCCCTGCTCAGTACCTCGCTTTCAAGAGCACTAGGAGGGATCCGCAAAATGTAATTGCTGTGATACCAGTAAGCAGTAATCAGTAAGGCAGTGACATTGCTGTGCCACTGAACGTGAACCTAAAAGCAACCTTACTGCACCATGGGTTACGTTTTTTTCTTGTCTGTGTAGTAACGATAACTCAACTGCGCACATGAAAAAAATAAATAGGCGAATTTTTACTTTTTGGAAATTCGCCCAGTTATTTTCCCCACACCTAGCTTTAAGTTGTCTGAGCTTTAACTAGTTGAGTGGCATCCAGGCTTGCATGACCTCAAGTACTTCGGCCAGGAATTCAACACCTTAGTGGAGGATAATTTTAGACACTGCTGAGTGTTATCTGCATGAACGTACTTAACAGTGACTGCCAGTGGAGGCTAGAAGAACAAGTTACTTACCTTTGGTAACGCCTGTTCTCGTACAAACGATCGAGCCACAGATTCCTCACCATGTGAATTTCCACTGGCACCAGATAGGATCTGGAAAATGTTCACAGCAACTCCCTCGCGCACTAGTATGTGGCTTTGTGCAGCTCCATGTCGGATCCGTCCTGCCTCTGAATGTGATGTCAGGGAGACTATACCTGTGCCATATCTGCCGCTAACATCAATTTCCTTATGATCTGCGTCCCTGCTGTCAGATGCAGAGACCATAAAATATGCCAGTGTGCAGATGTCTAGATTGGAGCATTATTAATTAACTGTATGACTCCTTTCCACAGAACGGGGAACATGGTGGGTTAGTGAGGAATGTGTGATTAGATAGACTATACCAGAAAACGCATTACCAAAGGTTAGTAACTTCTTCTGATAGGACTTCTAAACACAGATTCTTCACCTTGTGAATAGATATCAAAGAAGTATCTCCCCAAAAGGTGTGTCTGTGAAATGACTCGAACCACAAAAGCTTTGTGACCATGTGGAAGGACACCCATAGCCTGGAAGGCTGGAAGGAGCATCCTGGAAAATGCCCAAGACTGGAACACCGCACTCTAGTGAAGTGTTAGCAACCTTTACTCTGGTGGAATGAGCGAGCAAGTTTTCTGGGGACTGCTTTTTAGTTAGCCCATAGCAGATCTTTATGCGTAAGACAATCTGTCAGGATCTGGTTCTTTTTTTGAACCACTTTACCTTTTGTTAGTTCTACAGAAGCCCACAAAAAGTTATCTTCCAATCAATGGTCTCTGGACCGATCAAAGTAAAAACTAAGGGCCTCATTATGACATTAGCGGTAAATGCCACCTACCGCCACAGCGAAGGCCGCCAACATACCGTCCCAGTGGCTTACAGCTGCCAACCGCATTATGACTACAGACGGAATACCGCCAGAAGGCTGGCGGTATTCAGTCGACCGTCATGGCGGTGGACGGCGGTAAGCGCCACACCAGCAAAACATCAACTACCGTATCATGAGCCATGATACAGCCTGGCGGTGTTTTGGTGGGGGATGCTGCTGCTGGCAGCAGCGCTGTGTCCCGTCTCCTGCTGCAGGACCCCCTTCAAGCAGGTAAGTCAGGAGAGGGGGGGTGGCGGTGTTGTGTGCGTGGGTGTTGTGTGTGTGTGTGTGTGTGTGGGGGTGTGTGTCTCTTTTTGTAAGCGTGCATGCGGGTGTGAGCCACGTGTGTGAATGAATGAATGTGAGTGTACGTGTATGTTGTGTGTTGTGAATGCGTGTGTGCTACGATGTATGTTAGTGTGTGTTGCTGGGTATAGGTATGTATGTGTGCGTGCGTGGGTGGATGTGGGTATGAGTGTGTATGTGTGCTTGTGTGTGGATGTCGGGATGGGGAAAGGAAAGTACTCTTGATAGGGGGAGGGGGGCAGGGAGACCTCTATCAGTGCCAGGGAAGGAATTCCCTGGCACTGATAGTGCCTACCGCCATGGTTTTCGGGGTGGTAGACTTGCCACGAAAACCATGGCGGTAGGCGGGGTCATAATCCTGAGGGTGGGATTGTGACGGCTGCCTGGCTGGAGACCGAAGTCTCCAGCCCGGAGGCTGATACCACCCTGGCAGACGGAGTGGTACATTGGCGGTTTGGCTTGAGCCAATGTCCTAATTTGAGAAAAGGTACCTTTCCCAAAATTACCACCGTACTCCAGGGTCGTAATGACCCCCTAAGTGCCCTCTTAGGACTATAACAGTAGAGGCGCTCCGATTCATGCAGGGATGATGTGAAACACAGAAAAACAGCAAGGTGATGGATTGCCCTATGTGGAAGGGCTTGACTACGTTGGGCAAGAAAGCTGATTTTATCCATAAAACCGGTTTGTCCGGCAAGAAGGATGTGTATGGCTGCTGGACAGGCAAGGCCTGAAGTTCTCCATTCACAGAACAGAGGTAACTGTGATGAGGAACACTACTTTTCTGAATAGCAGGCATACAGAGCAGCTGTGAGTCGGCTGAAAAGCAGTGCACATCAAGTAGGTGAGAACCAAATTAAGGTCCTACTGCGGCATTACAAAAGGTATTGGCAGGATCACCATAGGTGAACTGAAAAAGACTGGTTGACTGTCCAACCGTAGGCTGAAGATAACTCTTAACAGTCCTCACATCAAGCCCACAATAAAATGACAATTTTGACTGTCATGACTGAATGTCACAGGAAAAACACCAGAAAACTTCTGCCAGCATCTAGCATATACAGTCCTAGTTGAAGGATGCCTGGCTACCAGGATTACACCAACCAACACCTTTTACATGGCAGTTCATTCAAGTTAAGGACTCCCCTCCTCCTGTCCCCAGAAGTGAAGTCAGGGCTTGGGGCAGGGTAGCCTTGGAGGACCTTAGGAATATACGGTTGAAATTTAAACTGGAAATGTGAGTGTCTACTTTGGAGAAGGACATGTCTATTAAGAGGTGGCTTGGGAAAACAGCTGATTTGGCAGCCCCTATAAGAAGAAATAAGAAGCCCATTAAGCCTCGCTCTGCTCGCTGGTTTTCAGTGAACCTACTCCAGGAAAGAGCTGCATGTAAGAAATTGAAGAGAGTTTGGCGGAGGCATTATTTTGAACATGAGAAGGCCAATTACAAAAGTGCCTTACTAAACTATTAGAAAAATATTAAGAGAACCTGAGGCATATTTTACACGCAATATATTGAAGAAGCAGATAATGATAGTAAGGAGATTTTTAAAATCATTACTATGTTTACGACCCTAAATCTTCATCCTCCCCGTTTAAGCCGAGTCAGGCGTTATGAACCCACCTTGGTGATTTTTTTGAGAATAAGACCCTCAAAATCCAGACCAGTATTTCTGGGACAAAACATCTCTCTGGAACATTGGATCTGGAAAGGGCTGATATCCTGCCCAGAGGACCGAATCTGTCATTGTTTACAGTTCCTTCTTTGGATGAGGTGGTGTCCCCCTCCTCTAGATGTAAATCTGGATCGCCTTCCATTCCCACTCCACACCACATGTTGAAGCCAATAGCAGATGTCACTGATCCTGTCTATCAGGATTTGTTTAGCTCTTTCTTTTGTGTGGGGATTCCCCCAAATGTGTGGAAGAGAGCTAATGTATTCCCCCTTCTTAAAAAGGTCAATGCGGACCCAGAATCCCTGGCCAATTTTAGACTGGTCTCCCTACTTCCAGCGGCGGAATAGGTCTTCGAGACTGGTAAATCAGCAGCTCACTGCCTTCCTTGACAAAAACAACTTGCTTCACCCGTCTCAATTGGGATTTACAGTATCTCATAGTAGAGAGGCAGCCTTACTTGAGGTTTCAGAGCCATCAAATTCAGTTTAGACTTGGGCTTCAGTGTTGCCTTGGTGCTACTAAACCTGTAAGCAGCATTTGACACTGTCGATCATAACATCTTGCTATACAAGCTAAAGCATCAGGGTGTTAAGGGCTCGGTCCTGGATTAGCTGAGTTCCTTCCTGGTGCAACGGGAACAGGTAGTTTGGATGAAGCCATATGCATCAGATGCCAAGAGTCTGAGGTGGGGAGTTTCGCAAGGGTCCTCCTTTAGCCCCACTCTCTTTAATATCTACATGGTGTCTTTGGCTTTCTTGATAGAATCGTTTAATATCAGAGTCATCTCGTATGAGGATGACACCCAACTCCTGCTCACGTATGAGGGGGACTCTTCTGAGGCCAAAGATGCTTTTGTGGGTTGTGTGGCGGCTGTGTTGGCTTGGTTGAGAGATAATAAGCACATTTAAGGGCCATCAAGGCTGAAGATATATTAAAAAAGAACTGAAAACATTTTTGTTCAAGAGTTAGTGGGTGTGGTCTTGGCTGCCCCTGCTTCTACCCTTTTTTTTAGTACCTTATGCACCGGTACACTAGGTACGAGTAGCTGTACCCTATATAAGCAAGACTTATTCATTCATTCATTTCAACTACTTCTGGAGGAAGAGGGAAGGCCATCAACTGTCGCCGATCAATCTCCACACATGGAGGTGTAGGTTGTGCACACTTTTGTGCAAGACCTAGCCCTGTTGCTGCGACAGGAGCTCCCGAAGAGGCAACTGAATCGGATGAGATATGATCATTGTCAGAATTTTCAGAAACCATTTTCTCCTCGCCCAGTTCAGAGCCACTAGGAGAACTTGGGCCTGGACTATCATAAGCTTTTTCAATAATCTGGGCAGGAGAAGTAGAGGTGTAAAGCCACACAGGAGTCCCGAACCCCGGTCCAGGCAAAAGGTGTCTCAGAGGGAAAACTGCCTTGGGCACTCCAACTGGCAAACGCTTGAAATGTACATGTTCTTTGGCGCTGTGAACAGATTGAGCCAAAGTTACCCCCATTGTTAGAAGATGCCATGTGCCACCTCAAGGTGTAACTGCTATTCGTAAACCACTAGGCAACATCGACTAAATTAATGTGCCCTGGCATTTAAAGATCCAGGCCAGTGCTGGGCGATCAAGGGGATTCCCTGAGCATTCAGACACTTCTAGAGATGGGTCCTCCTGGTAGAGGACCCATAACCCCAGGTCACACTGTTCGTTGCAGTACCACATGAAAGTCATGTTGTGTGTGTGAACCTGTACCTATTACCACCAATGGTCAAAAGGAACACCTTTAGTGCCAAATGAATCGCCATAACTCCAAGTTGATTTGAAAACAGGTTTTTTGATCTTTCCCTTTCCCAGATTACCTCTCCAAACCAGCAATGATACATCTGTGACAGGGTGAGGTAAAATAGAAACTATTTAAATAGTCGGTGGTTATGCTGAAAATGTATGTAGAATTCGACCTCAAGTGAACCAACAACAGACTGCTCTACTTTACAAAATCTTTGTAGAAGCATAAATCCCTCCATTGTTCTAGAAGTTGCACTTTCTCACTGATTTCTTTTCCCCTGAGTTTATTTTCAAGTAGCCTTCGCTTGGCTCTGGTCTTCGCATGACTGTGAGGCCTCCTCATCGTCACTGGAGCTCTGGCCATGGGTAAGCACTGAATTGTTTCTATTGCCCAAGAAAAAAAAAAAAACAATTATTGGACTTCAAGTATATCTGGCATAATCACTGTATTTTCACACCCACCCACAAAATCTTGAACAACATGTTGAAGGCTCACATAACTTTCCAGCAGAAGAGCTGTACCGTGCCATTGGTGATCCTCGGGACAGGGCAGTGTTCATCAGCACTCAGAATGAGACAGAAATGTCTATCCGGAGCCTGTACCCCCTTCAACGGAGCCCAGATGATCATTATTAGAGAGAATCCCATTGGTAGTTGCTCTGGAGGGTAAGCTTCTCCCTGATATTTTGGCTATCTCCACGTCTGCTTCTTGATATAGTTCTAGAGTTCATAGTACCAGATGGATCAGCTTCTGGCATGTGGAAGTACTGTATCATGGCACTCTCATAATTCCAGGCTTTGCGCTGCAAACCACTGGACATCGCGCTTTATGTGCTAGGGTGCTTTAGTACAAGGACATTGCTTCCCCCGCTCTCGTCGTCTCACAAGAAGGGGCAGCTGACATATATCTGTGCTTACATCTGTTCTATTCTTAAGGTGAAGAGTTCTCAACAAACATGTAGATCTACGCAAATGTAGTTCTGCCTTTTTGGTGTAAAAGGTTGAAGTGGTCAGAGAAAGCAGCAGGAAAAGGGGAAGAACTACTAAAAAGTTAAGAGGCTGAAACGGGAAATGAATGGATAGGCAGGAAACACAAATACAAACACACACACACACACCTAAAAAAGGGTAAGTCATTGACAATTCTCTCAACTTAAAACAATACCTGCTCCAGCAATACCACAACCTAATCTGACTCAAATGTACTCCTAACAATCCTTGGAGTAAGTCACACAACACACATGACCGCTCACAGGTAGGGCAAGGGAATTACACTTAATACAAAGGAGGAAGGGATTAATACAATTAGCACAAACCCAGCCCCAGAAAAAACTCTGAAATATTTAAAAATGTAAAATAACTTTCCACATTACAGGCACTCATACGAAGCGGATTAAATCTATTAATTTAAAAAATGTGTAATATCTTAAATTGAAAACAGCAAAACAGGCACTCAAAATGAAGAAATAACAGATAAGCATAGATAGAAAATACACAAATTAACATTTTAATAAATCATAATAGTAACATGGCACATCTGACGTCACACACAGCTTAACACACACACAAACACAGGCAACTCATGACACATTAGACTTGCCAAAACACAAATACAACGACACACAAAACAAATTAAAATAACGTTATTTTATCGACCACCATATGGAAAACAACATTCAAAGACACAATAATAACAGTGCAAACATTTTCTGTCTGCATACACAGCATCATCCCTTGTTATTTGCGTTCCTGGATTTATAAGACACATACGTAAACACACTTGTAATAGAAATCCAATTCAAAATGCGACACAACACCTATTAATCAATCAATCAATCAAGTAATTTATAAAGCGCGCTACTCACCCGTCAGGGTCTCAAGGCGCTGTGAGGGAGGGGCTACTGATCGAATAGCCATGTCTTGAGGTGTTTCCTGAATGTAGGGAGGTCCTGGGTCTGGTGTAGGTGGAGCGGTAGGGAGTTCCAGGTCTTGGCGGTGAGATGAGAGAAGGATCTTTCTCCGGTGGTGGTGCAGCGAGTGCGGGGGACGGAGGCGAGGCTGGCGTGGAGATGGCGGGTGAAAGTATGGAAGGTGAGTCTGTCGTTGAGGTAGGCCGGACCTGTGTTGCGGAGGGCTTTGTGTGCATGGGTGAGGAGTTTGAAGGTGATCCTCTTCGATACGGGTAGCCAGTGTAGGTCTCTGAGATGGACAGAGATGTGGTCATGGCGTGGGACGTCAAAGATGAGGCGGGCGGAAGCGTTTTGGATACGTAGCATTTTCGTTTGTAGTTTGGCCGTAGTTCCTGCATAGAGTGCGTTTCTGTAGTCCAATCGGCTGCTGATCAGGGCGTGGGTGACTGTTTTTCTGGTTTCGACGGGAATCCACTTGAAAATCTTGCGGAGCATGCGAAGGGTGTTGTAGCAGGAAGAGGAGATTGCGTTGACCTGCTGAGTCATGCTGAGTGCTGAGTCCAGAATGATTCCCAGGTTTCGTGCTTGAGTGGTGGATGTGGGTGCGGCTCCTAGAGAAGTATGCCACCAGGAGTCGTTCCAGGCAGAGGGGTTGCTGGCGAAGATGAGGATCTCTGTTTTGTCGGTGTTTAACTTGAGGCGGCTTGATTCCATCCAGTTGGCGATGGGGTGAAGTCCATTGTGGAGGTTGTTTTTTGCGGTTGTAGGGTCTTTCGTGAGGGAGAGGATCAGCTGGGTGTCATCTGCGTAGGATACTATGTTGATGTGGTGAGTTCGTGCGGTGTTGGGGAGAGGGGCCATGTAAACGTTGAAAAGCGTGGGGCTGAGGGAGGATCCCTGGGGGACGCCACAGATGGTCTTGGAGGATTCAGACAGGTAAGGCGGAAGGAAGACTCTCTGGGTTCTGCCGGAGAGGAACAAAGAGATCCAGTTGAGGGCCTTCCCGCGGATCCCGGCTTTGTGGAGGCGTGTTAGAAGGGTGTGGTGACAAACGGTGTCGAAGGCTGCGGAGAGGTCCAGGAGGATGAGCGCTGCAGTTTCGCCTTCGTCGAGCATGGTCCTGATGTCGTCTGTAGCAGCGATGAGTGAGGTCTCAGTGCTGTGGTTCTTGCGGAATCCTGATTGGGAGGTATCGAGCCCTTTGTTGTCCTCCAGGAAGCGGGATAGTTGGCTGTTCACGATTTTCTCAATGACCTTTGCTGGGAAGGGGAGGAGGGAGATAGGCCGGTAGTTCTTGGGGTCATCTGGGTCCGCCTTAGGTTTCTTCAACAGGGTGTTGACATCGGCGTGTTTCCAGCTCTGTCTCGAAGGAGCTATTGATGATGGCGTGGAGGTGGGGGGCAATGATGTCGCTGGCTTTATTGAAGATCTTGTGTTGGCAAGGGTCTGAGGGGGAGCCGGAGTGGATGGAGGCCATGGTTGACGGTTTCTTCATTGTTGACGTGGGTCTAGGTGCATAGGAGGTTGGTGTCGCTTGGTGCGTTGGGGTCGTGGCTGTCTATGGTTGGCTGGTGGGTCTGGGGGTTGAAGCTGTTGTGGATGTCTTTGATCTTTTGACGGAAATAAGTGGTGAGGGAGTTGCAGAGCTCCTGTGATGGCGAGGGTTCGTAGGAGCAGGGCCTGGGGTTGGAGAGCTCTTTGATGATGCCGAAGAGCTCTTTGTTGTTGTGAGCGTTGGTGTCTATGCGGCTTTTGTAGTAGGTTCTTTTGGTGGTGCGGATCAGCTGGTGATGTTTGCGGATGGCAGTCTTGAGGGCGGTGTGGTTGGATTCGGTAGGTTCAAGGCGCCAGGTCTTCTCCATTCTTTGGCATTCCCGTTTGAAGGCCTGTAGGTCGGGGGTGAACCAGCTGGCCTTGGTTCTGTGGTGGATGTCTGAGGGTTGTTTGACCAGCGCAAGGGTGTTGGCGCAGTCATCTATCCATTGATGCAGGTTGGTGGCGGCTGAGTTGGGGTCCCGGGTCCTAGGAGGTGGTGCCTGGGCGATGGTGGAGATCAGCTGTTCTGTCGAGATTTTGTTCCAGTAGCAGCGGGGGGGGTTGAGTGGTGTGGTGGTGTGGTGAGTGACCGGCTTCTGGAAGGAGAAATGAATGCAGCGATGGTCGGTCCAGTGGAGTTCAGTGGCGTGGCTGAAGGAGACGTGGCTGCTGGCTGAGAAGATGGGGTCAAGTGCGTGTACTGCGATGTGGGTGGGTGACGTGACGAGTTGCTTAAAGCCGAGGTTGTCGAGTTGGTTGGTGGTGTTGATATCGTTGTTGTTTTCTAAGTGAAAGTTCAGGTCGCTGAGGAGGATGTAGTCAGTTGAGGCGAGGACTTGGGCGCTGATGATGTCGGCGATGGTGTAGCAGGAGTGAGGTCTGGGGCCCGGGGGTCTGTAGACCAGTGTTCCTCTGAGGGTGGTGTTGGCGTTGATGTGGATTTTGAAATGGAGGTGCTCGGCGGAGTTGAAGGTGTCGTGGGTGCTGGTAGAGACTCTGATGGTGCTTTTGTGGACTATGGCGATACCTCCTCCTGGTTTGTTGGTGCGGTCTCTTCTTGTGATCTTGTAGCCTTCAGGTATGGCTATGGCTATGTCTGGTTCTGAGGCCATCTAGGTTTCGGTGAGAAATGCGACGTCAGGAGATGATGAAGTCAGTAGGTCCCAGAGTTCGATAGCGTGTTTGTGGACGGAGCGGGTGTTGTGGAGAATGCAGCTGAGGTAGTTGTCGGCAGGTCTATAGCAGTGCTTGGTAGTTAGGGTGCAGGTGAAGCTGCAGGCTCTGCAGGAGAAGGGTCCTTTGGTGTGCTTCAGAGTGAACTGGAAGCAGACGGAGGAGCGTCCTGGATTGAGGGCGTGGAGGTCACTGGCTGTGTAGTGGCGTCCGGTGGTGCGGGCCCCCGTGGACCAGGGGGACTGCCGCTTGGTGTGGTCCAGGCGCTGACGGGGCAGACGGGCTTGCCTCTGGCGCGCCAGCGGCGCAGCTGCCATTAAGAAGGGGAGGTGGGAGGGAGGAGCAGCTGGGAGGTGGGAGGGAAGAGCGAATGGGGGCGCGAGGGGGGCAGGGCCACAGGGACGCAGCGGCGGGAAGGCAGAGAGGCAGAAACGGCTCAAGGAGAGCTGGCAACGGAGCGCATGGGGCACGGAGTGCACAAGGGGCAAAAAGGCACAGAACAAAATAAAAACAGTGGAAATAAGGCACAATAAAAACAAAGCACAGAAAATGAAGCACAAGTCTAGGAACGCTTACCAGAGCAGCCCACTAGACACCAGGGATGAGGTGCAGGTGGGTGCCTGCGGGTAGTGGAGGGCCTCGAACACGTGACAGCAGCGTGGGCGGGGTGAAGGACACGGGCACAACTTGGTGGAGCTGCACGCGTGGGGAGCGAGCTCTAGACCCTAAAAGCATGTCAGAGGTATTGATGATTGTCACCATTAAGGTGCCATCCCATGATGACTTCACCCTCCCAATTTCGCAGGTACTTACCAACACCATGTAGATCTATCTAGCATAGGTGGAGTTACATACCAACCACGAAAAACAGGAATTTACATAGAGCAACTACAGTAACAGCCGTTCCTGGGGTCATGCAACCTCACTCAAAAAAAGTACACCCAGCGGTGCATGTGAAGCAAACTGTTTGGAATACCAGTATAAACTATTGGATAAGGTGGACTTTTTAGCAAGGCCTACAACAAATGTGCCATTATAATGACAAGCTAGTGTGACATGGCTTGGATGAATAGAGCCATATCATTTGCAAACATGACTTTTGAAAATTGTCAAATTTTGTACTCAGGTATGAAAGAAAAGAAAACTATGTGTTCCTTTGTTGGCCAAAGGCATTTACTAGATGATGGGGCATGTGAGAAATTCATATTTGAAGCAGACATGGCGGTGTAGAATGGTCCAGTTGGAGTCATTGTGGGGCATGTGAGAAATCCATCACTGAAGCAGACAGGGTGGTGTTGAATGGTCCAATTGGGGTTTATATCATAGGAATTAAGGTGAACTTGGCACCATGATCTTTAATTTACAGAAAAAATGTATTGCCAACATATGTGTACATAAGGAATTCCAGAAGAAGAAACAGCTGGTGAATGCTGGGCAGCAAGCCATTTTGTCGGGTCTTTAATGTGCAGGTGAAAACATTTTTACTGTGCTTAAGGCCCTACAAGGTGCACAGCAAACTAACATGCTTGTTGCCCTTCACAACTTCAACCCTGTCTTCACATGGGGCCAACCACTCTTCCTTAGACACGGTCATTGCCAGCTGTCTTAACATATCACCACTTGCAGGTTGCCAGGATGGCCAGGAGCTCCTGACCCCATTCAAGGACAATAAGAAGGAGACCGTGTCTAGGTTGGGGGAATAACTTTTGAGTTTGTCAATTCTGGAATTCATGTAAACTTGGGCATTAACTTGGAATGTGTGGATTTTATTTTGGACTTTTTGTTTGGATAGCTGACGTTTTCAGTTCTGTTGCCCTTTGCATGCATATAGGCTTTCCTTAAACATCCCTACTTTTAACCTCTTTTTTGCCCACTTCTAAGTTTAATATACCTCGCTATGCTCTGGAACTATTTTTGATAAGTATTTCCCTCCTCATGAAGATGAGTTTTGCTGCTACAACCTATAGAAGGACTCAATGCCCCTTAACTGACTACATTTCATTTCATTTCATTTTTTTTGCTTCAAAAGCCAATTTGAGTATGTGTTTTTTGCCAACAACCCTCAGTGATTGGGGTTCAGTTCATTTTGGTAGTACCATCTTACCAGGGTGGGATGAGGTGACCAATGATGATGAATACCACATAACATGGGTGAGACCACCTCATCCAAATCTTTTTTTATCCACAGGGGGTCTAAGAATCTGGAGAGAAGGAGCAAGGCACAGGAACTATCCATTCTGCCCATAGATTCACTGCACCTATTGTTCTCTGGTGAAGAAACTAATGTGTCCCAGGTGAAGTCAAATGGTACATCACCTCCATCCCATTTCACATATCTCACAGAGGCCTGCTGTTAAAAGGAAACCCTCCCAGATGGCCGATCTTCCACTGCTCCGAATCCCTCATTGATATCCGTCATTTTGAGGGTTGGAACCTGTGAGTTTTTGGAGTAAAGGTTATTAATTGGGAGAGACTACTACCTCACATGGGGTGCCTTCTCCATCAGATGAAGACAGAAGCTGCATCTGGTTGGGAGGGTGTAACTGAGGACACGACTGGGCTACCTGCACAATGGGTGACAGTGAGTTCTCAGTAGCTAACGCTATCGTGCATGGACATTGTTCTTATCCCTGGAGGATGTCCAGTGGGAAAATCTGCTGATCAGCAGAGAGATGGCCTCTGAGTTGTCATTCTACAATGGGCAAATACTCTCATCCACTGAAGGCAGCCTCCAGGAACAGGGGAATTCCTCTCGGGATTGCATCCCATCCTCCTCTCATGACTGGTTAGGCATCAATGTCAGGCTCATTGTTCTCAGGTGCTGCAATGGAAGGGAAATGACAGTTAGAAATTTTACAGTTGTGAGGGTGGTGAAGCATAATGTTTAACCAAGCCAGATGTTATTTAATGCAAGTTAAAGACACGCATTATCCTTTGACATAGATAAATAAGGCATAACATTGCCACTTGTCAATCTGGGTCAATGAGATGTAGATGAACGCCTACTGTAGTGGATAGGATGGCCACAGACTTACCGGAGCAACCGATGTTAGAGGGCCTAACTGCTGCCTGCAGTACACCCGCTGATGTAGTTAATGGGTGGGCCATAGCATGGTTATCAGGGGATGTTGGGAAACAATGTGTGGAGAGAGAGACTAATTGCTGTTCAAATATCACAACACAAATAGTATGTTGGTGTGGGAACATGTCAGTGTTATGCAATCGATGAACATTCACAGAGCTGTGGCCTGGATGACAGTAATTGGGACAATGTGGGCAGGTTAAAGCATGCATTTAAAGGACATGTGACCGTGCTAGGTACGGTGACAAAAGATATTCTATTACTGCCTGCAATGGGGACAGCATTTAGTGGGTGCCAGAAGACATACCGAAATATCAATCATACGGTGAAAATCAAGGTAGAAAACATTAACGTTAGCATTTTTACTCTTATGTTTATGTGTGTGGGGCAGGATGTATGTCACTGTCATGTGAATATCTGAATGTGAGATATATGCTGTTTCTGTATAGTGTGGCAGCTGTGAGTCAGAACCTAGATGAGGTGTGTATTGATCTTACCTGGACTGATGTTATGATTTCGAAGCCATGATACTGGTTGCCCAGCAATAGCCTTTATCACCTCTATCATGACACCCTTGTACTTCATCTGTCTCCTCTCATCCTCCGATTTCTTCTTCTTGTCCCCACAGTGCATCCCTCCACCCCCAAAGCATTCATTCTGTTGCTCATCTCAATATCAGTTTCCTCGTCAGTGAAGTTCCTCTTGAGTATGATGGTGTGCACCATGGGGTTGTATGAGGTCTGGTTCCATGTCTTGCTGCACCAAGGTAAGATGGCGGAGCATAAAGTGAAGGATTAATTTCTGTAATTCCAATTCTAATGTTCGTTACGTTTGTGATATTTTTTCAGGTGATGCTTGTTTCCTTATTCTTTTCAGCTCTTAGTTCTACATACTATAGATGGAGATATGCTACTGTATTATGTAGAACTAAATTTAGCAGCTTTATGCCTAAAATATAGCTGTAAATTTGCTTGTTATAGTAGTACTAACTTTATGGCCGTATTTTGGCTCATATGAACTCCTGCACTCTCTTAAAAGGGGGAGGGAACACCTACTCCTATCTCTAGGCGTACATCTCTGCAGCTGTTAGTGAATTGTATCTATATGTTCAGAAATCTCTTCACATAAATTTACATTTGTACAAGTAATGGAAAGATTGTTTTAAGACTAGAGGTTCTGGGCTTTTTACCCTATGTTT
The DNA here is from genome assembly GCF_031143425.1 of Pleurodeles waltl. Taxonomy (NCBI): domain Eukaryota; kingdom Metazoa; phylum Chordata; class Amphibia; order Caudata; family Salamandridae; genus Pleurodeles; species Pleurodeles waltl. The sequence continues at coordinate 625,032,397 of NC_090440.1, forward strand.
TTATAACTCAACAAATAACAGTTAAGATGCCTCAATTACATGATACATTAAAGCTAATATTTTATGAGACACGAGTGGATGTTTACATCTAGAGGTTTAGTGGGGCTGGAATCATGTTTATTAGTGTTCTGAAGCAGAATCTTTACTGATGCAGCACTCTACAAAAGTAACAGACTGTGTATAATCACACATACCAATGTGAAAATCAAATTTACATGTATTTTACTTATTGTAAATCACATGCATCGTCCATAGGCATTAATAAGTGAGTGGGCTTAATATTTTTTCAGAATTACAAAATTCTAAAACAAAGAAAATGTAAGCGTAGTTAGCACAAATAAAGGGCTGTATCTAGTGAGTAACCTTAATGTTTAATCCGTCCTTTTAAAGAGTTAATGATTTGGTGATATTGTTTAGATAAGAGTGGGAGAGAGCATCAACTGCAGTCAAATGAGGCAAGATGGGCCTATGCCGCCCTTAGCTTTGCTAATCATGCCATTTCACACATTCTTTAAGAAAGTAGGAGACCTAGCAAGTAGGGAATACAAGAGTTTACTTGTTTCTTCTTTAGTTGTCCGTTTGTTCCTTTGATCAAAGTACAGGAGGACACCCCGACTCCCCAGTCAGATACAAGAAAGAGCATAAAGAGCATGAAGAGCCCAGACCTATGAGGGAACCTAAAAACATTGCCCCTGATGACGCCATCCGGCAGGCTAATGGCCGAATGGAAGATAAGGGGTCCCAGCTCACTGGTGTAAGTCAAATCTGCTAAACTATCCTCCACGTACTGATTGGGCTACCAGCTTTTGCAACTCAATAGCCCCCAATGACTGGCAACAAACTCATACACTGTAGTAGTCCCAAGGACTGAACACATTTGCAAAATGCTCATTGAATGTTGGCACCGTAGAGTAACAGGATTACATTTAGGGTTATTTCCCACCAACGGTAAGTGCTAATCACCACTGTGTTCCACTTTAGCTGCCCTCTTGCAGACATGTTGCTTTTCAATGCAATAGCTGTGGCTAGGCTATCATCTTCATTAAGAACAGCAGTATATGTGCCCAAACACCTTGAGCACTCCACCACAGGTACCACAAGAGATCCAAGTACACAAAGAGCCCTGAATAACCTTTGTAGGGAACTGCATCCAGGACCTTGGAACACCAGGAAGAAACTACTGTCCCAAGCACTGATACTGACAATGATCTTCATTAACCTACAGCCTAGAGAAAAAAACTACTCTAAAAAATGTAACAATATGAATAACGTACTAGCAATGTACTAAAAAAGCAGCTGAATAGGATATCATTAACCCCTTCTGTGCCGCGGACGTAATGGTTACGTCCCGCGGCACAGTGCTCCGGTGCCGAGGACGTAACCATTACGTCCTCGGCCCGGAGCCCGGAGGGAGCGCTAGCGCTCCCTCCATGGGGTTCCCCCCCCCCCTCAAGGCAGGGAGGGAAGGGGAAGTCCTTCCCCTTCCACCCCCACCCCTCCACCCCCCCCCCGTAATGACGTCAGCACGCGATCGCGCTCTGACATCATTACACAGTGCCGGTCGCACTGGAAGCCATTTGCTTCCAGATTGCGAACAGAGAAACAGGTGAGTTTCTCCTCCTTTGTAAAATAAGAGGCACCGGGGGAAAGGAAAGGGTTTTCCTTTCCCCCGTGTCTCTTTGAGCATTCCTGCTGCCCGATCGCATTGCGATCGGGCTGCAGGAATGCCCACTAGACTCCAGGGATTTTCTTTTTTTTATTATGGAAATGTTTTCATGTTTGGGAGCGGCCCCTTGGGCAAGGGTTGCTCCCATTTGGGGGGCATGTTTGTGTGGCCATTTCTGCCCCCCTTTGGGGCAGATCTGCCTAATATTTTTAGGCTGATCTGCCCCCAAGGGGGGCAGAAACCACTAGACGCCAGGGATTTGTTTTCTCTTCTTTATTTCTGCTGTTTTGTGTTGGGGAGCGGCCCCTTGGGCAAGGGTCGCTCCCATGTGGGGGGCATGTGTGTTGTGGCCATTTCTGCCCCCCTTCGGGGCAGATCAGCCTATTATTTTTAGGCTGATCTGCCCCCAAAGGGGGCAGAAACCACTAGAACGCCAGGAATTTTTTTATATGTTTATTTTTGTGTGGGGGGGGGGTGTCCCCTTGGGCAAGGGGCGCCCCCCCAAGGAGGGCATTGAACTGTTGGCCATTTCAACCCCCCTTGGGGGCAGAAACCACTTAGACTCCAGGGATAAGGTGTGTGTGTTAGTGGAGGGGGGGGCAACCCCTTGGGCAAAGGTCGCCCCCCTTTGGGGGCACGTGTACCAAGGCCATTTCTGCCCCCCTTGGGGACAGATCAGCCTATTATTTTTGGGCTGATCTGCCCCCGAAGGGGGCAGAAACCACTAGAAAGCCCCATGTGGGGGGCATGTGTGTTGTGGCCATTTCTGCCCCCCTTCGGGCAGATCGGCCTATTAGTTTTAGGCTGATCTGCCCCCAAAGGGGGCAGAAACCACTAGAAAGCCAGGGATTTTTTAAATATGTTTATTTATGTGGGGGGCATTGAACTGTTGGCCATTTCTGCCCCCCTTGGGGGAAGATGTGCCTATTTTTTTTAGGCCCATCTGCCCCCAAGGGGGGCAGAAGCCACTTAGACACCAGGGATAGTGTGTGTTAGAGGATGGGGGGGTGGCCCCCTGGGCAAGGATCGTCCCCTTTTGGGGGCACGTGTACCAAGGCCATTTCTGCCCCCCTTAGGGGCAGATGGGCCTATTTTTTGGGGGGGCCCTTTGTCCCCAAGGGGGCAGAAGCCACAAAGGCACCAGGGCTGGTGTATGTGTTTTTTTTTGTTTGGGGGTGGCCCCTTGGCCAAGGGTCGCTCCCCGTGGGGACACACTACTAAAGGTATTTTCTGCCCTCTTTGGGGCAGATATCCCTATTTTTTAGTAGGCCCATCTGCCCCTATGGCAGAATCGACTTAGGCACCAATTTCTAAATGCTTGATGGTGGGATGTTTGTCAACTGACGAAGTATTTGCACTTGTGATCAATTTTTTCCTCCTTTTTGTTCTAGTTCAAAGCTTTTGCTTTCTTTGCTGTGGCTCCTTGCGGTTTTGGCGGTGGTTGACCTGCGGTTTGCATAGTTGCATGTTTTAGGTAAGTAAAAACTATTTACTCCAAAGGAGTATTATTGCCATGCATGAAGGACATGTTTGTAGGTAGTGTGCTAAATGCAGGTTTGTGTGAAATTGTCCTCAGATTTGTGCAGAATGATATTTGTGGTGTCTTATTTCTAATTTGCTTTTCTTTCTTTCTTTTTAGTGGGATATCATTGGTGTTCGCTGTGTCTGTGCAGAGTAGTTGCTGGTGATTCAAGCTTTTTCAGGCAAGCGAGCGGTATAGTTTTTTAGTTTATAACTTACTAATAAAGCTACACTTTATTATCTATCTTACACAGTGCTGGTTGTTGGTGGTGCATTTGTCCAGTTAATTTTCATAGGAAAGATCATGGCTAGCCGCAGGATGACCGCTCAGCAGGTGGTTGGTATGCTTTTTGAGTCATTGTCTAATCATGATTATGAGACGGACTCTGCATCTGAGGCAGAGGAGGAAGTGAGAGATTCTGGCAGTGAAGTTTCTGTCGGAGAGGAATCTTCTGATGAGGAAGCAACACTCAGTGCAGATGAAGGGCCTGTTTTAGAGGAGGACACTGATGTGCCATTAGTACAGCAACCTGGGGCTGAAAGGTTTCCCGTTAGAAGACCTGAACTCTGGGTTGCCCCAAACATAGAGCAGCCAGAGTTGCCTGCCTTTACTGGTCTCCCGGGGTGTAGAGTCAACACAGAGAACTTTTTGCCTGTCAATTTCTTTGAGTTATTTGTGGATGATGTGTTTTTGGAAGAGATTGTTGAGCAGACTAATTTGTATGCGGAGCGGTATTTGAGGGACAACACTGCTAGACTTAGGCCACACTCTAGAGCTACCAAGTGGATTCCCACAAATTTGGAGGAGATGAAAAGGTTTTTGGGTTTGACTCTTTTGATGGGGTTGATAAGGAAGCCGTCACTGGCTTCTTATTGGTGTACTAGTCCCTTGATGGCAACAGCTATATTTCCTGCAACCATGAGTCGCAATCGGTATTTGCTACTTCTTAGGATGCTGCATTTTATTGACAATGCATTAGCCTTGCCACGAGATCACCCTGATTCTGACCGACATTTTAAGATTAGGCCTTTCCTTGATCATTTTGTAGATCGGTTTTCAGAGGTCTATGTTCCAGGCAAAGAAATAGCTGTGGACGAGTCTTTGGTCCTCTTCAAATGTCGTTTGGTTTTTAGGCAGTACATTCCTAGCAAGAGGGCACGATATGGAATTAAATTGTATATGCTGTCTGAAAGTAGTACAGGATATGTGTATAATTTCCGTGTCTACACTGGTAGGGATTCCAGTATTGACCCCTCTGGTTGTCCTCCCACTTTTGGAGTTACTGAGAAAATTGTGTGGGAACTTGGTAGACCACTGTTCAACAAAGGTCACCATTTGTATGTAGATAACTTTTACACTGGAGTGCAGTTGTTCAAGGAATTGTTTAGAGTGGACACTGTTGCTTGTGGCACAATTCGTTGTAACCCGAAAGGCTATCCAAGGGATCTTGTCTGTAAAAAACTTGAGAGGGGACAGTGCAGTGCCTTGCGGAATGATGAGCTGCTAGCTTTGAAATTTTCAGACAGGAAGGATGTCTACATGCTAAGTACCATCCATGATGAGAGTACTTCCCCGTGACTGTTTGGGGCCAGGTTGCTGAAGTGCGCAAACCTGTGTGCATTTTAGATTATAATAAGCACATGGGAGGTGTAGATAGAGTTGATCAAAGGTTGGAACCTTATACTGCTATTCATAAGTCTTACGTTTGGTATAAGAAGTTAGCAATTCACCTCTTCCACTTAGCAACTTTTAATGCTTTTATTGTGTTTAAGGATAGGTCTCCAGAGTCAAAGATGACATTTGTGAAATTTCAGGAGTCAGTGATAGAGAGCCTTATTGTGGTGGAACAGGCCAGAGTTCCTAGAGAAGCAGTGGTGGAGGATGTGGCTAGATTGAAAGATCACCACTTTGCTGAGCACATTCCTCACACACCCAAAAAAGACTTTCCAGCTAAGAAATGTAGAGTGTGTTTTCGAAGAGGTATCCGGAGCGAGATTCAAATGTACTGCCCAGATTGTACTTCAAAGTCTGGGCTGTGTGTGGGTGGTTGTTTTAAGAATTACCACACCCAGAAGCATTACTGGGAACAACCATGAATGTAAACTGCCTGTTTTGTATTTTCATGTGTTCAGTTTCATGGTTGGCATTTTTGTCATGTACTTAGTTAGAGCTTTTGTGTTTGTAGTTTTGTAATTATTTCTAATTTGTTAGTGGTTTCTTTGTTTAAAAAAAAAAAAAGTGATGCCATTGTGTGTGGAGTGGCGCTTGGCTGAGGGTGTACATAGTGTACATATTGACTTGCTGTTGGCTACTGCAACACACTGACAGCCACACACCAGTCCACACACTCCCATCAGCTGGTGTGATTGCTGTATCAGGCATGTGGGCGTATGTAAGTGATGGGCCCTTGAGTGGCGCTGTCTGTCGATGCAAGTGTTGTAATGTGCTGGGCCCGTGGCTGGCGGCGTGAATGGTCTTGTGCGTGTCATGTATGAAAGGTGTGTAAATGGACTGTAAAGCGGTTGGTGCCTTGCCGTGGCTTTACAGCTCACGAGCTGCGAGTCATTGGTTCAGTTTTTTGGCCTTTCAGTTATTAACAGTGCTTTTCATTTTTGTGAAATCTCTTGTTAATAAAATTTGATCCACTGAACCATCACTCACCCTCGTGCCAAATCCAACCAATATGACAAAACCTGCTCCACTGTAATCAGGCGTCGCAGCACACGCTAGGTGCCTCGGGTGGAACCCCGATGATGAAGCATGCCACCAACTTAGTTGATGGGTGAGGGGTCTTTTTAACATAACCTAAGTGCATTTCTTTTCACAATTTTAGTGTTTGGAACATCACATAAGTATGTGGACACACCAAAATGATCTATTGCAAAACTACCTATGTTGGGGGGTGAGGGGGCACCTATGGTTTTGGTCCTGGGTGCGGCCTTCATCTAGGGAACCCTACCAAACCCAGACATGTATTAAAAATAGACACCCCAAGGAGTCCAAGGAGGTGTGGCTTGCCTGGATCCCTCATCATTTTCTTACCCAGACTCCTCGGCAAACCTCAAAATTTGCATAAAAATAATATTTTCCTCACTTTTCTTTGAAGGATCACCGCTGTGGCACAAATTTCCTACCACCCAGCGTTCCCCTCAGTCCCCCAAGTAAAATGATACCTCACTTGCATGGGACCCCAAAGCAGAGTCAGCCTAAAGATGTATAAAAGAAAAATATGTGCTTATCAAATCGCTGTGCTATCCCCACAATCTCTACAAGTTTTTGGCCTTTTTCTGTTGCAGGCACCTGGCCTACCCACACAAGTGAGGTACCATTTTTATCGGGAGACTTGGGGGAACGCTGGGTGGAAGGAAATTTGTGGCTCCTCTCAGATTCCAGAACTTTCTGTCACCGAAATGAGAGGAAAAAGTGTTTTTTTGGCCAAATTTTGAGGTTTGCAAAGGATTCTGGGTAACAGAACCTAGTCAGAGCCCCACAAGTCACCCCATTTTGGATTCCCCTAGGGTCTAGTTTTAAGAAATGTGCTGATTTGGTAGGTTTCCCCAGGTGCCGGCTGAGCTAGAGGCCAAAATCAACAGGTAGGCACTTTGTAAAAAAAACACCTCTGTTTTCTGTGGAAAAATGTGATGTGTCCGCGTTGTGTTTTGGGCCATTTCCTTTCGTGGGCGCTAGGCCTACCCACACAAGTGAGGTACCATTTTTATCGGGAGACGTGGGGGAACACAGAATATCAAAACAAGTGTTATTGCCCCTTGTCTTTCTCTACATTTTTTCCTTCCAAATGTAAGGCAGTGTGTAAAAAAGATGTCTATTTGAGAAATGCCCTGTAATTCACATGCTAGTATGGGCACCCCGTAATTCAGAGATGTGCAAATAACCACTGCTTCGCAACACCTTATCTTGTGGCCATTTCGGAAATACAAAGGTTTTCTTGATACCTATTTTTCACTTTTTATATTTCAGCAAATAAATTGCCCGGTATAGAATAAAAACCCATTGCAAGGTGCACCTCATTTATTGGCTCTGGGTATCTAGGGTTCTTGATCAACCTACAAGCCCTATATATCCCCGCAACCAGAAGAGTCAAGCTGATGTAACGGTATATTGCTTTAAAAAATCTGACATCGCAGGAAAAAGTTACAGAGTAAAACGTGGTGAAAAATGGCTGTTTGTTTCACCTCAATTTCAATATTTGTTTATTTCAGCTGTTATTTTCTGTAGGAAACACTTGTAGGATCTACACAGATGACCCCTTGCTGAATTCAGAATTTTGTCTACTTTTCAGAAATGTTTAGCTGTCTGGGATCCAGCATTGGTTTCTCACCCATTTTGGTCACTAACTGGAAGGAGGCTGAAATCACAAAAAATAGTAAACATGATGTATGTCCCAGTAAAATGTCGAAATTGTATTGAAAAATGGGGTTTTCCAATTCAAGTCTGCCTGTTCCTGAAAGCTGGGAAGATGGTGATCTTGCCACCGCAAACCCTTTGTTGATGCCATTTTCAGGGAAAAAAACACGAGCCACCTTCTGCAGCCCTTTTTTCCCATTTAAAAAAAAAAAAAAATGTTTCACTATATTTTGGCAATTTATTGGTCTCCTTCAGGGGAACCCACAAAGTCTGGGTACCTCTAGAATCCCTATGATGTTGGAAAAAAAGGACACAAATTTGGCTTGGGTAGCTTATGTGAACAAAAAGTTATGAGGGCCTAAGCGCGAACTGCCTTTAATAGCCAAAAAAAGGCTCTGCACAGGAGGGGAAAAGGCCTGGCAGCGAAGGGGTTAAAATAACAGTAAGGGAACACGCAATCAAAAAAGTTGCATACTTTATTTGAAATAATTAGGCTAGACTGACCTTTCAAACATGAAATATATCAGAGATGGGAGATGGCAAACTGGGCAGTTATTCCAAACTAGATATCGCCGAGTCCATCTCTTCAGGTCAGCAGCTAGCAGTAGAGCCGATAATGAGAACAAGCATTTGCAATGAAATAGGTCTCGCATTTGTGACAGTTAAAGTTATTGGCATTGTAAATGACAATGGCCCTCATTACAACCCTGGCGGTCGGTGTTAAAGTGGTAATACCGCTAACAGGCCGGCGGTAAAAAAAATGGAATCACGACCATGGCGGAAACTGCCACAACAGAAAGCCACTTTAACACCTCGACCGCCATGGCGGTAGCAACAAACACCGCGGCGGTAACAGCCAACAGACAGGTGGAAGACAATGTAGCGCCCACACTATTACAAGGCACCAATCAGCCACCTTTTCCGGGGCAGTACCAAAGCACGGCGGAAACAATACACAGAAGGAAAACCACTCACCTCTCGACAATCAACGAAGAACTAGGACGCCATGGAACCCAAATTGCAGATCCTACCCATGTTGCTGCATCTATTAATACATCACGAAGTGGAAAGAAGGCAGCGGCGACGACGACGGTGAGTACTGCACCTAGCACACAGGGGAGGGGAGGAGGGAAAAGAGAGTGACACACACACATGCAAAACGCAACACCCCCACCCACAACAACACACACACACATATCCAATAACATCACAGATACACCCAGTCACCCCCTGGAAGAACGCAAGGACAAAATGAAATTCGTTTAACTAGTGTAATATTCGAACAATCAGATAGCTCAAGAGAACAGCAAATAATCAGTATACACAAATATTTACAGCAAGTACACAAGTCCGTACACTGTCCCATGAAATGTCTGTGGACCAGTGGTCCCAAAAAGCATGGGCGAAGCCCACACATGATACCTGCCTCAAAACGGAGAGAACACTGCAGGGGCATCAGGTCGAAAAAAAAACAGGCACCTCAGGGAGAAGGGGAGGGGGGCACCTCAGCCAGATGATGGTACGACGCCACTGCTCCTCAAGGGAGCTCCATGCCCACTGCTTGGTCCTGGGGAGTGCAAAACCACAGTCTCTCAAGTCTCTCAAGTGGGTGGGTTGCCCACTGCTTGGTCCTGGGGAGTGCAAAGCCACAGTCTATCAAGTCTCTCAAGTGGGTAGGTTGCCCACTGCTTGGTCCTGGGGAGTGCAAAGCCACAGTCTCTCAAGTGGGTGGTTTGCCCACTGCTTGCTCCTGGGGAGTGCAAAGCCACACTCTCTAGTGGATGGCTTCTCCACTGGTTTTGGAGGGGGCTTTGTGCCCAGAGTGCTTCATCCTGCCAAGGACTGGGTTAGTGGATGCTTTTCTCCACTGGTTTTGGAGGGGGCTTTGTGCCCAGAGTGCTTCATCCTGCCAAGGACTGGGTTAGTGGATGCTTTTCTCCACTGGTTCTGGAGGGGACTTTGTGCCCAGAGTGCTTCATCCTGCCAAGGACTGGGTCAGTGGATGGTTTTCTTCACTGGTACTGGAGGGCGCTTTGTGCCCAGAGTGCTTCATCCTGCCAAGGACTGGGTCAGTGAATGCTTTTCTCCACTAGTTCTGGAGGGGGCTTTGTACAAGGACTGGGTCAGTGGATGTTTTTCTCCACTGGTTCTGGAGGGGGCTTTGTGCCCAGAGTGCTTCATCCTGCCAAGGACTGGGTTAGTGGATGCTTTTCGCCACTGGTTCTGGATGGGCCTTTGTGCCCAGTGATGCTGCACGTGGGGTGTGGCAGTTGACTTCGTCTCACCTGGGTGTCTCAGCCACGTGATGTACCTGGAACAGGTAGCATGATACACACTCCATCCTGCGGCGACTTAGGCTGCCAATTGCTGGTTCGTGTCAGTGCTGGAGGTGGTGTCTCAAGTGGCGTGTCCAGGATCCAGGATGTCACCTGCAGACTCTGACGGCTGCACACAGGGGATGGGGCTGATGTCCGACAGAGTGGCATCGGCTGTGCACGTGGCGGTGCTGATGGTGGCGGTGGCAGCGGCGGAGATTGCCAGTGCTAGCCGTGGTGCAAGTGACTGTTGCAGTGGATGGAGACACCATACCGTCTCTGGCAGCCTCAGATGGCTGATCCTTGGGTACGATGCTGCAGACTGATGTTGTGGCAGCTGTGGTGCAGGCGGCGGTGCAGGTGGCAGTCGGAGGGGAGGTGGTGACTGTGGTGCATGTGGCTGCCATCCCTGATGATTTGGTGGTCACCAGGTCCTCACCAGGAGACATCGTGCTGGGAGGTGATGTGCCCTTTGGCTTGTGCCCCTTTCCCATCTTGACAATCACTGCAGGGACCTTGGCACTGTCCACTCAGTGTTTGGGCGAGGCCTTGCTGGGTGAGTGGTGTGACTGTCCCCTGCTGGAAGCCGGCCCCTTTTTGACCTTTGCAGGTGGTGGAATAGGATGGTCCTTCTTTCATGTCGGTGGCACACTGGCAGCTCTGACGGGTGCCCCCTTAGACCGTACTGGAGTAGCAGGGACCACAGCGGATGCAGATTTGGTGGCTGAGGTGCTGGGCTGGGATCTAGACATCCTGCCCCTAGGGAAAGGACGGGGGAGGTATAGGGAAGAGGTCAAAGTTATCTAGGAAATGTTTTTTGACACACTGGGACGGGAAGATGGAGGGGGTGTGGGAGTGGAGGAAGAGGTAGTGGTTGTAGGAGGTGTACGTCTGCTGAGTTTGGGTGAAGGTGCATGGGTTGGAGGCTGTTGTGAGGTGGACGGCTGTTGAGTGGGTGTGTGCCTGCGTTTGTGTATTTTGGGAGGAGGGCTCACAGACACACTGGGAAAGGACACAGGGGGTGTGTGAATGGTAGTGGCGGTGGTGATTGCACGTGAGCGGTGTGTAGTGATGGGCGTGCTGGTGATGGAGGTAGTGGCTGAGGATGTAGTGCATGCAGGTGTGAGTGGAGACGAGACTGGGAGGGAGGTAGAGGACGTGGAGGAGGGGGACACAGTGGAGGCAATGGATGTTGGTGTGTCGGTATGTTGCTTGTGTTTGCCTGAGCCACTTTTGTGTGTTGATGTGTGTGCATGCTGGTCTGATGGTGTGCTTGGGATAGGCTGAGGTAGAGGGGATTGGGTCTGGGTAGTGGAAGTTGGAGGGGGGAGGCTGGACACAGGGACAATGGCTGCCATCAGTGCTGAGGCCACAGCCTGAAATGCTCTCTGATGGGCTGCCACGCCAGAATTAATGCCCTCCAGGCATGCATTTGTTTGCTGCAGAATGGTTGACTGCCCAACAGTGAGGGATCTCAGGAGGTCAATAGCCTCCTCACTGAAGGCAGCAGGGCTGACTGGGGCACGGCCTGAGGTGCCTGGGGCGAAGGAGATGCCCACCCTCCTGGACGAGCGTGCATGGGAAACACGCTGAGGGGCTGCTGGGAGGGCAGTGCTGGTAGAGGGGGTGGCGGCTGTACCTGTACAGAGGTGCCAGCCACCGCAAGGGAGCTTCCATCAGAGGAGGAGTTGCTGTTGTCCCCTCCTGTCCCAGTTGTGGAGCTCCCATCGCCCTCCGTCCCACTGGTGCCTTCAGACTCCGTAGATTCACCCTCCAGGGCCATGTGGGATGTAGCTCCCTCCGTCGCCGGTGCCTCTGCTCCTCCGCTCCTCCGCCAGATGATGCTAATGCACATAAGACGAGGTGACAAAACAAGAATGGGGGGGAAGACAGAGGACACACATGGTCAATGCCAGCAACACCACTACCGTTGGTGGACACAACACACAGGAAGCAGCCCTATGCAGTAGGCCATGCACTAGCAGTTAGTAGGAAAATCACCTGCCCATGGGGTACTATGTCTAACACCATTTGCTGCACACCTGGAACCCACAGGAGCCTGCCTAGTTGTAGATGCCCACTAACACTGTTGGGGTTGGAGTGCCTCAGAGACTGCCCAACAAGGGACCTACCCTACCAAGTTCTCCCTGGCCTAGGGGAACCCACAGCCCACATCCCCCACCCAGACACTTCGTAAAGCGCGCAGAGTCAGCTTAATGACTCTGTACTCATCCCCTTGTGGCTGCTGTGATGGCCTCAAGCGCCCATCCAACTCCGGATATGCCACTGCCGGGATCCGGAACATCAGGGGGGTCATGGTGCAACGGGCACCCCTTCCACGTTGGGAGGCCAGCCCAGCTGGGCCTCCGCCCTCTTCTTGCTCCAGCGGCGCAGGTCCTCCCATCTCTTGGGGCAGTGGGTGCTCCATTTATGATAGACCCCCAGGGTCCGCACTACCTTGGAGATGCCACGCCAAATACCCTTCTTCTGGTGGGCGCTGACCTAGAGGAAAGGTACAGGATGAAAGGAAATTACTCTCCCGTCCGGACCGTCATACTCATTGCCCACCAGTTCCCACACCCATGCCCTGACGCACATACACTCACCATCCTCACATGCAGGCCTCAGCTGCCCCCCCACATGTATCTTCCATCCACACCACTCAAAACAGGCATTTCCCACGCATCATGCTCACAGTGTACTCACCTGTTTGTCTGAAGACTGTAGAGTAGCGTGTACTGGGGGAGGACCCCATCCACCAGTTTGTCCAACTCCTCCGCAGTGAAGGCAGGGGCCCTTTCCCCATACACTGTAGCCATTGTCGCTTCCAGGCTGAGGTCACAGCAGCACTTGCAGTGTAGGTCCTCTCCTGTTGAAGGTCAGGTATCAAGTGAGTGAACAGATAAAAAATGGCGGTCACATCCGCTGCGGTGCGTACCGTCACCGCCGGCATACATGGTCATTGGCTCCTGGAACCCATAGGGCCCAATGATAACCAAAGCTAAATTGCGCAGCGGTCTTCGACCGCCTACCACAACGCCAGCGCAGTTACCTCATTTCCCCTTGTCCCTCCCTACAGGTCAGGCAGCCACCATTTCAGGGGGTCACATGGCATGGCACCTAACTGTGTTACAGCACAATTTGGCAGACATACGGACAAACTACGCCACACACGGATTTACTCACATTACTGAAAACACACTTGGGAAAACTATGTGGTACATGACCCTCTGCTCACCATTCTCCTCCATGCGGCACATCCGCTGGGGCAGATGATGAGATGGCGTCATCCCACCGGTGTACAGACCCCTGGTGGACCTGTCGACAGTGGAAGACAGACAAATAATTATCACCTACAGACTTGATTGTTCAACAATCAAAGACCTGTGTGCCCAATTGGAGCCAGACCTGATGTCAGCTATCCGCCATCCCACAGGAATACCCCCTCTAGTGCAGGTCCTGTCTGTGCTCCATTTCCTGGCAAGTGGCTCCTTTCAAACTACAGTGGCCATGGCATCTGGGATGTCTCAGCCAATGTTTTCTAACGTGCTGACCAGAGTGTTGTCAGCCCTGCTGAAACACATGTGCAGCTACATTGTGTTCACCCAGGTTGAGGATTTGACCACAGTGAAAGCTGACTTTTATGCCCTGGGACATATCCCCAACTTCATTGGTGCCATTGATGTGGCATTTGAAATTAACAAGTGTACAGAAATAGAAAAAGCTACCATTCTATGAATGTGCAAATGGTGTGTTTGGCAGACCAGTACATCTCATGTGAATGCCAAGTATCCTGGCTCTATGCATGACGCTTACATTTTGAGGAATAGCAGTATCCCTTATGTGATGGGCCAACTCCAGAGGCACCGGATGTGGCTAATAGGTGAGCCCAAGGTCCCCACACAGTATGAATAGGTGTCTGGGTATGGGGTCGTCCCTAAGAGTTAGTGTGTGTCTAACAGATATCCCTCGACATTTGCAGGTGATTCTGGTTACCCCAACCTCTCATGGCTACTGACCCCAGTGAGAAATGCCAGGACAAGTGCAGAGGAACGCTACAATGAGGCACATGGGCGAACTAAGTGTATTATTGAGAGGACGTTCGGCCTCCTGAAGGTCAGATTCCGGTGCCTCCATCTAACAGGTGGCTCTCTATACTACTCACCGAAGAAGGTGTGCCACATAATCATGGCATGCTGCATGTTGCACAACCTGGCATTGCAATGCCAGGTGCCTTTTCTGCAGGAGGATGGGCCTGATGATGGTCTTGTGGCAGTGGTGGAGCCTGTGGACAGTGAGGAAGAGGAAGAAGATATTGACAACCGAACAAACATCATCATGCAGTACTTCCAGTGACACACAGGTAAGAGACTGGAACTGCTCCTCTCATATCTGACTACTGTAGGACATTGGATAAGTCAGCCGCTTAACCTCCGTCTATGGACACTGTCAGTTCACTTTGGCTTTCCATTTCACAGATCTGGGTACCTCATTCTGCCTTCTGCTATATTTACTGCTGCCCAACAACTGTCATACATTGGTATGAGAAAATGCACGTTTACAGATATTTGTGGATGATGTTGTAATTATACATTTGTGAAAGAACAGACTGACTCCAGATTGGTTTGTGATTCAAGGGTGTTTATTTATGGGCTAATGTGTATAGGGGTATGTGGAAGGGGCTGGGGTGATGGTGGAGGAAGGTCCAGAGTAGAGTCCAGTGTCTTGGTATCACGGGTGCATTGTCCAAGGGGGAATAGGAAGGGGAGAAATGGCAGTTCAAGGTGGACAGGGTGACAGAGTGGGACACGAGGGTGACATTCAGGAGGGTCTTATGTCCTGGCGGGGTCTTGGCAATGTTCTCTGTCTTCCGCCTGGATCGCAGGGACCGTTTGCGGGGTGGTTCTCCTTCTGCAGGGGGTTGGGTGTTGGTGGCCTGTTGTTCCTGTGGTGGGGCCTCCTGTCCATTAGCGCCGGCGGAGGTGGAAGGCTGTTCATCGGTTGGGCTAGTGTCAGGGGCCCGGTGGTAGGCCACTGTCTCCCTCATGGTGTTGGCCATGTCTGCCAGCACCCCTGCAATGGTGACCAGGGTGGTGTTAATGGACTTCAGGTCCTCCCTGATCCCCAGGTACCGTCCCTCCTGCAGCCGCTGGGTCTCCTGAAACTTGGCCAGAACCGTGCACATGGTCTCCTGGGAATGGTGGTATGCTCCCATGATGTTTGAGAGTGCTTCGTGGAAAGTGGGTTCCTTTGGCCTGTCCTCCCCCTGTCGCACAGCAGTCCTCCCAGCTTCCCTGTTGTCCTGTGCCTTCGTCCCTGAACTGTGTGCCCACTGCCACTGACCCCAGGTCCCTGATTTTCTTGGGTTAGTGAGTTTGTCTGGGGTCCCTGTAGTGGTGGACACACTGCTGAGTGACGTGTCCTGGGGACAGTGGCATGGGCCCGCTGGGTGGGTGCTGTGGTGATGTTTCCTGAGGGGGGAGATTCTGTGATGGGTTGGGACTGTGGCAGGGGAACCAACTGTCCAGAGGTCCCTGATGGGCCGGGCTGGTCATCTTGATCCAAGCGTGCAGAGCTGCTGTCATCACTGTGGGCCTCTTCTGTGGGGGGACTGGATATGGCTGGCACCTCCTGTTCGATGACGTTGGGTAGGGGTCCTGTTGGGGTGTAAATGCATTGTTATTTTATCTGTGTGTGCCATCTTGTGCAATGGGTGTGTTTCCCTCTATTACTGTGCTTGCAATATCGCCTTGGCCCTTGTGTGAGTGGTCATTGTGTGCCCTGGGTGAGTCTCTCTCTTGGACATGCTTTGGTGATGGGTGTCCATGCATGTCTGTGATGGGTGTCCATGCATTGTTGTTGCATGCAGGGCTTGGCTGTGGGAGTGGTGGGGCGTGATGGTGGGGTGTGTGGGAGATGGTGGAGTGATGGGAGTGAGGGTGAGGGTAAGGGTGGGAGTATGTGGTGGCATGCAGGTAGGGTGGGGGAGATATAGTCGTAAAGATTTCACTTATCAGAGTCCAGTCCTCCTGCGACTCCTGCGAGGCCCTCAGGATTCATAATTGTCAAGACTTGTTCCTCCCATGTTGTTAGTTGTGGGGGAGGAGGTGGGGGTTCACCGCCAGTCCTCTGTACGGCTACCTGGTGTCTGGATACCACGGAACGTACCTTCCCCTGCAGGTCATTCCACCTCTTCCTGATGTCATCCCGTGTTCTTGGACGCTGTCCCACTGTGATGACCCTGTCGACAATTCTCCGCAATAGCTCCATCTTCCTAGCAATGGATGTCTGCTGCACCTGTGATCCGAATAGCTGTGGCTCTACCCGGATGATTTCCTCCGCCATGACCCCGAGCTCCTCCTCAAAAAACCTGGGGTGTCTTTGAGGTGCCATGATGTGGTGTGAGTTATGTGTGAGGTGACGTTAGATGTGATGTGTGGGGTGAATTATTGGGGTGTGTGTTGTTTTGTGCGTGGATGGTGTATGAGTGATGGTGATGTGTGCCTCTGGATGCTGGTGTGGTCTTTGCTTTTCTCTCTCTGCTTCTTCAAACATTTTCATTGCAAGGGGTTGTGGGTAATGTGGGTGTGTGTTTTATATTGGATTGAGTGTGTGGGTGTGGTGTGTGTATGTGTGTCAGGTGTGTCTATTTTGAATTGTCCAATGTGGTTGTGTTTTGTAAGTGTGTGTGTATTTTGAGCGTGGCGGTGTGTACCGCCAATGGTTTACCGCGGTTGAAAGACCGCTGCGTTGATTCGTGGGTCGTGATAGTGTGGGCGTATTCCTGTTGGTGTGACGGTGTGGGTTTTGCTATCGCCAGTTTATCACTGACCCTTGATGGGGCGGACTTGTGTGGGTGTCTGTATAGTGGCGGAATTCCCAGTGTGGGTCATAATACCTGTTGCGGATTGCCGCTGCGGACGCGGTATGTTGGCGGCCGTCGGCACGGCGGTCAGCAGGATTTACCGCCAGGGTTGTAATGAGGGCCAATATCTTTTAACTATGTGTTTTGGTTTGAGTGTAGTGAATGTATGAACGGACACGCAGTTGCAGCACTGTCTAGAGGACTAAGAATGGAAAATTGCCACAGGGAACAGAAACACAGCTGCAGCACTGCCTATAGGATTTAAAATGGAGGAGTTATTGACGGGGCTAGAGAAGCAGCTGCAGCAATCTCTAGGGGACTAAGAATGATGAATTTTCTCTAGGAACAGTGACACAGCTGCAGCACTGCCTAGACGACTTAGAAGGGGGAGTTACTGACGGGAGCAGAGAAGCAGCTGAAGTATTGGCTAGAGGACTTAGAATGAGGATTTTCCACTGTGACCATAGATACAGCTGCAGCACTACTTAGAGGACTTAAAATGGGGGAGTACTGACTGGAACAGAGAAGCAGCTAGCAGCACTGTCTAGAGGGCTGAGAATGTGGAATTATCACTGTGAACAGAGAAACAGCTGCAGCAGTAGTTAGAGGATTAGAATTGAGGAGTTACTAGCGGAACCAGAGAAGCAGCTAGCAGCACTCAAGAGGACTAAGAATGAGGAATTACCACTGTGACCAGAGCCACAGAATGTAGTAGATGTATGAACAGAGATGCAGCTGCAGCACTGTCTAGAGGACTTAGGATGGGGGAGGTACTGACAGGTCCAGAGAAGCAGCTAACAGCACTGTCTGAAGGACATAGAAGGAGGAAATACCACTGGGACCAGAGAAGTAGCTAGTAACACTGCCTAGAGGACTTAGAATTAGGAATTACCACTGGGACCAGAAAAGCAGCTGCAGCACTGTCTAGAAGACTTAGAATTAGGAATTACCAACGGGACCAGAAAAGCAGCTGCAGCACTGTCTAGAAGACTTAGAATTAGGAATTACCAACGGGACCAGAGAAGCAGCTAGCAGCACTTTCAAGAGGACTAAGAATGAGGATTACCACTGGGACCAGAGAAGTAGCTGCAGCACTGTCTAGAGGACTTAGAATGAGGAATTACAACTGGTACCAGAGAAGCAGCTGCAGGATTGTCTACATGACTAAGAATGAGGAATTACCACTGGGACCAGAGAGGCAGCTAGCAGCTCTATCTAAAGGACTTAGAATGAGGAATTATCACTGGGACCAGAGAAGCAGCTCTGCCTTAAAATGAGGAATTACCGACGGGACCAGAGAAACAGCTAGCAGCACTTCCTAGAGGACTAAGTTTGAGGAATTACCACTAGGACCAGAGAGCTGCAGCACTGTCTTAAGGACTTAGAATGAAGAAATACCACTGGGACCTGAAAAGCAGATGCAGCATTATCTACAGGACTAAGAATGAGGAATTACCACCAAGACCAGAGAAGCAGCCAGCAGTACTGTCTAGAGGACTTAGAATGAGGAAGTACCACTGGGACCAGAGAAGCAGCTAGCAGCACTGCCCAGAGAATTACTAACTTGGAGACAACAGTGGCTTTGTTTACTTCTTACAACAGGCAGAAACTAGGGATGGTGAGCTGGAGAAGAAGGTGGAGCAGTGATTTCAAGGGAGGAGTGGGACCCTGAAATGGATGTGGCCGACAGAAGCTTGCAAAGTCAGAGAGCAATGACGTTTACAGAGGAGTAGTTGGTCCAGGTAGTCTGCCGACAGCAGAGCTGTGGCCAATAATTGGGTGGTGGTGTGACGGGCAAGCAGTGTTGTGGGAGGGATGAGGGGGGTGGCACAGGGAAAGGAAGTGACGTGCGAAGCTGTAACACCATCTGGTAACCATGTGTTGTAATGGCTAACCAGGAGGAACCGTGCATGTGTTGGGATGGACAACGCAAAGGAACAATGAGTGAAATCACCTAGGCATGAACCAAGAACCCAAAGGCGGGAGAATCAGAACCAATGCACCAATAAAAACCCAGCATTTCTGAATGGCACAACAAAGAACGAATGGCAATCGATGGGCATGCCAAAAGCCCACAGAGGAGATACAACAGGTCTTGCAGACAGCACATGCGTGGTGCCTAGGCTTGACATTTAAAACAAAAAAAAAACACCAACTCTGACAATCACCTCCCAGAATATGACACAGCAGCAGTGAAGACAGAGTGCAGGACGGCAAAGAACTGAAAGCAATCACTTCTCTTTAATCTGCCTGCTACATATGGACACTGCAATTTATTACTGTAGCTCTGCAACACATAGCCAGTAGTGGTCTGAAGTCATAAGTCTGCAACCAGAAGGAGATATGGTATAATAATGGCTTCATGGACATCTTAAGGATTTTGGGAGCACTAAGTCAAACATATTTTGGGGGACCTTGTTCGGAACAGCTTTAAATATGTGACTCAATTTCAGCTGTTTCATGCACTCTTTGGCCAAGTTACTGGCAGTGCACAGGGTCATTTGTCCAAATTCTAAATGTGTTTGCATTTAATATTCAGGGATAGTGATGTCTGTTTTCAATATTGTAAGAAAGCAGCAGCTCACTAAAATTAATTACAGCAAATAATCTGTGACACTCCGCCATCTCTCATATGTGAGGTCCTATTCTGATCTAAAAGAAACTTTTTTTATGGATGTTGCATGAAACAAACATTTCTCTTCGACATATCTGTAACAGACTCTCACACATCACCCACATTAAAGATAAATGAAGGGAAAACTGTATTTAAAATAGCTCGTTCTAGAATTATTCAAGGTCCTCAGGGCAAGACTCTCTGAATAACAGAGCAGACTCTTTCAGGGGGCCTTCGAAAAGGTTGGGGCTCTGGGCCAGGGGCGGACAGGTTACTCCATCAGAATGGTGACGGATATCCTGTCCGCGGAAATCTAAATCCCATTATAATCTGTGGCATTTAGATTTCGGTGGATGGGATATTCGTCACCGTTGTGATAGGGTAACCTCTTCACCAACATCTAAATCTGGGCCTTAGTTCCCTGGTCTTCCCAGGGTACAAATCTAGTCTACAGTATATGTCCGCAATGAGCACTTATTTCACAAAGCCATGTATATAAAAAAAATTGACATTGTAGTTAAAATGGCCCTCTCTTCCATGTTACTGTGCTCCGAAACATCTGTAGGTGATGGAGTAACCCTTGGAGTTGACAGAACCCATGCCGCTTCACCATCCCTCATGCCTCCTGCCGACCTTTGCACAGCTC
This sequence comes from Pleurodeles waltl, assembly GCF_031143425.1. Classification (NCBI taxonomy): domain Eukaryota; kingdom Metazoa; phylum Chordata; class Amphibia; order Caudata; family Salamandridae; genus Pleurodeles; species Pleurodeles waltl. The sequence continues at coordinate 625,052,390 of NC_090440.1, forward strand.
ATCTACAGACAGGCACGTAAGTATGGTTGAAAAGAGAAAATAGGTGGTGTTGAGATGTTGGGAGGAGGAGGAAGGTCTACACAGCTGGGTCATTAGTTAGGTTGACTTATTAAAGAGTAAGAAAGGTACTTAAAGGTAGATCATGCTGTTGACTGAAGACTTTTAGTTGTGAGTAGTATAGATGGAATACAAGTGTTGGCCACTATCTAAGAAATCCTACCATCAATTCCTAATTTATTTCACTAATGTTACAAACACTGGCTTCCTTTCACCCTACAAGAAGGGCTGCAAGCCGTAATTCAAAGGATGCAGCTTTAAAAATGGGTGATGTTCCTTTACTGTGAAGTTTCCAAAAAGTCCCAGATGTTAGTGAGGATTATGCTGCAACACTACTATTCTCGAAGGGCATATTCTGATGCTCCATTACTATCAAAATGATGCTTTCATTGTGGTATTTGATCGCATACCTTATTCTCAGTGAAATTCAATTTGTATAGTGACACGAAACGTGATACGTTTTTAGCAGACCACGTATCGCTAAACTGTGTCTGTCTGGTTTTATGGTGAAAAGCTAAATAAGCCCGTGCTAAATGGACCATACTTCGCAGAACTATGCTGCACTCTACTATTCAATACATGCCTCACGCCTGTCTGCGATTGCAGGGCTCGGCCAAGACCCATGCTTTGGTTCACTCAGCCGCAACATGCATCACCGCCTCAGACGCTATAATGGGCGCCTGATAACCCCCGGCTTCTCATTCTATGAGTTACATGGGTTTGGCTCAAATACCGTCACGGAAGCTATCCACTGACCAGGATTCCTGCTCTGTGAACCCCCTCAGCAAACGTACTGCCTCAAGTGTCAACACCCATTCATTTCTTGCAATGCCAATATTGGCTCCGTACCATTTCATGTATCTAAAGAGGATTCGATCCAGTGCAACTTGGCATTCACAACATCTTCCTAAATAGGCACTTCCAAGCCAGAGGCAAGGCAGACGCAAATCTCTTCTTCAGCATTTGTGAGAGCTAAAGGGAATCCATTTCGCCTTCTGCGCTGTCAGTTTGTTTCCCTGCCCAGCAAAGGCTTGAAACCAAAGGCCAGTGTCTCAAACTCCTTCAGTGTACGAGCTCGATGAATTGCCCTTTTCCTCACCAGTCAGGTCGCGCGCCGCAGTCTTCCAGAGCAGTTACGTCACCATTGTTACGTTCCCAGTCGTACCAGCTGGGAACTATTATTTGAAGGCCACGGCGCTAGTTGGGGAAATAAAGGACACGGACACACGTCTCTGTTTCATGCCCCGTATCTCTGCACTTTCGCGCCAAAGACCCCGGCTCTTTTATTAACTCTTTACTTGCCTCAGGGCTAAACCAACTGCCCCTCCGTTCACAGGGTGATTTCTCACACGTGTTACATCACACGCTGTGAGCACACCCCCGCACAGCTAGTACGTCCTAATGACGTAGACAGAACATTCCTCCTCCACTTGGATTTAAACTAAGCTAACAATGGCAAAATACACACCATAACTGACCTTCTGACATATGATCTCCTAAATTCCATCGCAGGACCACCCTCGACCCTCAAAAGTCCACCTATGACAGCACATAGTCTTTCAGCTTCCCGGGGACGGAGATGTGGGGTCGTAGATTATATCGGCCCATACCTTCTCTCCTGATGATTGCAGATGGCACCTCGGCTGTAACTCTCTCCTCACTTCCTTCACATACTTTCAACGAGTGGTTGTCTCTTTCTTTCAGTTCTTCGCTGGCCTGGAAGGGATTACCCAGCAATTCTCCCTCTTCAGCAAACGATTGTCCATTGTTTTCTTCTGTCCCTTCAGATTCCTGTGGCTTTCCATGGTATAGCTTGAACCATGAAATATTCCTTGTTACCGTCTCACCTTTCCGCGTTGCAGTCACTAGAGTTCCATTTACTCGGGCAACTGTCCATACTTCGGGTTCAAATGGTGTTTTGAATTTTCCACCCGGATGTCTGCTCTTCACGAGGACCACGTCCCCGGCTTTCAAATGCCTCATCCGAGCCCTCCTTTTCTTGGACATTCTCTCATTGTGAGCATATCTGTTTTGCAATTTGGTTTCCACTTGTTTTTGTTTCGTTGTTGTTTCTCCCACGTGAGGGATGGTATCTCTCACCTCCCGTTGGATACAGATTGAGCTCGGGGATGCCCCCGTCGTGCTGTGTGGCGTCAGACGATACTCTCTCAGGAATTCAAAAATGGCACAGTCTATATTCTTTCCTTTTGCCACTGCAATTCTCAATACTTTATTTAGGGTCCTCATAAATCGCTCTGCTTCCCCATTGGCCTGGGGCCATCGCGGCGTGATTTTTCTGTGTTGGATCGCATGGGATGCCAGATATGATGCAAACTCCTGACTTGAAAATGGGGGACTATTATCCGTCCTTAGCTCTTGTATGATCCCATGGGTAGCCATTATTTTCTCCAGGCAGGGTACAACCCTCTCAGTGACAGTAGATTCCAGCAATTCCACCTCAGGGTATTTTGAGAAGTCATCTATGACTACCAACATATGTCGTCCATCGGGTAGGCTTCCTAGGTCTGCACTGGCTCTCTGCCATGGATTGGTCAGGATGTTTTCCGTGATAATGGGGGGTGGTGGCTCCATCGGCCCCACCAGTTGGCAGACATGGCACCTTTTTATTGTCTGCTCAACACGTGCATCCAGGTCTGGAAACCACACCTTACTTCTCAGTCTCGCTTTGGTTTTCACAATACCCTGGTGAGCAACATGGGCCAAGTCAACTGTCCTTTGTCTCAGGCTTGCCGGGATAACTAGACGGTTACCTCGCAACAAGCAGTGTTCCAAAGACACTGCTAGTTCATGTCTGACTCGGAATAGAGCTTGCAATGTGTTAGTGGCCTCTGCGGTTCTCAGAGACAGATTTTGTTTCAGCGGGTGCCATCTTCCATCACTGACACGTGATATTGCCATCTGCAGAATCTCGTCTTCTTTGGTGGCCTCTTGTATTTCGGTCAACGATATGGGCAGGGGGCGAGATCTCTCTACTACCAGCCTCACATATTCTTCTGTATGTTCTATTTCCTCCTCTTCGCGTGCTGTGACTGGTCGAGCATGTCGCGATAAGTAGTCAGCGGGATTCTGGGTCCCTGGGCGATATATGACGGAAAACTGGTATCCCTGTAACTGAAGGATCCATTTCTCGATTCTCGGGGGAGGCTGCGACGCTGTTTTGTTGAATAGCGGTATGAGCGGCTTGTGGTCGGTGTATATTTCAAATGGGTGACCATATATGTATAAGTGGTAGTGACGACACGCCCAGTTTACCGCTAGTGCCTCTTTCTCTATGTGAGAATATCGTTGTTCCGTTGGCGTCAAAGCTCTGCTGGCATATGCCACGGGTGCCCACTCGCCTTCTTTCCCTTTTTGTGACAGCACAGCTCCCAGACCGACGGGGCTGGCATCTACGGACAGCTCCGTGTCCTTGGCAGGGTCAAAGAAGACTAAGGTTGTCTCTGCAGACAGTGCTTGTTTTGTATCCTGAAATGCCTTTTCGTATGTCCGGTTCCATTCCCACGGAGTATGCGATTTTGTCAGCTCACGTAGCGGGGCGGTGAGGGAGGTCAGATTTGGAATAAATCTGCCACAGTACGTTACCATTCCCAGGAAGCTACGAACACCTGTGACCGACGTGGGGGCCGTCGCTGACTTGATGTCCGCCACTTTCTCTGGATCAGGTCGAACGCCCTTCTGTGAGAAATGGTATCCAAAAAATGCGATGTCCTCTCTCAAGAATTCACATTTCTCACGATGTAATGTCAGTCCATTTTCACGTAGTCGTTGGAACACCGCTCTCAGCCTCTGTAGATGTATTTCCACCGTGGATGCTTGCACTAGAATATCATCACTCACATTGATGACCCCTTCTAAACCGGCCAGAACCCCTCTTATTGTGTCCTGAAAAACTTCTGCCGCACTGGCAATGCCAAAACTTAGGTGTCAATATCTCCTTAGTCCCACATGGGTAGAAAAAGTGGTGATTGCTCTGGACTCCGGAGCTAACATGAGCTGATGATATCCTGCTCTTAAGTCCATTTTGGAGAACCATTTTGATCCACTGACTTCGGTCACTATATCGTCAACCATGGGAGTTAGGTGACGCTCTCTCCGAATGGCAACATTGGGAAGGCGCATATCTACGCATATGCGTACCTCCCCTGGTTGCTTTGGTTTTCTGGTGACAACAATGGGCGACACCCACGGAGTTGGTCCTTCCACCTTTTCAATGATGTCTGCCTCTTCCAATTTTCTTAGTTCCGCCTCCACCTGTGGCCTTAGGTGGAAAGCTATTCGCCTGTGCTTGAGTGCTACCGGCTCTATGGAATTGTCTATGTGCAACTTCACCTGACGGTCCTTTAGGCAGCCAATACCTTTGAACAAATCAGCATATTCCTCTTGTAGAGTCTCCAACTCTTCCGCATGTATGCTGAATGCAAACGCCACCAATTTTAGTTCTTCAGCCGTCCGGCAGCTGAGTAACATTCCCGTCCCGATCTTGGTGACATACACTTTGGCTTGCACCGTTGTCTCATCATGAGTGATGCTTGTTCTGAATACTCCTGCCATTGGGAGAGGTTTTGTCGACCCAAACGCAAACACCTGTACTGCCGTGCGGCGGAGAGGCGAATGATGTGGCATTTGGTCCAGTGTTGATTGCGCTAATATGTTGATTGAGGCCCCAGTGTCAATTAGGGCAGTTACTTTGTGTCCATCTACTTGCATTTTGGAATTTGTTTTCGGATTTGACTACCTGGTTCAGCAGCATGAATGATGTACACTGTACCTTCTGGCTCATCGTCATCATCCATGTCGGGGATGAGATCTGGGGGTTGGATTGCTTTTGCTCCTTGACTTGTCCTTTGAGTGTCTCCCCTTGCTCTGTAATTGGAACGGCAGACCTTTGCAAAATGATTTAATTTTTGACACTTCGTGCATTGTTTCCCTAGAGCCGGGCATTTGCCTTGATGCGGGAACTGTCCTCCGCACATATAACAAGATCGATGGTTGTTAGCTGGTTTTGTCTTGTCTTTTCTTCTTGTCGCAACCCCTGAGGCAACAACATTTACCGGTTCTGTTTTAATGTTTTGTGCGAGCGCTGACTCCATATGGGCAGCTCTAACTCTGGATAGTTCTTTTGACCTGCCCATGGTCAGCATGTCCTCCATTGTCATGCCTGGGATCTGCAAAATGTGCTCTCTCAGTTTTGTGGAGTGGCATCCTTGAATAAATTGCGCTCTTATTTCATCATTTGGGTTTGGTAGCATGCACGTGCTAGCCAGTTCCTTTAATCTTGCGTAGTAGGTATCTACCGACTCTTCTGTTGTTGTCTGGCTTGTCGCAGGATGAATCGCTCATAATCAGGATTTGCCATTGGTTGAAAGTACGCAGTTATCGCTCTTTTTAGAGTTTGGTAGTTGAATGGGGGTCCTTCTTCCGTCACTGTTTTACTGATTTTGTGTAACATCACTCCGCCCATGTGCAGCAGCATGGGCCTTTGTCTCTCCGGGTGTAGTGCGGTGGCTGCAAAATAATTTTCTAGACGTTCCACCCATAGTTTCCATTTGGCGGCTTGCGCTGATGGGGGCCCTTCCATCATAAAAGGTTCCAATGCTGGGACTGTGGCCATATTGTTGTTTTTTTTTTTTTTGTGAGTATTCCTTTGATGTGAAACTGTTTTTGTGCCTAAAGTCACCTGTGTCTAAGCTGTTCTCTTTCCTGCATATAGTTCTTTTTTTTTTTTTTATTCCGTTTTTCTTTTCTTAGTGTGTTTTCTTTCCCCTTTTCTATATTATTTCTCCCTTTTTTTTTTTGTTTTGTTCTTGGGACTGTTTTCACTCACCGACCTCGGTCGATTCCACCTTTGCCGTTTCTCCTGTGCCAGAATCAGCTGTTCCTGTGTGTTGCCTCGTGGACGCACTGCCTTCTTCTTTCCACTGAAATGCGGAAGATGCCGGCTGCGAACTGCCGGTACCAGTGGGGGCGGGTGTGTTCTCGCGCCGCCACCCCTCGTTGGCACGCTCACCTTTCGGGCTCCGACGGTAAGCCCCCTTTTTTTTCCGTGCGGTGTAATAATCGCTTCTCTCGTTCCCAGTGCTCCGGGCGGTGTAATAATCGCTTCTCTCGTTCCCAGTGCTTATTAGCGGCGCCCGCTGCGGAGCGGCACCGCTCGGTCAGCCGCGTGGTTCTGCTCACCTTCGTCGCCAGTTTGTTACGTTCCCAGTCGTACCAGCTGGGAACTATTATTTGAAGGCCACGGCGCTAGTTGGGGAAATAAAGGACACGGACACACGTCTCTGTTTCATGCCCCGTATCTCTGCACTTTCGCGCCAAAGACCCCGGCTCTTTTATTAACTCTTTACTTGCCTCAGGGCTAAACCAACTGCCCCTCCGTTCACAGGGTGATTTCTCACACATGTTACATCACACGCTGTGAGCACACCCCCGCACAGCTAGTACGTCTTAATGACGTAGACATAACAATCATCTTCTCCTTCATGGGCAGTTGGTGCGTTACAGTAATTAATGGCATCCACGTGGGTGGAAAACATGTCGGGTTTCTGGGGTAAAACGGGCCCCTAGAGGAATATGGCAGGTTGGACTGGGAGGAGATGTCGGCTGCGCACTTGTCATGACTACTGTAAATCCAGGTCGTGGATGTCCCTGAATAGAACCAGCTGCCATACATAATATCGGCTTGGCAGAGGCGGAATTATGATGCAGGGCACACTGGGTTTCACAGTGAAAACAAGACGGAGGGGGTCACACATACAAGGTCTGTGGACTCGCCTCGTATACAGAAAAATGCTCGATTAAGATGTTCATTACAATTCGATAATTGTATCCCCATCAAAGCAACTTGATGTGTCACAGCAGTCTAGCAAAGGAAACAGAATTTATGCGGTTCAAGAACCTGCAAGTAGTGTAAAATGTACTGTATGGGGCTCATCTTTCAGGGCACAGGCAAGCAAGAACACCACTGGAATCTCTTTTAGATCAAATGCAGGCAAGTAATGATCTTGCAAATGTATTGATCACCCCTGACTACCCAGTCAGTGACATACCACCTGCAAGCATCTACGTGGGGCACTGCTTTTGACTTTTTCCTTATGGCTCAGGTGGTTTGTCAAACGTTTGGCAGTGGCACCATTCTTACCACAAGGGCAGCTTGCAGTGGCCATTAGTATTCATGTGATGCATTCACAAAGACCCGAAACTCCAAGTAATAGGACAAGAAGTGTTCTAGTGTTATCTTCATGATGTGTTGCCAAGGTTGCAAGGTCCATCGTTTTAGCCCATTCCTGAGCAGTCATCTAATTTTGTTAAAATTGAAGCACAACACGTCGGGAAGCCTAAAGTCTAACTAGAATATAATGCAACAAAATAGCAAATAGCACACCAAAAGATCGAAGACAATTGTCACTTCAACTGACGAGGGCTCTCACTAGAATCTGTCAATTTGAGCCAAAAATCTAAAAGCATAAAACATGAAAACAATATATATATATATATATATATATATATATATAGGTTTTCTCTCAATACAAGTCAATCAATAATAATCATGTGATAGAATCGTGTTAATTTTAGCGAACACATATCTAATATGCGGGTAGCAGGATGTTCACCTCAAGGAACATCAAAAAAGCATTGAGGAGGGGATATCATTCATGTACATAACTCTCCCGGTCCCCTTGCGAATGTGAAATGTGAATACATTTGTTGCAGACAGTACAATTTTTTTTCAATCAATTGGAGATTTCAGTTTTGGGCATGGTGCGCCGGTACCTAAGAGAGGTAAACCGGTGATCTCAAACTGTGTTTAGAATTAAAGAAGAAAAATAAAATAAATGTAAAGCAGAAAACAAACAACTCTCTATACGGGTACCATTCATGTTGCTTAGCCGCCACTATTTATAGTCTGTTTTGTTTTTGCTTATTCACATTGGTAGGCAGTCAACATAAGTGTGGGTAACATTCTGAGAGCTTTATCTATTGTAATTCAAAATGCAACAATATTGTAATCCTCTGCCTCCATTACTGCAAAATGCGGGAGATCAACCCATGAAATGGAACAAATGAAAACAACTTTATGATTGCCATTGATGCCAATTATTTTTCGGCCGCTTGGAAGAAATGCTTATTGCTAAATTTTGTAGGTGCTGAGGCACAAGAGATTTTTGATCACTTACCCATTATTCAAGCTACTAATAGTGTTGAGGATTATGATACATTTTGTGAGCCGATTGACAGACTTAAATTATATTTTTGCTTTAAGACAAGCGTAGTTAAGGAACGCTTAAAATTCTATTCAAGGAATCAATTAGCCAACAAACCCATTGCAAGATATTGCTACACTGCGTATTCTAGCATCAATATGTGAATTTGGCACTTTTGTTGACCAAAATATTTGTGATGAGATAATAATGCGCTGCTGTAACAAAGAGATCCAGGAATAACTGCTGCGGCACAAAAATCTTAAACTTGTTGAAGTGACAGAAATTGCCAAAGGAAAAGAAAGCTCTGTAAGATCAGGCAAAGCGCTTCATGAAGATGATCATTTAGAAGTTGCTCTTATGCATAATGGCAACAGCAACAGATTCAGCAAAGGGAACACAAACAGATTTTCTAACAAACCCAAACGTACCAGATGTGGGTCTAATATTCATGCCAACAAAACTTCGGACTCAGCATTGTCTAAAGAATGTTTTAAATGTGGACAGTCTGGACATTTCTCTAGAGTTTGTGGGTCTCAACGCAGTAATAATCTGGTATGTAAGAATAAAATGGAGACCCCAAAGGACACTTTGGAGAAAGAAAACATGGTCTGAATGATTGGGAGTGAAGATGGCAAAAAGGATATTCTTCTTACATCTGTGGATTCCGATCTATGCAAAACTCCTAGTTGTGAAATCACTATTGATGGACTCAAGTCATTAATGTTGGTGGATTCCGGTTCCCCCTTTTCATTGATATCAGATGCAAAGAACATTGGTAAAGCAGAGAACATAAGAAAAACGACATAAAAGCCTATGGTTAAAGAAAGTTTATAATTAACATTATAGTTATTTTGTCACATCCATATCAGTGTCTCACTATTCTAGGAAAATATATATGGTTGAAATGGTCAACATGCAGTGGGATGGGGGCACCTAGGAAATCTAGGACTCATTCTTGATACAGCCTTCGATATTCCACTGTACTGAATGGCCAATCCCCAACAAGGTAATGATGGTGTAATTTCTTGTTACAAAGACATATTTAGGAAGGATTTGGGGATGGTGAGATGATTCACTCACAAGATCAAGATTCAAGCTTGGGCACATCCTGTTACGCATACATTTAGGGATGTTCTGCTTATTGTCAGAAAGGATCTCAGTGCTTGGTTACAACAACTACAGGCGGATGGGGTTATAGAACCTGTGGCTTCTTCTGAATGGGTTTCCCCAATGGTATTAGTTAAAAATAAATCTAGTTCATTGAGGTTATGTGCAGGCTAAAGATCTCTCACTAAGCAGATAATTGTGGATTGTCATCCCCTGTCCAAAATCCAGGAATTACTAGCACAATTAGAAGGTGTGAAGTATTTTATATCCTTAGATCTTCAGTCTGCGTATCACCAGAATGAACTGGAGATTTGTAGACATCTTACCACATGTCACTGATGGTGCTTCCAGATATGTATGCATGTCCTCTGGACTAGCTTCAGCTGTGTCCTTTACTCTTTTGAAGAGCATACAGGGGGTCATTGTTTTTCAGAATGGCATTTTAGTGTTTGTTGACTCAATTGACTTGCATAACTCAGGTTTATCCGACGGTCTATTGATTTTGTAAAAAAAGGGGTATTGCATTACAAGTGGAAAAATATATCTTGGTCATAATATCTACGAAAGAGTATTTCACCAAAACCTTCAAGCAATTAAGAGGTTAGCTACAACTACAGATAAGGATCAATTACATTCTTATTTGGGATTTTGTTAAGTTTTATTGCAGGATTGTTGATAAGTTTTCCCACATTACTCTACCTTTAGGAGTGTTACTCAAAAAAGGTGTGAAACAACGTTTACCAGGAAGCCTTTAACACATCTAAGTTTTCAATAGTCAATGCACTGCCTCGGTTACCTTTTGATCAAAAAGTGAGTCATTATTTATATGTTGATGCCAGTGCTGGAGGACTTGGGGCTATGCTAAATGGACAAGTTACTTCCTTTGGTAATGCCTTATCTGGTAGAGATGATATCTAGTTGTAGATTCCATACCTTAGAATTTCTCTCAGGTGTCAGTCTGGATACGGAGATTTTTCTCGTGCAGTACCTTTCCGTGCTGTTAGGTGGCGTCGATCAGCTCTGAGTCCATCATCGGCATCGTCCAAGCCGATTATGATGTTGCGGATCCTTTATAGGCACAACTCTGGTGCGCTGATGTCAGTTTCTTTTCATGAATTTCTACACCAGAAGCGCAGAGCCATAAAGAACACCGACCACTGGTGTGTCAAAACTAGGGCACTGAAAGGGAAGCCCCTATTCCTAGAATTCAGTTCGCAGATTGGAAAGGATGGGTGGATTGGTAAGGAGTATGCAACTAGATATTGTCTCTACCAGGTAAGGCGTTACCGAATAAGTAACTTGTCCATCTGATAGAGACATCTAGTTGCGGATTCCGTAACTTAGAATAGATACCCAAGCAATACCATTCCCTGAGGTGGGTCTGTGAACCAAGATCACACCAGAAAGTCCTGCAGGACCTAACAGGTAAAGTGCCTGTCCCTACAGACCTGACTGTCCAGGCAGTAGTGTTTGGTAAACATGTGCAGGGATGACCATGTTGCCACCTGACAGATATTCAGGACCTGAATCCACGTGCTAACGCAGTGGTTGCAGCTTTCGCTCAGGTAGAATGAGCATGCAAGTCGCAGGGTTGCTTCTTAGCCAATGTGTAGCACAGTTTAATGCAGAGTACGACCCATCTGGGGATGGTTCTCTTCTGCACTGCTCAACCTTTGTTTGCACTCACAGAACCAACAAACTGTTTAGCATCAACTCAGAATTCTTTGGTACGATCAAGGTAGAACACCAATGCTCTTTTTAGGACCAGGCAGTGGAGTCTCTCTTCTTCCTTGGAAGGATGTGGGGTGCATAAAAAGTAGGCAATGTGAAGGAATGGCCTACATGGAAGGGCGTAACCACTTTTGGAAGAAAGGAGGCCCATGTGCAAAGCACCACTTTGTCAGGATAGATGGAAAGCTAGCATGGCTAAGACGACAATGTCTGCAGCCCACTCACCCTGCTGGGAATGTAATGGCCAAAAAGAAGGCTGTTTTCAAATGAGAAGTCTTAGAGGACAATTGTGGAGAGGCTCAAAAGCAACACACATCAGGGATGTCAGAACCAAATTCAAGTCCCATTGGGGCATAATGAATGGTGAAGGAGGAAACAGGAGTAAGGCCTTTAAGGAACCTAATTACAATAGGAGATTTAAACAAAGAATACTGATCAGGCAGCCATAAGAAAGCAGAGACTAGAGACAAATAACCTTTGAGAGTACCCAAAGCAGAGCCCTGCTTGGCCAAGTAAACACTAGAACCTCAGAGAGAGAGGGGCAGAGAGGGGGTCAACAGACTTGTCTGTGGACTATGCCACAAATTTCTTCCAACAGCAAGCATATAGCATTTTGATGGGGGAACACCTGGCTGCCAAGATAATAAAGAGATATTAAAGAAATTACAGACTTTGGGCGGAAGGTCAAGAGCTGGCAACTGCCGCCACTCAATCTCTACGCAAGAAGGCGGAGACTGGACAGGTTCAGGTGAAAAACCGTCCCCTGCTGCTGCGACAGAAGATCCTCCCAAAGGGGCAGTCTGATCAGAGAAACAATGACTATGCTCAATAGCTCGGGATACCAGACTCTTTGTGCCCATTCCAGAGCCACAAGGATTACTTGGACCCGGTCGTGCTTGATCTTCTTGAGAGCTTTGGGCAGAACTAGTATGGGCAGAAAAGCGTATAGGAGGCCTGAGCTCCACCCGAGGCAAAAAGCGTTGCTGAGCAACTGCCGCCTTGGAAACTCCAACGGGCAATACTGCTGGCATTGCATGTTCTCTGCAAAGGTGAACAGATCTAACCAAAGCTCTCCCCACTGCTGAAAGAGACCTTGCGCCACCTCCAGATGGAGACACCAGTCGTGATCGACTGAGCATGGTCAGCTGGGCTTGTCTGCTCTGACATTCAGAGAGCCCGCCAGATGTTAAACCAACAGGGATATGCCCTGCTGTTCCTTCCACGTCCAGAGGCGCAGAGCCTCTTGACAAAGGGTCCACAACCCCACTCCGCCAAGCTGGTTGCTGCGCCACATGGCAATGGTGTTTTCAGTGAACACCTGCACCACCTTCCCTTTGAGAGAGAGAAGAAATGCTTTCAATGCTAGTCTGATCACCTGGAGCTCCAACAGGTTGATGTGGAGTCCGGACCACGCCGGAGACCAGATCCCAGGTGGCCGCCCCATCCCAAGAGTGCACCATTTGTCACTACTTCTGATCTGGTTGGGGAAAGGATGGGGATCTGCCTCCTTCCCAATTATGGTTCATTTCCCACCACTGCAGATGTTGCACAGTTCCTTCCAATATCTGGACCATGTTAGAGAGATTCCCCTGGTGCTGCGCCCACTGGAACTTCAGGCCCCACTGCAGAGACTGCATATGCATGTGTCACCAGCTGGATGCAGGAGGCCATGAGGCCCAGCAGCCTCAGAGTCATTCTCACCAGAATCCAGGATAGAGGCTGAAACATCAGTATCATAGCCTGAATAACCTGGACTCGCTGCTCGGAAGGATAAGCTCGAAACTGCACTGTGTCCCGAACAGCTACGATGAAAGGGAGCATCTGAGAGGGAGTCGGGTGTGACTTCAGTACGTTTATAGTGAACCCAAGTGAATGCAGGAGGTCTGCCGTAGTCTGGAGGTGGGAGACAACAGCCTGGGGTGAGCCCACCTTCAACAGCCACTCGTCGAGATATTGGAAGACTGAACCCCCCGATCTGCGCAGATGAGCTGTGAGCACTGCCATCACCTTGGTGAACACTTGAGGGGCGCTGGTAAGGCCAAAGAGGAGCACAGTGAACTGAAAGTGCTTGTGGCCCACCGTGAACCGGAAGTAACATCTGTGGGCAGGCAGGATGGGAGTGTGGTAGTAAATGTCCTGCAAGTCCAACGCTACCATCCAGTGTCCTGAGTCCAGGGCGGAACTTGAGTCAGAGTGAGCATTTTGAACTTCTCCCTCTTGAGGAAGAGATTGAGGGACCGAAGATCAAGGACAGTGCAGAGGCCATTGTCCTTTTTGGACACCAGAAAGTAGCGGGAATAACAACCATGACCTACTTCTGGCACAGGGACCCTCTCTATGCCCCCGTCATCCAATAGTAAGATGGTGGCATGGATGAAGGAGTAGTCCCGAAGGGGAGGAAGTGAAGTAGCCCATTCAGACTATCTGCAAAACCCACCTGTCTGATGTGATGGACTGCCTGCGGAGTAGGTGATGGCAAATCCTGCCTTCGAGTGGTCCATGGTGGGGAATCCTTAGACTAGGAAGTCTTAGAGGCAGCTGCAGAGGGGGACAGTGGACTGGCCAGACCGCTGACTCCCTGATCTATGAGGATGGTGGATCTTATGTCCTTGGCCACGCAGAGGCTGGGCAGCATGTGCGGCACAGTGGCTGGAGGGGAACGGATGTGGTGGGACACCCCTTCTGTAGCTGTAGCCATAAAGGGGGCAAAAAGCAGACTGAGGAGGCCACAGGGCAGCCACAGGGCCCAAGGACCTAGCCGTAGCGCAAGAATCCTTGAAGCTTTGTCTCTGAAGAGAAGGGTGCCATCAAAGGGCATGTCCAGAAGATTGGCTTGGACATACCCCAAAAAGCCAGACATTCCCAACTAGGCATGGCGCCGCAGGGCCACCGTCAATGCAATCGCTCTGCCTAGTGAGTCGGTCGTGTCTAGTTCACAACTGATTGCAAACTTTGCTGAGTCTCTCCCATCAGCAACAGCTTGCGAGAGTACAGCCCGGGCCTCCTCCAGGATCTGTGGCAGCACTTATGCAACGGCATCCCACAGCGTGTGGGTGTAACAGCCCAAAAGGCATGCGGTGTTCACGGACCACAATGCCAGGCTCAAGGAAGAAAATATATTTTTCCCAAGTTGGTCCAGCCTCTTGGATTCCCTATTTGGGGTTGCCCAGCAGGACATTGGGAAGGGCTTCATTGAAGGGCAGTAGGGGTTGAGAGGATGAAGCCCCAAGCTGAAGCACCTCTGTCAGGAGGTTAGTCCTGACTGCCATCGAAGGCAGCTCGAAGCCCAAGAAGTCAGCTGCTCTTCGCACCACCATGGAATAGGACGCTTTCTCCTACGTAGCAACAGTAGAGGGAGAAAGCATGCTAGTGTCAAGGAAAGCACCCAGACCTCTGGCTTCACCCAGGTCCATACGCCAGTCCAAAGGGTCTTGTATCTGGTATTCTAGAGGGTCCAGCGACCCCTACCATTCCTCACTGTACCCCAAACCAAAAGAATAAGGGTCAGGATCCAACATAGGAGGCAATGCCCCTGATGAAGTCTGATTTGGCGTCGCAATGGGGATGGGGTTGATACCGCCCAGGGGCACAGGCAGCATCAGGAGCGTTGGAACCGGAGTCAGGGAAGGTCAAGGTGGTGTGACCGATGCTGGTTCAGATGCAAGAACAGATCCATGGGTACCCAGTGGAGCTGTGGCCAAAGCCGCCGGCACGGAACTCGAGGGGGCCCCTTCTGACCCGTGGGGCCTGAAGGCATTCCAGCTGAGTCGGACTGGCCAAAGATGAAGCGCTGGGCCTGGTCATGGGTTCTTTTTAGTACCATGCTCAGTCACACATATTTTAGGGTAGGCCTGCAGCCTTTGCCCTTTTACCCAGAAATATGTTCTGATTTCATTTATTCCTTTTAGTTCAACTTGCTTTTCAGCAAGGATTTTTCATTTTTCTAATCAGCTGTGATTCTGCGAAAGAATTATTATTTTTGTGCACAGTATTTCATCATGTACTTCTGGCCAAGGCTGACAAGAGCAAGTACATAATACTCTCTAATATTACCGCCACAAGAGTGCGCAAACAGTCCGACACTTAGGTACATGCCTGTTTCCCAATACATAAATATGTTTTCCTATAAAAACATTATACTGGCCAGGGAAAAGGAGGGAGATTATTCTGGCCAGTATATCCATCCACGCTGCATGTCATTCTGCAGCAGACCTCAGCCATGTCTCTACAACCAGCCAAGGAGATGGCAGCAGACCACTGTTCTCAAGTAATGGGGGTAGGTGCTCCTCTCATGGACTAAGTACGGACAGACTGGGCTATCACTGCCATGCTCTCGCTAGAAGTTAGGGGTGAGGTAGGATTCTTATGTACTTTTTATGCAATATGCTTGGGTTGTTTATTTTCCTTTCACTGATCATAACAATCCTAATCTTGCTATGTCTCATTACCCTAATAATTGCACCTGTTAGACTTGTCATTCTTGGCGCAGTCTCCCCTAACGTTTTGCCTCTGCTTCCCAGGTTGTTTTTGTGCGCTGGACTCTGTTTTTGCTGTTTTGTTTGCTCTGGACACTTTACTACTGCTGACCAGTGCTAAAGTGTAAGGGTTCCCTGTGTAAATTATACGTGTAATTGGCTTTCCATGATTGGCATATTTGATTTACTAGTACATCACTAGAGGTGCCTAGGGCTTGTAATTCATATGCTATTAGTGGGCCTGCAGCACTGGTTGTGCCACCCACATGAGTAGCTCTGTAAACATGGCTCAGACCTGCCACTGCAGTGTCTGTGTGTCTACTTTTAAAACTGCCAATTCGACCTCGCAAGTGTACTCACTTGCCAGGCCTAACCCTTCCCTTTTCTACATGTAAGGCACCCCTAAGGTAGGCCCTAGGTAGCCCCAGGGGCTGGGTACAGTGTACGTTAAAGGTGGGACATGTACTGATCTGTTTTACATGTCCTAACAGTGAAATACTGCTACATTCAGTTTTCACTGCTGTGAGGCCTATCCCTCTCATAGGTTAATATGGGGGCTGCCTTTAAATGTTATTAAAGTGCAGATTCCCTTTGGGAGCAGATAGAAATATTGAGTTTAGGGTCTCTGCACTGACAATTTAAAAATATATCTTCTAGTAAAGTTTGTTTTTAGATTGTCTATTTGAAAATGACACTTTTAGAAAGTAGGCATTTTCTTGCTTTAACCATACTGTGACTCTGCTTGTTTGTGTATTGCCTGTCTAGGTCAGACTGACAGTTGGGCTGTTTGTGAATCTCCTCTAGACAGTGACACAAAGGGAGCTGGGGTGTAGCCTGCATATCCTGATGAGCCATCTGGGCTGGCGGGGAAGGGAGGCGTGGTCACTTACACCTGAATGGGCTGTGCCTGCCCCACACAATTAAGTCTCCAACCCCCTGGTGTGAGTCTGGAGCCTGGCCTGGGCAAGGCATAATCTTGCAAACAAGAGAGACTACCCTTTGAAGTTTCCCAACTTCAAAGGTAGAAAGGGGTGAAAGTATTGGACCCAAAACCCCTGAAAATCAGATTACTTCTGGAACCAAGAAGAACCTTTGCCAAGGAAAAAAGCTGGAGAGCTGGAGGAGACGTACTGCCCTTTTGCCTGTGACTGTGCTTTGCTGGGTTGGCCTGCAGTAACTGCTTCTGCCTGAGAGAGGACAAAGACTGACTTTTGTGTGACTTCCCACTGGTGAAGAATCTCCAAGGGCTTGAACTGAGCTTGCCTCCAGTTGTTGAAGTCTCAGTGCCATCAAAGACTTCTCTCTGCCTGCACCTACACTCTCTGCTGAGACTCCTTCCCTATCAAGTGGTGCCCTAACTTGTCTCTGGGCCCTTGAAAGGTGAAGCTGGTGGAAAAGGACAGAAATCCTCTCACAGACCGTCGTGCAGGGAAACTTTCGGTTCACCATCTGCAACGTGGCTGATAAACATTGCGCCGCCAGCCTCGCAGCTAAAAACCAATGTTCCACCTGCTTCGCGGCTGGGAGATCGACGCATTGCGGCTTGAGAAACAACGTGGAACACCCACTAGCGGCTGCTGATAACAACGTAAGCCCCACGGAGCACGCTTTCCTGACACCGTGCAACCGGATTTCGAACGCAACATCGCTGGGCATGAAAAATCAACGCAAAGCCTGCCCGGAACCGAGGTTCCCATCTGGGAATCGATGCATCGTTCTCTTGCGGGAGAGAGAAAACGAAACTCGCCGACCCAACCGGAAAAGGAATGACACACGGACTTGCTTGCGAGTCAGAAATTTACGTATCGCTGGCCTTTTTTGATGCACACACGCCAGTGCAGCTTTATTTTTTACGTTAACCAGGCACTTTGTGTAACAGCCTTCTCACTGTTTTCCAAGGATTAAGGCTCTTATTCTTTTCAAAATTCATATCTTGACTTGTGTATGTTGGATTTCTGTCATTTTGGTCTTGTCTGATTTAGCTAAATATTACCTAGTTTTCTAAACCTGTATGATGTCCATTTTGTAGTGTTTCACTGTATTAATGTGTGTGTTGGTACAAATACTTTACACATTGCTTCTGGGGTTAAGCCTTTCTGCTCGTGCCAAGCTACCAAAGGGGTGAGTGGGGGTTAACCACATGCGTTTCACCTTCACCCTGACTAGAGTGAGGGTCCCTGCTTGGACAGAGAGCAAAATGACTGCCAACCAGAGACCCCCATTTCTAACAGCAGCTCATATATTTTATCGTAGAATACAGACTTTTGAATAAATATATGGAACACCATCCTGCATCTTTGCTTTGGCCTATGTATGTGTGTATGAGTGCTTTGCTAATGAGAGAAAGGGGTGAGATTTGTCAACCATGACATTCCTGAGAGATCACCGAGTGTCATGCATCAGGCTGCCACAAATCACCTTTGATTTCTATGTTTGGGTGAGGTGCTGCTAGCTAGCTGAAAGGGTTGGGCCGACAGCTGCCAAGATTGTATGGGATTGACTCAGTCACCCGCAAGCAGTGATGCCCCCGCCCTGAATACAGCAGTCTTGTTCCAATAACAAGAGTCCTACAACATGGCACCGCCAATATTGGTAAGCCACTAATTGTACAGGCATCCTGAATATCTCTGTCTCCCACATGCTGAATGTACCCTAAGTACCATTATATGGAGCTGTCCGTGGTCTTATGGAAAAATCCTCCTCACCTGAAGAAGGAGCATCTATCTAGGCTGTAGGGTTTCTCAAGTTTGAACCTTAAAAGGATTCCCCTGTAGGTTTTCCCACCTCTGGTACCTAATATTTTAATATGGCACAACCAGTAAATATCCCAGACACCTGTAGACAACGTGTCACACAGATTCTTTTAGCTAATGGACTAACAAATTAATGTGGGGATGTCACATTTGTCGTTGAAGCTCATGGCGCTTACAGAACAGAAATATTTTATTCTTTCCAGCAATAAATGCAGACTCAAATACATTTCACAGGTACAGAATAGAAAATGTACCACAACAATACAAAGCACTTCAATACTTAGACATACCTTTAAATTATCAAGAACACCAAGACTGTTTCTATGGCACCCTCCCACATGTAATACAACCTGTTAGATTAGGTCCTTTAAGCAATGACGGACCTACTTGGCCAACATTGGTTACATATACACCACATTCCAATGTGCAAGCTATGCAAGTAGCTGAAGTATGCACATTATGCAATGAGCTAGTAGCAATATATAGATGCTTAATACAATTCGTAATGCAGACCTTTAACACTGCCCCAGCGAGGGCTGCTTCAGCTATAAATCAATTGGGCATTACAGGGATAAATCCACAAAGTGTCCATTCAATAATGGGAAAAGTATCAACTGAGCGGGAGAAGATTCCTTTCTGGGTAACGCAAAAAACAAACCAGCTGGAAGCAGTGTTTCCCCATAAGGGACCCCAAGATAATCATAGATTTCTCACAATGTGCTTGTCATCTGGAATGGTTCCCACAGTAGAGGACTGTGCCACTGTCTTTGCCGCAATATATACCATTAGGCATGGTACACCGACGCTTGCAAATTTACCGGAAGTGTTAAAAGAAATTCAAAATGAACATGGGTGGCCCTGGCTCCGGACCTGCGGATGAAACTAATGAGCAATTTTGACACAGGGTCCTCAATTATTTTAAGTAATATTAAAGGGGAAGCAGCAGCACTGGCGATTTGCCAACAGCTCTGAGAGGTTTCTCGGCAGGATCAGGCGCGCAATCTGGCAAAGATTATTTCTGGAACCTATTGTAGTATAGCTCGGGATAGTCTGGGGGCCAGACCAACTAAACCTCAATTACAGAGTAATTCACTAAGGAGAGTACTAAGCAAGCACACAAGAGCTCTAAAAAAGGCTTGGATAAACAAAAACAAAAAAAGATAGAATAACCCAAAGAGGAGAATCTCTGGCACAGGAGGCCTTAGAGAAACAATACAATCTTAGAAAATGGGAAACTTTAAAAACACCAGATAAATACCAATATACTGACAGTCACCCATCTCGATCCTTCTAGGACACACCAGATAAACAAAGCGACAGAGGACGGTCAGAACACCGAAGCGACTACATGAAGCCGAAAAAGAACTCACAATGTTCTTCAGAAACTTTCACAAAAATGGAAGATAAACTTCCACAGCAAAAGCCCCAATTTAAAAAGAAAAAGGTGGCAGCAATATCAGTAAAAGATGCCACTCATACTGAGAATAGTGTTGAAGAAAAGGACGTGGGCAGTGCCTCTGCTAGACAGCGCGGCAGAGGTCACAATATGTCACCAGAGTCTTACAGATGTTATAGATACCAACTAACAACTTACGCGACGCCGAAGTAGCAAACAGGTGCGTCTCCCCACCCATCAGGGTTTACAAATTAAACATTCAGATTTGAGGTAGCCAAAGAGTGCACTATTAAAGTTATCTTCTGAAGAAGATTAACACTAAATGATGACAATTTATTGGCAGAAAAAGATTGGTCACCTGAATTTGTCTGCGTGCTCCCACAAGGGGAAGATGTAATTTTGCTTTCTTTCTCTGTCCTAGTTCCAGATGTAGTAAAGGAAGCCTACACTGCCAACTGGGCTTTGGACCAGGCTCCTGCGCTGTATCACAACCACGTAGGATGGGCTAGAATTTCCTCCTACCATGTAATACCAATTAGATCGACTCTACAGATCTAGCGCCTCAATATCCAATCAAACATGAAGCTAAAGCACCTGTGAGAGAGATTCTCCCATAACTTCAGTACCAGGGAGTAATAGAACCCTGTATATCCGTAATGAATAACCCTTTATTTCCCGTAGCAAAACCTGACCATTCATAAAGAATAGTCTTAGACTACAGACATTTAAACAGTCACACATGCACATTTACAATACAAAATGCACACAACACTTATTAACAATATAATGCGTAAAAAATATAAAACAACCTTCTATGTTTCTAAAGGGTTTATCTGCCAAAATCTAGTGTCTGAAAGCCTGGATTTAAGCACCTTCAGTGCGCTTGGCTCTCAAAGAAGTTTTTGTAATTTGCCTCAAGGGTATAAGAACAGCCCTGGGCTGTTCTCTGCCCATGTAACATCAATTTTACATGATATTGATCCAAAGGCGTTGTCCTATGGGGATGACATCTATCTCACAGATAACATCAATGCCCATTTTTCCAGGATAGATTGCATCGTTTTAGGATTCCATGCCCAAGATTCTAAATTTAAATAAAACTAAAATGGCTTTCTTAGTGTCCTATTCGTAGGATATAAACTATCTGATGAGGTCAAGAGCCGAGCCCTCCACTTTCTAGAAAAATGCGCTCAACTTCAGCCCCCGATCAAGTAGCTACAGTCATTGCTTGGTTTCTTTAATTTTGGCAGAACATACACTCCAGACCATGAACAACGCTTATAACCTGTTTATGATTTAATTCGTTCAGACTTTTCTTGTAAACATTTGACACCTGAACACACGCATAAGAGCATTACACCACAACATGCTTGAAGCACAACACTAACACATACGCGATAACAAAACAAATTTGGTCATCAGAATTGGGGCCATCGGGTTCACCTATCTCAATTTAATGAGGGTGACATGGTACCCGTAGCATACAAATCACATTTGTACTCCAATGCAGAGGAAAATAAAAAATACTGACTGCTGTACAGATGACTGTCATTAAGAAGAGGCCACTTTCCCAAGGGAAACGCTTCTTTGTCGTTACCCTGGTACCAGACCTTGAGGCTGTCACCAAATTCAGTGTTCAACCTCCCTGACTTCCACTGATGTTGATTATGTTTTTGACCCTAAACTGCAGACCCAAAAGTTTCTTCAATATGAACTTGAGTACCCCGTGCCCACTAACTTCTTACATCTTGATCAATACAAAACAATCATTTACACCAATGGTTCAGGACAACCAGCTGTAGATACTAAACACCAATACTTCACACCTTGTGCAGCTCTTAGCATGGTAATGAAGGAAGGTACATTCCACCCTCAACGTACCTATTTGCAGGAGAACTTGCAGCGCTTAACACTTTAATTTTGACATTGGAACATAAGGATCCTTAACAGTCTACGCTGATTTGCATAATTCATGCTATTGAGTCCTACAATGATACTATTGAGTCCTAGAATGATTTCTTACGTCATTGGCGCCTAAACGGGTTCAGAGACTCAAATGGGGACACCATCAAAAACAAAAACTTGTGGGGGAGGGTAGCAGACCTTAAGGACAGAACACTGAAAGCTCATATAGTTCATATATTGAGCCATCAATGTGTAGCAGTAAATGTTGTGGGAAACACTTTGGCTGATGAAGCGGGCAAATCTGCAGTAGCTACCACCTGTTGCTGCAATTACTCTTTCTCATACGAGACAGGATAATGAGATATTGGCTGCTATGAAAGCTTTGGTTGATGGCAACCCTCTACCAAAAGCATATCCTGCAAAATATGCCTACCAAGATTAGATTTCATTAAAGCAGCACAGGAGGGGGTTGCTTCTCCCATGGTGGTGTGGTGGCTACCATCCCCCCTATTATAAAAAAGCTATTGCTGGCCAGGTCTATAGAAGCAGACCAAACAGTATATCCTTTGTTGTGATGCCCACCACAGACACCCCTCCTAGTGTCCAACCAACCACTACAATATGTGTACCTGGACCACTGCAGTCCCTTAGAACCTGATGGTGCATACAAACACATCTTAGTCGCTGTTGACTCATGTTCTATATTCCTATGGGTATGACCACAATGATAGGATGACGCTTGAGCTGTTATTAAAGATTTGCAAGTCTTCATCGAGGCATATGCAGTTGCAGCATTCCACTCGAAACAGGGCCTTGCCTTTGTCTCCAGGGCATTCAGGGACACCATGGAAACAATGAGTGTTCAACTCCATAAGCCCTTACCATACCATCCTGAGGGTAATCTGGTCATGGAGAGGAAGAACAAGACTTAAAGCAGTCCTTAACAGCGAGGGTATTAGGATCTGGTCGTAGCTGGCTTCATCACCTATATCGGATCCAGAGAGCACTAAATAATCTGCCCAGAAAGTCCTTGAGAGGACGTACCCCTTATGAGGTCTTATTTGGGATACCTATGTATGTCCCAGATCTTGATGGCTGTGGCACGGTGGAGGCAGAAACACCATTGGACATAAATGAACATGTCACGGTTTTACAGGAAATACAACAATTCTGTGATGAAAATTCATCTGCCTATGCTGCCATCATGAGAATGAGGGATTTGCAAACAATATCTACTGGCTGGATTCCGAAAGTTGGGGATCTAGTACTGGAAACGATTGCTGTGAAAAAGGAGTTAGGCCCATCATATAGAGCACCGGTTCAGTCCTGGGAATACACAGTACCAGAACTGTCAACCTACCACTGCTGCCTGGTTCTGAAAAAAACTACTTTGTTTTAATTGACAATGTCAAATTACACTATGTGGCCAAGCCTACACAGTAGACCATGAGTATTCCTGGGTAGTTCCCTAGCCTCCCTCACTACCCAATGGGATATACCTCTTCAAACACTCAACAGTGCTTCTGCAAGTACCAATGTTACATTTGTCTACCCGAGATTGGGGAGAGCAGAGAATGAACTCTTGTTACTTCCTTTCACTACTTCACCAAAAATAAACATCCAAAACATAGATCTCTACTATTCCAATATAACACAAACGGATATTGTTTATTATGAACCACCACCACTGGGTCCATCTACCAGTTCTGCACCAGCTCCTGTTTTTGCACAGACTGCTTCGTGCTATTTTGTCAACATCGATTACTTTTCTTTGAGCTCTTCTGCAACTGCACCTGTCTCAAGAACACATAAGCTTTACAACTGGCTTAAAATCAGCTATTTGGTTTGTCCATAGTACTATCTATGGATACTGCTGACATTGCTTGCCTTCCTGCTTTGGAATGGGTTTGTCATCATTTTCTTTTTACTGATAAATGGTCACTATCTTCCTGAACGCTCTGCTGTTGAGCTGGTGGATGAGGTTTAAACACCTTACCTTTCTTTCTATAATGTTCACAGAGACGTGTCTCTTATGAACATTTCAGCTGTTACGATTCCCAATGGGATTGTTTATGTTGAAGTTCCATATGATATATTTGGACCTACTGAAGTCATTCAAAGTCCATATGTCTTCAAAGGTTCTATGGATGATGTTATTACATCTGGGGTTGTCAATGATGAGTGGGATGTTAAAACAGGTGATTCCATGCTTCCTGGGGTTGAATATTATACTATCTTTGAAAGTGAAGATATGTTTGAAGACAGCGAATTATGGGCAAATGCTCTTTTACCATCACTATAGGCTTTATATTCTGCACTGAGGTAATACGTAGAGCTCAGTTTTTAATTACACACAATGGGAGCATTGTCTGACTCCAACAGTAGGGAGTTCCAAAACATATGCAGAAAAGTTTGCATTTTACTGGGCATGATGCAAAGAATGCAGTCATATTATTTTAAATTACCTCCTTCCAAGGTGAGAAAGATATTGCTAACTGACACAAAATTATTCTAATTAGATTGTTTTGTTTTCCCAGCTGGCAGTTGAAGGCCATGAGTTTTAGTAAAACACTGTGGATTTGAAGAGTCTATGAGGAACATGAGACTAGCATTTACAGAGTAGGGAAGATTTATTCATAGCATGCCTTATTCATTTGAGAATTATATTTTTAAATTACACAGTTCAGTAAACAACTTGCTTGCGGTTAGCAGAAATAAAAAAACTGAATGCACCAATTATCCTGACACCAGCTAAATTTAACAATTGGCAGACACTTTTAAATGTCACTGAAGAGCAGCTCACCAGTTGGGTTCAGAATGGTACCTTTAATTCCTCACTTTCACGTCCCAGTGAGTGGTTACTGTGGCCAGTGGACACAAACAGTTGTCAGGCATGTTTTGTAAATTCCACACAGGGTTTCAGAGCAAGCCGACTAGACCCTCGTTACAGCACAGCTCAACACGCAGGCATCATTACAACATATAGGCCCTCATTATAACCCTGGTGGTAAATGCCGCCGACCGCCGTGCTGATGGCAGCCAAAATACCGTTACGGGTATTATGACCCACACAGAGAAATCCGCCAAAAATACAGACACCCTCACAAGTCAGCCAGACCAAAGGTCAGTGATAAACTGACGGTACCAAAACCCACACGTTACGCCAACAGAAATACGCCCACAGCATCATGACCCACGAATCACTGTGGCGGTCATTCAACCGCAGTAAACCATTGCCGGTACACACCGCTGCGCTCAAAATACACACATACTAACAAAACTACAACACATTGGACAATTCAAACTATACACACCTGACACACATACACACTACACCCACACATCCAGTCCAATATAAAACACACACCCACAATACCCACAAACCCTTACAGCGAAAAAAAATATTGCCAACTGAGAGAGAGACAAATCTGAATCAGAGCCACATAACACCATCACCCATACACCATCCACGCACCTCACACCCCAACACATCACCCCACACACCCTCACACATACCACTCACACTACACCCATGGCACCACAAAGACACCCCAGGTTCTCAGAGGAGGAGCTAAGGGTCATGGTGGAGGAACTCATCCGGGTAGAGCCACTGCTATTTGGATCGCAGGTGCAGCAGACCTCCATTGCAAGGAAGATGGAGGTATGGTGGAGAGTCGTGGACAGGGTCAATGCCATGGGACAGCACCCCAGAACAAGGGATGACATCAGGAAGAGGTGGAACGACCTATGGGGGAAGATGCGTTCCGTGGTTGCAAGACACCAGGTAGCCGTACAGAGGTCTGGCGGTGGACCCCCGCCTGTTCCCCTACAACTAACAACATGGGAGGAGCAAGTCTTGGCGATCATGCATCCTGAGGGCCTCGCAGGAGTAGCAGGAGGACTGGACTCTGGTAAGTCAAATCTTTACTACTATATCCCCCAGCCTACCTGCATGCCATCACAAACTCCTACCCCTACCCTCACCCCCATCACTCCACCACCTCACATATATCCCACCATAACAACCCACCCATCCCAATACCACGCTCTGCATGAAACACCAATGCATGGACACCCATCACAGCCATGCATGGACACCCATCACCACAGCATGCACACTAGTGACAATCACTTAGCCAAACCAAAACATCTCACACAACCCAAACGTGCCTTGCTAATAACAACCATAGAGAGAAACATATCCATACACAAGATGGCACACGCAGATACAATAACACTGCATTTACATCCCCACAGGACCCCCACTCATCGTCACCGGAGAGGAGGTGCCACCAACATCTAGTCCCCCCCCCAGAAGAGGCCCACAGTGATGACAGCACGCCTGGATCACGATGACCAACAGGGCCCATCAGGGACCACTGGACAGTCGGTTACCCTGCCACAGTCCCAAACCACCACAGAGCCTCCCCCCTCAGGAAACACCAGCACAGCACCCAACCATCCCTCTGCCTCCAGGATACGTCAATCAGCAGTGTGTCCACCATTACAGGGACACCAGGCAACCCCACAAACCCAAGACAATCAGAGACCTGGGGTCAATGGCAGTGGGCACACGGTTCAGGGGACAGAGGCACAGGACAACAGGGAAGCTGGGAGGACTGCTGTGCGACAGGGGGAGGCCAGGCCCAGGGAACCCACTCTCCACAAGACACTTGCAGGGATCCTTCAGAAGGAGAACCACCCCGCAAACGGCCCCTGCGATCCAGGCAGAAGCCAGAGAACATAGCCAAGACCCCCACCAGGAAATAAGACTCTCCTGAATGTCACCCTTGTGTCCCACTCTGTCACCCTGTCCACTTTGAACTGCCATTGCTCCACTTCCTAAGCCCCCTTGGACAATGCACCTGTGATACAAATAGACTGGACTCTACCCTGGACATTCCTCCACCATCACCCCAGCCCACTGCACATCCCCCTCTACTTATTAGCCCTTAAATAAACACCCTTGGAACAAATACAAGTATGAAGTCTGTCAAATGGTTAAAATATCGATTAGTTTAACAAACTGTAAACATTGCAATTCATATGTACAGTTATATATACATAGGTATGACCTGTAGTGGGCAGCAGTAAACACACCAGGAGCCAGAGTGGGGCACAGAGATCTGAAAATAGAGATGCCAAAGGGTACAGTAAGTGGCCATAGACATAGGGAAATCAGGCTGCCATGTCCAAAGTATAACACAAAACTGCAATGGAAAGTGAAGTGACAGTGTCTTACCTGTGTTTCACTGGAAGTACTGTTGAATGAGTGAACTTCTGTTGTCCACATCTTCTTCCTCTGCCTCCTCTTCCTCACTGTCCACAGGCTTCACCGCTGCCACAAGACCATCTCCAGGCTCATCCTCCTGCAGAAAAGGCACCTGGCATCTCAAGGCCAGGCTGTGCAACATGCAACGATGATCTGGAAGACCTTCTTGGGGGAGTACTACAGGGAGCCACCTGTCAGATGGAGGCATCGGAATCTGGCCTTCAGGAGGCCCAAGGTTCTTTCAATTATCCTCCTTGTTCACTCATATGCCTCATTGTAACGTTCCTCTGCCCTTGTCCTGGCATTCCTCACTGGGGTCAGTAGCCATGAGAGGTTGGGGTAACCAGAGTCACCTGCAAATATTGAGGGATACCTGTTAGACACACACTCACCCTTAGGGGCCACCTCACACCCATATACATACATCAACTGGGTGGGGACCATGGGCTCACCTGTTAGCCACACCCGGTGCCTATGGAGCTGAGACATCACATATGGAATGCTGCTATTCCTCAAGATAAAGGCATCATGCACAGAGCCTGGATACTTGGCATTCACATGGGAGATGTACTGGTCCACCAAACACACCATCTGCACATTCAGAGATTGAAAGCTTTTTCTATTCCTGAACACTTGTTCATTTCTCCGGGGGGGGGGGCAAATGCTATATGTGTACCATCAATGGCACCAATGATGCTTGGGTTATGTCCTAGGGCATAAAAGTCAACCTTCACTGTGGCCAAATCCTCCACCTGGGGGAATATGATGTAGCTGTACATGTGTTTCAGCAGGGCAGCCAACACTCTGGTCAACACATTGGAGAACATTGGCTGAGACATCCCTGATGCCATGACCACTGTTGCTTGGAAGGAACCACTTGCCAGGAAATGGAGCACTGACAGGATCTCCACTAGAGGAGGGGTACCAGTGGGGTGCCGGATAGCTGAAATCAGGTCTGGCTCCAATTGGGCACACAGTTCTTGGATTGTGGCCCTATCAAGTCTGTAGGCCAGGATAATGTGCCTGTCCTCCATTGTCGCCAGGTCCACCAGGGGTCTGTACACGGGGGGATGTCTCCATCTTCTACTCATCCTCAGCGGTTTAACTCTAGGGTGGAAAACGGTGAGCAGAGGGTCATATTCACACATATGTGAAAATAAAAATGCATTTCTTCCTTTACAGAAACAGTATGTGAATACAAAAGTCAGTTGTTGTGCCAATGTCTGCTGTGACGCAGTTAGGTGCCATGGCATGTGACCCCTGAAATGGCGGCTGCCTGACCTGTGAGGAGAGACAAGTGGAAATGAGGTAATTCCGCTGGTGTTGTGCGCTGTTGTGGTCAGCGGTCGATGACCGCCGCGCAACTTCGCATTGGTTAGCATTGGACCCTATGAGTTCCAGGAGCCAATGGCGATGTACGCCGGCGCTGACGGTACGCACCGCCGCGGACGTGACCGCCATTTTCTATCTGTTCACTCACTTGCTACCTGACCTTCAACAGGAGAGGACCTACACTGCAAGTGCTGCTGTGACCTGTGTCTGGAAGCAACAATGGATCGAGTGTCTGGGGAAAGGGCCCCCGCCTTCACTTCGGAGGAGTTGGAGAGACTGGTCGATGGGTCCTACCCTAGTATACTTTACTCTATGGTTCTCCAGACAAACAGCCGAGTATAGTACACTGTGAGCATGATGCATGGGCCATGAATGTATGGATTGCTGTGTGTGTAAGCCTCGTGTGGGGGGGGGAGGGGGCTGAGGGTTCCTGGGTAGAGTGCTGCATGTCTGGTGGTCAATGTCTGTGGGTAAGGGGATGGTAGGGATATTGTGGGCCAAGAGTGTAACAGTCCGGATGGTATGCCTAATCCCTTTTCTCTATGCATATTATCCTGCAGGTCAGCGCCCATCAGAAAAAGGGTATTTGGCGTGCCATTGCCAAGGAGGTGCAGGCCCTGGGGGTCTTTGAAAGGCGGAGCACCCACTGCCGCAAACGGTGGGAGGACCTGCGCTGCTGGGCAAGGAAGACGGCGGAGGCCCAGCTGGGGCTGGCCTCCCAACGAGGAAGGGGTGCCCGTCGTACCCTGACCCCCCTGATGTTCCTCATCCTGGCTGTGGCCTATCCGGAGTTGGATGGGTGCTTGAAGGCATCACAGCAGCCACAAGGGGGTGAGTACAGATTCTGAATCATGACTTTGCGTGTGTTAAGTTTGTACCTGGGTGGGGGATGTGGGCTGTGGGTGCCCCTAGGCCAGGGCGAACAGGCAGGGTAGGTCCCTTGTTGGGCAGGCTCTGAAGCACTCCAACACCAATAGTATTTAGTGGGCATCTACTACTGGGCAGGGTCCTGTTGGTTTCAGGTGTGCAGCCAATGGCATTGGGCAATGTACCCCATGGGCTGGTGACTAGCTTTGTAACTGGTAGTGAATGGCCTAGTGCAAAGGGCTGATTCCTGTGTGTTGTGTACGCCAACGGTAGTGTTGTTGCTGGCAATGACCAAGTGTATCCTCTGTCTATCCCCCCCCTTCTTGTTTTGTCACCCTGTCCTTGTGTGCATTAGCATCATCTGGCGTAGGAGCAGAGGCTCCTGCGACGGAGGGAGCTGCATCCCACATGGGCCTGGAGGCCAAATCCACTGAGGGTGAGGGCACCAGTGGGATGGAGGGCGAGGGGAGCACTACGACGGAGACAGGAAGGGACACTACAGACAGCGACTCCTCCTCTGATGGAAGCTCCCTGGCGGTGCGGACACCTCTGTGCCCACCCCAACAACAGGTACAGCCGCCACACCCCATACCAGCACCGCCCTCCCAGCAGCCCCTCAGCGTTTTTCCTGTGCACGCTCACCCAGGAGGCTGGGCATCTCCTTCGCCCCAGGCACCTCAGGCCCTGTCCCAGTCAGCCCTGCTGCCCTCAGTAAGGAGGCTATTGACCTCCTGAGATCCCTCACTGTTGGGCAGTCAACCATACTGAATGCCATCCAGGGTGTTGAAAGGCATTTGCAACGAACAAATGCATACCTGGAGGGCATTCACTCTGGCGTGGCAGCCCAACAGGGAGCATTTCAGGCTCTGGCCTCAGCACTGATGGCAGGCATGGTCCTTGTATCCAGCCTCCCCCCTACAACTTCCTCTACTCAGTCCCAATCCCCTCAACCCCAACCTATCCCAAGCACACCTTCAGACCAACAATTCACCCAAATCAACACACAGAAGTGGCTCAGGCAAACACAAGCCCCAAACTTAATCTCACAGGCACTCACAAGCACCATCACCATGCAGACACACCAACATCCACTACCTCCACTGTGTCCCCCTCCTCCTCCTCGTCCACCTCCCTCCCAGTAGCGTCTACACTCAAACCTGCATGCTCTACATCCTCATCCACTACCTCCAGCACGCCCATCACTAAACGCCCCTCACTGGCAGTCACTACCCTCACATCCATACACACGTCCCCTGTGTCCTCTCCCACTGTGTCTGTGGCCCCTCCTCCCAAAGTACACAAACGCAAGCACACACCCACCCAACAGCCATCCACCTCACAACGGCATCCAGCTCATGCACCTGCACCCAAACACAGCAGACTGACACCTCCTACAACCACTCCCTCTTCCTCCACTCCCAAACCTTCACCCTCTTCCCGCCCCAATGTCCCTAAGAAGCTTTTCCTCGCCAACATTGACCTCTTCCCTACCCCTCCTCCAACTCTGTCCTTCACCTTGGGCTAGGGTGGCCAGAACCCAGCACGTCAGCCACCAAGTCCACGTCCGCTGTGGTTTCTGCAGCTCTGAGAGGCTCTAATGAGGCACCCGTCATCCCAACCAGTGTGCCACCAACACCTGCCAAGGCCAAGAAGGTTCCGCCACCTGGCAAGGATAAAAAGGGGACAGCATCCAGCAAGAAGAAGGAGGCACAACCAGCCAGCAAGGCCAAGGCAAAGATTCCAGCTGGCAGAAGCAAGGAGGCACCACCATCTGCCAAGGGCAGGATGGGGCACAGAACACCAGCCAGGGCACTTCAGCCGTCTGAGGCTGCAGGGGAAGGGCTGGAGCCTCCCCCCACCACTGGCAGCACCGCCACCTGCACCACCGCAAGCACCTGCACCACCGCAAGCAGCACCACTGCCCGCAGCAGCAGCCCCAGTGGGCAGCCATCCGTGGCTGCAGGGGAAGGGCTGGAGCCTCCCCCCACCACTGGCAGTACCGACACCTGTACCGCAGCCAGCACCGCCACCTGCGCCACCACCACCTGCAAGCACCGCCAGCTGCACCGCCGCAAGCACCACCACCTGCACCGCTGCAAGCACTACCACTGCCAGCAGCAGCAGCCACCCCAGTGGGCAGCCGTCAAAGGCTGCAGGGAAAGGGCTGGAGCCTCCCCCCACCACTGGCAGCACCAATACCTGCACCGGCACTGCAACCACTGTACAGCTGTCCCCGCCGGCGGATGAACTGTAGTCCTGCCTCCATGGTGTGCCATGCATCCTGCCCACAGAAAATCGTGTGGGTCTGACAGCCAGGTGAGTGACTGTGACCTTGCACTCCCCATGTGCTGCATCACTGGGCACAAAGCCCCCTCCAGAACCAGTGGAAGGCGGCATCCACTCAGCCCCTCCTTGCCAGGATGAAGCACACTGGGCACAATGCCCCCTCCAGAACCAGTGGAGAAGCCATCCACTTGAGAGACTGTGGCTTTCCACTCCCCAGGACCAAGCAGTGGGCAAACCACCCACTTAAGAGACTGTGGCTTTGCACTTGACTGTGGCTTTGCACTCCCCAGGACCAAGCAGTGGGCAAACCACTCACTTGAGAAACTGTGGCTTTTCACTCCCCAGGACCAAGCAGTGGGCAAACCACCCACTAGAGAGACTGTGGCTTTGCACTCCCCAGGACCAAGCAGTGGGCATGGAGCCCCCTCCAGGAGCAGTGGCATTGTACCATCTTCTGACTAAGGTGCCCCCCACTTCCCAGTCCCCCTGAGGTGCCTGTGTGTTTGTGACCTGATGCCCCTACAGTGTTCTCTCCGTCTTGAGGCAGGAGTAAAGTGTGGGCTTGGCCTATGTGTTTTGGCCCAGTGGGCCACGGCCATTTTGAGTGGGCATAGTCCCGCCCATTGTATATATTGTAAATACTGTTTTTGATTTCTGAACGTTTTTCAAACTATTTCTAATATTACACTCAATTTAATCCATTCCTTTTGTCCTTGGTATTATTCCTGAGTGTTACGGGGTGTATATGTAATGTTGTTGCATGTGTTTTTGTGTATGGTGCTAGGTGCAGTACTCACCATGGTCGTTGTCGCCGGCATTGGTGCTCCTGGTGTATGAGCAGATACATCAGCATGGGGAAGACCTGCAGCTCGGGATCCATGGCGACCTGGTTCTTCCTAGAGTGTTGAGAGGGGAGTCGTTTCCCTTCAGAACACTGTTTCCGCTGTGCTTTTGATGGCGTTGGTACCGCCCCGGAAAATGTGGTGGATAGGCCTCTTGTAATATATTGGGCAGAACCTTGTCTTCTGCCTGGCTGCTGGCGGTTACCGCCACGGTGTTTGTTGTTACCGCCACGGTGTTTGTTGTTACCGCCGTGGCGGTTGGAGTGTTAAAGTGGCTGCCTGTGTTGCCGGTTTCCGCCGTGGTCATGATTCCATTTTTTTTTTTACCGCAGGCCTGTTGGCGGTGTTACTGCCTCTTTAACACTGACCGCCAGGGTTGTAATGAGGGCCATGGTATGGGCAAACTTTGCCAACAGTGGTTACGTTCTTCCACATTAGCAGCTGTCAAAGAAAACCTTAGTCTCCTTTCAGTAGATGTTGACTTACAAGACTTTTTGTTAGGTCCTAGAAATCCATGCTAAAAACTTTTTTATATGCAGATAATGAGAGTTGGATGCTTTTGCAAATGGAAGCTGCTGCATGGTTAAGGTAGACTGATAAAGAAAGGATGGAAAAGGCTCTAGCCACGGTCGATAATGGCAGGAACACATTGTCCAAACACATTTACACTCTAAGTAACACTGTGTCGTCTGCAATACACATCATTCAAAATGACATGTCACTTTTACATCATGGACAGAGTCAACTTAGGTACATTACAGTGCTAAGAAGCGGCTGCGTGCCCTGGCAGCACATTAACACTACAAAGTTATTTGACTAGTTTAACTTAACAAGACAGCAGCAGATAATGGCTAAGAAAGAAGCGAGTTACATCATGCTAAACATTGACAAATTGGATAAGTTGCCTTTTACTGTACCAGAAATTCCATCGGCAATATGGCTAATACACTGGGTGATAAAGCTGCCCATTTCAGTTCACCAAGTGTTAGAAACAAAACTGCAGTTGGCAGATTTGCGCAGTTAGGGGAAAGCTACACCCATGAGGTACGGGAGTTACCTTTCGATTACAAATGCCTAAATGGCAAAAAAGAGGTCTATCTTAACAGAAGCGAATGTGAGACTGCGGTTAGTCATTCTATGGTTTGTAAGCAGGTGTCATTGCACGGCACTTGTAATGCGGCCGTAGCAAACTTGGCTTGCTATCTGAAGGGTACTCCTGTCTCTTTAATTCGTCCAGTATTTCAGATACTTTCAAATGGAACTTATGTGATGCTGAGTGATAAAGGCTGTTTCGGGATAAAGCCTGGAATCGCCTATGTGATTTTGGTTTCCCACATTGTAACTTGCTGCGGCCATGTGTTATTTACCCCCACACAAGAGATAAAAGTAGCGGAAATGTGGCTGCACATTGCTACTTCAAATGTTAATTTGACAAGCTAAGCAGACTAAAGGTGCTATTGTTTAAAATAAATGTGGCCCTGACATCAGCCAGAGACACCTATGACCTCCAACTAGCAAGGTCATCAGCAGAGATACAGGCCTTATTAAATACCACCTTTCCCAAACATATTTAAGTGTTGGTGAGCAGGATTTTTAACTCATCTAATGCTGCAGGAATTGTGCACATTTTAAGGCTGTTGGTTCTGGATTTGTTAGCATCTTCCAGACTGTATTTGGAGTGATACCTTAAGACATCCATTCACTCTTTTCAAGTGTATTTGGTGCATTCCCAATAACGTTGGCATTAATTGGCAATATATTGCTTCTTGCTATAGCTATTTTTGACACGCAATGGATGTCCTAACTCAGCAAAGTGGAGTGATGGAGCTACCACTAGTCTATCTGTGTCGTGATTGCAGGATGCAGTACTTCAGAGCCTCCCTGCTGGAGGATCTTGAGCTGAATTGATCATTCCGACCAACACTGACCTGTGTGCAGGCGATTTTCCATTGCTTGTGGTGCTTTTTCGAGTGTGCACTCAAGGTGTGTCTTGCTATGCAACCTGTGCCTTCTTTGGACAAGGATCTGTTAATGTTCTCAATGAGGGTTCATGCACAGACATGCCCAATGAGACTACTTTTGATATGTGAGGCATCTCATGCAGAGGAAGCTCCTCCGTTACGGAGGAGGAGCATCACCCCCCGGCCAGCAGCAGCAGCTGCAAACCTTTTTCTACAAAAAGATAATAAGCTACATTTATTATCGTTTTGTAGTAAAAGGGGCGGCGCATTGGGGGTGACAGCCAGGGAAGGGAATGCACAGAGCACTCCCCTCAGTGTGCATGTATGTTTGGCTGGCCGTCACACATGCACAATGTGTTGCTGGGTTGGAGAGAGCAGGCCCAGGGTCCCAGTCTGCCTGGGAGTGCCCTGGCTGGGCCTGCAGCCTGCTGGAGAGGAGCGGCGTGGTGGAGGCGGTGGTGGCGAGTGAAGGTAAGTGGTTTTTTATCATTAATTCCCCCCCACACGTGCCATCCCGCCCCGCCCCTTCAAAGCCCAGAGAGCTGCCCCTGATCTTATGAGCTACCACTTGTGGACTTCTTGGCTTCTTCTACATCTGGTGCTATGGAAACTGTGGTCCTACGGCTGAGGCATTTGCACACATATGCTCCGTGGATCCTTCAGCCGATGGGCTAATCAACTTATCGCCTGACGAAGTGGAATCCTTCCTGGCTTCCATATCAATTGATGACATTGGAGATTTCCTACAGGATCATAATTATTGCTGAAATTTGTTCATTTGCATTTTTTGTTTAAAATACTAAATTTTCCTTTAATTTGGTCTGCCTGTTGGCCTGCCTTACTGGCTAACATCAACATTTTTATCTCTTCTAGGAATATGCTTTTAGTGTTTTAGTTTTAGAGCATTGTAGTTTTAGGTCTTAATCTTGCACTCTTGTCCCGACAAGTGCCATGCTCAGGCACATATATTTAAGCCTAGGTTGGGCCTGAAGCTTGTGCCCTTTTACCCAGATATATGCTCTGATTTCATTTATCTACCTTGCTTTTCAGCAGGGATGTTTTATTTTTCTAATTAGCTGTGATTCTGTGAAAGCATTGGTATTATTTTTGTGCACAAAATGTCATCATGTCTCACCTCCTGAAACACCTAAACTTCCTCATCCAAACCTACGCCAGAACAACCATAAGGGGAACCCTCTCGTACAGACCCCTGGGGCACGCCCTGCCTTCTGCGAGGCTATCACTGACCTCATTGCCCGCCTAGCCATCAACTCAACAGACTACATGTTCTTAGGAGATCTGAATTTCCATGTAGAACCCTTGCGACCACAACACCACCAACCTCCTGGACAACCTAAGCAACATTGGACTTAACTAGCCACCAGTCCCACACACACCGCTGGACACACACTGGACCCCATTGTTACAGCCAGCGATAAAATCAAGTTCTCCCACATAATGGTGCTCACAGGGGTACACTTCGCCATAACCAGCAGACTGGAGCAGTCCACCCCACCCACGTCCCCCTCTCTGCAGATGGGGAAAAGTCACAGAGACCCAATGGACCACCACCCTCCAGTCCTGCAAACCCATCCTCTCTGTCAACCTCAAACTAGACGTCCGCAATCTATCCGAATGGATCCTCAATGGCACCAACAAAGCCACCCTCACAAGGAATTCCACCTCCAGAAGGTGCAGCAAGCCTGCAATGTGGTTCACCCCCAAACTACGCACACTCAAGAGAGAATGCAAACGGCTAGAAAGATGGTGGCGCTGTAGCAGGAACCTCACAGACCGCACCTCCTTCAAAGATGCTCTGAACAAGTATTATCTCTGCCTCAGAGAAGAAGAAAAGGTTGCCCTACTCAGCTGCATCGAGGAAAGCAACAACCGCCAAAAGGAACTCTTCAAGATCAAAGTTCTCCTACCTAGCAGCCACGAAAAACATAATCCAACCCACTCAGACCCTCTGCGACTCACTAGCCGACTACTTCCATGACAAAATTACAGCCAGCTAAAGAAACTTTCATCCCCAACCCACAATATCGAACACTTACTGACTGTCTGGTAACCCCTCCTCCACCCCCCCAAACCCCTCAGCCACCTGATCACAGACTGGAAGCCACTATCCATCCAGGAAACAGCAGCCCTCATGACTTCGACCCACTCTGACTCACCCAACAACCCATGCCCACATTACATGTTCAACAAGGGCCAGAAGGAAATCAGCATCATCTTCTATCCCATCCCCAACACCTCCATCAGAAGTGCCAACATTACCGAAGCATGGAAGAAAGCAGAGATCAAGCTGCTCCTGAAGAAACCATCTGCCGACCTCAGCAAACTAAAGAATTACTGCCCCATTTCACTGGTCCCCTTCTCAGCCAAGGTCCGGGAAAAAGCCGAACACCTGGAAAGACGCAATCTACTACACTTCTGCCAATGCGACTTCTGCTCCAACTACAGCACTGAGACTGCCCTTATCACCACGACGGACGACATCAGGTCCCTCCTCGACCACAGAGAAAAGGCGGCCTTGATCCTCGTAGACCTCTCTGCTGTGTTTGATACCATCTCCCACTACACCCTCACCTCCAGACTCCCCCACATTGGGATCTGAAGCAACGGCCTCAAATGTACCCATGCCTCCTCACGGGCCACACCAAGAGAGTCCGCCTCCCACCTTTCACCTCAGAACTTAAGAGCAACATATGAGGCGTCCCCCAGGGATCCTCTCTCAGCCCCACTCTCTTCAACATCTGTGTGAAGCCGTTGGCCAAGATTGTTCATTCTCACAGACTCAACATCATCTCATACGCCGATGATACCCAACTCATACTCAGAAGACAACGCCACCCCCAGAGACAACTTCAGCAACGCCATGACACACGTCGCCGAATGGATGAAATTCAACTGCTTGAAACTGAAAACGAGAAAAAGACAGAGGTGATCATCTTTGGAATAACCCCTTCCTTTGGGACGACTCCTGGTGGCCCTCCACACTCAGACAGCCCCCAATCCCGACTGACAACTGCAAACACCGTCAAAGATCAAATAAACGCAGTGGCCTACTACAGCTTCCACAACCTCTGCATGCTACAGAAGATCCTTAGATGGATTCCCATTGAAACCAGAAAGATGGTCACCCAAGCCATCATCATCAGCATACTAGACTATGGAAACACCCTCTACATCGGACTTCCTGTCCAGCTCCTCCACTGCCTCCAGACCATCCAGAACGCAGCAGCAATAATTGTTCTGGACCTCCCCGAACAGACCCACATCACCCCCACCTCAGAGGTCTCCACTGGCTGCCTGTGCACAAGAGGTGCAAATTCAAGGTTCTCACCATCGCATACAAAGCCCTCCACAACATGAGACCCAATCCTGTCAACTCTAGACTCTCCTTCCACAAGCCCACCAGGGAACTCCGTTCAACGGCTCTCGCTCAAGTCCAGAGAGTTTGATGCAGCTGCAGCAGAGGGCACTCCTTCTCCCGTCTTGCTGCCAAGATCTGGAACGACCTCCCCTCCCTCATGCGCACCATGCACACCCTACTAGACTTCGGGAGAAAACTCAAGACATGTCTCTTTGAGGAATAACTGCTGATTTGCAGCGACAAGTCACAGCACCTGGATACCCCCCAGGGTAGTAAGCTGCGCTTTCCAAATGTAATGATTGATTGACTGATTGATGTACTTCTGCCCAAGGCTGATAAGAACTAGTACATGATAATCTATCTAGTATTGCCGCCACAAAAGTACATAAACAGTCCAACACTCAGGCACATGCTCTTGCATGGCCTGTTTCCTAGTAAATGTGTTTTCTTCTAAAAACATCATACTGGCCAGGAAAAAGGAAAGAGGTAATTCCGGACAGGATGCTCATCCACACTACATGCCATTTTACTGCTGACCTCAGCCCTTTCTCTACAACCAACCAAGGTGATGGCAGGCAAACCGCTGTTTTCAGGTAAAGGGGTTGGGTCCTCCTCTCCTGGACTGAGTACGGACAGATTGGGCTATCACCGCTATGCTCTAGCTAGAAGTTAGTTAGGATTCCTATGGACATGTTATTCCAATATGCTTGGGTTGTTTCTTTTCTTTTCACTGATCGCAATAATCCCTATCTTGCTATGTCTCATTGCCCTACTAATTGCAGCTCAGATATTTTACTGTAGAATGCAGTCTTTTCCATAAATGTATTGAAAACCATCCTGCTTCTTGTCTTTGGACAATGTGTGTGTATGAGGCCTTTGCGTGGCGGAAAGGGGTGGGATTTTTGGCATTGACTTTCCTGAGGGGTTACAGAGTGTCATGTGTCAGGCTACCACAAATCACCTTGCTTTCAATGTTAGGGTGAGGTGCTGCTAGCTAGCTGAAAGGGTTGGTCCGACAGCTGCCAAGACGGTGTGGAATTGACTCAGTCAACCACAAGCGGTGGTGCTGCCAGTCCGAATCCAGCACTCTTGTTCCAATAACGAGAGTCCTACTACAGCCTCATAAACTCTCTGAGTAGGGCAGGGGTCACTCTGGCTCCCGGAAACTCGGGGAGACGTGGAGCCGAGCTAGATGCAGGCTACAAAGATTGAGGCCTAGAACAACAATGCTCCTTTTCCCTCATCTCATTGGGCGACGGATAGGGTGAAGTCAAAGAACGCTTGTTCTTCTTTTTTTACTTCTTCATTTGCCATGACTTACCCAACCGTCCCAAAGAACTGTGTGGGACAATGATGAAAGAGAACTCAGTGACCGTTCTCAGGACCTTCCTCTCGACCGAGAACAGGGCTTGCACAGAGCCAAGCGCTGAGCCACAAGGAGCTTTAGGGATCACTCCCTCAAAGCTTTCGGATTCATGGCCTGGCACTCGAAGCACAACTTCGGGTCGCGGTTGGGCTCCAGACACCACAGGCACACGAGGTGTGGATCGATTATAGACATCGCCCAATGGCAGGTATCAACAGAGCTTGAATCCAGTCTTATGCTAAGACATCCTCAACGCACCAGGAGTGTCGACACTCAAAAATCTTCAACAAAAAATCTGAAAAGATCAGTCAACTGAGGGGTAGCTCTTCTTCAGATCAGTGTTAGGCTGGCGTGGAAAGAAA
Source organism: Pleurodeles waltl (assembly GCF_031143425.1). Classification (NCBI taxonomy): domain Eukaryota; kingdom Metazoa; phylum Chordata; class Amphibia; order Caudata; family Salamandridae; genus Pleurodeles; species Pleurodeles waltl. The sequence continues at coordinate 625,091,703 of NC_090440.1, forward strand.
AGAACTGACATAAGCGGGCCAGGGTGGTGTCTACTTAGGAACCACAACATATCCAGCACAGATGACACAGGCGACAGATGCAGAGTTGATTGATGCCACCTAATGGAGCGTAGGGGTACTGCTCAAGAAAAATCTCCGGTTCAAGACCCACGCCTGGGGGAAATTCTAAGGTATGGAATCTGAAAGTGGATGTCTCTATCAGATAAGAGACACTAATGGGTGGAAAGAACAGTGGCTTTTGCCTCATGACCCTTATCATTTTCTGAAACCAGATTTTCCACTATTGAAAGGAGGCACTGGCATGCACTTGGGTTATTTTAAGACCTATTTGTGGGGTCAGGAATTCACCAATGAGTCTGATGACAAGCTATTATTACCTAAAAGTAATGGTACAGGGAGAGCATCAGCACACCTAAATAGAATTTTATAAAAAATGTATGAGCACAACTTAGATGCTGATCACATTAGAGGAGCAGCCAATGTAGCCTCAGATTGTTTATTGAGATTACCTGATCCAGCTGCAACATTAGTATCTGAGTCTGTGAAGAATGTGGTGTTGCTTCTGTTGAACAGGTAATATTCTTGTGTGGTAGTGAATTATCTAAAGAAGTGTGGATGAAATGCTGTCAGTTTGATGAAGAACGTAAAAAGATTATAGAGTTTATCAATAAGGGTTGGGCTCATGAAAAGTTGTTGAGTCCTGCACTTCAAGTGATGTGGAAAGTCAAGGACACAATATCTAGGTCTGGCGATGTGGTGTTGAAGGAGGATTATGTTATTCCACCCAAAGAAGGTCACTCCACCATTATCAAACTAGCCCATGGGGGTCATTTATGTGAAACTCTTACAATGAAAGGTCAAGGAAGTTTTCTGGAGGCCTTATATGGATTCTGAAATATCAGACTTTGTAAAATAGTGTTCTATCTGTATTAATTCTGATAAATCTTTAATTTTGACAAAGTAAGTCTTAATTACTCAGAATTTCCCAACTAGCATTGGTTATTTTAGAACCATATGGGACAACACCCGGCTGATCCTCTCCCTCACCAAGGACTCCGCCAAGACCAACCTCCACGAAGGAATGAATGCCATCGCCAAATGGATGAAGAGCAGTTGCCTCGAACTCAATTCCGACAAGACGGAAGTCCTCATCTTTGGCTCCACCCCCTCCGCATTGGATGACTCCTAGTAGCCTGCCACTCATGGAGCCGCTTTGACTCCCACTGACCACGCACGCAACCTAGGATTCATCTTGGACTCCTCATTATCCATGACCCAGAAAGTCAACGCCATCTCCTCCTCCTGCTTCAACACCCACTGCATGCTCCGAAAGATCTACAAAATGATCCCCACTGAAACCAGAAGAACAGTCACCCAAGCCCTCGTAAGCAGCAAACTGGACTACAGCAATGCCCTCGATGCAGGAACCACAGCCAAACTCCAGAAGAGGCTGTAACGCATCCAGAACGCCTCTGCATGCCTCATCCTGGACATCCCCCGCCACATCACAGATCACCTAAGAAACCTGCACTGGCTCCCTTTCAACAAGAGAATCACCTTCAAACTCCTCACCCACGCTCACAAAGCACTGCACAACACAGGACCAGAATACCTCAACAGATGGCTCTCCTTCTACACCCCGACTGGGCTTCTCCGCTCCGCCGAGCTCGCCCTCGCAACCGTCCCACGCATCCGCAGGACTACAACCGGAGGTAGATCATTCTCGCACCTCACCGCCAAAAGGTGGAACACTCTTCCCACCCACCTGCACCAGACCAAAGACCTTCTTACCTTCAGGAAACGTCTCAAGACCTGGCTGTTCAAGCAGTAGCAGCACCTCCCCCTCCTCACCCCTCCTCCCTTCAGCGCCTTGAGACCCTCATGGGTGAGTAGTGCACTTTACAAATTCCTGATTGATTGATTGATTGATTGATTGATGAGAGTTTTACTAGGGGCAAAGTGTAAGCCTTCTTTCCTATTATTTCTCTAGATGGGCAGAAATTAAATGGGTTTCCTAGCCCAGCACCAAACCCACCATACAGTTTTTACAAGAATGTTTCTACAAAGAAGGTTTGCCGAGCAGTATTGTCTCAGATAATGGCAAGCAATTTGTTTCTCTGAAGTTTCAAAGTTTCCTCAAGCAAAATGATATTGCACATTAAACAACTTTCCTATATTCTCCTAACATGAATGGTCTTGTGGAAAGGTTTATTACAGTTGTGGGGGGGATCAGTGCAAGCCACAGAAAGTTAATGTTCTGGAGTTTGTGAAGAAAGACAATTGGGATGATCACATCTCCCAATCTAGACACAAGATTTTCCCTGTTTTCCTTGGTCAAGGGTCGAATACCTAGAACTTCTCTTGTTCTTTTTTGGATACAAAGAGAGTTACCCATTTTGGATCTCAATCAGATGGATGATTCAGCAAAAATAACTATTTCTGTTAAAAGAAAAATTGATTCTGCGTATGGTTGTGTGAGCAATTTGGGTCACAAAGATATTGGTGTGCAAGTAGGAGATTATGGCAATATTAAACCTCCATTTGATGTAAACAAAAGTAAATCAAAATATTCCAAAGCATTCAAAGTTGTCAGGGTAGGAAAATCATCTGCCAAACTTAATAATGGTTCGTGGTGGTGTTAGAACAGGCTGGCTAAGGTAAATGCTAAGTTACTTAACACTATAGTCAGATCTGAAATGAAGGGAAATTCTGTAATAAATGACAGTGAGACTTCGGATGATTCAGATGTTGTTGATTTTGGTTCACAATTTTCCTCTTTTACAGATCCCAAGATCAATGTTCCTTCTGAAAGCATATCTTCTGGTGCATGTGAGTTACCCCATTTATTTTGTGATCAAGAAAGGTTGTTGGGAGTTATGGATAGGGAATAACACAAACGAAGGGAAGGCAATGATGAGATTTCCACACTGGAAGGTCAATAGAGTAGTGATGAGGTCTCCAGAGCATCAGAGCAAAGTAGTACTTCCCCAACTATCGCGGAAATATTTAGCATGGTCTGTTGTCCTAAGAGAGAAGGAAATGTTCCACCTAAAAGATTCAAAGAATTTATTGTAGGTTAACCTTTAGACTGTTTCCAATTTTTCGAAGTTGTATTGCTCATGTTTTACTTTTGTCATTTCTCTCCTATGTCTCTTCTTTCTTCTACATTTCTTCCTCTTCACTTTTTTGGTGTGCACATTTATTGTGCTTAAAGAAAAGAGATGTGTTGTATTTTACGTTTATTGCTATTTTAGATTAATCATTCTGTTATATATATGCATTCACTGTGCAAGCAGGTTCATATGCAGTCTTGCTACCTGTTGTTTCTCGAATTGCAGTTATCTGATTGCCTGAGTCAGTTGGTCACCCGTGGTCCACCTGCTTGTTCATCGTTCCGCTGTTGGGGTCGTTTCTTCCACAATAAATCTTTCTTACCTTCGAGCTGTTCGTATTCTCGCCACTACAGCTGTGTAAAGCACTTGCTGAGGGGGTGGCCTGCACCTGGCCGCCAAATAGGGATAAGCCACAAGACAGTGGGAGATAAGTACAGGCCCTGGCCCACGGCCAGAAACTGTGGTGTACCCCTGGGTGGTCATTATGCACTGTGCACCACGAAAGGCAGTGGCTAGGCAAAGAGCCTAGCCTATGTCCAGGCACTGCACTCAGCTCACTTATCCATAAAGCTCACTTGTTGATGGCCTTTGGCCGTGCACATATGCTCTGTGGGATGTCCATTTAAAAAAAAAAATCAAAAATCTGTGGATCCAGATCCAGGCCTATGAATCCAAAATAGGGCAGTGGATATAAAAATGCAACCACAGCCTCATGCTCTGCCTATTTGAGCCAGATTTGCAGCGCACTCACATGAATAATAATGGCTCCTGGGATCTGCTAAAATGGCTATGTGCGAATCCTGCAGCAAACACAGCGTATTTTGTTAGGAGCAATATCTATCACCCTGGGACCATGCCATATCTTTACTAGGGTCATGGGATGCTCCTCCTGTCCTGACACCTTAAGCCACTTCCAAAATTGTGCTTCTGCTCTGGGGTTTTTGGACAATGAACTACATATTCAAAATGGCACTGTGGATCCTGTGTTATGGGTGGCTCCTTACCCTCCTCAATTCAGAGTCAGACGTGCAAAGTGCATACGTATAAAACGGAGGCCGCAAGCTTGCACACAGAGCTGCGAGTCCCTAGGCAAAAGAGGTGCACTTTTTTCACTTTTGGGGGACAGTATCTACTCTCACTACATCTTCTCAGGGGTCAGGGAATGCTCTTGCTCCCTACTTCTAATACACACGTTTCTGCAATGCCAGGTACATGGGCATGTAGGTTACAAGCTCACATTGCACAAGGGTGATTGAAACAATTTTTTCAGTCACAGCTTATAAAATTAATTTGCAAGTATCCTCAGTTTCTTGAAGGATCCCACATTGGACAAAGCATAGTAAAAATCTCTTTGTCCAACCAGATTCATTTCATTTTCATTTCACACTTTAATCTGGATCCATTACTAATGACAATAAATAATCTATCCTTGGAAAACATTTTGTATGGTGCTAGGTTTAGTTTAATTCTTTTCATAGTTCAGAGCCAAGACTACTAAGGGAACGAAAATTGAAAATACTTATAACGTCCTCACCCACTTTTTTTAAAAATCCTATTTTCCACCTGGACAGATATGTGTGAAGCATGACATACGACCACTTAGTTGAACTTGCTAACTGTGATCCCAATTTTGTTCAGATTCTGCATACAGCATTACTGCTATTAGAAAAACAAAACAACCTTTTCGTTGGCAAGTGAACCATAACTAAAGAGTCGCTCTCGTCAGCTCTGTAATACATAAAAAGCAGAATTCCTATCCATAAAGCATGTATCCAATATTAACAAAGCGTATAGCTTTCTTCACAAACCTGTTGATCCTCTGAGGAATTTATATTATCGCACATGGTGCTACAAGGAAGAATATTTTCCCGGTATTCTCAGATGTCTTCCTCCTTCACAGTTAGTTGGGATGGCCTGCAGTTGAAGGAAGAATTAATAAGGCTTGCACAAACAATTGCTACTACTTTAAAGAATTCTAGTAGCTCCCCAGTGCGAGTTGTTTCTTGTGCAGGGATCCTGAATCCTGCCCATCACTCAAAAAACATTCCCATTGAGTGTGTCCATCTTAGTGCAGTATATAGAGTTGACCTACGGTCTGAGGAGTGGTTTGGTGGGTGTGCTACAACCAAACAGCACTGAGGTGGGAAGATAGAACATTCTGCTGAGGCTTCAAGAAAATTAGGTGCTGAGAACCAGGGCAGACACATCCTTTTTGAATCATGTAGTTATAGAGCAAAGTATACAAAAAACACATTGTTACACAAGGCCACATATGCTATTAATCTATAAACTTAGCACTTGTACAGTGCACTTCTCACCCGTTAGGGTCTCAAGGCGCTGTACGCATACCGCTATGGAACCCCTCCTGGCTTTTCCCTGTGAGGCGCCTACTCCTGGGCAGCCCCAGGGTGAAGCCAGGCATCCAAGCGCTGTGAGGGCCGTTGTGGAGATTAAGCAGGCTATTGCCCAGAGTTACAGAGTGGGACCCATTAATTAGATTAGGCACTGAGGCGAGAATTATCTGGTCCAAGGGAATTGAGCCCAAGACCCCCCCCCCCGAGGGGGGAATTGAACCCTGGTCCCGGGCCAGATCTCTGCATCAGGGTCTGCCGCTCTAACGATTGTGCCATCTGTAGTAAAAGGGCTTGATGTCATGGAGGATTGTAAAGTTTATAAACCTGAAAAAGTGTGTAGCGAAAACTTGTTCACCTGACAACACTGTTTACCATCATTTTATTTTCAGCTTTAAGTCTACTACAAGAGATGAATACTTGATGTGGCCATCCAAGAGACGAGTTCTGGAAACATCCAGGTTGAATAACATTTCTTCAGTGAAATAAGTAGGAGATCTAAATGGAGAAAATAATAGAGATGATGGAAAGAATGTTCGCAAATAGTATTAGCCAGGCTCCCAGTTCAATAAGTATGCCCAGATATGGGTTATGTCCTTACTGTGCCAAAGGATCCAAGCTATACCCCCCCCCCCAACCAAGCCGAAGTAGGCTGAAAGTGGTCTGGGATTATGTTTCCATCTATAAGGGAAGTAAGTGGCTTGGCAATTTGGGTTGGACTATTTCTACTGGAGTAGGACAAAAGCTAATTTGCCTATAGCTGGTCTCTCTCCTGAAAGGCATAGTGGGCAAAAAATGATGGACTGGAAGGCAGTCTGAGGGATTGTCAGTGATTTAGACGATAAGCAAGGATTTGTCTTATCACCTTTGCGTTCTCCTGAGATACAAGATGGACAAATGTAAGGCATCTTTCTTGGTTTGGATAAAACACTGTCAGGCCTTAAGTTATGAGGGATGCTACTTGACTCATTTTAATTTAGAAAATCTGACCATGTCTATGACAAGATCCATTCCCACCACTGTCACTGTAACTCTAAAATAATTTTGTTAAAGTCAGTATTCCTACTGTTTAAGATATTTTACTTTTTTACCCTTGTCCTTTATGGCCAACTGTTTCTGTCAATATGCCTCACACCATATCGTCAGATTTTCCACTATGGCCCTTTAATTCCCCAGTCCATAAGACCAGTTCACGTGGTCACCCTTTTTCCCATCTTGGAAGACTGCTTGAAATTCTCTCACCCTTCCCATTTGAATCATCCTTGCCAGTTTTTGAGAAAAACTAAAACTTGGTTTTATTTAATCTTGATTCTAACTACGTTTCCTTTCAACTTTTCTAGCTCTGCCTTCCATATCGCCACAAGACCTTCTCTGAAGGGTGTATGCTTGTGCTTTACAAATACCAAAAAAGAACAGAATAAAATAGCATAGAAGAGAGCAGAGTACAATAGAATAGATAGAATTGCCCATGTGGCCACCTAGGTGTTGCAGAGGAGATCTGGATCTTATGAAACCAGCCTGTAGTTTGCCACTCTTCCAAGCAAAGGTGACTGCTACCAAAAAGTAAGGTTTTTAGGTGAGGCGGTCCAGGTCACTTGGTTATTAACTAAACAAAAATGTCATCTGGTCTGTTAAAATTAAAGAATTAATTGAGTCTGGGAGAAATTGAAAACTTGGTGAAAAGGTAAGGGGGTGTTTTGTTACACCACTAGGAGTGTAAGCTAAATTAGGTACGCACATGATGGTCAATTGGAACAAACGCGCACAAATAAAGTGAGAGACACATTTGGGCCAGGATTCGGAGAGGGGTTCAGAAAGTGGTAAATTAATTGTCACATATTGACATATCGTGAGAAAAGGCCAGGGGAGGGAACCATGGGCAGATGTGAAATCTTCAAAGAGAAAAACTGTGCATGCGACCACCAAATAATTGGTTCATGAGTAATGGTATCCAACACAATTTGTATGGCTCTTTGATCTCTTCACACAACAACTAAATGTTCTTCCAGGGTAAAATACAATTTGGCCAAGGCCAGTCTATTTTTAAAAATTGAAGATTAACCTTCCAAACTCTGGCATCTCAATGGTATCACCTATGTAACGATAAGGATTCACATTGTTGGTTCTACGCAAATTCTCTCAGAATTTCTTTCTTCACACCCCCACCACAAAAATGGAATGAAGTTAGTAAGAATCGGCTACAAACTATATTTGCATTACCCCAGTGGTTATTCGACATAAAGGATTTTTCCTGTAAGATTCTTCAGCATTTACTTTCAAAATCAACACTTTTGGGAAGGAGGATTTATCCAAATGATCTCATTTCTTCTGGGCCTAGACAATGCAGTATAATTTTAGTTTTATTTACTTGACTGAATGAGACAGCTCATTCCATTCATGCCATTTTGTAATTACTTCACTGGGTGTGGGAGTAAAGACTTGTGGCGGTTTCCAGGGCATATAATGAAGATACAGATTTGGCGCTACTTATCCAATACTTGTTCAATACATAAAATACCAATTGTCTTTCTGATTGCATTCAAACGAAAATGTCAGCACACATTGTTATAGTGCTATAGTGAAGCATGCTGACATTCTTAACAAACAAGTCTTGTAAAGACATGCAACAATGAAATCACATTATCAAAAATCTTAGCTTCATTAATACAATACCTGCAAGCGTTTATACAGCCTTTGCCTGTGGATTCCTTTCGTAGCATGAAAAGTTAAGTAGACATCGAATATGGCTGCGACGTTGGTTTGGACGTTCGAGGTGTGTGAGGAGTACCTTCATGTGTAGGTGTTCTACTTGTATTCCAAGTTATAGAGGGTGGCCGGAAGAAAGCTGCTTGTGTAAGTGCTGAGTGTTGTACGTTTCTTGCATAGGTGATTGCCTGAGACTTTGAAAAGTACACGCTTCTGTTCAACATTTCGTGCTAACTGTAGTGAAATATGTGTTTTGACCTCTGACTTTGTGTTGCACCACTTTGCACCTGGATTAGCTGTCCAGTGTTCACCAGTTACAGACTACATTTTGTATTCAGTTTAGCCTTAGATTAATTCTGCCTATTGACTTTATCGTAGCATTAGACACTGCCATGTTAGAGGCTGCCCATAATTTTCCACATTGTAAACTGTGCATTCTGTCTTGTTTTTGTGCTTTTTCTTACCAAGGGCTTTGGTTGATAAGGATGTACTCAGAGGCAGGGAACGGCCTTGTTTTGACTTGACATCTTGTGACTGTGGCCAAACCCCAACGTGTTATTTTCAAAGCATACCTAAACTAGCAAGCATGTTTGAATACTTCTTGCGAGAGGTTTTTCCAGGAAGCTCCTTTGTTTTTTGTTTTTAAGATATAAAAAGACCCAGTGCGACAGTGAGGGTTGGAGTGACCTCAATCAGGATTCAGACATCGAATGCCTGATAGAGTGTTCCTGTGAGGGCGGAGGCCTCTCTTTCTCGCTGTCAAACGGGGTCATCGGCTAGCTGGCATGAGAAAGATGAAGCACCTGACAGGCCCTACGGTGATGCATTTTTAATTATTTGCTTTGCATTATAATATAGATACATATATTTGTTGTGTATATTGCAGTGGAGAATCGTTTTGGTATGTTTTCATTTCATTGCTGTGACTATTTTTAAACGTGTGCCTTCTGCATCTAATCTCCTTTTAGGAACCTTACATGGTGAGATAATAAATGTCTTCTTTGAACTAAGAAGTGCATTCCACAAATTTTTGTAAGCTCGGTCATTAGTGAAAAGCAAAACACTAACTGATGTTTTTTTATTGCAGGAAGGTTTAGAATTAACAGTTCGGTTAGAATGTTGCTGAGCTGCATTGCAGGAATTATTTGCCACTTACAATAAAGGCTATCCGTTCTTGCTGGTCTTCCTAATACTCAAACAGCCCTTTTAAGAGGTGGGTCATCATGCAGCTGTCGGAATAATCATGAGTACCAGGCAGGGTGGCCACATCACTTATGTGATAACTAGACAGACACCCTCTTAAAGCCTGTGTTACTTTCAGGCCTGCATGAGTTAACTTTAACACCCACAGACTCAACATGCCCAACTATTTAAGGAGAAAAATCAAGCTTTCATAAAGGGGTAGAAACATCTGAAGCACCAATTACACCTATAACAGATATCGAAGGCAACAACAGACCCCGTTTATCAAACATATTTTCACATCTGTAATTTGACAAGAACTGCACTGTAGAAAGCAACTACAATCTAAGTCATGAAACAGTCTTAAAGACCCCTAAACAATTATTTTAACTAGAAATCCAGGCATAATTTAATCATATGTGACCACATCACTCCAGGTCATACAGACACTTTTAACAGTCCTTACCTTTTCTCCTACAAATCATTGAGTTCAGGTGTGTTAGTCAAATTAGTTCAATGAAAACAAAATAAGACTACAAAACCTAGAAAGCAACGGGCTATCACACAAAACTTCAGGACTAGAAATAGTGCCCGTAATGACCTGGAGGGAGGACAGAGATGGTCATATTTGTGACAATAATTTGTTAAAATCACAACGGTGATAAAAATCCTTAAAACGCACTCTACGTATGCCATTCACAAGAATACTGCCAAATAAATAATGCCATGGTAAAAAATGCCAATACTCTATAAAAACGAGGTCACAGAACTAGGCACAGTTCCCCTGGCCAGCACACAAGAGATCCTTATGTGCTCTTCTTTTCAGCTCGCTACCAATGGACAACCAGGAAGTTACATCTCAGCAGGGAATTGAAGGTGCAGAAGTGTCCATTGTTAATGTAGTAGAACAGTAGGCTCAATTCGCTAGAAGAAACTTACAACCTGTCAGCAATTAATGTATATTTAGACTCAGAACTGAATTAAGGACAATGGTAAAAGTCAATGAATGAGAACAGTGTGCAGCGAGTAAGTGACCAGTCTTCATCCCATATTTGTCATTGAAGCATATTCAGAATGCTATCATTTTCTGAAGGCTTACCTAAGAATTTGTGGATCTCAACCTAGATGCGAGTTGTCAATTTCTCACCTGAAGAAATTAAGTTTTAGAACTACAAAGGCTTGAATAATTCCCTCAATTTGTAATATACATCTGGTGGACTAGATATTAGTGAGATTAGTGCAGATACCTCAGCAGTAAGGGAAGCATTTTACACATAACTCAATCAAAAGAAACACATCCCACTTTATTTCAGCCATTTTATGCATCTCCATTGGTTGTTTGAAAAGAACACCTGAGACAAATAACACTGGCAAAAGTAGTGGTTTTTACTAAGTAAGGCATTAGATCCAAAACGACTATAATCCTCTTCTCACCATCACAAAGACTACTCTTATGATCCCATGACACAACTTGGCAAATGTTATTTATTAGCTCGAGTTGTTCTATCACTTCACAGCAGGTCGTAGAAGTAATCCAGGCCTTGACCTAGCTCCCAAATCGATATTCCTGTCCCAAGTTCCCTTGCAAGTTCCAATCGGAGCTGGATGGACTAAAACGAAAAAAGACAAATTGTGTTATGGAGATGTACCGAGATAAAACGATGATTATCGTAATCTCATACACAGTCTAGAATGATGTTAAGTGCAAAAATAAAAAAAAAACGATGCATCTAACTGTAAAGACTGACATTGCATAACCACAGAAGTCTTAGTCGTACTTTTGAATCATCCCAGAAAAGTAAGTTCATAGGGTTGCCTCTCAATCATTCCTTTGGGGATGACCAGTGCTTTAAATGGAAAAATAGAAGTGCAGGTACTCTGTACCAGAGTACCTGGTTGTTTCTGAGAAGTGCTGGTACTCTCCAATTAAAAGTATTACATTTTTCTTGAGATATGCCGGTACTCTCCCTCTCAAAATAAAAAAGTGCCGGTACTCAGTACCGGAGAGTACCGGCCCATTTAAAGCACTGGAAACAGCGCAAAATAATTACAGCCTTGAAAGTACAAATATTTCCACATCACTGCAACTCAACTTGTATCCTACTTTGTCAGAAAAGAAGCAGCAAATTCCTTTTGAGATAGCAATTTATTATGACAGAGCCAGTGCTTAATTTGTAAATAAACACGCGGCTGCTGCAAATATACGTGGGAACATGGAGTACTGAGGCTGCGTAATCCTGAAGCCATCTTTTGCCTCCTCAATCCATTTACAGCCACTCCATGCCCCTTCAGCTCATGCTAGCAGCTTCCTGCTTTCTTCCTTTGTGATGCTTTTTCGTTTTTCTCTTCCTCCGTCTTTCCCATATATGTCTTTTGCTCGCAGCAAATGCCTGAGGCAGAAGATTAGACGCCGGCCCTCAAAAATAGGTGCCGGTGCTCTGCACCGGAAACAACAAGTACAAATTAAGCACTGGACTGAGCTCGAGGATACTGAAACAAAACACCTAAGAAGAAAAAAATCAATCTTGAGAGCGGTACCAAAAAGAAAGATCAGGTGATGGTGAGGTACAGGTAGGACACAAAAGAGTCATAGCTCCAAGGTAGGCAGGTGGAGATAATTAAAAGGGCAGACACATAAAAAAGAATGCCTTACCACAAAGTAGAGATGGATGAGAGTGACCCGGTGCAAGCATCTGCAGAGTACCTCTACAGTATGTTTTGATTTTGTGATCCCCTTCTGTGTCCTGGGATGTCGCTCCACTTACTCCCAGCTTTATCCTTTTAGGACTGGGTCGACAATGCAGCTTTCAATATAAATAGAAAGGGCATTGTGTCAGCTTCTTTAGCCGCCTGACTTTCTCTGACCAGCCTCTGCCATTGGCTTGAAACTTTGTCAATTACGTCTTGGTTCAGCTCAGTGAAGTATTTATCTGTAGTCTAATGCTATTTATTGGCTGTTTGGCTGTATCTGTCGGTTTCCACTCATATGTTTGCATTTAACTGCTTGAGGGTCTACTTTGCAATCACAGCCCACTTTATTTAAAATAGAAACAAAAACAGGTCCACATCAAAGGCCGCATGCATTAGAACATTGAGCGCAGATACTGATTTTGCCAATGCTAGTTCTTACAGTTTATTCTGCTTAGCTGAGTAATGCATTCGGTATAGTAGCAATCAAGCAGCCAAATGTACTTACCTCTACATCTCCTCGATGCAGAGGATATATTTACAATGATTAAGGATCAGAGATTGGCCTGTTTAATAGGAGCACATTCCTGGTTACTACTTCGTGTCCTCAAGCCCATGTGTCACGAGTTTAAGGGTAAAGAGTGATCAAGAAAAACTGGTACAGCTGAAGGGCAATATTTGACAACAATCATGTCACTCCTGCCTGGACAATAAGAGAGAGGCCTTGCTCTTCCTAAACCCTGAAATCATCTCAGACCTTCAGTGGAAGAAGGTTAGGAATTAAAATTGTGTTTGAGTGCGCCAAGAAAATATAGCATTATAAACACGTACACAAAACAGCAAACAGGGACTGTATTTGTCGTTTCCATACGAACTTGGGGTTTTAATTGGGTCGAGGGATTTTCCATATTTAGATTTTGATAGGAAATAAATTCTATTTGGTTATTTAATGTAATTACACATTAGATAAGATAATGTAATAAATGGTGGTTTCACCTAATGTTTGACTACATCGAACGATCTCCCTGGAACCGTCTTGCATTGTATACATAGCGGCCTATTCCAAGTGGGCCGGTTAGTCTCTTTCTGGTTAAAACTCCAGCTTTTAGCCAAAACAGGATTACAAATGTTCTGATATTTTCATGTACTTGGTCACCTGCAAAAAGCTTGCGAAAATAAGCCTGTTAATGGGCTGCAATTAAGGAAAAGCATGCAGAAAAAAGGGCAGTAACTCAGTTTTCCCAAGCTATTTTTCATTCCTGATGTAAAAACTTACCCGTAATAACAGGTGCAATAATACCGCACCTTGTTCCCAGGCCTCTAGTACTAAGCCCAAAAGTAAAATTTGCTGCAAAACCTATCAATACTTAGCTAGGGGTGAGTACTGTACGGTAATGCTGAACTGCCTCCTCTGTTATAAGTAAAGTCAATTTTAAATATTCATTTACAGAATTAATGATGGAATGACTGTATTTTGTATTAAGTAATTTATATATTCGTACCCCAGCTTAATCTGCTGGCATTACATTGTTTTTTTAATAAATAGGTTGGTTCTAAAAAAAATAAGTAACTTACCTCCGGTGCTTTTTGGTGGATACTCTCTAACTGCTGATTCCTCACCTTGTGAATATTCCCGCACGTGTCAGTGTGGATCCAGAAACCTTTAAAGCAGTACATCTGAGCTACGTTGAGTGGGGTTGTGTGGCTTTGCTGTCAATGTTGTTCTGCTCTGGAAGTGACTAACAGAGCCACATATAAGCACTACACAGGCACACCGAGGTCAGTTGCTTTCTTAGGTTGTTCATGTCCACACAACTACAGCCGAGAGGTAGCTTGGCATGGCCAGTGTGCAGATACTTAGACTGAGGCCTTTTTAGAAGGGAAAAAATACAGTTCACAGAGCAAGGAGGCGGAGGGAGTGGTGTGGAATCTGCAGTTAGACCCAGTGTGCAGGAGAGTAACTTGTTCCTCTGATGGATACCTCCAGCCGCAGATTCCTCACCTTGTGAACTGGCTCAGACCAAAAAGTGCTGTAGGACCGAGCAGGCAAAATGCCCATCTCAACGAACCTGAATATTGAAGAAATAGTGCTTTTTTGATATAGCTGTAGTCGCCTGACAAATCTCCAAAACAGGTACTCCTTGTGCCAATGCAGTGGTAGCAGCTTTGGCTCTGGTGGAACGAGCCTGTAGGCCTTACATAGGTTGTTTCTTAGCCAGTGCACAGCAGATCATGATGCAGAGCATAATTCAGCAGGAGCGATTATGCTTTTGCATTGCTTTGCCCTTCTTTGCACAAGCAAACACCACCATGAGCTGATACTCTACTCCATGTTCTTTTGTGTGATCAACAAACTATGGAGTCTGACCTCTTCTTTTGAGGGATGAGGCGGAGCAAAGAAAATTTCAAGGGTGATAGTCTGCCCAATGTGAAATGGTACTACCACTTTTGGTAGAAAAAAAGTTTGGGTTCTTTAACACCAGCTTATCAGGAAAGAACATGGTATAAGGTGGTTGGACAGAAAAAGTATGAAACTCGCTCACACGTCAAGATGCTGGTTTGGAGTCAGGGGACATAATAGACACTCCTGCATTGGCTCAAAGTGAGTGCACATAACAAAAATAGGAACCAAACTTAAATCCCTTTGTGGCATCACAAAGGGCTTTAGTGGAAATAAATGTTGCAAACCTTTCAGAAATGTCATCACAACTGGTGATTAAATTAATAAAGGCTGATCTGCCAACCACAAAAATATGATGGAGGCAACAAGAAGCCCGTAACAGTGCCAAAAGCATGTCCTTGCTGGGCCAAGGGCTAAACAGACAAAACGTCAGACAATGTGGCTGCACCAGATCAATCTGGCAAGTGCCACATCAAACCACAAATTTGTTCCAAAAACTGTCGTAAGGCAATTTTGCAGAGAGATGTCTGCCACCAAAATGACATCAACAATATCGGTAGAGAGGTCAACTGTCACTGATCAATCTCCAAGTATGGAGAGGGTTAATGCATAGGCCAGGGTGCAGCACCCTGCCCACTGCTGCAAAAAAAGATCCTTCAAACGTGGCTTGTTGAGTGGAGAACAGATGCTCATGCCCAGGAGTTCCAGGCACCACCCTCTCTTGGCCCAGTCCAGTGCCACTAGGCTGACTTGGGCCTGGCCATTCCCCTGTCTTCTTCAGAACGCTTGGCAGGAAAGGAGAGCAGAGAGTCCTGAGCTCCACTCTATGCAGAATAAGCCTACAAGAGAAAGCCTTCTTGGGACCTCCAACGTGCAAAAATGCTTATATTGCACATTCTCTGTAGTGGGGAATAAAATTGAGCCAGGGTTCTCTCCACTGATGGAAGAAACCCTGCACCACCACTGGCATTCGTGGTCCGCTAAGCGCTGGTGGCTGAGTTGGTGTGCCCTGGAGTTCAGAGATGCCGCCAGGTAATTCCATAGAAATTCCATGGTGGTCAAGCCACTTCAAGAGGCATAGAGCCTCCTGACACAGGACCCAAAACCCCATCACACCCTGCCTGTAGAATTATATGGCAGTAGTGTTGTTCGTGAGCACCTGAACCAGCCTTCCCCTGATGGTGGGCAGGAAGGCTTTCAACGTCAAGTGAATCGCCCTCTGGGTTTTAGGGCAGACAGGACTTGGGCTAGCAAGGGCGTTGTGAATTATCCTTCTAGAGGAAGATGGTGAGATGGCAAAAGACTAAAATAGGACAACTATCTCCTAGTCCTCCTTGAATACAAGGAAGGAGCTGGCATAACACTGAGTTTCTACGTTCGAGGATGGAATCCTCCAGTTGAGTATCTGGCCAGAAGGGCCTGCGTTTCCTGCTGCGGTACAAACATGTGGTCCTCTGTCAGCTGCCCTAATGGTGGTGGAAGGTGCGGTGAGGTAGAAAAAAACTGGAGGGCATATGTTGAATTGACAATTTGGATGACCCACTTGTCTGTAATTGCTTTCCACTTGTACAGGAAATGTTGTTGGATTTTACCCCCAACAGGGTGGGTTTGTGCTGCAAAGGACATATTAAAGAGGTTTTGTAGCTGCTGCAGCTGGCAGTCTGGGATGCCTATTGTCTCTGATGCTTGGGGTGTTGCTTTTGCAAGCCATGGTCCCAGCCACAACAGGGCTGAGAGATCGGTTGGACTGGTGGCAAGGTCTGACCTTGGCAGTACTGGAAACAGTAACAGAAGCTTTAAAAGGGTCAAAATTGCTGATTAAACTGTCTTTGTGGAACAGACAGGCGCAAGAAATGAGCCTTGGCCTGATTTATTTAAAAGATTCTAGGGCGGAGTCTGTTTTTTCAAGAAAATGCCAAGAGCCATCAAATGACATGTCTATTAAGGATGTTTGGACATCCCTGAAAAAGCCCATAGACTTCCTCCAACAAAATGTTACACCTGCAGCCAGTCACCTCCAAGTCAGATCAAATACCAAATTTAACTATGTTGTGACCATTCTGGATAGTTTGGGTCAGGGACGCCAATAGGTCGTACAGAAATGCCAAAGAACCTTGGCTGACCATGTCCCATATGGAATGGGAGTAGCAGCCTCAAAGACAGCTGGTGTTTACTGATTGAAGAGCAAGGCTTGTGAAGGAAAAGATAAGATTGCTAATTGTCTCCATTCCCTTAGATACATGATAAAGTGGGGTGGTGGGGAAGGTTGGGATTATTCTTACTGATGAACAACTGCAGCATCAAACACTGGTTTGGAATGTTGTCTAAAAGAGTTAGGGTCGCCTAGTGCTGATCAATGGCAGAGACTGACTTGTCTATTACCTAGGAGCCCTGAACATGTTTTCACCCAAGTGCTCCAGAGGGTGTCTCTGAGGGCCTCATTAAATGTTTGACCAGGCTGGAGGACCTCTGTAGGAACATTAGTCTTCACCTCTTATAGTAGGGAGTTGTAGGGCTATATTACTGCTGCCCTCTGAAACAGGTTCAAGTGGTACAGATGGCGCTATGGGCAGGCCTACCAGCCAAAGTCCTACTTCAGGTCGCGGCTGATCCTTGCGGCTAGAAGGCATGCAGGAGAGAATGAGTAAAGACCCAAAAATGTGCAGCCTGGCCTCTTGAAAGGCCTACACTCATTGCAACATTGCTGAAGGACCCGGAAATTCGTTGTGCATTGTCACAATGCTCGGGATCAGCTCAAATAGAATTTGGGAGCGAGACTGTGTGGCATGCTGACGCCCTCCTTGGAGTTCAAGAGTGGTAGGAAGGGGCTGCTTCCCACTTCAATTTCTTATGCTTCCCTTTGTAGTTACCTGAAGGCTTTGACTGTGTCAACAATTTGCTGCAGGAACAACTTCAGGTGAGGGAATGGGGCCCTTCTTCTAATCATTTACGGCATAGAATCTTCTTATGCCTAGCATAAACAGCTTCACCTTGCAGTTCCATATGCCCTTCAGATTCATCGGAGTGCCGTCATCACAGGCCCTGGAATCATGGCCCAGACCTTATAGAAATACTTTGTGATGGTCTGTCATAGATATTTCTTTGCAACAGTCCCTACACGGCCTGAAGCTTGTTGTCTTAGGAAGTGACATTTTCACATGCACATTGGAAGTTTAGTGAAGAGCATCTTGAAAAGACCAAGAAGTAGCTCCACATACATGTCTGATGGCGTGGAAAGAAAGGAACTGACATCAGTGTGTGTGGGTGGTGTCTATAATATTGTTACCATAGCTGTATGATGCCATCCATGTGCACACACGAGTACTGCTCTAAAAGATTTCAAATCCAGTCTGATGCTTGGGGAATATTCACAACGTGAGAAATCGGAGGTTAGGGGTATCTATCAAAAATGCCTTTATCATTCCATGCTCACGTTGGCTAACCCCTACTGGGGCTCACCCTTATCCTCAAGAAGGGATGTGATAGAAACCATCTAATTGGATGTCTTCTAATGTTGCAAGGCTTCTACAAAAAGGGAAGCAGGAAAGATGGGCTGAAAGAAGGAAGCCAAGTAGCCAGTCAGCCTACATCAGGAAAGGGAGTCTGCCTCAAGGGCTACTCTATATTCCCTCTGTTTTAATATTATTTATATTTTATTGAGTTTCAGAATTAACAATGATTAAGTTACAGAAAACATGCTATGGAGCACATATTGTAATCATAAATCAATGTACAGACAAGCATGCGGAACAAAGTGTCCCACTCCAAAATAGATGTCCAACCCAACTATCATGCCTTAACTGAACAAGGGACCCAAACATGAGCGTGGCTCCATTCCCTCTTGATGATAGCGATCTCCCAGAGCACTGGGACATCAGATGAATGTCATCCAGGTAACTGAAAGCACTAGCATGGTCTTGGTTAAGTATAAGCAGGACAAGCAAGGGTCAGTTAGATTTCCAAAGCTTTTGCATCCATTGGTGTGTTCTATTTCACACTACATTTATTCTACATATTTTAAACTACACTCATTCACATGAACAACCAAAATGACAAGGATTTAGGATTCTTCGGGGAAGTGTAATGTTGGAACCATGTAGTATAAAAAATAAAAAAATGTGTTAGAACCCCTTGCAGGAGACACCGGGGCAAGAAGGAGCTACGATGCCCACGGAGGTCTTTTACTTTTGATGTCCCAGGGCCCAAATTACCATGGATCCTGAGCAACTGCTCAGGGCCCCTTCAGCACTTGACTCTCAATAGTAGTGTGGGTCCAGCAGTCCGAGGCTTTTCTGGGGAGTTAGAAGCAGGGGGATGAACACAGGCTCACAGCTGAAGATACTTTCGATAGCAGCAATAAATAACTGCCAGCCAAATACTTGCTTTTATGAAAAACTGAGTATTTATTTACAAACAAAGTGAAATATGGCATATACAAACAATACACACGGTCCCCTGAGGTCAGGCCTTTAGTGTTTGATAGGCAGGTCTAGACGTCCCCATTCCCCATTCACTATAGGTGACATCCAGTTAGGCCTCACTAGCAGTCCGGTCTCAGGATTCCCACTCTGACTCTTCCAAAAGTCAAAAGTGTTCCAGCTCTCGAAGCACTATGCAGCAGAACATGTTCCCCTGGGGCCTTCTGGTTCTTCGATCTGTCTTACCCACTGCTGCAGGGATTGCACACCTGGAGTCTCACTCGCAGACACAGCATAGAGCTACAGAGGCTGCTGTGGGTGAGTAACACCCACAGCTCTGCTGGGGCAGCAGTTGGACATCCGAGGCACTTTCTCCGATGAGACAATAAATGTATTTGATCCTTTCTATAGGTGGAGGGGGGCTTGGGTTAACTACTTGAGTTCCGCTCCTCAGCCAGGGATTAGGGCTGCATGGGTCACCACAGTAGACTCTCCTCTCGATGATGGCTGGCACCAGGCAACGGGCCTTGTCCTCTCTGCTGGCCCCCTCTAACATACCGGGTGACTGATCTTACCCAACAAATAGGAGATAGACTGATTGGCACAGCAGTGATTTCCTCTTCATGGTGGCTCCTTTTAGCATATGGGGTCACCAACTCCACTCCGCACGTGGTCTAATCAACATGGCAGTAGCCCTCTCTGCAGCCTCCTTTGGCATAAGGGGTTGCTGACTTGACCCTGCACATGAGCTATGGCCCACCAGTAATCTTCATGCTGGCCCCCTGTGGCATATACGGGGTCGCTGACTTCACTCTGCACACAGGATATGGCCTCATCAGCATGGCGATAATCTTCACAGTGGTCTCCTCTGACATATGGGGTCGCAAACGTTACTGCACATGGGTGAAGGCCTGATCGGTGCAGCCACAGCTAACTTCATGGCGATTCGATATGGCATACAGAGTCCCTGACTTGAATCATCATATGGGCGATGGCCCGATGGTGGGGCAGCCGTTTCCTCACACCTTGTTGCAGTGATCCACTCGCAAGGCTCTCTTCTTCCTCACAGAGCACACCGGTCTTGCAGGCACTGTTGTCCCAGGCTCCAGAGACAGGTGGTCTTGTATTTCCTTCTGTGATGTTCTCTCAACCATTTGGGAGACTGGTGGGCCTTATTCCCTAGCCCTTGTCAGAAGCAGGAAAACATCTTACAGAGATTCTTCTCCTTGCAGAGCCAGGCTTTGTGCATGACAGTTGACAATTTTAGGGGCCTCCAGCTTTTCTACTTACAGTCTGTGACCAGACATCAGTGTGAGTTAGGGTCTGAGTCTTTGAAGTTTGGGTTGGGGAGTCTGCTTCCGTTTGAAGTGCCCATTCTTCTGCCCTGCCAGAAAGCAGTCTATCCCAGCAGGAGTGTCTCCAAATGTGATAGTTCCCCACAACACAGGCCATGGGAGTGACTAGAGGCTCACACTTGGATGTAAGCCACAGTGATATGTGCCTCAAAAGAATACAAAAGGGTCCCAGCCCTACTCTTGATGATTCATATTAGCCCCATCATTTACATGAGATGCACCCAGGTCCCTTTCCAGTCACCTCTCCCTGAATCAAATTTAAAGTGCACTGATTCCCCCGAGGTGTGTGTCTCCCAACCAGCTCAAAGGAATGTAGCAATCCACAAATCTCTTTGGGGGACCTGGAGATAGGAACCTGAGACAATGGAAATCCAACATTGCTGAATATATGTTTGGTAGCAATTTAATGTATAGGGACAATTGTCAGCTAAAAGCTCAGGTAAAACCACGCACAGTTGGAGGCAAAATGTTTCATGTTGCAAGAGCAAAGCTGTGAAATGGGATATCAGAAGAAATTAGGAAACTGAAAAATTCTGCTCTTTTTAGAAAGAATGCCAAGACATGGTTATTTGGGAAGTCTAAAAGGAAATGCACATGAGTGCCTGGATACCGTTTGTTTTACTGGTGCTATAAACATATTATGACTACAATGGTGACAATGACATTTTTATTTTATGTACTAACTTTCAGATTTAAAAAAATAAATGAATTTTGTGCATTAGGTTAATCTCCAGCTAGACATATTTCGGAACCATGCATGCATCCAATAAAAGCATTCTTAATTTAGTGGCACATTAATCACAAAAATGTCATTCATTCAAAATCTAAATGTGATTTTGTGTCCTTGCTTTTCTCACTGACTTTTGTCCAACCTCACTGGTCAAGCAAGGTGATACCTAGTCCAGAATTTCAGACTTCCGGCTGTGAATCCCATCAGGAATGTATGGCCCAATCACATACCCTTTCCTCATGTTGCCCACTATGAGCTGCTATGCTTTGAAAACCTCGCTAATTACATTCCACTAATGTTATAGTTTCTTTATCCAATACGAAATGGTTTGATGTTGCTTTAAGCAGATATGAGAGCCTGGACATCTGTGGAATTGTTATGTGATTTAGGCTTATGCCATAGTTTTATTGCAGGCTCTTCTTATGTAAATGATCACAAAGTGCAACTCCAACCAGCCACCAAATGTTGAAAACCATACATTTGTCCTTGAAAAGGAAATTGAATCCTGCCCTAAGTAAAATGCAAGTTAACATTACAGGTATGAGTATCATTGTATTAGTAAAATCGCTCTTTATTCTTTAGAGCTAAACAATAAATTAGTAAATTCTCTGCCACTGCTCTAAAACACAAAACATGAAAAAAGATCTCAGTAAACATTAATCTTCAATTTTAACTCTATATCGGATTTAATCGCCAAACCTCAAAACACAGACCTGCTTGAAATTCCATGCAGCTTGCCTCAATAGACTTTCTGAAGCCGATCTGTTCGCACCTTGGGTCCTTTAAAAACAGGACATTGAGCAGCTTTTCAAATGCAGAAGTATCCACTCTCTCATTTAAACAGAAAAATTGGCCTTGTAGCATTTGACAATTTTCTGTGTATGGAAATTCGCAAAGGATCAATGTGGTCAGGCTCATAGCGCTCTTGTTGTTTCCAAGTCACTAAGAAGGTTGCACTTCTAGCTGGTTTGTATCAATGGGACTGGATCTCAAAATTGTGCATAATACTTTACATCAAATGTCCCGGGGAATACAACTTTACCTCAGCAAAGTGAAGTCGCACAGTGCAGATAATTAAGGGAAGAAATCATTTGGATTTATTTGACCTCAATATAATATTCAAATGTTCCAGCACTTGCTTTCCTACATCCACAAATAGTCAAGATTTTCACATGTGCTCCCTACTCTACAGTGCTGGGAGCTCTTGAAATTTAAAAGGGTGAGTAAATATTGAGATCAGAATACCACAACGCCTCAAACTTAATTGACTTGAGGCAATTCTTGTCCATTGAGGATGTAATATATAAGTTAAGTGTGTTTTCAGTTACCCCTTATAAAGGCTGGGGGGGGGGGGGGGGGCAGAGATTCGCCTAAGAAGGGACACTTGGGGATACATGATTCATAATCTAGCCATATCCCCCCAACCCCCCCAAAAAAAGCCATGGGCACTTCTGTGTGCCACTGTTGACTCTTTAATGTGCTCTTGATTTAAGAAGAGGGAACAGAGATAGCATCTGGTGGCATAGTAAATTATTTTATCATTCAAGTATTTGAAGCCATCTTCATGTGAGCCAGAGGTACTGCAAGTGACAGTAAAGAGCATAGTAAGCAAGAATTGTGTCTGCAAGGTGACATTTTCAGGGACCATGGCTTCTTCCCAACCCCGTCTGGCTCCATGTATCAGGAGCACATGAAGATAGGATATTCAGGATATTGGCACAGGTGAAGACAGTCTTTGCTACTTCCCAATATAATTGATTTGTCTTTACATGAGAAAAACCGGGCACACAAAGAATTGTTTGGAGTCTACATGCTCAAACGGGAAGGGGAGATGAGAGTCAAGCCTAAGAAGGGTATAATTCCTTGGATTGTGACATGAAAGTGTGATGGAATGTGGTGAGTGGAAGGATGCTGTAGCTCCAGTATTTTATTAGGAGTTGCGCAACAGGAGTTCTTTAGGTCAATCCTACTAGACACGACAATTAGTCAAGTTGCAGTAGACCTAATGTGCGCTTACAGTGGGCTTACAGTCAGCCCACTGCTAACCAAATGCTGCCTTTACTGTCACTCTGACACGCTTCCTTCTTATTTAATGGTATGCCTTCCTCCTCTTGTGTTTGTCCCTACCGTAGAGCATAGCCTCTTTATGATCCTTTTGAATGGCTCTCTTGTATCCTTACACTGCTCACATTTGAGGAGCTACATTTTTCTTTTGCACTCAGCACCCCATGAGAGAGCCAACAGTTCGGCACTTGCTTAAAAAGGCGAGACCCACTGGGTATGCCCCTGCCTATGCATGCTTCAATAGACAACAGGTACAGAGATGTGCATCATTGGGGGAATGAGTGGCTTATGTTGCGGATGATCTTGAAAATTGCTTTACGTTAATCTGTATTCGTTTTTTGTATTGCTGAAGGAGTGATTTGGTGATTGTTTTACTGTTACAGGCTGAAACACCATTTCAGTGTTTTGATCTAGCCTAGAGTGGTTAATTTAATTGCTTGTGCCAGAAGCAATTATATATGTATCATGCATACTGAAGCAACCTATTCACGGCATGAAATCCAATAATTCTTTCTCAAAGCATTAACAAAGTGGTAAACAGACCACTTTCATCGTATGGCATCAATAGGTTTGTCTTTAGTCCTTCTACCATAGCAGTCAAGAGGATCTCTTATAACCAATGATGTTCTCAGCCAGAAAAGCAACTTTATATTTAAGGATTCATGAACGATTTCCCTTATTGGCCAGATTCATAAACACCTTCCTGATTTAAAAGGGGGAGAAGGGATGGACATTGTTGTGCACAAAGAGTTGAATTCCAAACTCGCTCCACAATACTTAAGAATCTAATGGTTTACATGTGACTAAGTATGGATTTGTACACAAGCTTGCCATTACTGTAATAGAGTTCATTACCTGAACTGCAAAAAGGGAGAGCCCTAAGAGAAACTCCAGAACCCATTGAAAGGGATGGGGCAGGGCACCGGTTGAGTTGTGTATGCGTCTGAATCTAGGCTTTCAGACATGCTCTGACCTCTGATGGTACACAAGGCTCCAAAATAAAAGTGGCCCCGCGTTAGAGAATTGAAAAGTTACTTACCTTCAGTAACACATTATCTGGTAGAGATATATTCTAGTTCCAAATTCTTTACCTTAGAATTTCCCCCAGGCATCAGTCTGGATCTGGAGATTTTTCTTGAGGAGTACCCCTGGGTGCTGTTTGTTGGCGCCGGTCAGCTTCGCATCCATTGTTGGCATTGTGTGCGCCAGAATGATGTGGCAGAACCTATATTGGTATCACCCTGGTGCACTGACGTCAGTTTCTTTTCACCACTTTCTGTCAGAAGCCCAGAGTCATAAAGAACACTGACCACTGGTGAGTCAGAACTAGGGCCCTGAAAGGGAAGTTCCTTTCCCTAGAAATCAGCTCGCAGAGCAGGGAGAATGGGTGGGTCGGCAAGGAATCTGCAACTAGAATATGTTTTTACTGGATAATATTTTAACAAAGGTAAGTAACTAGTTCATCTGATAGAGACTTCTAGTTGCAGATTCCTTATTTTAGAATACATACCCAAGCAAGAACATCCCCGGAGTGGGGTCTGCAAACTAAGATCAGACTAGGATGTCCTGCAGGACCGAACGGGCAAAATACCCATCCCTTGGGACTTGACTGTCCACGCAGTGGTGTTTGGTGAACGTGTACAATGATGTCCACATTGCTGCCTGACAGATGTCTAGAACTGGAACTCTGCGTGCTAACTCAGTGGTTGCAGCTGTTGCTCTAGTAGATTGAGCACGCAAACCCTCCAGGGGTTGCTTCTTAGCCAATGCATAGCACAATTTAATGCAGAGAACGACCCACTTGGAGATAGTCGTCTTCTGCACTGCCCGACCTTTCTTCGCACCCACATAACCCACAAAGAGTTGATCATTCACCCAAAACTCCTTGGTACGATCAAGGTAGAATGCCAATGCTCTTTTTGGGTCCAGGCGGTGGGGTCTCCTCCTCTTCCTAAGAAGGATGTGCAGGGGCACGTAAAAAGTATGCAAGGTGATGGACTGTCCCAAATGAAAGGGTGTGACCACTTTTGGTAAGAAGGAGCCCTGGTCCGAAGCACCACCTTGTCAAGATAGATGGAAAGGAAGGGTGGCTTTGAAAAAGGGCCTGCAGCTCGCTCACCCTGCAAGCCAAAGTGATGGCACCAAGGAAGGCTATTATTAAAGTTAAAAGCCTGAGCGAACAGTTATGAAATGGCTCAAAAGGAGCACACATTAGAAAGGAAGGAACTGGATTAAAAATCCCATTGAGGAATTATGAACGGCGAAGGGCGAAACATATGGGTAAGACCATTTAGGAATCTACTATCAATAGGAGATTTAAACAAAGAGGGTTGGTCAGGTAATCTCAGAAAAGCAGAGATAGTAGACAAATAATCTTTGAAGGTGCCCTAAGCAAAGCAATGCTGGCCTTAAGAAAGTATAAACAAGAGGACCTCAGATAGAGGGGGTCCAACAGTCTTGTCTGTTCACCATGTCACAAATTTGTTACATCAACAGGCATTTACCATTTTGGTGGAGGGATGCCTAGCTGCCAAGATAGTGTTACAGATTTCGGGCAGAAGGTCAAAACCTATTAACTGCCACCACTCAATCTCCACGTAAGTAAGCGGAAACTGGACAGGTTCGGGTGGAGAACCATCCCCTGCTGCTGGGGATACCAGACTCTTCCTGCCCATTCTGTAGCAATAAGGATTACTTGGGTCGTTCGTGATCTTCTTGAAAACTCTGAGCATAAGTGATGTGGGCGGAAAGGCGTACAGGAGGCGTGAGTTCCACTTGAGACGAAAAGCATGGCAAGCGAATGCTGCCTTGTCAACTCCAATGCGCAAAACAGCTGACATTGGTGGACAGATCTAACCAAGGTTTTCCCCGCTGCTGAAAGAGACCTTACCCCACCTCCGGATGGAGACTCCATTCGTGATTGACCAGACATTGATGGCCGAGTTCATCCCCTCTGGCGTTCCGAGAGCCCGGCAGGTGTTGAACAACCAGGGAAATGCCCTGATGCTCCAGCCATGTCCAGAGGTGCTGAGCCTCCTGACAAAGGGTCCACGACCCCACCCGCCCTGCTTGTTACAGCACCACATAGCGGTGGTGTTGTCCTGCGCTACTTTCCCTTTGAGAGAGGCAAGGAATACTTTCAATGATAGTCTGATCACCCTGTTCTCCAAAAAGACTGACGTGGAGCCCAGGCGCCTCTGATCTCCGCCTGTTCCATGTGGCCGCACCATCCCAGGAGTAACGCATCTGGCACTACTATCAGATCTGTTTAGGGAAGGAAGAAGGATCTACCACTGACCCTATTGTGGTTCAAAAGCCACCACTCCAGAGCTTGCGCAGTTCCTTCCAATATCCACACCATGTCAGACAGATTCCCCTGAATCTGCATCCACTCAAACTTCAGGTCCCATTGCAGAGCCCAAATATGCCATCTACTATGTGTCACCAGTGGGACGTAGGAGGCTGTGAGACCCAGCAGCCTCAGAGTCATTCTCACTCCCCGGATAGAGGCTGAAACATCCGTATCATAGCCTGAAAATCCTGGACTCACCGCTCGGGAGGATAGGCCCAAAACTGCACTGTGTCCAGAACAGTTCAGAAGAAAGGGAGCGTCTGAGAGGGAGTCAGGTGCGACTTCAGCATATTTATAGTGAACCCTATTGAATGCAAAAGGTCTGCCGTATTCTGGAGGTGGGAGGTGACAGCCTGGGCTAAGCCCGCCTTCAACAGCCAGTCATCGAGGTAGGTGAAGACTGGAACTCCTGACCTGCGCAGATAAGCTGCAACCACTGCCATCACTTTGGTGAACACCGTGGGGCGCTGGTAAAGCCAAAGGGGAGCACAGTAAACTGAAAATAATTGTGGCCTACTGTGAACAGCAAGGAACGTCTTTGGGCAGGCAGGACGGGAATATGGAAATAGGCGTCCTGCTAGTCCAATGCTACCATCCAGTCTCAAGGGTCCAGAGCAGATAAGACCTGAACCAGAGTGAGCATTTTTAACTTCTTCCTGAAGAAGATTTTGAGGGACTGGAGGTCTTGGATAGGGTGGAGGCCCTTGTCCTTTTTTGGGCATCAGAAAGTAGCAGGAATAACAACCACAACCTACTTCTGGCACAGGGATCCTTCTCTGTGGCTCCCTTGGCCAAAAGAGCCGTAACCTCCTCGTGGAGAAGGGCCAGGTGATCCTCTGTATATCCGATCGTGGGGTGGTGGCATGGAAGGAGGGGCAGTCTTGAAGGGGAGGAAAAAGCCCCTTTGGACTATTTGCAAAACTCACCTGGCTGACGTGATGGATAGCCAGTGGGGCAGGTGATTGCGAATCCTGCCTCCGGCTGGTCCCTGATGGAGAAGCGTCAGACTAGGAAGGTTTGGAGGCTGCAGCGTGAGTGGGCAGACCGCTGGCCCCCTGATCTATAAGGATGTTGGATCCCACATCCCCAGCCACGCAGAGGATGGGAGCATGCGCGGCACGGGCTGGAGGGAAAAAGACATTGTTGGACGCCCCTTCCGTAGCCACGAAAAGGCCTTAAAGCAGAGAGAGGGGGGTGAGGGGCAGCTGCAAGTCCCACGGACCTGACCGTAGCCCTTGATTCTTTAAAGCGCTTGAGTGCCGAGTCTGCTTTGTCTCCAAAGAGATGTATGCCATCAAATGGCATGTCCATAAGTGTGGATTGGACATCCCCCGAAAAGCCAGACATCCTCAACCAAGCGTGACGCCTTAAGGCCACTGTTGATGCAACCGATCTACCCACTGAGTCCGTCGTATCAGGTCCACATCGAACCAGGAACTTTGATGCATTTCTCCCATCAGCAGCAGCTTGGGAGAGAATGGTCTGGGCCTCTCCCAGGACCAGTGGCAGCACTTGGGCAACAGTGTCCCATACAGTATGAGTGTAACGGCCCAAAAGGCATGCGTTGTTTATGGACCGCAATGCCAAACTGGAGGAAGAAAACATTTTCTTCCCAGGCTGATCCAGTCTCTTGGGTTCCCTATCCGGGATGCGAAAGGGAATGCGCCTGGGAGAGTGGAGGCTTGGATAAGCAAGCTCTCAGGAGTTGGGTGTTGCGTAAGGAACACAGGGTCATTAGGCACTGATCTATGGAGGCGGGTGATTGTCCTGTTAACAGGAGCCCTTGTGCTGGGTTTGGACCAAGTCCCCAGCAGGACATCAGTGAGGGATTCATTAAAGGGCAAAAGGGGGTCAGAAGAGGAAGGCCTGGGCTGAAGCACCTCAGATAGGATGTTAGTCCTGACTGCCACTGAAGGCAGCTTGAGGCCCAGAACCTCAGCAGCTCTTCTCACCGCCATGGAGTAGGACACTCCCTCCTCCATAGTCCTATGGTAGGGGGAGAAAGCATGCCATCGTCCGGGGAAGAGTCCAATCCACTGCCTTCTCCCAGGTCCGAACGCCAGTCCATAAGGTCTTCAAGCTGGTATTTTAAACGGTCAAACAACCCCTCCCAATCCTTACCATACCCCAACCCAATAAGGGTCAGGTTACAACCTGGGGAGCAAAGTCCCTTCCGAATTTGGAATTGGCGTCACACGACGCTGGTCCGGCTCCATGTCAGTCGGTACTGAGGATGGGGTTGATGCCGTCCATAGGCTTGGGCAGTGTCAGGAGCATCAACATCAGGACTGTCATTGGGGAAGTTTGGAATGGCACAACTGACCCCCTTTCAGATCTGAGAACGGATCCCTGGGTGCCCTCCAGAGCCAAGGGCACCGTGTAGGGTATGGAAGTCTGGATGGATCTGAGCTTGCTGCAAGCAACATTTGTTTTAATATACGGGGAAATCAACAGTAGTGAGCATTGACTATTCCAATAGATCAGGCATATGAATGCACTGTCAAGCCACATCGAAAAATCTGCTGCTAGAAAAAACACCATAAATTGTCTGATTAGCTAAGACACTAATAGGTTGAAAGTTCACCCTCAGGCAGGATAAATAGCCAAAACGATTACAGCTGTGTGAAGGGTAAACACTTTTTTGTGGAAGCACACAACTATTGCCCAATCAAAACATGTACTCCTGGCTCCCAACATGTGGGTGGAACCAAAGCCTCTCTCTGGTGATGTTCATATAATGGTCTGGAGACAACTGAGCTATCAAGTCACAACATAAAAAGAGGTGCAGTAGACCATAAAACAGACCCACAAGAGCCAAAGATAGGCCACACACTGATCTGTCAAGCCAGTCCATCGGGCACTGCCTGACTGCCGTAAAGGCCAGTGCGAACCTGACGGTCCCAGACAGGATGTCTAGGAATCATGGGATTGAACAGATTGTTCTTTGAGGAGACAGCAGTGTACAATCAACACAAAAGGTACCTGTTTCTTTTTACAGTTGATAGACGGTTGGCAACAAGCACAAAGAGGCCTTACCTTTAATGATGGGTAGAACACAACATGCTTCCCACTTTTATTCCTGAAAGGAACAAGAAAACAATAGTCATAGATCTGCAACACTAACTTATAATGCATTGTTCATTACTATTTAATGCTTGTGTTAACAATTCAGAAAAACAATGCATTGCAACAATTTAGTTTTGAGTCCTAGGCCAGTGTGTGCCAGTTAAACATCCAACAAATGAATTAGGTTAGCGATAAGGTACTTAGAGAAGGTTCTGCTGCTGATGCAGGTCAACCACGTGGAATCTGTAAGCGACTCTCAAGGTAAAAAGTCAGACGGTGTACTGGGAAGGTCAGAAGCTTCATAAACAGCTTCACCCATTTTCGACGGCCGGAAAACAGCACTTAGTTGAAAGGAAATCATGGACAGATGTGGAAATCATGGACAAGAGGTAGTGTAGAAAGGGAAACAAGGAGTCTGGCAATAGTCTCCACGTGTTATCAGCCAGCAGCTCGAGCGGTGATGAGGCAGGAGGTGGAGGAAAGTTGAGTGACAGTAAAACAGACCCTATTGGAGCAGGATCAATGCTGATTTGATCATGGCTGGGTCTAATCTGAGGTAGCACTGAGGAAAGCAGCAGTTGAGATTAATTAAAGAATTGCATCCATCAAATTTTTTTGTATTTTCCATTGTGACACCTTAAGGGGGATGAGCATGCCCAGACCTGGGTTCTGTACTCACTGCGCCACTGGAACCAAGTTGCACCTAACCAAAGAGGCCCATATAGGATGAAACCAGTCTTAGTAACTTGTGTTCCAGTTCGGGAAGGGGCTGGCTTGGCAGTTCAGACTGGGCTGTTCTTACTGGAGCAGAATCAAGGCTGATTTGCATAAGATTGGGCCTAAGCACGGTTGGCAACAAAAACCAATGGACTGGGATGTGGGGCCAAGTAATTGCCTGTGACTGAGATTAATTTGAGTATTCCTTCCATTTATTTTTTGTATTATTTGCCACGCCGTGACTGCTATGCTCAGACATGGGCTCCAGGTCACAGTGTTGCTAGGTGTGTAGTTTGGTCAAGACTGGAGGAGGGAGGGCGCAGGGGGTGAGCTTCCGATTTTCAACTATCACACAGCATATAATGTTCAAATATATTAGACGACAACCAGGCTGCATGAGAGGGCAGTGTAAAAAGAGAGAAATGTGGATTGGTAGGAGTAAGAGAGAAAACACAGTATTTGGTAAAATAACTAACATTTTTGAGGACTTTCAAAACATAGAGTGAAAGAGTGTGTGTTTTGCCTGTGTGTATGCAAAAATTCCTGATGAAATCCGACAGAGTTCTCACCATACCCAGCTGAAAGCACCTGTACTTGACTGTTTATCAGAAAATAAATGTATTAGTGGGGTGTGGCACCCCAAAAAAACCCTGAAGCTACACCCCCTGAGTGTCACTCGAACCAAGCGGTACTCAACTGAAGAGACCCAAATAGGCCAAGCCCGTTCTTATGTTTCTCGTGGTTTGGAGAGGATCTGCCTTGGCAGTTCAGGTTCCTATTAGACAGGATCAAGGCGGAAATGCCAATGGCCAGGAGTAATTACCAATGGTTAAAGTTAATTCAAGCAATCAAACCATCACTTTTTTGTATTCTTCATTCTGATGTCCTAATTGCTATGAGTATACCCAGATGCAGGTTCTGTAATTACTGTTCTACTGAATCTAAGCTACATTGACTGAAGAGGCTGAAATAAGTCTTGGGTAGCTTGTGTTCTGGCTCGGAGAAAACTTGGCTTTGCAGTTCAGGCTGGATTGTTCCTCCTGGAGCAGGGCAAAAAAAAATAGATGAACTGGAATGTGGCCGGAGTAGTAACCAGAGGCTGAGTGTAATTCAAGAATTCCACCCATCACTTTTTGCATTCTTCATTGTGAAGGCCTAATTGGGACGAGTATGGTCAGGCATGGTTCCTGTTCTCACTGTGCCATCGGAACCAAGCTACACCTGACTTAACAGGCTCATATACGATTAAACTAGTCTCTGGTTGCATATATTCCGGTTTGGACAGGGTCTGATAAGGCAGTTGGGCTGGACTGTTCCTACTGGAGCAGGATCAAAGCTGATTTGAATATGGCTAGATCTATTCTGAGTTGGCATAGTGGGGACAAAAAAGACGAACTTGGGTGCAGCCCCAAGTAACTGCCTGTGGATGAGGTTAATCGAAGCATTCCACCCATGGCTTTTTTGTAAACATCAGTAACAAAAGAATAGCTGCAAAAGCAGGACTTTCCTGACAGCTGGACTGCATACAAGTAGTGGAAATGTCTACTGCAGATACTGCTGAAGAGTTTCACAGGCACGGCACTCGTTAGGAGGACACCTATGGAAAGCCCTGCCGCTCATACAAGCACAGCAGTAGCCCCACAAATACCTATTAAAACTACAATCTATATTTCTGTAGTACCATAAGAAAAAAGGATTGCTAATTTACGAAATTCTGTGGGGTTCCCTGTATCAGCTGCAACTTCCAGAGTTAGTGCGGCGGGCTTTAAAACGGAGACATGCAGCTTCAACGCAGATTTCGACAGCAGGTGCACCAACATGCACTTTGCTACCATATTCACTAAAAGAAGATAACACAAGCTCTTAGGTGCTTTACAGATGGTCACAAGCCAGGCTGTCGGCATGAAGTGGGTTAATAGGCACTGCTGCGGGCATCTGCTTGAGGAGCAGGCTTCAGCACATCTTCATGAAGCCCTCTGACCATTGATGTGCTGCCACAGAAAGAAGTACATAGGCCGGAGCTATTTTAAAATGCTTTCATCTGATTTGTTCTGGGTCTGTGCACCCAGGAGTGCTGTCTTGGCGAGTGCTGGAGTACAGCGTGCTCAGCCATGGAGACTCCGCCAGGGGACCCGTTCGTTCCTGACTGCAAGTAATTCGAGGACTGTACATGCTGAGACTGGGATGCAGGGGCACGTACGGCCCTGGGGCAACATCCAACATTACTATCGACAGGCCCCGTAGAGCTGGGCACACGCTGCATGGTGGAAATGAAGGCCCAGGCTGGATGTGTGCAGGGTGTGTTGGGGTGGGCAGCTGGTTCACAATACACGTGTTTTTCTTTCATCGATTCGGCTTCTCGTGTTCACATACAGGTAAGCAGGAAAACAACGTCCTGTGGAGCAAGATGTCGAGCGGTGTGGATAAGAGGAAGAGACTTTGAGGGGCAGTAAGAAGAGCACAGAGGCAGGTGATGTGACAGAGTGGCCAGAGTCTAGAGCGAAAGCGTAGGTGTTGTGATGCTGGGGATTGGAGAACTGGACAAAAGAGAGAAACCCATGGAGAGAATTTAAACTGAAGATCGAGGGCAGAAGGGAGAAGTCTATCCAAGAGGAGGAGTGCTAACGAAGAAATTAAGAATCCTGGGTGAAAGAGAACCGCCAAGAAAGAGGCACAGAAATAGCTGATGAGATGCAAGAGCTGAGTGGGGTGAGGGAACAGAGGGACGAGGGAAAGGACATCAGAGAAGAGACAGTGAGGTAAGACAGGAGACACATACCACTGTAGGCTTCAAAGAACAGTTTCCAAGGAACAGTATGAGTGAAGCAGGCATCCGCAATGGTAATAGGCAGGAAATGGTTGTGAGCAGCAGAGCGAGCCGGCAAGTATCGAATGGGGGCGAGATGGGGGTGGGGGCGGCGGCTGAGTGGAAAACGCAATGGATAGGAGGCCAGACCTGCACTAGTGGTGAGTCTGGGGAGGGGAATAATTAGGTGTCATTTTAAATCAAACCTCTGGAGAGGACCAGACTGTTTGGGAAGAAGACAAGTTTGGTCAATATAACTATTCTAGAGCCCGGAAATGAGAGAAGGAGAAGGCTGTGCATTGAGGGGTGACAAGGGGAAGGAGGTAGGGAGAGAGGAAGTGGTGATACCTGTAGCCTGCAGAGGAATACATGTTGTGGAAGGAGTAGGGTAAAATACGGGTGCCTGGGAAAGAGGCGTAGAGTGGTGGAGTGCACATGCAGTAAAGAAGGAATCTGGAGCCTGAGGAGAAGACTGGGAGGGAGGGAATGATGAAGCCTGGGTAGGAAGAGGAGAGAGCTCCTGAGATGTCCATTAGAAGAAGTATGGACATTTCGTGTGTGTGTGTGTCTGGAGAAGAAAGGCTCCTGTGCATTGATCTTTCACAGTAACACCCTGGCAGACGAGCAAGACCACATGTAACATGACAAATGTGCGGGGGCAAAGAAGAGGCGAGGAGAGGAAAAGAAAACGTACTTTTTGTACTCAAAATAGTGCTCGGCGATCTGCTGCTCCCACACAATCTTCGGCTTATGCTCCGTTAGGATCTCGATGTACCTGGGGAGAAAGAAAACAAATCGTTAATTATAAAGCTGGCTTCCCACGCTCAGGTGTTCGTGAATCTTGGGAACGTGAAGGCTGAATGTAACAGGCTGCGCCCAGCCGCAGTCCTTGTGGGTAGAGTCTGAGCAGACAATACACGAGAGGCAAGCACAGCAGTCTAGAAGCAGAAGTAACTGCGACCTCTTTTATCCAATCCTGTATTCTCGGTGTCACTCCGGAACTTGGAATGAGAGACCAACATCCAAACACCAATGCCCAGACTGGTGAGCAACCATACCGTGGTAGACCTAAGCATCAGTAACGGTGAATCTCATTTCATCGGATACATTCCTCGTTGAGTACACTCCAGCTGCCTGGGAACCACAAGGTATGTCTGAGTAGGTGACTGACATGAGACACACATTAATGTAGGCTTCAAAGTATAGTGTCCAAGGACCACTAAGCAGGAATCCGCAATGGTAATAAGGAGGAAATGCTTGCGAGCAGCAGAGGGAGTCAGCAGGTATAGATCTTGTGACCTTAAGTGGGAAGCCTCAGGTGCTTCTCTTGCTGCACTTCAGCGGGACCGTGTGAGAAGCTGCAAAGGGCACACCACTCTCATTTCAGCACCACCAACACATTTTGCCCTGTCCACAGTGATGCCACAGAAATATACCCGAGGTAAACAAATAAAGCAAAATGCTACATTGTTCATCAATACTGCTAGAGTCCGCCCTGGCTGCAGGACTGATGGCATGTATGCACTACCTTCGAGTTAAGAACCTCTGGAGGTCAGAGAACCGACATGTGGCTATGATCAGAGGCTGGGTAAGGCTGATAAAGGATACATTAAGAGTTCCTCTGTACCATCAGTGCCTGGAGTAAAAGTGCTCAGAATTAGGTGAATGGGAAATCTTCGCAAAGTTTAGGTAGGAGTGAGGAACGGAAGTGTTGAGCACTGCTTCTGGCCTCCACGACGACCACAAAGGACTCTCCCTCAGTCAGCTTGCTGTGAGAAATATAGGGTTGGTGTTTAAACATTCAAGGCTGCTTTAAACTCACACTCCAACCTTCAACCAGACACAGGCAGGGGCCCTGTTGCTGGTGTCCATGTGCACATCAGCCGTTGGCGTTGCTCATGTTCCATAAATTCAAGAGCTACATTCACAGACGCATGAAGACTTCAGTCATATTCTCTCAAGAGTCTACTACCAGGCAAATCAACAACCACATTAATGTTGTCGAGCTACTGATATCGTATCTCTATGACAAGGCATCCCATTGGCAGAGTTCCACTAGGTCCTGTATCTTATTTAGATACTAGAAGGGGAAGGATTCCGAGAAGAGGAGCAGGGTATGGAGGGTTTCAGGAAATATTAGTGAGACTGGAATGGACACAATGAGAGGGTGGCACGAGTAAATGAGGCGGACAATGGCCTCAGTCCTGCTGTGGAACAGAGGGCATGGAGTAGTGAAATAATAAACTTGAAAAAGAGTAAGGGAGTAGCAATACATGGTTCACAGGGCTATCCTCCCTCGTGCATAGGGAAATACTGAGTGACAGGTTGATGTGTCATGTGTGACTGTGTCAAACAAGCCATAGTGAATTTAGCCCCAAACTGTGCTGTCTTAATATAGAAGGCTGCAAATGGGAAGTCAGTGGGAAGAATTTTAAAAGTCAAAGTAGTCTGTACAATGCCTCCAACCATCGCAGGTAAGAGTAAAGGAGAGCTTGATAGGAAGTGAATGAGGAATATACGTTTTTCACTGAGTTCAATCACGTACCCAAGATGTGTATGAGCCAATTAATGTTAGTTATTCATGACTTCTTTGGACATGAGAAATACCTGGTCAGACACTGCCAAAGGCTGTAGGAGGAGGGAGTGATTCACAATCAGTGCTTTCTAAGAATGGCGCAAAACTAGGGTGAGCAAACTTCAGATGAGGATTTGGAGGACGCATGATCTTAGTGGCCCAGGTTGAACACATAAATAAATAAGTTCAGCCAAGGAATCAATCCCAGTTGAGGGGCTACAGACAGGACTTATGGGTAATTAGTGAGATGAACACTGAAGTGAATACAGATCTGGAATTCTATTAAGTATACAATAACACAATATGTGGCCAAAAGTCCCAGAAAAAACAAGTCAACAAAATAGTAAGTGTTGCAAAGGACTAACATCACCACAGCAGACAGGACAAAAAAGTGATTAGTACCATTGTAAGTCAAAAGGTAGCCAGAGAAAATATGTTGGCACAGCACGGGGATGTGGTGAGCAACTGCTCAGAACTCTTGGACTATTAAATACTGATGGGCCCATACTATAGCCTTATTTTGCCATTGTGTTCAAAGAAGACACGGATGATCTATTTTGGACCCTATTGTTTGGCAAGAGAGCATAAAAACTTTGAAAGTGTACCTTATACAGCCCTGAAGAAGTTGGGGCATATTGGCCTGTATGAAACATGGGTTGACTAGAAGCAATAACGTTTGGCAATTTTGGAAAATGAAATAAAGAACAATTTATCTACATAACAAAAAATAACGTCTACGAGTGTTCCTCCATAGTGCTCACAGTGAATATAACTAAAAACGTGATTATGATGCTAGTGAGGTTGGTGTATAAATCCTGGAGCACAGCAGCGTTAAGAACAATGGACGGCCAAACAAAGGATCAGGCAGGGTTTTTGCTTTAGGCTTCAAAACCAGCACTAAGATGCTATCCAGGTTGGAGGAACAAACACAAAATAAGGCACCCTTCTTCCAGTTCTGCAGAAGACGTTGGGTAGGTGTCAGTAGTCTAATAGATAACAACACATAACTTGCAGTTTTAGTACAGTTCCTGGCAAAAGTTAAACGTTGACTGTGAAAGCTCCATCCCATTTATGATAATGCATCTTTAAAGGCAGTGCCAAAGTGTTCAAGGACAAAATGTGCAAGGAAGCAATATGCCCTCTCCCATGGCAGACAACGCACATTTCAACGGTTGAATTTTATCTTCTTAACAATTGTATGTCACATTATAGTTTTAACAAGGCCTTGACTGTTATGTTGGAGGAGTCTTTCAAGAAGAGTGTATGAAATTAAGGGTGCATTCCTGTGGTGCTAAAACTCACTAGAAGTCGCAACTGTGACATGGCTTGGTTTTAGGGAAAGCCAGATTTTGAAAGATTTAGAGAAGGGGCTACATTTCCCTCCAGGCTTGAGGAAGATAGTTCCACAGCTCGGTGGCTTGAATCTATATTTCTTGTGCCTGTTACCAGGCTGTGTTTACCTATCACCAACAGTTTTCCTGTCACAGATTTTAGAGTAAATGCATGGCTGATCACAGTGAAACTGGCTTGAAAGAAAGGGCCACGGGCCACATTTTGCTCTACACAATTGTTGTGTAGCCATTTTAGCTATAGTTTAGATATGCTATTTTAGCAATCTAGGCCTACCTCTATGCACTTTAATCTAGATATGTTTTATTTTAGCTTCGTCATATTATTTAACAAGTAGCCACATTTGCGGTCTTCTTTTATTTTCTCTATCTAGCTGTTCTTCGCCTAGGTCAGCACTGCATTCCTAAAGACATTTCTTTCACTCTGTGCTTTTCTCAAGGCTGCAGTAAGATAGGTTGCCGGCAAAAGTAGTACACTTTGTCTCCAATGTTCACAGAAATATATACACTTTTACATGGGGAGCCTTTCTTGGAACCTCAGATGTTTTATTATAAAAACACTACCTTAAAAGTTAGAGAGAGATTCCAGCCACATGACCACGACTGTATGCAGATTGCTTCACTACGGCTGCTTATGTAGTCAGCATGGCTCTTGCTCATGTATGAGGGATGATGTCTTCCCATGGGGAACCTGAAGGGCAGAATTAGAGCTTAACATGCTGTGCTCTAACATAGCTTAGGTAGGAACTATC
Organism: Pleurodeles waltl; assembly: GCF_031143425.1. Lineage (NCBI taxonomy): Eukaryota > Metazoa > Chordata > Amphibia > Caudata > Salamandridae > Pleurodeles > Pleurodeles waltl. Next base: position 625,129,328 of record NC_090440.1, read on the forward strand.
CTCACAAACTCTAGTGACAATATGGTAGCTTTATTCTTGTGTTTTACTCTCCTTGTCACAAGTCTAATCTCATTGTGCTTTATCGTCCTAGTTATTGCAATACATGCTTTATAATCTAAGGTGCAGTTACTACAATAAAACCTTATTGAACTTTACTCTGCCTCTGATTGTCCTTGCATATGTGAGACTAATGTAACTGAGAGAAACGGATGAGATCTGAGTGACCACGATTCCCCAGAGGAGTGATTTATGTCATGGGCCCACTTGCCCCAAGCATCCCTGCTCTTGGGTGGAGATGAGGCACTGCTAGTTAACCGGAACAAACGCAGATTAGGCCGACAGGCGTCACATGGTGCAGGTTCAAACTCAGTCTACCGCAATACAGGTGATCCTGCCCCCTGAATCCAGTAGTCTCAGGATGAGAACCTATGCGACAGTGTCCACATGGCTGGATGGCTATGTGTTAAGTGGTCCAAAAAGATACTGCATTTCTGAGATACCTACTTCTTCACAGTTCATGTGGTTTGAAGGGTTACTTAGGGCATTGTTCCCTTCTGTTTATTTTCCTTACCCTAGCATCAAGAACTCTTGATGCAGAAGGGTCTACAGTCTGGGTGTTCTTCCATGTGTCTACTGTGCAACGGCGAACTGTGACTTTTGAAAGTGGTGGGCCATGCACATAAATGTTTAAAAAAAATTGTAATGGATGGTAAATGTTTTATAAATAGAATTTGTCCTTTCACCTTTACTTTACAAATTGAATTCTGCATTGCAGAGGTGATAGGGGCACATTCTCTTTATAAAGCGTTTACCATCGGTTATACAGGTAAAAATAAACATGATCTTACCTAGGCAACTGGATGCAAACCAGTGCAGCCCAAGTCACATTCTCCCGCATCGTGCTGTCTGGCTCTAAACATGTGCGTGCTGGTCGTACAGAAAGCCCAAAGGAATACCAGCCAATCCAAGCCCTGCTTTAATGCTGCTTACAATAGTAAACAGCATAAGAGCATGGCCAGGATTGGCTATGTCAGGCAAACTCAGCGCTCTATCGGAGACTGATGGGGCTGTGTTGCTTCTCTTCAAACTCGCTGGTAGCATCAGATCAGAAGCCTGAACTATGCATGTTAGGCTGGCCAAAGCTAAAACATCGTCCAAACTGACATGCACAGTTCAGTTAACTACTCCTGGTTGTCAAAATCAATCCGGCAAAAAGAGCGCTGTAGCCATGCCCCTAATGGGGGGAAAATGAATGGCAGTGCGATAGAAGGTAATCAGGAAAAATAATGTGTGTCTAAGGTGTGGGGACTTGCAGTAGGGGGTCAAAGCACCCACGCCCCTCTAAAGGAACCACCCCTGCTTCTATGTAGGTTGGATCCTGCACACCACCACACCAAATGGTGAACGGGCCACGGAACTACCAAAACAAGTTCATGTCAGTTTGGACGCACATTGAAACATCCATCGAACAAGCACGACGCTAGCTATATTGTGAAGATAAATGTTTGGAATGGAAATCAGAGACTTTCAAAAGTTGCACGACGATGACTATACATTAACATTTAGAAGGTGACTACGGAGCGGCGACAGAAAAGGCACACTATTACCGCATAAGAAAATAATGAAAACAAAAGTCTAAGTACGTTTAAAAACGATTGACAATACCCAGACCACAAAAACATGTAAACCGGGCCTCGGCAAACCTTTAATTACACAAGCGAACTTCACAAAACATCTTTGGCATTACACAACTTCACTTCAAATTTTTGTTTTTTCAGCGTGAGCTCACCTGGGATAAAAAAAAAAGTATTGCGCGACACCAGAAAAAGTCTGGTGTAATAAATATATGCCACCCCCCCCCCCCCCCCCAGACTCCCCCCCACCCCGAAGACTTTTACTTCTATTTATTCCTTTTTCTTTCGATCTGGTAATGCTAGTACATTTAGGCATGCCAACAAACAGAATTGTTGTATACTAAATTGCATTGTTAATTAAATCTCGTAGGATAAGAATCATTGCACAGTGAGCTGTAGCCATGGCAAAAGGTCACGCGTGATGCAAGAACACACAGGCAGCAGCTGGCCTCTGGGAGGTCAAACAGAATCGTACTGACATTCAAAGCAGACCACACGTGTAACCTGGTATCCCACATGGATCTGGCGCCTGCTGAACAGATGATACAGTATCACTTGGAGAACCAAGTCAAGGGAAGTCGTCTCACAGGTGATACCTTATCACACACAGAACTGGTCCAGACCAACTGGTGATGCAGCAGCGTACGGTGAACTGGGGTGCTGGATCGAAGTCACAAGTACGATAAATTAAAGCAGTGAGTTGGCCTTTGGAGCAGATCACAAAGGTGATAGATACAGGAGCATACATCAGCCAAACTAATAAACAGTGAGGCAGTCCTTCAGATCCTTTCACGCAGTATCACAGGGAGCAGGCAAAGTCACACAGGCAGTACAGGATTACTCGGTGAGATGGAGACTGGCGATCAGGCAGTGAGTGAGCTATGGCACATCAAGCAGTGCCACACATGTTAACATAGCAACCATGAGATGGAATAGTTAAAGCATACTTTTATCCAGGACTATACATTTTCTAGTAAAAGCTGAATGTATCGGGATCCTGCATAGCCACTGCCTCCTCCTCAGGGAACTAGATCCCCATGCCTGAGCTTGAAACTCCTAGTTGGCTGGTTGACGTGGGCTGCTTTTAAGGAGCGATGGACGCAAAGAACATCTGCCCATTTCGCTGCAATCGCAGGCTTGAATGAACAGCAAACAAAGGCTTAAAGGCATTTTCATGATTTGCTAGCACATGCAGAAATTGGGAACTTCATGCACCCAAGATCACCATCTCTGCTGCTTTTATGCACACTCACAGCCAGGACATCATCAGGCTGCAGACTAAGATGTATAAAAACAAAACAAAGCAGCAAACCTTTTCCATCTGTGCATCTAGATCAGGAATGATATTCTTGTACCCATAAGAACAGCACCACTGCTACTCCAGTTTAGGAAAGGGTTGAAGACACATTTCTTGAAAGAACACCACATCCCAATAAATTAACCGTTCACTAATCAGCGACCTCCCTTGACACTTATTGAGTTTAAGCTTCCCTTTGACCCTGCTCACAATTCCATTGCCTTTTGCCTAGGTTCAAACTATACAAACACCACACACACCTTCTTCAAAGGAGTATCAGACCATGTCGGACCATGTCTAGAGATTCTCTTTAAAGCTGGCTTTAAGAACTCTGGCTTTTATCCTATATATTTTGACAATTATGCTAATAATGAATCGTTCAGCCCATTTAAAGAGAAATAATCTTGAAGATGAGGTAAAATTGTTCAGACCCCCTACTGAGAGAGGACTCTCCCTCAGTCAGCTTGCTGTGAGCAATACATGGTTGGTATTGAAACATTTTCAGGGCTGCTTTAAACTCATACTCCAACCTTGTACACCATCCATTTGTGTTAACTTTGTGGCAGAGACTGGGGATTAATGATGTTATGTGACAAGGTTTTATTTTACCCGTGTACACCATCCTGCATTCTACAGAAGCATTACCACATAAGCGGTGGCCGTGGCCACTAGACGGGGGTGGCGGGACAAACAAAAAAAAACATATACATTTTTTAAAACCCACTTACCTGGTCAGATTGGAAGACACATTCGTCTCCTCTGTTGCCCTCTTTGTCTAGAAGCACACAGGCTTCCAAATTCCTCTCAGCTAATCATGACACTGCTGTCACTAGCATGACAGAAGCACCATGATTTGCGTGAGTGGCCTGGTTTGGCACTCACGGAGGGAGTGGCACCGTGTGCACTTTCTCCTCCTGGCTGTAAAATACAGCCAGGTGGAGAAATGCAAAGTGAGCATGTCTGTTTGGCTGGCCCAACAAGGCCAGCCAAACAGACATGCTCACTTAAGGTGGGCATACCACCACTCTTCCCTCCATCCCCACCCCACCCTATCCTGGCTCAGAAAAATATAAAATGATAATAACGATCCCTTATTATCATTTTATGTTTCTTCTTCTGAAAACAGTGGTGGGACGCTTCTCTGCCTTAGTGGAGGAGCCGCCCTTTACATAAGATGGGATTGAGGGACAGGCCAGGGATGTGGGAACTGTTTCGTCGCTGAACCAAAGGAAGTTGTAGTCATGCTCACATATTCTCCATCTAATTTGACTTTGTAGCAAAACATTTACTCTGCTCTCCTGCTACACTGAAGCCAACAATCCTCACTCACATATTTTGTGTCAACACGCCAGGGCTTTCTATGTCAATGCCTGTGTGCACTGCTGGGGAGTTTTTACGCTTCTTAATGCCTGCTCATATGGTCTTGGGATCTTGATAAATGTTAGAGCCCTGATGGCGATCGTAGTATTAGTTGAGGATTGAAACGCAGTCAACTGATTATACCACAGACCTACTTTTGAATATATGATTTGTTATGATGGGCTGTGTTCTTGTTATTTTGCCACACAAAAACACGGTGTTCTGCACTGGCACTCAATGACGTATTTGTGTTTTTAATTGTTTAACTGATTAAAATTGTGATTTGACTCCACAAATTTTTGCATATTCCTTCAAGTGGGGACCTCTGTTCCTTGTTCTACTAATTTCCCCAGGTCCCTCACGATTTGATGGGATTTACATCAGTTTTGTTTCTTACCTTCGGTAACGCCTTATCTGGTAGAGACTATGGGGGTTATTACAACTTTGGAGGAGGTGTTAATCCGTCCCAAATGTGACGGATATACCACCAGCCGTATTACGAGTTCCATAGGATGTAATGGACTCGTAATACGGCTGGTGGTATATCCGTCACTTTACCGTAACTTTTGGGACGGATTAACACCTCCTCCAAAGTTGTAATAACCCCCTATATCTATCTTAGAATTATCCCAGGCATCAGACAGGATCTGAAAGATTTTTCATGAGCAGTACCCCTGTGCGCCATTAGGTGGTGTCGGTCGGCTCTGCATGCGTCGTCAGCGCCACAAGTGACGTCCGCAGCACCTATAAAGGCACTACCCAGTTGCGCTGATGTCAGTTTCTTTTCATGATTTGTGCCCCAGAAGTATGCAGCCATGAAAACACTGACCACTCTTCTGGATAACTAGGGCCCTGAAAGGAATACAGCCCTCTCCCTAGAAATATGTTTGCAGAGTGAGGAGGATGGGTGGGTCTGTAAGGAATCTGCAGCTAGATATAGTATTACCAGATTAGGCGTTACCAGAGGTAAGTAACTTGTTCATCTGATAGAGACATGAAGCTGCAGATTCCTGCCCCTAGAATAGATGCCCAAACAATACCATCCCTGCAGGTGGGTCTGCCTACCAATGCTCGAGGAGGATGCCCTGTAGAACCGAATTGACAAAATGCCCATTACGATGGACCTGACTGTCCAGGCAGTAGAGTTTAGTAAACGTGTGCAGGGGGGCCCACATTGCTGCCTGGCACATATCCAGGGCTGAAACTCCACGTGTTAATTCAGTGATCGTAGGTTTGGTTCTGGTGGAATAAGTGGAATGGTGCAAGCCGTCCGGGGCTGCTTCTTGGCCAATGCATAGCAGATTTTAATACAGAGCATGACCCATCTGGGGATGGTCCTTTTTTGCACAGTATGACCCTTTTTAGCTCCGACATACCCCACGAACAGTTGATTGTTCACCAGAATTCTCATGTGCGGTCAAGGTAGAGTGACAGCACTCGTTTGGGGTCCTGATGATGGAGACGCTTCTTATCCTTGGAAGGGTGAAGGGGGTTGGGGGTAAGAAGTAGACAAAGTGGTGGACTGACCTACATGAAAGGGCGTGACCACCTTTGGAAGAAAGGTAACCCCTGTGCGAAGCACCACTTTGTCAGGATGGATGGATAAATAGAGTGGCTTATATGATAAAGCCAGTAGCTCACTAACTTGTCAGGCATATGTTACAGCCACAAGGAAAGCCATATTGATGGTGAGTACCTCCAGGGGACAATTGTGAAGTGGCTCAAAGGGAGCTCTTATTAAGAATGTAAGCACAAGATTCAAGTCCCACTGAGGCATTACAGAAAGAGAAGGGGGGAAAAGATGAACTAAACCTTTCAATTACCTATGTACAATAGGAGATTTGAAAGGAGAGGGCTGATCAGGTAATCAGGAATTCAGAGACAGCAGAAACATAACCTTTACAAGTGCTCAGAGCAGAGCTCTGCTGGACAAGAGAGATAATGAACAGAAGAACCTGAGAAAGAGGATCAGAAAGGGGATCACCATTTCTGTCGGAACACCAAGACACAAATATCTTCCAATGGCAAGTGTATAGCCTCTTGGTGGAGGAATGCCTAGCTGCCAAGATAGCATCACAGACTTCAGGAGGGATGTCACAGGCTGTCAACTGCTGCCGTTCAAGAATGCAGAGACTGGATAGGTTTGGGTGGAGAACCTTTCCCTGTTGTTGCAACAGAGGATCCTCCCGAAGCCGAAGGGGCAGCCTAATCAGGGGATCAATTGCCCTGCTCAGTAGCTCGGGATACCAGACTCTCCATGCCCATTCCGGTCCCATGTTGTTGTGACAGAGGATCCTTCCGAAGGGGCAGCCTAATAAGAGGATCAATTGCCCTGCTCAGTAGCTCGGGTTACCAGACTCTCCATGCCCATTCCGGTCCCGCAAGGATGACTTGGCCCTGGTCATTTTTGATCTTCTTGAGAACTCTGAGCAGGAGTGGTATGGGTGGAAAGGCGTACAGGAGGTCTGAACATCTCCTTAGATGAAAACCGCCACTAAGCGAGATCAGACTTGGAAACAACTCCAGGGTGCAAAACTGCAGACATTGCACATTCTCTGCGGAGATGAACATATCTAACCAACTGCTGAAACAGACCTCATTCCATCTTTGGATGGAGACGCCATTCACGATCTGCTAAGCATCTACGGCTGAGTTTGTCCGCCTTGGCATTCAGAGAACCCACCAGGTGTTGAACCATAAGGGATGTCCAGAGGCGCATGGCCTCTTGACATAGGGTCCATGACCCCACTCTGCCCTGTTTGTTGCAGTACCACATGGTGGTGGTGGTGTTGTCTGTAAACACCAGCACCACCCTCGCCTCGATGGAAGATATGAAGGCCTTCAATGCCAGTTGGATCACCCATAACTCCAACAGAAACACGTGGAGTCTGGATTCTGCTGGAGAACAGAATCTTCTGATATCCACCTAAGAGTGATGCATACATCACTACTGTGAGATATGGTTGGGGAAGGGAGAGGGATCTGCCGCTGACACAAGCGCATTTTGCCAACCACCACTGCCAATCTTTTGCAATTCCATCCTAGATCTGGACCATATCAGAGAAATTCTTCTGATGCTATGCCCATTAGAACTTCAGGCCCACTGCATAGCCCATATATGCCAGCAGGCATGTGTCACAAGCAAGATGCAGGAGGCCATGAGTCCCAGCAGTCTCAAAGTAAGACTTATCGAAATCCAGGATGTAAGCGAGTGCAGGAGGTTCGGCTTAGTCTGGAGGTGGGAGACGACAGCATGGTGCAAGCCTGTCTTCAATAGCAAGTCGTCGAGATAGAGCAAGACTGACACATCTGATCTCCGCAGATGAGCTGCAACCACCACCATCACTTGTTGAACTCGCAAGGGGGGCTGGTCGGACCAAAAGGGAGCACAGCAAACTGAAAATGTTGTGAGCGACCATAAACCAAAGGTAACGTCTCTGGGCAGGCAGGATGGTAGTATGAAAATAAGCGTCCTGCAAGTTCAACGCTACCATCATGTCTCCAGGGTCCAGAACAGACAGAACCTGAGCCAAGGTGAGCATTTTGAATTTCTCCTTCTTGGGGAACTAGTTGAGGAGCTGCAGGTCTAGGATAGGAAGGAGGCCTCTGTCCTTCTTCGGCACCAGAAAATAGCAGGAATAGCAGCCACGGCCTACTTTGGGCGTCGGACCCTCTCAATGGTCTCCTTGGCCAAGACAGCTGCAACTTCCTTGCAGAGAAGAGAAAGATGATCTTCAGTCAGCATGTCTTGAAGTGGTGACATGGGGGGTAGTAGTCAGGATGGGGAGAGAGCAGCCCTTTCAGACCAACTGCAAAACCCACTTTTCCGATATTATGGACTGCCAGTGGGGCAGGTAATGATGCATCCTGCCTTATACCATCACGGGCACCTACTGGGTCCCCGTGATCGTATAAGGTCAGATTACAAGGGTTTGGTGGCTGAGGGAGGAGTGGAGGACTGACCCGACCTCTGACTGCCTCATTCACGTAACTTCTGAATACCAGGCCCTTAGCTGCGCAGGGGCTGGGGAGCATGTGCAGCACGGTGGCTGGGTGGGAACTGGCAAAGTTGGTAGCCCGTTCCATAGCCATGAAAGGGGCAAAATGCTGACTGGGGATGGTGCAGAGTGGAAGCTATCCAAAAGGGCTGGGCCATAGCCTGACTGACGGTAAACCTCTCGAGTGCTGGATTCGCTTTGTCTCCCAATAACCAGTTATGCAGATCCAGGCATGGTGCCTAAGGGCCACCATCGACGAAACCTCTCTGCCTCGCGAGTCGATTGTGTTGAGTCCACATCGAATCGCAAACTTTGTTGCGTCTCTCTCATCCGCTACAGCTTGGGAGAGTAGGGCAAGGGCCTCCTCTGGGACCACAGGCAGTACTTGCACAACCATATCCCACAGAGCGTGGGACTAGTGGCCCAAGAGCATGTGGTGTTCACAAACCACAATGCTAGGCTGGCAGTGTAAAACATCTTCCCAAATGTTTCAAGCCACTAGGATTCTCTGTCCGGAAGAGCGGTTGGGAACGCATCAGGGTTGACATAATGAGGTGGAAGCCTGGACCACCCAACTGGCAGGGGTGGGGTGTTGGGTGAGGAAACTCCGGTCCCCAAGGGTAGTGGTGACTGTCCTGTTCACAGGAGTCCATGAGTTGGGTTTGGATCAGATACCCATAAGGAGATCGGTGAGGGCCTCATTCAATGGGAGGAGCAGTTCAGATGGGGAGACTCCAGGCTGAAGCACCTCCATCAGGATATTAGCCTTAACTGCCACCAAGGGTAGCTGAAGGTCAAGGAGCTTGTCAGACCTCCGCACCACCATCACAAAAGAAACAACCTCCTCCATAGTCATGGTAGGGAGAAAAACCATGCTAACATGTGGTGAGTATCCAGGCCACTGGCGTCACCCAGTTCCTCACACCAGTCCATATCCTGTTCAATTCTGTTGGATTTCAGGGTCAAGTGACACCTACCATTCCTCCCCAAGGTCAAGCTCATGGGAATAGGGGTCAGGATCCAATCTAGGAGGCAAAGTTCCAGATGGCACCAGATACGGCATAGAGCGACACGCCCCCCCCCCCCTAAGTATCAGAGTCGGGAATTAAAATGGGGATGGTGCCACCCAAGGCGCCAGGAGCGTTGGCATCGGGACCAGCACCTGGGAAAGTCAAGGTGGCACGACTGGTGTCGGTCAGGATCCAGAAGTGAATTCTTGGGGCCCCACTGGTGCTGGGGCCGGACCTGCTGGTGCAGAACCAGCAGGGGCCCCTGTCGACCCCATGGGGATCAAAGACATGCCAAAACGGTCAGGCAACTCAAATATGGCACACATGGCTTTAAAAAACTCCTTGAGTTGTGTTGGGGTCGTTCCATCTCCTGGAAACTTGGGGAAAAGCGGAGTCAGCCCAGGCTCAACCCCAGAGCTAGGACTCGGATGCAGACGCTCCCACATCTCGTCAGCCGACGGACGCAGAGAAGCACGCTTCAACTTCTTCTTGTGTTTTGACTTACCCAAATGTTCAGAAGATTTAAAATGGAATAACAACCTCAGACTCTGCAATGGATCCCGGGACCTTCCTCTCCACCGGGACCTGGCATGGAGTCGCACAATTGGCCGCATGAACTTAAGGGAGTACTCCCTCAAAGCCTTCGGGTTCATCGCGTGGCAGTCAGAGCACAACTTCGGGTCGAGTTTGAGGCACCGCAAGAAAAGAAAATGAAGGTCTATCACTGATATCGGCTGGTGAGAGGCGCCGCACAGTTTGAAGCTGGCCTTCCTAGATGACATACCTGCCCAATTCAGGAGGAGATCCTCAAAAAGGTATTGAGAAAAAGTTGAAAAAGGCACAGTCAAAAAAGACTGAAGGGGTAGCTTTTCCCAGATCGGCGCTGGCTGACACCGAAAGTAAAGAACTGATGTCAGTGCACCTGGATGGGCCCCCCTATATAGGTGCCGCAGACGTCACTTGCAGCTAGAAGTCTCCATCCGATAACGCCCTAAAAGCTACTCCACAGTTGAAAATAAAGTTGAAGAGGTGATTCCTGCAGTGTCAGCTGCATTGGTCCTCTGGCAGTGGCCAGACTATGTTCAGTTATGAGCATTTCCATTCTTGATTTCTGAGAAGGTCCAAATCTATTACTAGGTCCCAAAATTACTTTAGGTTATCATTCACCAAAATGTTTTGTAAGGTTTTTATACTGGCTGTCCCCCACATCTCCCTTCTACCTTTCGCCATTGATGATGATCTTTGAATTGTTCCATTGGGGCACATTAAGATGAAAGAATCTCTTTAACTTGAGTGTCATATGCACTTTCATCCAGGTCTTTTTCGTGGCATCAAGCATCAGAATAGTTGGATCACTTGAGTGTCATACTGATAATATAGACACAATGACCAAGAGGAGTTTCCCAGCAGTTGGCATGCGATGTTGGCCTAATCCAGAGTTTACAGAGAAGAGAGGAAGATGTAGGCGAGGTATGATAGATGGTAGGCGGCATAATGCAGTTCCATATTTGGCAGTCGGAGTCCTCCTGCGGTTATTGAGGCATATAATTTGTCCATTTTGATAACAGGCTGCTGATCATCCCAAATGTATTGTTTGATTAAGTGTTTTTTTTTCCAATTAGAGCTTTCCTTGGGACTTGAAAATGTAACATGCTGAAGAAATAATTAAATCATAGGGCTTTGCCCATTTTAATCATTTGTACCCTACCCCAAAGCAACATTAGCTTCCATTTGAGGAGGGCCAGTCTTGACCTGTCAATCAGCTTATGAATTGTCTTATGTTATCATTAGGTTAATGCTATAACTACTCCAGATGCCAAGATATTTCAACTTGTCCAGCATCCACTGGAAGGAAAGGCTCACTATTACTGTTTTTATGGTAAAGGAGTCAATAGGTAGGGCTTCAATTTTGCCCCAGTTTACTTTATATCCTGAAAACGTCAAAAAAGTGGAAATGATACTCAATTTCGAAAAGGACGAAAGTATACTCAGGGTATCAGAGGTTGTTCTGGATTTGTAGAAGTCAATATAATGTCCTCTGTTTAAAGGAATATTTTCTGTTCACCTGCTTCACAGGATGCCATTAATCTTGTGGGATTTCCTGATTGCTGTTGTCAAGGATTCAAGTATGAGCAGAAAGAGGAGAGGCTACAGAGGGTGGCCTTGCCTTGTGCGATGGCAAACATCCCGGATATATATCTTCCACTTCTGACTGTAGCAGTGGTGGTTTGGTACAGGGGCTCTATTGTGTCAGAGGCTAAAGTTCCTTAAGAGTCTTAATATAGGTTCTTTATCCACATTGAAAGGCTTTTTTTGGCATCAAGAGAAACTGCCATGGCCTCTTGCTGAGTATGCTTTGGTTTCCAAAAGCAATGCATAGTAGTCCGAAAATGGCTGGCTGAAGACTTAGCGAGCACAAAGGCCACCTGGCTCTTGTGCATCAGCAGCAGCAAAAGCTTCCTCAGACTGGTGGTCAAGACCTTTGCCTATATCTGCATATCCGCATTGAGAAGTGAAACGGGTCTATAGCTCGAGCATAATTATGGATCGTTATTTGGTTTTAGGATTAAGGATAAAAGAACTTTACTGAATTCAGGGTGCAGGTTTTCAAGAGAGATTGCCTCACCATAGACCTTGTGTAATAAACGTACCACTACAGTGGAAGTTGTTTTACAAAACTCAAGAGGAATGACATATTTTCCAGGAGCTTTATTTGTGGGCATTGCCTTGATGTTCGTCTGTGATATTGCTGATGCTCATTCATTTAGTCTGCGTAATTGAAGTGTCTCTAAAAAGGTAGTCTCTTTTGATTATGTGTCTCCAGTGTCTGACGACTAGAGGGAGGAAAAGTAGTCTTTGAACATCGTTGCAAGTCTTGTCCCAATACAAACGTTAAGAAAAGACATGCCTTCTCCTCTTGTTCATAGGTCTTGTACTTAAGTCTTCTCAAGGTCCATTCCACTTTTGATATAAAAACAGAGTTGGGCTCACATTGTGCCTTTATTATTCTGATTAATAAAATGAATATTAGTCATCTGCGGTATTGCTACAACAAGGAAGTTATGGCTGTTTCTAATGAGTTCGATTTCTGTAAGTTTTGGCACATCACAATGGCCATATCTTGTCACTATTTGGCCTCGGATTTAGGCCTGGCCAGCTGCCTACAGGAGTTGGGGAGAGGTGACAAGGCCTTCATTCAAGTTTATACAACATTGCGGTAAGTGTGCATTTGTTCTTCATTGGCCGGATTCCTATTTTTCAAGGTCAGCATTCTCCATCAAATGGATTTTGATGCATGTAATTGCATATCAAAGTTCCTCTTAGTTAAGGATTGGTATGAACTTCCATGATAAATAATTGAATAGTGAGATACCACTTGTAAGAGAGTAGAAAGTAAAGAAATAGCCAATCCTTGTTTCTGTGCCATACGCACCCAGCAGAAAAGTATATTGATTCTTGGTGAAGTAAATGCCAAGATTCCATTAGGGAATAGTCTGCCATAAGATCTACGAGGAGCCATTTGTCTGAGATGCATGTTTTGTTTTGTGGACCAGATCTGTCTAACACTGAATCTGGTGTGACGTTCCAGTCAACTCAGGCCAATAATTTGAAATAGTCAATCTCAATCCAGGCTCTACTTATTGCAAAGAAGAATCTAGATGTACCTGTGTTGTGGCAGGTACCACAAAGTAAGAGCCTTGTGGGGATATTTTGGCAAATGTTACGTGATCAGTTTTGTCATCTCAGGTCTTCAGAACCCACACAGGTAAGCTTTGATAAATAAGTAGGGCTACTTTGGCTTTTCTGTAATTGGGCCCAAATGCTACAATAACGTTATCCATCCAGTCTCTTCTTAGTGTATCAGCCGCTAGGGTGACAAGTGAGTTTCTTTCAGTAAGCCAGTGTGAGTTTTTTTTAAGCTAAGTAAGCAAAGACTTTCTCTGCTTTGACGGAGTTGTACCATTCATGTTTAAGGAAGACTCACAAATCATTGTAGACTGTACACTGTAGACATGGTATGAGGGAGCAACAAACCCATCTCAGTGGATGTCAGTAAGGAAAAAATAAAAAGAAATAAATAAAAGAACGGTCTGCTCCAAATGGAGGTCTAAAGGAAAAGTTACTTACCTTTTGTAACGTCTCATTTGGTAGAGACTATATGTAGCTGCAGTTTCCTTACCTTTGAATTCTCCCCAGGTGTCAGACTGGATCTCGAAGATTTTCATAAGCAGTACCTGTGCGCCCTGTTAAGTGGCGTAGACTGGCGAAAAGTACAGTGACGGCCACGCCAAATATATTGTCGCAGGCCTTATATAGGCAGCACCCAGCTGTGATGACTTGAGTTTCTTTTCACGACTTTGACATGTAGAACACTGATCACTGGTGAGTCAAAACTAAGGCCTTGAAAGGGGAGACCCTGCCCCTAGAAATCAGTTGGGGACGATATGTGGGTCGGTAAGGAATCATCAGCTAGATATAGCCTCTTCCACATAAGGCTTTACTGAAGGTAAGTAACTTTTCCTTCTGACAGAGATTTCAAGGTGCAGATTCCTTACCTTTGAATAGATACCCAAGCAATACCAGTCCCTGGAGGTGTGTCTGCAAAGCAAGTTTGGAATAGAAAGTCCAACAGGACCGAATGGGCAAAGTGCCCGTCCCTATTGACCTGACTGTCCAGGCAGTAGTATTTGGTAGACATGTGTAGAGATGCCCACGTTGCTACCTGACAGATGTCAAGGACTGGAACTCCACATGCTAACGCAGTAGTTGGTCAATGGATAGCAGATCTTAATGCAGAGTACGACCCACCTGGAGATGGTCTGCTTCTGCAGAGCCCGACCTTTCTTCGCACCCACATACCCTACAAAGAATTGGTCATCCACCCGGAACTCTTTTGTATGGTCATAGTAGAATGCTAATGCTTATTTTTTAGTCCCAGCGGTGGAGTCTCTCCTCTTACCTAGAAGGATGCAGGGGTGCGTAAAAAGTAGGCAAGATGATGGACTGACCCACATAAAAAGGCATGACCATTTTTGGCAGAGAAGAGTCCCTAGTGCGAAGCACCACTTTGTCAGGGTAGACAGAAACAAATGGCAACATAGATGACAATGCCTGCATCTCACTCACCCTGCAGGCAGATGTGATTGCCACAAGGAAGGCAGTTTTTAGCATGAGAAGCTGGAGTGGACATTTGTGGAGAGGCTAGAAAGGAATGCACATCAGAAAGATCAAAACCAAATTCAGATCCCATTGGGGCATAATGAATGGGGATGGAGGAAAAAGGTGCGTAAGACCTTTGAGGAACCTAAGTACAGACAAAGGAGGTTAATCAGACAAAGCAGAAATAGCAGACAAATATCCCTTAAGAGTGTCAAGAGCAGAGTCCTGCTGGGCAAGGGAAAGGATGAACAACAGGACCTCAGAGAGAGGGGCAGAAAGGGGGTCAACAGACTTGGCTGTGCACCATGCCACAAATTTCGTCCAGCGACAGACGTATACCATTTTGGCGGAGGGACTCCTGGCCGCCAAAATAACATTACAGACTTCGGGAGGAAGGTCAAAGGCTGTCAACTGCTGCCGCTGAATCTCCACACAAGAAGGCGGAGAGTGAATAGGTTCTGGTGAAGGACCTACCCCTGCTGCTGCGACAGAAGATCCTCCCGAAGGGGCAGTCTGATCGGAGGATCGATGAACATGCTCAGCAGCTCAGGATACCAGACTCTCCATGCCACATGGATTACCTGGGCCCAGTTGTTCTTGATCTTCTTGAGAACTCTGGATAGGAGCGGTATGGGCAGTAAGGTGTTCAGGAGGCCTAAACTCCACTCAAGATGAAAATCCTCTCCAAGCAACTGCTGCCTTGGAGATACTGTGCGTTCTCTCTTGAGGCGAGCAGATATTACTAAGGATCTCCCCACTGTTGAAAGAGACCATGTGCCACCTCCAGATGGAGACACCATTCATGATCCGCTAGGCATTTTCAGTTTAGTTCGTCCAATCTGACATTCAGAGAGCCCGCCAGATGTTGAATAACCGGGGATATTGCCTGCTGTTACAACCACATCCAGAGGTGCAGGGTCTCTTGACAAAGGGTCTACGTCCCCACCCGGGCCTGCTTGTTGCAGTACCACATGGTGGGGGTGTTTTCTGTGAACACCTGCACCATCTGTTGCAACATCTTTCCTTTGACAGAGGGAAGAAAGCCTTTCCATGCAAGCCGGATCACAAGGAGCTCCAACAAGTTGATGTGGGGGCCTGTTTCTGCTCGAGACCAGATGCATCTGATCTCCACCTCTCCCAGATGGCCACCACAAACCAAGAGTGACACATATGTGACTGTTGTCAGATCTGGCTAGAGAAGGGAAAGGGATCTGCCTCGGACCCAACTGCAGTTTGTCACCCACCACTACAGAACTTGTGCAGTTCCCTCCGAGCTCTTTACCTTGTTGGAGAGATTTCCCTGATATTGCATCCACTGCAACTTCAAGTCCCACAGCAGAGCATGCATATGCTATTTGGCAGTGTCACCAGTAGGATTCAGGAGACCATGAAGCTAAGCAACCTCATGGTCATTCTCACCGAAATCCAGAACAGAGGCTGAAACATCAATATCATAGCCTGAATATCCTGGATTTGCTGCTTCGGAGGACTGGCCCGAAACTGCTCTGTGTCCAGAAGACCTTCGATGAAAGGGAGCGTCTGTGAGGGAGACAGCTGTGACTTCAGCACATTTATAGTGAACCACTGCAAATGCAGGTCTGGCATAATCTGGAGACAAAGACAATAGCCAGGGGTGAGCCCACCTTCAAAAGTCAGTTGTCGAGATAAGGAACACTGAAAGCCCTGACCTCCGCAGATGAGCTGCAACCACCGCCATCACCTTGGTGAACACCCAAGGGGTGCTGATAAGGCGAAAGGGGAGCACAGTGAACAGGTGCCAACAAAGAGCTTGTCCATAAAAGAAGCTTGGACATCCACTGAAAAGCCAGACATCCTAAGCACGGCATGGTGCCTCAAGGCCACTGTTGAAGAAACCGCTCTGCTTAGCGAGTTAGTCGTGTTCAGTCCGCAACAAACTGTGAACTCTTCCGCGTCCCTCCCTTTGGCAACAGCCTGAGAGAGTACAGGATTATAATCTTACTAATTTATTACAGAATCATGGCTTAAAACAGACTCTGCTCCAGAGATCTTGCTGGCAGTTCTCCTTGATTACTGGTTAAATCATGCTGATGGGAACTTTAAACGCTGTGGAGATACCACTTGTATATTTAGAGAAACTTTTGGACTCTCTTTGTTTAACATCCCATCATCACTGGGGCTGAATCCTTAGCCCTCATGATCTTGACATCTTCATGATCTTTCTTTATATGCATGGTTATATTTACATTGTTCGCCCTAGAACATATTTTATCCTTTCCTTTTTGGAATCTGTTGCCTCCTACTTTTGAATTCTAATAAACTAATTCTGCTAGGAGGTTTTCATATTCATATGGAAGATAAATCAGATAAAGAGGCCCAGAACTTTCAGTGCTTTACTGATGCCATGAATTTAGAGAGTCTCTTTACTGCCTCTAACTCATCATTTCAGCTCTACTTTGCACTTAATTTTGAGTTCCTCTTCTTTCAAAACCATTCATAAGACTACTTGTCAAACAACCTTGTGCTAATTTATAATGTTCATCTAACAAATGCAAACAATTACACCTCTTCAAAACAAGCAGATATGTACAGACCTTGGAGTACAAAACTTAGAAGAAAGAGCATCTATTTAGGACGCTATATGCCCTAATTTAAAATTTGATGATCCTACTTGTAACTCTAACTTAGTAGATTACTAGGTTTCTACTTCCCTTGGCACTCTCAGAATACAGAAACCTAAAATAAATTGTCCATCTGGTCCATGGCTCAATATGGAGCTTAAATCTACGAAAAATGTCTGCAAAGTGCTGAAAAGAAAATGGAGGAAAAATTTGCAGCAGCAGACACATCTCTCTATAGCAGTGGTTCCCAACCTTTTGACTTCTGTGGACCCCCACTTTATCATTACTGGAACACATGGACCTCCTGTGAATCTAAGCAGTCGCGGACCCCCTGAGGAGTCTTCGCGGACCTCCAGGGGTCCCTGGACCACAGACTGGGAACCACTGCTCTATAGAGTTTAACTTCAATCATATAACAGCTTAGTCAAAGTTAATAAAGCAGAATATGCAAAGAAGAGGCTCCTTTGTTAGAAATATCTGATAGGGAGGTATTCAAGCCCTATAAAAGCATAGCATGCCCCAAGTTGGAAGATAACATAGTTAGTCCATCATAAGAGCTGTGTGATAGGCTGTAAGGTTTTTTCTCTGACTGTGAGGAAATGCCTCTTTTTGTATGGTGTTGCTGGTTTTTCCACTCTGAGTGCACTAAGGCTTGCTAGCCAGACCACAGTGCCAGTGCCCTGACCCCCAAATCATGTATGTAACATTGGCTATACACAACTGGGAGAGGCTAACTTACCTGTAAGTCCACAGTATGCGGTACCAGGTCCTGTAACTTAGAGAGTCCCCCACAGGGATTGAAGAACTAGTGCCACCATGGGGGTGTCAAGAGTAAAATGAGTCTCCCAGTCCCCGCCACTGCACATTGGAAGGGCAGTTTCAAATTGCTAGCCCAGCTTTGCCATTTAAAAGTCATGGCAAAGTCCTCTGATCCCCTGAAACATGTGTAAGTCACCCCTATGGCAGGCCTACGAGACCTAAGGAGGGTGCAACTTATTTCCTGGGCAGAAAATTTATTTTACATATTCTGACAGTAAAAACACCAAACTGATGTTTTTACTGTGGAAAGACTTGGTTATCCGTTGGTGAGTGCAGAGTAACACGCTGACCCCTCAGCTGTGCTAACTCCTGAACGGTGAGACCAAAGAGGGTACTCCAAGTTATCAAACAACTTGTTACATTAAGCTCAACTTGGTTCTACATTCTAAATTAATGTAACAAGCTACAGTGTGCAACTTTTACAAAGATGCCACTTTGTTGCCTTCATTCTCCTGTGTCCTTAACGGTTGTACATGAAGCTTGAACCAGAGATAATGCTCTGCCTTCCCATGGAGACATGCTAACTCACAAGAAAGGAGGCAATGGGGCCTGTACAGGAGAAAGGTGTTACCTTCTTCCTGCAGGATGCAACACGGCTGTTGGTTCGAAAGGCGAGCTTAAAAGATACAGCCACCTTTGAAGGTTAAATGGGGAACACTTTGGAGATCAGCATCTCCATTGTTTAGGCAAACTAGCTGGCAGACGGAAAGAAGGGAGGAAGCTTATTTTCAAACTGGTTTCCCAGGTGCATGTAGCCCCCTTTGTAGGCACATCTCTGGGTGGTGCTAGAGAGCTCTGGATGCCAAGAGAGGAGCTCTACCATCTTCATTTTTGGGCAAAACGGTGCATCCTGGGATAGCCAGATGCCACACTTCCCAAGAAGTGATCATCAGGAGGTGGGGACCTGGTAGCCCATTGGCTACCAACCACTCCCTACCCTAAGGGCATTTTCTATACATAAATAGGACCACTGGCGCTCAAAATTCAGATCACAGCTGGACTAGAAGGAGGACTGTCCTGCTGCGCCAAGTCCCTAGGGAAGAGAGTTTGCACCAATGTGGACTGCACCTGGTGGCTAGCAAAGGAGAGCGACTATGCCTGCTGTGTCCTGCCCAAGGAGAAGTCTTCTCCAGAGCCCAGCCAAAGCAAAGAGACTCCCAGGGCCAGCCAACTGAACTCCTTTTCACAGCACAGGGACACAACAGCTAAAGAAGCCTGCAAAAGGTGAGTGGTAGCCTAGGTCCCCCAATTGCTGTGCCCTGCCATCGTGCAGTGCCAGGGACCAGTGTTAGAAATGGGGTCTTTGGTTGGCAGTCAGGTTACCCCTTGTCCAAGCAAGGACTCTCACTCGAGTCAGGGTAAGTCACACACAATCCAAATTATCCTGTGCCCACCCCCTCTGGTAGCTTGGCACTGAGCAGTCAGGCTTAACTTAGAAGGCAATGTGTAAAGTATTTGTGCAATAAATCATGCAATAAAACAGTATAGACACCACAAAAATACACCACACAGGTTTAGAAAAATATAGAATATTTATCTGAGTAGATTAAGGTCAAAACAATCAAGATTTTATAAGTACAAGTTGAAATCTCACTTTTGTAATGATAAGATGAGGTTTAAGTTCGTAAAAGCATCAAGTGTCTTTTGTAAGCATAGAGTATCTGGTTTGCGTCTAAATATCCGCATGAGACCGCAGAGGAACAGATGCGTTGAAAACAGGGTAATGTGTGTTGGTTTCTTCGGGCCCACACAGATGCGTCAATGCCTTTCCACGCAGCAAGGGTTTGCGCCGATTTTCGGCGCACAGGCTTGGAACCTCTTTGGGTTGCGGGGTATTCGGACGCCCAGGGGACGATGCGGAGAAATCCTTGGCATGCAGGATGAAGTCACACGAACTGCGTTAATCCGGTGGTCGATGCGGGGAAATTTCTGTTGCACGGCAGGGGCTACGTCGATTCCTCTCGCAGGAAGTCAGACTGCGTCGTTCCGGTTTGGCGATGTGTCGATCCGGTGGGCCGTGCGTCAAAGTTCCGGTCACAATGCTGGTGCTGCGTTGAGCTCTACTCGGGGAGCCGGGCTGCATCATTCAGGTTCGGCGACACAGTGATTTCCTCACCGCAGGGCAGGCTGTACATTGATTTTCACCACACAAGGAGTTCTTTGCAGAGATTAAGTCTTTTTGGCCCTGAGACTTCAGGAAACAGGAGGCAAGCTCAATCTAAGCTCTTGGAGAGCACTTCTCAGCAGAGCCATAGGGTTATCTGTGTGAAATCACAAGGGAGCTGTCAACTAACTCAACCAGACGAGGATTGGAGGACACAGAACGATTTAAGTGCAGAAAAATAATCACTTTCTAAAAGTGGCATTTCTAAAATAGTAATATCAGATCCAACTTCACCAGTCAGCAGGATTTTGTACTACCATTCTGGCCATACTAAATATGACCTTGTTACTCCTTTCAGATCAGAATCTACCACTCAAACAGTATATGAGGGTAGCCCTAATGCTAGCCTATGAAAGGAGCAGGCCTCGCAGCAGTGTAAAACGAATTTAGGAGTTTTACACTACCAGGACATATAGAACACATATGTTCATGTCCTGCCTTTTCCTTACATAGAACCCTGCCCTATATGTAGAGAAAGGGGAGTATAAGGCTTGGCAAGTACTTTTAAATGCCAAGTCGAATTGAGACAGACACGGCACACACAGGCCTTGCAGTGGCAGGCCTGAGACATGGTTAAGGGCTACTTATGTGGATGGCACAACCAGTGCTGCAGGCCCACTAGCAGTATTTTACAGGCCCTGGGCACATGTAGAGCACTTTGCTAGGAACTTACAAGTAAATTAAATATGCCAATTGGGTATGAGCCAATGTTACCATGTTTTAAGGAGACAGCATATGCACTTTAGCATTGATTAGCAGTGGTAAAATGTGCAGAATCCTAAAACCAGCAAAAGCAGTGTCAAAAAGTGGAGGGAGGCAGGCAAAAAGTTGGTTGAGGGTGACCACCCTAAGGTTGTCAGGTCTAACAACCAGGACCTGGGCTCAGAAGTTACACCCGAGTCTGCTGGACTCCGGAGAGTTGTCAGAGCGCAGCTTTGTTACCTAGAAAGCAAGCTACAGCTTGTAGAAGGATTTGGCTGTGACGTGACACTGGATGACTGGTAGCCAGTGGCGACTGGACTTTGGCTTGACCAGACGGGACCTCATGGACACTGAACCCTGTGTCCATGACTCCCTCATCATCTTTGTGGACTGAGGAGTCCCTGCAGGAAACCCCCCATCAACCATATTGCATCCACAGCATCCCTGAGAATCTGCAAGCATCCTTTATCCTCAATATCAAGACCACTGCCATAGGAAACCACTGAACAAAGATAAAGTGACAAACTGCTGGAAGTCTGCTTCTTCTGAGGAGCTAACTGTTTCTAAGGGTCTTGCTGGTCCCCCTAACTGTCTCCCTGCTGAGTTGGTTGCCCCAAGTACCTCTAACCTACCATATTGCAACTTGACAACCTTTTGCCCAAAAGGTTTCTAGGTGTCAAATTGTTTGAATTTGTCAGTGCTTGTTCATGGTTGAGTGAAATGCTTTGAATTATTATATCTAGACCTTTCTATATCTCCGTAATGTTCCAGGGGTCGGATTTCTTTGGTGCCTTGTCAATTTTCTTCTTCAATTGTTTGGATCTGTTTAAATGCTTTACACTTGTTCTGAGACAATGGTTGACAAACAGCTCACTGATTTTCTAGAGTCTATTCAATGTTTGCATAAGGCACAATCTGACTCCTATCCATTGGTCACTTTAGCTTCTGGTTAAAGTGACCAATGATATAAGATATATCATTGTATGATTTTGGAGTGTCAGCCCTAATTTTGTTAGACTTATTGGCAGCCTTTGATACCATCTCCCACTGCATGTTTCTGAAATGTTTGTGTGTGATGGGATTTCAGGCAAACTTCAAGAATGATCCTCCATCTTTCTACAGGACCAGACTCAAACTGTGGCCCTGAGTAAGTATAGATCTCACCAAACTTGATTGCTACAGGACTTCCCCAAGGCTCAGAACAAGTTACTGAGCTTCAGTAACACCTTTTCTGGTAAAGCTGCTATCTTACCACAGATTCCTTACCTTAGAATATTCCCCATGTGTCAGATTGGACCAGGACATTTTTCTGAGCAGTCCCCTTGTGCATCGGTAGGTGGCGTCAGACGGCTTTATGTAGCATTGTCCACGTCGGAAGTGACAATACAGGTGCCACCCCAGGCAAATGGACACTGGTTTTGTGACTAACTTTCCACTCTAGAAGCACTAAGCCAATGTGAGGTTTAAAAGTAGTGTGCCAGATTGAGGTACTAGAAGAAGTAGTGACAATTTGCAGAACGGGAGAATGGGAGGGTTGGTTAGGAAGCTGCAGCTAGACAGAGTGTCTACTAGTTAAGGCATTACTGAAGGTAAGTAACTTGTTCATCTGACAGAGACTTCTAGCAGCAGATTACTTATTTTAGAATAGATTATAAAGCAATCTCTTCTGGAGGACCAAGTGAGTGAAATGCCCATCACTCCAGACCTGAATCTTTAGGAAGTAGTGTTTTGGCAAACATGTCCAGCGAAGCCCAGGTAGCTGCCTGACAACTGTCCAGGGCTGGGACTCCGCAAGCTATTGCAGTGGTTACAACATTGCCTCTGGTGGAATGAGACAACAAACTTCAAGGAGCTGCTTTTTGATCACTGCATTGGAGATCTTTAGGCTAAGTACATTTAATCCAGGGATTGTTCTCTTGTGCACCTCCAAAAAAGAAGGAAAGAGAGGCTTTGCTCCAACAAAACCCACAAAGAGCTGAATGAGAGCTGAACGTCCACCCATAACTCTTTAGTACAATCAATGTAGAATGAGAACGCTCTATTTGGATCTAGACAGTGGAGTCTCTCCTCTTCTTAGGATGGGTGGGATGGAGCTACTAAGGACAGCAGTGTGATGTTCTGTCTGATGTGAAAAGGTGTCACAGCCTTGTGTAGAAAGACACAGGTTCTAATGACCAGTTTACCAGAACGAAAGTAGTATACAAAGGTTTGACTGAGAGCACCTGCTACAAGGGCTAAAAAAGGTGAGCATATCAGAAAAATAAGAACTACATTAAAGTCCCATTGGGGTATAATGAAAGATGTGGGAGTAAAAAGTTGGTAAGCCTTTCAGGAAGTGTGTCAGTGCAGGTGATTTGAACAAGGAGGCTGGATACGGCAACCACAAGAAAGACGTTATGGCCAAAGAAACCCTTCTACTGTGTCCAAAGCCAGACCTTGACAGGCTAGGGACAGACCAAGCAATAAAATGCCAGACAATGAATGCAGACAGAGGGTCAACTTGTTTTGCAACGCACCAAGCTACAAATTTGTTCCATCAACAGAAGTATACTGTTTCCACTGATGGATGCCTGGTTGCTAAAATGGCATTACACATTCTGGAAGGAAGGTCAAACACTCTCAGCTGTCCCCACTCAATCTCAACAGATGTAGGTGAAGAGGGTGCAGGTTCAGGTGGAGAACCCTGCCCAGTTACTGTGACAGGACATTCTCCAGAAGAAATAGCATGAATCGAGGACTGATGTTAATGTTCAGGTGTTTGGGATACCAGACTATCGGTCATGAAATTTCAAGCCACAAGTATGAGTTAGGCACAGTCGTTTCTGATCTTCTTCAGAACTCAGGACAGGAGTGGTATCAACAGAAAGGCCATTCCAATTGAGATAAAATGGGTCTCTGAGCCAGAGCCACCTTGAAACTCCAGCGCACAGAAGTGCTGACATTGCGCGTTCTCAGCTGTGGTGAATAGATCTAACCAAGGTTCATCAAAGACACAGAAGAGACCTTGCCTCACCTCTGGATGGAGATACTATTTGTGATCCGCAAGGCATCACCGGCTGAGTTTGTCCACCCTGGCATTAAGGAGCTGCCAGGTGGTACACTACCAGGAAGACGTCTAAAGTTCCAACCATGTCCAGAAGAGCAGAGCCTCCTGGCACAGAGTCTAGGACCCCACTACGCCCTGTTTGTTGCAGAAAATTGGTGGAGGTGTTGTCCGTAAACACTTGAAACAGCATTCTCTTGATGGGTAAGGTAAATGGATTTGCCACTGACCCAACCTTGGTTTGTCAGCCACCACTGCAGCTCTTTTGCAGTTCCCTCAGACAGCTACACCAGATTGAGAGATTTCCCTGATTCTCAATCCATTGGAACTTCAGGTCCTAGTGCAGAGCCGGCATATGCCAATGGGCATGTTTTGCCAGCAGAATGAATGAGGCACAGCAGCCTCAGAACTGGTCTCACTGAAATTCAGGATAGAGGCTGAAACATCTGTATCATAACCTAAGTATCTTAGACTGGCTGCTCTAGAAGATAGGTGCAAAATTGCACTGTGTCCAGAATGGCTCAGAAGAAAGGGAATGTTTAAGAGGTGGTTAGATGTGACTTTGGTTCATTGACAGAGACCCCAGGGAATGCAGGAGGTCCACCGTAGTCTGGAGATAGGAGACAACTGCATGGGGTGAGCCCATCTTCAACACCTAGTCATAGAGGTAGGGAAAGATTTGCATCCCTAGCCATCGCAGATAGGCTGCAACCACTGCCATCACCTTTGTGAACACTTGAGGAACACTGCGACTGGAAACGCTCCTACCCTACCATGAACCACAGGTAATGTCAGTTGGATTGGCTTGTTGGAAATATGGAAGTATGAGTCCTACAAGTCCAGTGCTACTATCCAGTCTTCGGGATCCAGGGCAGACAGAACCTGAGACGGAGTGAACATTTTGAACTTTTCCTTTTTCAAGAAGTATTTGAGAGGGTGAAGGTCTAAAATAGAAAGGGGGCCTCCATTCTTTTTTAACACCAGAGAGTAGTGTAAATAGCAACCATGACCTACTTCTGATGGAGGAATCCTTTCGATACCACCTTTGACCAAAAGAACCTGTACATCCTGGTGCAAGATCGAGAGGTAGTCCTCTGTCAGCCGATCAGATGACAATGCCAAAGGTGGTGGAGTTTGTTGGTGCTGTATCATGCATCAACCAGTTGCCAATGATGTTGTGAAGGAATATTAAAGGGGATTTGAGGCTGCTGTGGAGGGAGAAGATCTGACCTTGGTTCCCACGAGATTTGAGGGAGCGGAGCCACATTTGCTGCCACAAAAGGACTGAGGCACCTGTTGACCATGGTGGGTAGGGATAAAAGAATGCTGCTGATAGCCTCTACTGTCGCCATGAAAGGAATGGAAGGCAGATTGCGGTTGTCATGGGGCCAGGGTGAGCCCCAACGTCCTAGCGGTACCTTGCTATCCTTAAAACGCTCAAGCACCAAATCTGCCTTGTCACCAAACAGGTGAGTGCCTTCAAAGGCCATGTCCATAACAAATGCCAAGACATTCCCTGAAAAGTCAGTTGTCCTCAGCCAGGTGCGACGTCTAAGTGCCACGGTAGAAGCAATGGCTCTACACAGTGAGTTGGTGGTATCCAATCTGCAGCAAATATTGAACTGTGTTGCATCCCTACTATCAGCAATAGCTTGAAAGTGTATGGCTCAGACCTCCTCCAAGACGATAGGCTGAACTTGCACAACTGAATCCCACACAGTGTGGGAATTATAGGCCCAATAAGCACACTGTGTTGACACACTGCAGTGCAAGGCTGGTGGAATAAAAAATTAACTTTTGAAACCTATCAAGCCTATTCTCTATCCAGTGGTGTGGAAGGGAACATGACAGGTTGTCTTTGGAGGTAAAGTCCAGGGCTTCAGGGTAAGGTGCTGGGTTTAGAAGGCTGGATACCAGGGAGATGGGCGATTACAGCAGGCTATGGTCCTTTGCATGGGAGTGCCTGTGCAGGGCTTGGCTGAAGTTCCGAACAGGACATCAGTGGTAGATTCATTAGAGGGGATTAGTAATTCTGGGGAGGAAACCCTGCGTTGAAGCACATCTGTCAAAATGTTAGTTTTGACTTCAACTGAGGGCAGTATCAAGTCCAAGACCTCAGCCTCCCTCCATGGAGACGACCATCGCAAAGGAGGCCCCTTCCTCAGTAGCAACTGTGGAGTGAGATGAAACCAGTGTCTGGTGAGGTAGCCAGACCACTGGCATCAGCCTGTGCCTCATACCAATTATCTTCGGCCACAGAATCTTGTAGGGGTTCGGTATAACTGTAGGGATTCTCAGATCCCCTCTATTCAAGCTCCTCACAGGGTCTTTCAGAAAAATAGGGCTCTGCCTCTAATTCAGACCATCTGGGTCCAGTTGGTGCCAGTGCCTGCTCCATATCGGAGTCAGGAATCACGATGGGGTTTGCGCTGCCAGAAACAATGCCAGTGGAACAGACCCTGGAGGAGGTTGCAAACTCACAGTTGGGGCTGATCTGGATCCACTAAAGGATACTAAAGGACCAACTGGTGTTGAGGGGAAACCTGCCAGGGGAAATCCAGTTGTGCCGCTCCTGATTCTTTGGGGCCCAAGAGCGTCCCAGAGGGGTCCAGCTCCACAAAAATGAGGTGCATAGCCTCACAGAACTCATGTAGTTGGGCAGAGGGTGTACTGGCAGTGGGAAACTCGCAGAAGTGCAGAACAGGCTCAGGTCCAGGCTCCACTGGAGTGGGGTCAATATATTTTCCCGTGCCTCCTCCAATGACTGGACCGGTGTGGAGAAGTCGAAGAGCCCTTCGACTTCTTGGACGACTTCTTCTGTGACTTACCTGAAATTGTCCTGGATCATGGTAATGACCGGCATGAGCGAGTCAGTGTGGTCCTGGGACCTGGAGTGGTGCTGAGTCAAGTGTCGAGCATCCAGCAGCTTTATGGCTCGCTCGCGGGTGGCCTTTGGGTGCACAGTTTTACACACCAAGCAGGTCTTGGAGTTGTAGTCTGGCTCCAGGTACTAAAGGCACACCAAGTGGTGGCCTGTCACAGACATGTGCCTGTGACAGGCACCTCAATGCTTAAAACCAGTTATTTTTTTAGGGTACATAGTCCAACAAAATGAGAAAAAAGGCAGACTAGTGTACAAATATCAACAATAAAGCCGCACAAAAACAGTCAAAAAATGACTGAGGGGAGCTTAATTAGGATTCGTGCTAATGGCAAGGCAAAGAAGGGACAGAGATCAGCACGCTGTGGTGGCACCAATATAGGCACTGGACAAGTCACATTCAGTGTGGACGATGCCCATGACACCATGTGGAGCTGAACAACACCATCTACTGGCATCCAAGGAGACTGCTCAGAAAAGTTTCCAGATCCAGTCTGATGCCTGGGAAATATTCTAAGCTAAGGAATCTGCATCTAGAAGTCTCTATCAGATTTGAGTCCTCCTCCATGCAGTCTGCATGTGGATCCTCTTACCTTGCTCACTGATTCTTTCTGCATTTCATACATAAGCCAATGACATCCAGGCGATTGTTAGACTTGATGGTGACATGACTAAGGTTGCTTGCAACCTTAGAAATTGTAAAATGAAGTTGCTGGATGAATGAACCAAAGCTCTTATCCCTAGGTTGTGATAAAACTGAAATAACTGTGTTTGGGCCAGGAGCAGAATAGACCACTGACTGCTGGCCGCAGACATTATGGGCTTTTCCCTCTGCCTCACCTCATGCTCAGAATCTGACTTTCATATAACTTATCAAATCCATCTTTATTGCTGGTTTCTGTCAGTTATTAATTATCAGGAAAATACTCTCTCACATACCCGGCCTCAAGGAAACACTTCATGCAAGCACTCATTCTGTCTAGAATGGACTACTGCAATGCCCTGCGGGTTGACTCACCTAAACACATTGCACAAAGATTGCAGCTGCTTCATATCATAACTGCAATGGTCATCCTGGGATTAAAGAGAAGCTCATCCATCTACCGTCATCTGCAAAATCTCCATTTGCTGCCTGTTATATCAAAATATGTTAGTTCAAGGCTTTGCATCGCTGACTGAAGACTGTTTATAACACCAGCCAAAAAACCCACGTCATCTCTATTTTCCTGGTACAAACCACAATGGAATTTTAGATCTCAATATACATTTTTGGTCAAAACCCCAATATTTAAAAAGACCTGATTGGGAAGCTGCTCGTTAGTGGTTGAGACACGTAAGGCAAGTGTCAGAACCCTTTTCAGAGGGCCATTGGGCATACAGGGGCCTTTTACTCCTGATGTTCTGGGGGCATGACCTACTACAGATCCCCTTATAGGCTGTGGTCAATCAGTCAAGGGTCCCTCGGGGAGGAGCGGGGTACATACATTTCAGTGAACATCACAACTCATAGCTCAAAAGTCACACAGTATGAACACTAAATCAATGTTCAGTCAAATACTTGCTTTTATAGAATCAAAAGAAGTACTTTATTGTTAACTCTACACACGTAAAGGTAGACATTCAGAAGCAACAATACAATCTCCCTTGAGGTAGGGGCTAGTAGTTGTCAGGCAAATCCATGTTCCACCCTCTTTCATGTAACGTGTTCGGGGTTATTCCCCATTCACTGGTGGCAGCATCCAGGGAATGCACAGTACTAGGCCGGACTAAACAGTTCATCTCTGACTCTTCAGGATTTTAGTCAAAAGTGTCTATGGTGCTGCAGCACCATTAGTAGCGAGCCCCCGGGGCATGACTTGATATCCACAGTGCAAAATATACCCTACCTGACAGCACACTACCATATACCACCCCTCACAAATCAAACCCTAGACTCTCCCCTTCTATGTGTCAACACTTCTCATTCCAACTACTTCTGTTTTGAGCAAACTTACCCTTACCTAGCACACAATCTGTTTGTCATAACCTGTGCACGTCCCCTCATTCCATGTATAAACACACAACTTCTGACACTACCACATCTCAAACTGCCCAATCATGTGTACACACTAAACCAGAAGTCTCAACTGCTAGCACACACATCCATTAACAACTCAAGCCTTGGAATGAGCAGCTTCATGTCCTCCAAAAAAGGAGGAAAGAGAGGCTATCAGGCCACAAGTAAGGGGGAGTACCTAGGTGTATGGTGTTACATTGTGCCCCACTGTCCTGTGTAACCTATTCTCAGGGTGTTTTTAAACCCTCCTACCTACTCATGGAAGCCTTTTGTGGGATTATCTTTGAAAGTTTATGGGGGAAGTATCAAGGGACTTCACACACCAACTTTCTATCGCCTAAAGAGGTGCAAATGAGCAGCGCGTTTGCGGTTTGAAGCTGGACGAAGACAACCAATAAAAAGCAAACATGCATGAAAAGCATGTTTGACTGTTTAAAAATATACGACAATCATATTTTCTTTACTCTCTAAAGGCAGTTTAAAATGTAATGCCTAGTTTCAAAGGTGTGTTTAAACAGGTGTCCCTTGCAGGTATTTCTGAACTCGTCTATACAATAAAAGGTGGAAAACGCGTTTATTTATTAAGAGTAAAACAAAGCAAAACATGATCTTTTCACATTTTTACAAACTTGTTTTCATAAAATAGGCCTATTATAAAATATAAGTAAGTAATACTGAAAAGGGTGCAACATTACTCTTTGTGACGTCACTTTATGTGACATTGTTGCGATTTACATATTCCAATTAGTCCCCCTACTATTTTCCTTAGGATTGTACCCAGTCACATATGGGGGCTAGGAAACATGGGTGTCGGGAACAAGGAACAGAACCCAACAGCATTACGGAAACTGCTCCAAGCATCAAATAAATATAAAGCCTATGTCCCGCTATCAACCCATAACCTAATGGAAAATATTGGCACTATGCCAATATAATGAAATATCTGAGCTTTTACTAGTGGTTCTGGCACTCATGTAGCTGGACCTTCACGGCAGCTTCTGCCGCACTAGTCTCAGTCACTGGAAGAGCATTCCACTCATGCAGCCGATAAGAGATCCTCCAGGAACCAACTTGCAAGGCCTCAAGTCCTAACCCCAGTGCAAACCACCGCAACAGGACAAGCCACAACACGCTTCAGATTCACTAAGGTGAGATTGGATAGTTACAAGATCCTTCATGAGCATAACCCACACCTGTAACCCACCCCCACCTAATAGAAGTGACTGTTGCAACAGAGAATCTCTGCCAGAGTCAGCCTTTGCTAATATAGCACCCTGGGCGTGGGCGTAGAGAAATTTGGAACACTTACTGAAGGTAGTCAGTGCCGGATTAAAACCTGTGACGGTCCCTAGGCAGTAGAAATTTCTGGGGCCCCCTCGCAAATTATCTCCTAATACGTTTTTAATTTTAGTAACTAACAATTTTAATAAACCAATTGTATTACACAAAACTAAACATTACAAATACGTAGTTTTGCACCATTTTTTTTAATAACAAACTGACAGCTGACAGTAGATGAGCTTTTAAGAGACAAACTGTTTTGTGAATCTGATGTCTATGGTTTACGATCTTTAAGATAATGAGTACATTACATTAATACAGTATTTTCTCTATAGAATTTTTAATGTAAAGTTTTTGTTTCTTTGAGTTGATTCCTTTTTTTCTATCTTCTGGGAAACAATTTAAGGAATCTTGATTGTAATTTTCTTTCAAGATCAAATCTATATTATTTTGATCTGTTGTCGCAGGGCCCCTAAAAGGAATGGGGCCCATAGGCCGGTGCCTACTGCGCCTATTTGGTAGTACAGCACTGTTGGTAGTGAATTAAATGAGGCAGCAGGGGGTCCCTTTTTGTTCACTGATCAGTACCTGGATGGGAAGGGACTGGACCCTGAACAGAAACATCCCAGGACCTCCCCCAGTTCACCTAAATCACTGACAGCTTATCTGGCTCATGCAGATGATGGTTTTGTTGATGAGTGTCAGCAGGGGCCCGGGAGTGAGGGGAGGGCAAGGAAGGAGACTAAAGCCTTGTTAAAAAACATCTCTTTAGTATGATAAAGACTAAAATCACTTTAAACTGGCAAATTACACAGGCAGGACAACGTTGGAGCAAGATGATGAGGGCGCTGCGTTTGGCATGACCTTAATGCACACAGCTCCATGCGCCCCTAAAAACATTGGTGCCCTGGGGCCAGCTCGACCACGCTTAAGGCAAGCCCTGATACTCGGCGACAGAATCTCAATCGCACATCCAAATCTGCTCACAGTCCTTCCCGCCAAATCTGTGAGAAATTCTCCATGCACTATGAAAAACGCGCAGTAGCATAACTAATACAGGAACTCAGTTCTCCAGAGCTGTCTATCTCAAATGCTGCGTGGCCGAGGGATGGCAGCTCAAAATGAAAACAGATGTAAAGAACCCTCGGAGCCCTGGTCTGCCCTGGTTCCCATCAGCTGCGGGTGATAAAAGGCTTTCCTCTTGCAGCCCCCTTGAACGGCCGTGCTGACATATTGTCCTGCCCGCAAGAACATTTTGCAGATGTAAATGAGAAGCTTTTTATCTTCATCCCACATTTTTTCCCGCCGCAGATGAAACCCTCCTGACACCCGAGCGAAAAGAGCCGCTCGGAAGCCATTAAACCGGTTTCCATCAAGCATTCGCCTGACCCTGCGAGTCCACAGAATCTATCAGACTGTCTATTTAGAAAAAACGATTCCTGAGGGGGCGGCAGATTCCCCCCTCCGGGCCGGCGAGGGGGTGCGAACTGCAGAGGCAGCACTTCGATCCCCGCAGAACATTAAATCCGACGCTGCCACTCGAGCCCGCGCGGAGGGGAAATGAATTTCCACGAGTCAAATAGGCTGCCGTATTTATTTATTTTCTTCGGCTTTTGTTCAGCGTTTTATCGACATGCAAACTGAAAGTGAATGCGGGCTGGACGGAAAATGAATTACTGTCGAGAGGCGCGTTGTCTGACTGTTAGTCTCCTCAGCATGCACGTGTGCAGGCAGCCGTGTGCCGCGGGTTCTTAAGTGGATAACACGCTCGCCGTGTGGAGCGCCCGAGTCCGCTCCTCAGGAACAGGTATGTGCTCAGCAGGTCTGCGTATTAAGATCTGTGAGTGTTCGTGAGCAGGGCCAGTCCTAAATCGGATTGACCATATATGATAGCGCCCTGAACGGAAGAACATTTGGTGTTTGTTGTGGGGGTAGTTGAGGTGGTATGTATCAATCTGAACTCCCTTGGCTCTTTTCCAGGCCCACTCCCAGGGGGTACAAACAAAGCCACCAAGTGGGACTAGGTGGAAGGGGGCCTGCCACTCGACAGACTCAGCTCGTTTTGGATCTTTGCCCTAGCCCCCTTGGGTTGGATCTGAGAGACTGCAGATTTTTACACTAAGGAGACTACACATAACCTTCCGCTGGAATCCTGAAGCCTCCCTTAATTCTTTTATACAATGTATGTGCCACTGAATGGTTTGTGTAAGTACTGAACCAAGGAACCGTTGCTGTCAAGTTAACTGGAGAGGGAGCTTTGCAGAACTCAAACTGGTCATTGTTGCTTTTTGGTGCCTTTCTCTCTGGACTTTTTATAACACTTGGATTCTGGATAGGATGCCTTACCACAGAACGAACAACAGTGCTAGAATATACAGGTTACCGGAGGTTGGGTGCAGGTATGCCAGTAGAAATTCCACAAGCCCAATTCTTTGTACCCCTTGCCGGGCCACTAGCGACCCCAATCCCTGCCTGAAAGGGCAGGTTACTTGAAGCGTCTGGCCGCTTCATGTGATGCAGCCAAGTGACGATGTTAATCTGGTCCCATCCCAGGGTGTGCCTATTGGCTTTAATCCTCCTGAACTCCTTACCATAGTCTTTTCAGGCTGACCCATAATCATCATAGGCATCCACAATCCTATTCTGATACAAGCCAACAGCACCCCTGGGTGACAAAAACGTTCTGCAAAAATGGCCTGTTAAGTCAAGAAACGCCTAATCCAATTCACATTTGTTTCTTCAACTTTTTTCTTGTACACTCAATGGCCACTGTCCGTAAGATGTGAATATTAATTACAATGTTTGTCCTCCTCTTTCTCAGACTTATCAACCAGAAAGTAAAAAAATGTCCATATGTGCACCCTTCCATATCATCTTTTTCACCTCCATTGACACATGCAAACCTAGTTGCTCGTGCTCAGAGAGGATATCACCCAAACCCATAGGTGGTAAAGAGGGCCCAGGATCTGAAGTCGCTGCTCCCTGAGCCGGGGGAGACGTTACTGTAGCTGCAGCTCCCCCAGGAGTGCTGACACTCAACAAGGTACCAGACACAGTAGGCGATTGGCTTGCTGGCTGCGTGGGAACCCCCCAGCCTGTTTCGCCTGACTCCTTGTCGGAGCTGCAGTGGTTGCAAAGGAGGCCCCATCAACTCCCCTGGTAGGCCCAGGGCCAGTCGTGCTCCCTTGTGACCCTTGACTGCCCTTTGCATTGCCAAGGGGAGCCACTAGGCGTCTTGCCCTCTCCAAAACATCACCTTTGCCAATCCCTTCCAAGGTGCCCCGTCCAGGGGGAGCAGGCAGCATTTCCACCTCTGAGAGCCAATGCAACACAGATGCTAAATTAGCAGCCAAATCCTGCTGCGTGGGCCCTCCGCACCAATGTTCTGCACAATGCCACCAGCTGCCGCCGACCCAGTTATTGCTGTGGCATTACCGTGTAGTGCAGCCTGGCCAGATTTACCTGATGTCGGGGTCAAGCCCACCGGCGCAACCACCAAGGATGGGCCTGTTACAGTTGCAGCTTTGGACTGTACTGAAGTATTCTGAGCCGGGGTAAGACCCACTGGCGCAGCTACCAAAGGGCTAGTGCCCGGATTCCCTTGAATTCCTGTGTCACCAACTGCTCTCACCTGCAGGTCATTCTTATGCCTACCCTGCCCACGGGCTGTCTTTTGGACTGGGAGAATGCCTCCTTGGGAGGCACTCCTGTTCTCCTAGGTCTCACAGCCTGCTCCGCAGGCACCCCAGGCAGCTGTGACTCCAGTGATGCGATGGCCTGGTCCATGGCATGCATCCTGAGCATTAATGCCTCGGCCCTCAATCGCTTGGCACTACGCCGCGTATTCCCAGCCATGATGGGCAAAAACCACTACCGTCTTCACCAATACATATCCATCAAGAGGCAGAAATAAATAATGCAGTGCGGGCTACCCACAACTCGTACAAATTAACTGCTCAGTGCCAAAACCCACCAAATGCAGAGCTCAAGTGGCCAGCCCAATCCCAAACACGCACTGCCTCTATTCTACAATTTTTAAAGAATAACGGCCAATGGGGCAACAGAGCCACTCCCAAACAGTACTACCTCATAGTTCCAAACACACACTGCTTTATTTTCTAAAAGTCACAAAGTAAAAAACACCTACTGGGCAACACAGTTACTCCAAAACAGCCCTGCCTCAAAGGGTAAAGCACAAGAAAGCTGCTAGTGCCCACTAATTAGCTGCTGCTCGCACAACCACTGCCCTCTAACCTGCAGCGCCGGGGCCCTGCTGGTGATGCCATCAAGTAAACTGGGGTCATTTGAGCAGAAATGCTCCAACCTGTGCGGCTCCCAGACAGGGGACAACTTGGTTCTGGAATGCTCCTCTGAGGTTCAGAGCGCGAAGCGGAGCGTGCCGGTAAGCGTGTCTGCTGCTATATGAAGGACTTCGGGTTAAGTCCCCTTTGTTCCTTTTGCAAGGGCTTTCAAACATTCTAATTTGCGTGGAGCGCATCGGGCAGTGTCCTCTGCGCGTCGGAGGGCGGGGACAAAAGACCCACTCGCTGCTCTGTGGCCCCTTTTAAGAGCAGGGTCCCAGAGCGCAAAACAAACGCATGACCTGGAAGCACTGGAAGTGCTTTTGGCGTCGCTCTGGAGCAAACACCAGTCGCTGATCCCTTTGTTGTGAGCAGGTCTTGCTTTGTAGCACAGCCTCACTCACTGAGTGCATGTCTCACAACTTGGAGCACAGCGTTACTCATTGAGAATACATCTCTGTCCATTTAAGCAAAGCCTCCTTGGTAGAGAACACATCTTATTTATTGGGTAAGAGTTTGCCCAAATTAGGTTTTCCTGTCACTGTAAATTACAGGAGGAAACTGTATTTAATTCAGAATGATGAAAGGCGGCGAGGACATACCAGGACTTGTGACTGAGACACACACCCAAATCTTTGTAGCGGGGCACATTAATCACTTAATTATTTAACAGGAAGCAATTTGCTTT
Organism: Pleurodeles waltl; assembly: GCF_031143425.1. Classification (NCBI taxonomy): domain Eukaryota; kingdom Metazoa; phylum Chordata; class Amphibia; order Caudata; family Salamandridae; genus Pleurodeles; species Pleurodeles waltl. The sequence continues at coordinate 625,164,321 of NC_090440.1, forward strand.
GATTATATTTTAACATCAAGTCGGAGACATTTCATGCTTTTTGTGAAGATACATTTGTAGGCCACGTAGAGAAAAGCGTGAATAACTAGCAAGGATGTATTTCGTTCTAGGGGCTCACACAAGTGTGCATGTCTCATAGTATACCTCATAGCGAAAGACATTTTCAGTCATGAGCAAAGTGGGCAAGTGCCAAGGCCCTCCTAGAAATTGAACTTTCTCTCTAGCTAACTTCTGTGTATTTTTGTATTTTAACCTTAGCATATAAATCAGTGTTGTTAGACCACATAGGGCTTGAATTAGCAAAACATGGGTATTAATTTCAAACATGAAAATATTTCTTATCTGGGGCCCCCAAAATCCTTAAGAGGACACTGCTCACAGCTCCTCAGGCTTTTCTTCCTCAGAGGCAGTTTCTGCCTCTCCCATAGTGACGTTCATCTCCCGTTTGTCTTTATCAGCTAACTTTCACATGAACCTGAGCTGTACCATTTAACCTTGACCTGCGGGAGGCAGGGCACTCTGGGAAACTCCTCACTGTCTCTGGAGGCCAGGCCTTGTGCTTCGGCTGAGCACTCAGCTCAGGAACTATACACTACTTCACGTGTCACATGACTCACTACATGACACAATGACTTTGGTGGTAGTTAGCAGGAAGAAATATTTTCAGAAATCATCATCCATAGGTTTTGGATGAAAAATGTAGAATATGACAACGATATACTTTTATCAACATAGAAAAACGTTCTCTTCACAAAATTCCTTGTGATACCGGGCTATACAGTAGTGAGACACCAGAGGCCTAACCCGCTGTGCTAGGAGCAACACACGTCACTGCTTACTTTGAATATAACATGTACACAAGCCAAAAATGAAGTAAGCAAATTCTCAATGATCTAAAGTATAAATACAAAATAAAGGTGCCTATCTTTCGTACCTAACCTATGCTTTTAATGAAAGTGCTGTAATGTGAAAGTGCCCTCGTAACGTATAGTGATTTGAACTGTACCCAAGCTAGCACAGGTAACCTATCCAGATTGGTCTGGGGGAAGCAGAATGGAAGACTGGATTCATAAGGCACCATAACATGTGTTCTGCGACAATATAGGAAGAAGGAATCCTATCTTCTTCAGGGGAGTAACTTAGTCAATAATGTTATGTTAGGGGTGTGCAAGACTTGAGATTTTCCAACAAACATCAAGGACCCGACTAAAAATAAGATAGGATGGGCTGAGGCCACTGAATAATGGTAGAGGCATCGGCTTCCACTTATTTGAAAAAGTAAGGCCAGTCAGCATAGGTTCTCAATGACATAGGCCCTCATTACAACCCTGGCGGTCAGTGTTAACGCAGCAGTAACACCGCCAACAGGCCGGCGGTAAAAAAAATGGGATCATGACCACGGCGGAGGCCGCCAGCATAGGCAGCCACTTTAACACTCCGACAGCCACGGCGTAGCAACACCGCGGTGGTCAATGCCAACAGACAGGCGGAAGACAATGTACCGCCCACCGTATTACAAGGCACCAATCCGCCAGCTTTTCCGGGGCGGTACCAACGCCATCAAAATCATGGCAGAAACTGAACAACAAAGAGGAACCACTCACCTCTCAACACTCCACGAAGAACCAAGACGCCCTGGAGCCCGAATTGCAGATCCTCCCCATGTTGGTGTATCTACTAATACACCACAAAGTAGAAAGAAGGTGGCGGCGACGACGACGGTGAGTACTGCACCTAGCACACGGGGAGGGGAGGAGGGAAAAGAGAGTGACACACACATGCAACACCCCCACCCTCATCCACAACACCATACACACAAACACATCCAACAACAATACAGATGCACCCCGTCACCCCCTGGAAGAACGCAAGGGCAAGAGGAAATTAGTCTAACCAGTGTTATATTCGAACATTCAGATAAATCAAGAGAAAAATCAAATAATCAGTATATACAAATATTTACTTTATGTACACAAGGCCGTACACTGTCCCTTGTTAAATGTCCGTGGACCAGTGGTCCCAAAAAGCATGGGCTAAGCCCACACATGACATGCCTCAAAACGGAGAGAACACTGCAGGGGCATCAGGTCGAAAAAACACAGGCACCTCAGGGGGAAGGGGAGGGGGGCACCTCAGCCGGAAGATGGTACGACGCCACTGCTCCTCGAGGGGGCTACATGCCCACAGCGATGTCCTGGGGAGTGCAAAGCCACAGTCTCTCAAGTAGGTGCCTTTCTCCACTGGTTCTGGAGAGGGTTTTGTGCCCAGTGTGCTTCATCCTGCCAAGGATTCGGTGAGTGGATGCCTTTCTCCACTGGTTCTGGAGGAGGCTTTGTGCCCAGAGTGCTTCATCCTGCCAAGGATTGGGTGAATGGATGCCTTTCTCCACTGGTTCTGTAGGGGGCTTTGTGCCTAGTGTGCTTCATCCTGCCAAGGATTGGGTGAGTGAATGCCTTTCTCCACTGGTTCTGAAGGGGGCTTTGTGCCCAGAGTGCTTCGTCCTGCCAAAGATTGGGTGAGTGGATGTATCTCTCCACTGGTTCTGGAAGGGGCTTTGTGCCCAGAGTGCTTCGTCCTGCCAAGGATTGGGTGAGTGGATGTATCTCTCCACTGGTTCTGGAGGGGGCATTGTGCCCAGTGATGCTGCACCTGGGGTGTGGCAGTTAACATCCTCTGATCTGGGTGTTTGAGCCACACGATGTACCTGGAACAGGTAGCATGATATTGCATTGAGGCAGAGCCACACTCTATCCTGCGGTGACTTAGGCTGCCAACTGCTGGCCATGCCAATGCTGGAGGTGGTGCCTCCAGTGGCGTGTCCAGGGTCCAGGACGTCACCTGCAGCCTCGGACGGCTGCCCACTGGTGATGCTGCTGACGTCCGAGTGGTACTGGCTGGGCACGTGGTGGTGCAGGTGGGGGTGGCTGCGGCGGAGATGCTGCCAGTGCTGTCCGTGGTGCAAGTGTCTGTTGTGGTGGAGGGAGACACCAAACCGTCTGCGGCAGCCTGGGATGGCTGATCCTTGGGGAAGATGCTGCAGACTGACATTGTGGCAGAGGCGGTGCAGGTGGCGGTCGTTGCGGCAGTGGTGACTGTGGTACAGGTCACTAGCATCCCTGACGAAATGGTGGTCACCAGCCCCTCACCAGGAGGCATCGTGCCCTGAGGTGACTTGCCCTTTGTCTTGTGGCCCTTACCCACCTTGGCAGTCGCTGCTGGGACCTTGGCAATGTCCTCTCTGTGTTTGGGCGAGGACTTGCTGGGTGGATGGTGCGACTTTCCCCTGCTGGAAGCCGGCCCCTTTCTGACCTTGGCAGGTGGCAGAATCGGGTGGTCCTTCACATCTGTAGGTCGCACACTGGCAGCTCTGACGGGTGCCCCCTTCGATCCACCCCAACTTGCAAGGATCACAGCAGACACAGATGTGGTGGCTGAGGTGCTGGGCTGCAATCTAGACATCCTGGCCCTAGGGGACGGATGGACGGAGGGGAAGTGTAGGGAGGAGGTTCAAGTTAGCTAGGAAAAGTTTTTTAGACACACTGGGACGGGAAGATGGAGGGGGTGTGGGAGACGAGGAAGAGGTAGTGGTTGTAGGAGGTGTACATCTGCTGAGTTTGGGTGAAGGTGCATGGGCTGGAGGCTGTTGTGAGGTGGATGGCTGTTGAGTGGGTGTGTGCCTGCGTTTGAGTACTTTGGGAGGAGGGCTCACAGACACACTGGGAGAGGACACAGGGGACTTGTGTATGGTAGTGGGGGTTGTGATTGCACGTGAGCGGTGTGTTGTGATGGGCATGCTGGTGATGGAGGCAGTGGCTGATGTAGTGCATGCAGGTGTGAGTGGAGACGAGACTGGGAGGGAGGAGGAGGGGGACACAGTGGAGGAAGTGGATGTTGATATGTGTTCATGGGTATGGTGCTTGGGTGAGTGCCTGTGTGATGTGTGGTGTTTGTTTTCCTGAACCACCTTTGTCTGTTGATGTGTGTGTGTGCTGGTCTGAAGCTGTCCTTGGGATAGGCTGAGGTAGAGGGGATTGGGTCTGGGTAGTGGAAGTTGGTGGGGGGAGGCTGGACACGGGGACAATGGCTGCCTTCAGTGCTGAAGCCAGAGCCTGAAATGCTCTCTGTTGGGCAGCCACACCAGAATGAATGCCCTCCAGGTATGCATTTGTTTGCTGCAAATGCCTCTCGACACCCTGGATGGCATTCAGAATGGTTGACTGCCCAACAGTGAGGGATCTCAGGAGGTCAATAGCCTACTCACTGAGGGCAGCAGGGCTGACTGGGGTAGGGACTTAGGTGCCTGGGGTGAAGGAGATGCCCACCCTTTGGGTGAGCGGGCATGGGAAACACGCTGAGGGGCTGCTGGGAGGGTGGTGCTGGGAGGGGGGGTGGCAGCTGTACCTGTAGTTGGGGTGGACACAGAGGTGTCTGCCACCGCCAGGGAGCTTCCATCAGAAGAGGAGTCGCTGTCGCTGGTATCCCCTCCTGTCCCAGTCGTGGAGCTCCTCTCGCCCTCCGTCTCACTGGTGCCTTCACCCTCTATGGATTCACCCTCCTGGGCCATGTGGGATGCAGCTCCCTCTGTCACCGGTTCCTCTGCTTCTTTGCCAGTTGATGCTAATGCACACAAGGACAGGGTGACAAAACAAAAAGGTGGGGGGGGGGGGAGACAGAGGACACACATGGTCGATGCCAGCAACACCACTACCGTTGGCGGACACAACACACACAGAGCTGCCCTGCGCACTAGGCCTTGCCCAACCAGTCACTATGGAAGTCACCACCCCATGGGGTACAATGCCTAATGCCAACAAATGCACACCTGACACCCACAGGACCCTGCACACTAGTAGCTGCACAAATTGTACCATTGGGGTAGGGCTGCTTCTGAGCCTGCAAATAAGGGACCCACCCTGGCATGACTGCCTTTGCCTAGGGGCACCCACAGCCCACACCACCCACCCAGATCCCTCCTAAACCGCGCAGAGTCAGCTTTATGACACTGTACTCACCCCCTTGTGGCTGCTGTGATGCTCTCAAGCGCCCATCTAACTCCGGGTAGGCCACCACCAGGATGTGGAACATCTGGGGGTCATGGTGCGACGGGTACCCCTTCCACGTTGGGAGGCCAGTCCCAGCTTGGCCTCCGCCATCTTCTTGCTCCAGCGGCAGTGGAACCTCCGTCAGTGATAGACCCCCAGGGTCCGCACTTCCTTGGCGATGGCACGCCCAATACCCTTCTTCTGATGGACGCTGACCTAGAGGGAAAGTACAGGAGGAAAGGAAATTACTCACCCATCCGGACCGTCATACTCATTGCCCACCAGTTACCACCCATGCCCTGACGCACATACACTGACCATCCTCACATGCAGCCCTCAGCCCCCCCCAACATGTGGCTTCCATCCACACCACTCCAAACAGGCACTGTCCACGCATCATGCTCACAGTGTACTCACCTGTTTGTTTGGAGGACCGTAGAGTAGCGTGTACGGGGGGAGGACCCCATCCACCAGTTTGTCCAACTCCTCCGCAGTGAAGTTAGGGGCCCTTTCCCCAGACACAAGCCACTGTCGCTTCCAGACTCAGGTCACAGCAGCACTTGCAGTGTAGGTCCTCTCCTGTTGACGGTCAGGTATCAAGTGAGTGAAGAGATAGAAAATGGCGGTCACATCCACGGCGGTGCATACCGTCACCGCCGGCGTACATGGCCATTGGCTCCTGGAACCCATAGGGCCCAATAATAATCAATGCTGTGTTGTGCGGTGGTCTTCGACCGCCTACCGCGATGCTGCACAACACCAGCGCAGTTACCGCATTTCCCCTTGTCCCTCCTCACAAGTCAGGCAGCCCCCATTTCAGGGGTGCACATGGCATGGCACCTAACTGCGTCCCAGCACATATTGGCACATCTATGGACTAACTATTTCACACACAGATTTAATAATATTACTGCAGACACAGTTGTGCTACTTATGTGGTAAATGACTCTCTGCTCACCGTTCTCCTCTACAACCTCTGGGCCAGATGATGAGATAGCGGCATCCTCCGGTGTACAGACCCCTGGTGGACCTGTCAACAATGGAAGACAGACACATCATAATCATGTACAGACTTGATCGTGCCACAATCCAAGACCTGTGTGCCCAATTGGAGCCAGACCTGATGTCATCTTTCCGTCAGCCCACAGGTATCCCCCCTCTAGTGCAGGTCCTGTCAGTGCTCCATTTCCTGGCAAGTGGCTCCTTTCAAACTACAGTGGCCATGGCATCTGGGATGTCTCAGCCAATGTTTTCTAACGTGTTGACCAGAGTTTTGTCTGCCCTGCTGTAATACATGCACAGCTACATCGTGTTCCCCCAGGTGGAGGATTTGCCCACAGTGAAAGCTGACTTCTATGCCCTGGGACATATCCCCAACATCATTGGTGCCAATGATGGTACACATGTGGCATTTGTCCCCCCTGCAGAAATGAACAACTGTACAGAAATAGAAAAAGCTACCATTCGATGAATGTGCAAATGGTGTGTTTGGCGGGCCAGTACATCTCCCATGTGAATGCCAAGTATCCTGGCTCTGTGCATGACGTCTATATCTTGAGGAATAGCAGTATCCCTTATGTGATGGGCCAACTCCAGAGGCACTGTGTGTGGCTAATAGGTGAGCCCAAGGTCACCACTCAGTATGGGTAGGTGTCTGGGTACGGAGTAGTCCCAAAGGGTTAGTGTGTGTCTAACAGGTATCCCTCAAAATGTGCATGTGACTCTGGCTACCACAACCTCTCACTGACCCCAGTGAGGAATGCCAGGACAAGGCCAGAGGACCGCTATAATGAAGCACATGGCCGAACTAGGCATATTATTGAGAGGACGTTTGGCCTCCTGAAGGTGGCTCCCTATACCACTCACCGAAGGTGTGCCAGATCATCGTGGCATGCTATATGTTGCACAATCTGGCATTGAGACGTCTGTTGGAGGATGAGCCTGGTGATGGTCTTGTGGCAGTGGTGGAGCCTGTGGACTCTGAGGAAGAAAAGGCAAAGGAAGAAGACATTGACAACAGAACGAACATCATCATGCAGTACTTCCAGTGACACATAGGTAAGAGACTGTAACTCCTCCTCACATATCAGAATACTGTAGGACATTGTACATGTCAGCATCTTAACCTCTGTCTATGGACACTGACTGTTCCCTTTGGATTTACTTTTTGCAGATCTGGGTACCACATTCTGCCTTCTGCTATATGTACTGCTGCCCAACAACTGTCATACATTGGTATGAGTAAATTAACATTTACCTTGCTATTTGTTTCTAATGTTGTAATAATACATTTGTGAAAGATCAGACTGACTCCAGATTGGTTTGTGATTAAAGGATATTTATTTAGGGCCTAATGAGTATAGGGGTATGTGCAATGGGCTGAAGCGATGGTGGAGGAAGGTCCATAGTAGAGTCCAGTTTATTTGTATCATAGGTGCATTGTCCAATGGGGCATAGGAATGGGAGTAATGGCAGTTCAAGTTGGACAGGGTGACATAGTGGGACAGAAGGGTGACAATCAGGAGAATCTTATTTCCTGGTGCGGGTCTTGGCAATGTTCTCTGTCTTCTGCCTGGATCGCAGGGACCATTTGTGGGGTGGTTCTCCTTCTGCAGGGGGTGGGGTGCTGGTGGCCTATTGTTCCTGTGGCGGGGTCTCCTGTCCACTAGCACCGGCAGAGGTGGAAGGCTGTTCCTCGGTTTGGCTAATGTCAGGGGCCCTTTGTTGTGCCACTGCCTCCCTCATGGTCTTGCCCATATGAGGCAGCACACATGCAATGGTCACAAGGATGGTGTAGATTTTGGTGAGGTCATCCCTGATCCCCATGTAGTGTCCCTCCTGCAGCCGCTGGGTCTCCTGAAACTTGGCCAGTACCGTGCCCATGGTCTCCTGGGAATGGTGGTATGCTCCCATGATGTTGGAGAGTGCCTCGTGGAGAGTGGGTTCCCTGGGCCTGTCCTCCCCCTGTCGCACAGCAGTCCTCCCAACTTCCCTGTTGTCCTGTGCCTCTGTCCCCTGAACTGTGAGCCCACTGCCGCTGACCCCAGGTCCCTGATCGTCCTGGGTTTGTGGGTTTGCCTGGTGTTCCTGTAGTGGTGGATACAGTGCTGAGTGACATGTCCTGGGGACAGTGGCATGGGCCCGCTGGGTAGGTGCTGTGCTGGCGTTTCCTGAGGGGGGAGGTTCTATGGTGGTTTGGGACTGTAGCAGGGGAACCGACTGTCCAGAGGTCCCAGATGGGCCAGGCTGGTCATCCTGATCCAGGCGTGCAGAGCTGCTGTCATCACTGTAGGGGGACTGGATATGGCTGGCACCTCCTGTCTAGTGATGTTGGGTAGGGGTCCTGTTAGGATGTAAATGCATTGTTATTGTATCTGTGTGTGCCATCTTGTGCAATAGGTGTGTTCCCCTGTATTAATGTGCTTGACCTGTCACCTTGGCCTTGTGTGATTGGTGATTATGTGGGTTGGGTGAGTCTCTCTACTGGGCATGCTGTGGGGATGGGTGTCCATGCAGGTCTGTGATGGGGATCCATGCTTTGGTGTTGCATGCAGGGCCTAGTATTGGGATGGGTGGGTTGTGATAGTGGGGTATATGTGAGGTGTTGGAGTGATGGGGTTAGGGGTAGGAGTTTGTGATGGCATGCAGGTAGGGTGGGGGGGGATAAAGTAGTAAAGATTTGACTTACCAGAGTCCAGTCCTCCTGCTACTCCTGCGAGGCCCTCAGGATGCATGATCGCCAAGACTTGCGCCTCCCTTGTTGTTAGTTGTGGGGGAGGGGGCAGGGGTCCACCGCCAGTCCTCTGTACAGCAATCTGGTGTCTTGAAACCACGGAATGTACCTTCCCCCGTAGGTGGTTCCACCTCTTCCTGATGTCATCTCTGGTTCTGGGATGCTGTCCCACGGCGTTGACCCTGTTGACGATTCTCCGCCCTAGCTCCATCTTCCTTGCAATGGAGGTCTGCTGCACCTGTGATCCGAATAGCTGTGGCTCTACCCAAATGATTTCCTCCCCCATGACCCTGAGCTCCTCCTCAGAAAACCTAAGGGTGTCTTTGAGGTGCAATGATGTGGTGTGACTGATGTGTGAGGTGATGTGTGGGGTACTGTGTTGTGATGTATTATGTGATGTGCGTGGATGGTGTATGTGTGATGGTGTTCTGTGCCTCTGGATGATGGTGTGGTCTTTGATTTTCTCTCTCTCTGCTTGTTCAAATGTTTTCGTTGAAAGGGTTGTGGGTAATGTGGGTGTTTGTTTTATAGTGGTGTGAGTGTGTGGGTGTGGTGTGTGTATGTGTGTCAGGTGTGTGTAGTTTGAATTGTCCAATCTGGTTTAGTTTTGTAAGTATGTGTGTATTTTGAGCGCGGTGGTGTGTACCGCCAATGGTTTACCGCGGTTGAAAGACCTTCGTGTTGATTCGAGGGTCGTGATACTGTGGGCGTATTCCTGTTGGCGTGACGGTGTGGGTTTTGCTATCGCAAGTTTATCACTGACTTTTGGTGTGGCGGACCTGTGTGGGTGTCTGTATTGTGGCGGATTTCTCTGTGTGGGTCATAATACCCCTAGCGGAATACCGCCGCGGTCACGGTATGTTGGCGTCCGTCGGCACAGTGGTAAGCGGGATGTTCCGCAAGGGTTGTAATGAGGGCCATAGTCTGGACTATGTTGCCCACTCTAGTCCATGTCCTCCTTACAGCAATGTAGGGCAGAGAGGCCCGAGAGAGCAGGATAGCATACATCCAGACCGGGCATCAGCAGACCAGGCCAAGGATGAGCAGCAAGACCAGGCCCAGCAACAGACCACACTTGGAAGAAGGAAGTACAGGTTAGGTGAAAACTGCAAAACACTAAAAAAAATTGCAGAACTCCTAGCAGTGAGTAATGACACAAGACACCTAAAACTCCAGAAAAGGAAAGTTTGAAAATACCTGGACAATAGAACCCTTATACATGTGGTGAGCTACACAGTAAGCAGCCAGTGATTCCTATTTCATTCTTGCTAAAAATATACAATATTGCAATGGCATCACAATTTTAACAATATGAAGCTTATGTGTGTGTATTTGGTACTGAAGGACATTGCAATTTGTTTTGTTCTACTGGAGTGTACAACTGCTCAATGTTCAAGTGGTTGTTAAGGGTTTAGATACCTTTCCAAATAATGAGGTGTTATTCAATGCAGTAGGTGTATCTTTTTCACAATAGCTATGCCGATTATTGATAGGCTATCATTTGCCGGTATGACTTGAAAGGAAGTACCACTGAGGTAGGCAACTGTACGACTTTGAACTGTATTGTGCATATTATGGTGACAGGAATTGAATCTAGTGTATTCTGATAAAGGGTGATGTGTCACTGTGGACCGAGCTAAATGCACCACAGATTTATCAAACACTGAACCATCTGGGTGGCTTGTAGCCGATTAACTTCCCAGGAGTTGTAGCCTCGCCCACTGGCATGTGTCAGGATACCACAATTCAATTACTTTAAGGGAGACAATGATAGAAAGAGTAGATTGACCTTCTAAGCAGGAAAAGGATGGAGACACTGAGTCCAAATTCGGCAATCCTGCCACCACACCCTGTGCAACAGCTGAAGAGGGGCCTTTACATAAACACAAAAGGAAGGGAGAAAGTGGGGGCGAAGGTTACTAAAGGATACCTGTAACAAGAACATTTACTCATTAAGGTATTTTAATTAGACCACAAATGGAAGATCAAACATGTAGTGCTCTGTTGAAGGTATGTTAACTGTCCGAACTATTTTCAGAGGAGTGATAGTGTGACCATTGGTTTGATCAGTGTTTCCATGTCAGATAAAAAAAAACTCCCAAAAATCATAATAAAATATTCTGTTCCCTCTGAACTATAAACCTAAAGCAGCAACTACAAGATGAAAACATGACAAAAGTATTTTAGCTATCTAACTATTCCTTAACATGTTTGATGCAGAGACATAAGTGCTATTTTAAAAGAAAAAGAATGCATGCAGAGTTTTACACAAACTGATATTTAAGTACTATCTCTTGGCACTTCCATAGCCTTAGAACACACAGATTGCTGAGAATTTGTCTATGAGAAAGGTGGCAATCCTTTCTGCGGGTGTTCAAAGAAGACAGGGGATCGTCATTAGAACCCACAGACAGATGTCATACTTACGGTATCAACAGACACATACAGAACAGTGGTTGTGATTAATGCTTCTGAAACATGAAAGTACAAGCTTCCTCCCTCACAGGATCGGTACATTACACCATTAACAGTGCAAGCAGCACTCACAAAACAGGCACCGTAGGGTCTTACCAGTGCAAGGTTCCCTATCTCACACAACACGTACCAGTTAATTAGCTTGCCATCTTTAAAGTAAAGTACACCACAGCATCCCTCACACAAAAGGTCAGCAGTGCAGGCTTACATTTCTCTTGAGACAGGTACAGCATGGGCTGAAGTGCAAGCGCCCCCCTTTCAGGAAGCATGGCAATGGAAACATCTCTCCCTGATGCTACAGCAGCAGTGTAAGCTTCTTACTGCCGCATAACAGGTAATCACATTACATTAAGCATGTGCCAGATTGATGAGAGCATTTATTATTTACAGCCCTTCAGAACAAGACTACGCTATAAGAACTAATCGTTGGGATTATAATTACCTGGATACCTGTTTGTGCTGCTATTCTCTCAGTAGATATGGAAGTACCACAAACACTGGGGCCATGACTCACTGTATCACTGTAGGCGCTGATGGGTTACAATCCAGGCACCGTCTATTGGAAGTAAGTGGTGCAGTGCTGGGGGCATTGAAGATCTGACTTGAACCTGGTAAAATTGGATTTTGTTAGGAACCAACACCACCAGATAAAATCACTGGAATGCATATCCAAGGTCTGTTACTTCTCCTATAACACCAATTGATTCAGAGAGAGGGAAACCAATGCTGCAGGGGGAAATATAGAGTTTACGAGCCAACTTCAGTTGCTGTAGCACTGTGTCCCAAATGTTCAAGCACCCTACATAATGCCTGAGACAGGTTATACAGTTACAATACTGTGCATTGATCGGATCTCTGTGCCTATCATCCCAGATGGCCAGTACATTAAGTGAAAAATGTGATGAAAAAAGTGAGTTGTCTATACGGGGTGCAATGACAAAGAAGAGTAAACAGCAATCCTTTCTAGGTGGCTTGGCCTACGGGATTAACGGGGTGGGTTGAAGCATGAAAACTAAAATCCGGTGCTTTTCGAAACATGCCACCTGGCCAAAATTAGGGTGCCTCTCCCCAAGGAGTGCAAGGTACCCCACAAGGAGACATTTCCAATGCTCAGGGATGTCGAAGTCAGCTCCACTGCAGACAGGTTCCCCACCAGGTCGCGGAATAGACAGCATGGACACCACTCCCGCATATATAGCCTGCGGCAGTTGGGGAGGTCCCAAGACTCCCTGACGTTACCACCATGGGTGAAAATCAGCAGGCATAGGCCATGTAGATCATCTGCTGTCTGAGGTTTCACCTCCAGGTGAGCAGAGGATCCCACTTCGGATGAAGTCTCGAGAGAGGGAAGTTCCTCACCATTAGATTGCGAAAGTTCTGCTTCCGAGACGACCTGGAGTACATTAATGGCTGCCGCCGACTGCAGCGCACAGTGACGCTCCTGTATGATTTGCTCCAGATCGGGAACATGCTTCACCTTCCTCGGGGCAGCTGCTCGATTTCTGCGTTTTTTTCTTTTGCGGGAGCGGTGGCCCTGCATTGTTGGTGAGTCTGTTTCTGTGTCTCGTCTGCTGATGTGACCAGTGGATTCCAGCCACTCCCAGGCTGACTCTGGTGTGGTAAATAAAAATGTGTCTTGTTCTCAGCTGTTATTCGAAGTTTGGCTGGAAATAGGAGGGAGTACGTTAGATTAGGAGCCCGAAGCTTACGTTTTAAAGGCAAATATGAGGCATGTTTCCTCTGTACAGCAAGCGTATAATCTGGTAACAGCATGACTTGGGCATTGTCCACTCGGATCGGAGGTAGCAACCTGACCACTCGGAGGATAATGTCTCTGTCCGCATGATGAAGTAGACAAAGCAGTAAGGGACGCGGGCCGGCTGGTAGGCACCCTATAGGCGCGTTCCACTAAGAAGAAAGGCGTCCACGAACCCTCTGGCACCAGTTCCCGAAGCCAGGATTCAGAGTAGGCGACCGCATCCAGGCCCTCCACGCCCTCCGGGAAGCCTACAACCCGAATATTATTTCTCCTGGTGTGACCTTCGGCATCCTCAACGCGATGCTCCAGCTAAACTATGGGGGCCAGTGCGTCCTGCAGCAAAGACTCCAGTCGAGATGTCGTAGGTGCCAGGTCACTAAGCCTGACCTCCAGTGTGCATGTTTTGTCTGCCAGCTTGCTGTGTCCGCATGAAGCAAGGTAAGGTAGCTGGTCACCTTGTCGATTTTGCCCACAAGTGATGTGTGGGCTTGTTCCAGAGAGGTACCTATGCATTCCACCGCTGCCAGTACAGCGTCCAACTTGTGACTGTCCAGATGTATCGCCTCCGATAATGGCCTAGAATCCAGTTCTGGAGCTGAGGCGGCCCGCACCTGCCATGTCTGCGCCAAGTGAGATTGTGTAGATTGGTGCAGGGTGCCACCCCAGGCGTTTGTCAGGTCCCAGACACTGTGGGCGGGGGGGGCCTGCTTGCACGCATCATCTGGAAGGGGAGATGCAGCAGCATGAACAGCCCTCTCCGCTGTCTCACCCACACCACAAAGAAGGACAAACTGTGCACAGTCCTGTAGTAGGTGGTCAGGGCGATCAGGCGATTCAGCACATCTAGGCATTCCAGAGGGGAGCGATCAGACAAAGAAGAGGCACCTCCCCTTTTCTCTGGACTTGTAAACGACAGCAGACAACCAGCAGGTCAGAGGGGAGCCCCCTCCGCATCAAGTACAGCCGCCAACCATGACCGGGCTCAAGCTCATGAGTGACAGATGTAGGAGCGGGACAGACTATCTTGCATGCGCACCAAAGTCGATAGAGCGCAGCAGCCCGAGCAGCCTCTCCCCTCACCATGGCACCGTCCCAACGGAGATCCGTGTTGGGTGGTCCAGGGCCAAACAGTTGCAGCGCGCGATCGCCCCAGCACCCTCCGATCGTCCCAGTGGGCACAGAGTATGCAGGGGCACCACTGGTTCCCCCCCCCCGGTTTCCACTGGTCACTATGTTGAGCTCTAGGCTCGTCGTCCACTGCAGGAGGTCAGCAATGGGTGGAGGCGCGTTGGCACCTTCAGTCCGGCCCAGCGTCCAAATGCCACCATCGCCACCTGTCTAGTCCCAGACGTCTCACCTGAGCTGCCCACTCCTCCAGTCTCCACTACTTAGGCCACACCCAGCAGCCCCTCACGCGGAACGGCAGCCCCGGCGGAGCCCCCAGTGCTCCCCCGTCTTCTCGATCGGGACCGATGACTCTCGAGAAGCCCCGACCGAAAACGCACAAGTCTGTCGTCGGACATCGGCCCCCCCATTGCCACGGTTCTTGCAGATAACACAGGGTTAGCTGCAGAGCTCGATTAGATTGTACCCACCATCTTGGCTCGCTGGCCACGCCCCCCCTACGAAGTCCCCAACTTCATTCCGCACACTGGCTATAGCCTCGATCGGCACGGCAGCCCCATCTGGCATATGGGTTGCCCACTTCACTCCATACATGGTCTATGGCCCTATCGACATAGCAGTAATCTTCTTGGCGGTCCCATCTGGCCGCCTCTCCACACTGGTTACAGCCAGATCGGCACAGCAGTAATCTGCGCGGCAGCACCACCCTGCACACGGAGTTACCAACTTCCCTCTGCACATGTGCTATGACCCAACTCGTGCAAAAACTGCCTTTTCGCACCTTGCGTCAGAGATCCAATGGCCAGGATCACCTGATGTACTTTTCTCCCTCCAGCGCGTTCCTCTTCCTCACAGGGCACACTGGTCTTGGCAAGCCAGTACTGGTGCTCCAGGCTCCAGAGGCAGTTGATCTTGCACTCCCCAAGCGATGCCCCCTCACCCATCTGGGAGACTAGCAGGCTTCAGCAACCAGTCCTGGTCAAAGGCAGAAGTCTTGCAGTGCTTCTCCTTCTCGCACAGCATAACTGGCTTCTTGACAGTTGGCAGTATTGGGGCCTCAAGCTCCCCTTCTTAAAGTCCATTTCCAGGCACCAAATATGAGTCAGGGGCTGAGTCTTTGAAGGTAATGTTGGAGTATGCTTCCTTTTTAAGTTCCCACTCCTCTGCCCTTCCTCCAGAAATCATTCTGTCACAGCAGGGGCAACTCCAAATATGATAGACCCACAACAAACGCCCTGGGAGTGACTAGAGGGTTACACCTGAGTGTCAGCCACAGTGATATGTGTATCAAAAGGTTGACCCAAGGCATCAGTGTTACTCTTCATGATTATATCAGCCTCATCTCTTTCCTGAGATTTGCGCAGGCCTCCCTTCGAGTGACCTCTATCTGAATCAAACAGTTCACAGGAATGCAGCAATCCACTTCTCTACTCCTCATGTCAGTTCTGGTCACTAAAACCGGAAACCAGAATCATCCATATATTGTACCTTTCACAGGCACACATAGAGCCAGCACTTTTGCATAACAAAATGCACAGCACTATCTCTTCCATGAATTGTACCATTCACAGGCACACATACACATAGCACATGCATATAACACACACACACACTGCATAGCACTACATCTTCCGTGTATTGTACCATTCACATGCACACATACACCCAGCACATCCACGTAACACAAATGCAGTGCACACTAACCTGGTGTTGTAGGCCAAGGGTGAGTTAAGCAAACAGCAGTTGGATTTTACATAAGTGAGCCTGTAGACCTCACTCCAGTGACATGGGTAAAAAGGCCTGTTCACTTCTATTGTCCACTACACAGTATGCTGCCACTGCCACCACCACGCTCGGGCTGCTTAACTCCTGGTAAGGCAAGAAGCCCTTCAACCACTATCAGAGTAGCATTTTGGGCACCCCTCGGACCAACAAGAAGGACTTTTTTTTGTCACAACACGTATCATAATGGATAATGGCTGAAAAGATTAGAATAGACAAGTGAATTGTTAACTGACAAATGTTTCTTTCAGATGGGGTTAGTGGTTTGGTTGTCCTTTGGTTGCCATCAGGTGGCAATTATGATTCAAGGCATCATGGCTCATCTCACTGTGTGGCTTTGATGCAACTCTTTGTGCATGCAATAGATGTAAGTAATGTTTTTCTGGGTTTTTAAAGTCTATATTGGTGAAAGAAGATATACGTGTGGTTAAGAAGGCAAACACTTAAACCCCTTAAAAGCTCAGAGCTGAACTGTGTGCATCATGGAACTTGGAACTGTATGTCTAATGTGTACTGTTGGTGTGAGCTGCAAGTATAAGTTGGTTGAATGTGCTGCTGAGGTGGGAATCAACTACTGTTCCTGGAGCCACATTCTCCACATAAGGGTGCTAGAGCTTCTATCTAAATTATACTTTTGTTGAAAAATAGGGCATTGGTATCACCTAATATTAACATCTTGTTGAGGTGATTTAGAGCTGTGTTCCCAGCTTGGTGTTAGAAGTATTTGTGTTTAATGTCTACTGGTGGTGCGTTGTGAAGTGTGAATGTAACTTTATTGGGTCTGCCTCAGAGGTAGCAAATGCTGAGTCACTTACATGGCTTCAATCAATGTTGTGCCTTGACATTGTCAGGGGTTGGGATTAAAGCTTACTGTTGGAGTAAGGTTATGTACAACCTGAGAGAACTATTACTGCCCGGACTGAAGGAGGGTCGGCGTCATTGTGAAACGTGTACCTTTTAAGTGCTCAGTTACTCTATGTGAGCAAACAATATAGCAAACATAGAAAAGAGCCAGCTGAAGCTTTTTATTTTTTATTGATACTTTGATCCATAACTGTAATTTTGTGAGTTCAGGACATTAACGAATACTGAAATAATTAGTGGTTACTATATCCTCTCCTTCATATAAGAAAAAGGCAAATGGTGGAGGTCACTGGGTTTCCCTTCATTTCCTCAGGTGCAATTCTCAGCAAGTTCTCCTTGTGAAATGGGTCAGTCATGTTTCGGGTTGTGTGCCCCCGGATTGCTACTGCAAAATGGTGTCCTTTCACCCCAGGACAGAGAGTTATCGGGGATCCTCAAAGAACGAACCAAAGAGAACGTAAAAGGGGATTATTAGGAGGCTTGAAGTAAAATGGGGGGAGATGAGGAATTACAGGTAGGTGGAACAATGAGATGGTTACAAAGATACTGTGAGGCAGCAAGGGCATCTGGGAGCAAGTGGAGGGGGTGTGGAGACTACTGCACACATGTCTCGCAGATCCACCAGGGTGGGGAGAAGGGTCATCTGGGGTCAGGTCTAGGGGCGTTGGGCAGTAGTTTGGAGTCAAGGAAAGGGATAAAATGAGCTAGCCAGGGTCAGTTTCAACAGCACCTCAGAAGGCATAACCAAGTAAGAAGGAAAATCATCAAGAATAAAACAGGAGGTCTGCGTGGTGGATGGAAGGGGGAGGGTGCAATAGGCAGGCAGCAAATCTGGGGAGGTAGGGTGAGGCGGCATAGAGTTCAACCTAGAAGGAGGGTGACAAGTTGGGAAGAAGGGAAGTGCAATGTGTTATGATAAGTGGGTGGAATGAGGAG
This sequence comes from Pleurodeles waltl, assembly GCF_031143425.1. Classification (NCBI taxonomy): domain Eukaryota; kingdom Metazoa; phylum Chordata; class Amphibia; order Caudata; family Salamandridae; genus Pleurodeles; species Pleurodeles waltl. The sequence goes on from NC_090440.1 coordinate 625,182,037, forward strand.
ATAATGCTTGGGCCCCGTAAAGCAAGGACAGGCACAATGAGGGAAGAGGGCATAAGGGTTGCATTCAGATAGCAGGACAGGAGATAGTAACAGCAGCACACAAACATCGATAGTTGTGTCCCCAAGTAATCTAATCACATCAAAGTGACAAACATTTGAAGGACAATGCTTAACAACAAATTGCAGGGAAAGAGAGCAGGGATTCACCAATGACTCATAATGTAGATTACCTATGTATACATTCATCTGATGTAGCTACCTTGATACTCATGCATTTATTTGGCCTTTCTGAACCAGTAGGACACACACGAGATACGTAAGAGCTAAGTATTGTAGGGTAAGTGCAACCCGTATGTAAGTAAGGGCCATTACAGTAATTACCCTAGTGTTCTAGAACTTTATTAACCTCCTTTCCCTTCTATGCGCTGTAGACTGTCATCTCCTACTGTTTAATTGTTCAGAATCTGATGGTGACGATCTGATTGTCTCTATCGGGGAGCAGATGGAGATATGCTGTATACAGTCAAATGAACTGTAATTTAAAATCCCCCTCAACCCCTTCACAGCCAAGGACGTAACGGTTATGTCCTTGGCTGCGGTGCTGAGGCGCGGACCTCATTAGAGGTCTGCCCCTCTGTGCTGGAAGCTCAGCTTCCAGCGCGGATTCTCCTCCAATCACTGGAGGGGGCCGAGAAAGGCATGAAGGGATCGGGCAGCGAAAATGCCCATTAGACACCAGGGAATTTTTTTGGGGGGTAACTGACCTGAGGGGAGCGGCCCCAGGGGGCCAAATTATTTATAGTCCCATAGACACCAGTGATAATTTGTTTTGTTTATTTTTATTTTTCATATGTGGGGAGCAACCCCTTATCCAAGGGTCACTCCCCGAGGAGCCAAACTTAATTTTAGGCCATTTCTGCCCCCTCTTGGGGGCAGATTGGCCTATTTTTACTAAGCCAATCCCTAGACACCAGGGACATTTTTTTAACTGACATGAGTGGAATGGCTCCTTGGGCAAGGGGTGCTCCCCAGGGGGGGCAAATTATTTTAAGGCCATTTCTGCCCCCCCTAGGGGGCAGATCGGCCTAATATAATTAGGACGATCTGCCCCCAGGGGGGGCAGAAACCCCCTAGACACCAGGGATAAAAAAAATGTTGTTATTTTTTTTTCTATATGTGGGGAGCGACCCCCTTAGGCAAGGGTCGCTCCTGGGAGGGGGTGGGGGGGGGGTGGAATTACTTTTAGGCCATACTAGACACCAGGGAATTAAAAAAATATATATTATTCAATGAGGGGATTGGCCCCATGGGCAAGTGCCACTCCCCAGCGGGGGGAAATATTTTTAGTCCTTTTCTGCCTCCCCTGAGGGCAGATAGGCCTATTATAATTAGATTGATCTGCCCCCGGGGGGAGGGGGGGCTGCAGAAAGCCTATACACCAGGGATATATATATTTTTTTATGTTTATGTTTTTTATAAATGGGGAGCGACCCCTTAGGCAAGGGTCGCTCCCCTGGGGGTCAAATTGTATTTAGGCAATTTCTGCGTCCCTTGGGGGCAGATCGGTCTATTTTTGTTAGGCCAATCTGTCCCCAAGGGGGGCAGAAACCACTAGACACGAGGAATATTTATTTTGTCAATTTCACGCAAGGGGAGCGACCCCTTACGCAAGATTCGTTCCCCTGGGGGGTTACTTTATTTTAGGCCATTTCTGCTCCCCTTGGGGGCAGATCGGCCTATTTCTATTAGGCCGATCTGCCCCCAAGGGGAGGTGGGGTCAGAAAGCCCACCAGAGACCAGGGAAGATTTTTTTCCAAAGTAAGAGGGTGGGTGTATGGCCATACCCCACCCTAAATAAATAAGGCCAAAGCTGTTTTGCCCAATAGTGGGCGGAGAGGACAATTACCCCTGATCCACAACCCGGGGGGCAGATAGTCTACTAGATGCCAGGGAATTTAAAAAAAACTAAAAATAGTGAGGTGGTGGCTACCAACCAGTACGGGCCTAGTTATGCCCCCACCCCAAGTGAAGGGGGTAACAGTCTTTCAGCAAAATTCCTACCACCCAGCATTGTCTCATCTATACCAATAAAAATTCTGCTGCACTTGTCAGCCTAAAATTTTATTTTTTTCCCAACTGCCCTTTTGGAACCGCTTTGGTTCCCCCTCAATTTCGACATGTTTTCGGCTCTTCCCTATCACAGGCACTTGGGCCACCTACACAAGTGAGGTATCACTTTTACCGGGAGACTGAGGGGAACAGGGGTGGTAGGAAATTTGTCCCGGTGCTGTGATCCCACACAGAAATGTGGGAAAATTGTGATTTTTTAGCTAAATTTGAGGTTTGCTGGGGATTCTCAGTAAGAAAACATTGGGGGGATCCACGCACGTCACACCTCCCTGGACTCCCTCGGGTGTCTAGTTTTTAGAAATGTCTGAGTTTGGTGAGTTTCCCTAGATGGCTGCTGAGCCCAGGACCAAAAACGCAGGTTCCCCCCCTTGCAAAAACAGGTAGTTTTGTATTTGATAATTTTGATGTGTCCAGATAGTGTTTTGGGGCCTTTCCTTTCGCGGCCACTAGGCCTACCCACACAAGTGAGGTACCATTTTTATCAGGAGACTCAGGGGAATGCTGGGTGGAAGAAAATATGTGGCTCCTCTCAGATTCCAGAATGTTCTGTCACCGAAATGTGAGGAAAAAGTGTTTTTTTGGCCAGATTTTGAGGTTTGCAAAGGATTCTGGGTAACAAAACCTGGTGAGAGTCCCACAAGTCACCCCATTTTGGATTCCCCTAGGTATCTAGTTTTAAAAATGTGTGGGTTTGGTAGGTATCCCTAGGTGCCAGCTGAGCTAGAGGCCAAAATCCACAGCTAGGCACTTTGCAAAAAAACAGGTCTGTTTTCTTTGGGAAAATGTGATGTGTCCACGTTGTGTTTTGGGGCATTTGCTGTTGCAGCAGCTAAGCCTATTCACACAAGTGAGGTACTATTTTTATCGGGAGACTTGGGGGAACGCTTGGTGGAAGAAAATTTGTGGCTCCTCCCAGATTCCAGAACTGTCTGTCACCGAAATGTGAGGAAAAAGTATTTTTTTAGCCAAAATTTGAGGTTTGCAAAGGGTTCTGGGTAACAGAACCTGATGAGACCCCCACAAGTCACCCCATCTTGGATTCCACAAGGTGTCTAGTTTTCGGAAATGCGCAGGTTTGGTAGGTTCCCTTGGTGCCGGGTGAGCTAGAGGCCAAAATCTACAGCTAGGCACTTTGCAAAAAACACATCAGATTTCAATGTAAAAATGTGATGTGTCCGTATTGCGTTTCCTGTCCTGAGCATTAGGCCTATTCACAGAAGTGAGGTACCATTTTTATCGGGAGACTTGGGGGAACACAGAATAGCAAAACAAGTGCTCTTGCCCCATGTCTTTCTCTACATTTTTCCCTTCCAAATGTAAGACAGTGTGTGAAAAAGACGTCTATTTGAGAAATGCCCTGTAATTCACATGCTAGTATGGGCACCCCGGAATTCAGAGATGTGTAAATAACCACTGCTTCTCAACACCTTATCTTGTGCCCATTTTGGAAATACAAAGGTTTTCTTTATACCTATTTTTCACTCTTTATATTTCAGCAAATGAATTGCTGTATATCTGGTGTTGGACTTTTTTTTGCTTATGCAGGGTCATCCCCAATCTTTTTGCCTCCTATTTTTTCTGATCTGTTGCTGTTGGCTTTTGAACTCTGAGCACTTTACCACTGCTAACCAGTGCTAACGTGCATATGCTCTCTGTTTAAATTGTATGGTTAATTGGTGGGGGTAGGTGTGCCCCCCAGGAAGTCCTGGGTTGCCAGGCAGTGGTCCAGTCTGAGGGTACAGATCCTGGAATGGAGGATCAGGTGCAGGGGGTAAACCCCGACCTGAAAGGGGGGGGTTCGCCCAATCACCCCCCCGGTGGGATATCCAGGGTTACTCTCCCTGGGGGGGGGGGAAGCAGGACCCTAGCAGTAGGGGCAGGGGAGGGAGAGACTCACACCTGACCCCAGTTCAATCTAAGGGTACAGACCCTGGATTGGAAGGCCAGGTTCAGGGTGTACCCCTGAGGAAGGGGATACTGCCAACAGTACCCCTACCACGTTATCTTCTGGGGGGGGGGGGCACTCCTAGTTGGGGGGTGAACGACCCCGGAAGGGAAGACAGGGGGAGGGAAGCCTCACCCCTGGCCCTAGTCCAACCTGAAGGTACAGACCCCAGGTTGGAAGACCTGTTGCAGGTTAACATCCCTGCACTGGTGGGAGAATTGTGCAGGACTGCTTCTATAAGCACCCTGACAATCTTGGACTCTGGGGGTGCTGCTACAGGAGGGAGGGCACAGAGCCCCAGAGGGGAGGACCAGGGTCAGGCTGTCATCCCTGACCAGGTGGAAGGGAGAGTGGTCAAAGGGTGCCTGGCACTCGAGGCTACCGACCCCTACTCTCCAGTCACAGTGGTTGGAGAGGCCTGAGGTTGGGCTCTCATACCAGACAGTTGTCAGGGGTCACTGTGGCTTGCTGTCCTGGTGGAGAAGAGTTGCCACTGGGTGGGTGACAAAAGTCACACCCCGGGGGTGGAGTGGGCAACACCTCTGTGTTGGCCCTGGTGGTACTATCTGCCCCCTGGGATACATCTGTGAGCAAAGTAAGGATAGGTGCTGCACAGATGGTATCTGCAGGTGAAGAGAAGGGTTCCCCATGGGTTAGCTTAGTGGGCCCTGAGTGTATGGACAGAGGGGTCCAACTGGAGTCAGGCAGGTGTAGAACTGGAACAAGCCCCTGTTGTTGTGGGCCTAGGTCCCTGTTCTATCGCCCCAATCAGGGAAGTACATCAAGGTATTGATCATTCTCCCCTGGCTTTAGGCTGGTAGGGGGTCGTGTTGGACTTTTTTGCTTATGCAGGGTCATCCCCAATCTTTTTGCCTCCTGCCTCCTATTTTTTCCTGACCTGTTGCTGTTGGCTTTTGAACTCTGAACACTTTACCACTGCTAACCAGTGCTAAAGTGCAAATGCTCTCTGTGTAAATTGTATGGTTAATTGGTTTATCCACGATTGGCATATTTGATTTACCAGTAAGTCCCTAGTAAAGTGCACTAGAGGTGCCCAGGGCCTGTAAATCAAATGCTACTAGTGGGCCTGCAGCACTGGTTGCGCCACCCACATAAGTAGCTCTGTAATCATGTCTCAGACCTGCCACTGCAGTGTCTGTGTGTGCAGTTTTAACCTGCCAATTCGACTTGGTAAGTGTACCCACTTGCCAGGCTTAAACTTTCCATTTTCTTACATGTAAGACACCCCTAAGGTAGGCCCTAGGTAGCCCCATGGGCAGGTTGCAGTGTATGGTTAAGGTAGGACATATAGTAATGTGTTTTATATGTACTGACAGTGAAATACTGCTAAATTCGTTTTACACTGTTGCAAGGCCTGTCCCTCTCATAGATTAACATGGGGCTACATTTAAAAATGATTAAAGTGTAGATTCTCCTTGGAGGCAGATAGACATGTGGAGTTTGGGGTCTCTGAGCTCACAATTTAAAAATACATCTTTTAGTAAAGTTGATTTTAAGATTGTGTGTTTGAAAATGCCACTTTTAGAAAGTGAGCATTTTCTTGCTTAAACCATATCTGTGACTCTGCCTGTTTGTAGATTCCCTGTCTGGGTCAGTTTGACAGTTCGGTTGGTTGCACCTCTCACTAGACAGTGACACAAAGGGAGCTGGGGTGTAGTCTGCATTTCCTGATGAGCCATCTGTGCTAGGAGGGAGGGGCGGAGTGGTCACTCACACCTGAAAGGGCTGTGCCTGCCCTCACACAATGCAGTCTCCAACCCCCTGGTGTGTGTCTGGGGCCTGGCCAAGACAGGATTTCACAAACAAGAGAGACTTTTCTTTGAAGTAAACCTACTTCAAAGGGCAGAATGGGTATAAGAAGGGCACCCAAAACCACAGACTTTAGAACACTTCCGGAAACCAAGAGTGACCTCTGCCTGGAGAAGAGCTGAAGAGCTGAGGAAGAAGAGCTGCCCTGCCTGTGACTGTGCTTTGTGGACCTATCCTGCAGTTGTTGCTTCTGCCTGTGCTAGAGGACAAAGACTGGACTTTGTGTTGCCTTCCTTCTTGTGAAGAACTCTCCAAGGGCTTGATTTAGAGCTTGCCTCCTGTTGTTTTATGTCTCAGAGACAGCAAAGACTTCTCTCTGCCAGCACCTGGAGCCTCTGGAGATACTCCTACTCTGCCAAGTGGTGCCCATCCAGTTCCTGGGACCCTCAGAAGAGAAGCTGGCAGCCCAAGAGTGAGAAATACACGCACAGACCGCCGTGCGGGGAAAAGATCGATGCAACTCTGATCTGCAGCTGAAAAATCGACACGCCGCTGGCTTTGCAGTTGAAAATCGACGCTCGCCTGCAACGCTGCCGGAAGATCGACGCCCGGAGCTGGGGAAACTACGTGCAGCATCGCTGACGGAGGCTGGTGAGATCACAACCTGTGCTGCGTGGTTTTTTTGACCATCGTGCAGCTGAATTTCTGATGCAAACACTGCTGGGCGTGTAAAAACAAAGCAAGGCCTGCCCGGACCCAAGAGTGCTGACCGGATCGACGTATCGCTCTCCTGCGGAGAGAAGAAATGACGCACGCAACTCGACTAAAGGAGAAATGACGCAAGGTCTCGCTCATGAGTGATATCGATGCATCGCAAACCCTTTTTGACGCACCCTCACCCGTGCGGAGTTATTTTTGACGCACCCAATGTACATTTTCACGCTAACAGTTTTAGCGTTGTGTTTAAAATTACATGAAGACTCTTTTTGCACTTTTAGTGATAACTTGACTTGTGTATTGTGGATTTTTGTCGTTTTGGTCTTGTTTTGTTTAGATAAATATTTTTCTATTTTCCTAAGCCTGTGTTGTGTCCTTTTGTAGTGTTTTCATTAAGTTACTGTGTGTGTTGGTACAAATAGTTTACACCAAGCACTCTGAAGTTAAGCCTACTGCTCATGCAGAGCTACCAAAAGGGTGATCGGGGGTTAGCTGGGGGTGATTCCCTTTTACCCTGACTAGAGTGAGGGTCCTTGCTTGGACAGGAGGTAACCTGACTGCCAACCAAAGACCCCATTTCTAACACCTGGTATAGAATGAAAACACATTGCAAGGTGCAGCTCATTTATTGGCTCTGTGTACCTAGGGTTCTTGATGAACCTACAAGCCCTATATATTACCACAACCAGAAGACCCAGCAGACGTAAAGGTACATTGCTTTAAAAAATCTGACACGCAGGAAAAAGTTACTGAGTAAAATGTGGAGAAAAATGGCAGTTGTTTACCTCAATTTCAATATTTTTTTTATTGTAGCTGTTATTTTCTATAGGAAAACCTTGTAGGATCTACACAAATTATCCCTTGCTGAATTCATGATTCTGTCTACTTTTCAGAAATGTTTAGTTTTCTGGGGTCCAGCATTGGTTTCACACCCATTTCTGTCACTAACTGGAAGGAGACTGAAAGCACAAAAAATATTGAAAATGGAGTCTGTCCCAGTAATATGCCAAAATTGTGTTGAAAAATTGGGTTTTCGGATTCAAGTCTGCCTGTTCCTGAAAGCTGGGAAGATGGTGATTTTAGGACTGCAAACCCTTTGTTGATGCCATTTTCAGGGGAAAAAACACAATCCTTGTTCTGCAGCCCTTTTTCCCATTTTTTTGTTTTTTTAAAACAACATTTTTGCAGTATTTTGGCTAATTTCTTGGTCTTCTTCAGGGGAACCCACAAAGTCTGGGTACCTCTACAGGGAGTGCAGAATTATTAGGCAAGTTGTATTTTTGAGGATTAATTTTATTATTGAACAACAACCATGTTCTCAATGAACCCAAAAAACTCATTAATATCAAAGCTGAAATTTTTGGAAGTAGTTTTTAGTTTGTTTTTAGTTTTAGCTATGTTAGGGGGATATCTGTGTGTGCAGGTGACTATTACTGTGCATAATTATTAGGCAACTTAACAAAAAAATATATATACCCATTTCAATTATTTATTATTACCAGTGAAACCAATATAACATCTCAACATTCACAAATATACATTTCTGACATTCAAAAACAAAACAAAAACAAATCAGTGACCAATATAGCCACCTTTCTTTGCAAGGACACTCAAAAGCCTGCCATCCATGGATTCTGTCAGTGTTTTGATCTGTTCACCATCAACATTGCGTGCAGCAGCAACCACAGCCTCCCAGACACTGTTCAGAGAGGTGTACTGTTTTCCCTCCTTGTAAATCTCACATTTGATGATGGACCACAGGTTCTCAATGGGGTTCAGATCAGGTGAACAAGGAGGCCATGTCATTAGATTTCCTTCTTTTATACCCTTTCTTGCCAGCCACGCTGTGGAGTACTTGGACGCGTGTGATGGAGCATTGTCCTGCATGAAAATCATGTTTTTCTTGAAGGATGCAGACTTCTTCCTGTACCACTGCTTGAAGAAGGTGTCTTCCAGGAACTGGCAGTAGGACTGGGAGTTGAGCTTGACTCCATCCTCAACCCGAAAAGGCCCCACAAGCTCATCTTTGATGATACCAGCCCAAACCAGTACTCCACCTCCACCTTGCTGGCGTCTGAGTCGGACTGGAGCTCTCTGCCCTTTACCAATCCAGCCACGGGCCCATCCATCTGGCCCATCAAGACTCACTCTCATTTCATCAGTCCATAAAACCTTAGGAAAATCAGTCTTGAGATATTTCTTGGCCCAGTCTTGACGTTTCAGCTTGTGTGTCTTGTTCAGTGGTGGTCGTCTTTCAGCCTTTCTTACCTTGGCCATGTCTCTGAGTATTGCACACCTTGTGCTTTTGGGCACTCCAGTGATGTTGCAGCTCTGAAATATGGCCAAACTGGTGGCAAGTGGCATCGTGGCAGCTGCACGCTTGACTTTTCTCAGTTCATGGGCAGTTAATTTGCGCCTTGGTTTTTCCACACGCTTCTTGCGACCCTGTTGACTATTTTGAATGAAACTCTTGATTGTTCGATGATCACGCTTCAGAAGCTTTGCAATTTTAAGAGTGCTGCATCCCTCTGCAAGATATCTCACTATTTTTGACTTTTCTGAGCCTGTCAAGTCCTTCTTTTGACCCATTTTGCCAAAGGAAAGGAAGTTGCCTAATAATTATGCACACCTGATTTAGGGTGTTGATGTCATTAGACCACACCCCTTCTCATTACAGAGATGCACATCACCTAATATGCTTAATTGGTAGTAGGCTTTCGAGCCTATACAGCTTGGAGTAAGACAACATGCATAAAGAGGATGATGTGGTCAAAATACTCATTTGCCTAATAATTCTGCACTCCCTGTAGAATCCCTAGGGTGTTGGAAAAAAAGGATGCAAATTTGGCGTGGGTAGCTTATGTGGACAAAAAGTTATGAGAGCCTAAGCACGAATGCCCCAAACAGCCAAAAAAATGTTTGGCACCTGAGGGGGAAAATGCCTGGCAGCGAAGGGTTAATGGTAAAGTCGGATTTCAAGTCACAATTCTGAAAATGTCACTTTTAGAAAGTTGGCATTTTCTTATCCATAACATTTGTGCCTTCTGCCAGTGTCATGGGTCACATGACTTTGAATGGCTCTGCTGTTGGAATTTGTGTATTACTCCAGACAGTAACACAAAGGGGACTAGTTGTGTGTAGGACGGGCCATCATGCCAGGGTGGCTGGGTCGGACCCTGTTCCACTTACACTTGAGAGGGCTTTCCCTCCAGCACACACAAAGCAATGTGACAGCTGTCTTTTGTCACCATAGGCAGCTTGGGGCCTTGACAGGGGAGGAAAAGAACTTTCCAGAACAAGAGGTAGGGGTAGGATAGGGTGTTCCTTCACACACAAAGGCTGGCACCAGGTATAATATTAAACTCCAAGAACCACTCTTCGCAATACTCTGAGCCTCTGGAAGTTACAGAAGAAGGACTGTCTTGCTGCTGAAGGACTGCTTTGCTGTCTGAGAAGGAAGCCTGGATCTGTCTGCCGTCTTCCCTGGCAAACCACAGTGACGCCAGGGGTCAGTTGGTGTGCCTACTGTGTGAACTATATGGACACCACAAGTGCCTCACTGCAACTGCATGGCTGACCTGCTGCACTGGACCAGCTGCTGGCCTCTACTCGAGTGAGTCCCTGATTCTCAAGAGATTATCCACAGGTCCTGGACCCTTGGAAAGCATCAAAGTGTACTCCTCCCTAACAGTGGGCTCTGTCAAATCCAATGCAGCACAACGCAACTCGAAGCCCCGGCATCGAAGCCCTTGCTGCTCCTGGCCGGTCGCTTCGTAGGAACCGACGCAGTGTAACACAGCTCAATGGTGGACCTCTCATTGCAGCCATCAAAACTAACGCAGAGTGACACAGCTTGACGCAGGACATTGCACCACCACACTACACTGCTTCTGACCGGAACTGATGCAGAGCGATGCGAAGCCTCGCATCAAGCACTTAAGATACTACTCTCAACGATCCATTGCAATTGGCCTGAACTTGTGACTTTGTCTCAGTCCTGCATGACCACAGTTGGCGATTTGTGCTTTTGGTACTATTTTTACTAACCTCTTTAAAATTCAATATTTCCAATTCTACCAATTGGATTTTTGTCATTTTGGTATTATTTTATGTATTAATATTTACTCTATTTTAATAGGTTGGCATGTTTTTTTTTCTTGTGCTCTGTTTTCCCTTTATTACTGTTTGTGTGCTTCTTAAACACTTTACACGTTGCCTCTAAGTTAAGCTGACTGCTTTGTATCAAGCTACCAGAGGGTTAAGCACAAGTTAATTTAGTGACCTTTTGTGGTTCACCATAACAAATACAGAAAAGGTGATTTGAGGAATGTTTTTAAATTATCTAACACATGGCAGTTGCTTTCACATTTTGTGTATCTGATGTGACGCCCTAAGTGCCGAGTGTTTGTCCATATATAGTTCCTTGCTCACTGTGGCACTGGAAACAAGCCACACCCGACAGGAGAGCCCCAAACAGGGCGAAACCCTTCTTGAGTTGCTTGTGTTCCAGTTCAGAGAGGAACTGCAGTTTCACTTGGACTGCTCCTACTGGAGCAGGACCAAGGCTGATTTGCACATGGCTGGGTTTAATCTGAGGCGGTATAGTGGGTAAAAGGCAAGATGGACTAACCTGAGTGATTGCCAGTCAGAATATTCCAAGCATTCCTCCTATCACCTTTAGTGTGTTTGACAGAAATTGAACTGCACCTTTTGATCCACTTTGAACCCGCGGATTAAATAGATGCTCCCGAGTCAGTCATTTTTATTACAGCGTGTTTATTTCATCCATATAACAGTGTGATGTTCCCTTCACCTGCCTCTGCCAGCTGAATCTTCTGCCTCTTCAGTACGTTCCGTGGCCTAACCCTATTCCATCACTCAGCGACATAAGGCCATCCTGGTTAACATGGTGAAACGAACAGAGTGCAGTCATAACACTTTCCACTCTCTCTTCATAATGTTTCAGTCTTGATTAAATTAATTGATGAGTAGGGTGGTGACAGGAAACAGCCATATGAAATCAAATAATGGTGCGCAGGGGCCAAGGGATACCATCCTTCTATGAAAGGTAATTGTCTAGAGGCAGATATGGCTATCCTTGAAATTACAATAAATTGTAAAACCAAGACCGCTATTAAGCCTAGTCAGGTGACATTGCCCGCCCGAGATCTACATACCTTGAAACAACAAAACACCATTTTCTGTGCCATATAATCCTAAAAACTTAAAAAAATAATTGCATTGAGTAAAATGCATGCAAATGCTACATTTTTATTTTTTTTCAGTAAAGTGAATAGTTTAAGCTCTGATAAATATTTTTTAATCTTTGAAAACACCAGAGCAAGTTGCTAAAGGAAGACTCCTCTGACAAAATCGAGTCGTCACAAGAGCACACAGAGAGATTCGACACATTTCAGTCAGTAGTAATAGCTGACAAATCGATTCCGAAATGCTAAAGTGCTTAGCAAGTGGGTAAATTGTGTCATCCAATTGGTCAGGTGGCCTCTAAAAGGAGGCAAGATGTCAAGGACTTGGGAACACTGTTGGTGGTCCATGGGAGGTCCCGTGGATAAGTACTCATAAAAGGGACAAACGGGTGAAGAGTAGCTCAGCAAGAGCATTAGGTCCTGTATTAGATGCCAACATTACCTGCAAAGGGCAACTACAAACAGATGACTTGGGGCCTCATTACGACCCTGGCGGGCGGCGGAGGCCGCCCGCCAGGATGCCGCCCTCCATAATACCGCTCCGCGGTCAGAAGACCGCGGAGGGTATTATGAGTTTTTCCCTGGGCTGGCGGGCGGTCTCCAAAAGACCGCTCGCCAGCCCAGGGAAAAACTCCCTTCCCACGAGGATGCCGGCTCGTAATCGAGCCGGCGGAGTGGGAAGGTGCGACGGGTGCTACTGCACCCGTCGCGTATTTCACTGTCTGCTATGCAGACAGTGAAATACTAGCGGGGCCCTCTTACGGGGGCCCCTGCAGTGCCCATGCCATCGGCATGGGCACTGCAGGGGCCCCCAGGGGCCCCACGACAATCCTTACCGCCATCCTGTTCCTGGCGGGCGAGCCGCCAGGAACAGGATGGCGGTAAGGATTGTCAGAATCCCCTCGGCGGCGCAGCGAGCTGCGCCGCCTTGGAGGATTCTTAGGGGCAGTGGAAAACCGGCGGGAGACCGCCGGTTTTCCCTTTCTGACCGCGGCCAAAGCGCCGCGGTCAGAATGCCCAAGGGAGCAACGCCGGCCTGTCGGCGGTGCTCCCGCCCCCGTTGGCCGTGGCGGTTCTCTACCGCCAGGGTCATAATGAGGCCCTTGGTATTTACCAGCTGAGGGGCATGAGAAAGACTACTGATACTACTTGCTCCAGCGCCAGGCTGTTGCCTCCTTGTTAATGTTAGGTCTCAGTCTCATGACATTTATGATCATTTGAGTATTGGGGCTCAAATAGAAAGGCAAGAGCAGAGAGGGGTGAATGAAGATGTAACTCAAACACCAGGTGAACCAGTCTCTAGACATATCAAGAGCCTACGACTTGGGGCTCACATCATATGGTCAAGTAAGTAATAATTTCTGGCTTTTTTTGGGGTGCACCCTGTACTGCAACACCTCAGCTTCAAAGGGTATAGAATTTAAGATCATTAACCAGGGTGACCTGAACGAAAGCAAAATTATAAAATTGTCCACTTAAGACACTGACAACTACATATTTAAGAGGAAAATCTTTTTTATTTTCAGGGGTACTTGCATCAGTCGCTACTGTTTGGAGTGGTATCTCTAATCTTGTAACTATTCCTACCAAAAAAAGCAGGAGCAGGCCCAATGTCTAGTTTTCATCAGATGAAAGGAATCTAAGTTTTAAACCAACCCTTGGACGGATGTCATTGAAATCGTTGTTAGCCTCAAAATATAGAATTTAAGGGAAAATAATAATGGCAGACAGCACTCAGCTCTCACATTAGCTGGAAAAAGGGGATTGGAGGAGGAAAGTGGCAATTTTTGTCTCTGAGAAAAACAAGTACCAACAATGGTTTTGATAAATCCCTGTGTTATATAAGCAAACTGAGGGGTCCTTCTGTAGTTCTCAGTCGTGCATGCAACAAGTTTGCAAAACATTTTAACTGACAGTGATACAGTCGACCTTATTCTACAGTTTGATAGTCTCTGCTTTAAAAAAACTTGGGCCCTGACACCCTTTCCTCTACAAGGTTACTAAGTGTTCCAAGATCCAGTATTGAAGAAGAATAAGAAATGGAGGTTGTCCATTAATGTATCACTGTTAGCATTAGATCTGAGTTATCAGCATGGGGAGGGCCTTGTCATAACCCCGAGAGACTCAAAGGCAGAATGGGCCTGCACGAGAATGACTCAACCTATCCATTGATAGATTTTTGAAGTTTACCTGGTCAATGTCCTTCTCTACAGTTTTAAACAAAACTGACGATTGACAGCGATGGACAGTGACTGTTGACAGCTAAACTTGTCAGATGTGCATCAAGACACTAAGGGGGTCATCACGACTTCTCCGTCCACTGATGTCCCACAGTCAGGTTGCCGCCAGTGCGCCCGCCTTCCCGCGCACCCCATTAAGTGGACCAGCGGGAACAGCCTACAACATTGAAGTTGGCTCATAGTAGAGCCGGCAGCAATGCTGTAGTGCGTAGGGTGTAGCAGCACCCTTCTCGGACACCGGAATGGGGCTGGCCAGGGGTGCCCCTGCACTGCCAATGCCAAGTGCATTGGCAGTGTGGGGCCCCCCTGGGACTCCCTGCACCCCATTTCTGCCAGCCTTTACATGGCGGTGCTACCACCACGTAACAGCTGGCTGAGAAGGGGTCGTAATCCCCAGGGCAGTGCTGCTTGCAGCGCTGCTCCGGTGGATTAAGACCGCCAGCTCCACCAGCCCCTCCTGAGGAGGGAAACTCGCAGTGCTGGTGGCACAACCGCCACAGTCATAATGTGGTGGTCAGTCTGCCATCAATGCGGTTGGACCACCGCTTTGGCGGCGGTCAAACTGACACAGTCGTAATCACACCCTAAGTGTGGGACATTAAGTGCATCACCACAGCAGACCTATCAAGTCAAGAGAGTGAAAACAGGAACACTGGAGCTCTTTAATTCTGTCCAGACAGCAGTGGCCGCATCAGTCCTAGTCGCTGGATCTCAATAAGCTGTAGCTCTTTCTCAGACAGTAAGGTGAGTGCTTTAGTGGGACTGTTTCTCGGACAAGCTCATGTGACTGTTTCCATCACATACTTATTAGTCCTAATTCACACCATGTGCACGAAGGAGGTGGTGCGTACACATTCTTTTGATGTCTAATTGCATGATGCAAATCAGAGGTGTACTGTAAGGAATTTCGGCGATGTCTCAGTTCTGGCGTATTAGTATATGATGCAAGTCAGGACTGAGATGTATCATGGGAACTCTTGATGTTTCAGTGGTGGCCTAGCTGCACAAGTGCCACGTGAGAACAGGTAAGCACTGTTAGAGCTCTGCGAATATCTCCAGGCTAGGACATCGGTGCAAGGTGGAAGCGAAAATAGAGGAGCACAGTGGGAGCTCCTGGGATGTCTCTTAGTAGGACAGCGGTGTATGCTGCAAGTCAGAAAAGACTCCTTGCCACTGTCCGCACACGGGCATAAGCCTAAATGAAAGACACAATGTGTTTACTGCCAGACAGATAACATCATGAAAAAACGAATGTGCCAGATGGCATATGGCGCCGTTCCTTGTGGCACTACAACCATGCTAATTCGTATTTTTGAAACTTTGAAATGAATGTGTTTCATTTATAGTGCTTGCTACGGTATTGATGTTTCGTAGCACTGTAAATCTGTGCTCGCCAGCTCGGTAAAACAGTTCACCCATGGGTGAGGGGGAGCAGGCACAGTGCACAAGAGTGATGCTGCAAAAAGGAGCATGAATAATAATGCTGCGGTAAATGTCAACGTCAATAAGACTGGCGAGCAGAAATTCTGCTGGCGTTGTTGTGTTCTGCCCTCTCCGCCACCTCTTCCTGTCTCTCCTCCTCCACCCCGCCCTGCCTCCTTTATTATAATTGCCTTTCTTTAATTTTCAGATTTCTCCTTGCCCTTTCAATCTCCCCGGTTGTTTGAAGAATCGTCATGTTAATGAGGTAAGCCAGCGTGTGCACATCTGTGCACAGCAGTTAACAACCATTTGTGATGTGTTAGCATGCAGAGGATCTGGAAGAACTCCCCTGTATTTGTTTCACTTTACTGATCTGTATAGCGCTGGCTTGTGAAAACAGCTTCTTCTTAGTGCTAGGAATTTAAAAAGTCAAGATTTACCAATTTGAAGGGCTTCTCCCAGTGAGTCATCACTTGTTAATCATTGTAAGGGTCGCAGGGGTCTTCCGATGTGCATTTGCTGCTGGTCTTAATAGTATAGTATATTTTCTTTCATGGAAACTCTGTCGTCTGTAAGGAGGCAAGGGTGGTTCTTGTAGCATGTAGGAGGCACAACAGTCTGCCTAGAAGAAAACTGCAGGCTCCAGCACTTCTGACATCTGCATCAAGCAACAGACTAGCTCTGACAAAGGAAAGAGACATGTCCTTCCTGTTTCCCAGCGTTGCTATATAACAAGATATGGCGTCAGGCATCACTCACGAGTCGAAGCCTCTGGCCCTGACGTCGGCCTGGGACTATTATTCTCACCCACATCCTCCTAAGGAACCACGGGACCCTACCCTGAGACATCAGATTCTTTCCACCATAATCAGGGGTCCTTTGACTCTCAGAATTCAGGACCCGGCAAGGAGTATAATGATCCCTCCCAAGTACATGATGCTGCTTCCTATGAAGACTTCTAACACATCAACAGATGACAAATGCTTCTAACAACATCTGTACATTTCCTGTTACCTCTCAGAATGTAAAGGTTCAACCGAAGATCAACAGAGGGACTTTTCAATGGACAACCACACTCATGCATACCCTTTGATCAGACGTTGTGTACAATGAATCCAGCACACTGTTGTTCTGTCTACTGCCGTTTGATCGTTCAGCACTTGTACTGCTGGTTACCCAGCGAGTTGGAACTTGTATAGTTGCTTGTACGTTCTAGCACTCTCTGGGAACTTTATTGTGAACGGAGTGTGTGATGTATCACTGTTTTAAGTGGTGTGATGGGTCTAGAGTAAGCTGTATGCACATATAATCACTGATCCTATACTACTGGTAACTGTGTGACAGTGTGAAGAAACAGATTACTTTCAAGCGATTACAGCCAAGTTTAAGATAGGTGATAAAAGAGAAAGCTACTTTGGGTTATGTCACCACGTTCTTGGTTTATAACTGCTCTTCTGATGTTTTCAAGTATTGCTCAGCATGCCATGGAAGAGTAGAGAACTATCTGACTAGGCAGAGAACCACCTGCCAAGGTTAGTTCAGGGAGGGGATGAGGGAAAGAGGTGCGCTGAGTTCAATGGTAGAGCATGCAATAGTCACAGAGGTGGTGTCTACGAGGCTACTGGGCACACCTTGTTACATGAGTTCAGGCAGTTACTCCTGTTAGATGCCTAGAAATCAGCTCAAGCCAACTAAATATCCTTATCAGCAGTCTTTCTCTTACAATTACCACTTCCCCTAGAAGAGAAAATTGGGAGTGCTGTAGGGGCAATGTGTACATCAGCTACAGGGCCCTCTGTATCCACGCAGCTGTCTCAAAGTTATTTTAAAACTCTTATTTTAAAATCAAATTTCTTAAATTAAGTAAATATGGCTGATATCTCAGTTGGAACTTAGGGAGTTCTCTAATTGGGCATGAAGTATTCAGACTGTTCGACCTTTGTGTGTCTTTTGAGTAAACGGACTTCAAACAATCAGATTTGCTTTGATTGTTCTGAGATTATAACTAGTCACGTAGGATGGTCCCAGGTTTTGCAGGTTTTCAGTAAAAACTCCACCCTGTTTTGAAAAAGGTGCATATTCTTGTTTCCACAGAGAGTTTGTGAAGTTCTTTGGGTACAGGGGCTATGTGCTCAAATCTCTTCATTTTGGGACATACTGTATTTGCCATTTGATTTTACATCCTCTAGACTATGAATATGTCTTGGTGACCTCCCAAGTAAATGTTGTTGCAATAGTGATGCATGTTGTTATTGACTGCTGCAATCTCATGTGCAAAAAGAAATATTGGTCAAACTATGTTCCATTTATACTGATTGAGTTGTTATAAATTTATGTTTTAGCAACACTTGCCTTTTTTAATTCAATGTGGACATGACTGTTTCAAATCATCTAAAATCATTCTTTCCCACTAATGGACCACCTTCTGCTAGACTGTGCACTGACAGCTCCAGTCTGTTTGTGAATATGTTCCCAAAATATTACTTCAATGGTGTGCTCTAGGTCTCCCTCAGTTTGGTTATTTAATTCATAAACTACGTTGGGTGGAGAGATATGCTTGTCCACCGTCTCAATGACTAGAAAGTTGTTAGGTCCTGTCACATCCAAATGATCTATAAGATTCTGGCTTCAAATCGTGACCTCTGCCTGCTGTCTAGCAGAGTCACTGCCTATGTCCTGTTCTTCAAAAACATTGTCAGCATGGCTGGCATTTGTGATTGAAATTACAGCCACCATTTTCTTTTCAGATTGGTACATTTGTTGATGAGTATTATCCTCTTTTTCAACATAAGCTTTTGAGGAACATCGTGAGTCCTTCTTCGGCTTTGTTAGTCACTTCTCATTTAAGACCGCCCCACTCGCTCACTCAAATAGTCCAGTGTGTCCCGAAAGTAACGAGAGGGACGTGTATCAGTATACTGGTATGTATCAGGAGTTTTTAAAGTTTTCCTATTTCGGAGATTATATCTTCTCTAACAGGCCTCTGGCTGCGGAGATTCTCCTCTCTGACTTCTTCTGTCTTTATTTTGTTTCTGTTTATACCACAGTTTTTTAGAACCCTCTTGTGCCTCCTTAGGGGTGGTACTATGTTGTTGTGGTTTAGTTGTTCTAGCCCCCAGATTATCCCGTCCTATACTAGTATAGGTTTCGGAAATCATTTTTGGCAGATTGCACTCGTGTTCCGGTTGAGGAATTCCCCGGAGCCACTGGCGAATGGCCAACGCTGCTGCTTCCCCTTTAGTATTGCTTAAAATAACTGAGCAAACTGTCAAAATTGCACATCAATTTCATTTCCAACTCCAGGGCCGGGACTTCCCGTGTTCATTTTGAACTTGTTTTAATACTTCCAGTAGATTGGCAAGTGTCGGGGTACCATGTGTGGTATTGTATAGTGCGGCAAAGACTGAACCCCAAGAGTTACTGTCCTCTGTTGAGGGAACCATGCCAAACAGCAAGCACATTGTGAGAATTCTATGTTTTTCATGGGGTCCTGTATGGGGAAAGACTGCTTCCAGCTGATTTGTTTTTTGTACAATCCAAAACGGAATCTTCTCCCGCTGTATGGGTGCTTTTCCCATTACTGAGTCGACTGTTTGTGGATTCATTCCCGAGATGGTCAATTGATGATAGACAGCTGAATCAGCCCTTGCTGGGAGGATGTTCAAAGTCCACATTGTGAATTGTATTACATGTATATGTATTGCTACTAACTCATTGTAAAGTATGCATACTTCAGCTACTGGCACAGCCTGCACATTGGGATGTGGTGTATACTTGCCAAGTGTTGGCCACGCTGGTCCATCATTACTTAAAGGAGCTAATCTCATGGGTTGTATTACATGTGGTAGTGCACTATTGAACAGGTTTTGGTGTTCTTGATAAGAGAGGTATCTCTAAGTATTGATAAGCTCGGTACTGTTATGGTACATTTGGTATTCTGTATGCATGAAATGTATGTATATTTGCATCTGTTTCAGGAAAGGTGACCCAAGAATAAAATATTTCTGTTCTAATGTGTTGTGTGCTTCCACGATGAATCTAACATCCCTGCCCTCTTCTGTTAAGCCATTGGCTAAGAGAAACAGCGTGAGTGGTTGTCTTCAGTTCTCCCGAGTGTTTATTACATTTGCTATATTAATGAATAGTTGGGAACACCAACGGGGGAATATCCTTTTGTGGTTCAAGCCTGAACAACCTACAACCTAGAAAAGTGCTCCCTATTTAGCTGAGAAGGATTGCCACGGATGTCTCCGTGTAATGGTACTTAATGTACCTTCAGTGTGTGTGATACAGAGATACTCACAAGGCTCATTGGTGGAGCCATGTCACAAGGATGCTTGTTTTACAATGAGACTGCTGGATGTGGGGAGGCAGCACCTCTGCTTGTACGCAACTGAGACACTCCTACACCAGTAGGCAGCTGTCGTCCCAACCCTTCCGGGTCTCTAGCAGCACCTCAACCAAACTGAAATGGTAAAGGTGATTAGTGTTAGCCTTGTACATGGCACTCTGAAAACCCCTCTGGGCAATTGTGGTAAACAAGCATTACCCTTTTCTCTCCACATTCAAGTCTCTTATGCACACACATCGGCAAGAAAAGAGATGCAGGATAGTTTTCAATGCATTTGAAAAGATTGCAATCTATCTTAAAATGCATGAGCTGCAATGATTAGGATAATGAGGAATAACATAATCAGGATTGTGAAAATCAGACGTGTAAATATGAACAACCCCAACTTATTGCAATGATATGAATATACAATTCCTACCTAAAAGCTTAATCTCTAGCCCCTAAGTGAGAGCATGGCGATGTAAGCCAAATCAATCTGTGCAGTGTCTATGAGAAGCACACCACAATCCCGTTAACTTGGCACAAGATCAGGCCTTCAGTCTCCAGATCAGGCTCCGCAGAGACACAAAAACTAAGGCGGGCTGTAAACTAGCATGCAACATGGATGGAAAATCCTGGCTGGAGCCCCTCTAATGCCCTTTGTCCTACAAGATATTTTTATAGGAGACATGTTTATGTTCTTGCCCAGAAGCCTGACACGGGTGTATACCTAAGCGATGGACTGTCTTGTGACGGCAATACAAAATATTATCCTGTGTGCCTCACAATCTGTTCTTATAAACCAGAGGAAAAAAAACATGATGCTAAGTATGTCATCCATAACACTGATAGTTACGCTCTTGCAGAGTAGCAACTGATTATGAAAACATTGCCACTAAAAGAATCTGAATAAAAATGAATAAAATACAGAGCATGTAATCTGGGTAAAAGGGCACAGGCTGCAAGCCTAAAATAATCCATCACTGTGCCGAGGCAGGGAACTACAAATAGACCCACAACAAAATAGCCTTTGCAGATCCCCATGCTGGTGTTTCTAATGGGTTGGCCTGACATGATTCAAACCTATAATTTGAGGCTGACAGTAGGCAGTTACAGTAGGCACTTGCCCAGATAAGCTAACAACAACTGGTGGTTATAAGGCATTGAAGTCAATGCAAATACAAAGGCACACAGTGACCTGAACTCTGAGAAATGTTAGCTGCACACTTCACTGTCCATAGGAACAGAGTGCCAAAGTAATGAAAAGACTTTATATAAACAAAAAAAACTTCAGTAGGAAAAATGCCTTGCTGACAGAAAAATACTCTGGGCCATGCAAACATCAGATGACTAAATGTCTTTAAATATGAGGCACCATAAGTGTAAGCCTGTTGGCTCCACTTATAGTTTGCCTTTGGTATCCTAAGTAGGTACTGGGAGTTGACATTGTCATTTCACCTCACTGTCCTAGGGCATTGGTTATTGTTGCTTTGAAGGATAGACAAGGCTCCCTTAGTTTCCTTGACACGAAAATAGCAGCTGTGGAAGTGAAGTCCTGCTCTCGGAGGCAGTTAAGTTACCGATTCATGTACAATATAACGTGTCACAAACAAAAATGACTGTCTAGTCATTTGCATGTCGCCTGAAATTAATATGTTTTATAAGTTAGGACACAGAGAGTAGACTACAAAGACCACAATGTTGAAAAACAGAGATGCTTAGCTTTCATGTTTCACTGGTTTTCCCTTTGAACCAGTCAAACGCCACTCCTGGCTGGTGTCTTGCGGACAGTGGGTCTATAGTGAAACATGCTGGACCTAATAACATTAAACTGGCTAATAATGGTTTGAACGGACTAGTGCCTGAAGGGTATGGGACCTCAGGAGACAGTTTCTCAGAATGGGGCAATTTCTGTAGAAGTTCTTCACAGCTCATGTTGCTCAGGCTCCAGGAGGATTGGTTAGGGTTGGTAAAATCTACCAGCGAAACGTTATGCACAATAACTTAAACAACTGAGCAGGGAAAAATATTATTTTTAGCTCCGAGTTTCCACAGTTTGAGACCTGAGTTCCAGGAGCCAGTGAATAATGTTCTTTCCTATGGGAAACAATTGCATTGCTCCTTCAGATAATTCCATTTACATCAGTTAAATCTGGGCAAGTACGGATGCATACAGAAGTGTGCTTTCTTCCCAGGACGAGATTTCATCAGACAGTGGAAGGGAAATACATAAGCAAAACTAATATATACAAATATGCAGAAACAATATGCAAGATTAGTTGTAAAATTACAGAAATACTCTCGTTTTATAATTCAGTTTATGGGTATATGGCCAAAGAAGAATACCTTCAGAGCCTTTACTGCATATGCACTTTTGTTAATTTTGGTAGCACGTCTTATTTAAGACACACCATTGGTTTTATGGGGTTTTCCCAATACATCTGGAGAGTGTTATGCGGTCAAATCGAGTTGGCTGTGGAGCTGGGACACAAGGGTGCAAAGTGAGTGGATGTTGCACACCTAATTTGTTCTGGTTGTCCCAGCATATTGATACATTGATATTGAAGAAAGTCTAAATCAAGCCAAATTAATAACTTTGGGGAACCAAAAGTAGTAGAGTTCCAGCAGGAGGTGGTCCTTCCAAAGATTAATTGTAACCCAGTAGAATCTCTAGGTTAACTCTTCTAGAAAAGAACGTATCCACTGCGTAATGGTCTGCCAAATCCCAGCAAAGTAATTCTAGGCAACAGAGAAGCAACCCAAGTTTAATCATGTCAGAAAGCGCTGCAAGGTTGCCTGCCCCAAGCACATCAGTTCCGTTCATCTTTATTCGATTATAAAAATAATCATAAAAGGATATAAATACACATAAAACTAGACACATATTTGAAAACTTCTCTTTGATTAAAAGTTATATACCATTGTGAAAAGGGAATAAAACCAGAAACTCATTCCACTCATACGACAAAAAAACCCAGACAAGTTAATAATTCAAGATCTTGTTCCAAAATAGCGCACCCTTCAGAAAAGAAGAAATGGCTAGCACCACCTCCTGATCATTTGATATTTGCAAATACAGAAATGCTAGCCGAAAGTGCCAAAAGCCCCTAGTCTTCAGAATTGGGAGCAAATACCTGTGCCACAAAAAAAATCATAATAGCTGCAAAATAAGACAAGATGCTCCAATGTCTGAGATGAGAAACCATCACAGGGGCACACTAGAACCATATTTAGGTCAAAGTGACCAGGAGGAAAGCATATATGAGCACAAATTGTACCTAGCCGAAATATGGTTGAAAGGGATCTCTCCCGCGAGCGCCTAACAGAACACAGAGAGTGGTCTGGACCGGCCACTGTTTTCAAAAGCAAAAAAGATTGTGTAGAGAGTGTTGCAGGAGCTTTAGATTCCCTTCTTTCCCTTGCATGGTTTGAAAATAAATACCTGATTAACCTTCTGTCCTCCTTTGTTATATGTTGAGGATTGTCGAACAAACCAGGGAGACCCAAAGACTGGGGAACAGACTGGACATACTTTAACCATGGTATCTTATGAACGTGCACAAACCCGAGACAGTCCTCAATGACATCCCTATTAACCCTTTCCCTGCCAGGCCTTTTCCCCCTATTGTGCCGGGCCTTTTTTTGGCTATTTGGGGTAGTTCACACTTAGGCCCCCCTCACTTTTTGTCCGCATAAGCTGTCCGTGCACAAATTTGCGTCCTTTTTTTCCAACATCCTAGGGATTCTAAAGGTACCCAGAGTTCGTGGGGTCCCCTGAAGGAGAACAAAAAATTAGCCAAAATACAGCTAAAATTTCGTTTTTTGGGGAGAAAATGGGGAAAAAAGTGCTGCCGAAGAAAACAACAGTGTTTTTTCCCTGAAAACGCTATCACCAAAGGGTTTGCAGAGCTAAAATCACCATCTTCGCAGCTTTCAGGAACAGGCAGACTTGAAACAGAAAACCACATTTTTCAACACAATTTTGGAATTTTACTGGGATTTACTGGGAATTTTACTATTTTTTGTGCTTTCAGCCTCCTTCTAGTTAGTGACAGAAATGGGTGTGAAATCAATGCTGGATCCCGGACAGCTAAACATTTCTAAAAAGCAGACAACATTCTGAATTCAACAAGGAGTCATTTGTGTAGATCCTTAAAGGGTTCCCTACAGAAAGTAACAGCTGAAATAAAAAGAATTTGAAATTGAGTTGGAAACAAAACAGCCATTTCTGTCCACGTTTTTTTCTGTAACGTGTTCCTGCTATGGCAGAATTTTGAAAGCAATATACTGTTACGTCTACTGGACTCTTCTGGGTCCAAGGATATATGGGGCTTGTAGAATCATCAAGAACCCTAGGTAGCTAGAGCCAATAAATGAGCTACACCTTGCAATGGGTTTTCATTGTATACCGGGTATACAGCAATTCATATGGTGCAATCTAAAGAGTGAAAAATAGGTATCAAAATTTGGCCAAAAAACACTTTTTCCTCACATTTCTGTGATGGAAAGTTCTGAAATCTGAGGGGAGCCACAAACTTCCTTCCAACCCGCATTCCCCCAAATCTACTGATAAAAATCGTACTTCACTTGTGTGGGTAGGCCTAGTGCCCGTAACAGGAAATGTCCCAAAACACAGCGTGGACACATCACATTTTCCCACAGAAAACTCACCTGTTTTATGCAAAGTGCCTAGTTGTGCATTTCAGCATCTAGCTCAGCCGGCACCTAGGAAACGTATACATTTTACAAACTACACACCAAGTGGAATTCAAAAAGCGTTGACTTGTGGGGCTCTCACCAGGTTCTGGCACCCAGAATCCTTTGCAATCCTCAAAATTTGTCTAAACTCCCCAGAACGCAACATGAACACACCAAATTTTTACATTGAAAACTGACATGTTTTGGAAAGTGCCTAGCTGTGGATTTTGGCCTCTAGCTCATCCGACACCTAGGAAAACCTACCAAACCTGTGCATTTTTTAACACTAGACACCTAGGGGAACCCAGGGTGGGGTAACTTGTGGCACTCTCACTAGGGTTCTGTTACCCAGAATCCTTTGCAAACCTAAACATTTGGCAAAAATACACTTTTTCCCCACATTTCGGTGATGGAAAGTTCTGGAATCTGGGAGGAGCCACACATTTCCTTCCACCCAGCAATCCCCCAAGTCTCCCGATAAAAATGGTACCTCACTTGTGTGGGTAGGCCTAGTCCCCACGACAGGGAAGGGTCCAAAACACAACATAGACACATCAAAATTATCTATTACAAAACTACCTGTTTTTGCAAGGGGGCATCTGCGTTTTTGGTCCTGGGCTCAGCAGCCATCTAGGGAAACCTACCCAACTAAGACATTTCTGAAAACTAGACACCCAGGGGAATCCAGGGAGGTATGACTTGCGTGGATTCCAAAGTGTGTTCTTACCCAGAATCCTCAGCAAACCTAAAATTTAGCTACAACAAAAAAAATCACACTGGGTGGTAGGAATTTTGTGGATTCCTGCAGATTCCGAAAGATTCATCACAAAAATGTAGGGACAATGCGAGATTTCAAGCAAAGTTGGAGGCTTGCAGAGCATTGTGGGTAAGAAAATGTTATGGGGTGCATGTGAAGCAGACCACTCTAGACTCACCCAGATGTTTAGTTTTCAGATGTGTCTAGATCTGGTAGATTTTTCTAGGTGGCAGCGTCCCAAAGTCCAAAAAGTGCAACTGCTTACCATTCCAAGTGGGACGATACTGAGAGTGAGTCAAGCTCTCTTGGCCCAAATGTAATAATAAAATGTCCTCTTGCTTGCTTTTGGGAGAAGATCCTTTAGTTTGCGGGGGGCTGAAAGACTGTTACCCCCTTTAGTTGGGGTGGGGGACATAACCATGCCCATACTGGTTGGCAACCCCCACCCCTCCATTATTTTGAATTCCCTGGCATCTAGTAGGGTTTCTGACCCCCCCCCCCCCGGGAGTGGATATGGGGTAATTACCCCATCTGCCTACTGGTGGGCAGAACAACTTTGTCCCCATTTATTTGAGGTGGGGGTATGGCCATATCCCCACCCTCTTTTTATAAAAATAATTCTTCCCTGATGTCTAGTGGGCTTTCAGCCCCCGTTGGGGGTAGATGGGCCGTACAAAAATAGGCCGATCTGCCCCCAGTGGGGAAGAAATGGGCATTAGTAATGTGTCCAAATGGGGAGCGACCCTTGCCCATGGGGTCACCCTCCTAAACAAAACACACACATAATCCCTAGTGTCTAATTGTTTCTGCCCCCCTTGGGGGCAGAAGGGCCTAATAGGGCCTAATAGGGCCTAATAGGTCCTAATAAAAATCTGCCCCCAAGGGGGGCAGAAATGGCCAGCAGTAATATGCCTCAATGGGGAGCGACCCCTGCCCAAGGGCCTGGCCCCCCAAAAAAACACAGACACACAAAACAATCCCTGGTGCCTACGTGGTTCCTGCCCCCCTTGGGGGCAGATGGGCCCAATAAAAATAGACCGCTCTGCCCCCAAGGGGGGCAGATATGGCCTAAAATATTATGCCCCCCTGGGGAACGGCCCTTGTGCAAGGGGCAGCTCCCCTTATGTAAAATATGTATATTTTTTAATTCCCTGGTGTCTAGTGGTTTCTGCCCCTCTTGGGGGCAGATTGGCCTAATAAAAGTAAGCCGATCTGCCCCCAATGGGGGCAGAAATGGTCTAATATAATATGCCCCCCTGGGGAGCGACCCTTGCCTAAGGAGTTGTTCCCCTCATGTAAAAATAAAAAAAATCCCTGGTGTCTAGTGGTTTCTGCCCCCATTGGGGGCAGACTGGCCTAATAAAAATGGCCCTATCTGCCCCCAAGGGGGCAGAAATGGCCTAAGATAATATTGGCCCCCAGGGGAGCAACCCTCGCCTAAGGGGCCGCCGCCCCCCTATGTAACAAACAAGAAATAAAATGATCCTTTGTGCCTACAGGTTTCGGCCCCCCCTTGGGGGCAGATGGGGCTAATTAAAATAGGCCGATCTGCCTCCAAAGGGGGCAGAAATGGTCTAGAAATAAATGCCCCCCTTGGGAAGCGACCCTTGCCCAAAGGGCCGCTTCCCTCATATGTTTACATAAAGTAAACAAAATCCCTGGTGTCTACTGGGCATTCCTGCAGCACGATTGTATACGATTTTGCTGCAGGGATGCTCAGAGAGACATGAAAAGAAAAGGAAAAGCCTTTCCTTTACTTTTCATGCCTCTCCAACCTCTCCTTCCCCCATCCCGAGCAGAAAGTTTCTCTTTCGGACGCGCTGGAAGCATGGCGATGGGGGTGACCTTTGATGAGGTCAGCGTGCTATCACGGGCAGACGTCATCAGATGTCACTGGGAGGGGCCGGGGTGGTCGGGGGTGGCAGGGGAAGCTACCCACGGGAGGGGGATGGGAGGCCCACTGGGGGAGTGCTCCCCCGTGGGCCGGGTGCAGGACGTAACGGTTATGTCCTCAGCACAGCATCGCTATGTTCTGGGCACCCACTCACCGCTCCAACCTGAAATACACAATCGCAATGGGTCAGTTTCACATGATCCTCAAAATAGTGAAGGCTCAGTTCCACATGCACAAAGAACTTGGAACTAGTAGGGCCCGCACCCAACAGTCTCCTACAAAAACAATGCTCTTCATTTTGGATGCACCTACAATTGCAAATCCCTCATATAGCAGCACCATACAACACACAGTGAGACATTTCATTTTATATATCTGTAGTAGGGGAAGAATGAGTTTACTGCCTACTGTGAGAGCAAATTTAAACAAGGAACTGCAGACTTGACTAAAGAAGGTGCAGTGGTTAGAAAGACATGGCCGCCAGTTACCTAGTTGGTCAAAGGAGACCTACAAGTAGGACAATGCAGCCACTCCTTATACAATCTTCCCTTTGATAGCTATGGGTCTAGATTTAGAATGCGGCTTCCAATAATCCATATAATGGGTTTTTGAGATGTTCATATCCAGGCACAGCTTCTCCATAAAATTAACAAATAAATCAACAAGCTCTTTAAGGCCATTAGAAGTACGGGACACCATCACTGGGTCGTCTGCATACAACAGAGAGAGTACAAAGGCAGACTTCACTTTGGGCAGGTCTTTCCAATTCACAGCCAACTGATGATTGAGACCATTAATATAGAATAAAAAAAAAGGATGGGTGCCAACAAACAACCTTCTCTAACCCCATGAAGATGTCTAAAAGAATCAGTGCATTCCCTCCCCACCCCACAACTAACAGAGGCGTTCACATCCATGTGGAGTGCTCTAAGGAAATCAACCAGAGGGAAAGGTAACCCAAGGGTCACTAAATAATGCCAGAGCTTTGACCTAATTACCAGGTCAAAAGCACAATTCAGGTCCATGAAAGCTAAGTGAATTGTCCCCTGTTTGGAAACCACATGCTTACCAGTCAGTAAACTGAGATTGAAACACTGTTCCATGGTACCTTTTCCTTCTTTTAATCCATACTGGGCAAGACAGAGAAAGTTGTTAATACTGGCACAATCTTCTATGCGCTGTAAAATGATGTGCCCTACCACCTTTACAACTGAATGTAACAAAGAGATGGGTCTGTAACATCTGGGGTCCTGACAATTTCCTTTTTTTAAAACAGGGACGATCACTACAGATTTCTAAAAGGGGGGAACAATAACCTGGGCAGACTCGATCAGAGCATTTGTTAGAACAGGGACCAAGAGGGTGACCTCTGCCTTATAAAGGTCCACTGGAATCCCGCCTGGGCCAGCTTTATTGGAGGGGCTGGCTAAGATAGCAGCACACACCTCAGTCATGTCAAAGCTGACGCTCAATGGAAAAGGCTCCTCCTCAGCAATTACAGACACACCCTGATTATCATTAAGTGCATATACCTTTCAATCCACCCACTGGTCAGGAGTAACAGAGAAACAATGTTGTCAGGCACACAAAGCTGCTTTCAGTTGACAATGAGCCAATTAAAAAATTCCTAAACTACCCAACGAACTAGGTGTAAGTTTTTACATACAATGGGATATGCTTAAATGATCTCTTTCAGAATTGAGGTATTCCCAGATGTCATCCATGGATTTCCTTAGAAGAATGTCGGGAACGGGGTATTTTTATTTCCAAGACGACATTACTTCGGTGGAAACGGAAAGGTTTTTTATGTTTGGCGATTTTGTTAATAATGAATGGTACTTAATTTGGCAGGAACTAAGTCAGCGGTTAGGGACAGATGCAAGGTATCTGATCTTCAGTGGGTTACAGATTCTTAGTTTTTTTATGGCCACGTATACAACCGTAAGTTCCGAAAAGCATACGTTACTACGCTTGTTGTATAAAAGTCACCTCACAGGAATGGGCAATTGGTATTGGGTCATGAGGGTAAATACGCCAAATGCATTAGTAGAGGAACAATTGATCACAATTAGCTAAAACACAGGATGTTCAATCAGTAAGCCTGATTGGAAATATTTTTCTGAATTGGGGCATAAAGCCCTGTGGGCCGCCAATTTTAAAAGAATGGGGGTACTGTCAAGATAGTTGGCCTATTTCACACCACAAAGGCCACGTAGAACGAACCCCACAATCCCAGACCGATGTTTTCAATGTAATTTAGGACAGGATGGTGAGTGGTGCCAGATTCTTCTTTACTTGGCCACGTATTCAAGAATTTTGGGGACCATTTGCCAATGGCCTAATAAATTCGCTCGACTTTCATCTTAGTAAATAATTGCTATCTCTCAAAGTGCTTTTGGCTATTAATGCTTGTGAGTAACTCTGATAGCAACAGGAAGGATTGCACTTTGTTTAGATTTTTTTAGGGCGAAGTAAGCCACTTTAATTAGCACTTTTGCACTGTTTGTGTTTGCACTTTAAGGGGTATGAAATCTGTTTTATAAATTCTGTGTAACATGGTCCGTGTCAGAAATTGGAGTATAACTTCAACGCCCTAGCACTCTTTCCTTTCTTTTCTATTTCTATATTAAGGTTTTATTGGATTTAGTGAAATAATATTTTTAGGTATTGGTTTGTTAGCTGTATCAAGTTTGTTTCTCTTCCATGTACTGTACTATTCTCTGAATTAATTATTATCATGAACTTCTCAATCAAAAACAAGACAATGGACCAAAATCCAGTGGAATCCTCTGATTTACCAGTAGGGACTAGTCGCTCCCAGGATGCTTCTTTAAGGGCAGATTTTCGTTCACCGGTGGCTTTCTTGTAGTCCACTGCGGTCGCTATAATGTCAGACTGATTGCGGGGATTAGAATTTAAACCTTTGTGAATACTAGCAATATGCACCAAATTAGGCATGAAGATAAGAATGCAGACCACAAGGACTGGACTACAACTTTGGTGCAAAACATAAACGTGTAATTTTATATGATCTTACATTATAAACAATATTTGTTTTCATTTCCTCCCCGTTTTTTTTTCATCCATTTTGTATACCCCTGTGTGGAATGTTAAATAAATAACAATAAAAAGATGTTAAAAAAAAAAAGAATGTAAGCCTTTGCGAAGCTGCCTATTGGCCATAAGCCCTATTGAACCAGCCAGTATGAGCAATTATTCGGCGTCCAGACATTTCCCTCATGATAGCATTAATAGATTTATTTAAATCGTGGAGAGCATCCAAAACAGAGAAAGGAGATGCATCAAGGGATAGTAAAGGTTCTAAAATAACGACTTGATTGGACTTAATTACAGTTTCTGACAGACTCGGAATTGAAAGTCTGTGCCATTTCACCCTCAAGCCCTTATCATGGGGGATCAAATCGGTAAAGGTTGGAACAAGGGTTAGGGCTGCCAATAGTAAGTAATGCTACCCTTTCTTCAATAGAATTATGACAGCTGAAACAGGTCTCAAGGACCAACCCCAGACCAACCTTAGGCCAATAGTGCCTACTAGGGACCGAGAGGCAAACAAAATCAATGATGGTCCCCCTTCCCCTAACAACAAAAGTGGGATGTTGGGCCAGCGTTATACAGCTTTCTCCCTCTGTGGTGAGGTGTTAGCTGGCAGAAGGAGGCATCTTCACCCAAAAATGGGTTGTTATTGGTTTGATCGATGCCTAGCTTTGCTTTAGTCACCCCCCAAAATGACATTAAAACACTTGAAGTGGCGGAGGGATCTAGCCTCAAGAATAGAAAGAGCTGTGAATAGGACTTCATTCTGGCACCCAGGATCCCTAACCGAGTGATAGAAATTAACTACAAAAAATTAAACTCACAAGAAAACACCACCCATAAGATCTGTATACCGGCATGTCTAAGGGGGAAAGATATAACCCTGAGTTTGTTTACAAATGCGTACCATGGTTGTCAACCCACCACGTGCTCTACTGCCTGGAGAGGGAGGCGCTGTACCACACAAACATTCAATAGCATCCCAGGTAATCAATTTCTGGGTCCAAATCCCCTGAAACAGAACCACATCAAACTGTGTAACGGAATTAAGCCTTTCGGGGTCCTGGTACAGCCCTAACACCAGCCACATTACAAGAAATGACTCTTAGAGTGGATTCCAAATATGGATTTGACACAACCCCAGAGTTGACGAGGGTGAGAGTGATGGCGGCCCACTGGCCGAGAGCTTAGGGAAGATGCGGGAGTGGCCGGAGTCAATCATTATGATCTAAAACTGACAGGGGGAGAAGTCTGTTAGATGTAGGCACAGCAATTGAGTCCAGAGACTGCATAGTTATTGGCATTGACAGCTTGGCTCGCAAGTGCCAGTAGAAAAAAACCAAGAAGGAGGATATTTGTGTCCACATCCCTGGCATGGGGAGATTCCGCGCTGCCAACCAGTTGCCTAGCTAATCAGGATGACTTACAATTAATTACCACACAATCCCCTGTTGGGGTTTTAGCCACAGAACCCATCCACCCCACCCTCCTTACAAACAATGTCACTGTACTCCCTAATGTTACAATTAACATTATAGCACAACCAGTGGCATATCTTATTCTTTATCTGAGAGGTGGATTCACAATCATTGGGGCTAATTTGCGGCACCCAAGTCAAGATCACCACATAGGGACTACAGTCAGGCAGCAGATGGAGAGTTGGTAACCCACTGTCAACTTGAGCCCCTCTCCAGTGACCCCCACATTTATCAGCTCATCATGCTTAGCAAGGGGCCGACTTCCATCAGGTTTTGCAATCGAGGGGGGCCCCTCAGTTGACATGTGGGACAGAGGAATAGTCAATCCAATAAGTGTGAGGCCAGCAGGAGAACAATCAGAACCCGCACTATGAAATTCGTCATTGGGTCTGAAATCAGTGATCTGTCTATACCTGTAAAAAGAGGGGTACACATTTATGGAGGAGACAGATTTAATCAGAGCCGACAGGATGATGACCTTAAGTTTGTCAATGGCGTGGTCCCAATCAAAAGTGGCCAGTTTGAGCCCAAATGGTTCACAATTACTTAAGGGGTTGATTTGACATTTACCGTTTTCTTTGTGCTTTGTTTGTCGCTTTCTCTTTGCTAGGGGTGGACTTTGCTATTATTGTGGGCATCTGGTGAGGCGCTTCCAATCTGCTGATCCTGGCCCGCAAAAGGTGAACTAAAAGGGGTGGGCTGATCAGCAAGACTGGGAGGTACATAAGGGGCTGCCTCTCCTGATTGGGCCGATTGAACAGTCAGCAAAGAGCCAGGGCCACCCTCCACCTGCAAGAAGGGTCTACACTCTGCAAGGTCAATCTCCTTGGATGACTTCAACCGCCTGAGCCAGAAAAGAGTCAAGGGTGGTGCTACTGGGGGCAGAGTCTTTGACACCTGGCAATTTCCGTTTTACCATGATGAATTTCAACTCTCTAAACCTCCAAGAGGGGCAGACACAAAATTCACAGTCAAACACGAAAAAGCCGAGAGGATGCAAAATCTTAAACAGGTAATTTAAAAAAAAAAAAAGGGGCTTACCCAGTGAAGCTGCCATTGGGGTGTGCTGTTCAACGAAGGATGGCCAGGCCTCTTCTGGACAAAGACGGGCCCGGTCTTAACCCGCTTTTCGCCTGGGTGAATCCCGCAACAAGGGAGTCCTTCACAGCTGTCTACTCTGCACCTTCTGGTGCATTAGGAAGCCGTATGGTGGAGCGCCAGGCAGTGTAGTCCAAAAAGTAGCCCCCAGGCAGGCCTCAATTCACCGCGTTGTGGGAGCTCTTTGCGGCTTTGTGCTCTCTGCTCTTCCTGGCGCGTTCAGAAGCCGTGAGGTAGAGCGCCGGGAAGTGTAGTCCAAAAAATCAGCCCACAGGCAGGCCTTGATTCCCCGTGCCACGGGAGCCCATCTCAGCTTTGTACTCTCTGCACCCCTTGGTGCGTTAGAAAGCTCTGAGGTGGAGCACCAGGAAGTGTAGTCCAAACAATTCCAACCAGTGTGTTGTCTGGGTGACATCAAAGCAGCTAAAAAGCACGAGAGCTCAATAAAGCTATAACATAGGCAATTCTTTGAATCCTTCCTTCAAATAGAAAACTGGGTGGCACTTGTCAAAATGACCAGTGTCAGGTGGTTGGAGGAGAGCCAGTTTTGAGACTCCAGGCCACTGCTTTGGAAAATGGGCACCTTGACCAATCAATGCCTGAGACAACTGAAAAGTATATTTCAGGTATTCTTAGGGCCAGGTGATCATATCGCACCCTGTCCCATGTATCCTTTATGGTAACTGAGAAAGTTTAGGACGAGAAATCTGCAAAGTCTTCAAGAAAACTGTTGCTTTGGTGTGGGGGGGGGGGTGGATGGCAACGACTATTACTGGTGGGATCATCAGACCTCTGTTGTAATCAATCCTTTCGGTAAAGAAAGAGGAGCTATGCCTATGGCAGTGCAGACAGTGTGTACCATTTTGCACACAGAAAAGTAGTGTATCATCTCTGTATACTTTGCATGAAATTAACTTGGTGTCTTACATAGTGCAAGCATTGTAAACAGATTGTCGTTAAGGGCTCTTCGCCTGCTGGATCAGAAAGCAAGGGGATTATGGCTACAGCTATGTAAGTTTGTTTGTCCTGGCGTGACCTTTAGAAACACATGGCAGGTGCAGAGTTAAAATTACAGGTTCAACCAAAGAGAATAACCTTCCATGGAAAAGCAATGTATTCTTTGAACACAGAGGCAATTTTTGGTCACGGCATAACGTGACTAGAGTTCTTACTGTGGCATGCATAGGTTGTGTAATCCAATGAAGTCGTGCAGAGCATTGGAAAGCAGGCATTTGTGTGTGGTGCACAGAACCACTTGCAGTGGCGTTGGCCTAGGTTGGAGCCAGAATGGGTGCTGCTTTATTTGCTGAGTGCTGCAATTGTTTTTATGTGACTGATGGATTTTAGTGGGCATTTCGAATACAAGGAATTACAGTCATCCCGCAACACGCCCAGAGGACTCTCTTTTAGTCCATCTCTGCAAACCGGGGTATGGACCTGATTAACTTTTTTGGGGTGTGGGAACTGGAAGACGTTATTGAGGAGCGTGGCACAATGATTAAAAAAAAGGTACTACAACTGCTTCCAAAACAGCATTTTCTAGAACATCCCTACATGCAAAAAACTGGAGACGTCTTTTATTCACCAGAATTTACAATGGGATTGAATACAATAACGCCGTGCACTGCAGAGATAAAGAGTATAAATGTCATTTCAATCACTTCCTGAGAATCATCTCATTGAAAAATGCCTTATCTCATACTTCACTGCTTCACCAGGCTGCACTTAAAAAACACAAGCATGTCTTCATTCGCTAATGCCCAACTGACTCTTTAGTACTGTTCCCCACCTACACCCACTCTCCATCTATAAAGCTTCTCTCATTGCCTGGAGGTAAAGGGATGCGGGGGGAGGGGTGGGGGAGGAGGGGAAGATTTGTCAGGAGATAAAACTGAAAAAAAAAAAAAAAATTCGTTTCGGACAGTATTGGCTGCTGCTTGTACTCTCAGCGTGCACACTACCTCAAACAAGCACTTCCAAAACTAATAGGTTTCGCATATTTGAGACCTATTTGCTTTGTCAATGTTTTGTAGCCATGTCGTTCAACAGCGCACCTGCTGTACTGCATGGCTGACAGTTAAAAAAAATAAAAAAAAATAAAAAAGAGCCTGTACAATATGCTATGGTATGGCCTGCCATTTAATGGTATGGCTTGTCATAGAACGGTATGGTACAGTCCCTGTTAGAATGGTGTGGTCTGTCACTGTATAGTACGATATGGCCTGTCATTATATTGTATAATAATATGGTATGGCCTTTCATTGTATAGTATGGTATAGTATGGCATCATTGTGTAGTATGGTATGGTAATCTGTGATACAAAAGTGCACATTCAGCTACAGGAGGAAGCACAATAAGGGTGGCCAAACAAGCAAAAAAGCACTTTACAATATGTTATTTTTACACTAGAATGTTCTATCCAACCTCTAATTATGGAAACATAAACCAATTTAAAACACACCCTATTTTTGCATAACACATGTTAATCATGCCAAGACATCCAATAAATCATGAAAGACGTACCAATAGAGCACTTTGTTACAAACTAAACAAGTGATTACTTAATTGAGATAGCACAAAGCTAGTAATGTATTTTGAGTTCTTTGTTAAACTTGTGCTAGCAGCCTGTGGGCTAGCCGGAGGTGAGAGGATGAAAATTAAAAGATAATGAACAAGGTAAACAAGCGGGTGAAAGCAACAGTACAGAGCAAAACCAGTAGCAAGACAATCAAAAAAACACCCTCTAAAAATCTTGTTCTTGTGCTGCTCTACATTTCTTGTTCATACATAAGAGACAAACTGGCAAGATTTATGTATTTTGTTCATATTATGGAGACACAACAAAGCCTCAAATCTTTATTACAATGTACACGTTAAGCTATAATAGAAGCAGCCAAACAAGGAAAAGGCGCTTACACTACAGTGTTATTTTCATGCTAGAATGTTCAATCCAACCCATAACCATGCAAACACAAACCAATTTAAAACACATACTGATCTGTGCATAAAACATTTCAATCATGCTCAAAACATCCTAAAAATCATGAAACATGTACCAAAAATGCACTTTTTACAAACTAAACAAGTGATTACTTAATAGAGATAGCACAAAGCCATTAGTGTGTTCTGAAATCATTGTTAAATGTGATGCTAGCAACCTGTGGGCTGCTGGTGTTATGCTGCACTAATGAATAGAAGAGAAGACAAAAAGTAAAAAGGAATAAACACGAACATGGGAGATATGAGATTGAAAGCAACAGCGAAGGACAAAATCAGGAGCACGGCAACCAAAACATACATTCTGCAAATAGAAGATAAAAACAGGCAGAGACAGAAAAAGGAAGCAGCGGAAGGACACTCCCAAAGAAAGGAACCAGTATTTTGTCCATGCTCCAGGGATGGGGAGAAACACATATAGAAAGTGAAGCCATCACATACTGACCAAACAGGAGCCACTAAAGCCAATGAAGCCAATGAGCGGTAAGCAATGGGCAGACCCCAAGCTCCCTTTACGCTACTAAGTTGTCTAGTGAGCGACAGCTGTCTCAGGTGAGACCTAAAACGGGGTCAGTAGGCACTGGCCTTAAAACTGTGGGTTTAGAACAGAAGTTTTCAGCCTTTTGTTGGAAACATTAAGAGACTCTAAGCCACAACATCCTAATGGAGAGAGAGTTCTAAAAACGGGTAGCTTGGCAGAAAAATCCTCAGTCTTTATTTAAACGTGGTTGGTCAAGAAGCCAATTGATAGTATTGTGATCATTTTTACCTTTGAGGTATATAGGGGCCAGGTTGTTCAAATACCTATAGGCGAAACTCCCTAATTTAAAAGGACCATACTTGTACTGGAAGCCAGTGTAGTCAACTTCCTACAAAGGTCACCTGATGTCTAATGATGCAACTCTTAATGAGTCGCACAGCTACAGCCTGCACTCTTTGCAACTTGTGCATCTTGTAACCAGAGACCTGGGTATATAGAGGGGCTATAATTTGATACAGGCATATTTGGTTGTACTATCTGCTTTGAGATTGTATGGGGAGAAAGAATTTCACTTTGTGGATAGAGTAAAAACAACTTCTAACTACTGCCCTTATCTGGGTTTGAAATGATAGGTCATTGTGAAAACGAAAACCTTGATTTTGACTTATATAGCAACCTTTTACAGAAGCAATATGAAAGCTAAAGAGGGAGGATGTTAGCAGGAATCTTTGGTTCAGCAATATACATGACCTGAATGACACATTCAATCTGGTGTTCCACAAAGAGTGGACCAATTTAAGCTGTTTTGATCGATGGATATAGCCATGGGCAACCTGTCTAAGAGGACAGGAAGGTGTGCAATCGTGAACGATGCCGAAAGGTCCAGCATAACCAATGCATTGCATGTGAATTTATCCACTATCTTTATAGTACCATCTCAGAAAAGGAAACGGACGTATTTCTAAATAAGAATGAACTAAAAGGGTTATGAATGTGGTTCAGGGTGTACATGTGATAAATAGGAGACAACTGGAATCAACGAGGACGTGAATGGGAGTCAAGGAAATAGGGTCCAAACCCATTCATGTACCAGTGCATGGGTCATGCTCTCTCTAGTACCATACCACCCCCGCCCCCGCCCCCGATACCATGACCTGGCCTAGTCTGAGTCACAGATCCATATGACACCCGTATTCATTCTCCAGTCTAATGTGGTGTGCTGTGTTGTGATACAGCTGATTCTCTCAACTACTATCACATTTGAGCATGTATATGATTTTACTGCAGTCTATCACTACCAAATATTTGGCATGTACCATTTTGTAATGTGAGTATTTTGGTAAACTTTATGTACTTTATTTGTGTACAGAAACAAATGGCCTTATATGGCTTTGAAATAGTTAAGAGAGTACAGGTATCTCATATAGTTCCCCCCTCACAAATTGCATATCCTGTTCCTTTTCTAAGTCTGAACACACTCGACCTCAGGTTTTCACTTAACCCGGATAACGCCATTAATCTATTTTCCTGGTTTTACAGGTATCCCTTCCAGATTTTCACTGTAAAAGGCTGGGGAATTTATTTAGTAAAGTCTCTCCCGAAGATTCCAGTTATTTTGATCATAATACTTTCCTTTAAGGGTTTTCTCGTCCTCAGGCTTGAATCCTTTTCATTTCAATCAAGATTCTGAAGAGGTAAAAAGAGGCACAAGTTCATAGACAGGTTCTCTGTGCATCCGCGAAGGTTCTGTCTCCAGAAAGGGAAAGGAAGTATTTTGGCTTTGTCTGTTACCGATTGGGATACTGCAGTATTTTCCCTTCTGCCCCTCTTTACCGACTACCACTGCACAATGATTGGTATTGTGAAGGGAAGTCCTAACCCTGGTTAAAAGGGATGTCCCATCCTTCTTTCCCGAAGATCCATGGCATGGCATGCACGATGCTGGTAGCATTTTCTCCTGGCTTACCAGGAAATGTGTGGGTTGGAAAAGAATCATCTGGGTTGTGAAAATTCCTAAACGTGCACCCTCAACCATACCTACACGAGACACCTTACCCTTTGTTGGGGGTCACGAAAGACTTTAAGGCATGTGGCAGAGGTGACCCGCAACCAGGGCTTACACCTTTGTTTGTTGCAATTACACATTTGTTAACCGGAAACATTTTCAGGAAACTTTAATTATTTGGAACTTCTGTATGAAAGAAAAAAAATTGGAGAGTTGTGCTCATCATTGTGGTTGGCCAATGATGGAGGTTTTTACCTACAAAATTTGAGTAAAGTTTTAATATTTAAATTTGACAAACTACAGGAATATCATAAATGTTAAAGAAAAAACACAGGTTAAAAAAAAACTTAAAGATTTGAAGGAGGAAATCTGTTTAAACTCTTAAGCTGGAAGATCTTCCTGCCAAAATGAAGGTAATGTGCGTTTAATTCGATAGGTGTATTGTAAGTTTCATTTTGGTGTTATTATTTTGATAGATGAGTTCACAGAACTGAGCAGAGATAAAGCACACTAGTTTTCGGCGGTTGGTTTTCCAGTTTCGTGCACAATCGTGCATAATCTAATTCAAGAGATGCTGATTTAAAGTGAATGTTCACAAACGTTTTCGAGCCTTCTGATTACTCACCTCTAAACAGAGGATGTGGTCAAATCGGTCGACAGAGTATGTTTTTCACTCTTTGGAACACAGTCGGAGGTGATAATGGTATCGCGGTTCGGCGATGAATCTATTTCACAGGCACCAAGTCACAGTTTAGATGTTTCAAATTCATAAGGATTTTTTTGGTACCAAATTAGTTATATTGCCCCTGAAAAAGGACCGCCAGTCCGAAATGCACTGGGGATGGATTGTAGATAACACACTAAGAAAGCGTGACTTTGAGGTGTGAAAATAATTATTTGAAATGCTCTGAAATGAAATAAAAGTTATTTTTGAGAATAACTACTGAATCATTTGTATAACGAATCAAGATTATTTTGGAAGGCGTTTGGGACGATTAATAATAACTTTGAGACCAAGGTTTATATTATCCATCCACTTTCATTTTCCCAACTCAGGACCTCATTTAGGCCCTGGTGACTAGCTAGTTGGCCTCTCAGAAAATCTGAGGTCATGACCTTCAACCCCCTGACAGAGACTTCGCTGCGTTGTGGGGAGCTGTACTGTAAAGGGAGCTACCTCAAAATGAGAAGGGGTTTGTTTTCCCTGAATACAAAAAAACATATATGGCCCAATACACATGGAGTTAACTTGCTGTGCTTACAGGTCCATTCTGGACATTTCCTTGAACGGGTCTTGCATGGTGGACACTGGCTGGGAAAATGAGTGACAGGCAGTCTTGATTACGGTGGGACGACTGTCACTGTGACCAGGCAGCTCCTTCGCAGACCAAAGGCTTACACTGCAGGAGCCAGATGAGTCTCCCTGGCATAACTCTGGCACTTCCCATGTGTCTAAGTATTGAACTCCACAGGCTTGGAAAGGTGTGAGCACTGCAGATCTGCAGCAGTGCTCCCGCTCTGCTGAATTTAAAAAAGGCCTTTAATTGCATTTATGTATCTACTAATTTTTGCTAAAACATCGAAATACTGCTAAATATAAAAATAAATATTTGATTTGTCTTAGTATGTAATTCATTTCAAGGGTAGTGTGGGAAGCCTGGGTTGATGCTGGGGGTCTTGACTCTGACATGTAAGCTCTCATCAGCAGCAGGTCCAACGCTGCATTTATTATACTATCAGCAAACTTATATGTACCAGACTATGGAACAACTTGAGCTGAAAAACCAGCACTCTCTAACCATCGCTGCAGCTGACTACATTTTTTGCTGCCTCTGGGGTACAGTGCTGCGTTGGCACCGCACCTTAGCCCACAGTGCCTGGCGCGGAAGGTGACGGAGCTCAGCTAACTGCTCCTCATCGCACAATCACGTAGACATGCGGATGCTCGCATCCATTTCATGAGGCCCTGCGCACTCTTTTTTGTCGCACATTTCTTCCTTGTTTAAAGTGAAAGAGGTACCAGGCAGCGCGCCGTACTGCTATACAACAGGATACCATTTACACAGCATAACGTCTGCTAGTACTGTGGAGGTGGTGGGTTGCTGTTGGGGTAGTAGGTACGGCCACATAAGGATATCATGCTCAAGTAGGCCAAAGTGGCTCCAAACAACGTAAAACAAAAATGATTAGGCTCGGCACTTCATGCAGTGCTCAGTTATGGCGGGAACATTTTAGAAGGTACGACCAAGAAACGGGATAGCCAAAAGAAAGCTTAGAAAGATACCTTAGAGTGTTCCGAGGCAGAAGCCTCATAATCGGTGAGACAGGAACAAATAGGAAATAACTGAGGAATTTCAGTGACTTCTCAACAGTGGGGAGAAGTCAGTCTTTATAAGCATCGGTAAGAACGCCTCGGAAAACCACCCAAAGGGCGTCCCTGCCTTTGCAGTATGGGGGTGCAGTACCAAGGCACAGTGGGGTAACGAAACTTGAAGGTGCCCCCTCCAAAGTACTTGGGACCCCCCTCCACCCTCCACCCTGCACCCTGCACCCAGTCAGAGGCCTGCCGCACATGCACAGTGAACTGTGCTTGGGGGCCTGGAGCCCGCCCCCTGCACCGTAGGGGCCCTTGTTACGCCACTGCCATGGTATACTTTTATAAATACTGTGGCAGCGGGTCCCAGTAGCAATGAACCGTCCCCATATCTCTTCAAATTGCGTTAGTCTATCGTTAATCAGTTTCCCGTAAGTCGCCATTTCAAAGATGTCCTTCAAGCAGTCACAATAGGAGTGGACTCTGTTCTTTCCCAGTATCTCAGAATCCTAATTTTTGCAACCTGGAGTGCAGTAGCTCCCCACTGTTGTACAGGGGGCAGATAGGTTGGGGAGGTCATGCAAGTTGTGGAGAAGAACTAATTTTCAAGTCAAATCCAGAAGGACCAGCAGGTCCGTAACTGTATGTAAGTGAACATGACCACAGGATATGGGCAATGTTGCAACCCTGAGTTCTGCATCTCCAGCAGGCCGAGTCGGGCTTGAGTTGACTTTTTGGAGTCTGGCAAGGGGCGAGTGCCATCTATGCAGCAATTTATAATGACCATATTTCGAGTGCAACTCTTGCAGTCCTTTGTTGTAGTCAGCTAATGTGTTCCAAGCTTCCGTAATTCCAATTGTAAAGGCTCTTCCCAATAAATACACAACTCACCAGACATGGAAGTGGAGAACAAGAGGTCAATCAACAGGAAAAAGAGGCCTGACATTGTGCCCTTGTAGGCTTTCCACATATGCAAGTAATTGACAGTGGGTGATTGTGGCAATTCGACATTGGAGTGCCAAGGTAACTATATAATGCATGTGATATCTTTCTATATCTCTAGTATTGTGAGTGTGGGAGGTCATATCCTTGGTGTAGCTCTGAGAAAGCTTTCAGACGACCGAACATCTATGATTATGCCATCAAGGAGGAGTAGTTGAACGCATTACCTGGGTGCTTAACTGAGCTCCTCATTGACTATAACAATCGCCACATTACGTCATCGTGGGGTTTTGGCATGGAGACTTTAAGTTGTATGTGTGGTATCCTATATGTAGTGGGAGGTAGAAAGCATGGGGTTTGAGAGTGCCAGCTCTTGGGGTCGTTACGTATAGTATGTAGCAAGGCCCCCCCCCTTGATGAGCAGGATATGGGTTTCCATAATTGCCCAGTCTGGAACTTCCCCATGCGTCTTAATCGTGTAGATCGACTGTGATAGCTGATGGGCCAGCCAGTAACTATCCATATGGGGTAGGCAAAGCCCTCTTTTAGTAGTGGCAGTGTATAGTTTGGAGCTTTGTAACCTGGCTTTCGTGTCACACCATATGAATTGGAAGATCACATTTCTTTAAGTGTTGTGCGAGGGACTGTCAGTGGCCGCATCCCAAAGATGTAGTTGAAGCGGGGAGCTATATTCATTTTAATGACTTGTACCCTGCACCATAGTGAAAGGTTTAAAGCGGACTACTTCGGGAAATCTGGTTTCATTTTGTCCATTAAAGGGAGAATATTGTCAGAGACCATCATCTTTAGGCCTCTTTTGATAAATATGCCTAATATTTAAGATTTTCAGGTTTACAACGAAAGGGCAGAGAAACTATGGAAGCAACTGGGGTGAAGGCAGTAAGCGGTAGGGCTTCACATTTTTAACAATTTATTTTGTACCCCGAAAAATTTCAATCAGTCTCATCAGTCGGGGGCTGAGTTAAGATGGTGAGTCAACGTGAGCAAGATATCGTCTGTATAATAAAATGCTTCAAGTGCTCCCGACGACGTCTGTATCCCTTTAATATGTTTGTCATGTTGTATGGCTATTGCCAAGGGTTCCAAGGCTAAATGAAAAGTAGGTGGGAAAGGGACAGCCTTATCTTGTGCAGCAGTGAAATGCAAGGTAGGGCGAGGTGTGGCTCACACTTGTAAAAGATAGAGTGGGAAAGTGGTACAGACTTTTGACTAACTTGAGGAAGTTAGGAGCTATGTCAATCTTTTCCAGTGCTCAGAACATATATGTTCAGAACATATACCCCCATTCCACCATGCCAACAGCCTTTTCAGCATCTAATGAGGGATCAACCCTTTTACCAAGATCATCACACACTTGCCAGAGGATACTGTTGTCCCCTGGGGCTTTATCTTCAGCCACACCATTGACAGACAGGGCAATCTCCTCATGTAAGATTGGTCCATCCAGGGTTTTCGACTGTGCAGGTGTCAAAGTGGGGATTGGTAAGTTTCAGAGAAACACAATTTCCATATTGTCGTCAGAGCATCTGTCTGTAGCATGCAGGGGTAGCCAGTATGTATATTGGGTTGGTTAGTAAAATGTCCCTTCTAGTCTTGGATCACTGGGTTTGTCCTACTGCACTCTAGCTGATGGAGTTAGACAGTCAATAAATGGCTTGCCTTTTCTCCCCATTCGTAGTGGCATTGGCATAAATTCAACATCAGTTTTTCTGCTGCTATATGCCACTCATTCAAATCTGTTTTAGCTTGAAGTAATCGTCCCAGTAACTTTGGGAGGATTTTTTTTTAAAAGGCGAAGGTTAGTTCCTTTATCTGCAACTCAAGACGTATTCTTTCAGTGCATGTCTATCATTTTGCCAGTGTCATTACAGCCCCCCTGAACACGTCTTCCCTGCACCTCATAGGGTGCCTGGGGAGGAAACTTCACCCTGATTGTCAAGGAGGAAATGCTTCACATGTTGTCATAGGCAAGCCTGGTCGCATAGTTCCCTAACTGTGGGGATGTTCATATGCCAGGCATTGCGCACAGGATAGAGATTGTCCCTAAATCTAGTTAAAGATCAATGAGGTCATGAGCAGAGGTCTTGTTAGGGAGAATGGAAGCCAGAAGTAGGTGTCTTGCTAGCTTAGGAGTCGTAAGGAAGTAGTAACACTGAGTGCGGACATTATGGTGGCACAAAGTAATGGTTTAATCCCTGTGGAACGCGTGAAAGAGGTGCTGTGGTTCAATCATGACATTATCTGAGATTATGTTCTACAAGATGGTCCAGTTGTTATCTTGGAGGTCTGGTTTCTTGGACCTATCAAGGCCGGAATCAATGGTGAATTCCAATCTCCTCCTGCTCAGTTTGGACAAGAAATCTGTTCTGTTGACTGAGGGGGCATAGATGGAGCCTACAATCATGCATGTTGGGGGTATGCTAAGTTTGGCAAATATGAAACGTCCTTTGGGGTCTGCCCAGGTGTATAACGCCCTAGCCGGGTGTTGGAAAGTACCATCTTGCCTGGCATGTTACCCCCATATTTCACTGTATATATGTTGTTTTAGTGTATGTGTCACTGGGACCCTGCCAGCCAGGGCCCCAGTGCTCATAAGTGTGCCCTGTATGTGCTCTCTGTGTGATGACTAACTGTCTCACTGAGGCTCTGCTAACCAGAACCTCAGTGGTTATGCTCTCTCTGCTTTCTAAATTGTCACTAACAGGCTAGTGACCAATTTCACCAATTCACATTGGCATACTGGAACACCCTTATAATTCCCTAGTATATGGTACTGAGGTACCCAGGGTATTGGGGTTCCAGGAGATCCCTATGGGCTGCAGCATTTCTTTTGCCACCCATAAGGAGCTCTGACAATTCTTACACAGGCCTGCCACTGCAGCCTGAGTGAAATAACGTCCACGTTATTTCACAGCCATTTACCACTGCACTTAAGTAACTTATAAGTCACCTATATGTCTAACCTTCACCTGGTGAATGTTGGGTGCTAAGTTACTTAGTTTGTGGGCACCCTGGCACTAGCCAAGGTGCCCCCACATCGTTCAGGGCAAATTCCCCAGACTTTGTGAGTGCGGGGACACCATTACACGCGTGCACTATACATAGGTCACTACCTATGTATAGCGTCACAATGGTAACTCCGAACATGGCCATGTAACATGTCTAAGATCATGGAATTGTCACCCCAATGCCATTCTGGCATTGGGGAGACAATTCCATGATCCCCCGAGTCTCTAGCACAGAACCGGGTACTG
Organism: Pleurodeles waltl; assembly: GCF_031143425.1. Lineage (NCBI taxonomy): Eukaryota > Metazoa > Chordata > Amphibia > Caudata > Salamandridae > Pleurodeles > Pleurodeles waltl. The sequence continues at coordinate 625,226,791 of NC_090440.1, forward strand.
CCAAACTGCCTTTCCCGGGGTTTTCCCGCAGCTGCTGCTGCTGCCAACCCCTCAGACAGGTTTCTGCCCTCCTGGGGTCCAGCCAGGCCTGGCCCAGGAAGGCAGAACAAAGGACTTCCTCAGAGAGAGGGTGTTACACCCTCTCCCTTTGGAAAAAGGTGTCAGGGCAGGGGAGGAGTAGCATCCCCCAGCCTCTGGAAATGCTTTAATGGGCACAGATGGTGCCCATCTCTGCATAAGCCAGTCTACACCGGTTCAGGGATCCCCCAGCCCTGCTCTGGCGCGAAACTGGACAAAGGAAAGGGGAGTGACCACTCCCCTGACCTGCACCTCCCAGGGGAGGTGCCAGGGCCAGCAGGGCCAGCAGGTGACGTCAGAGACTCCTACTGATAGGCTCTTACCTTTCTTACTAGCCTATCCTCCTTCCTAGGCATCCAAACCTCCTTTTCTGGGTATTTAGGGTCTCTGCTCTGGGGAATTCTTCAGATACCGAATGCAAGAGCTCACCAGAGTTCCTCCGCATCTCTCTCTTCACCTTCTGCCAAAGGATCGACCGCTGACTGCTCAGGACGCCTGCAAAACTGCAACAAAGTAGCAAAGACGACTACTGCAACCTTGTATCGCTTATCCTGCCGCCTTCCCGACTGTTTCCTGGTGGTGCATGCTCTGGGGGTAGCCTGCCTCCTTTCTGCACCAGGAGCTCTGAAGAAATCTCCCGTGGGTCGACGGAATCTTCCCCCTGCAACCGCAGGCAACAAAAGACTGCATCACCGGTCCTCTGGGTCCCCTCTCAGCATGATGAGCGTGGTCCCTGGAACTCAGCAACTCTGTCCAAGTGACTCCCACAGTCCAGTGACTCTTCAGTCCTTGTTTGGTGGAGGTAAGTCCTTGCCTCCCCACGCTAGACTGCATTGCTGGGTACTGCGTGATTTTTGCAATCTATTGTAATTTTACACTGCTTGCATTACTTCCTTTTGCTATTACTGCATAATTTTGGTATTGTGTACATATATCTTGTGTATATTTGGCATCCTCATACTGAGGGTACTCACTGAGATACTTTTGGCATATTGCCATAAAATAAAGTACCTTTATTTTTTAGTATATCTGTGTATTGTGTTTTCTTATGATATTGTGCATATGACACCAGTGGTATAGTAGGAGCTTTACATGTCTCCTAGTTCAGCCTAAGCTGCTCTGCTATAGCTACCTTCTATCAGCCTATGCTGCTAGAAACACCTCTTCTACACTAATAAGGGATAACTGGACCTGGCACAAGGTGTAAGTACCTATGTTACCCACTACAAGCCAGGCCAGCCTCCTACACCGGGACAGACTTGTTGAGTAATATTGCAACATCTCTCTTCTAGTGGGATGTCGCTGGTGGTGGGATTAAGTTGTATAAAACTAGCATGTAAAGATCTGCCTGCACAATCTCTACGCAGTACTGACCCCTTCATCAGGTGGGTCTCCCGTAGAAGTGCAGTACCTGGTTGGTGGCGACCCAGAAAGGTGAGGATTTTCTTATGTGTAATGTAATGAGTTAAGCCGTTCACAAAGAGGGATGTCATCAATAGTTTGGGCATGGTAGTGCTCGCATGGGTGGTCCCTGGTAGTGAAATGTCCTTGGGAGATAGGTGATTTGTACAAACAGGTGTGGTGGGAGTTAGGTGTGCATGAGTAAAAAGGGAGTGTGTACAAATGTAAATATATTAATTTGACTGTACTGCGTATTCTGTGGGCCTAAGAAGAATAGCAAGAATGGAATCAGTTAAACTCTTATTGGGGACTTGCTACAACTGTGACTCGGAGGTTGGTTGGCTATCTAACTGAGGGAAAGGAGGTGGCTAAACCAAAGGAGGTGACCACACTCGAAAGACAATAGTAGAGCTACCGGCTGTGAGTCATTCGAAGATACATGTCAGAGGGTGACTACTTCAGCTGGGGTTTTATGTAATGGTCTTGTGTACAGTGAGAATCTTGTGTTTCCTGTCAAGCTGTACATTGTACCTGCCAAAAGGAGCAGTGGAAAAGATGAAACGGACAACAGGAGCACATGTTTTGGCCAGCCCTGTGTATAACAGCCCTCTCTCATTCAGTTACCACATATTGTGTTGCGGTCCTACCTGTAGGCCATGGGGTGGGGGCAGATGTGAGAGGTTGCCCAAAATACCACAGATAGATCTAGAGTTTGTAGTGGGGAGGTGCAGAGAAGGTAGAGAAAGAGAGAGAGAAAGAGAATGGCTTAGTAAGTTAGACAGTTCACAGCTTAAAAGGGGAGTCTCGATTTGTCTCTGAGTTTAGCGTTCATCCACTGCTGTGGCTGAGCCTTTTTGCGGCTTACAGCTTCGCACTGAAGACCCCTGTCCTTTTGGTGTGAACTGGGTGGGGTATCCAAGAGCTTCTCTGATGTATCAGGGGTATCCTGTGTCAAAGGCAAGACATCCATGTCTGTGCCTTCTAATTTAGCAAGAAATCTCTCTAAGCCATAAGGTTCGTCATACTCCATGGTGCACCCGTGAATAGTAATCAACATCATAGCCGGGTCCATCAGACCATATTTAATTTCTTTCTTGTGGATTCGAGGCCTCAGGCCAAGATTTGTTTTCTTTTGACTTTAGTGTCATGAGGAAAGTCCTCTGAAAAGTATATTTGAGTGTTCTCGAATTGGTATGTGTCATGCTTTTTCATTGCCATGTTAACATGACAGGCCTTGATGTCCGACACAGCAAAGCAGTATGTGTTGTAGGGGGCCCCAGCTGTAGTGTTGCGGAAACGTACCCAATGTGCATTCTGAAATTCTGATGGTAGTTAAAAAGTGATACTCAACAGCATGAGGATCAAGGCACGTACACATCCTTGTCAGCCTGTTCTGGGATTCCTGCGATTTGCACGCTGTCTCACCTGCTACGATCCTCCAAGTCTATGACTGACTTGTGCAGCCTCCACCCACAAGGGCCCCATTCAGGTTGCTCATCGAGGTAACGTTCTACTTCACCAATTCTGCCTTCCACCGATCTGATCTGTGTCTGAAAGTTTGTAATGTCTCCTTGTAAAGATTGGACCTCTGCTGTGGTGTTTAGCAATGCTGTGTTGACGGTTCTTATGGAGATCTTGATGCCTCCCAGATCTTTCAGCAGGGTTGCTATTTCCTTATCATGGATGTCTGGGGTGTCCGCCATGGCTGCAGGAGGCGTGGTCTTGGTGCAAGTGGCCACAGCTTTTAAGTAGCAGTATCAAAGAGATTAAGTGGACATCGCCGAAAGAAGCAAATTTGCCTGTAAAGGTGGTAACTTTTGCGATGAATATGGTGTAGCACCACCCCTAGCCGGTCTGAGAGGTAAGAAGTATATTACTGAGGACTTGGGCCCTGTAGCGTACATCCTTTGTAGCAAATGGTAATCTTAAAACTGTTGGTTTCTCAATTCAGTGCAACAGACCCTCAGCTGACAATGGGTAAGATGATGGATCCCAGCAGGAGACAGTCGCTACTTTTTACTTGGAACCACCTTAAGGGGAAAGGGAGAGAATATGCAGGAGATGTAGAAGGGAACTCCCTGTGTATCTCTATAGCAGTTCAATGTTGCTTATAGGAAGCACAGCCTGTTCCAAGATGGCCGCCTCCGATAACCTAGCTTTGTCCTCTTTCTATCTTTGACGGAGGAGCAACCTCCACTGCACCGCCTACCGCTAGTATGGCTGCTGGCGGCTCTCCGACCAAAATATGGTGGAGGGTCGCCACCAGTCACAATATGGTTGGCAGAAGACCAACAACACTGGTGGTCTTCGGTTCGGCGGTCTTCACTGGAGATCACTGAGGTCATAATGAGGGCCTTTATCGCTTGAAGAAAACATATGCGACAAAGCAACACCATAAGCTATGGATATCAGCATTAATAATGCAATTCAGCAATAAAGTTCGTCAGTCATTTGTCACTATCAACGTCACCCCTAACAGCCTACCTAACCAGGATTAACATTAGCATGGGGGTCTTCATGCGAAAACAATTTAGGGTAAAAAATTAATTTGGAAAAAATCTACCTAAGAGTGAATCTCTGTAAAACAGCGCAGTTGGTACCTAGAAGAAAAGGCACAAAATCGCCAGTCACATATTCACAGCTACCTATCCAGGATGGATTAGCAACAAGTCAGTCTTCGTCTTCAGGTCATCAATAGTCAGCTACAGATCAGGCTCACAGAGTATGAGCCCAATATCAGCACCTCGGACAGCGTCTCCTGACGTCATCAACTTTTTCCTCACATTTCTGAATCCTCACCCCTTGTCATGACTTTTTATTAGGGTCTCCCAGTCCATCCCACTAATTGCTAATTGGTCAGTCTGTTGGAAGTTATGACTCTAACCTATAGTTTTTGTTTACCAAATCTTTGAGTTTGCATATGTCTTGTGTCCCATAAAACTGATTGGTTCTTCTTGCGATGAGAAGATAATCCGGCCCTTCAGGTAACAAAATTGTTGCATACGATTCTTCAGTCAGTGCCTCTATTGTTCAAGTCCTGGGAAAGTACATTTAGCCTACACTACACATAATTGTATCAAATTGTCTTCATCATCTCCTGTCCGTTGGTATATTTGCAGAATGTTCTAGCTAAGCGGCCTGAACTCTGAGTGGTTCAAGGTCTCAGTCTCCAGTTACCAGTCCTTTGCAAGGCATTTGAATTCTCCATGTTCAGAGCAAGCGAGGCCCAGTGAACCAGGCCCTTAGTCAAGCTAATTTAAGAATATGAATTAATATAAAACATAGGTTATACATTTCGTTATGACATATTAGTACATTTTTATCATAGGTTTTTCATTATTTTGCATCATTTAGTACACATGGTGATCACTCCTCAAGGGCACATTTTCAAACGTGCACATTATTTATCTACAATTAATTTCTCTATGCATTTTTTCTCATTAGTAAACACAGACATAAGTCATTAGAAATTTCTTAATTAACATATCTGCTCCATCAGTGGGACTTGGTTGCGGTAGAGCACGGCGGGCAAAATGGTAAGGGTGTGGTGCGTATGGCCATTATGAGCAACTGTGTGAGCCTGGGGCCCAGCACCTCCTCTGGAGTGCTAACGAGATGCGACCATTGCACTCTGGCACCAGGCAATGCTGCCCCTCTCCTTGCTCATTTGAATCAATTACCCAGTTATCTGCTTTGATTTGGGTATTATATTTGACTGTAAACGTCCAGGTAAGGACTATAATTATATACTTACATTCTGAGCAATCTGAATAGCTCCCAGAAAAGGCTAAAATGAGCCCCAGCCTCCACTTGAATTATGACAAATTAGGGAGCATGAAAGTAAACTTTCTACAGTTGGATTTTCTGTGAGGTGCACTCAATTCCAGCATGTACCTCAAAAATCAGCAGATGTTAAGCATCCCCTTTTTTGCTGGAATATTTGACAAACTAGGTTTACTTTCTTTTCTTCATGTAACCCCCAGCAAAGTATTGGCTTTAATGTTTCATGAAACTTCACATTTGGGTATGAGTTTGAAAACAGTTTTCGCCGTTTGTACATTTTATCAGGGCATGAGTGTGCATATCAACTGCTACTTTTACAATGAGTACATGGACCCTAAACAGAGTGCGTAACCTTTCGCTTTGCCTCCTTCTAAAACTTCTACCCAAGATATTGTTAGGGGCTCAAAGAAATCCTTCATTTAAATTCTGAAGAACTTGGACTCAATATAAGTCCACGAGCAAATGAGTTAGGCCTAATGTGACTCGAGTAAATCAGTAATAGGCTAACCAAAATTGCAAAAGGTTGTCTGATTTTATTAGCCAAAACTTGAGGTGATGTTACTGTGCTCAATCAGCCAGTAAAGCCACCATAACAAATGACAAACAAACTCCCACAAAAACATGCCTATACGAGCGAAATCTCAAAAAACATCGCTTGCCATACCTCTGAAGCTTCTCAGAGTTAGGAAACCAGCAAATAGAAGCGTACTGTGCTCCTGGCATTACCAAATATGTCCCCAGCAGTGCTTTAAATACAAAAAGTACAAATCGCACCACATGCAGCTGAATTTGTTTAAATAGAAACTAGCTCCCTAAACGCCAAATAATTTAGAACATCACGATCAAGTGGAGTAGCCCTTTATGTAGGTTTTAAGTACCTAAAATAACACTATAAATAGTGTTCTAAAGGGATAATTTTTATATGACATTCTTTAGCCTTACTAACGACAAAGTCAACTACTGTACCAAAACTATAAAGAACTTGCCAATGATTCACTTACCTATCAGTGGCTGGCGCTCTCAAATACCTGTTTTGAGCAGACCTTCTAACCTCTGGAGAGAAATCAAGAGCTGCAATACATAGATGTTGTTTTTGTGATTATGATGACAACTCCCATTAGCTCAAGCAATCCTCGCCAAGTCTCCCTGCAGCACGTTTCTAACTTGACTAATTAGCTACTGAAGTAACATTGCCATCTAAATATACTTTACTGTAATTGTGCGCCCAGCTGATGCAGCAGGGACTTATAAATTCTATAACTTACGAATGGTTATTAGAACTAATGGTGCTTGGCATCAATTTATCATACTGGTTAGTGAGGTCAGTGCATTAGGTGAGGATTATTAGCAAGGGCTTTTTACTGCCCCCAAAGGCAGGAAAATGTGGCAACCCTAAGAACCCGTCACATATGTCTCATAAATGGGCATAATAGGGTGAGAGCTAACATTGCAATAATATTAAAGGAGCATCAAGAGCATACCTTTACATTTTAAAGCACTAGAGAGAGAGTGCTGTTACCTTTCGTAATGTATACCTGGGCAATGAGATGTCTTATAGTCAAAACCTGGTGATCAGCGAAACAGCCAACAACATGGCAATATGTTAAATGGCTGCTGCAAAAGAGCGGAGGGTTTACCCTGTAGCGGTTAAAGGAGGAGTCCTTTGTGATAGCGTGGTGTTCCTACTGGGTTGAAATTGCTAATTTAAATGAACAAATGTTATGTTTTTCTAGTGATGCGATGTTGTGTCAGGCACTATTCGTGCACAGCGATTCTTCATGATGTTTTTACCACACGTTTCATTCACAGCTATTTACATATATTGTAAATAATAGGTATTATAATTATCTAATTGAATGTCTTGCGTCATTGTTCTAAATTTCCAAAATATCTATATGTCACTACTTCTGGAGGTCAATACAATTTTGACTACTGTATTTATGTGGACAGTTGTTAAATTAGTGCCGCTACCCATAAGTAACCCGGTGGCAAAATTTTGCTATGATGTTATTTAAAATGTAAAGTTCCACTGTCTTGTTGGTGACTCGGATAGTCATTTTTGCATTCTTTTCAATTCACATGCACACGCCATCTACCCCTACCTTCCATCAACTTTACCCTGCACTGCATATTTCTGCCTCCAATCCATTTGCTGTGTCTGAATCTCCCAATTCCACTGTTTCCAGCATTGTCATCGATACTCTCCCTGCTCTGTGGTCCACCCCCAATCCCTCCACTTCTATTGCTGCGCACTCTGTTCTTGTTCTTTTTTTTAATGGGTGCTCTATAACCACATCACTTCAATTCCTCTATTCCCGGCTGGATCCCTGCTCCTTGTTCTTCTCCCTGTGCTGGCTATCTCCAATCTTTTCATTTCCACAGTTTCGAGCTTTGTTCTTAATCCTCCTACTGTAGCTCTTCTTTCTCTGGTCCTCACCTTACAGCCAAGTATGCCCACAGTCGTTCCACTGATCCCATTTCAGTCTGTGATTTCTCCAGTCCTGAGCGCTCTCTCCACAATCCTTTTGCTATGCACTCTGCTCCTAATCCTATCTGATTTGTCCACATCCCCTTGGTCAGTGCCAGTGATCCTTATACCCACTGTCACTGATGGTTCATCCCTCTCACATCCGTTTTAGATGCGTCTCCAGCTCCCTGACCTGTCCTAAAGCTATATGCAAATTCATGCTTTGCTCCTTACCCATGTTCTGTTCTCCACTTTCCTTTATCTGTCCCCTGCTATATGACCTCTTTCAAGCGTGTGCCCATCCCCAGGTCTGTGCTCTCCAGAGTCGTCTTCTGTTTCCACCTCTAACGAAGATCTTTAAACTGCTTTGTCCTCAATCCACTTGTTTTCTGCTCCTTAATTTACCAACTTTCTTCTCTATTCTCACTTCATGCTCTGTGACTAATTAACAGTCTGCTTGTCACTGTCCAGGATACTTCCCATGCAAACTGTTCTACCCCGATCGTAGCCCTGCAGCTTGCTCTGTCTCAACTCCTCAATCCATCTGCATCTCCATGCTTTGGCAAAATGTTTTTCACCTAGCTTTGCCCTTGATACTTCCCATGCTCTTATCTATTCCCATGATCCCTGGCCTACTCCCTGTTCTATACCTGACATTTTTACTGCTCCATGTTTTGTCCCCATCTGTCCCCTGCTTCGAGCTCTCTCGCTGTTAATTCATGTGCCCAGTGGTGGTTGGTAAATTCTGAAGAGGGTAGTGCATAAAAGGATGCTCCAAGCCGGATTGAGTGAACGAACCTGACCTTTTTCAATGGGACTTCAGGGGGCTTCCTCTCCCTTCTTCTCGCCTCCTGCTCTGAAAAATGTTTGAAAAAATGAGGCCAAATTGTGTATTTTCCTTTACAATATAACATAAATTGGCTTAAGAGACTTGGGTTTTTACCGGTTGTTAAGAAAGGAACAATTTCGTATTTTAAAAAAAATCTTCCAAGTAAGCCATACTCTCTCAACCCATCTTGAGAGGTTCATTCCCAGCAAGAACACTTTGAAAATAATATTAGCAAAACACTTCATTTTTCACCACCATTTACATTTGAATTTAGTAAAAAGTCACTGGTTTTGCAGGCACTTCAAACAACCTGGATATGCAATTTGACATGATCACTCTCAAGAAATATTTAGCAGCTTTCTTCATTCCTACCCTTCACTAACTTTGATGTGCCGTCCCACTATTTGCAAGAAGATTTCTGTAACTTTATTACAGAGTCTACTGCAAGTGGTGGGGGAGGGTGGTAACTAAATGTACAGATCTCATTATACTATGTCACTGAATGCAAAGTTATCTTATGTTTGACAGACAGGGCTGGACTGGGGGAACAAAAGCAGCCCTGGCAAAAAAGCTCAAACTAGCCCCACTTCCTTCCTTCTCCATTGTACAACACTCTCTTTCCATCCCATCCTCTCACCTCTCTTTGTTCTCCCTGTCTAAACACTTTCTCCTCCACCTCCCTCCCTTCCTCAATGTTGAAGCCTCCTTGTGCCAGCTGCAGTTACCCTCGGGGAGCTGGGAGAGTGACAGAAGCACCGGGAGCGGTCCTGGGCTTTCAAATCCAGCCTCCAGGGGCTCCAGCCAACCAGGAAAATGCCCAGTGGAATAGAAAGTTTGTCCTGCTCTGTAGACTGATCTCACAAACCCAGAAATTAGGTATAGCACTCAGGTTACACAGATGGATTACACAGAGTCGGAGACTAGGCATACTGCTAAGGTTACATAGATCTTACAGGTTTAGACAGAAGGCATCTTACAGAGTCAGCCTTGGGAAAGCAGAGAATGTCATGAAAGCTGTATCTACATAAGCCATTACATAACAACCATAGCAGCAATCATTCTCAGGCACAAAGGAAATAACTTGGGTGGCTCCAACTCAGATAAGCACTGACAGTACACAACATTAGGGACTCCCCAAAAATGTCTATCTTCCTCAATACGACTTAGACTCATATGTTCTTAAGAGAAGCCATGGCAAGAGAAGCAGAACTAAAATGAACAAACTAACTTATCAGCTTGAAATATAAGTCTGAAATGGAAAGGTTTTGTCCCCAAATATTGGCTTTGTAAAATACCCTTTTATGTCTCTAAAATATTAAATAGCTAGTTATTTTCAGAGAACCCTTTGGTATCCTCAAGTATCAGTGAGGTTGTTTCATGAAATACTAAGGCCCTCACTACGATCCTGGCGGTTGGTGATAAAGTGGCGGGCTGGCAGTAACTACCTCCAAATTATAACCATGGCAGTGATATCCCCAAAACACAGCCAATGTATCACATCGACCAGAGGGCGGAAACAACAGCCACCAAGGCGGTAGCCGCCTACAGCCAGGCGACAAAGTTCCACCCACTATATTGTGACCCCGCAAGCCGCCATCTTTTCCGGGGCGGTACCAACACCATCAAAAGCCTGGAAGAAACAGAGCACAGAAGTCAAAGGACTCACCATTGGAGACACAGAGAAGAACCATGCCGCCATGGAACCTGAACTGCAAGTCTTTCGATGATCTTCTATGTCATGCTCCACCACGAACACCAACGCCGGTGAAGACGACGACAGTGAGAACATCTGCCTAGCACACAAGGGAGGGGGGGAGGAAAACGACAGTGACACACACACAACACCCCCTCCCCACACACGCCATACACACAACCAGCTGCACAAGAAAACAATTTGTCCCCGATAATTGGTTGAATAATGCAAGGACTACAGAAATTGACTAAAGTGACGATCCCTGCACTAATACGGAGAGAACACTGCAGGGGCATCAGTTGGGGGGAAGAGTGGGGAGGTGCACCTCAGCCAGATGCAGAAACAAGGCCACTAGTTCTGGAGGGGGCAACATGCCCATTGCTTTGTCCTGGGGGAGTGTGGGGTCATAGTCTCTCAAGTGGGTGTATTTCCCACTGGTTCTGGAGGGGGCAACATGCCCATTGCTTTGTCCTGGGGAGTGCAAGGCCACAGTCTCTGGAGTGGGTGTCTTGCCCACTAGCTCTGGAGGGGCCAACATGCCCATTGCCTGGTCCTGGGGAGTGAAAGACCACAGTCTCTCAAGTGGGTGAGTACCCCACTGGTTCTGGAGGGGCAACATGCCCATTGCTTCGTCCTGGGGAGTGCAAGGCCACAGTCTCTGGAGTGGGTGTCTTGCCCACTGGTTCTGGAGGGGGCAACATGCCCATTGCCTGGTCCTGGGGAGTGCAAGGCCACAGTCTCTCGAGTGGGTGACTTGCCCACTGGTTCTGGTTGTGGCAGGCCGTACAGCAGCCCATGGAGGCTGAATCATATGGTATCTGCCGGCAGTGACGGCTGCACTGTGGTGGTGGTTGTGGGAGGCTCCTGCTCAGCCCCTGCACCCTCCGATGGTTGCAATGTGGTGGTGGTTGTGGGAAGCTCCTGCTCAGCCCCTGCATTCTCTGACGGCTGCACAACCACGCCTGGTGGTGGGGGCTGTGTGATAGCTGCTGGTGCAGGCTCCTTCCACTTCTTGCTGGATGGTGCAGACTCCTTCCCCTTCTTGCTGGCTGGTGCAGGCTCCTTACCCTTTTTGCTGGCTGGTGCAGGCTCCTTCCCCTTCAGTATTTTTGGCCTGGAATCCTTTCCACCACGAGTAGGTGCTGCTGAAACTGGGCCAGTGGACTGTTTGGCTGAGGTGTTGATACCCTGGCCATACGTGCAGGACGGGGGGAGGAGTAGGGAAGAGGTCAAGCTTGGAAAGGAAAAGCTTTTTAGGGACATTGGGGTGGGAAGAGTGAGGATTAATGGGAGTGGAGGATGAGGGAGTGGTTGTTGGAGGTGTTTGTCTGCTGGATTTGGGTGCAGGAGCATGGGTGGTATGCTGTTGTGAGGTGGATGGCTGTTGGGTGTCTGAGTGCTTGTGTGTGTACTCTAGGAAGGGGGGGACAGACACAGTGGGAGAGGACACAGGGGACGTGTGCATGGATGTTGTGGAGGTGTCTGCCAGTGAGGTGTGTGTTCTGCTTGGTGTGGTGATGATGCTGGTAGTGGTGATGATGTAGTGCATGCAGGTGTGAGTGTGGACGTAACTGGGTGGGAGGTGGAGGAGGAGGAGGAAGGGGAGACAGTGGAAATAGTGGATGGCGTTTTGTGTGAGTGTCTGTGGGATGAAGTGTGGTGCTTGTGTTTGCCTGTGACACTCTTGGGTGTTGTATTGTGTGCATGCTTGTCTGGATGCGTGCTTGGAATTGGTTGGGAATGAGGAGAATGGGACTGGGAAGTGGAAGCTGGAGGGAGGACAGTAGAAACAGGGAAAATGGCTGCCATCAGAGAGGAGGCCAGAGCCTGCATCGATCTCTGTTGGGCTGCCAATCCACTGTGAATGCCCTCCAGGAATGCATTAGATTGCTGCATCTGGGCTGCCAGCCCCTGGATGGCATTCACAATGGTTGATTGCACTACAGGGATGGATCTCAGGAGGTCAATAGCCTCCTCACTCAGGGCAGCAGGGTTCACTCGGGCAGGGCCTGAGGTGCCTGGGGTGAAGGAGATGCCCACCCTCCGGGGTGAGTGGGCACGGGCAACCCGCTGAGGGGCTGCTGAGAGGGCAGTGCTGGTACGGGGGTGGCGGCTGTACCTGTAAGCTGGGGTGGTCACAGAAGTATCCACCACCACCAGGGAGCTCCCATCGGAGGAGGTATCTGAGTCTGAAGTGTTCCCTCCAGTCTCCGCCATGGTGCTCCCCTCGCCCTCTGTCCCACTGATGCCCTCACCGTCAGTGGACTCTGCCTCCTGGATCCCTTGGGATGCAGCTCCCTCCATCGCCGGTGCCTCTGCTCCTCCGCCAGATGATGCTAATGCACATAAGGACAGGATGACAAAACAAGAAAGTGGGGCAGAGAGACAAATGATACACTGGGTCAATGACTGCATCAATACCACTGTTGGCGGACACAGCACCCTGAGACACAGGGAACAGGCATACGCACCATGCATTGCACTACCAGTGATATTGCTAGCCACCAAGGCATGAGGAGGAGCACACACCGTCAACTGCAGCACACCTGGGACCCACGCATCCCTGACCAGTAGTGGACGATAACAAGCTAGGTAGGCAGTATTTCCCCTTCAGACCCTTATTCACCAGAGGGCCTACGCTGCTATGTCTGGCCTGGCCTAGGGGTACCCACTGACACCCACCCACCACCTGGATACCACCCCTCCAGCCGTTTCCTTCAATGATGGCCACTGTACTCACTCTCTTGTGGCTGCTGTGTTGCCCTGAAGCGCCCACCCAGCTCTGGATAGGCCACCGCCAGTATGCAGGCCATCAGGGGGGTCAGGGTTTGACGGGCACCCCTTCCTCGTTGGGAGGCCATCCCCAGCTGGACCTCTGCCGTTTTCCGTGCCCAGTGTTTCAGGTCCTCCCACCGTTTGCGACAGTGGGTGCTCCACCTACGATAGACCCCCAGGGTCTGCACCACCTTGGCGATGGCACGCTATATACCCTTCTTTTGATGGGCGCGGACCTGCAGAGGCAATACAGACAGGAGAACACCATTAGACAAAGAGTCCAGCCAGTAACACAAATGACTCATCATACCCGTTTCCATCACTATTGGCACACACGTGGCGCAGCACTCAACGTGTACCTAGCCAAGAGGACATCCCTCTCCCCTTACACGATGCCTTCACACACACCTCAATGCATCCATGCCACATGCATCATGCCCACAGTATACTCACCTGTTGGTCTGGAGGCCCACAGAGCAGTCCCTACTGGGGTAGGACCCCATCCACCAGTCTCTCCAATTCCTCTGAAGTGAAGGCTGGGGCCCTTTCCCACGTGCCATGGTAGGTTCCAGACACAGGTCACAGCAGCACATGCAGTGTAGGTCCTCTCCAATGGAAGGTCAGGAAACAAGTGAGGAATCAGATAGGAAATGGTGGTCACGTCCGCAGTGGTGCACACTGTCACCACCGGCGTACATCCCCATTGGCCACTGTACCCCATAAGGCCCAATAAAAACCAATGAGGAATTGCACAGCAGTTCACGACCGCCTACCGCCACGGCGCACAACGTCAGCGGCAATACCTCATTTCCACCTGTCCGTCCACACAGGCTGGCGGATGCCATTTCAGGGGCGAGGCCTATGGAATAATGCTGCATCTAGGCACATACTTGACTAATTGCACAGTCCCATTACATGTTTACAGATTGTGGACTACTGCTGAAGCTCCATTGTTCCGTTTGTGACAGCCCCCTCACTCTTTTGTCCCTTAGATACCTACCGCTGCGGATGAATAGTAGATCGAGACATACCCCCGTGTACAGACCCCTGGTGGACTTGGCTACACTGGAGGACAGGCATATAATATTCACCTATAGACTGGACAGGGCCCAAATCACAGAGCTGTGTGCCCAATTGGAGCCAGACCTGATATCTGCTATCTGTCACCCCACTGGGATCCCCCCTCTTGTGCAAGTGCTATCAGTTCTCCATTTCCTGACAACTGGTTCTTTCCAAGTCACAGTGGGCTTGGCAGCAGGAATGTCACAGCCAATGTTCTCAATAGTGCTGACAAGAGTGTTGTCTGCCCTGATAAAACACATGTGCAGCTACACTGCATTCCCCCAGGTTGAGGATTTGGCCACTGTGAAGGCCACATTTTATACAATGAGCATATACCCAATTTAATTGGGGCGATTGACGGACACATATAGCATTTGTCCCCCCCACCGCCAGAATGAACAGGTGTTCAGGAATCATAAAAGTTTCCACTCTATGAATGTGCAGATGGTGTAGACCAGTATATCTCCCATGTCAATGCTAAGTATCCTGGGTCAGTGCATGATGCATTTGTCCTGAGGAATAGCAGCATCCCAAATCTGATGGCCCAACTACAGAGGCACAGGGTGTGGCTACTAGGTGAGCCCTGGTTCCCATCCATTATATTTTGGTGTATGCCTATGGTGTAGGCCATATAGGATAGTGTGTGGCTAAATGTTGTCCCTCAATATTTGCAGGTGACTCTGGTTACCCAAACCTATCATGGCTGCTGACCCTTGTGAAGAATGCCAGGACAAGGGCAGAAGAACGTTATAATGAGGCACATGGGCGAACCAGAAGGATCATTGAAAGGACCTTTGGCCTCCTGAAGGCTAGGTTCCGGTGCCTCCATCTGACAGGTGGATCCCTGTGCTACTCACCCAAGAAGGTCTGCCAGAGAGGGGTGGCATGCTGCAAGTTGCACAACCTGGCCCTCAGACGCCATGTTTCTGCAGGAACAGGAGACTGGAGATGCCCCTGTGGCAGCAGTGGACCCTGTGGACAGTGAGGATGAGGAGGCAGAGGATGAGGATGTGGACAACAGAGCATCTGTAATCCGTCAGTACTTCCAATGACACACAGGTGAGAGAGTGCAACTTTACATTTCAATGACTTTGGTTGTATTCTGTGTGGCATTGGAATGCTGGTATTTCCAACTTCTATGCCCACTTACTGTTACCTCTGGCTATTCAATTTGCAGATGTTGGTGATTTGACAAATACTCCTGGTGTGATCACAACAGCCAGCTGTAGGTAATTGATTCTGTGATCATTCTATGTACAGTTCATTTGCAATGGTTGAACCTGTTTCAATCAATACATATTTGAAATACATGACATACCCGATATCGATTTATATCAAAGGGTGTTTATTGTAGTGCTAATATTTAGAGGGGGAAGTGCAGTGGGATGGGGTAATGATGGAGGAAAGTCCAGGGTATTGTTCCAGTCTATTCATAGCACAGGTGCATTGTTCAAGGGGACATAGGAAGGGGAGCAATGGCAGTTCAAGGTGGACAGGGGGACTGAGTGGGACACAAGGGGGACACTCAGGAGAGTCTCATTTCCTGGTGGGGGTCTTGGCAAGTGTCTCTGGCTTCTGTCTGGATCGCAGGGAACGATTGTGGGATGGTTCACCTTCTGCAGGGGGTGGGGTGCTGGTGGCCTGTGCAGGTGGGCACACTGCTGATCGACGTCTCCTGGGGACAGAGGTTTGGGTGCGCTGGGTAGGTGCTGTGGTTTTGTTTCTTGATGGGTAGGCTCTGTGGTGGTCTGTGACTGGGCTTGGGTAACCAGCTGTCTAGTGGTCCCTGATGGACCAGGTAGATCGTCCAGATCCTGAAGACCAGAGTTATTGTCGTCACTGTGGGCCTCTTCAATTGGAACACTGGATAGTGCTGGCACCTCGTCTCCGGTGACATTGGCTGGGGTACCTGTGGGGATGTAAATAATGTATTATGCCTCATGTGTATGACATATTGCACATTCCTGGCTTCTCCTCTATGGTTGGTGTTGCCCTGCATGCTTTTACTTGTGTATGTTAGTGTATTGTGGGATTGTTAGTTATCTATGCTGGACATGCTTTAGTGATGAGTGTCCAAGCAGGGCTGTGAGGGGTATCCATGCATTGGTACAGCATGCAGGGCTTGTCATTGGGATTAGTGAGATCTGATGGTGGAGTGTGTGGAATGTAGTGGAGTGATGGGAGTGAGGGTGAAGGTATGTGGTGGCATGCAGGTAGGGGGGTGATAATTGTTGAAAGTTGACTACCAGAGTCCAGTCCTCCTCTGACTCCAGCCAGGCCCTCAGGATGCAGTATTGCCAAGACTTGCTCCTCCCATGCTGTGAGTTGTGGGGGAGGAAGTGGGGGGCCACCGCCAGTCCTCTGGATAGCGAGCTGGTGTCTTGTTGCTATGGAACGTACCTTCCCCCGTAGGACGTTCCACCTCTTCCTGATGTCGTCCCTTGTTCTGTGGTGCTGTCCCACGGAGTTGAGCCTGTCCACGATTCTCCACCAATAGCTCCATCTTCCTGGCTATTGATATCTGCTGCACCTGTGCTCCAAGTAGCTGTGGCTCCACCCTGACAATTTCCTCCGCCATGACCCTTAACTCCTCCTCAGTGAAACGGGGGTGCCTTTTTGGTGCCATGGGTGTTCTGTGATGTGTGTTGGTGAGGGTGTGTTTGGTAATGTGTTGGGGTTTGTGAAGTGTGGTGTGTGAGGGATGTATGGGTGTATGTGGTGTGTGTATGTAGCTGTGGCAGTGGTCTTGATGTCAGTCTGGTGGCTATGATTTCGAATCATAAAGGTTTGTGAGTAACATGGGTGTATGTTTTATAGTGGTGTGGGTGTGGTGTGTGTATGGGTGTCAGGTGTGTGTTGTTTGAATTGTCCAATGTGATGTTGTTTTGTCTGTGGGTGTCCATTGTGAGCGCAGCTGTATGTACCGCCAATGGTTTATCACCGTTGAATGTCCACCGTGGTGATTTGTTGGTCATGATGTGGTGGGCGTTGTTCTGTTGGCGTAACGGTGTGGGTTTTGATACCACCACTTTATCACTGACCTTTGGGCTGGCGGATTTGTGTTTGTGGCGGCTGTATTCTGTCAGATTGGTGTGTGTGTGTCATAATATGGTGAACGGATATCCGCCACCACCGCGCTAAGTTGGTGGCCGTCAGTGTGGCGGTAAGCGGAATTTACCGCCATGGTCATAATGAGGGCCTAAATGTACTAATGCTTACATTAACATAAATTGCTTCACATGCTCAAGTAACTGCATCAAATATTGAGGATACTTACAATGATAGGAAGGTAGCATGCAGATTCCCATCTTATGCCATGAATGCCCATCAGATACCGGGGATGGCTTTCATATATGAAAGGAGCCACCATTTTGCAAAAGCTACCACTATGCTTGGGATGCCCCCACATTACAAGAACAGCCATCAGTCTGTTAAGGATGGCCACCATTATGCCTGAGGTGGCCACTATTCTGCTGGCAACGGCTAACACACTTCCCGGGGCATCCACAATATGCCAATAATGACTACCAATAAGCCAGGACACACATTATGCCAGGAACTGACATCACAATGCCTGACGTAGCCACCATATGATATTGAGCTGATAGTGGATGTGCATGTAGACACATGCACTAGCACACATACCTAGTGATACATGCAGCGGCGGTTCCTCTGCTATGGCAGAGGTGCATCACCCCCTTCAGCCCCCCCCCCCTCGCAGCAGCAGCTGCAAAAATCTTTAAAAGTAAAATGATAATACACGTTTATTATTGTTTTATTTTGAAAGGGGTGGCCATGGGAGATGACAGGGATAGAGGTAGAGTGATGTGCACTCCCTTCTGTGCGCATGTGTGTTTGGCCAGCCGTTTCAGAACGGCCAAACATACATGCGCACTGAGCTCTCTCCAACACTGCACTGTGTTGCGGGGTTGAAGACAGCAGGCCCAGGCTCACAGTCTGCTTGGGAGCGCAAAGCCAGGGCGCTCAGGCAAGCAGCATGAGAGCAGTCTTAGGATTGGCCGCTGGGCAGGCTGGGAGCCTGTGCCTTGGATCCTGCAGTCCAGCGGAGACCTGAAGAGCAGTGTTGCAGTGGAACAAGGTAAGTTTTTAAATTATTATTATTATTTATTTCTTTTGTTCAGCCTCCCCACCACTTTGCCCCGCTGCCAGCTGTGACTGCACACATTTATACAGTCTCTCTCTGCACTATCCCACATTTCTCTCATGTGCTGTATCTGGGTCTTCTTCCCATTGCTCTAGCTCACTAATCATATCCTCTTAAGTAATTTGCTAAGTTCTCTCAGTTGTCTATAACTAT
Organism: Pleurodeles waltl; assembly: GCF_031143425.1. NCBI lineage: Eukaryota > Metazoa > Chordata > Amphibia > Caudata > Salamandridae > Pleurodeles > Pleurodeles waltl. The sequence goes on from NC_090440.1 coordinate 625,245,197, forward strand.
TGTTTCCGATCCCACTACCCATGTCCTCACAGCTCTCTTCAAATTGCCTCCTCGGGGCTGCTTCTTCTGCTTCTCGGCCCTCTCTTCTGATTCTCAGCCACCTGTCAGTGGTCTCAGACCATGTTCTCTTCACTTTCCCTCCTCTGACTCCTCTCATTTCGCCTCAACCACCAAGTTGTGACTGAGCAAAATTCACAATAACTCCAGTAATCTCTCCTTTCACAAGCTCCAGAAGTACTCATTCTGTCACTGAGGAATTTAGCTTGGCCTACTGCATTCAATAAATCATCTGTTTCACCTGCAGCTACAAGGCACGTCAATGGGCTGCATATTGGTTTTCAGCTTGGCCGGGCTCTATATCCATTATTTTGAAACCAAATATATGTTCCTGGAGCACAACCCTTATAAGAGACATATTACAGCATGAAAATGTTACATTGATGATATAATGATACTGTGGCAAGGCCACGAGGAGGCAGTACAGGAGTTTGTGACATTGATTAATGACCTGGACCCTTACTTTAAGTTCACAACCTCCACAGAGCGTATTGCATTCCTCTATTTGGTGATTATAATAAAATATGGAAAAAATATTACTAAGAAATATAACAAACCCACAGTTCACAATAGCCTGCTACAATTTGACAGCTTCCATCCACGAACACCACGGTAAAATCTTCGTTATGGGCAATTTGCACACCCCACCCCCTCAAGAGAAATTGCAGCAAAATTACAGACTATGAAAACCAAGCATAAGATCTCACGATAAAACTCCAGGCAACAAGGAGGACCAGAAACAACAACTGCCAAGTGCTTCTGGAATGCTCCAACTGGAAGAACGTGGAAAGATTGATTCTGTCTCTACATTCCCTCCAGCATCCAGTTAGATTTTTTTTTTAAAAAGGCGATTCTGAAGAACTGGCATGTTCCTAACACTGGAAAATTATCCCTTTAGGAATCTCTCTTTGCTTTTAAACGATCCCAATCCCAGAGTCCCTGACCATGAGTTGGGACCTGCCACAGATAAAAGCCCCCTTTCCTTGTGGAAATTGCAACATATGCCTCCTTACAAAGTAAAATAAACTAAGATGTGCATTAGAGGCAACGAAAATCCTGAAAGTTACAGAACCACACAAAGTGTAATACAAAAACTGTATGTATTTGAGCACGTTCTTGGGGATTATAGTATGTCGGAATGAAAACCAGACCATTCACAGTGGGAATGAACATAGAAGTACGGTCCGGATTAAACACCCTACCACAAACATTATGGCACATTTCCTGGAATTTCAATATACTGCGAATTACATGAAGTGAATCGTACTAGAAACTGTGCCGGTATCCTACAACTCTAAAACACAACTCTTACTAAAGTAACAGTGATGGATGTTTAAATTGAACACATCAAGGGTGGAACTCAATGATGAAATACCGTGGAGTGAGCAGCAGAAACAGAGATCCATCAAGAAAACATGTTATTTGCATACGATTACCCATGATAACATCTTTCTATCTATGACCATAGATGGGGGTTCCGTTACGCGATCAATATATCATATGGCATCACCTTCACAGTGAGAAAGCATATACGATTAGATTAATTCACTCACTATGATTACCATCTAACTTATACATCACACACGAGAATACACTTCAGTAATGATCCGTTTGAACTATATGCCAGTGTGATATAAAGAATCCCTCGTTTGAAGGATACACAGAGAGAAGGAATACGTAATAAATATGCCATGCTGCTTGTTTGAGCACATGAACTGAGTTGACTTTCATAATTTGTGTTACTTCCATGATTGTCAAAAATATGAGTATTATTATGAATATCTAGATCTTTTTAGACCGCAACGGATTGTATAACATATATACTACAACATGGTTGCCCTATTCTATGTGTAGAGTCACGTGAATCTCAGCACCAGCAGTCAGAAGATTATGGTTCCTGGCCATAATCAAACTTATCATGGAGACAGGTCAAAAGAAATACGATGTGTTTATAATTCTAGTCAGTTCCATGGTTGTTCTGAAACATTAGGACTGCTACGAGCATGTACATATTCTATAAATCATGAATGATTCAATAGGATATACATACATAATAACGGCCACAGTTATCACCCAGAGTCCCCTGACAACACAGGATATGCAGGTAGAAGTCTCCTGTTCCTAATCAACATGTTACTGAGATGGATAAAAAGACGAACACTTGGGAAGCCAGTAGAGTTCAGAAGTCTACTTAGTTTAAATACTCTTATGAAACTTTAGGACTGCTATGGGCATGTGCATTCTCCATAAATCATGACTGATGCAATAGAAAACGCAATACAAAATGGTGGCCTCAGTTATCACTCAGTCACACGAGCCGCAATACGTGCTGGCAGGAGGCAAAGGCACCTGTTCCTAATTACCTTGTTACAGAGACAGATAAAAAGACACATGCTTGGTTCCCAATCACAATTTGGGACTCGAGAGTGCGGGTAGGACACCGACAGGCACACCATATTGCACAAGGACTATGCTGAGATGATCTGCTCAGTTCTAGTTGACTGCTACCAGGGGACGAGGAGGGGTTGACTAGATATTGTTTTTAAAACAAAGAAGCATTCACAAGCTACTGCTGTTTTACACAATACTTTTTCCCTCTTGCCCCTCCCCCCCTTTTTCAGGTCCCTTTTTCTAGGGGCAACTTATGCCCATGCGTGCTGGCTCATCTGTATATTTAAAGGGCAGATAGGTCTCAAATAAGGGGTGAGACTGCCTTATTGGTTACAGATTGGACTCCGCGTTGATTTGCTCTGCAGGGATCACAAGTCAATTATACGTAATTGCTCTTATCTGTATGATTTATGATGTTGGAATGAGTAGAATTATCATCATATGAAAGAGGCAAAGCTCTTCATACCAATAATACATTTGCACGTGTAATAAATAATGTGTGTGCTGTTATGTTTTTATTCCCCTACTGATATATCACTTGGAACAGGTGAGTCACAAATAGTAAGAAGGACTTATCTGGTATCACACAAACAGTAATGTGTGCAGAAGAATTATCACACCACTGTAGGTTTATTCACTGATGTTATGTAGTAGGGTTCTACCATAAGGTCCTGAAGAAACGCCACTTGACCATATGAGGCAATGGAGTGTGAAATATGTCAGACATAGGAAAGGGACCACTGAACACCTTAGGTTCCAATGATCCTCTGTGTTTTAAACTTGCCATACATCCCCAGTTCCCATCAATAAAGGTCTACAGTCCTAACGGGAGCTATAGATAATTTTAATTCTCAAATCGATCCGACACTACACCCACGATTATCACTGACACACGAACACTTAACACAGGCAGTGAAAAGATTCTGTCCAAAGAGCCCCTGTTGAGGGCCTACTAAGCATTGCACCACCCATCTAGCATGGGACAGTGTCCTATGATGAAGCATGCCACTTTGGTGGGTGAGGGTTTTTATCCCTGAAAAAAAATATTCCTTGGTTTCCTCTGGGCCAACCATACCGTAAATCATTGATAATTATTGACATACTGTACTATGACTTGACCACTTGTTTTGGACATGTTTGAGTTTAGACGGGATATGCTGCTGTTGGAAGGGGAACAGACTCATAACATGCTGAATTGATACAATACGATGACATCCATGTAACACCACCTCAGCATGAGATCGACTGCCTTTCCTTTGTAAATGAAATAAAAATATTAAATAGAACAAATATTGGCATACTGTAGTCATACAATTGTATGATGAACCCAACTATGTTGCAATTCTGGCTTTGGCATAACGCTATTAGTAGTTCCTGCCACATTGCCAGAGTCCATACTGCGATGATGTTTACTCAAGTTATGAAACAGGCATAACAATGACAATTCCGGGCATATTGTGAACACTCACATCATCATATATGGTAGCACACCATCTATTTTTTGACGTCACTCTGATGATTTGATGTTTGTAGTGTTTCCTCCGCTGAATTGTTCTAGTCAGTCGAGTGACAACGGAAAAAAACAACAACAAATGCACATACACAAATTGTGTTATTTGGTATGTGGATGCATAGTTCTTACTTAGAAAAATAGTCTCTACATATGTGGACACAGCATAGCTCTCCAAAAGAGCGCTGTACATCAGTGTTCTAAGACCAGAGGCATGCCCTTCATTGGACCTGTAGCCTAACCAAATTATCATGCAGTTTAAGCTGCTTGGTGGTCAGCTGTATTAGAGGCCTGGTAGCCAAGTAAGGGAGTTCACGAGGGAGAGGTGCATCACTGCCCACCATTACAATTATGTATATAAAAAAAGTCTCAAACATTGATGCGTGTGTGTGTATTTGCATGTACTTGTGCACGAGGGCTGGGCAAATATAATGCATACACCTCTGGTATAATGTAGATCCTGGAATATTGGTAGCACGTACTGGGATACTGCGGCATGATAGCATGATGGTGCCAACCCCTGGTAATGATAGACCTGACATGATTAATGGAATTCCATACATATGACGAAGGACCCTGGGATTATGCTGCCCATCACAGGCACATGGGCAGCTCAGAATAATTCCTGGCATTTTGTGGGCACCATGATGATCCCACCTCCTGTATTATTTCTGTCCATAGTATAATGATGTTGTTTTTGCATACTGCAGACATTCACTGCAAGACAGAGCCCCCTAGTGGCATAAATTTCCTTCTGGCATTATGGTCATAATTCTTGGTACACTGTGGGCATAAATGTAACGCACTGGTATGCACCATTCCGTTCAGCAATCAAACGGCGTGTGTACTGTCTAATTCAGGAATAGAAATGTTTACTGCTCTATGCGGCAATAAAAAGACGCGTGAATTGTTTTAATCAGCAAACATAAAAAAACACTGCTCGAATCAGCATTGAAAACGTATATACTCTAGTTTTACTAGTCAAACTAAAAATATATAACGCATTATTCTATAAGCAAAGACGCATGCCCAGTTTCCTTTCTAAGTAGACCTGCAATGGTTACAAGTGGACTGTTTAATTCAGTATTTAAATGAATGCGCAGTGCTTCTGTCTGCAACTGAAATTAATACGGCCTTAGTCAGCGACGGAAAAGTCAGCATAATCCATCAACGGTTTTAACATTTTGAGAGGGCGTGGTTTCCGATAAACTGGCACTAAACGTGGTGCTCTATGAATATATTGGACTTCAGGGACCCTCGCCCCTTCAAAGGCCCCTTTCCAAAATCTGCTGTTTGCCCCTAAATGACTGTTCTCTGAGCAAAGCACACAAAACAGGTTCATTTCTGCAGACAAACTGGAAGAAGGCAGTAGACAAGCGGAGGGCGTCCTTAAACTTAAACCTTTTTCTCTTTATTAGCATTATTATTATTGTGAGAACATCGCTTGGCATTTGGATAATTAAAATGTCGTAACAGTTTTCACATTCCGTCTGCTAATTAGCATCAATGGAGAGCTTCCTAAATCAGGAGGCTTCTAGTGCCTTCAGAACTAATCGCGCGCGCGGCGCCGTCAGAGGGGCTGTAATGCGATGCACGGAGCTGTAGCTAATGAGGCTGAGGCGGGCGCCAGAATTAGCGCGGGAGCCCGCCGTCACAAACTGCGCAGCACGGCTCATTTCAGGATTTTTTCTGTATTAATTACACGGCTGCGATTGAGAATTATAACATCCTTCAATTATTCCAGCGTGTGAAAGCCTCTCGGGCAGGCGATGCGTTCTGTGTCAGCAGCGTGGCAAGGGCACGTGTGGGACCATCTGACGCCTACAGACATTGGCACCGAATTTCACGTTAAATTGGTAAAAGGGTACATGATGGCTCCAGTGGTGAAGCCTTGTCATACAGTTTGAAGTCGGTTTGAGAGCAGGTATGGGCGAAAGAGTGACTCAACCATGGATTTCGGGAACTGGTGGTATTTATGGGTGCCTGTACACGGCACATCAAGGTCTAGAAAGGCTGTAAAAAGTGGTAGGTCAAGTGCAGGCAACTGCACGCTGGTAGATATGTAATTGTGGGATAATCTCTACCTACCAGAGGACTCTGAAACCTCGATCTTAGAGGCTAACAAATTGCTATTTGGCGAAGCAGTGCAAGGAACTGAAGTTACAGGAACACATGGGTGGACAATAATGTTAGAAGCCTTGAAATAATGTCCAAACAGTTGCCAAAAAAGGACTGGTCCAAAACTGGAAACTACTACTTAGAAATGGATTACAGACGTCCACGATTGGTTGGGCGTGGGGGTCTATGAACTTAGAAATAGAGATGCCATACATTCATAGACATCATTTTTATTTGCTTGAATCTTCACATACAAAAGCACTGTAAGACCCTAGTGAAATTTTGAGTTATGCAGTAAAAGAAAAAAAAAGTATTTATTGCAGTCTTTAAATTCCAACAGATGCATTTGGGTGCAAGCACCCTGGTTGAGCAGGCACCATTAGTAAAACCACAGAGAAGAGGAAGTGAGCTCTACAACAAAAGACGGAATTCTTCAGACAGGTGGGTATAGATGAACATAAAGCTGAAAGTGAGGTACACAGATAAAATGCATCTAGCCCACACTGTAGGAAAAATGGATCCTCTACTCCTTACACTAAAGCATTTGTAAGATTGTTAGATATGAAGTACGGAGCAAATATTACCTAGGTTTTGGTATTAGTATCTGCACTGTATCCAAGTGAGTACATGATGGGGCACCAATCTAGAATGATGAGGCCATTGTAACCAGATGCTCTCACAGAGGGCATCAAGGAGGGTGGAATCAGAGTTTATAGTATGGAGAGATTAAGGACATTACAACATTTAATATATGGACAGTTTTACCCATGGAGACTTCAGTTATGGAAAGTAGCATGCCAAGATGCCATGAACAGGAGAACGTTTCACAGTAAAGCTCTGCAGTGTCAGAAGCCTCCTTACTAGAGCACAAATCGGGTGTCAGTGCAGGTGGGGGCAGCAAGAGAGGTAGTAGTTATATGTAGAGTAAGGTCAAGAGCAAGATGACAAAATGAAAACGCACAACAAGGAAGATCAAATACATCAAATGTAGCAAATACACAATAAGTAAATCTGCATGGAGGAGTTGTCTTCTTTGTTTAGTTATCCGAACCCCATGCATGGAGAACCTCCACACATTCTCGGTAAGACTTCGTTTAGTGCAGCACAAGTAGGTATACATACCAAAAATAAATTAGGGTCATAGAAAAGCAATAACACAAAGTTAGATGCATCTTCCTTATAGAGAGGGGTGAAAAACGGATGGCGGACTTTTATTTTGAAGGGTAGATAAATTGTCAAATTTGTAAATAAGGAGAATAGTGGGAGAGACAAAAGGCTGGTATGAGCTGGTACATAGTCATTCCAGATGAATCAATCAAAGGTCAAAAGCACATTTTTGATGCTGAAAACATAGTGTTGGACGTGGACTACTGTTTAATGGGGTCACAGCCTGAAAATCCTTGGCACAGAGTATGGATTTTTGAAGGGATGATGATTTTTGCAGGGTAGTTGTAGCTTGTTCTGGTGACACTCGTGTGTTCAGGATCTTTCTTCATGACCTGGCACAGTGACCACTGGGACTGCTAGACTACACAGACTACAAAGGCCAATGCATGTTTCTACAGCCAGAATGGGACCTTTGAAAGAAAGTTCTGCTGTGGAGAAGGTAAAGCCATAGAATGGATAGTCAGCGCAATGTTTGGGGACACCACCATAGGAAGCCATGTGATGTGCAGTCCCCACAATACTGCTGTAAACATCACAGCATCACTAACTCTGAAACACTGCTTCTCAAACCCGAGGAAGTGAGTAGAGCATTTACCAAGCCAAAAATAAATCACGGAATAGAGCAAATGCGAGAAAGGTGAAGCAAGTTAAACGGGAAAATTCGGTCTGAAGACTGACACCAACTTTTTTGATTATCAGAGGAAGCTGACAATCTCAGTGATATTAATGCCACCGTTTCTCCTTACAACGTTGCTGCAGGCCAGACCTTAAAAAGGCAAGATGAAGGACTGTCGCGAATACTGTCTAGGGATAACTATGGCACCACTGTGACAGACAAAAACACTGCTGTGCTCGCCTGGGGACACTCAAACACACTAACAGAGGATTCGCTGGTCTTAATTTGCTCCCCCCGAAAGTAGTAGAGCACCAAGACTCTCCCCTTTGCAAAGGAACATTTTATAAGCTCAAAAGCTAGGCTGCGCTTGGGCAATAAACCAGGTTATAAGTGACTTGCTGTCTAGCTTTTATTATCACTATTTGTGACCTGCAATGCAAGAAGAGATCACTGTACCAGTTTCTTGTAGGCTGCTCTCCCAAAGCTCTGAAAACAGTATCCTCCCGGAGCAAAGTGTGAAGCAAGCTATTTCCACCACAAGCAACAGTAAGAATCTTAACACCTAACTGCGACTAAAGAACCTGTCACTAATAGGTTCAGATATTTTTAAATTTCACATTAAGTTTCATACAACACAAACCAGAAGCACAGTAAGGCTCAGAGTACGGCATTGCTGTATATTATGACCAAAAAACATAGCAACACTAACAGAGTAAAGGAACGGTAAATAAACACAGAACCAATGTTTGGAAGTTATAAAAAAAAGTTCTTAGTTTATAGCCATTGTTAACAAAAGAATGTTGACCAGAAAACATCATTTTGAAGAATCCTGTAGGGGAACTCCATTGAAAAACACAAACCCATCGAAGATGAAATATAAGAATCTCAATATGTGGAGGGCAAATATAAATAAAATGATAGTAGTGACTTTTGATAGAAGGCGGGACAAATAAATGGCTGATGGGTGATCTCCCCCTTACATATGCCTCATGCCCTGCACAAGGAAAAATCTTCAGCTTACCAAAGAGTCCATTTTAGGACCAGCCTAATGTGGCAGAATGGCGAACAAAGCTTACTGAAAGGGCTTTATTGGAAATCTGTTCGAGGTGATAAGGCACCAGTGTAAACCCTTAGATTAAAAAAAAAATCCTAGTATACCTTTATTACCTAAAGTTTCTGTGGGCTACGTCTCATAGTGACTGTCTCTTCTGTCTTTGTAAGCCATTTCTACCAGGAATATTAGTTTAACTATGTTGGTTTAGGTGTATATTCAATTGTCTCACCGCCTTCTTCTTGAGGAACCTATCTTTATAACTAAAACAGCCTTGTTAGGCCTGCCTGAGGAGCACGGCTAGACCATCTAGTTTCTGTGGGGAGCTTTAATATCTAGGTGCCTTATCACTATGAGATGGAAGAGGATACATACCTTCCTTTATAGAATGGGGTTTTAAGACACAACACATAGCTTACCCAAGAATAGGTGTGAGAGAAAAAAAATGGAAAAAATATAGGAAAATGGCTACAAAATTTGAGAACTGTAAATTACATTAAACTTTAAGTAGCTTGGTGGCCTAAACAACAACTACAAGAAAGTATCTGGAACTGTCACCTTCTGAGCTCCTCCTTTTGGCCACAAAAAAATTATAATTTTCTTTACATAAGGAAATAATTAAATTGACTGACTTATCTCTATGCAACTCTTACGTTAAAAAAGAATGGTTTGTAAAAGCAATAGCCATTGGCTCATTATGTTTTCAACTGAGTATATGACTGGTGTAAACTAATCTTTGTCGAATAAAACAAAAGTAACTTTAGTTTAATTTGTCCAACTGATTTATTTGAGCAAATCAAGGTTACAAAACTCCAAATGCAATAATTTTTTTAATTAAAGTTACGTTTTTTTATGCAGGTTACTCACGGTATGAGTCGCTGAGAGGCACGCCTTACAGTGACTTAGATTACACTGGAGCAGCAAAGTCAGATTTAGAGGAAAATGTGACTGTCAAACTCAGGTCAACAAGGGAAGGAGTGACCCGTGCAGTGGTTACTCATGTCCTGCAGAAGTATGTGTTTGTTTCTATCTTCTGTTGGCCACTGTACATGTGTGGAGAAAGCAAGCTGCTAATCTGTGGATTAGATAATCAGCAATGGCCTGTCATACAATGATGCACTTGCATCATTGGAGAAGCACGTCATCCAGAATATAAACAGATTCTAGCAATGCCCTCAAAACCGTGTGTGCTGCGTGGAATCCAAAAGTCTGCACATATCAGAAACCACTGTACTTTGACTAGGCTTATTGTGTACCCACAGTCTGTTACTGCCCCTATAAATAGGGACTTTGCAGTTCAGTTTAAGAATTTCATGGAGGGCCAGGTGGCATCCGATGTCTTTCAGATGGTGTAAATTCTCTAGTTGGATAAATACCAGGCCTCCTACCTCATGTAAGTGATACATTTATTATCTACTCAGGGCAATGTGTTTTAATGAACTGCTGTCATGCCAAATGAACCAATTTTTGAATGCTGACACCTTCTCCAGCGAAAGAGATAGCACAGCATTTCCTAGCTCTATTACAGCAACCCAGCATGCCCCATTCCTGCCACTGAGAAGACCCCCCTTGCTCTTCAGTTTGAGAACGCTGTCACCCGCCATCACCTGTGTACACGATCATTCTCTTACCACTCTAAGCACGTTTAATAATGGTGCTCTCTATCTCAGCTCCCAAGATAGACTTGATAAAAACAATATGTGTGGCGTCCTATGCTCTTATGACACACCCTGCCCATTACAGTGGTGCACCGTCCCGGCATGTGTCATCCCTGTGCTTCTCCGACTCATCATTCCAGTGGGCATCCTCTACAGCCTTCCATCATGCGGCATCCCATGTGCTCCTATGACTTACCCTTCCAGACAATCATTTCCCTTTCAGAGTGTGGTATCCTGAGCTCTTTCTACCTCTCATGCCCGTGGCACACTCATCAGATAAGCCCTTCCAGCATGTAGTCCCTTGGATATTTTACTGACATGCCCTGCCTAGGCAAACACAGCATGTACAAGACTCCTAGATACAGGACGGGACTGGGAGTAACTGGTGTTTTTTTTTTTTTTTTTTTTACACAAGGCGGTGGCACAGCTTAATCAAAGTCAAAACATAAAGGTCTTTAAGAACCATCTGCACTGGGTACTGAACTCACTGAGATGTTTTGGAAGCAAATAACAAGATGCATATCTAATTGATAAGTGGTCAATGTTCATTTCAGTACTTCATTTGTGTGTACAGCTTTATTATAATGCCTTAAGATTATTTTTACTTTTTTTAATGAACATGTAATTGTTAATTTGAGTCTAGAGATATGATTCTTAAAACATATGGTGGACAAAATGTTCTAGGTAAAAAATAAATTTATATTTGGAAGTGTGAACAGTAACACCTTACTGCAGATATAGATTTGTGCAGGTGGTCCTGTAAGATTAATAAACAATACTTTTCAACTTTCCTTGTAAAATCCAACGAAAGGAACAATCTGCCTGCAGCTGAGAGTAGCCTGTGGAGAGTTATCCAGGTTAAGAAGTATTAACTCACCAGGTAGACTGTGGTCAACTGTTAGTTGAAGCAGCCAAAGCTCTCCAGTCTCAACATGGTCGCTACTTTCATCACTTTGGTCAGACTCTCCTCTCTGCCAAGGTGCCCTAGACACATGACGAAGTGATTAACCAGGTATTGTTTTGGGTGGTAAACTATGTACAGTGGTAGAGACTAGAAGGCCCTAGGCTTGACCTTCAGGAACCTATGTCATTCTGACAGGCTTGGAAAGATTTGAATTGTTGAATCTCTGCTTTCTCCAAGTCTCAGACGTGGAAGCATGTTCTTTCGGGTGGCAAGGCTGTGGAGCAGAGTAGGGGGCATCCTTGGCATGTGATGTGATAGAGTGATTTTGCAGGGCTACATGGGGAAGCGGTCTTCTGATTCTACGTGGCTGACAGGAGAATAAGTGCCTCTTTTGTTACTATTCTCTAATTAGGAGTATTACAGGACATGCCAGATTTGAGAACTAAACAGTGTGCTGGCTCTGCCATTGCATGGTCCCACGTCATTCTGAGGGGGTAGTGTCTAGGTGGAACCAGTCTTCTGCGGGCCCAAATTTGTTGGTCAGGCCTCTTGAATGTGGAACAGTTGTCATTGCACAGGAATGAGGTTTATTGTTCAACCTGGGGCAACGCATTGTGTATGGGGACCTTGGTGGCATTCACTTCATGGCATTTCTCACAACACTAAGCTGTCTGGGAGAGGCATGGTCAGTTGGGGAACCACCCAGGCCTGTAGCAAGGGAGGAGTCATGTTTGGCCACTAAAACAGGTAGACAACCTTGACATCAAGAATATAAGTGTAGGCAAATTCAAGATGAAATTAGATTTTAAGCCTTTAGCTCAATACGGGGCAGAGGTACTGTGGTCTCTACTGGAAGGCTGGGAACGCCCACTACAGCAATTGTCCATAGCCAGCCAGGGTACTCCATTACATGGCCCTGGGGATACTGGGGGATGGTCGCAGGCATGGGGACCAAGGTATGGCCCTGTTGCCAAAGCCCATCTCCCAATAGGTGCTGGGGAATCCCTGTATTGGGTGGCTCTGGCATGGTTGTTTGGGGGACCAGCTGTTATGCTGGCCCAAGCTCCCTCTGTCTTGAGAGGGCAGGTGAGTTTGCTTTGTAGAGGACAACTTATGGAGGGACCAACAGGGTTTTGTCTGGGGTTCAAGTCAATTGAATCAGTCGAATCCACAAGGGCCTGAAGGGTGGTCAACCATGACTCCTTATTTGCTATGAAATTTCAAGTATTCATGAATTAGCTATGGAGTATTTACGAGGAAATTTTATGCATTAGATATGCTAATGTGATAATCACTATGCTGTCCTGTATTTATTGTAACTTTATATGAAAAACTAAACATTTGTCATGTTTATGAGTTGTAATAAATACGGCCAGAGAATGTTATATTCTGTAAGGCAAGAAATTGTCTTGCATTGGGTCCTTTTGCATAATCAGCTATAAATTTAGTGACTACACGTGTGTCTGGATGAAATATGACAGGTCTTGCTGTGGTCTACCACCTGTAGGCTTGGAAGGATTTGAATTGTTGAATCTCTGTTTTCCTCATTGCTCAGGCACGGAAGTATGTTCTTGCGGATGACAAGGACGTGCAGCAGAGAGTAGGAGGCATCCTTGGCATGTGATGTGACAGTGTGATTTTGCAGGGCTGCCTGAGGGAAGCGGTCTTCTGATTCTATGTGGTTGACAGGCGTGTCAGGAGAATAAGTGCCTACTTTGTTACTATTCTCTAATTAGGAGGATTACAAGCCCCAAGCCGCCAATAATGGATGGGCGCTGGGAGTATGGCACACATAACGCACTCAGTCGTTTACCCCATGATGAAGTGCACTTCAGCTGCTGGATAATGGGCCAGCAGCTGCCTTCACAAGCAGCAGCAGATTAGCTTCGCACTATTTAGCCTGAGCCATTGCAGGAGGTTTCACTAGGCGCTTGGGGTTGTGCGACATACCCAACAGCTCAAGTTATGTGTGCAAACGCACTCATGGTGTTGCAAGCAGGTGCACCAGTTCTTGACTTTTAGCTCCTCTTTTATTTCTACTCACCAGCAGATACGATGCAACTGTGCTGGTGCCCAGGCTTCTGTGGGCAGTGACCCAATCACGCTGCCTCAATGCTTCTTTAGGGTACATTGAGAGATTGCATTTACCACTATGTAGTATTCTGTCCAGTCCTCGCAGCTCACAACGTCAGTTCCGTGGTGCATAAACATCTCCTCTTTGGCATCCCTGCTACACTGCTTCAGAGAGGTCAAAGGTATGACGAGCAGACACAGAAATGCCATGCACAGCTGTCAAAGCACCTAGCTTAACATTTCATGGGAACCTACGAAAGGCTAAACATGATCGGGATCTGATTTTTGGCCATTCCAATGAAAAGAGTAACGCCCATCCACTTATTCCGCGAATTTGTTCTAACTACTGAAATCCCTACTAATCTCGGTGCTGTAGGAATTAGGGAATCAGCACTGAAATGGTTTAGTCCACACCTGTCTAACCGAACTCCGGAAGCCAAGCTCGGTCCGGTTCCCAGACAGCAAGTACCTTTGGCCAACGGAGAGCCTCACGGATCCCCTTCCCCACATCCATTCAGTACCTATGTGACCTCCCTGTCCCTGGTAATTAATGATTGCTATCTATCGCCCGCCAATTATGGGAAAAAGCTAAGCGTCTGACTTCCTGTTGTCTCTAGTACCCCACACTACAGCGGCCAGATCTTCTTGTCCATACCACTTGAAAATGCTACAAGAAAATGTTGCCTTTTCTTTCCAAAGATTGTACATTATGGACAGCTCAAGCACTTATTGGGGTGCAGCTGGATTCGTTTAATTTATCTTTCTGGAGCTGCCAGCGTTCTTATTGCAAAATGTACAGGTTATATAGAATACTGCTGCACGTTTGATTCTTGGCTGGACAAGTAACACTCAAGCCAAACCACTGTTGCAGAAACTACATTGGCTACTAATTCGGCAGCGTATGTATTTCAAAGTCTGTTGCATCGTCTTTAAGGCCCTACAGTCCAAATCACCAGGCATTTTAGAAGTTGTATTAAAACATACAACTCCTCCTGGAATACTGAGATCATACCTGATAAACTTGCTGTAGGTTTGCAGATTCAAGAAACGACGACAGGGTGGTCGATCGGCCAAAGTATGGAATTACCTTCCTGTGGCGCTAAGGTCGACACCTTCCCTCTTGGAGTTCTGGAAACATCTAAGCGTTTGAAACCTAACAATCGAAACTGTATTACGGATCTGAGCTGATCCATTTCTTTTCAGTAACCAACTATGCGCCTACATGCCTATGGCAACAGAGCACACTACAAATGCTAAATAACATGCCTATTCTCCACCCCCACACTAATGAGGCAATCTGTGTGGTTAATGAATATAAATGGAATTGAAAGCTACTAGACATGGGTCACTCGATGGCCACCCTTGGCTGACCTGTAGCATGTGTGGACGTTTTCTGCTCAGGTAAAGACTATAGCTTGGTGTATCATACATTTAAGCATACAAGAGAACTCGGAAGTCAAGCTACAGTTGAGACCTCTTGCATTCAGGCTTCCAACAACCTATTTCTCCATTACGTTATGTCACTATTACTACCCTGTCCTTCAACCAACCAACCATTGCATTCCTTCTCATCACAATTGAGCAGTCAGATAAGAGAATGATGCTGCTCTCAAGTCTTTACTATTACTTTAGCAGTATATTTGTGTCCAGTAACTACACCATGCATTGATTTTTTTCTTTTCACTGATTACTTTAAGTAATCTACTTCGGCTCTTGTAGAATCCAACTGTCCTTCTCTGTTTGACTGCAAGGGCGGCCTGTCCACTATGGCGGAGGAGCATCGCCCCACTGACGAAAAGCAGAAAAATAAAGGGATAATAAAGGTATTTTATCATCCCTTTATTTTTCGGCTTTCATAGGGCATTGCGGGGTCAGCCTCCTCCACGTCAAGTGGGGGAGGAGTGGTATGTGCGCTTCTAAGTGTCAGTGTGGCCGACCTAACTGACATGCGCACTTAGAAACTCTCCACCTGGCTGTATTTAACAGCTGGGTGGAGACCAGGCACACTCTCCCTCTGAGGGGCATTTCTGACCACTCAGGCCAATTGTGGCAATTCTTTCATGCTGGGTTACAGCATGTAAGAAGTGTTGTGATTGGTTGAGGAGAGAAGATGAGGTGGGTGGAGTGGAGTGGCGCATCATGGAGGGGCAGGTACGTTTTTTATTTTAATTTAACTGCCCCCCCCCGACGCTACCCCTCACCCCCCAAACTCTTCCTAGTAGCAGTCACGACTGTTTGACTGATGTTACCCAATGAATTGGGTTGCATGGGGCTAAAGTCCAAGGCTTGGCCATTTCAGCTGATATTCTTATGTGGACACACTACATTTTCCTAGTCAGAGTCACGTGTTACAGTGATAACTATGCCAGAGGAGGCAACTTCAGGCTCCTTTCTGTACCTTTCAGTATCACATTCTGAACGACCATTGTTAGTAAAGTTTGAGCCCATGTGTCTGCCCATTTAAAGTGGCAGAGGATGTGGTCAGAGCTGTAGATCGAACGTGGGGGGTTCAGTCTGGACAAAGAGGACTGCAAGCTGTACTATGCTTATGCAATTGTACTACTGTATGTGTAATGGTTTTTGGCTGCTTATCTGCCTTAGAATATTATGATCTTATATGTTTGAAAATTTATTAAAGATAGTTTTTAAAAAAGGTGGCTGAGGAGGCTGTACCAGTCCACCCTGAGTGCCTAAGGTGGAGCAAATTAAGAACCTTGGATGAGGTGTAATGCACTTATCACTATGTCATCAAATCACAGTGTTACAAACGTCACATAAAAAGGAGAGCGGGGAAAATCAGAACCTGATCCTGCCATGCATGCTTCAGTTCTAACTTATTAATAAAGTATGCTGCCCTGCTTTAGCCAAATGATGAGGTGTCTCACCCTGCTCATGTGTCACCCAGATCCAGCACAGTCACTCGGTGCCAGTGATGTCTGAAAGGATGTAATGTAAATGGAGGGCCGGCTTCAGGACTGGTGGTGCCCTGTGCGACAGTTTATTGTGGTGCCCCCATACCCCATGACCTCCTCCTCGGTTTCACTCACTACCACCAGCAAATGAGCCCCTCATCTCTCCATCACTCCCCTTTTACATACATTCATGTGTTTTAAAGCACTTCTAAAGACTGGCTTTACTAATCCACTCAGCTAGCCACATAAAATATAGGGGCATATTTAAGAGCCCCTAGCGCCATTCTAACACTACATTAGCGTCATTATTTTACGCTAATGTGGTGTTAGGAGGCCAAAAACGCTGCACCATATTTACAAAAGTGGCACAAGGCATGCATTGCGCCACTTTGTAACTCTTTGCGCTACATTATGCCTGTGCCAGGCATAATGTATGCAAAGGGGGCATTCCCCGTTAGGGGTGGCCAAAAAAATGGGGCAAAGAAATCTGACAGATTTCCTTGCATCATTTTTGTTTGGCACTTTTAACGCCTGCTCAGAGCAGGTATTAAAAGGAAGCTTCCATTAGTTACAATGGGCCTCTGGGTGCTTAGCAGGATTAGCGTCAACATTTTTTATGCTAATCTTGCAAAGCGGCAGACTAGATTATAAAATTCTGAAGCTAGTCCTCTAACTACTGCCATAGTGCACCGTATTTTATATATGACGCACACATGGTGGTGTTGGGTCGGGGGGTGCAAAGGGGTGCAAGAAAAGTGGCGGAGCACTGTGTGCAGCACCACTTTTTTCAAATATGCCCCATAGGACAGTGCTTAATTTGTAAATAAAAAGGTGCCGGTGCCCAAAGCCCTCCTCTTCAATATGGGGCTCCTGCAATTAAATGTATGAACATGTAACACAGAGGCAGCGTAACCCTGAAGCCATCTCGGGCCTCTTCAATCCATTTACAGGCACTCCCTGCCCCTTCAGCTCACTCTTGCGGATTTCTGCTTTTTCCCCATTGTGACACTTTTTCGTTTTTCTCTTCCTCTGTCTTTCCCATATGTGTCTTTTTCTCGCAGTAAATGCTTGAGGCAGAAAAATAAGCACAGGCCCTCAAAAATAAGAGCTGGTGCACCGCACCGGAAACAACAAGCAAAAATTAAGCACTGCCATAGGGGCATTTTTAAGAGTTCCTAGTGCCATTCTACCACCACATTATTGCAATTTTTTACACTAATGTGGCATTAAAAGGCCAAAAACACTGTGCCATATTTACAAAGAGGCACAATGCATGCATTGCTCCACTTTGTAACTTTTACGCTATATTATGCCTGCAGCAGGCATAATGTATGCAAAGGGGGCATCCCCCAGGTAGGGGGGCCAAAAAAATGACGTAGAGAAATCTGTCAGATTTCCTTGTGTCATTTTTTTCCAGCACTTTTAACGCCTGATACCAAACAACCAAGGGTTCAGAGTGGCCATCATGTAGCTGGGAAACTTGTGTTGACCAGTGTCCAGCACATGTATTAAAATGGCTGCTCTGTTCACTCACTATGTCCCAGGTTTGACAAGGACACCATGGGGGCATATTGCTCATGCACTTATGCCCTCACATGTAATATGGTGCACCCTGCCTTAGGGCTGGAAGGTCTGCCAGAGGGGTGTCGTATCCATAGTGTACGCATTGTATGGTGGACAGGGTACACAGGCAGTGTGCCATGTCGAGTTGGTGTTTTAGTTTAGTCTAGTCTAGTCTAGAGGGTGGCACAATCAGTGCTGCTGCCCTCAGGGGCCTACCCTTAGTATCCCATGTCCTGCGTACTTAAGTACCTTTTACTAGGGGCTTATAGTGGTAGCCAAAGTTGTATCCAATTGTGCCAATGCATCACAACAGTTTTAGGGAAAGAGTTCTGGTCCAGGGAACCTAGGTAGAAGGGGCCCTGGGCACTACAATTTCTAGGCTATATCATACATCAGGAAAAAGTGGGGGGTTAACCATGTTAAAAAGAGGCCTTTTCTCACACTCATAACCTTCAAAAACAGGTCACGTGAGTGCAGACCTCTGCCAAGAACATAAGGAATAAAATGGTTTCCGAGGTACAAGGGGTGCAAGGAGTGCCAAACCAGCAAGGCAAACTGACAGTCTTGACTTTGAATGGGATACTGAGGGGATGCGACAAGTAGTGTAGCAGGATCACCTATAAGCTTCTTCGAGCGGGCCTCAACAATAAGGCCAAGTTTGGCTGCTATATTTTAATGGTTAGGGATCTAACTGAAGGTGACATGGGCTATTTCAGGGCAAAGATCTCTCAACAGCTCTATTTCTGCACTAAGGTCAAGCTTAGTGGCCATGCAACTCTGAGCTCTAGATACTGGTAGTTGCATACACACTTGTGAGAAATGGCACGCATATTACACTGGAAAATGGACAGAGTACATCTGGCATTCAGCTGCTGTGCCACGTGCTGTCACAACCTAATGCTACACACTGCCTTGGTTGTAACCATATAGAATAGTCCCAGGCAGCATGACTACAGGAGGCATCCTACAATGGCTCCTACTTCTACCTCTTTGACGCCTTATACAGATCTTGAGGGAACATCAGGATTGTCACAGTGGATTCTCCATATATTGGTCTTGGGGGTGGATCATGATCCACACCAGAATCAAGTCATACAGAAGCGTATTGCTGTTTCAGAGAGAGGGACCTAATGACAGCATGTGTCTTTTTTCTACATCCATTACTATTCCGAAGAATCTCTCTACACACCCTCCCCAGGGGGTAGACAAACCCCTGCTGTCCAATGATTCTCAGATGCTGGGCCCCAGCTGAGTGTCAAACTATAACAGACTATGCAAGCCTCTGGAGCTGCTGAAAGAAACAGCTGCTGCAATTATCTCATTAATACTTTCAGCTGATAATATGTGCTGACTGATAAACTTTTAGTGCCTATAAAACATTCTGCCGTTCTCGTTCTCTCATTCTCAGTCATTATGGGCAAGAATAGTAAGGAGTTGCGTCTGGCAATTTCTCTTCAAAATCAAAACCATCTTAAATCTGAAGGCTGCTCATTATTAAGGAAGTGCTGTCTTTAGGCAACGCTTGCATGGGCTGTGCATCTCAAAGAAGCTGCCTACCCTCATTTCCAACATGCAGAGGTAACACTCAGAACCGGCTTCCAGCATACATTGTCCCACAACTGACCCATCCCAGGGTTGGTGCAATTGACCAGAAGGTAACCCTTTCTCTTTATCGCTACATGCTACCCAGCAAGGATTGTTCAATCCTATGCATACATCCCCTGGAATTGTTAGTTCGGCTGGATTCATTATGTGGGGTGTGTATATAGTGTTTATGTGCAATTCATTTATTTGCCTCATTTGTGGCTTATGTTCCTCATTAGTGAAGAAGTTATTACTTTCATTGTGTTGACTGGTTCATTTTAACATTTGTTATCTGCCGATTGAAATATTTAATGTTTTCTTCAGTTTGAAGGTGCAGGTATATTGCGCATACCCATCCAAAAAGCAGGGGAGCGATGTACGAGGTAAAAGGTAAAGAAAGTCAATGTGTGACTGGAGAGGTACCTGGTCTCTGTCTGTTACTGTATCACGATGTAGTGTTCTAATAAGAGCACGGTAAACTAGAGCACGGGATCAGCAGTTCTGGTTGATAGGGAATATCGATCCAGATCCTAAGCACATAAACAGAGAAGACCTGTTGTCTAGTTTTATTTGTTGTTCTTGCACCTCATCTCCAGTCAGATGGTATCCTGTCTGCAGGTGCACAGAGTGCCACTGGAAATGGTGCGCTTTTCAGCCCAAATCAGAGTGAGTTGGTGTGCAAGAAATATGAGGTTCAAATTTTTTCAGGTTCATGTTGTTAAGCCAGGTTTGGACTAGCTACTGTCTCTGCCATGCAGGCTGCCAGAAGGGGAGGCCGTTGAAATAATGTTAGTTAATGCTTTGAAGAACAAGTTACTTACAGTTGGTAATGTTCTTTCTGGTGCATACTGTAACAGCAGAATCCTCACCTTTTGAATACCCCCAGGCGCCAGACTGGATCCAGAGATTTTTTTCCCAGCTTTGCTCCTGCTCTGCAGCAAGTGGCACTATGTAGCTCCATGTCGACTCCATCCCACCCTGGAAGTGACACTGGAGCCACATATAAACATTACCCCAGGGTGCTGAGGTCACTTTGTTTTTGACTCTATACTCACCATCTGTCAGGAATAAGACCTTGAGCGGTCCAGGTCTTGCCCGAGCTTTATGCGCACCACTTGTCATCCCCTCTTGTTCGAAAGGTGACCATCAGCGTCGTCTGCCCTGTGGCAAAGCTCAAAGAGCTGCAGGTTCAGGACACTGGTGGACAAGATGCACTTATCAGTGCTATTCTATGAAGGGACTACAGTTCCCCATGTTTTTAGCGGCAGCAGCCATCTTGGGGTGTGGCAGGCTTATAAAGCCCAGCCACACCCAAGCACGTTGCTCACTATTTTGAAGACTTCTATGCAGCCAGACCTTGTGGGGATTTCTCTGGAGAAGAGCAGAATTCCTGAATGGCAGAGTGTCATTCAACTGAAGTATCCTTGTTTCCATGCTGCATTCAAAAACGTGTAGGTCGTACTCATAGCGGTAAGGCCTTGATGAATCCAAGTTTGGACGAAGTCGTTACTTCCAAAAGGTAAAAGCACCCCTTAGCATAACGAGCGAAGCGTTTTCAGTTTCTAAAGTACAGCGCTCTTGGTACGGCAATTCAGGCGCTCCAATTCACAGATGTAAAGCGCTCTTGGCATGGCAATTCAGGCGCTTCAGTTCACAGATGTAAAGCGCTCTTGGCACAGCAATTCAGGCGCTCAGTTCACAGATGTAAAGCGCTCTTGGCACGGCAATTCAGGCGTTTCAGTTCACAGATGTAAAGCGCTCTTGGCACGACAATTCAAGCTCTTCAGTTCATAGATGTAAAACGCTATTGGCACAACAATTCAACCGCTTCAGTTCATAGATGAAAAGCGCTCTTGGCAAAACAATTCAAGCGTTTCAGTTCACAGACGTAAAGCGCTCTTGGCGCGACAATTCAAGCACTTCAGTTCATAGATGTAAAGCACTATTGGCACGACAATACAAGTGCTTCAGTTCATAGATGAAAAGCGTTCTTGGCATGGCAATTCCAGCGCTTCAGTTCACAGATGTAATCGCTCCTGGCACAACAATTCAAGCGCTTCAGTTCACAGGTGTAAAGCGCTCTTGGCAAGACAATCAAAGCGCTTCAATTCACAGGAGTAAAAGGTTCTTGGCACAACAATCAAAGTGATTTTAGGCCACTTGAGTAAAAGTGCTTTCTGGTATTATAAGTAAAGCGCTTTAAGTTCAATGAGTAAAACTTATCGGTCTTTATAGTTGTGAATGTGAAAGTATTTTTCATTGTTCTTTGAAAAGCTTAAGATGTGAAAAGCATATTTAATTCTTTGAGATTTTCTAGGTCATGATCAAAGTTTTATGTTGTGAATTCAGAGATGTTACAGGATTGATATTCTAAGTGTAATCATAGTCCTAAATTCTTGCCATCTCTTGTTTCTGAGGTCGTAGTTTAATCTTGTTCCATGTTTCAAAGAAGGGGCTTTGCCCTCATTTCAGAAGGGGTCTCCATCTGATATCTCGGAGACGCATTTAGTCAAGAGTCTATTGATAAGCTGCATTTCTATGAAGGAGTAAATGCATATTTGTTTTAACCTTTTTCTTTTCAGATCTCTCTCCCTGCTATTCCCTACCCTAGTTCCCGTCCCCCCGACTGGCTTCACCATAACTCTGTGCTATAATAGCTTTCTGAGTTGGCGCGCCGGAAGGTGGGCCTTTTGTTCAGCGACGTGCAGATCCCGGGAAAGGACACTGTGACACCATCAGACACTGAGCTTAATAACTGCTCAAATTTGACAGTGTGCAAATCACTATATTGAGCACCTGCGGCCCTGTCCTAATGGACTGTGGGTCCATGCCCCCTCATCCTTTGTCCACCATAAAGATTGTCTGTCAGGCTGAGCAAAGGTCAGCCTGACAGACGCGCTATATTTTCAGGTCAAGTCGCCAGGAGCTAGACATGCACTAGATGCACAAGCTCCTTGCTGCCTGGGCTGAATAAGTCACAGCTCCTGTGGGCGTGACCTCTTCAGCCTAGCAAAGCACCTCCAGGCCCTCCCCCTTGTGATTATGGGGAGCGTCACTGATTTACTCGGACCTGGGTGCTTCAGTTTTAAGCCATGAAGTGGCCAGGGCCGAGTATCAATCATTGACAACTTGTCACAGAATGGGGTGCTGCGAGCAGTCTGACTGACCCCATCCCACTTTGTGACAAGTGAGGGACTTCTGCCTTCCCTCAATGGCTGCCTTTGTGTTAGCCAAAGAGGGAAGGCAGCAGTCCCAGCCCTCCTGGGATGTCTGAGAAAGAGCGCTGTGCAGGCAGGTAAGTAAGATTATATTTTTAATGTTTGGTGTATGTGTGTATGACTATTTGGAAGTGAATGTTGTTAACAGGTATGTGTGTGTGTGCGCATGCTTTCATTTGTGAATGCATGAGTGTGAGTGAGTGTTTATGTGCGAGTTTGTGCTATGACCTCCGCCCTCCTTTTTATAGATGGATAACGAGTCCATTCCACAGGATCTGGGGTTAGACAAAGTATCTACCAGAAAGAGCATTACTGAAGGTAAGTAACGTACTTGTCTGATAGATACTTCTAACCACAGATTTCTCTACTTGTGAATAGATGCCAAAGCCGTACCTCCTAAGGTGGTGGATCTGTGGAATGGATTACACCGAAAAGTCCTGCAGGACCAAACGTGTAAAGTGCCCTCCCACCACACCTAGCTATCAAGGCAGTAGTACCTTGTGAATGTGTGGACTGACACCCACATTGCGGTCTGACAGATGTCCAACATGGGTATTCTGCGGTGCTGATACAGTGGTAGCAGCTTTGGCTCTGGTTGAATGAGCACTCAGACCTTCCAGAAGCTGTATCTTGGCTAATGCATAGCAGATTTTAATACAAAGGACTATCCACTTCAAAATGTTTTCTATTGTGCCATGCCTTACCCTTCTTTGCCACCCCCCCCCACACACACAAAGGCTGATCATTAACCTGATGGTCCTTGGTGTAATCAATGTAAAAGCTGCAGGCTCTTATGTGGCCTAAGTGGTAAAGCCTCTCCTCCTCTTTCGAGGGGTGAGGAGAAGCTAAAAATGCTGGAAGAGTGAGGAACTGTTCATCATGAAAAGACATCACAACCTTAAGCAAGAATGCATTCCTAATCCACAACACCAGTTTGTCCGGAAAAAAGGTGGCGTACAGTGGATGAACAGACAGAGCTTGTAGCATCATGTGACAAGCCCAAGTTATTGCTATCGGAACGACTGTTCTGAGAGTCAGTAGACACAAAGGACAGCTGTACACTCATGCAAAAGGACAATGGGAACAAAATTAGTGTCCCACACAGAAACACAAAAGATTTGGGTGGAAATACATGAACTTGATCTTTAAGAAAATGTACCACAAAAGATTATTTAAATAAGAACTGTTGGTCCAGTACATGCAAATGAGCCAAAAGACCAGACAAATAACCTTTAACACTGTCCATGGCAAGTCTTTGCATGGCTAAACACAGCACAAAAAAATATATATCTGACAACTTTGCCTGTAATTGATCTATATGGTGGGATGTGCATTAGGTCACAAACCTATCCAAGCCTATGGCGTACACAGTTTTTGTAGATGGAAGGCTAGCTGCTAGAATGACACCCGCTACTTCAAGAGGGCGATCAAAAGCAGTTAATTGCCACCATGTCACCACTCAATCTCCACATATGGGGAGGTAGACTGTGAAGGGCCAGGTGCATAATGCTGCCCTCCTCTAATGTGCTAAATTAAAACTAAAGTGAAACACATGTACTGAAAAAAATATGTGTAATCTTAAAGAGTCTTTATTCTGTTTTTACAAGGTGTTTGTTGTGACATTTACGTGCCAACTCTTTTGAACCAAGCCAGACCCCTGGCTCAACTCTATCAATTTACTGGCTTGCCCACCTCTACTGCTGTCATTTCATAGCAATATACAACTTAATACGGATGCTTAACTGATTTTGGCCTTAGACCGAAGGGTGGAAAAGTACCTCAATCTCCAGCATGCAATTTCTAGTACACTGACAGAAACGGAAGCCATCTTAATAAAATAACTTTGTGACAAGTAATGAGGACTTTTTTCTCTAGTGTCAATGCTTCAAGAAATCATGCGCAGCAAGTTCCGTACAATACATCATCCACTCTTGTATTTAAGTGTAAGGATCACTTTTTTTCCCGTGCTATTAGCCTATCACGGACCAACAGCAACAAAAAGCTCTCTGCTGTAGCAGTGGTCACTCTAGAAAGCAAGACTGAATTTGTGCACCCATTTAGTAGTAAAATCTAGTTGGGAATTTAGTAGCACCAAAAGTATGTTAGTAAGGTTCGCTGAAATACACTACATGCTAACTACTCCTCTACATAATTTTTAAGGATTCCATGAAAACCTGACTGGTTTGTACACTGCTTGTGTTCCCACTGAGAGGGGTGAGGCCTTGTCCTTTGGCATGGACTATTACTATTGGGGCAGGACCAAGACTGATATGCATCGTGCTGGTCCCTACCTGTAGTGACAAACTATACAAGAAACGATGGTCTAAAATGCAATGCAACGAAATTATCAGTGGTTAAGATGAAATGATGAAGATGATAAAGTGACTTATAGCATCCACAGCTAAGTGTGTTCTGGCGTGTACCAAAAGGTCTAATCAAGAAGATAGAAGCCACTAGTTCAGCACAAATAGCCAGGTCCTTAGCTTTTTTTTAAACATTGCAGTGTTGCTGAGAGCTTGAAGCTCCAATGGGAGCTTTTTCCATGCCACAGCCCGTTGGTATGCCAGAGATTTACCACCAGTCCTGGCGCAATGAGTTTGGGGAATGGTAGTAACAGTTTGTTCGCCGACCTCATATGTTTCTGAGGGTTATAAAAACGAATCCGAGCTCTAAGGTAAACAGCTCCAGAGTGTACCAATATCAGAGCTTTAAACAGAATTCTTTTTTTCATGTGGAGACAGTACAGATCTCGCAAATGGGGGGACATCTGTGTTCCCATTGACAAATTTATCAATAGACAGGCTGCGGTGCTTTGGACTACTTGGAGCTTATTTAGTTGTTGCTCTGGGGGTCCAAGATACAAGGCGTTACCATAGTCCAGCCTAAAGGTAATCAAGGCCTGATTCGTGAGTTTTTTTTGTTGCAAAAAATGACAATAAGTGTAAAAATGTTCTTAGGGAGCGAAGTACCCCAAAGCACATGCCAACTAAATAACTAATTTGATATTTGAGAGATAGACTGCCATCAAACTTGAATCCTTGATTCTTTACTGAATCTTTTTGGAGGCCTGGGGGAGGCGCATCATCCGGCCAAAAGGTTTTCCAGAATTCTGGAATGGTATTACCAAAAAACAAAAATTTCGGTTTTTCGGTATGAGATCAGCCCAACACTTTTTTTCTGGTTTTCACGCTGGTGTGCTCACAAACACTGCTCTTTTAAAAAAGACAATTTACCAGCAAAGGAGGATTTGAATATTTCTACTTATGAGGGGTCTCGATTTGAAATCTCAATGAGGGCCTGATTTAGATTTCAGCAGAGGAGTTACTCCATCACAATGGTGCCGGATATCCCGTCCACCGACATCTAAATCCCATTGTTTCCAATGGAATTTAGGTTTCGGCGGACTGGATATCCGTCAAAGTTGTGAGGAGTAACTCCTCCACCGAACTATAAATCAGGTCATAAGTAAACAGAAGGCAAAAGGAAGAGTGGTACCGTCTGTAATAAGTTATGTGCAGCCAGTGCTTAATTTGTAAATAAAAACGTGCCGTGCTCAAAGCCCTCCTCCTAAACAGGCGGCTGCCGGACTTAAATCTGCGAACATGGAATACTGAGGCAGCGTAATCCTGAAGCCACCTCGGCCCTTTTCAATCCTTATGATGCCACTTACTGCCCCTACAGCTTTCTGCCTTCTCCCTTTGTGACGCTTTTTCGTTTTTCTCTTCCTGCATCTTTCCCATATGTGTCTTTTGCTCGCAGCAAATGCTTGAGGCAGAAGAATAAGCCCCGGCCCTCAAAAATAAGTGCCGGTGCTCAGCACCAGAAACAACAAGCTTAAATTAAGCACTGTGTGCAGCCCCTTTCTTAAGGGACACGCTTCAGCATTTAGCAAGTCACGTCTTCACAAAGCCTCTTTAAATCGTGAGACGCTGCGCCCAAAAGCACAGGTTTTATTAGCCCACTTAGCATCACCCCTGTTTCCAGAGCTCTCCTTTGTGCCTGACCGCACCGAGGTCGCGAAGGCGCCACAATGACTTTGTTGGTGGCCTAAGAAAGATGGGCACATTTAAGTCTCTCCCTCGGCACTTCTATTAATGTGTCTCGTGTCCTGGCGGCGAGCAGCAGCCGAGGCTCGTCACTTTTCGCATGTAATGAATGCCTCTGGGTAAGAGGGTCACATTCGGTGTCACTGCCTCTCTGTATTCAGACCTTCAGTTCCACTTCATCTCTGGCACAAAGAGAAAGCAGGCAGGGGACACATTTTTTTCCGGAGGCAGTGACTTGTCAAGTGGGACTCAGGGCAGAGTAGCCGCAAGATGTCCAGTAAGTTACAGACGACCATGCAATGGGTCCAGAAAAAAGCATGCGATGTTCTCCAAGGACGACTGGACTTGTCAGACCATTCCACGAGCCTGGCGACATGACGGCGCACAGGGCAAGAGTGTGATTTATCTGCAGTAATGTGAGATAGATGCCCTAGATTTCATTTCCACCTCTGACACACGTGGATGCCACTGTTTAGTTTCACTTCAGGTTAATGCCAAATTTCAGAAAATTATCAGAGTAAAGGGCGGATTCCGTTCTTCAACGATGCCAACAGTCACTGCCAAACCTAAAAAAAAAGTTAACTAAGTGCCACCAACCCATGATGCAGTTGAATCGCTGAACTGACATCAAGGGCCTGGCTGAGAGTTCCACAGATTTAGGCACAGAGATAGTGGAAGGCTGGAATCTGATTCCAGCTGGTATCTCCGCATCTAAATTCATGGAGACGTTTTTTTCCCAGTGGAATAACACACAGACCCGGGAACATCAGGTGGAAATCGGCACGTTTTTCTCCCATCTGGATGAAATAACATGCTCACATGTTTACCCAGGCAGGTGGTAAATGTTTGCGAAAGCTATTTTTGGGGCCGTGGTTTGGGGGCCGCGTGAGAACAGAGGTGCATACGTTACAAATGGGAGCAGCATTTGCTTCTCCCCTCATGCCCCCACAGCTCTGCCCAGAAGTCCATTGACCCTAGGTCTGGAAGTACCCATTCCAGAGTTGGAGACCTGATAATTCCAGGTTCAGAGACTCCTGAAAACCTAGAATGGCCTGGTGTGTGCTCCCTTATTAAAATAAATAGCACAAAAGCCTTGTTGCTGGCAAAACATCGTACTGGCAACAGAATATCCCCAAGGCACATATCAATTTTGTGCATTATTATTACATAAATTAATCACAGCATCTCCAGATAGTTTGCTCTGCACCCCCAGGTGTCAGTTTGTCATAGGAAAAATTATATAGTTACGTAGGAATTGGTCCACCACTTCGATGAGATCCCTTTGTTGAAAAGGGATAATCCTCAATTTACTTTAAATCTCACCACACGTAAGGTATCTTCAATCTGGTCAGCAATTTTAAATCTGTAGATAGATGGACTCTGCCCCAGGTTGGCTACTTAAACTGTAATGCTGTTCTTTCCACCCAGGGCCTATTATTCTCCCATTAGTAAACTACTCCATCAGGGCTGAGTATGTCTCTCTTCACTGAGGGAAGAGCTTGTCACTCTAATAAAGATAGGAACTGTTTCATCATCTGAAGAGGCTAACTTTCTCCCAAGACTACCTTGCCAGCTCTTACAATAATGTTCTGGAAAAACATTACCCAAGAGTCACAGTTCCTTTTTCACTTCCAACTAGCACCAGCCGAAACATTTCAATGGACCGTGAAAAACATGAAATCTGTCAATGGAAGGAATTATGCGGGCAGAATTTGCCACACTTTTGCAAATGTATTCCGCTGGACAGATTTTATTACATTTTATGAAATCTTCTAATTTCTGTGGACTTTTGGGGGCTTTTCATCCTACCCAACCCATAATACCTGCCAAACCACCACAAAACACTATCAACAACAAACCACTAATTAAACTTTGTGATAAAAAACGGGTTGCGCAAATAAATAAATACATAAAAAACATCAGTCTACTCACAACAGGTTTTCTACAGCCCCAACTTGGTTTTAGACCTTGATATGGGACAGCAACACCACTATTGGGCTTATTTAAGCCTGGTATTTGTGGAGATGATCCACTGGACTTCCAGACATTGGGTCCATTGTGTGGCCTTTAGTGGGGTCGCTAAATACATCTCCCAGTAAGTTCTGAGATGTTGGAAGTAGTGCTCCCGCTCCGAGCATAATGCTGCATATAATACTGTGCTTGCTTTACGGACAGACCACTGTGTCAGGAGAGCCTGTAGCATCTCCGAAGTTTACGGTTCATTATGCGTCCTCTTCCAAACTGTGTGGATGAGTTGGGTGAGTCTGGCGTATAGCAGAAAGGAGCCTTGGGGGATGCCATAGTTGTCTATCATGCTTTCTAAAGTGTTAAGTATCTTATTGGTGTATAGGTCTCGACCCCCCATTGAGTCCCGGCTGTGGCATCTAGACGTGCCTGGAGGCCTCTGCTTTTTGGGAGAACCCATAAAGAGAGCTCCAGGACACATTGGGGTGTGGGGTGGGCAACTATTTTTGCCTACAACATATTTGGTCCATGAGGTTTTGGCCGCCCTCGTCCTTAGTTTCAAAGTTATCACAGTCTAAATATTTAACTGGACTCTCAAAGGGGTTCCAGTTCCCTGATAATGAGTATTGGTACATCCAGTGTGTTCTATAAATGTTTTAAGTGGTCACACCTCAAGTTGTTGACCATAGGTTGACATTCACATCATACAGATACCAAATATCTGGTACCCCCATAGGACCTACTGCAGATGTTAGCCAGATGGCAGCTTCTATAAATTTGGAAATCAGGTCTCAGCTGCTTATGACCAAAACAGCTGAGCAATGCTGCTTGCACTCAGGGCCAATCAGAAACTTACACAAAGGTTAGGTGCCTCACTTTGTTATCTGATTGGGGCACAGACAGGTCCATGTTCTTCCCACTGAGCTCTCATTGTCTAAGACGTACCGAGTAGGGGGTACTCAACCATGAAAAGTGCTCTGTCACCTCAACAGCACTATATGAGTGCAACTGCAAAACAATGCAATATATAAGACCCAAGGTGGCACTCACAAACTTTCTCCATAACACCATAGATTCCACAGAGGTTCATAATGCCATATCCAATTACAGCCTGTGTAGGGAGTTAAAAGCTGGGATATCCTATGCAAATAGCTGTTTCAAAGGAACGGATAGTTTATTGATTTTTTACATAATCTTTTTATTCGTTTTCAATTAACAATGTGCCATAACAAGAGCATAACCCCCTCCCCCGGTATTTGACAGCGGGTCCCGTCTTTGCGGTGAGTTTGCATGTCCCGCGTTCCATCCCATTTCCGGTCTGTATGCAGATGATCCATAAACAGAAGATGCCCCTGCAGTTTATCGTCTGCAGCTGAGTTTCACGAGCATCTCCTCAGCGAGGGCCCACTCCTCCACATCCCCGAGGAAAGGACTGTTTATTAAAACACAATCCGTACACACAGAGGATAGAATTCTGATCAGCCTTACATGCAGAGACTGCAGCGCTTGAAAGCACCGAATAAGTTTCACTGAAGTTACAGACCATGCTTGGGGGACCAGAACAGCAAAAAATGAAATGTCACGTGCACACTTCCTTTATCAGATAATTCCATATACAGAAAATAATCGTCAACTATCAAAGAAGCAGCACATAAATGGTGTTCCCGCACAGTGCAAGTCCCCGAAGAACACTGTATCACACGCGATAATACTAGCAGCACGCAGCGTCCAGCCACACACACGACTGAGACAAACTCACGCTGAAGCAGCCCAGCACGAGCCACAAGGTACAGGCTTCCAAGTTACAACAAGCTCTACGGGAGAGTTTCATCTCTAGGAATTCCAAAAGTGAAAACTGATAAAAAGGGAATGAGAAACGAGGCGTATACTCGCGCATTCTCCAACATAGCCATCAAAACAATTAATGTATTTTATTTCGAGTTAAACTTATAAAAAACGATGCAGTACGCTGAATCAGGCCGAGGACGGCCCAGCCCTGCCTGGGCTCAATCCCTCCCGCTCCTGCTGCTGCTGTTCCTGCAAACTCTCTGGATACCTACCTGGAATTCCCGCAAACAGATGGAGGGCTCACGTTTGAGGATTACATCTCCATCTGAGCGGATTTCGCTTGATGGTTTTCTTTTCTATTTCACAAGTGGTGAACTGGGAAAAGGTGGAGTTAGGCTACTGTGGTGGGTGGGCTTGGGGGTAGAGGTGAAGGACTAGAGTCGACAGAAATGTAACATATTTTCAGTAACTTCTATGGCTATGCAGTATTGTTGCAAGCTTTAGCAGGCCCACAGACAAACGGAGAAGCATGAAACTGACAACATGCAAGTAACACCAGTACCACTGATAGGGGAATGCCTCAGTGACACTACACTATCTGTGGGGAAAAATGTATGGCACAACGGATGGCCCTCATTTTTGCCCCATCCTTAAATTCTGCGCAAACCCTAAATCCAGGAGTAAAGTGCGCCTCTTAACTAATAAACCATTATTTCTGCCCCCCCCCCCCTCCGTATTACCCTTGGATTCACAGAGGCACTCTAAAGGAGACCATTATCTGCCCACTCTTTGAGCAACATAAAAACTCAACAAGGGATCCAGTTTACTCTTGATTACGCATTCTATGTTATTTAATTAAGAGAAAAAAGCAAACTTGTATGCATATAATTTATCAATCAAAAAAAGAACAGCAAATTCATGGTCTCCAACAATCACCAAAGCAACTTTTTAAAAAATGTAAAAAAAACTTAATCCTGTCCTCACACATTTTCCATATTCATCAAATTATTTGTAAAAGTACAAAGTGTAAGTAACGTAAATAAAGGAAGAACAGCCCCCCTATAAAACGTACTAATATGGTTTACCTCAATACAAATTCAGCTTCCACACCAATTCACACACAACAACACATTATTTGCTCCTTCTGGAGACCTAAGCATGCCCCAAGTACTTCAATCACAAGAAAATGGTTCGACAGAAAAAACAAACACTATCAAAGCCAGATAGTTTGGCATATGTGCAGTGAGAAGGTCGTCACAAGCTTCGCTCACTTGACAAATAAGGTGTAGCCCGAACAGTGCACATCTCTCAAACACAGAACAGGTACAACAAGGGAGCAGAAGAGGCTTCCCTTACAGAGTCTCAAGGTATGGTCCAGCCAGTAGCAGTGCCAATTTGCAACATGCGGACAGAACAGGTATGACTCATCCTGGTACCATGTCACCTTACATGCGATGTGCAATACAGCATAGATCTACAGACAGAACCCCGCATAAACATCCTTTACACACACACACACACACACACACACACACACACACACACACACACACACACACACCCACCCACACCCCCCTCCTCTCCTTTGCCAGGGTAGTACTCTCAAGTAGCTGTTGTGGAAGCTTCTGTTGCAGATAGATCCATGAACACAGCAATGCACTGCTTAATTTGTGCTTGTTGTTTCCGGTGCTGAGCACCAGCACTTATTTGTGAGGGCCGGGGTTTAATCTTATGCCTCAAGCATTTGCTGCGAGCAAAAGACACATAAAAGTCGG
Source organism: Pleurodeles waltl (assembly GCF_031143425.1). Classification (NCBI taxonomy): domain Eukaryota; kingdom Metazoa; phylum Chordata; class Amphibia; order Caudata; family Salamandridae; genus Pleurodeles; species Pleurodeles waltl. Next base: position 625,277,593 of record NC_090440.1, read on the forward strand.
AAGAAGGAAAAACTAAAAAGCGTCATAAAGGGAGAGAGTAGAAAGCTGCAGGATGAGCTGAAGGGGAAGGGGTGGCCGTAAATGGAAGAGACCCGAGATGGGTTCAGGATTACGCTGCCTCAGTATTCAGTGCTGGCAGATTTAATTACAGCAGCCTCGTGTTTAAGAGAAGGGCTTTGAGCACCAGCAACTCTTTATTTACAAATTAAGTACTGCAGCAATGCAATGTTCATCTCACGCATAAAACAGGTAAAACATCTGCAGCTCGAGCAAAAAGATGTGGCAGATCATATGGGAATATTGACTGTCACGTTCTTACCCCAGGACTTCTACTTCAAGCACCAATGCTTTGTGCTTCTCAAAAGAGGTCACGTCTTCAAAAAGAAAAAGCAGGTTAAGCCTCTAACCCTTTAGCTTGTGCCAATACGATCCCTGAAATTTTGGGTTGTCTGGTCCAGTAGTTTTGATCGTACAGGAATGAAAATGGGATTACTGGTACCACCAACAATGCGCATAGACACAAGACAACACATTCTGCCTGTGTTGGTGGTGCTGTGAAGCGGTTAACTTACCTAAACTCATAGACACCACGCATATGCTTTCTATTTCGGTACTACCCAAGCACTGTTTCAGGCAATAAGAGCTTATTAACAATAAGACCTATGACTTCAAACGTTTGGATACACGACCCGCAACAACAACCACAGTAGCTGCTCAACGCAAGTTTATGAACAATTCTTAGTTCACTGGTAAACTGATTAATGCACCATCTCTAGCATTCCTTAATTTAAAAAAAAACATACAATCTAAGTGCTAATTTCACTTCTTTGGCCAAGTTAATACCTGATTTTAACCTGCAAAAACTATACTTAGTGTATGCAAAAACTATTTTAACAGGGTTGGTAGCAGAACGTTTATACACAAAATAAAGCAAAAAATAATCTCGGGTCATGAATGTGTATGATGTGCAGTGAGTGTGTCTTGCCTGTCCATGTCATAGACTAAGAGGGGTCTCGGCATAGTGGAAACATCTGCCGATATGTCTATGGTGCCGACACCACCTATGTATTTATTAGTGCAGACATTACCCAGAGGTGTCAGAGCGCTTTACAATAGAATGAAGAAGTAAAGCGCCACGCCACCCTCATCAGTGCATATGCCCCCACCATGACAAAACCAGAGGAGACCAGAGACAAGTTTTATGAAGACTTGGAGACCCTCATAGCATCTGTGCTCAAGGAGGACAAGCTCATCTTAGGCGACTTCAGTGCCAGAGTTGGTGCAAACTACTGGGCATTGGAGGGAGTCATTGGGAGGTATGGAGTGAGCAAAAGCAACAGCAATGGTCATTTACATTTGAAGACCTACGCAGCTCATGACCTGTTGATCATAAAAAAAGTCTTCCGCCTACCCAACCGTAACAAGATGTCCTGAATACAACCACGCAGCAAACACTGGAACCTCAATGATTATGTCATAGTAAGGAGAAGGGACAGGCACGATGTTAGGGTGACTAAGGTCATGCGCAGCACAGACTGCTGGACAGACCAGTCTTAAAACTCAATATGCCCATCCAGCCCAGGCAGCGCCCGCAGGGGAAAAAGACCAATAGGAGATTGAATGTCAGCAAGTTAGAACGGCACTCTGTGCGCCAGAACCTCAGTGAGGACCTCAACAGTAAGCTTGACCAACTCAGCTTTGGCACAAACGGTGCAGAAGAGGAATGGGCAGCTTTTAGAGATGTGGTCCACAACACCACTATCGCTCATTTGGACCAGAACACACGCAAACACCAGGACTGGTTCGACAACAATGATGAAGATATTCAGAAGCTGCTGGATGAGAAGCGTGAAGCCTTCAGATCCCTCCAGCAAGACACTACATCTGCCTCCAAGAAGACAGCCTAAAACACCATCAAAAGCAAGGTGCAAGCAAAGCTCCGAGAGATGCAAGACTCCTGGCTCAGCAGAAAGGCAAATGAGATCCAGAAGCACACTGACAGCAACACTCCAAGCGTTTCTCCATACCCTGAAGGCCATCTCCGGGCAACAGTCCACTGGAAATCACCACTGCTTAGTGCTGACGGATCCACCCTACTCACTGAAAAGAATACCACCTTGAAAAGATGGGCTAAACCCTTCAACAACATCCTGAACAGGCCTTCCTCTATCAATGCCAAAGCCATTGATCGCATGCCGCAAATCGCCATCAAGACTTCCCCGGCAGAACCTCCAAAGGAATCAGAAGTTAAGGAAGCTATTAAGCTTCTCTCCAATGGTAAAGCACCTGGCTCTGACTCTATCCCAGCCGAAATTTACAAGGCAGGGGGGACCAGCCTTGTTACAGAAGCTCACTAAGCTCTTTCAGACCATGTGCCAACAGGACATTATCCCTCAGGAGCGCAAGGATGCCTCCATCGTCCATCTCTACAAGAGAAAACCAAACAGGCAATCTTGTGACAACCGTAGAGGAATCTTTCTCCTGGTCATTGCCGGCAAAATCCTTGCCAGGGTCCTTCTCAACCGCCTCACTAAACACATGGAAGATGGACACCTGCCAGAGAGTCAGTGTGGCTTCAGAGAGGGCCGCGGGACAGTGGACATATTTTCAGCACGTCAACTACAGGAGAAGCGCCTGGAACAAAACAGGGACCTTTATACAACGTTCGTGGACCTGATCAAAGCCCTTGACACCGTCAGACGTGAGGGGCCATGGCAGATCATGGAGAAGTTTGGCTGCCCAGGAAAATTCATCAGTATGGTGCGCCACTTCCACGACGGCATGGTTGCTCGAGTACTGGACGATGGAGACTCCTTTAATGCCTTCCCAGTCACCAACAGATTCAAGCAAGGCTGTGTACTGGCATCCACGCTTCTCAGCATGATGTTTTCCGCCATGCTGTCAGATGCCTTCTGCAGTGACGAAGAAACCAGCATAAAGAGCAGATATAAGACTGATGGCAGGCTCTCCAACCTGCACAGGCTACAGGCCAAGACAAAGGTGGAAGAGGACTGGCCCAGATGCAGCAGAGCTTGAACCATGTTTCCACTGCCTGCAGAAATGTGGGCCTCACAATCAGTACCAAGAAGACTGAGGTCTTGCATCAGCCTGCACCGCAGAAGACATATACAGAACCAACTATCACCACTGAAGGAGAAATCTTGAAGGCTGTTGACAAGTTTACATACCTCAGCAGCACATTCTCCAGATCTGTGAACATTGACGATGAGATTGACACGCATCGCCAAGGCATGCTCTGCATTTGGACGGTTGCAGGAGTTAGTGTGGAAGAGGAGAGGCGTCAAACTGTCCACAAAGCTGAAGATATATAAGGGAGTCGTACTTCCCCCACTACTGTATGCCTGTGAGACATAGACTGTGTATGAGCACCATGCTAAAAAGCTGAATTGCTTCCACATGAACTGCTTAAGGCTGATGAACACTAACTGGCAGGACAAAGTTCCAGGCACAGATGTCCTCTCTCAAGCTACTCTGCTAAGTATCTACACCCTGCTGAGGAGAGCCCAAGTCAGGTGGGCAGGCCACCTTGTATGTATGCCAGACATACGTCTCCCAAAGAGAATCATCTATGGTGAACTGGCGGAAGGCAAACACACACAAGATGGGAAGAAAAAGCACTTCAAGGACACGCTTAAAGTCTCTCTGAAGAGCTCTGACACGGACCCGGACTCCTGGGAAATCCTAATGCAAGACTGCTCTGCCTGACGAAGCTGTATCATCAAAGACACTACCTACCACAAGCAGAGCAGGATTGGAGAGGCGCAAAAGAAGCATGAGCTATGCAAATTCACAGCCAACTCTTTTCTAACCAACCCAGCAGACCACTTGGGCCCGATGTGCAATTAAGAGTAACAGGGTAGCAGGACACAAAACATTTAGCTACTATGGTTACTCATGACAAGAGTTACTTACTTAGAGTGTACCTATTAATTACAGATTACATATTTAGAGAAGCTACAGTACAGCAAAGAACATTACAAGAGAGATTATGAGTAACAGGGCAGCAGGAGACAACGTAGAGCTACTCATGACAAGAGTGACGTATTTACAACTTACCTATTATTTAAAGGTTACATATTTAGAGAAGTTAAGGTGATTCAAGTTAAATACAAGAAAAATTAGGTTAAATTAAGTTAAGGAGTTCTATCTCTCAAGAGTGTTATGTAACAATCAGGCTTATGCCAATAAATGTGAGGGCATATGCCTAGTAAGGAACTTGGCGAAGAGTGATAATGTGAAAAATGCCTTTAGAAGAGAAAAGTTTTGAGGTCCGCTTTGAAGATTCGGAAGTGGGTGGTAGTTGCGAAGGTTGGAGATGGTGGAAGAGGTGGGGGCATCATAGCTAGCAAGAAGAGTAGTTATATCCTTTTGGGAGAGATTGTGCAGAGCCTTGCTGGGACATGGGAGAAGAGTACTCCTCAGGATTGAGTGTTTGGGGTATTGTAATCCTGCTGAGGGGAGTATGAAGTCACATACAGTCGGTAGTTTTAGAGTTTAAGTGAGAAATAGTGACCAAGCTGGGATAAAGTGAAAATGAGGAGGCCTAGTTGGTTTTCAAGGGTGTGTGCAGGTATGTGGAGAATGTTATGATGATCGGAAAGGGCGGCAGGTTCTGAGGAGAGTACTTTTTAAGAGGCATAGTGGGGAAGGGAGGAAAGTGGGTGATGAGGGGGATATGAAAAAGTGGAGTGTGTAGGGTCAAGTGGTGGTGACTGGAGACATGGGTGGGAGTTGCTGAGGTGTAAGAGAAACTCAGGGCATTTATTAGGAGAAGTAAACATATTATGCAGTGGTTGGGGTGAGAAAGAGTGGAAGCTGTTATGGGATAGAGGCCTGTAGACTGGAGTGGTGAGATGGGAGGAGAAGGAAGGCAACAGTGCTGAGATGTTGCAAGTTTAGAGAGGGGAGTAGGATTACGGCACTTGAGCTTGTATGGGTGTGAAGGGCCAGGAGAAGTTGATGAAGTGAAAATTTGTCCAGGGGGATAGATGGAGAATGTAGACAGTTCCTCTTGATTGAAGAAAAGGGGATAGGAGAGATTAGCATAGGGGAAGATCGGTTTGGTGGCTGAGCCTAAGTGAAGAGGGGTGGAAGTGGTGTGTGGGGAATTGATAGATTCAGGGTAAGAGGAGAGGGAGCAGTGGAAGGTATGTGGAGTGGGTATGGAGGAAGATCATCTGGAAGTAAGGGCAATATTTCAGCTAGATAGACATATTGTTAGTAGTATGGTCTGGGTAAGGGGGTATTTATCCTAGTTGGGTGGGCAGTTTCAAGGTCCTATGAAGGCATGTGGGGTGTGATGAGAATACTGGTCAACCGTTGGGTCAGAGTGTTGAGTGTGAAGTCCCGGCTAGAGAGATTGTGAGGAGAGGGTGCAAGGAGGGTACGAGGGAGTGGGTGGGCCATAGGGGAATCCAGTAGCTCTTGGGGGGATCGGCTTTCGGGCTCCCAGAAAGATATGGAAAGGGGGATGTGTAGAGAGAGTGGAGACTGTTGGCGAGAAAGAAGGGTTGGGAGTGTCTGGGGGGAGTGAGCAGGGATGGAAATAGGAGGTCAAATAGAGAGAGAGACAGGTTGAATCATGGCATTACCGGTGTTGCATAAGAAGATAGTGATTGGTCTATTGAAGCAGGCTGAGTGGGAGACTTTTAGCTGGCAGCTGTGTGGGATTCTAGTGGAGGATGTCATGTTAAGTGAGCTGTGGAAAATAGTGAGCCAGGATGAGATGTTATGAGTGAAGAAAATGAGATCTGTTTTGAGCCTCTTGTAACTGCCGCTGTGTTACTAATCAACAGAGTGTCGGGAAATTGTTTAAGGGTGTTGTTTATGAACCTTTTTGAATAGGCTTTGGAAAGGGTGGGTGGGTAAATTATAATGTAACATTTGCCTCAAATATTTACCCACTTGGTGAACATTGTTGTATGGTAGTGGGGATCTAGCAGGGGTGAGGGAGTGGAGAGGGTAACATAGGCAGTGGCAGCGTGGATAAAGACACATAACTCAGGGGTGTCTAGATGACGCAGACAAAAATAGAGGAAAGAGTGTGAAATTGTTCTCTAGAAGAGGTTTGGGCACCGGCCCACTTTGAAGACAGTGCTTTGGGATCCATATGATTGTAGTGATTATGTCATGTTCTGATGTCAGTTCTCTTTCTGCTGATCCTATCACACATGCAACTTGTTTAGGTGCCTGATCTCTAATTACTGATACAGATGACTGATTCAGGCTAAAAGGTTGTCTCATTCATCTGCTGCTAGTGGTGGTGGGGGTTCCTGGATTGTTTCACCGCCTATTGCCACTCCGTCCTGCTTTCCTGTGGTCAGTTGTTCTTTGGTACATAAATTGAGATTACACCAAGACTTCATTATTTCATCAGTGCTTCTACTGCGGACACCAACAACATTGATATGCTACTGGATGTGTGCTCATATTATTATTTTCTTGATTATGGAACTGTAAGTGATGCTTTGGCAAAGGACTTGTGGTTTTCCTGTAAACGTCCACCAACAAGCATCACAAGTTCTGTTTCACTTAACATGCTTGCTGTTCCTTCTGGAATCTTTGCCATGTGACTACTGACTTGCTTTTTGGGGGTAATAGAGTTTGGACGCCTATGATACCACTTCAGCACTTCTTTGTTTTTGTGATGCTATCAGACCACCATTGAGATGCTTGCAAGTTGCCAGTGCAGTTGATTCGCAAAAAGGAATTTGGAAAGTTGTGAATGCAACTGCTTCTGATTTACTATGTACCACCTGCATGCGCATGTACCGATTTACAAACTGTTATTTTCCACTGGTAACAACTCACACTTTTTCCATAGGCCTCAAGCGTGCAGTGCAATATGTACTAATGGTGTAAGTCTGAAAGTCACAGGTGTAGGTGTAGAGCACTTGAAATTATGAGGATACACGTACTTGCTTACAAAGTAGATCAATCATTGGCATGGTCGTGGAATCCATGGTACAGAAAGGCAGGAACAGCAATTCTACTGGCTGTTCACCCAGGCAACTAACGTGCGCTTGTACATCCACACAAAGTGCCAGTGTTACCCATGTTTTGTCACAGGGTCCTATGGGAAACTGAACTTAGAAGAAACATGGGCGAGGCTCTGTTTTACTCATGCCTCAACCTTTTAAAAATGTTATAAAAAAAGCATATTCCTCTTTCTGCAAAATCTTGAAGACAAGGCTTTTAAGGCCCATTTCAGGAGTTAGAGTTTAGCAACACATACCTCGGTATAGGGCACAAATGACCTTGCAATAAGAAGAAGAAAGCATGTGCACAGGTCTTGCACATGCATAATAGACAAAGGGCCACTTGTACGAAGCATTTTTGAGCTTTCAAACGGGCTGATTCTCAGATTCAGCCCATTTGCAAATGCAAAAAGGCATTTCACATGTACCAATCCCAAGTAGTGATTCGGTAATCTGTTATCGAATCGCAATTTGGGTTTGTGATTCAGTATTAGGAAGGGCTGTCTTGTGGGCGTCCCTTCCTAATACCGAATCACAGTGGTATGTATGTATGAATGCTTTGTGAATAAAATGCGGTCACAAAACATTTGATTTTTACCACCACCTTCAACTTGGTGGTAACCCATTTGCAAATGGGAAGGGGTCCCAAAGGGAGCCCTCCCCATTTGAGAATGGTTGTAAAAACATTTTTTAAGAGCAGGCAGTGGTCCCACAGACCACTCCCTACTCTTAAAAAATAGGGAAAAAAAACTTTTCTCTTTTTTTTATTTAAATACATCCCGTTTTCCTTTAAGGAAAACGGACTGCAATAAAAAAAAAAAAAAGATTGCTTTATTTAAAACCAATTACAGACATGGTGGCCACCATCCCTGTGATGTTAGCAAGTCCCAGTGGGTCGCAAAGCAAGACATACCCCATTAATATTCATGAGACAAATCTATTTGAGACCCACTAGGAATCACAAAATGTGTCAAAAGACACATTTGTACATTGGTGTTTGTGATGACTAAATAGCATACTGCTTGGATTAGCTATTTAGTAATCGCAAATTATTACTTTCATACATGTGGCCCCAAGCTCTGTAGGATTTTCCAGCCATACACTTGTAAGTTTGTTTAAAATACAAATTTTTGTTTAACAACCAGGTAGTCAATAACACATACTTTGTCCATTTAAATGAGAGTTGTTAGAAATTTGTGTCTCTAGTTGGCAGGTGTATTCACCCAGTCCAAGTAGGTACCACCACTCTAGTCAGGGTAACTCAGATACACACAAGCTCACCCTCTAGTAGCTTGGCACAGAGCAGTCAGGCTTATGTAAAGAGGCAATGTGTAAAGTATTTGTGCAACACACACATATAACACAAAGAAAACACCACAAAAAGACTCCACGCCAGGTCACAAAACGGACAATAATTTTATAAATAAACCAACACCAAAATGACAAAAATCCAATGAGTAGAAGTCGAGAGATGAATTTTAGAAGAACAAGTGTAAAAACAGTGCTTAAAACCCAAAAGCGCTTTAGGGGTTACTTGAGGTCACATTGGACCAGCGCAAAGTCAACAGTTCAAGCCGACCGCAATAGATCACGGGTAGGTTACAAGAGCCACACAGGCCCCGGAACAGAGGATCTTGATACTGAACACGAGATGTAGGGTCAAAGCTTTGACAGATGTGTCGATGTCATCCCCGCAGTTAACCGATGCGCTGATTTTTCCCCACGTCAAAACTACGATGCGTTGATTTTACTCCTGCAACAGGGTCAATCTGTTGGTTGCCTCTTCCAGCAAGCAGGGGATGCGTCGATTTCACTGGTGCAAGTATATGGGTCCACTTCCAGTGACCAGGCAAAGGAGAAGGGTAGGCACTTTCATAATCCTGAGTCTCTAGTAACAGGATGTAGGAGGCTGGCCTGGCTTATAGTGAGTACCTTACACCCTGTGCCAGGTCCAGTTATCCGTTATTAGTAGAACAGAGGTGTTTCTAGCAGCTTAGGCGGATAGAAGGTAGCTATGGCAAAGCAGCTTAGGCTGAACTAAGAGACATGCAAAGCTCCTACAATACCACTTATATCATATAGCACAATATCATAAGAAAACACAATACTCAGAGTTACTAAAAATGATACTTTATTTTAGTGACAATATGCCAAAAGTATCTCAGAGAATACCCTCACTTAGGAGGTAAGTAATATACACAAGTTATATTTACACAAACCCAAAACAGATAAGTAACAGTAAGAAAGGTTGTGCAAACAATGTAGAATCACAATAGGATGCAATAGGTGAACATAGGTCTAAGGGCAACACAAACCATATACTCCAAAAGTGGAATGCGAATCATGAATGGACCCCAGACCTATGGGAGATTGTAGAGGGTTGCTGGGACTGTGAGAAAACAGTAAGGGTGTCCAAAATACCCCACCCCAAGACCCTGAAAAGTAGGAGTAAAGTTACCCTACTACCCAAGAAAGACACAATAGTCATGATAGGGGATTCTGCAAGAACCACAAGCACCAGCAAAACACTGAAGACGGATTCCTGGACATGAGGACCTGTAAAGGAAGGGGACCAAGTCCAAGAGTCGCAATAGTGTTCAGGGGGGCAGGAGCCCAGGAAACCCCGGATGAAGGTGCAAAAGGGCTGCCTCCGGGTGGAAGAAGCCGAAGATTCTGCAACAACGAAAAGGGCTAAGAACTTCTCCTTTGGATGGAAGATGTCCCACGGCGTGCTGGATGTTGCAGAAGTGCTTCCAGGCAGAAATACCGCAAACAAGCCTTGCTAGCTGCAAGAGTCGCGGTTGAGGGTTTTGGTTGCTGCTGGGGGCCAGGAAGGACCAGGATGTCGCCCCTTGGAGGAGGAGACGGGGGGGGGCGCTCAGCAACTCAGAGAGCCCCCGCAGGAGCAGGCAGCACCCGCAGAAGTACCAGAACAGGCACTTAGAAGATCTGTGAACTCAGAGTCACAAAAGGAGGGTCCCACGATGTCGGAGTCCAACTCAGCGGGTTGAGCACTGCAGTACGGAGTGCTGGGGTCCCAGGCTAGGCTGTGCACAAAGGAATCCTTGGAGAAGTGCACAGAAGCCGGAGCAGCTGCAAATCACGCAGTACACAGGTTTGCTGTCTGGCGTGGGGAGGCAAGGAATTACCTCCACCAAATTTGAACAGAAGGACCACTGGACTGTGGGAGACCCTTGGACCCAGCTCCTGTGTTCCAGCGACCACGCTCGTCAGGATGAAAGGGGACCCAGAGGACCGGTGATACAGAAGTTTGGTGCCTGCGTTGGCAGGGGGTTAGATTCCGTCGACCCACAGGAGATTTCTTCTTGGCTTTCAGTGCAGGGTGAAGGCAGACAGTCCTCAGAGCATGCACCACCAGGAAACAGTCGAGAAAGCCGGCAAGATAAGGCGCTACAATGTTGCTGGTAGCCTTCTTGCTACTTTGTTGCTGTTTTGCAGGTGTCCTGGAGCAGTCAACGGTCGATCCTTGGCAGAAGTCGAAGAGGGAAGTGCAGAGGAACTCTGGTGAGCTCTTTCATTCGTTATCTGAGGAATAGCCCAGAGGAGAGACCCTAAATAGCCAGAAAAGGAGGTTTGGCTACCAAGAAAGGAGGTTTGGCTACCAAGAGAGGTAAGCACCTTTCAGGAGGGGTCTCTGACGTCACTTGCTGGCACTGGCCCCTCAGAGCAGTCCAGTGTGCCCCCAACATCTCTGAATCCAAGATGGCAGAGGTCTGGGACACACTGGAGGAGCACTGGGCACCTCCCCTGGGAGGTACTGGTCAGGGGAGTGGTCACTCCCTTTTCCTTTGTCTAGTTTCGCGCCAGAGCAGGGCTGGAGGATCCCTGAACCGGTGTAGACTGGCTTATGCAGAGATGGGCACCAGACTGCCCAGACCCCAGGAGGGCAGAATCCTGTCTGAGGGGTTGGCAGCAGCAGCAGCTGCAGTGGAAACCCCGGAAAGGCAGTTTGGCAGTACCCGGGTTCTGTGCTAGAGACTCGGGGATGATGGAATTGTCCCCCCCAATACCAGAATGTACATGGCCATGTTCGGAGTTACCATTGTGACGCTACAAATAGGTAGTGACCTATGTGTACTGCACGCGTGTAATGGTTTCCCCGCACTCACAAAGTTCGGGAAATTTGTCCTGAACAATGTGGGGGCACCTTGGCTAGTGCCAGGGTGCCCACACACTAAGTATCTTGGCACCTAACCTTCACCAAGTGAGGGTTAGACATATAGGTGACTTATAAGTTACTTATGTGCAGTGAAAAATGGCTGTGAAATAACGTGGACGTTATTTCACTCAGGCTGCAGTGGCAGTCCTGTGTAAGAATTGTCTGAGCTCCCTATGGGTGGCAAAAGAAATGCTGCAGCCCATAGGGATCTCCTGGAACCCCAATACCCTGGGTACCTAGGTACCATATACAAGGTAATTATATGGGTGTTTCAGTGTGCCAATGAGAATTGGTAAAATTAGTCACTAGCCTGCAGTGACAATTTTAGAAAGCAGAGAGAGCATAAACACTGAGGTTCTGGTTAGCAGAGCCTCAGTTATACAGTTAGGCACCACACAGGGAACACATATATGCCACAAACTTATGAGCACTGGGCCCTGGCTAGCAGGATCCTATTGAGACAGTAAAAACACCCTGACATATACTCACAATCAGGCCAAAAGTGGGGGTCACAAGGCTAGAAAGAGGCTACCTTCCTACACAGGAGACAAGCTAAAAAGCCCTTGGAGATCACTTTGGGTTGCAAGGCAGAGTCCAACTCTCCCTCAGCAGAGAATCCAGCAGAGTAACAGTCCTTGATGCAGCACAGCAGTTCTTAATTCAGTTGTAGGTCCAGAAGTGTCTGATTTGGTGGGGGTCAGAGACTCTGCACTTATACCTAAATGTGCCTTTGAAGTGGGGGTGACTTCAAAGAAGGGTCTTTTACTATCAGTAGGAGGTTATCAGCCCCTGTGTGGGGGGACAGGCACTGCAGCGTTCAGGTGTGTCAGCCCCTCCCACGCTTCCTAGCTCAGAAGAGCCATCAAAATGCAGATGATTGCAGATGAGCACTCAGGCCCACCTAACCTTCCTGTGTTTGTGGCTCTCTAGAGAGAATGCACATGGCATAGCTTGCCTCCCACCCGAGACGTGTATTGGAGAGAGGCTGCAGGCACAGAGAGCTGCAAGAGAAATGTCCGTTTTCTAAACAAGGCATTTCTGAAATGGCAATGGTAAATGTGACTTTACCAGTAAAAGAGGATTTATCATTACCATTCCAATGATATGAAACATGACAGAGCTACTCCTTCTCAATGAAGGATTAAAGCTTAAAAGTGTAATAAAGCATTCCCAGTGTTAACCTATGGAAGGAGTAGGACTCACAGTAATGAAAAATGATTTTAGGTGTTTTTCACTACTAGGACATGCAAAAGATACTAGTACATGTCATATATTGTATATACACAGCACCCTGCCCTACAGGCTACCTAAGGCCTACACTACTGTGACATAGGTGTAATGAAATTTGGGTTTAAGGCTTGGCAGAGGTTTTTAAATGCAAAGTCGGAGCAGCAGTAAAACTGCACACACTGTTCTGCAATGGCAGGCCTGAGACATGTTTAAAGGACTACTTGAGTGGGTGTCACAAGCAGTGCTGCGGGCCCACTAATAGCATTTAATTGAAAGGACCTGGGTATAAGGTATACCACTTTACAAGGGACTTACTGTTGGACCTGGCTTTTTGACAGGGTCATCCCCAAACTTTTTGCCTTCCTCTTTCTCTTTTTTTGACCTCATTTTTGCTGGCTTTTGGACTCTGCGCACTTTATCACTGCTAACCAGTGCTAAAGTGCATATGCTCTCTCCCTTTTTAAACATGGTAACTTTGAATCATACCTGATTGGACTATTTAATTTACTTATAAGTCCCTAGTAATGTGCACTATATGTGCCTAGGGCCTGTAGATTAAATGCTATTAGTGGGCCTGCAGCACTGGTTGTGCCACCCACTTAAGTAGCCCACTTAACCGTGTCTCAGGCCTGCCATTGCAAGGCCTGTGTGTGCAGTTTCACTGCACCTTCGACTTGGCATTTAAAAGAACTTGCCAAGCCTAGAACTCCCCTTTTTCTACATACAAGTCACCCCTAATGTGTGCCCTAGGTAACCCCTAGAGCAGGGTGCTGCGTGGGTAAAAGGCAGGACACGTACCTGTGTAGTTATATGTCCTGGTAGTGTAAAACTCCTAAATTTGTTTTTACACTACTGTGAGGCCTGCTCCCTTCATAGGCTAACATTGGGGCTGCCCTCATACATTGTTGAAGTGGCAGCTGCTGATCTGAAAGGAGCAGGAAGATCATGTTTAGTATGGCCAGAATGGTAATACAAAATCCTGCTGACTGGTGAAGTCGGATTTAATATTACTAATCTAGAAATGCCACTTTTAGAAAGTGAGCATTTCTTTGCACTTAAATCTTTCTGTGCCTTATAATCCACGTCTGGCTGGGCTTGGCTGACAGCTCCTTGTGCATTCACTCAGACACACCCCAAACACAGGGTACTCAGCCTCACTTGCATACATCTGCATTTTGAATCGGTCTTCTTGGGCTGGGAGGGTGGAGGGCCTGCTCTCACACAAAGGACTGCCACACCCCCTACTGGGACCCTGGCAGACAGGATTGGACTGAAAGGGGACCTGGTGCACTTCTTAGCCACTCTTTGAAGTTTCCCCCACTTCAAAGGCACATTTGGGTATAAAACAGGGCCTATGCCCTACCTCATCAGACACTTGCTGGAGAAGAAACCTGAACCAGAAACTACATCCTGCCAAGAAGAACTGCCTGGCTGCTCAAAGGACCCACCTGTCGCTTTCTACAAAGGACTGCTGCCTTGCTGTTGGCCTGCTGCCTTGCTGAACTCTTGTCTGGCTGTGAAAGTGCTCTCCAAGGGCTTGGATAGAGCTTGCCTCCTCTTCTCTGAAGTCTCAGGACCAAAAAGACTTCCCTTTTTCACTTGGACGCTCCGTGCGCCGAAATTTTCGACGCACAGCTTGTTCCGCGGCGAGAAAAACGCCGCACACCGACGGGACGACCGGAACTTCGACGCACGGCCTCGCAAGGACAACGCCGCCCGACCTCCAGAGGAGAAATCGACGCAACGCCTGCCGTGAGAGCGAAACTTCGACATGCAGCCCTGCAGAACGACGCGCAGCCAGAAAACAAGCAGGAAAATCCACGCACAGACCCGGGACATCTGGTAATCCCCGCGATCCACAGAAAGAGACTGTCCGCGCGCCGGAAAACGACGCACGACTTCCCCGCGTGAAAAATAACGAAGCAAGTCTGTGTGTGCTGGGGAGAAATCGACGCACACACCATTTTTACACGTATCTCTTCTTCTGTGGCCCTCTAAGGAGATTTTCCACTCCAAACCAGGTACTTTGTGCTTGAAAGAGACTTTGATTGATTTTTTTAAAGACTTAAGACACTTTATATCACTTTTCAGTGATATCTCTACAAATTCACATTGCAACTTTATTCGTTTTGACCTACAATTATCCTGATAAATATTATATATTTTTCTAAACACTGTGTGGTGTATTTTTGTGGTGCTATATGGTGGTATTGTATGATTTATTGCACAAATACTTTACACATTGCCTTCTAAGTTAAGCCTGACTGTTTGTGCCAAGCTACCAGAGGGTGGGCACAGGCTAATTTTGGATTGTGTGTGACTTACCCTGACTAGAGTGAGGGTTCTTGCTTGGACAGAGGGTAACCTGACTGCCAACCAAAAACCCCATTTCTAACACTTACACATAAAATAAATATGCTAATTCTGTATACACCAATGTTACCATGCTTAGAGAAGAAGCATAAGAACATTAGCAATGGTCAGCAGTGCTCAGAGTCCCAAAGCCAACAAAAAGATTCAGCAAAAAGATGAGGCAAGTAGGCAAAACATTTGGGGGAAGACCACTGTAAGGCTTACAGGTCTAACAAGAGTCTGACAACTCTACACAAAGTTTGGAACTCACTTTGTCTTTACAGCTCAATATTGTGATGTCAAGATTCATGCCGATCCAAACAGAGCAGAAACATGTATAGGGAGGGATAAATTGGATTTCCCATTCAAGCTCCTGTAGGAACATCTGCACTCCATTACAGCAACAAAAAAAGAAAAGAGACCATTATTACGCCAAACATGAAATGAAACCAGAACTTCACACAGAATAGGATCTTTTGTGTTTTTGTATAACTTCATGAAGTACTTTTCAGATATGTTATAAAAATGTGTTAGATGGTCTTCAAAGAGTTATTCAGTTGCATCATCAAGATGTCAGAAAGGGCTTGAGTGTGACTCGCTGTAGGTGTTAAACATCAAGATGTAGGGCGGGATTTAGAGTTTGGCGGATGGGGTGACTCGGACACAAAGGTGATGGATATCCTGTATGCCGTAATATGATCCCATTATATCCTATTAGAATCGTAATACAGTGGACGGGATATCTGTTGCATTTATCATGCAACAACCTGTCTGCCAAACTCCAAATAAGGGGTCCTTAATCCGCAAATTTGAATGATCTGATTGGCTAACAGCAACCATATATCTTTCCAGCTGCCATTACAGAATGCTAGGCACCAAAGCTTGCATCCTGGAAAAAAAAGGTGTTAGTGGTGCAAAAAAGGGGGTAAAGGAAGCACCCCTTGATCACAAGGGGGATTTGATGGTTCGCTGATGGGCAGATAATTCTGCCAACAATAAAAGCCCACATTTTTGTTGTTGAGTTTGTAGACTCAGTTCTGGTACCATAACTCAAGCGTAATAAACCCCAATTTGGGTCACTATGCGACCATACAAAGACTGTGCACAGTGAGCATTACGGAGTAAGAATTTTGTGAAGGACATGGCCAGAGTACAGGCCCTGGAACTAAGGGCTGTGTGTTGCTAGCTAAATAGGATAGAGTGCTAGAACAGGGTCTGCCCTCACAGCCTGCCCCACACATCCTTGTGTGCAGCTGGTTTGGTGTCACAGGGGCTGGAAGTTTTGGGAAGCTGTCTCAGAAACATGGCCCCACTGCAGGGTTGACATTGCTTTCCCCCTTCACCAGAAGTGGTAACTTCCAGGCTCAGAAATAAAGCCAGGCATCAACAAGTTTATCACAATAATAGACATAATTAAATGTGTGGGAGGCTCAGTCGAGTACTGGGAGCAGAAGCCACAACACCTCCAGCAACCTCCCATCTGGTATGGAGTTGAAATCAAGAGCAGACTTGGACTTTTCCATCAGCCAAAGACATGTTGTCCTTGGGTAGATGGGTAATGACGGCTGAGAGAAGTTTGGAGCTGCTGTTCTGCTTGCATTTATAAAACTGCCGGCTTGAAAACAAACGCAATACAAATAGTGGTGCAGGGTTAAGCACTCCATCAGTGAGTGTTTAACACCTACAGCGAGTCACACTCAAGCCCTTTCTGACAAATTAAATATTCAAAGAAGAACCACTGATAAGTACACAAACTCTCACCATGTGGCAGCACTTAAAAGTGTGTTCTGGGCTCAAACATTGCACCCCTGTTATTAGAAAAGGGCGTTTGCTTTTCACTGCACAGGCAGCAACTGCATCATATTTAAAGAGAGGCGTCTGCAGGTGGGGACAGTAAGGGACTGCACCTGCCGGCAGGGTTTTTTTTATACCTGTTTTTCCCAATTTAACGGGTTTCCTTGGGAGGTGCAGTGGCTGTGCATCACCTCTGTGTGACACGGATTCAGAGTGCCCCTGAAGGCCTTTCTGCAGCCGTATCTATAATATGCCACAGGCACAAAGGCAAAGAATTCCCTCATTTGTATGGGGGCAGGCCCCCCATACAAAAAAAGAGACTACTCCTCCTTAAGAGCATGCTGGCATGATGTATATTACACAGGGGCTGCACAAGCATCAGTGGCCCCTTCTGTAATGTCAAAGTATACTGTGGGCTCAAAAAGCGGACGTACATGCTTGTTACACCTCTGAAGTACCTCATATAATGTGGGCTCAGGTGCACAATTTGACCCTGGTTACCCTTTGCACACCAATACTGCTTGTATTCCACTCTCCCGAGGTGTACAAGCAATGCAGGTGTGCTTTTTAGTCACCCAATTTTGCCAGAGTTGACCAGGCATAAGCCATCAAAACAAAACACACAGGGGAAGGGAAATTTACATAAGGGGCAAACAGGAGTATGCGCCCGACTCAAGCCGGCCTGGCCGTGCTGGGCATTGGGTGTTTCCCCAAGAGACTTGAAGGGTGTGGGGCCCTTTTGTTACTGTGTGGCCGGTTTTGTAGCAGTGCAGCAGTTTTAAAAGCACTGCAGAATTCCTTGCATAGCCAACAGTTTTCAGACAACAATGAAAGTGCCAAGATAATTCTAGTGGCTAATGTACCTGCTGAAGAAAGATTGGGGTTTTGTCTAGTGGCAGTTGTGACTCATCTAAGGTAGCACAGAGGATTAATATGCCTGCTGCAAATAACGTGTACTATGCATATTACAGAACTGTATTTTATATGCATAGCTCAACGGGATACTGCTTTTGTCACATAGATCCTTTCGTTACTGTGCAGTTCATCAGTTACAATTATAATCTAGCACAGTGAGCTATGTACTGCCATCAAACAGCTGCATGCAAACTGCATGGTACAGGTTAGAAAGTTATGCTTTTTTCAAGACTTTATCCTAATTTTGCTTTTAAAAAAAGGGTTGTTTGGGGAGAAAGAAATTAGTAAAGTCAACCATTATCACTGTTACGTTGTGAATTTCGAGTTTATGCTTCCCCAGATCACGCATTCTTAAGAAATGCCTACTAATAGAGATGACAGGAGAATTCTACACCTACGTAGTCCCCTTTGTGTTACATAACATTTTCTACACACTGATTTACACATGTAAGAGTAATTTTCTCTGTGTGTGTGTTATGTAAAGTGCTTCAACACACTAAGCCAAGAGGGGCGCTATAAAACAAATGAAGCATATGTGAGAGAGGGGCTAGGGAGAGAACCAATGTTAGAGGGTGATGGGAATCATTGAAGAGCCCGTATAAAGATTGCTGTATCCTCGTGCTCTGTAAGGTCATCATTTACTATGCTTTAAAAACTAATACTGTTGTAGAATGCACCGTTTTTGCCATGACTTTCCAATTTTTCTTGGGGGAACCCACCCAAGCCCAGATGTAGTGGTCAGGTTCACTTGGTATGCACCCTGCGGGGGCTCGTCTGACACAATTTGCCAGGGCTACTATGGATTCCCAGTCTGGCCCAGGCCTGACTCGCTATAACCTCAGAGTCTGGAAAAATGGCCTAAACAGGCACCGATACCGCTGTACAAAGCCAGACTCAGGTCACCCAGACAGTGATGGGTTTAGGGACAATCACCCTGGCAGTGCTCAGAGAGTGCCAGGTTAGGACCATCACCCTTGCAGAACACAGAGAGTGTTGGGCATAGGGCTGGCTGCCACGTGGTGCACACTATGAGCTAAGCATGTCCCTAGCCGCCCTTGCACAGCATAGACGGCGCTGGCCGTGCAATTAGATTCCCTAACTGGGTGCACCGTGCGCCACCCTGCAGCCATTGCTCCAGAGCATGACCCGGCGGCGTGGCCACGACGCACTGCACGTCCGGTGCAGATGAGATAAGCAAGGCCTCTGTATACGAGGGGAGTTAATCATGATGATCTCATCCTTACCTTCAAAACCCATCTTCTCTTCTGTGTCCAAAGGAGAAGATGAGACAATCCTGCGCCTGCCAAGCACCTTATAAAAAGAAAAGGCCATAAACCGCGCGAGGTACAGGCCGTTAAAGCTGCGCGGAGAGATAAAGCGAGGATTAATTAAGCAATAATCCTGCGTAATCACCTTGTGCTTGCTGATCGGGGCTAATTGCACCGCTTGGACCTAGGGACATGAAGAACAGTGCAACGGCCGTTTTTCAAGGTCAGAACAGAGGCGCGTATCTGGATCCAGCACGGAAACCATTTCCTGGCAAGAGAGTCCCTTTGGTCAAGTTGGAAGCGAGGCTTGGTTCTGCCAGAACCCACTGACTTCGGTTCGGTTCTTGTTCTGCAAAGCCGCCTCAGCTTTTCCCTCCCCAGGGATAAACCATACAGAAAGCAAATACTGTGGAGGGGCCGTGGATACATTAAATGCACGTTGATCAGAAGGACACAACCACGTTAATGCCAGAGGCTTAGAAGAGACACTACTAAAAGCAGGGTCAGCCCTCTCCTGAAGAAAGCTACACAAACATTCTGGAGACATCCAGGTCGGGCATAAGCAACTCCCCTTCAGACAGGCTTACATATTGGGCATAACCTTTCTGCAAACTATGTGGTAAAAAGTAGGCTGCACATTTGGGTTGAAGGCAGCGCTTAATTTGTAAATAAAAACGTGCCGCTGCCCAAAGCCCCCCTCTTAAACACGCGGCTGCTGCAATTAATAATCCTGAAGCCATCTCGGGCCTCTTCAATGGATATAAAGCTACTCCCTGCCCCTTCAGCTCACTCTTGCTGTTTTCTGCTTTATCCTTTTGTGACGCTTTTTCGTTTTTCTCTTCCTCCGTCATTCCCATATGTGTCTTTTGCTCGTAGAAAATGCTTGAGGCAGAATAAGCGCCGGCCTTCAAAAATAAGTGCCGGTGCTCAGCACCTGAAACAACAAGCACAAATTAAGCACTGGTTGAAGGCACATTACAGGATAAAGGCACGCTGCACATTGCAGGATAAAGGCACGCTGCACATTGCAGGATAAAGGCACGATGCACACTCCAGAATAAAGGCACACTGCATATTCCAGGATAAAGGCACGCCGCACATTGCAGGATAAAGCACACTGCACACATTCCAGAATAAAGGCACGCTGCATATTCCAGGATAAAGGCACGCTGCACACATTCCAGGATAAAGGCACGCTGCACACATTCCAGAATATAGGCACGCTGCACACATTCCAGAATAAAGGCACGCTGCACACATTCCAGAATAAAGGCACGCTGCACATTGCAGGATAAAGGGATGCTGCACATTCCAGAATAAAGGCACGCTGTACATTGGCAGAAGAAGGCAGGCTGCAGACTCGTGGGTGGCAGCAGGCTGCAGAGTGGCGGGTGGCAGCAGGCTGGTGACTGGCAGGTGACGGTTGGCAGCCGACTGGAGGGTGGCAGCAAGTTGCAGACTGGTGGGTGGAGGCAGGCCGCAGATTGGTGGGTGCCAGCAGGCCGCAGACTGACAGTTGGTAGCAGGCCGCAGACTGACGGGTGGCAGCAGGCCGCAGACTGGCAAGTGGCAGCAGGCTGCAAACTGGCAAGTGGCAGCAGGCTGCAGACTCACGGGGTGGCAGCAGGCTGCAGACTCACGGGTGGCAGCAGGCTGCAGAGTAGCAGATGACACCAGGCTGCACTAGCAGATGGCAGCAGGCTGCACATTGACGAATGGCAGCAGGCTGCAGACTGGCGAGTGGCAGCGGGCTGCACATCAGTGGATGAAGGTTCGCAGCACATTGCTGGATGAAGTCAAGCTGAACACTGGCAAAGATGGTAGGTTGCACACTGGCGGGTGGCAGCCGGCTGCAGACTGGCGGATGATCCCACTTTGCACATCAGCAATTGATGGCAGGCTACGCACTGGAGGCAATCTCTCCAGCTCCCAGCAGTAGGACACCACTTTGTCACATATGACCATTTCAATCATAAACTATAAGGAGGCGTCTTACAGTCGTGCCACACTGAACAATCAAGCCTTAGCCAGCATGAAGAGATCAGCAGCGTAGGCATTTCATCTCTCCCACGTCCAGCATTAAACATTTAGCTGGTGAGAAGGAGAAAAGTTGAAAGAAATCAGACTACTACACTTAAGACGCAGTGCAGTACTGAGAACAATCACAAACTGATATTTGTGAATAATTTTGAGCGTAAGAGGGTTGGAGGCCCTTGAGAATAGCCAAAAATCAATAGTTTGAATTAACAAAGTGGAGAGGCAAGGCTTGCGCAGTGCACACAAAAGTAAAGGAGAATTTGACTAACATCTATCCTATTGTCCTCTGAGAAAGCAGGGCTGTTGGAGGTGACAAATGAACCTTTTATTTTTCGGAGTCTGATCAGCTGAGTTCCAGCCTGCACAAAGGAATCCCTCACTAATACTGGACGAAGAATGTATTTCCAATCACCTTGATGCCAGGCAAAAAGCTTTTTTTTTTTTTTTTTTGGTAACAGGCCCAGTTTGTTTTGCGCGCACTGATGCTTAAAGTCGCCTTATTCTGAGACAAACAATGAGCCAAAGAAAATGGACATGAAATTGGAGAAAATACCAAAGACAGTGAGTCAACAAAATCCTAGGGGTAGCCTAAGGAGATCAAACAACTGTTTATGGCCAAAAACATCACAGGAGTGACCCACTGCTCCCCAACATCCTGCTATTTGCAGAGAGGTAAGGAGTGAAGCTACAGAAAGTAAACAGAGCCATCTTTACTTTCAGCTCCTAATGCACTCCTTTTGACACAGAGAGAACAGCAAGCCAGGAGTTGTATCTATGGTCACCGTAACTGACACTCTTGGTAAAAATGGCAGTGGTCTTCCCCAAGCATGTCCTCATCAAGCTAGGTAGCAATATGTAGCATCTCTGCTTTGAGTTTGAAAGTCTGAAGTGAAATAGTGCTGAATGTCAAATGGAGAGTGAGGAAAAAAAATAGAATTCGTTGCATGATGTCGCTTCTAATATAGTAAACCACAAAGAATGTTACAATTACCAGTGGTAAGCATGTAACTGATTAGCAGCAGAAACCTGTTTCTGGACAAAGAAACTTCACCCACTTATTTGTAGCATGCTTCATCATTGGTAACTTTTCCCCATCCTGGTAAGACAGTACTACCAGGACAGACTTCATCTCTGACTGAGAAAGTACTTAATAAGAGGTTGCTGGTTATAAGCGATAACGCATGCCCCAAATAAGTGGGTGAGGTTTCCTTATCCAGAAACATCGGATTCTGTTGGTAATCTGCTTCTAGTAGAAGGCAGAGTTACAAAAAGCAGAGACGTGTGGAGCCTCCTTGTTTAGAGATGCATCAGTGCATCTACTGAGAGGAAGAGTAGAAATGACAAGTTATGATTTGCCTCTGCTGAGAGGTAGCGTTGGAATGATGGGTAAATTGCTTCTGCTGGGAGGTAGAGTTGAAATGGGAACACGATAGTGCCAGGTCGAGTACGGGTTTCAGGTGAGGCAGGGCTTCTCATCTGGATCAGCGCCTAAGTGGTGGGGTGTGTCTCCTGTGAGGCAGACCTGCAACGGTTAACAATCTGATGCTTTACAGGTAGAAATGCTATTCCAAGAAACATTAAAGGATAGTCTTTCTGATCACCGTGTTCCTAAGTTTGGTTTTCAATGTGTAAATGCTTTCTTTGATGGGGTCTTGCAATACAGTAAAAGATCTGCTGATGAACTGCAGCCACGGGGGGCAGCCTAGAGTGCATTTAGTCATGTTTATGTATTTTGTTATGCCTAACATTTTCATCGATTTTTTTTTTTCTGATGAGATGAAAAATAAGCTGTTTGCAAAAATGATAGGCAACCCACATTCTTCCATGGAAAGGAAGGTTCTAGGCCTGGGCAAGTGCAGTACCTTGAAAAGGTGTTGCGCAGCTAAGTAACAAGTACAGACTGATCCAGACATCCCCAGAGGATGGCAGGACTACGGGGGAGGCGGAGAGAGGAAGAACTCGGCGGCGTAAACTGCTGAATGAACATGAGGTTTCAGCAATGTCAAGTGATTACCGGTTGATTCAATCCGCATTGAATTTATCGGAGCGCGGATTTATGTCTCGGGCTCTAAATGTTTGAAGAGACAGATAATGAAGCCGAGATCAATGCTTCGGTCGCACAAATTGAGTCTGCCAAAGGGTGTATGCCGTCTGCACCTCTCCGCAGTGCTTATAAATCTAATCTGTTCATTAATAGCTCCTGCGCGCTAATTTGCATAGCGCGCGCGATGGTTAGGGACGTTCAAGCACCGGCCAGCCTTGCTCATCTGTGGCCTCAATGACCTAAGGGCACAACGGGCGCCGGGGATATCGGTACTGGATGGCACCGAAGAGGAATTTTATTTTGCCGGGATCTCCTTTCTTGCTTGACAGTATTTAAAATTTTTCACACGGAGTCAAGGAAACCCATCGCAAAAACGTGGAGTTCTTCCAAAGGTCAAGAGTTCCACCTCGCACCAATACTGGGTCATGGATCTGGCTGTGAGGTATCAAGCGCTGCCAGGCACTCATGCAAAGTAACACATAGGGGCTGCTCCTGAAGGAGCGTCGCCCCCCTGACAAAGCCAGCAGCTGAAAAAAAGAAAACGATATTTCACTATCGTTTTTTTTTTTATAGCTGCTGGCTCGGCTGAGCCAGCGCGTGAAGGGAGAGGAGGGGCTGGGTCATGGGAGGGTGGAGAGCAGTGGGGGAGTGGAATATGTGCTGTTAAGTGCGCATGTGTGTTTGGCCAGCCGTTTCAAGGCAGTTAGGTTTCTCCAATCCAGCCGTTTACACAGCCTGGTTGGAGCAACAACACAAAGTCTCACGCTGTGTCTTAGTGGCAGAACAAGTCACTCAGACTAATCCTGGCGCTAGCGCCAAGATTGCATGGGGAGCCTGTGTTGGTATCCCACGGACTTCTGGGACACCAGAGAGAAGGGAAGCAAAGCAGCAGATGTCATCGACAAGGTAAGTTTTTTATTATTTCCCCGCCCACCCCTCCTCTTTAGATTTGTGGTGGCCGCCGCTGGTAACAAACAAGGCATGAGGCAGGCGACCTGCAGTTAAAACATCTCTAAATAAACCGTCTGAGCTTTCAATACCTTGACAAGGACATGTGCCATGTGTGGTGTGTAATATTTACATCATCTCTGTGTTTCAATAGCGGCCGTGCTACAGAGTAGAGTGTCAAAGTGCAGTGGTGTAGAGTGGAGTAAAGTGGCATAGAGAGCAGTGGTGTAGAGTACAGTGATGCAAAGTAGAGTGCAGTGGCGTGCAGTGCAGTTGTGTAGAGTGCAGTGGTAAAGAGTGGAGTGGTGTAGAGTGCAGGGGCAAAGAGGGGCGTAGAGCAGATTGTGTCAGAGTAGAGTGAAGTAACACGGAGTGGAGTGGTGCAGGGTAGAGTGCAGTTTCATAGAGTGTAATGGCGTAGTGTGTAATGGCGTAGAGCAAAGTGGTGTAGAGTGCAATAGCAAACAGTGCAGTGGGGCAGAGTAGATTAGAGTGGTGTAAAGTGGATTGGCCTAGAGTGCAAGGGCACAGAGTTGAGTATTACAGAGTAAAGTGCATTGGTGTAGAGTGCATTGGCGCAGAGTGCAGTAGCGTAGAGTGCAGTGTTGCAGTGGCTTAAAGTACAGTGGCACAGAGTGGAGTTGTGCAGAGTAGATTAGTGTGGCCTAGATTAGAGTGGTGTACAGTGTATTTGGAAGAATGGAGTGGTGTAGAGTAGAGTGGCGAAGAGTGCACTGGCATAAATTAGAGTGGTACAGGGTAGCGTAAAGAGGTGCAGAGTGCAGTGGCATAGAGTGGTGTAAAATGGAGTGGTGCAGAGCAGTGGTGTAAAGTGGTGCAGAGTAGAGAGGAGTATTCAAGGTGTGGCAGGACACTGCCATTACAAACAACACGTTTTCAATTGAAATGACCATTACATTTGCACAGACATACAGCTTTACTAATAAAACTATACAGCGCATAGAAGAAAATGTGTGGAAAGTGCATCACCTAGTTTAATGATTCATTTTGATCATATTAATGTATTTGTTTTCCCATGTACTTCAGAAATAAAAAAAAAGTGTACTTCATTTGTGTGTTCATAATTCTGATATATTCTGAAATACTTACACAGTTCAATTAAACATTGTCCTGTGCTAGAAAAAAACGTCTTCCTACCCCCAGTATCCAGCAAGATTGTCACATAAATCCTCTCACTTTGAAATCAGAGAAAGAAAAGTAAACAAGAGCCCTTGGAAGACAGCGCCTGACATTTGACCTCGGTCCTTGAATGCACAGCAAATGTGACGAGATAAGAACAAGATTTAAATGCCTGTTAACAGAAAGTGAATTCGTGGAAGGATACAGAAAACACAATTTAGGCAAAGGGAGGGACGAACTGAACCTAGAGAGCCTAAAGCAAATAAAGACAGCAAATGGAAAGCCAGAAAGTGTGAGTTACAAACCACAAAGCCAATGGTAATCAACAAGCGTAATGCATCCTTACGTCAACTTTCTGAAAGTGTCCAAGATGTCTTTAGCAAACCAGAAAGCTATGCTGTCTGATAGGCTGTTTCCTAAACAACCATTTTCTCTACCGTAACCAGAGATGGATATGAAAAAAATATTATCTAACAGAAAAAAAGCATAAACAACAGAAGATAAGAAAGAACACAATAAAACATTGGGGTACATACATTTGGGTCACAGGTAATGTCAGGTCATGGCAAAGTAAAAAGTCTTCCAAAAAGAGCAACAAAGGTTCGAAATATGCACAATTCCAAAAGACTGTATTTTCTTTTCCATGAGCTACTGCTTACAAACTCTACAACCATGATGATACAAGGGAGTCACAAAAGAAATCAGGGTATTCCTCAGAAAAGGCAAGGGTAGAAGAGGAGATTTTATTAGCCACCAATTGACTTGGATTTTTTCAAAGCATTTGTTGGAGAGGATGTGGTACTACCAGGACACACCTTTGAGGGCTGCTCCTTCTGTAAGGAATTAGGAGTTAATAAAATATTGTTAAGCATCAACCCTTGGTCACATAGAGCTCCTACTGCAAGCAAATTAAGTGAAGGAGTCAGCTGAGATGCAACTATAAAATAGATACTCTAGCAAGTATGTTTTTGAGGATCTGTTATTTGTCAATGATCAACAATATTTGTGCTGTTCACTTGCAGTGGCGGCTGGTTTCTATTTAGGGCGGGGGGACGGGGTGGGGAGATACAATAATAATATATATATTTTTTAATGAAAAGGCACTGACAGCGAAGGGGGACCCCTCTCCTCATCTCGGGTTCAACGTTGCGCGGGGACCAGGAAACAGTGCTACCAAATCCTGACGCTGGGTTTATGCTGATAACCAGCATGAAACCAGCGTCAGGATAGGTGGGAGGCCTTTACTTTCTCTAACCCAGCTGATTTAGACAGCTGAGTTAGAGAAGTTTAAAGTGCACGTCAGGCTAGCCGTCGCAAGACGGCCGGCCAATGGGACAAGCACACTTTAAACAAATGCAGAGCTCCATGCTGCCACTCGGCAGCTATTGCCCCGCCCAGTCCTGACACTCGGTTCAGGACAGGGTACTGAAAAATAAAATGGTAAAAAAGAAAGTTTATAACCATTTAATTTTTCAGCTCTGGGTCATTTTAGTAACAGGGCGATGCTCCTCCACTCTTGTGGAGGTGCCGCCCCTGTTTAATTGACTGGTCCATCATGCATGCATAAAAGCACCAGCACACCAACTACAAATGGGCTAGTTGTAAATATGCATGACAAAACATCAGCAGGACAACAGCTAAACGTGGAATCTTCTGCTGGTTTTCTTTTCCTACTAAAGGTCACATATCAGCTCTTCCACTTGTATTCGAAAGGTGCTTGATCATATCACAGAGTGAACATTGAGTACATAAAACTGTTCAGGGATTAAGAAAAAATTGTGTTGCACTACAATTGTAGTAAAAGTCTGTTGAGAAACCAATGTCTAAGATGGGGCATTTTAAAATATACCTGTTTATGTTGCCTAAGATAATGATCACACATCAAGATTGTGGACACACAGGAAACACCTACATTTGTACACCCAAAAATAATACCTCAACAACTCACCCATGGATTGATAAATCGGGGACAGTTTTAAACCTCAATTTTATGAGGCAAGTGCCTCCAAGATAAGGCACCCCTCAACATATTAAAATACAGTCAAGGACAGATTCAATATTTGAGTTGTATCTCAGGAATAGGCATTTTAAGGATTTAATACAAAACATCGAGTACAGTGCAGACATCACAAATGCAAATGCAAGAAATCAATGCAGTGAAGGCTCTCAGGATAAGGTATTACAGAATAATGTGCAAAACAGGAAAACATTCTAAGTTCCTAATGAGCAGCAAAATCATTAGAGAAACAGCCAGCATGCATCAGGAAATATTCCTGCTCAGCCCCAAAATCAAAGGTATATATAGAATTCCCTTACATTGAAAATTATTAGTTTTCGAGAATCATCCTTGTGCGAGATAAAGAATTTCATTCTCTGACCATCGGAGCACAGCTCTATAAAACACCATATTGCCTTAACATCTAAGCACTATCCTCCTACATGGATAGTGATTCTGTCCACGTTATGCTAATGTTATGCAGAGACGGCAGGACAAACTAGTTACATGAACATCAGCAAACAATTATGAATAAATAGGGTACAGTGGGCTACCATAAACTCCTTGGGAAAGAAACATTTCTGTGTATGTGATGAAACGTTTTCATCGAGAACAGTAAGAACAATGTAAAAGGAAATACGCAAACCTGACTCTGCTTGACTGTGTGCCTCAGAAATAATAAACAGTGTACATGCAGGAGACATCCATTTTGAACAAGATGGTGTCTAAGCCTAAACTGAGGCCTAGTCACCAAGAGTCAGGAAAACAAACTTCTATATGTCATAGGTAATTTGTTTTGTGTGTAACAGCATCATGTTGGTAGGTATATGTAAAATCGAGACTAAAACCACGTTCTGGAAGCTGTTAATCATGCAGAAAAATATGAAATGCACAAATCATTAACTAGACCAGACTTTGAGATCCGTATGTTTATAGAGTTAAAGGCATTCTCAAAAGTGGTGGTGGTGATTTTGAACAAATCTTGGCTGGAGTGCTCCAATAGTGTATCTCAATTCGGACATCTAGGATCCAAAGATCTGTCCATAGCAAAATGTTCTCACAAATTGGAAATCTGTCCTTTGCAGGTGGTTCTGAGAGAGTTGGGCTAATATCCAATACCTCTAGTGCAACAGCACCGGTCTTTAAACCTAGGTGTTTAGCAACCCTTGTCAGAATTCAAGCTCTCCAGATGCAAACAAGTTATCCTACATCCAGGTGTGGCATATGGGGATTTGGACATTTCACTCTTGCACCCGGAAAAAAATAAACAAAGGAAATTTCTGAGGTTGACCCATACCAAATAAAACCAGAAGATGTTGATTACCAGTTCTAGGATACAACTGAAATCACACGGACTATATATTCATAGCAATTAATTACATCCAAAAACCTATACTGCTCAATTGGAATATGCACTGGAGCCCTAGTTCCAGACACTTCGTAAGGTATTTTTAGCAGAGGCCGCAGGGTATAGCATAGATCTAGCACCAAAGGACAACAAAGCAGTTTACAGAGAAAACTGTGTTGTCAAGAAGCAAAAAAAGGCATTAAAACAAGACTACAGAAATCATTGTGTAAAAAGAGGAATGAAAAGCCACCTAGAATGTTACAAAATTGCATGCAGTAAGGTTCAGGCTGCTTTCATACACACATTTAATGTTAGTGTTACACAGTCACACATGAATCTTCAAGAGGGAATAGTTTCGTTTGGAATCACTATATTCTGGTCAAGTCGAGAAGCTACAATTTGAATCAAACTGTACTGGTTAAAAAGAAAGCAACTGAGACCCTAGGTTATGAGGTGCCAGCCTTATGTCTTTCCTCACCTTATAGTTGCTGGAGTTACCCCAGCCGGTGAGCTCGTCCACTATCTTGTCCAGGCGCTGCTTGTCCTGTTCTAGATCTGGAGAATGATGAGTGTCGCACACATACTCCAAGAGCTTCGGCCCCACCTGCAACCGGCAGCCCAGGTCCTGCTACACCTGCTCCTGAAAGTAATCCATTTCAGGGGACCAGCCGCAACAAACGTAATGTGGCTGAAGAGCTGTGGGTTCCTCTAGAGGGGCCTCCTGTGAAGCCCTGGGTTCAGCGCTATCTTCTCCCGCTCATTGCAGCCTGAGAGCGCCCAAAATTTCACAACTTTGGGCAGCGACTCACTGTCTACACCGGCTGTGCTGCCTCAGTGCTCAGGGCGGAGCATGGAAGGGCAGAGCAGCTCGG
This sequence comes from Pleurodeles waltl, assembly GCF_031143425.1. Classification (NCBI taxonomy): domain Eukaryota; kingdom Metazoa; phylum Chordata; class Amphibia; order Caudata; family Salamandridae; genus Pleurodeles; species Pleurodeles waltl. Next base: position 625,306,715 of record NC_090440.1, read on the forward strand.
CACCAGGACCGCACCAGTATCTGGGCAGGAGTAAGTGCTCTGGGGTAACCCTGGCCGCCCTTATACCAAGCAAACTTGCCTACAATGCCTCAGGACCCTATCACTGCACACTACAGTCTGCACAAGGGATAGGCCGCACCACGGCCAGCTGCCATGCTAGGATCAGGCATATTAACACAAGTTACTAACGTATGGGGAGAGACCCTCTGCAAAAAGGAGGTACTTCAACAATAAACATAATGAAAGGGACATGACATTGTAGTGTAGCCATTTTTAATGTAGTTTTATGTGCGTTAGCTTAACGTATTAGGCCTCTGTGCACTTTGCCCTAGATACATTTTATTCAAACTTGCACTGTTATTTTACAATAACCAGTTTCACGGTCTTGTTTTTATTTCATTCTATCACACTGTTTAGCTTACTTCAGCACTGTGTTCTCAAACAATACATTCTTGCTCGCTCTGTGCTTCAGTCAAGGCTACAGTCTAGTACATTGCCAGTAAACGTGGTAGAAGTTTAGTCTCTAGTGTTCGTAGAAAACACACATTCTTACGTAGGGATGTTTTCTTAGAACATCTGTGTGTTAGTTATAAAAACACTTTCTAGTCCCAGTACACGTGAGAGGGAGATTCCGACCAGGAACCTACAACTAGATGCTGACTGCCCCGTTGCAGATGCTGATGCATATTACAGGCCTTTGCTTAGGTATGAGGGTTGATGTCCTCCCAGGGGTACCTGAAAGGCAGGCTTAGAGCTTCACATGCTGTGCTCAGAATATAACTTAGAGAGAACCTAACCTAGTTGCACTATGATAGCCTTATTCTTGTGCTTCACTCTCATCGTTACTATTTTAATCCTACTGTGTTGTGTAGTTCTGGTTATTTCAGCTCACGCCTTACTATCTAAAATGCAGTTGTTTTATTAAACCAATCTTTAAAACTTAAACAGCCTCTGTCATTTCTATATGAGACCGCACTGTGTATGAGAGAACCGGTTGTGACCTGAGTGACCATGACTTCCTTGGGAAGTACTAAGATGTCATGCGCTTGGCTGCCCAATTGTCTCTTCCCTTCGGGAGAGATGAGGCACTGCTAGTTAGCCGGAGCAAAAAACGGATTTGGGGTGACAAGGGTCCTTCACCGTGGGTCAGCCTTAGTCCCCCACACTGTGAATGATCTTGCCGCCCAAAAATCCAGTAGTCTCATTAGGATAATGAGAGCCTACGCGACAACATTTTGCCTGATTTCAATACGGAAGAAGATCACTACACATATTCTCTGTACTGTTCCGTACGAGGAACCGACCTGTGGACACACTCACAATTTATTTTGTTTTTTTTTACCCCCAAACATGGCGCCGGTGTGATGATTCCTCACTCACGTCTCCATCTTTGGGGAGGAATGATTAAATGTGGGAGTAGCTGTAGATGCGAACATATGTAGGTTAGAGCATCCAGGGTTGTGTCAAATCTTTAGAACGCCTGGTAACTTTCAAAACAAGGCTTAGAGCTCCATTATTTGTATTAAAGAAGGAAATGAGTACAGATTGTTTAGCAATAGAAAATGCACAGTTATTGCATCGGACATGACGGCAAACAAAGGACTAATGTGACAACTTCTTCCCATCTCTCCATGTGCATGTGATCAGCATCCCTATTCTATGTAAATAGTATTAGCTCCAAAGTTGCAGCATCAACCTCTAATAAGATAAATGCAAGCAGCTACGGGTCTGAAGCTGAACATGCACCCACAACGTAACACGAGTAGGAAAATAATGTACCCCTAAAAAACAACCAAAACGTATAGATACAGAATGTGGTACCTGCACCATGGGAGGAACGACAGACAATAAGGATGGAAAAGGAGGAAGGATTGACCACTAACAAGCAAGGAATTTTAATGGACGCTAAAACGAACAAATGAAAAGCACTGCGGGGCCGTTGTTTAAGCCAACAAAGAAGTATATACTAAAGAATGTATAACATGTCTTCAAAGCTCGATGGAAAAAGGGGTACAAACTTGAGCAAACTGTGTTCTGCTAAACAAATGAACACAGTGAGGGGCTTGGAATCTGGAAACCAACAGCTGTGATAAGAGGGCAAGGCTGTAAATGCAACCCTGCTTAGTTTTTAATGTATTCCGTACTTGCCAAAAATAATCTCGATACAGCTTTCTGCTGTCTGGAGAGGGCAGACTTCTCTGTGGACAACAACGCTCCGAAATGCCAGGAAAGAGGAAGTGATATAAAATGTCCTTTGACTGAGTGATCATGTGCCAGGATCAAAACTTTGTTCCAACCTAAGCCCCTCAACAGTTCCATTCCCCCATTTGCCACTTTGTGCTTTCGGTACGGCAACTGTGCAAACTACAAAAAGTAAGCAGGTCTAAAAGGAGCCATTTTACTTTCTGTCCTGTCGCTGCCTAAGTAATTCCTGACTCCAGGAGTCACAAGGGCAATGTCAGGGGTGCAAGATGGCCAGTTCCACGGAGGTATCCTTCGATGTCCCTAAATAATGGAATGGTGTCAATGGCTTTAGGTGCAGAATAAGAGGTAGGATACGCCTTAATTGCAACAGATAAACGACAGTGTTTTGTTTTGGCCCTGGCTTTCCACCTTACCATGTGAAATGGCTATCCACATTGCAAAACTGACACAGACATAGCCGAACTGACTCAGGGCCCCCTGGCCCAACTCCGAAGCCAAGAATGCATTTATTTGTGGGGTGTCACATCGTAAACAACCCGCCTGATGCCACACTCCTGATCCGGGGTGGAAATTCACAGTTGGTGCAATGGGAAAATAAAATTTTACCTTTGGGTTACACCTTTTTCTTCCACATCCTGCTTATTTCTGCCTCTATTGCATCAACGTTTGGGTCAAATTATTCAAGAGATTGGAGGGAGTCAGCTCCAGTAAGGAACGGACACTTTAGTCTTTGGAAATATGTCAAAGGCAGTGGGCACTTCCTTATGTTTGTTCAGTAGCAAACAAGAGAGACTTCGCTTGCAGTGAAGTTTTGTGCATTCCAGCTATCTCTTCCAGATTGAGAAAAACACTCTTTTTATGAATCCTGTTGGTTCCAGCAGTGGCCCTGGATCCCTACAATTTCACTATAACTGTTGCTTGGGCCTACAGCCCTCAAACAGGGATCCTGCTCACAAGTTATTAGGAAATTACCACACACTCATGGTGGTAGGACAAGATCTCACAGTTGACTGCAAGGACATTAAAAAAGAGCAAATATGATTCATTTTTACATCGCAGCGATATCGTGCATCTCCAGTATTAAAATAACCAGGCAGTCCCCTCCTATGAGTTGATGGAGATTGCTTTCTCAGGGACAAGGGGAGATGGCATTTTTGGTTCTCGAACTAGCAGCAGCCCAAGCTCTCCTAGGGCACAGCAGAGTTACCTCTCTGGCAATCTGTGGGGTTCAGAGACCGCAGGGTAAAAAACAAACAAAAAGGCCATGTAAGAGAGGAAATTGGAAGGAAAATGCAGGACGTCACTCCTGCTTATACAGTTTTACACCTGTGTTTTTAAAGAAAGATTGAGTTTTACAGTGTTTATAAACCTGGATCTTTCACAGCTCTCATTCATTCTTTTTGTATCTGGCAACATAGCCAAGACCTTTTGATGTTACTAAAATTATAACTGTAGTATACTTATTGGATTTTCAGTCAGCTCTCTTCATCTATAAGTCTGTTGTGATGTAATTCACATTTGTATTTCACCCAAGATCATACAGCATCACTGCGAGTGGCGTGTTACTGTTTCACAAGGTGCACATCCACACACTGTGTAGTTCCCTTAAATGCTACCGATGACTATGGCAGTGTGTGCTTTTAGAGACCAAAAAATATATCTGCCTTTGGCATTTTTTTTCATTGATTACCATGTTTATATCGATGAGGTCGCGGCAGCTGCCCTGTGAATAAAGCTGTACAAAACAAATACGCTTTGACAAAGAAAATCCACGGCAGCCACAGCCAGAACTATTGGGTCTGCCAATGCTTATCTCACTGTAGACTAATCGCGACCACAGATGAAATCCATGAACAGAAATTAAGCACAAAAGGGGTGCTGATATTTTGAGCAAAAAACGATTCTCTTGAGGAGGAGTAAGAAAGCTGTCATTAACGCCTGGGAACGTTAGGGGGTGAGTCTTGCAGAGGCGAAGGCTTTTAAAAAGGTGCTTTAATTAGCTGTCAGTAAAGCCGGTTCCGACAATCGGAGCAGGGTGCCTAATGAGGAATGATGAAGAGGCGGCAGCTGCAGCAGGACTCACCTCGGTTAATTGGGGAGAGTGTCGGGTGTGCTGTCACATGTGGCGCACTGTGACTCTGACTTCTAAAATGCAACTGAGACAGCAGCTTCTTGGGGGACCTTGGACGTGCACGTGTGCGTCATGAGAGTTGGCAAAGGCAGGACACATACGACTTAAAATGAGAGGGAAAGAGGATTTGTTGAAAATTTCTCCACAATTTGATTTCTAGTTAAAAGAAAATTTATTGCAGCCCTGGCTGCCCTCAACGTTCTCAGAACTACTAGTACAGCATAAGAACAGAAGGTTATTTATTCCAAAGTATGGTGGCCAAAAAGGCACAAAATGCAAACACTCAAAGCGCTATACAACAGGCTTAGTGGCCCCACCCAAGAAATTGTGCATTATGAACGATTCTTCGAATTCCACAGAATTAATGGATCTCTAGCAAATCAATTTAACAAAAGATCATCCATACCCTTTTGAGACCTACTGTCCACTATATCTGATCTCCATTTGTAATCACAAACTAAACGTTCCGAATATCTAGTCAAAAGCGCCTATCCATGGCTTCTAAAAAACACACCTGGACAACGGCATAAGCTGGAGGAAACTCACGCTTTACAGGCAGGCCTTCCAAGCCAGGTTCTAGCCTGGTAGAGATGTCACAGGCACGGTGACTTCAAGTCGTTATGGACTTACTACTGAGCAGTTGGACAGGCAGTGAAAGGTAATTATATATACATTTGGTATTATCCACCTCGCAATGACGCATGGTGTGCTGGCAGCCGCAGAGGTGGGTGGTGGCAGCGTTAACTATTGGGGGGCCTACTTTAGTGTTTCATGAGGCTCTCTGTAGTGCCAACGCAACTGAAGATTCAAGTGCTTGCATAGGACTGGTCGTTTACCAGGGGAGATGTCAATACATCTTTTGTGTTTGGAATCCTGTTTAACGGGATTCAAAGCACCGTTTGCGTTGCTTACCGACTCCAAATACATTTCTCAAAGGTACTTATTATTTGTTTATCTGTAGTTCTGTAGGTATATGTTTTGCTGTGCAGAATGTTCCAAAGCCAGTCAGAGATTTGGTGCCTCGTGAAGTCCTGTCTGGGATGTTGGAGGTGGTCAAAAGGGAAAAACAGGTATACTACTTAAAGCACTACACAACAGAGGTGGAGTAGGATTTGGAAGAAAGAAGTGGGTGATGCCAGTAACCCCGAAGATGCATTCGTAGCAAAGCCTCTGGGTATCTGTTATTTTTCAGAATGCTACTCGAGGCTTCTCCCGGGATATCCTGAGAGAGACCCCGTGGTATCTGCGTGCTTCAATGCAGCTCCCTCATTTCCTCAGTAGGAGTTCTGCAAGTTGAGAGGTGGTTCCTAAGGTGCACAGTGTCCAGATGGACCAGGAGGATAGCATATTTATGCATTGATTTAACTGAGCGGTTTCCCTTTCTGACAGAAACAGAGGAAAGGCAGATAGCAAAGAGAGGAAGTGAAGGGTGATGTTACTATGCGGCAAGTGGTTCAGAGCAACCACAGAAATGTGTATCATTTGTATCACTTAACCTGTCTCATTGCGACCCTTTCTTGGCCCGCTTCAGGTTCCTCTTTCGCTCTTATCCCATCCTCTCGCTGAACCAAATGAAGTCTGTTGTCCATGTTAGTCCAGCTGCCATCCAAGCCTCCTCCCACTCCCCTAGGCACCGCCCCTCCCCAAGACTTCACTGCCTAACTGGATCTCTCTGTGTCTGACCTGAGCGAAGCCTCTGGGAAGAATCCACCGATGTAGTACACTTAAAAGGGTGACGCTCTGGTCTGTCTGAAAATTGTGGTAATGCTGTTACTGTAAGAGCTTCCAGTGCAAAGGGTTTAATACACATTGTGTTGTAATTCTTTGGAATTGCTTTGTATTTAATCTCTAAAAGTGCTCTGTTTTTTAAAAGACCTTTGTGTTTATAGTTTGAAAGCTTTTTTTTGTTGATTCTTAATTCTGTATTACTATTAAATATGGGGCAACACCGTCTCCTGAATTTTTTGTAATGCCTTTCTGGGCACTTTGCCCGACTGCCCACACTCAAAGTTAAGTGTATAGTGCCCATTGCGCCCACTAGAGGCCGCCCTGCCGTGATCCTTTACGCCCTGACTTCGTCCCATCCTTCTTATTCCATCCAAACTACACACAGTCTTTCTTTGGTGCAGTGCGATCTCCTTTCCTAACTTCCTCCATCATTATAATCCTTCCTCTTCTCTTCCCATTTAATCTTTCTAGGGTGTCGAACAATGTTGTACTGTGCCACCTTCCCTGTTTGGGCTAGGAATGGCCGGGGTCATAACCCTCTGCATACATCTTTCACCATACATCCTTTCTTCTTCCATAACCCAGATGAATTCTCTCTTCAGTTCCTTTGGGCTTACGCCATCACTGCTCCTGGCTGGACCCCTGCAGATCCATGTAAGCAAGGCATCTGTTGATTCCTTAAACTGCTCCCTAGCTGCTCCTGGACTGACTCGTCAGAACATACACCACGGCTTGTTGATTATTCCCCATTCCTCTGGGTTCATGCTCCGACACCACTTGGCTGAACCACCAGACTATATAGCACAGCCAGACAGAGGATGTCCATTCTCGTTGGTTTATCGGGGGTTGCTTATGCGTGCACCCCTCAGTACATATGCTATATTTGATGCATTATGGGCCCTTCGCTACATAGTAGTGGCCCTCAGTACATATGCTATATTTGATGCATTATGGGCCCTTCACTATATAGTGCTGGCCCTCGTTACATATGCTATATTTGATGCATTATGGGCACTTCACCATATAGTACTGACATTTCATTAAGTGCCCCATGTTTTTTCAGCCCTATGTCTAAAATAACTCCTTCTCCATTCTTTAAAGCATTATTCATAAACTTTTCTATATGTTTTATTACTCACTTGATGACATTATCCACTCTTGATTTCATTATGTTCCCAAGCTTCGTATTTTATTATTGCATTTGTTAACGTCCAAATGATGACATTGATTATGTCAGTACACAATGCAACTATTACTGGTTTCGGATTTTGCCAACACGTTTCGCACCCCACATCCTCAAGGCATTAATTATGTGCAAATGCATACAAAAGGGGTGTCACATAAATGCATGATGCCCGTTGACAATTCACTTAATATTTCTCTCTTAGTTGATTTAAAAACCGCAAGAGAAAGAAAAGAGGTATATATAACTCATTTGTTCACTTCTAGGTACATTTCATATAAATTATTCTACCTTTCATAATTTCACGATTCCAATGCATCTCCCATAATAAACGAACAACCAGTGGGTGAACAGTAGACACGTCAGTATACCATGTGACGGCACTAAATTGGACTTTGCAAGCTACACCCCGGGCACTGCAGCTGTGGTCCGCTGGTGGCCGCACAGGGTTGGATGGTGAGCAGGACCTCTTTGCCCTTATCAGAATTGCTTCAGCGGGCTGGTTGGTCTCGGCGGATTTGCTTGCACTTTGTACATGTGCACAATTGGGGACCCCATGGATATATCCTCCTCAGGACTGCGACCCCAAAAATGGCATGAACACAGTCACTGGCGTGGCATTTAACGCTGGGACCTTGTAGTGCCCACCACTGCAGCTAAGTGGCAAGTCGCCAAAACAAGGAATTGTGTCCATGGGCACAAAGGATAACAGACAAACGAAGCTATCTTTTGAAATAAAGCGCACAAGTTGAATGGAGGATACAGCAGCTGAACAATGGCCCACAGGAAGCACAATCCAAAAAATAGCAGAGGACGACCTGGACGTAAAAACATAGCTCAAAATCATGCAGTAAACTTTGGTCTCCATCAACAAGAAGAAGGAAACATTAAAACACAGGATAGACAGCATGGACTCTAAAACAGAGTGCGAGACTCGACTAAGGGTAAAGCTCCCGGGGTGGAAGGATAACTGATCAAATTTTAGCAGATATATATAGGCTTACTAATGCCAAGTATGGCAGTGTTTACAAAGACAGCCGCCGCAAATCTCAAGGGGGGGATGGTGGGGCGTTGCAGGCAGAAATTTAAGAATAAATTAAAAAAAAACAAAAAAACTTACCGTTCCCGCCACTGCCTCGCTCCTTGGTTCTCCTGATGATGTCCCAGCAGTCCCTAGGACACCAGCACAGGCTCCCCCATGCAATCCTGGCGCTGCTCTCATGCTACATCTAGCATGAGAACAGCACCAGGGTTGATCTGAGCGACTTGGTCTGCTGCTCATACACTGCAACTGTGTAGTTTCTCCAACCTGGCTGTGCAGGGTTGGAGAAACCTAAGTGTGCATGTCTGTTTGGCAGGCCAAACAAACATGAGCACTTAGGTGCACTCCACTCCACCTCCCATGGCCCAGCCCCTCCCTGCAAATGCTGGCTGAGACAGCGCTGAAAAATAAAACAATAATGAAATACTGTTTTAATTTTCAGCTGCTGGCTCAGCCAATTGGGTGAGACTCTTTTGCGGTTGCGGAGGAGCCACCCCTGAGTGTTTACTGAGGGACTGCTAACCCCTTTTCATGTGGACATCTCTACTGGGCTCCCCCCAAAACCAGAATGTGAACTCTTAGACCTCACATCTTATGGGCCGCTGGTGATTCCCAGCAACAATTACAAGATTTTAAGTAAAGTTCAGGCAATGCAACTCCTGGGTGCCATGCCCGAACTAGTAAACCCAGACCAGAATGGTTTTATACCTGATAGGTACAAGTCCCTAAACAAACGCCAACTGCACCGCCATGGTGTCCACATTCCGCCTCTCTAGTACTGGACTTAGAGAAAGATTTCAACATGATTGATTGGGATTACAGGTTTGCTGTGCTGCACATGGTGGGGATAGGCCGCAAGATGCAGCAACTAATCAAACTGCTGCACTTGGAGCCAATAGCCATAGCCAGGTTTGGCAAACTTACTTCTGACTCTCTACCCATAACAAGGGCATGTGACAGGGGTATCCACTATCGCCCCTGCTTTTTGTGCTGATTATATAGCCTCTAGCTGTTCACATGCACTGGAGGGGAAGGGAATAGGGCATACTGACTGGTGACGAGACACACATTGGGGGTCATTCTGACCCCAGCGGTCATGGACCGCCGGGGCCAGGGTTGGCGGGAGCACTGCCAACAGGCTGGCGGTGCCCCGCTGGGCATTCTGGCCGTGGCGGTTTGGCCGCGGTCAGAAGAGGAAAACCGGCGGTCTCCCGCCGGTTTTCCGCTGCCCAAAAGAATCCTCCATGGCGGCCCAGCTCGCTGCGCCGCCATGGGGATTCTGACACCCCATACCGCCATCCTGTTCCTGGCGGTTCTCCCGCCAGGAACAGGATGGCGGTATGGGGTGTCGTGGGGCCCCTGGGGGCCCCTGCAGTGCCCATGCCAATTGCATGGGCACTGCAGGGGCCTCCGTAAGAGGGCCCCACAATGAATTTCAGTGTCTGCTATGCAGACACAAATTCGCGACGGGTGCAACTGCACCCGTCGCACCTTCCCACTCCACCGGCTCCATTCGGAGCCGGCGTCCTCGTGGGAAGGTTGTTTTCCACTGGGCTGGCGGGCGGCCTTTTGGAGGTCGCCCGCCAGCCCAGTGGAAAACCCAGAATCACCGCAGCGGTCTTACGACCGCGGAGCGGTGTTCTGGAGGGGGGAACTCTGGCGGGCGGCCTCCGCCGCTCGTCAGGGTTAGAATCACCCCCATAGTATTCCTTTATACAGATGATGTGCTGATTTACCTTAAGATTACCAACAGAGGGGTTGATACAGTGGCACACATTCTGCATGCCTTTAAACTGGCATCAGGGCTGGAGGTCAACTGGGCAAAATCGTACCTGTTCCCCTTGAGCCCCATATGCCCCATGAGAAATAAAACATTAGAGGGGCACCCAGTAGTGTGGGGTTACTCCAAAAATGATTCTGTGTTTGTCAGAAATTGCTTGGGGGGCATATGAAGTTTCCCTCAAGCCACAAAGGTAGAAACTGGGTGGGGGGATCCATGGGAACGCGCTGGGATCATCTGCATTGGCAACCTATCCCACAATGGGGTTATGTTACCCATTGATTCGCTAACAGAACAATGTGGCGACCTCCAATCGCCCACAGTGCTCTACCTCACATGGAGATATCAGACATAAAGTTTTGGGACTGCCCCAGTGCTTGGACTTTCTGGGATACAGTTTGCACCACACTCTTGGCTGCCACCAGATGGTATGAGTTGAACAAACTCAAGTGTTGCCTTCTCGGGCTCTACAGGCCCCAAAAGTCACAAAGGTAGTGACTAAGGCCCTCATTACAACCCTGGCGGACGGTGCAATGTTGGCGGTAGGACTGCAAACAGGCTGGCGGTAATTACCGCCCCATTGTGACAGTGGCGGTTTGGCACATGCCAAACAGCCAATGTACCACACCGTCTGCCACAGCAGTAACATGCACACATACATACACATTACATCCCCACTACACACATCACACCCCCGCAAACATACACGCACCCACACGCCCCCTTCTAAACACTCACACCCCCATACACGCACACACCACACAACACCCCCCCACACCCCTCCCCTGTCGGACGATCACCTTACCTGCCTCGGTGGTCGTCTGGGAGGGAACGGGATCCATTGGGGCTGCTCCGCCGCCAGCACCCTGTCACCAGAACACCGCCACACCGAATACTGGAACGTAATTCGGTGGGCGGTGTTCTGATGACATGGCGGTGACGGAGGAGCAGCCTCCACTACACCGCCGACCGCCAGTATGGCTGCTGGCAACTCTCCCTCCAAAAAATGGCAGAGAGTCGCTACCAGTCATAAAGACCGCTAAGGTCGGAATGAGGGCCTAAGTTTCTAGATTTGGCATTCCTCATTGCTCAACAGTCAATGACAATGTGATGGAAGGCAAAAATAGAGTCTGGACTGATACAATGGCATGCCAAGATACTCCACTGGGCTGAAGCGGAATCTGTATCTTTATAGTGAGAAAAAGCAAGAGCCTGTAAGAGCCCTATTGCATCATTGTTGGAAGAGACTTTTTCCTCCAGAGACTGTATCAAAGATGACAATAGGCCACCTTATTCAAACTCACCCTCATGCAACCACACAAAACATAAGCCTGACTCCATGCCAATGATATCCTGATTTATGCATCTACTTATCCCTCCTAGGTCCCCAACTTACTGACCTGCCGCATGGTAAATGAACCACCAAGCACACTTTCACCAACCACACACTGTGAGAAGCCCTCACTCAAGTCCTCTACACAACAGGACCAAGCCTGCCATAGTTACCTTTACTTGTATACTTTTATAAGTTGTGTACTTTTATAAGTTTTCTACCTTTTATTTATCATGCGGATTGCAGCTGTGACCACTCAAAGTCATGTGCGAATCTAGGTTATCCACCATTAACCATGTTATAAACTGTTTCACTAGCTATGAGCAGGGATAATATCTCTCCCCCAACCTTTTGTCGACACACTGTTTTTGCATATGCATAAAAATGAAAAGCTAAATAAAATTAGTTTTAGGAGGTGTGGATTGTATAGATTAGGTTGGAGGACCCTTCCCTGTTGCTTAGACAGGAGGCCCTCCCAAGTGGCAACTTGATCGTAGGACATATACTCATGTCCAGAAGCTCCGGATGCCACACTCTTCTCGCCCATTCCAGAGCCACTAGAATGTCTTCAGCCTGGTCATTCCTGATCTTTTTCCAGAATTTGGAGCAGAAGGGGTAGGAAGGTGTACAGGAGTCCAAAGTTTCATTCCAGATGGAACTCGTCTCCTAGTGAGTGTGTTTGCAGAAAATACAACATGAAAAAACTTGCAAGTTGTGTACGGTAGCAAAAAGACCTATTGCTGGAAGATGCCCTGCACCACCTCCGGATCTAGTTGCCATTTGTGGTCCACCAGATGGTATTAGCTGGGCTTGTCTGTCCTAGCATTCAAAGGCCCTGCCAGGTGCTTCATGCTTCACAATCAGAAAGATGCCCTGATGCTTCAACCAACTTCAGGAGTGCAAAGCCTCCCAGCACTAGGCCCAGGACCCTACTCTGCCCTTTTTGTTTCCATAGAACAGGGCAGTATGTTGCCCGCGAGAACCTGCACCAGCCTCCCTTTGATAGACAGTAGGAAGATCTTCAAGGCCAAGCGAATGGCTAGTGACTCCAGCAAGTTGATATTGAGTTGGGCTTCCACCAGAGAGCAGAATTCTCTGATCTCCACCTCCTCCAGATGAGCTCCCCAACCGAGCAGTGACGAGTCTATCACCATCATCAGCTCTGGGATGGGGAAAGGAAAGGGGCCTCCTACTAGTCCAATTGTGGTTGCATAGCCACCACTGCAGACTGTGTGCAATCTCCTTCAAAATTCGAATGGTATTTTATAGGGTTCCTTCATTCTGGGTCCACTGGAACTTCGGATTCTATTGCAGAGGACACATTTGCTGCACAACTGAGTTGTGTCGTGAACCCAAGCACCAGAGACACAGCTTGTGTGGGTCCGTGACGGACAACTGTTTGCTACAGTCTGGGATGGTTTGAAACCTATAATCTTACATACTGACATTGTTCGATAGCACACTGGATTTGCTTGATTTTCAGAAGTCACTGGAAAGCTGACAAAATTTGGAGTGGCGCTCGAGATCCGCATCAGAAGGCACATAAAGAAAGGAACTGACGTCAGTGCGCAGTAGTGGCGCTTCACTTCCGGGATGGTATGGAGGCAACAAAGAGGCACAATACTCCACCTAGACGCACATGGTAGCATTGCTAGGGAAAAGTTTTCCAGTTCCAGTCTGGCACCTGGGGAGTATTCCAAGGTGAGGAATCTGTGGTTAGAAGTACCCATCCAAATCATGGTTCACATAAATAAGACAGGTCAGTTACCACAAAGTATTCACTAATGCCATATAGCAAAAACAGAATAAATTGGATAGAGAAACACTTACATTGAATTGATGAAATTCCCATGTGGTGTAAAAAGCTGGGAATTACCAGTGCCACAAATAATATAGCACTGGTAATTCTGGTTTCCCTCATGAACTGAAAGGATACTGGACTTGTTTTGAGTTTACACAGAGAAGGACGCAATGAAGAAGGCCAAACAGAGGTTTTGTATTATACAGTTTGCCAGTTCAAACAGGTTAAAAAAAATAAGGAAAACTTTACACTCATCTGAGAGTGGACAGTGTATTGTTACTAAAGCCCAGTGCACTATGTATGTGATGCAAGAATGTTTTACCTGTCCTGCAGGACTCAGAATTTAGGTATGTTTCATAAAATGGCTAAATATCATAATCCCAATCTCTAAATGTGATTGAAGAATGATTTCAATGACAAGTAGAAGTCAAAGAGGCTTCGTCTCGTAACAGGGATTGAGGTCCATCTCCTGTATTTAACTCAGTACCAATAGGTAAAGTGGAAAAGACTGTTCATTTCGTGCATTAGGCGGCACTGCTGATATTACTATGACACAAAGTAAAAGATGAAAACTGCACGTTCAGGGAGGTTCTCGCTCTAAGGGATTTACAGTGGTGTTTCACAAGGAGGGAACAAGGACTGAGCTACGAGATGAGAAATGAGAGAGCCACTGGTCCAGGAGACACCATGTTGTTTATTGTGGAAGGCAGTGGCAAGTGGATTGAAGTAAAACGGGTTTTCCCTTTTATGTTATGGTTTCTTAAGCACAAAACGCTGCTGATGGATTAATCAGAAGACTTTAGAAGTGAAAGGGATGCAAGGGAATTAGCGAGCTCCAAGCGTCTCAGGTTTTCTGGGACATCCTCGAGCCCTGCATTGAATCAGGGGGAGTCCCATGTCCCTCCTCCAGTATGATTGCCTTGTGTCTGCTGGGAGTTTGCGTAGACACACAGCAAGAAAAGACAGCAAGCGTGCAGGAAGGGCTTAAAGATACGTTCAGGTAAAAAGGGGGCCAGGCTTGGAACAGACCTGAACAAAAGATGCAGAACGTTTGGTATTTGTCATGTAAAATTTGAAGCACGGTTTTCTTTGAGCTAAGAAATTGGAAAGAGCCCAAAAATTATGTAACAGGGAAATTACCAGGTGTTTATAGCGTTTCCGAACATAATATGGCCCGTGTCTGATAACACATTGTCTGACTGCATATTAAAACTAGCATTTGCAATGGGTTTGCTCGAGTTAGAGCTATTAGCGCTGTAAATTCCTAACTGGACTTTTCTTGCCACATAAATTGAAAATGAAAAAGTAAAACAGTTGACATAAGCAAGTCAATTTAAAGCGCCAGGGCCGCTATGAGCACGAGAGTTATTGGCTCCCTGCGTGAATGTCTGGATGAAAGGCAAACCGAAACTGAAGGAGGGGCCATTACAGCTGTAATAGGAGAAAGCGTGACATTGTGTGTTGGCCAACAAAAATGTTCACTTAGTGAAAATGCCTGGGAGGCAACTGAGCCTACAAAGGAGGGACATTTCACAAAATGCACCAATAAAAATGAAGCATGTAAGACAAGCACAACAAAGAATGAATAGCAGTAGTGGGCGTGGTTAAAAGCCCACAGAGAGATTACAGCAGAGCTCGACCCTATAAAAGGGCAGCTTGAAGTCAAAAACCTCAGTTGCCAGTGCAAATCTGCTCGACTTTAGGCACCACTAGTCTGTGGAGATCATGGCAGTATTGAAAGAATTTGCCTGTGCAGTGCTTAATGAGTAATGCAGATCACTTTAAATTTGATATGTTTTACCACTGGGTGCCAGTGCATAGATATATCTGGCTGGAGATATGAGACCATATCTCTACAACCAACACACATGTACATTTGCTGCAGAAAGGCCGAGTCTTGTCAATTAAAACAGAGGTGTATATATAATTATTACAACTGAAGAAAGAGGCCACCAGTAGCAGTTACCACAGTGAACTTGCGAAGGAACTAAAGACAGTGAAGAATAATTTGCAGATTTAGCAAAAGTAACTGCTCACCACTGGATATATCCGGGCCTCCCAAGTGAGAGTTATCTAAGTGATCATAACTGTGCTTTCCAGAGTTTGGTACTGAAAGAGTGGGCAGCATCTCAGGTTCAAAGGGGTTCATCTTCATAAGGTTGGTCAAAATCCACCAGGCTATCAAATAAATGGGACGCTACGTTCAAAGAGCTTTGCAGTTGGTAGCCTTTCCATTTAAGAGGATTTGAATATCAAACAAATACATGTAAAATCTCACCTGGGTAATAAAGTCAACCAACGCTGAATATAATGATTAAAAAGAAGGAGTAAGAATACTTACCACTGTGTGCTCCCACATGTAAAAAAAATTCAGACGAACTAAATGGGCGAGTGCCACCAGTTATTGTCTTTGGATTAGGAAAACACGTTTCCAAATGTACGGAGTAACCATAAGGCAGTATTCTTTGAGGCTCTGGAGGAGAGAGTGGTTGGCAGTGCTGAAGGTGACAAACTCCCCAACAGAAAATAACACCCAGATATTGCTGCAATTAACCTCTCCTCATAAGGCAACAATAACCAAAATGACCACAGAGACTGTACTAATCACGGGTAGAGACCTTGTTTAAAATGGATAGAGAAGAGGATGAAGAAATTGTAAAGGAACTTGTGTTGTTCTCTAAGCCAATTAACATGACATGTGTAGGCAGTGGTGTAACAAAGGTCCCTGGGGCCCCAGGAGGCCCCCTCACCACAGGAGCTTGGCCTGAATGTTCCTGAGTGAGTCCAGAGGGGGGACCGCTCCATATATTTTGCGGGGGCTGAAATTTTGTTATGCCACTGTGTGTAGGGGGTGGGGGAAGTTACATGATGTATGTAGGGGGTGCTGGAAGTTACATGATATTTGTAGGGAATGGAAGATATTTATATTGGAAGGCTGAACTCAGTGTAACTGGCAAACTTAACAACTATTTCAAGCAGCTGGAAGAATTAATGGGAGGTACGAGGCGGAGGATAGGCGATTAGTAAAGTTTGGTGAGAGCTACTACATCTATGATGGTACATGGTAAAGTGGATGGTGAGAAAGGAACAGCTGGACCGTGCTGAGCAGGTGGTAACTGACACAGATGGCTGCTGAGGTGATTAGTGTCAATCGTTTAGCTAGACAAGTGTTAAAGACGGGTAGAGAGAGTATTTGAACCCGATGGGTAGAACACAGCAGCTAGTTTCCTTGAGTTGCTGCAAAAATTGCTTACTGCTTTAAGTTTCAACATTACAAGTGCATTCCCCAACCTGACCCTGAATGTGAACCTGACGAATTTGGCTTTTTCAGAAAGCTGTTCAGGGTGTCATGGGATTCTGCCTCTGGGTCGCTAGTCTGCATTATACAAGGTGATCGTCTTTGAACCTCTGATGTTTGTTCTTGATTAATGGCAACACTCTGGGAAAAAGCTTTTACTCAGGTTTGTTTTGTGGTGGTTTGGGTAATTCAGGATCGGTGTAAAGGGTGAATTGTTTCGATGCTTTGTCTTCCATTTATTCATCTGAGTTGAAAGACTTGAAGAAGATTACATCAGATAATGTTGGGAGGGAAGACAGTCATTCGTGGACCCGATGTAGCTGCACATTGGTGGAGACAGGCAAATATTTGTGTGTAGAGATTAAGGTCGTTTATAGAGGAGGAGAGGGAATCGTGATGTATATACAAAGTGGTGGAGAGGGTGATTAGTTTGCAAGTGGCGCGATGTCAAGGGAATTTGAATGGAAGGGGAAGATGGAGTTGACAAAGGCTTTGACTTGAAAACTGGAACGACGGCTTGAGATGGGAGCGTAGGAAGACACAGGTCACTTTTTAAAAAAACTATTAGTTGAGTTCTTTAGGAAGACGGGGAGCTACATGGAGACAATGTTCAGGGTGATGTGGTGTTTAATTCAGATAGACAAATGAGGTTCAGCTATTCAAATGGGGTATATGAGAGTAAGTGCATACGATAATCGTACCGCCCAAACCTATTTCTGGAAGGCAGGAGAAGAAAGGATTAAACAAGATCCGTAGCAAAGATCTGAAAAGCTTACATTGCTTACCTGGCAGTAAGTCATCTTAATATATTCAATGGAGACTGGCTCAAAGACTGTGTGTACATGTTGCAATGGGGAAGCCCTTGCCTGGGGTGCCGCAAGTGCTCAGTGTATGCATCAAATGATGCTGTCCACCAGCTCATCTAAGAAGGCTCCCGAGGACAGAGCCTGAAACTCCTTCAGGATACCTCTTAGTGTTAATGGAAGGAGTTCCTGCTTTCTGCAAGGGGAGCCCCCAGTGGAGTGCGCGTGCTGTCGAACATAAATGCATAAGAAGCTTCTGTTTTTTGATAAACCTCGCCTGGAATCTATAATTCATTATGTGGCTCCCTAAATACAACAGAATGATATGAAGCAGATTCGAAAAGTGCCTCTAACAGTCTTGCAATTGGTATCCGATAGACACTATCTGCGCAGATGGCCTCTCTTGGGGTGATCTTTGAAGTGTCAGAAAATTGATTCTTAACATCTCTGCATCCGCAGAAAGACCCGCTGCTACAGCATCGCGCAGCCCCTGTGGTCTCAAAGAAGTGCTAATTGTTCCCGATGCTGCACTGCACTGCTCTGGCATGCCACCGCCACGTGCAAATACCGAGGCGGCGCTGCACACACGCACTTACCGGGACGCGAGCATCCAAGCAACCCTGCACTTTCAATCGGAAGTTAAAATATTTCCAAAGCAAATCATTTCACATCCAAGGTGATTAAAAAGTAAAGGACGGAAATGGTGAGAACCGAAGAGTCAGTGACACGTTGAGGAAAGCAAGGAATGGAGCAAGGAGGGCCTGTGCTCAAGCGGCTGAAAAACAATGGCAAGGCAAGGTCTTCTCCTGAGATTAGAGTGCAGATGTTGCTAGCGTTGCTTCTTTAATTTACAGATCATACCTTACCACTGTAGCTTATGGTGGAAATAACTCCATGAATACACATCGAGTGGAGGGGCTCCGGGGACTCGGAAACCCTTCTCGACAATCCATTTTAATCATAATAGGGTTTGGCTACGGAGAGCGACCTGGACGCGCTGAGAAGGTCGGCCCCTCGTACCGCAAATGTTGCTATTACCGAGCTGAAAGATGCTCCAAGTAAAGGAAACGAAAGGCCGAATGCGCCTCGCCGTGATTTGGAGTTGTGACCTGCAAGTTCAACAAGCATCTCTAACGCAGGTCCGTAAACCAAGAGAACGATCTTTCTATATTTGTACTTGTTGAATGTGAAGGGTAATAACTTGACAGAGGTCACTATGGGGAAGACGGAGAGAACAGGCCAAGGAGTCAGGCAAGAGTAAGAATGATGAGGCGAGAGGAGTAAGCGATGAGGTAGAAACGGACAGCTGTGAGGCAGGAGTGCACACAGATACAGAGAGAGATAGGCAGATCGCTAGTTACAAATAAGAGCACGTCAATGACAGATATGCAATACTGATAGATGTAATACATGCAGGAAGAATGAGGCGGGGAATGTTCGTGCATAACAAAGTCACTCTCAGAGAACTGATACAGTGACATAAACGGGGACTTTGCAGATATATCAACAGGAAGGGAGCTGAGAGGGGCAAAGGGGAACAAATGACTCAAAAGATGATAGTGAAAGAATAATACATGCAGCTAGTAAGATGATATTGCAAGAGACCGGTAAGAAGGGATAACTGACGTCAGTGGCGAGAAGAAAAGCAGTGATATGGATAAATGGTAAGGGGAAACAAAGCTTTGGTTGGGGAAATATATGGGTTTGATCCAGAATCAGTAAAATTTGTGAAAACCTGTGAAACTGAGATTTATGTAAATGGGTAAGACGGTTCACCTCTTGTATTCACAAAATAAAAGCAGTTTTCTCAGGGGGTACTTGGGTTAGCAGTGCTAAGGGTGTCAAGTGAAGGTCCTGATGGTCTTGAGCCAAAATAGACGACGCAAGTGCACGTGTAAACTCAGAGCTACACCACTTGGCGCAACACACTGCACACTTACCAATACGACACTGTTGGTGTTGTGACTTAGTGCAGTTACCTCAGCAGATTCTTGTTGGCAATATCCTATCACCCTATCATATGTATCCATGCATATGGTATTTCTATACCACTGCCAAAATGTAGAGGAGTGCTGTCCATGGTGAGACCAAGCATACATTTAATGAATAAGAGGAGGGGAAACTGGGTTGTAGACAGCTATTGCATTGTGATGCAGTGTTTTTTAGAGAGGTGAGTCTTGAACTCTTTCCTAATTTGCAGCAGTGTTGGGACAGTCCTGATAGATATGGCAATGTTCCTCTAGATTTTAGGTGCATAGATGGAAAAGGCCCGCAGTCTTGTGTTTTCTTTTTTCACACTTCTAAGTCTGACGTTGTCTTGGCTGTGCCAAGAACCAGCACAGCTTGTTTGCAAGGTAAGCCTGATGGCTTTGAAGATAATGCACATGGTTTTGAAGATGGTGCAGGCCAGCAAGGTGAGCCAAGGTAATTCCATCAGGACAGGGGCAACATGATCCTGTTTCTTCAGGCCCTGGATGAGACTGCTGCGACATGCTGGATGCCCAGAAAGGGTGCCAGTGTCGAGGCTGCGGTGTAGGGCATTAGACCACACAGATGCAAGAGTACGAGAACTTAATGAGAAGTTCTGAAGTTGCTTTCTGGAAGAAATGGTTTGACTTTCTTTAAAAGATAGAGCTGGTATCAGGCTTTTTTTGGCAATGTGCTCCTTGAGGGTGAGATTGCCATCAAGGTTGAATCCAAGTGACTTTGAAATCTGTTGGGTTCTGTTCTGTGCAAACCACTCAGCTGAATTCCAGGCATTCTGATGGGCAATGGCAATTCCCCAACCCCGGTTGCAAACTTGATTTTCAAGATGTAATGAATATACCTAAACTAGTCTGAATGTTGCAAGCAACATCACCTTACTGTACTCAAGCTCTTGGATGTGCTAGTGTACCCACAACAGGTTTGAGGCTGTCAAGGTTAATTTCATTGAGCCAGGCTTGTACTGTATTTTGTTTATTGCTCCCAGCATATAACAAGAATTCTGTCATGGTTAGGTTATGCTTCAGGTAGGGGCTTGACATCAAGGTCTGGAAAATGAACAAGCAGAGTTTGTATCATCTCATATTGGTGTGTCTTTATGCTGTTATTTGTGACTAGAGCACCAAGTGGGTCCATGTAAAGGGTGAAGATGACAGGGGACAGAATGGAGCCCAAGAGGACCTCACACCACAATATCAACATGTTAAGCTAACAGAGCTTTAATATGTGAGACACATCACCCTAAAACAGATGGACAAGTTTATATTTCCAGAGTCCACTTTCCACCCTACACAAGCCCAGTTAGCATACCAGAGCTTCTGTGTTGGAGGGATATCACCCTAATGCAACACAAAGGGGTGATCCTAGCAAACCCTCAATTGCAAAGAGGCCTCTCCCTTCCACATGTGAACGAATTAAGTGCCTCATTACAACCCTGGCGTTCACCGACCGCCAGGGTTAAAGTGGTGTTCGTACCGCCAACAGGCTGGCAGTACGAAATGCCATATTATGACCGCCAGGGTTAAAGTGGCGTTCATACCGCCAATAGGCTGGCAGTACGAAATGCCATTTGATGACCGCCAGGGTTAAAGTGGTGTTCGTACCGCCAACAGGCTGGCAGTACGAAATGCCACATTACCGCCGCGGTCACACCGCTGGGACCAGCAGTTTACTGCCATGGATGTCCTGGCGGTCAGAATCCGCCAGCGCTGCTCTGGGATTTTGACTCCCCTTACCGCCAGCCTGTCCATGTAGATACCGCCATGGACAGGCTGGCGGAAAGGGGACTCGCGGGGGCCCCTGCACTGGCCATGCACTTGGCATGAGCAGTGCAGGGGTCCCCAGGCACAGCACCGTCGCGATTTTCTCTGTCTGCCTGGCAGACAGTGAAAAGCGCGACGGGTGCTGCTGCACCCACCGCACTGCGACATTGCCGCCGGCTCCATTAGGAGCCGGCTGCAATGTTACAGCCAACATCCCCACTGGGCCGGCGGGCGGAAACTCTGTTTCCGCCCGCTGGCTCAGCGGGGAGGTCCAAATGCGACCAGCGGGTTTCCGGCTGCATGGGCGGCCGACTGGCGGTTCAGCCTTGGCGGTCGGCCACGTCCGAAGGCCAAGGTTAAAATGAGGGCCTATATGACTAAAGCCACAATAGCAGAAATACATAGGTGCTACTGAAGTATGAAAAAGTTATCCTAACCGATTCTCAATGGCATAGCAATTCACCCTACTGTGACATGGACAAAATATCCTTGCCGAGCCTCAAGAGCATAAGTCTGCCACCCTTCCACATACAAAAATGTTCCTCTAACAGATCCTTGAAGAAGCAGGCCCATCATCATACTAAAATACAAACAAGTTCTTCTAATAGGGGAAATGATGTCAGAGGTTCACTGTCCTACTACAACATACATGTTAGAAATGGGGTCTCTGGTTGGCAGTCAGTTTGCACTCTGTCCAAGCAGGGACCCTCACTATAGTCAGGGCAATGGAGATACACACTTAAGATAACCCCTGCTCACCCCCTTGTTAACTTGGCACAAGCAATCAGGCTTATCTCAAAGGCAATGTGTAAAGTATTTGTACCAAAACACACAGTAATACAGTGAAAACACTACTAAATACACACACCAGTTTAGAAAAATAGTCAATAATTATCTAAATCAAACAAGACGAAAATGACAAAAATCCAACATACGCAAGTAAAGTTATGAATTTTTAAATTAAAAAGAGTCTTTCTCCATAGAAAACAATGGATGCATTGATGTTACACAAAGTACCTGGTTTGCATAAAAAATAAAGCCGCACGGGCAAGCGTGCATCAGAAAAGTCAGTGATGTGTTGATTCCTTACTTGCAAGTGAAGCTGTGCGTCATTTCTTCCCTGATCAGGTAGGCGATGTGTCGTTTTTCTCTCCCACAAGAGAGCGATGGGTCGATTATCGGACGGGCACCTCGGATCTGGGCAGGTTCATGTTGATGTTGACGCCCAGCAACGATGTGTGCGAAATCCGGCCGCACAGTGATGAGGAATGGCGCTGCATGGGGCTTGCATTGATTTCAGCAGCCGCAAGCGGGTTTTGTGTTGTTTCTCCAGCCACAATGCAGGTGAAGCGCT
Source organism: Pleurodeles waltl (assembly GCF_031143425.1). NCBI lineage: Eukaryota > Metazoa > Chordata > Amphibia > Caudata > Salamandridae > Pleurodeles > Pleurodeles waltl. The sequence continues at coordinate 625,329,119 of NC_090440.1, forward strand.
GATGTCCCAACCGCGATGCTGGTGGTGCATCGATTTCTCAGCCGCGATGCAGGTGGTGCATCGTTTTTACAGCCATGTTGGAGGTGGTGTGTCAAATGTTTCCCTGCACGGCTCCTGGCATGGATTTTTGCCTTGGTTTCACCAGCTTCACTTTTCAAGGGCCCAGGGACTGGAGTGGGCACCACCTGGCAGGGTAGGAGTCTCAGCAGAGAGTCCAGGTGCTGGCAGAGGAAGTCTTTGATGGCCCTGAGACTTTAAAACAGGAGGCGAGCTCAGTCCAAGCCCTTGGAGACACTTCACAAACAGGAATATACCACAAAGTCCAGTCTTTGTCCTCTTTCAGGCAGAAGCAGCAACTGCAGGCCAACCCAGCAATGCAAAGTCACAGGCAAAGGCGCAGTACTCCGCCAGCTCTTCTCCTTGGCAGAGGTTCCTTTTGGTTCCAGAAGTAATCTAAAAATCTGGGGTTTTGGGTCTACTACTTATACCCCTTTCTGTCTTCGAAGTAGGCAGACTTCAAAGGAAAGTCTCTGTTGTTCACAAGATCCTGCCTTGTCCTGGCCTGGTCTCAGACACAAACTAGGGGGTTGGACACTGCATTGTGTGAGGGCAGGTATAGCCCATTCAGGTGTGTCACCTCCTCCCTCTCTGCTCTAGCCCAGGAGACTCATCAAGATTTGCAGGCTACACCCCAGCTCCCTTTTTGTCACTATCTAAAGGGAATTCACACCAGCCCGACTGTCAGACTGACCCAGACGTGGAATACATAAGCAGGCAGAGGCACAGAATGGCTGAAGCAAGAAAATGCCTACTTTCTAAAAGTGGAATTTTCAAACTGACAATCTAAAAAACAACTTTACCAAATGATGTATTTTTTTAATTTGTGAGTTCCGAGACATCAAATTCCATATCTCCATCTTCTCCTTATATGAAACTGTACTTAAAAGATATTTAAAGGCAGGCCCCATGTTAACCCCCTGAGAGAGATAGGCCTTGTGAAAACGGAATTTTGGCAGCATTTCACTGTCAGGAAATGTAAAACACATCAGTACATGCCCTATCGTTAACATACACTGCACCCTGCCCATGAGGCTTCTAGGGCCTACCTTAGGGGTGGTCTTCTATGTAAAAAATAAAAATAAAAAATAAAAGGGAAGGTATGGGCCTGGCAAGTGGTTACAACTGCACACACAGACACTGCAGTGGCAGGTCTGAGCCATGTTTACAGGGCTACTCATGTGGGTGGCACAAACAGTACTGCAGGCCCACTAGTAGCATTTGATTTACTGGCCCGGGGCACCTCTCGTGCACTTTACTAGGGACTTACCAGTAAATCAAATATGCCAATCATGGATAAACTAATCACCAATACAATTTACACAGATAGCTTATGCACTTTAGCACTGGTTAGCAGTGATAAAGTGCCCAGAGTTGTAAAGCCAACAAAAACTGGTCAGAAAAAATAGGAGGAAAAATCTTTGGGGATGAGCCTGAAAAAAGGGCCCGGTCCAACAGAACGCCCCACCAGCCTAAAGCCAGGGGAGACCAATCAATACCTTGATGGACTTCCCTGATTGAGGCGATAGAACATGGACCCAGGTCTGCAACAGCAGGGGCATGTTCCAGTTCTACACCTTCCTGAACCCAGTTGGATCCCTCTGTCCATTCTCTGTCCATTCTCTCAGGGCCCACTAAGCTAACCCATGGGGAACCCTTCTCCTTATCTGCAGATACCATCTGTCTAGCACTTAACCTTACTTTGCTCACACATGTATCCCAGTGGGCAGGCAGTGCCACCAACTCCACCCCCAGAGTGTGACTCCTGTCGCCCCACTAGGGGCAACTCTGTCCACTAGGACAGCAAACCACAGTGGCCACTGACAGCTGTCAGGGAGGAGAGCCAGGCCCCAGGCCATTCTGGGTTCTCCAACTACTGTGACCTTGAAGCGTGGGCCTGGCACCCTTTGCCACTCTCCCTTCTACCAGGTCAGGGGTGACAGGCTGACACTGGTCCTCCCCTCTGGGGCTCTGTACCCTCCCACTAGGGGCAGCAACCCAAGAGTCCAAAATTGTCAGGGCGCTTGTAGAAGCAGTTCTGCACAATTCTCCTACCAGTGCAGGGATGTTAACCTGCAACTGGTCTTTCAACCTAGGGTCTATACCCTGAGGTTGGACCAGGGTTAGGGGTGAGCCTTCCCTCCGCTCACCCCTCCCTCTGGGGTCCTGCACCATCCGACTAGGAGTAGTCACCCAGTATCCTGAATTGTCAGGGTGTTTGGGGAAGCAGTCCTGAAAAATGCTCTCTCTAGTGCAGGGATGTTAACCTGCAACTGGTTTCCCAACCTACGGTCTGTACCCTCTGGTTGGACCACGGCCAGGAAAGGCTTCCCTCCCCCTACCCTTTCTTCTGGGGTTCCCCAGCCCCCCACCAGGAGTGCCCCCTGCAGATTACAGAATTGACAGGGTGCTTGAGGGAGTAGTCCTGTGCAATTCTACCACCAGTGCAGTGGTGACGCCCTGCCCCTGGTCCCTTAGCCCAGGGAACCCTTGAGGCTGGGCCGGGGGCAGAGGTGAGTCTTGCCCTCCCCTGCCCCCACTTCTAGAGTTCCGCATCCCCTGCCCCCTCACTTTGGAGAATACCCCTAAAAGTCACACTGGGGGGGATGATTGGCCAAACCGACCCCACCATCAGGCCAGAGTTTACCCTGAACCTGATCATCAAGCCTAGGGTTTGTACCCTTAGACTGGATGACTGCCTGGCAAGCCAGGTCTTCCGGGGGACTAATCCTATCCCTCCCCCCCAAGGGAACAATATTTTCCATGTGGTGGCTAAAAGTCTGCATAGTGCAGGTCTCTTGTCCACCTGACAGGGCATGAAACCCCCCAGGCCAGAAGTGATATCCCCAGGGTCATTCCTGGGGAGCGCTGACCTCAGAGCTGACCCCTGACCATCAGGGTTCTCCACTGTGGGACGGACTTGTCCTCTCACCCACTTCTATGGTCTTCCAACCCCTTCAATCTGGAGTGCTAGACACCAGGACTGGCGTGATGCTGGTGACAGCCACCCCCGCAAGTCCTCCTGACACTATGGGGTCCCCCTCAGTAGATTGCCTGCCGGTACAGGCTAGGCTCCCCTCCCTGGTATTGCCTCTTGTAACCCCCCCATGCTCTGGGACTGGGTCTCGGCCAACCTGGGCCTCTGGCCACCCCATTTCCTCTCTCCTGAGACAGGACATGGGACCCTGCGCCCATCCCACTACATAGGGATCTACCTGGGTCAATGCAAACCTCCTCCCTTGGTTGGGGAAAACCTGAGCCACTCCCTTCAGGAGCACCCCCAAATGCCTCTTCAGACTCTCTGGTACTCACCCAGAGGTCTGCCTTCGGTGCAAGCTCCCTTGGGTCAGAGAACTCACACACAACCTGGTGTTGGCATAGCTCTGGAAAACAAGGACTGAACATATGCTCTCCAGCAATCACATCACACAGCCCCTCACATGTGTTAACCAAACTACCCTCCACCTCACCATCCAGTGCCTTGGAAAAGTACCCCCACATCACCCTCCTGAGACTGGGGATACAGTATCTGACTGTGCCTGACACTCAACCCACATTCTTCTGGGGTGTCTCCATACTTCACAACCAGGACTTGAACCTGGGGGAACCCCTCTCCCTGTCACTCTCACCTAGAGCCAGTAGTGTGTCCCTCCCACCATTAGGAATATGACTCCCCATGCCAGTACCCCAATCCACCTCAGGGACCCTACGCACCACTGGAGCTACCTCATAAACCAGAAACTCCTGGTGTAGTCATCACCTCCTTCAAGTTGGGCACCAAGGCGGTCATTCCAACCGCGGCGGGCGGCGGTAGCCGCCCGCCATGCGGTTACCGCCGAATGACCGCACCGCGGTCAAAAGACCGCGGCGGCCATTCTGGCTTTCCCGCTGGGCCGGCGGGCGACCGCCAAAAGGCCGCCCGCTGGCCCAGCGGGAAAGCCCCAGCAACGATGAAGCCGGCTCCGAATGGAGCCGGCGGAGTTGCTGGTGTGCGACGGGTGCAGTGGCACCCGTCCCGATTTTCAGTGTCTGCTTTGCAGTCATTGAAAATCATTATGGGGCCCTGTGAGGGGGCCCCTGCACTGCCCATGCCAGTGGCATGGGCAGTGCAGGGTCCCCCACGGGCCCCACGACACCCGTTCCCGCCATCCTGTTCCTGGCGGCAAGCAGCGCCGCCATGGCGGATTCCTTGGGCCAGGGGTAAACCGGCGGGAAACCGCCGGTTGCCCTTTTCTGACCACGGCTTTACCGCCGCGGTCAGAATGGCCCTGGAAGCACCGCCAGCCTGTTGGCGATGCTTCCGCGGTCCTCGGCCCTGGCGGTCATGGACCGCCAGGGTCGGAATGACCCCCCAAGTCTCTGGGCAGGTGCACTTCTTCCTCAGTACTGGATGTCACACTTTTGCTGCCACTGGACTCAGCCCTCATAGCTTCCAGCTTCAGCTCTCCAAAGCTCAGTTCATGATCTACAAACATTTCTTTTTCCTTGGATAAGGCTCTCTCAGCCTCAGCTCTCTAGAGCTCTTCATTCAGCTCTCTCATCCACTGCTCTTGAGCTAGAAGCGACATCCCTCTCTCTCTGGTTCCCCCTCAGAGCCACGGCCCTCCTCATCAGAGTAGTCCTCGTCCTCAGAGTCATCTGGTATGGTTGCTTCCCAGTGTTTCATCTCATACTGAAACATGGCTGTCTCAAGAACCCACCGTTGGGACCTTCTCTTCACAACCAGCTTCCTTTCCTTGCAGAAAACTTTTAGCTCCCTCACTGGATAGATCTCCAAGTGCCAGAAATTGATTTCCATTCCGTAAAGGCCTCACAGGTGCAACCACAAACCAGAGTTCCAAATATCAACAATACATCCAGGAGGACATCAGAGAGAAAAAAGAGGAAAAAACAGTATGTGGTTGCATAATGATCTGCACTGAAAACAGTAGAGTACACCAATCACTGTATGTCAAGTCCAAAAACAAGTCCTATCCTAACCACTGATCACCAAAGTTAGAAATGGGGTCTCTGGTTGGAAGTCAGTTTGCACTCTGTCCAAGCAGGGACCCTCACTCTAGTCAGGGCACTAGAAATACACACTTAAGATAACCCTGCTCGAACCCTTGGTAGCTTGGCACAAGCCATCAGGCTTATCTCAAAGGTAATGTGTAAAGTATTTGTACCAAGACACACAGTAATTCAGTGAAAACACTACAAAATAGACACCAAACCAGTTTATAAAATAGCCAATATTTATCTAAATCAAACGAGACCAAAACAACAAAAATCCAAAATACACAAGTAAAGTTACGAATTTATAAATTAAAAAGTATCACTCCATTGAAAACAATGGATGTGTTGATGTTACACAAAGTACCAGGTTTGCGTAAAAAATAAAGCAGCATGGGTGAGCGTGCATCGGAAAAGTTTGCCGATGAATCGATTCCTTACTCACAAGTGAGGCCCGTGAGTCGTTTCTTCTCCGGTCGGGTAGGCGACTGTAGGAAGCTGGCTCTGTATATACTATATCAAAATGAGATATGGTGTGCATAGAGTCCAGGGGTTCCCAGAGGCTAAAGTAGAGAATACTAATGCTCTCTTTTGTGGTAGTGTGGTTGTGCAGTTAGGCTTATCAGAGGGTAGTGCAAAGCATTTGTTGTACACACACACACACACACACACACACAGACAATAGAAGAAACAGACACTCAAGGACTTAACTCCAGACCAATGGTTTTTATATAGCAAAAATATATTTTCTTAATATATTTTTAGAACCACAAGATTCAAGTTACAGGTAAGTACTTCAATAGATTTGTATTTCACACATGTATCAACAGTACTTTCTTTGAAATTGAATAGACATACAGTTTTTGAATTATTGGCAATAATCTGTTTTAAAAATGGACACATTGCAATTTTCAGCAACAGGTCCTGGGAGAAGAAATGTTAGTTCCATTTGCAGGTAAGTACGACACTTACAGCTTCAGTCTCCGGGTTTTAGAAAGTCCACCGATTCGGGATTCAAGTTAACCCCAAACACCCACCACCAGCAACACGGAGCCGGCTGGGTGCAGAGGTCAAAGATGAGCAAATTTAACGTGGACTCCTATGGAGACAGGGCTACTCGGAATCAGGCCTGCCTGCTGGTAAGTACCCGCAGCTCGGAGGGCAGACCAGGGGGGATTAGAGGAGCACTGGGAGGGCCACAAGTAGACACCAAACACACACTCTCAGCGGCACAGGGGCGGCCGGATGCAGGGTGCAAACAGGACATCTGGCTTCTAATGCTGGTCTATGAGAGGACCCCGGAGGTCACTCAGAGGCTGCAGGCGAGGTCCAGGGGTAGTCTCGGGCAGCCCACAGGCTGGACAGGTAGGAGGGCCACCTGCTGAATGTTTCTGCACCAGAAGTTGGGTTCTCCAAGTTCTGGGGGCTGCGGGTGCAGTGTGTCTTTAGGCATCTGATATCTTCGTCCGGAGCTTCCCAGTCAGGGGGATACTCAGGATTCGCTCTGCAGGCGTCATCATGGAGGGGTGGAGAGGTCAACCCAGGGAGGGCACTGGCACGCAATCGCCTGGGGATCCTTTCTAGCTGGGTGGACCCCCTGGACATGGGCTGTGACGTCGGGTACAGTGTGGTCAGGACTCACGCATTCAGGGTGAAGCTGGAGTCCTTGGTTGTTGGTTTTTCTTGGACAGGGCCGCTGTCCTCTGGAGTTCTTGGTCCTTTTGGGTGCATGGCAGTCCTCTGGAGCTTGGCAGAGGTAGCTGGTCCCGCTGGATGTGTGGCTGTTCTTTTGCAGGTTCTTTGAAGCAGGATACAGGCTGGTAGGGCAGGGGCCAAACTAGTTGTCGTCTTCCTTCTTCTCTTCTGGGGGTTTCATCTAAGCAGTCCTTCTTCTTCTTCTTGTCAGGCTGCCAGCAATCTGGTGAGCTGGGTTCAGGGAGGCCCTTAAATCCTAGATTTAGGGGCGTTTTAGGGGTCACAAGGCAGTAGCGAATGGCTAATGCCCCTGATGGTGGCTACACCCACCTTGTGTCCATTCCCTTTGGGGAGGGGGGCACAAGCCTAATCCTATTGGTCTCTGTTCTCCAAACCAAGATGGAGGATTCTGCAGGAAGGGGGTCACCTCAGCTCTGGACACCTTAGGGATGGTCATGGCTGGAGTGGTCACTCCTCCCTGTTTTCCCTAATTTTTCCCGCCGGACTTGGTGCCAAAAGTGGGGCTTTGTCCGGGGGCAGCTGGAGTGCTAGCTGGAGTACCCTGGGGTACTGTAATCCAAGGTTTGAGCCTTTGAGGCTCACTGCCAGGTGTTACATTTCCTGTAGGGGGAAGGTGTGAAGCACCTCCACCCAGGACAGGCTTTATTTCTTACCACCGAGAGCACAAAGGCTCTCACCCGATGAGGTCAGAAACTTGTCTGAAAGTGGCAGGCTGGCACAGACCGGTAAGCCCTACACTAGCAGTTTGGCTAACATACAGGGGGTATCTCTAAGATGCCCTCTGTGTGCATTTTCCAATAAATCCCACACTGGCATTAGTGGCGGTTTATTGTGCTGAGACGTTTAATACCAAACTTCCCACACTTCAGTGAAGCCATTTTGGAGCTGTGGAGTTCGTAATGACAAACTCCCAGCCCATATACTCAGTATGGCCACACTGCACTTACAATGTCTAAGAATGGACTTAGACAGTGTGGAGGCATAATGCTCATGCAACTATGCCCTCATCTGTGGTATAGGGCACCTTGCTTCCGGGCTGTAAGGCCTGCTAGAGGGGTGACTTACCTATGCCACAGACAGTGGGTTGTCGGCATGGCACCTTGAGAGGTGTGCCATGTCAAATTTGTATTTTTCTCCCCACCAACACACACAAGCTGCAATGGCAGTGTGCATGTGCTTGGTGAGGGTTCCCCCAGGGTGGCATAATACATGCTGCAGCCCTTGGGGACCTTTCCTGGTCACAGGGGCCTTGGTACCATGGGTACCTTTTACAAGGGACTTAACTGGGCCAGGGATGTGCCAATTGTGGAAACAATGGTATCGTTTTGGGAAAGAACACTGTGGCTGGGGCCTGGCTAGCAGGTTCCCAGCACACTCTCAGTCAAATCAGCATCAATGTCAGGCAGAAAGCGGGGCAGCAACCATGCCAAATGGGGCACTTTCCTACAGGGGTACTAACAGTCACATGTGATGGACCCTTGTGGGAACTGAGATTCTTCATTTTCATGCAAGACCTAGACGGAGACCTGAGGGCGGAGGTCTTGCACTCTTTGAACTTGCCACACTCAAGAACTACTCTGTAGGTCCCCTGCAGAATTTGATTGGTTATATAACTGTTTGGATGAAGGGAGACATGCTGCGTTCCTGGGGAGGGAGAGTTGGAATACAGTCAGGTTTAGTTACAGATTGGGCCTAGAGAGTGGCAGCCATTCCTTCAATGCACACACACGCCTCAATGGATACCCTGCCCCACACTCACCCTTAAGGAAGCAGGGTGCTCCTCAATCACCAACATCATCAATGACAGCCCAGATACCCTATAGATTCCTTTTGTGGAATATCAGGAGTATGCATTCCATGTCTAAAAGATATAAAGTGTTGGCCTATCTCAATAGGAGGCGCATACAATTTGCACTCCTCCAAGAAACCCATCAAACGGAGCAAGAGGCTGCAACGCCGGACAGGGGAGTCCTCATTTGGGTAAGAGCAGGGGTACCATTCCAGTTAACTCAGCAGTTGATCAACCCTGCAGACCGTTTTGTCATCATAGAGGGCAGACTGGGGGGAAGGGACATCGTCTTAACATTTATTCCCCCCAGTCAGACCAGCGATCTCTTCTGGTAGGACTCTCGCATACACTAGTGCCGTTCATTACTTAAGCAGTCATAATTGGGGGGTACTTCAATTGCATATTAATCCTCACCTAGACAGATTGCACCCACCCTTACCGGACTCACCTGCCATTAGTTTAGATAAGGCATTCTTAGACTGGCAAACTCAGTGGGGGATGGTGGACGCATGGAGAGAACAACATCCTGAGTTTGTGAATACTCCTACTTCTCAGGCTTACACAAATTGCACGTCAGATTGGATGCTTTCTTATACACCCTGGATGTACACAGTCAGGTTCAGTACTCTGAATACTTGACAAGGACAATTTCCGATCACAATCCTCCTGACCCTAACCTGGCATCGACCCCCAACCCAGAATCCCTAGTGGAGGCTGAAGCCAGAATCCCTGAAGGACCAGGCATTCAGAGAGAGCATAAGGGCACAAATAATAGCAATATTTTCTAGAGAACATGGCCACTGCCTCTTTATTACGATGGGAATGGGACACATTAAGACAGTTTTATGAGGCTACTGCATAGCCTCATCTATGGGAATTTGACAGACCTTGCTGGCTGAGATCCTAACAGCAGAATTGACTTTGCAGGATCTCGAGAAACTCTGCCCTAATAATGGCGAGCTCCACCAGCCTCTCTCGGAGCAAAGGGAAGAGGTAGCAGTTCGCGTTGAGAGACTGCGTTGTTTTGACTACTAGGGTTATATGGAACGGACGCATGCCGTACGTGACCACTCGGGCTCGCTCCTGGCTTGGTTGGCAAACCTGGCAAAGCAGAAGTCTCCCATCCTGGAGTTGGAGAGGGAAGGTAGTAGCCACAAATACACTCAGGAGAGTATCAATGGCTGTTTTAACCAGTATTATTCAGAGCTGTATAAAAGCTCGGTCCAACACGACACACAACGGGTTCATACGTACATGTCCGGGCTGCCGATGTGAAGCTTGACCCCAGTAGGGGCGAACTGGGAAGGAAGATCACAACGTAGAAGATTAGGGTGGCCACTAAAGGGCTAGTGAAGAGTACGATCCCAGGGATGGATGACCTGCGGACCAAATTCTATGCCACCTATTCGGAAGTTCTAACCCCGAAGTTGGAAGCCCTAATCAATGCAACCAGAACATCGGAAACCTTGTCATCCTCCAAAACGGAGGAAATAGTAGTACCGCTGCTGAAGCCTGGGAAAACAGCATATGACCGGACAGCCTATATGCCTCTGTCCGTGCTGAATGTGAACTACAAAACACTAAGCAAGATTGTAGCAACTAGGCTCCTCCCACACATGTCCATGGCAATCAGGCTGGATTTATCCCTACTCACAATACAGCTCTTACTACCAGGTGGTTGTTGATGTTTATGGAAGAGAGCGATTATGACCCGACAATGGCAACGGTGGTCACAGTAGACACAGAGAACGCCTTGGACAGCCTGGAGTGGGAATTTCTCTATGCAGTACTGCACCATGTGAAACTTGGACAGGGCTTCCATAAATGGGTCAGGCTACTTTACACCAATCCCAAGGCACGGGTCCAGATAGGCCACACGATTTCTGACAGCTACATAGTGGAGAGGACCACCCATCCGGGGTGCCCTTTATCTCCTTTGCTTTTTGCCTTGGCTATGAAGCCTCTAGCGGCTGAGACGTGCACCGGGAATAATTATAGAGGCATCAGAGCTAGAGACCACTGGCACAGAATTGCCTTATATGCAGACGACTTTTTGATATTTCTCCAAGATGCGCAGGGAGACCTGGACAGAGCTAGAGCAATGCTGGAGGGCTTCGGCACCCTCTCCAGCCTCCAGGTAAACTGGCAGAAGTGACGGATATTACCCCTGGCTGCTTGAGGTCGCCCCCCTGAGGACACTCGCCAGCTCGAATGATGAGTCTTACCTGCTTGCCTTACCTGGGGGGTCAAGATATATCATGACCGCTCTGATCTCCTGGAAGGAAACATCGGCGCAGCAATCAGACCCTTGCGCTCCTGCATAGAATTCTTGAGGACACTGCCGCTGTCAGTGATGGGCAGAACTGCCTTGCTAAAGATGTTGGCACTCCCGCGGCTCCTGTATTATTTTAGGACGCTCTCAGTTTGGATCCCCCGGGCGGCGTTTAGGGACCTTGACACCTTAACTATTATCTTCATTTGGGAATCAGGGTAGCCCTCGCAGCACTGAAATGTCCAACATTAGAAGATGGGCTAGCGGTGCCTGACTTTGAATCGTATTATCCTGGCAGTGCAACTCCAGTGGTTAGTTCGCTGTCTGGCATGTAGGGGCATTCCAAAGCGACAGGTGAGACCTTTTGTACTAACAAACAAGGACTCCTGCAGATCCTTCTCCAGGTGAAGCGCCCATTACCATCTCACCCAACTGATCTTAGGGTGGTAGTACAGTGTTGGAAGCAGTGTCTGAGAAAGACACATACCTAGGTTTCGTATTCACCAGATTTCCCTCTTACTGTGCTAATGGAGCTTCCTCATGGTGGGAATTGGTGGGCCTTCGAAGACTGGGTGGCCGCAGGGGCAACTTCAGTAAGCGATCTCTACAGTAGGGGAGAGCTTCTTCGTTTCAAGGAATTCCGGAAGGAATTTGACCTACCCCAGGGGCATTTCTTACTATACACATCGCAAACTGCCGCAATTAGACAACATTGGTGCAATGGCACAGTAGAGCCTTCCCCCCATACCTGCTGCCACGAAATAGCTCCATCCTCAGGGGGGTTCAAGACAGTGACATACATGCCTGTACAGAGCTATAGGAGCAGAGGTATATCGCCCACTGGAAACTTTCAGAAACAGATGGGGAGACGACCTGGGGAACCCACTAGACAAGAAGGACTGGGATAAAATAGCATACAGAATCCTCAAAGTTTCCAGAAACGTACGCTTAAAACTCATACATTTCTATATAATGCATTGAGCGTACTTAACCCTGGAGTGTGTCCATAAGTACCTTCTAGCAGTCGAGGCGGCATGGCCACGATGTGGAGAACTGAACACTGCACAATTGCATTTGCTGTGGTCATGTCTGCAGCTGGACGAATTTTGGAGGGAGATGACCAGGGTGCTCACGATTATAACAGAAAAAGAAATTCCTCGCACACCGGGCCACTGCCTATTGAGTTGGTTTCCCCACACAGCTAAGACCAAAATGACCAGCAAGTTCCAAGACCTAGCCTTTGTTTTAGCAAAAAGGAGGAGCACCAGAAGCTGGGAACCCCCTAAGGGTCCTAGAATACATTAATGGTGCAGAGAATTAGAAAAATGGCTGGCCTGCGAGGGAAGGCTCGTTCGACGCAAGGCTGACCAAGACATTGGTACAAGGGAGGCGGAGCAAGCTTGGGAAGCTCTGGTAGATGTGTTGAACTACACAGACACTCCCTTAGAGGCTTCCTCCCAGACTGGGGTACCAGCTTAGGCACAAACACAAACACAAACCCATGCTAACCGGGCATGACCCTATAGAAGCAGTCAGGGTAAAATGGGTTTTCATCCACTACATAAGATTTTACCTAGAGATAGGGGGTGCTCGAGAAACGAGGCATAAACTCCTAAAGAACCATTTCAAGGGTTGCGACTCTGGGGAAGGGGGATAGGGGACTCAGGCCTAGATTGTTTAACTGTAGTTTTTCTCATATGCTGAGCAGCAATGTTTCTGATACTTGCTAGTTTTTAATACCATCAATGATATTTTGTATGAAAGTGAAATGCCTGCTCATGCTGCATAAAGTCAATAAAGTTTGTTTAAACGGAAATAATAATTACTTGCTGGATGCAGGAAATAGAGCAATGGATGTTCTGTCCTTAAGTTTACAGAATGTAGGGTACTCCTGTAAGAGGGAGAATGCCGACATCTACATAACACCAACCTAACTTTCCACAGGAGCTATACAGTTTTTTCAACAGAGGGATAGTGCCTCCTGCTGGACGATTAAACCAGATGACCAAGATAACAATTTCCAAAGCAACCAAAGATGAATAGCTGTGAACGTTTACATGGTCATCTAAGATACGTGAACTCTAACGTGCAGGAGATTAAGGCTTGGTGAGCATGTCTTCTGCATCTAAAAGGTTGGAATCATGTTGCTTCCATGAGCATTAAAGAAAGTTGGAATTAACAGGAGTACTCTGGAATACTCGGATATAAACTGAATACCGATGGATTTGTGTCTGGGAGGCTGTGGGGCTTGGGTCGTTGCTGAATGGAAAATCCGTGCGGTTGGGGCAGAGCAGGGCTGAGCCTGCACGCCAAAAATCATGCCATGGAGCACTGGGTAAACTGGTTGATCATGAGTTAAATATCGGAGTGCATTCTATCACTCTAGCAATATGACTTTGCATTGTGCAACACGTGTTCAGTCTGCTCTGTTAGTTGTATGTTGTTTTTATTTCATGCATGAGCTTGTTGCAATCCGCATATCGAAGAATATGCACAGTGTTTGATAGGTATGCAGAGTACTTACTAGTATGTTGAGTTGAATATTTGTGTGATGCTTAAAGGAGAATGATGATGTGAGACCAGTGTTAAACGGTTAAGTGTGTGAGAAGTGTTTTGTCTAATGTTTCCTTTTGGGTGTAGGACTTGGGGACAGAGACGCAAAACTTGTATGCAGTTGCCAACACAGCTATTCCCAAAGCCACATGGTTTGTGACCACAAAGTGACATTTTGCTTTGCACTAAAACATTTTTTGTGTCGGAAAAGCATTTCAGATTTCCAAAATTGGTTCACTGTCCCAGTCTGAAGCGCAATTAGAAAAGGGTGTAAAATTAACATCTTCTGCTAATTTCGATTAAGAATGGTATCAATGGTCTGCAAGCACAACTGTGACTGCAAACCATTGAAAAGTGACCTACTTCCAAAGGCGTGGCAATGGATTTGAAATGGGTACGTTATCCCTGTTGGACAGCTTCCCCTTTAGGAATCGTGTTAAGTGAGCACTGTACAAGGACTGCTGTATGTTCCCTCAATATTTTCCCAAAATGGACTTTAAAAAAACCCAAAAACATTGGTCCCTTTAAAGTACATAGGTTGGTTTTAAAAAGGTTTTCCCATTTGTGAATGCAAACACAGAAATGGTGGTCTACTGTTGCTTGCAGGCCACCATTCCAGTGTTTTTAGCCACTGACCGGGGTCACAGATATCAACGATTCATCAGGCAAGTCATTCTGCATCCCAGTGCGACTGCACTTTTTGCAATGTGACCAACTGTTACATAGGTTGCATTGAAAAAATGAGGCATGGTCATGAAACGTCGATGCACAATTTACAATGTTTTTACAACCAATCTTTTTGTACACCTGGCTTCATATATCACAATGACCTGTCACCCCTATATCACAGCATTGTGTCACCGCTAGCTGGAGCTAGGGATATGAGCAAGTTCATCTAATAGCGCCAGGAGGCTAACACGGTACTTAGGGGACGAGTTATTCTAGCTGAGCCTCGAAGCCCGAGGTCTACATCCGATTTCAACGCACTGATGGGGAGGCCATCATAGTACTGCGGCATGAACTAGCTATCCCATAAACAGCATCCACATGGCAGCGCACAGAGATGACAAACAGCCGCCTTCACACAGCAACGACAAAAATCATAAAAAACAAATATGCGCAGCATGTGCCAGTGGGAGCGGGGATGTCTCTCGGGCAGATAAATAGTGGTAAAGGATGGATTTATTTCACCGCACAGTTAGATCGCACTGCACGCCCTCATGAACTCCGTCCGGCTCGCGCGGAGCAGCAATAACTTCCTGTGAAAGGAACACACACGGAAGCATTTTAAAAATGTACTCGCTATTCACCGCCAATCTATGGCAGCTGAGTTCATAAATAACTTTATTTCCAGGCTGGCGGCGCAAAACCATAGAAATGCAAAGTAGCCAAAATATACATAGGCAATAACTATGTGCTTTCCCCTGAGGAAGAAGTAGCGCGCGCTGATGCCAGATGCTTGGAAACGACTAGTCCCTGCAGCCTAATATGAGCTTTTTGTTAAATAAATAGCCGCTGTGTGCAAACCATGTGGGAGTGATGTGCGTGTTTTCTTGTTCTGCGGTTCTTATATTTCTTAAATAAAGCCCACAAAGGGATACACACGGTGGAAAATAGTGTCGTCAAACACCCGCGAGGAAAGTTCTCGTATGCCCAAGAAAAGTACGGCATTCCATTTACCTATCAGCACATAACAGACAAAGACAGCCGCCATAAGCGCAAAAACAGAGCCGGAGACAAGGCTGCGTTGGACTGCGAGTGCAACAACATGGAAGTGAAAGCACTTCAGTGCACCAGTGTCCACAGACGATGAGGAGGGGGTCTGGGGTGCCCCCGCCAGAAGCAGCCGATATCAGAATGAACAGAGTGGAAGCAGGTGATGGCATTAGATGGACACTTGCTAAAAGGCGTAGGCCTTATGGTGCCTCTTGAACTGTAAGAAACGCTCTCACCTTGAAGCGAGAAGTCAGACAGAAGGGTCTCATAACTGACAAGAGACTGCCTTTGGAGTGGTTAATCACGAAGTTTGGCAACATGAGTCGGAAACATTGTCTGTCTGATTTTCGTACAAAATTCATTTTACAGCACCATTTCCCGAATATACCGATTAAAAAGCCATAGTCTTTATATGGCATTTTGCAGGGAAACTCAATAAACAAGTCAAGGCTTCAGGCTCTGGCGCAGTAACTAGGGGCATTATTTATCCACAGTAATAAATCATGCACTGGCCCATATGAAATATGCGAGCTCCCCCAAGGATGGGGCAAGGATTTATCGATACAACATGCATTTTTTCATTTGATACTCTACACAACCCTTTTGCCTCTATTCACCACCAGAAGGGCAGTATTTGTAGCTTTCTCAGAAGGCGGTTGCCTTGCCAAGGAGGGCTGGAGTTAAGTGCTAATGTGGGCAGAACGTTAGGACCACAGTGCATTTGTGCTGTAAACATTTGTACCAAGTAGCAGGACACACATTCTAAAATGCTGTCTAGGGAGTATGGGGTAAGAAAATTTGGGGATAGGGATCACATCATGTAGATGGGGTAGGTCTTTGCCCAATAATATTCCTAAGTATTTGACTTCTGAGTCAGGGATCCTTTTTTGGCCCACAATGTAATGCTGGGTAATCAATGACAGGTTTGCCTATAATCATTAATCTACATGAGATTATGTGTTGTTAGTGTTGACACGTATATTGTATATTCTGTCCTTGTACCTGGTCAGAAAATAGGCTTTTCCCCAACATCTGAATTCCTTCAGGGGATCAGCTGCCAGAAGAAAGGATGGTGAGAAGGTTCCCGCTGACAGACTCTGTCATGATAGCTACAGCGGAGTCTACGTGTTACAGGACTGTAATGAACTGCCTCTTTTTGCATGATCACCCCCCAAAGTTTTGGACTGATGCTGCTGGTTTGTCAACTCTGAGAGTGCACTGTGGCCTGCTAACCAGACCTCAGTGCCATTGCTCTGACCCTTAGGTTAACTTATAAATCCCTAGTATATAGCATTAGGGGTACCCAGAGCCTGTAAATTAAAGTGTCCTTCATGGACTGCAGCACTTATTGTGCCACCAGGAGTGTGTCAAAGCAAGACTCCCTGCCTGCCATTGCTGGCTCATAGGGTCGATTTATTGAGGACTTCTTAATTGACAGATATGCCTACAAAGCTTTATTCTGGTGGTTTGTACCATTAGAACCCTCCTGCTGCGCTACTCACTGAGTAATTAGTTTGCTTAAGCATGGAATTACTTCACAGCTTCATGGCACATAACCTTGCATTGGTGTACCCACAGAACAAAAAGTGACTGGTTTGTGTAAGCACCGATTGGGCTCGCAATTTTTGTGGCACCGGTGACTACATTTGTCTTGAATGCTTACTGTTCTAGGACACATTCAGTGATTTACTAGATTGAATTATCATCCTGATCCGAGTGTTGGTACAGCATGAGACCCTGCATGACCAATCTATCCCGCATGTGATGCATGGTGTGGCAGCAAATTTATATTATATTTTTGACATGTGGTAATATCTAATCTATTCATTTTTTAATTTTTTTTCTCTCTTAACCTTTTTTCTTTTCTCCTTTTTTCTTACTGGGCTTTTAACAGGTCTTTGTTATATAGTCAGTGACTACTTATGTGCATCTCAGTCATAATTTTTATATCCTGATGATGATCCCAATGATCAAATAAGGGATCAAAACGTCGTCATTCAGTACTTGGACTCTGTACAATAATATGGCCCTCATTACAACCCTGGCGGTAAATCCCGCTGTGGCGGAAATCCGCTACAAGTATTGTAGGAGGCTGGCCTGGCTTGTAGTGGGTACCAAGGGGTACTTACACCTTGCACCAGGTCCAGGTATCCCTTATTAGTGTAGAGGGGTGTCTAGCAGCTTAGGCTGATAGAAAAGGTAGCTTAGCAGAGCAGCTTAGGCTGAACTAGGAGACGAGTGAAGCTCCTACAGTACCACTAGTGTCATATGCACAATATTATAAGAAAACACAATATACTAAAAATAAAGGTACTCTATTTTTATGACAATATGCCAAAAGTATCTCAGTGAGTACCCTCAGTATGAGGATAGCAAATATACACAAGATATATGTACACAATACCAAAATATGCAGTAATAGCAATAGAATACAGTGCAAACAATGTATAGTCACAATAGAATGCAATGGGAGCACATATTGATAGGGGCAACACAAACCATATACTCTAGAAGTGGAATGCGAACCACGAATGGACCCCAAACATATGTGAGCTCGTAGAGGGTCGCTGGGACTGTAAGAAAACAGTGAGGGTTAGAAAAATAGCCCACCCCAAGACCCTGAAAAGTGGGTGCAAAGTGCACCTAAGTTCCCCAAAGAGCACAGAAGTCGTGATAGGGGAATTCTGCAAGGAAGACCAACACCAGCAAAGCAACAACAATGGATTTCCAGACGAGAGTACCTGTGGAACAAGGGGACCAAGTCCAAGAGTCACGATCAAGTCGGGAGTGGGCAGATGCCCAGGAAATCCCAGCTGTGGGTGCAAAGAAGCTGCCACCGGATGGTAGAAGCTGTGGATTCTGCAAGAACGACAAGGGCTAGAAACTTCCCCTTTGGAGGATGGATGTCCCACGTCGTGAAGAGTCGTGCAGAGGTGTTTCCGTGCAGAAAGACCACAAACAAGCCTTGCTAGCTGCAAGGGTCGCGGTTAGGGTTTTTGGATGCTGCTGTGGCCCAGGAGGGACCAGGATGTCGCCAATTGCGTGAGGAGACAGAGGGGGCGCCCAGCAAGACAAGGAGCCCACTCAGAAACAGGCAGCACCTGCAGAAGTGCCGGAACAGGCACTACGAAGTGGAGTGAACCGGAGCTCACCCGAAGTCACAAAGGAAGGTCCCACGTCACCGGAGGACAACTCAGGAGGTCGTGCACTGCAGATTAGAGTGTCGGGGACCCAGGCTTGGCTGTGCACAAAGGAAATCCTGGAAGAGTGCACAGGAGCCGGAGCAGCTGCAAATCACGCGGTTCCCAGCAATGCAGTCTAGCGTGGGGAGGCAAGGACTTACCTCCACCAAACTTGGACTGAAGAGTCACTGGTCTGTGGGAGTCACTTGGACAGAGTTGCTGAGTTCAACGGACCTCGCTCGTCGTGCTGAGAGGAGACCCAGAGGACCGGTGATGCAGTTCTTTGGTGCCTGCAGTTGCAGGGGGAAGATTCCGTCGACCCACGGGAGATTTCTTCGTAGCTTCTAGTGCAGAGAGGAGGCAGACTACCCCCACAGCATGCACCACCAGGAAAACAGTCGAGAAGGTGGCAGGATCAGCGTTACAAGGTCGCAGTAGTCGTCTTTGCTACTTTGTTGCAGTTTTGCAGGCTTCCAGCGCAGTCAGCAGTCGATTCCTTGGCAGAAGGTGAAGAGAGAGATGCAGAGGAACTCTGATGAGCTCTTGCATTCGTTATCTAAAGAATTCCCCAAAGTAGAGACCCTAAATAGCCAGAAAAGGAGGTTTGCCTACCTAGGTGAGAGGATAGGCTAGCAGCACAGGTAAGAGCCTACCAGAAGGAGTCTCTGACGTCACCTGCTGGCCCTGGCCACTCAGAGCAGTCCAGTGTGCCAGCAGCACCTCTGTTTCCAAGATGGCAGAGGTCTGGAGCACACTGGAGGAGCTCTGGGCACCTCCCAAGGGAGTGGTCACTCCCCTTCCCTTTGTCCAGTTTCGCGCCAGAGCAGGGCTGGGGGATCCCTGAACCGGTGTAGACTGGCTTATGCAGAAATGGGCACCATCTGTGCCCATGAAAGCATTTCCAGAGGCTGGGGGAGGCTACTCCTCCTCTGCCTTAACACCTTTTTCCAAAGGGAGAGGGTGTAACACCCTCTCTCTGAGGAAGTCCTTTGTTCTGCCTTCCTGGGCCAAGCCTGGCTGGACCCCAGGAGGGCAGAAACCTGTCTGAGGGGTTGGCAGCAACTGCAGCTGCAGTGAAACCCCTGAAAAGGCAGTTTGGCAGTACCCGGGTCTGTGCTAGAGACCCGGGGAATCATGGGATTGTCTCCCCAATGCCAGCATGGTTGGGGTGGCAATTCCATGATCTTAGACATGTTACATGGCCATGTTCGGAGTTACCATTGTGAAGCTACACATAGGTAGTGACCTATGTGTAGTGCACGCGTGTAATGGTGTCCCCGCACTCACAAAGTCTGGGGAATTGGCCCTGAACAATGTGGGGGCACCTTGGCTAGTGCCAGGGTGCCCACACACTAAGTAACTTAGCACCCAACCTTTACCAGGTTAAGGTTAGACATATAGGTGACTTATAAGTTACTTAAGTGCAGTGTAAAATGGCTGTGAAATAACGTGGACGTTATTTCACGTTATTTCACTCAGGCTGCAGTGGCAGGCCTGTGTAAGAATTGTCAGAGCTCCCTATGGGTGGTAAAAGAAATGCTGCAGCCCATAGGGATCTCCTGGAACCCCTATACCCTGGGTACCTTAGTACCATATACTAGGGAATTATAAGGGTGTTCCAGTATGCCAATGTAAATTGGTAAAATTGGTCACTAGCCTGTTAGTGACAATTTGGAAAGAAATGAGAGAGCATAACCACTGAGGTTCTGATTAACAGAGCCTCAGTGAGACAGTTAGTCATAACACAGGTAACACATACAGGGCACACTTATGAGCACTGGGGCCCTGGCTGGCAGGGTCCCAGTGACACATACAACTAAAACAACATATATACAGTGAAATATGGGGGTAACATGCCAGGCAAGATGGTACTTCCCTACACAACCCCCCCCCCCCCAAACGAAGGACAATAAGACTAGCCATGACCTGATGAGTCTTCATTGTCTAAGTGGAAATATTTGGAGAG
This sequence comes from Pleurodeles waltl, assembly GCF_031143425.1. NCBI lineage: Eukaryota > Metazoa > Chordata > Amphibia > Caudata > Salamandridae > Pleurodeles > Pleurodeles waltl. The sequence continues at coordinate 625,349,362 of NC_090440.1, forward strand.
TCCATCTGCATTGGAGTGGGTACTCCCAGGTCTGTGTTCCACTGTATAGTCCATCCCCTATAGAGATATGGATCACCTCAATAATTTAGGGTTTTCACCTTTCATTTGTTTTAGCCAAAGTAGAGGTGTGTGGTTTGTCTGAACAATGAAGTGAGTGCCAAACAGGTATGGCCTCAACTTCTTCAGTGCCCAGACCACAGCAAAGGCCTCCCTCTCTATGGCAGACCAACGCTTTTCTCTAGGGGTCAACCTCCTGCTAATAAAAGCAACAGGTTGATCCTGGCCCTCAGAATTTAGTTGTGATAAGACTGCCCCTACCCCTAATTCAGATGCATCAGTTTGGACAATGAATTATTTGGAGTAACAGGGGCTTTTCAGGACAGGTGCAGAGCACATGGCCTGCTTCAGCTCCTCAAAAGCTTTCTGACAGCTAGCTGTCCACAATACCTTTTTAGGCATTTTCTTAGATGTGAGGTCATTAAGAGGGGCTGCAATGGAGCCATAGTTTTTGATGAACCTCCTGTAATACCCAGTAAGGCCTAAGAAGGCTCTCACCTGGGTCTGAGTTGTAGGGGGAACCCAATCTTTAATAGTTTGGATTTTCCCCTGAAGTGGTGCAATCTGTTCTCCACCTACAAGGTGTCCCAGATAAACCACTTTGCCCTGCCCTATCTGGCACTTTGAAACCTTGATAGTGAGGCCTGCCTTTTGCAGGGCCTCCAAAACTTTCCATAGGTGGACCAGGTGATCATCCCAGCTGGAGCTAAAGACAGCTATATCATCTAGATATGCTGCACTAAAAGCTTCCAGCCCTTGCAGGACTGTGTTCATCAACCTTTGAAAAGTGGCAGGTGCATTTTTCAATCCAAAAGGCATTACTGTGAATTGGTAATGGCCTCCAATGGTTGAAAATGCAGTTTTTTCTTTTGCATCTTCTGATAACTTGATCTGCCAATACCCTGAAGTCAAATCAAAAGTGCTTAGATACTTGGCAGATGCCAGTGTATCTATCAGCTCATCTGCCCTGGGTATAGGGTGAGCATCAGTTTTGGTTACTTGTTTGAGACCTCTATAGTCTACACAAAACCGCATTTCCTTCTTCCCATCTTTGGAATGGGGTTTTGGTACAAGTACCACAGGAGAGGCCCATGGACTTTCAGAGTGCTCAACCACTCCCAGTTCAAGCATTTTCTGCACTTCTTGTTTTATGCAGTCTCTGACATGGTCAGGCTGCCTATAGATCTTACTTTTGACAGGCAAGCTGTCTTCAGTATCTATAGTGTGCTCACACCAAGAAGTGGTGCCTGGCACAGTAGAGAAGAGTTCAGAAAACTGACCCAGGAGATTTATGCAGTGGTCTTTCTGCTCAGCAGTAAAACAATCTGCCAAAACTACACCTTCCACTAGAGCATCTTGCTCTGTGGAAGAGAAGAGATCAGGGAGAGGGTCACTCTCTTCTTCCTGTCCTTCCTCTGTTGCCATGAGCAGGGTGAGATCAGCCCTGTCATAGTAGGGTTTCAGGCGATTGACATGGAGCACTCTAAGGGGACTCCTGGCAGTGCCTAAGTCAACTAAGTAGGTGACTTCACCCTTTTTTTCAATAATAATGTGGGGTCCACTCCATTTGTCTTGGAGTGCTCTTGGGGCCACAGGCTCCAAGACCCACACTTTCTGCCCTGGTTGGTACTGAACCAAAACAGCCTTCTGGTCATGCCATTGCTTTTGGAGCTCTTGGCTAGCCTGAAGGTTTTTACTGGCCTTTTTCATGTACTCAGCCATTCTAGATCTTAGGCCAAGTACATAGTCCACTATGTCTTGCTTAGGAGCTTTTAAAGGTTGTTCCCAACCTTCCTTCACAAGTGTTAGAGGACCTCTCACAGGGTGTCCAAATAGGAGTTCAAAGGGGCTGAAGCCCACTCCTTTTTGGGGTACCTCCCTGTAAGCAAAAATGAGGCAAGGTAACAGGATATCCCATCTCCTGCGGAGTTTTTCAGGGAGTCCCATTATCATTCCTTTGAGAGTTTTATTAAACCTCTCAACCAGTCCATTTGTTTGTGGATGATAGGGTGTTGTGAACTTGTATGTCACACCACATTCCTTCCACATGGCCTTTAAGTAAGCAGACATGAAATTGCTTCCCCTGTCTGATACCACCTCTTTTGGGAAGCCCACCCTGGAAAAGATTCCTAGGAGGGCCTTTGCCAATACAGGAGCTGTAGTGGTCCTTAGAGGAATTGCTTCAGGATATCTGGTGGCATGGTCCACTACCACCAAGATAAACCTATTGCCTGAAGCAGTAGGAGGGTCAAGGGGGCCAACTATGTCAACCCCTACCCTTTCAAAGGGAACCCCAACCACAGGCAGTGGAATAAGGGGTGCCTTTGGAGTGCCACCTGTCTTGCCACTGGCTTGACAGGTTTCACAGGACTTACAAAATTCTTTTGTGTCCTCTGACATTCTAGGCCAATGAAACAAGGGGACAAGCCTGTCCCAAGTTTTCATTTGCCCCAAATGTCCAGCTAAGGGAATGTCGTGGGCTAGAGTTAGGAGGAACTTTCTGTACTCCTGAGGAATCACCAATCTCCTGGCAGTTCCAGGTTTTGGATCCCTTGCTTCAGTGTACAAAAGGTTGTCCTCCCAGTAAACTCTGTGAGAGTCACTGACATCCCCATTTGCTTGTTTGACAGCTTGCTGCCTTAGACCCTCTAGTGTGGGACAGGTATGCTGTGCCACACTCAGCTCCTCCCTGGCAGGCCCCCCTTCACCCAAAAGCTCAGCAGTGTCTGCTTCCAGCTCCTCTGGTGTAGGTTCTGCACAGGGTGGAAATTCTTCTTCCTCAGAAGTTGAATCCACTGTAGAGGGAGGGATAGTAGGTAGTGTTTTACCTTTACTAACCCTAGCTTTAGGGAGCACTTGGTCCATTCTTCCAGGATCCAAGTCACCCTGTCCTTTTTGCTTTTTGGCCTGAGCCCTGGTTAAAGCAAAAATATGCCCTGGAATGCCCAGCATTGCTGCATGGGCCCCCAACCCCACATCTGACCAAGCTGATGTCTCTAAATCATTCCCTAGTAGACAGTCTACAGGTAAATCTGAGGCAACCACAACTTTCTTTGGACCAGTAACCCCCCCCCAGTTGAGATTTACAACAGCCATGGGGTGGCTAAGTGTGTTGTTATGAGCATCGGTTACTTGGTACTGCTGACCAAGTAGGTGTTGTTCAGGGTGGACCAGTTTCTCTATTACCATGGTAACACTGGCACCTGTGTCCCTGTAGGCCTGAACCTCAACACCATTTATTAGGGGAAGTTGCTTGTAATTATCCATATTAAGGGGACAAGCAACCAAGGTGGCCAAATCAATGGCCCCCTCAGAGACTAGCACAGCCTCTGTGGTCTCCCTAACAAGACCAACCCCAACTAAGTTACCAAAAGTGAGCCCAGCTACTCCCTTGGATTGGCTATTAGTAGGTTTGCTCCCACCACCACTGCTATTACTTGGGGCACTAGGTGTAGCAGCAGGGGTTGTAGTGGTAGGAGGCTTGGTGCTTTTCTTTGGACAACTGGGATCTGTTGTCCAATGGCCTTTTATTTTACATAAATAGCACCTTGGTTTCTTTTCTTTGTTTTGAAGAGGATTTGGACCCACCACCCCCACCAGAGTGTTTTTGTGGGCCTGATGAAGACTCATTTTTAGATTTGTCCCCACCCTTGTCAGAAGACTTACCATCCTTCTTCTTGCCATCCTTTGCACCCCCTGTATGAACTTTTCTGTTCACCCTTGTTCTGACCCATTTGTCTGCCTTCTTTCCCAATTCTTGGGGAGAGGTCAGATCTGAGTCTACCAGGTACTGGTGTAACAAATCAGACAAACAATTATTAAGTATATGCTCCCTTAGGATTAGGTTATACAGGCTTTCATAGTCAGAAACTTTACTGCCATGTAACCACCCCTCCAAGACCTTCACTGAATGGTCAACAAAGTCTACCCAGTCTTGTGAAGACTCCTTTTTGGTTTCTATGAACTTCATCCTGTACTGTTCAGTGGTTAAGCCATAACCATCTAGGAGTGCATTCTTAAGAACTGTAAAATTATTGGCATCACTTTCCTTTACAGTAAGGAGCCTATCCCTACCCTTTCAACTGAAAGATAGCCATAGGATAGCAGCCCACTGCCTTTGAGGGACCTCCTGTACAACACAGGCCCTCTCAAGTGCAGCAAACCACTTGTTAATGTCATCCCCCTCCTTGTAAGGGGGAACTATCTTGTGCAGATTCCTAGAATCATGCTCTTTTGCAGGATTACTATTGGGAATACTGCTGCTGCCACCATGGGGTCCTAACCCCAACCTCTGTCTTTGTTATTCTAAGTCTAAAGATTCCCTGTCTAGATCCAGCTGTTGCTGTTTAAGCTTCAGCCTGGACTCTTCCACTCTCAATCTATTGAGTTCCCTTTCTAACATTCTGTATTCAGGGAGGGTGGGTTGGGCATGCCTTGACACAGAAGAATGGTGTGAATGAACAGAGGGAGACCTGTCCCTAACAGATGGCACTCTAACATTCTGGCCTACAGAAGTAACACTCCTACTGTGATGGGAACTCACTTAAGTACCAGCCATGCAAGGTGGCCTGCTAAGGGGCAGGTTGGGAAGGTTTCCTTCTAACCCTTTTCCTAGGGGTGCCCCAGAATCAGAGTGGGAACCATCAGCTAATTTCTCACCAGAAGTGCCAACTAAGGTCTTATCTTGTTCAATGAGCATATTAACTAACAGTTGCCTTGAGGGATTCTTCCCTACCCCTAAACCTCTTTCTACACAGAGACTCCTTGCTTCCTTCCAGCTAAGGTTGTCATAAGCTATACTGGACAGGTCAAGAGTTTGGCCTGTACCAGACATGATAGAAAAGGTTTAAGGGACAGAAAAAGAAAGAAAAAGTTTTTGGACCTTTTAAAGAACAGAAAAAAAACTTTTAAAACTTTTTAAGAACTTTTTGAAAGTTTAGATGTACTTTTCAGCACAAAGTAAAAGAAGTGTGAGAAGGAAAGCAATACTTTTTGGTTAGGTGTACATACACTGAACTTGTTTTGTATATTTTTCTCTTATGAAAAGTACAATGACAAAAGTGGTAAGTAGTTGCAACGTACTTATCCCACCGCTGCACAACCAATGTAGGAGGCTGGCCTGGCTTGTAGTTGGTACCAAGGGGTACTTACACCTTGCACCAGGTCCAGGTATCCCTTATTAGTGTAGAGGGGTGTCTAGCAGCTTAGGCTTATAGAAAAGGTAGCTTAGCAGAGCAGCTTAGGCTGAACTAGGAGACGAGTGAAGCTCCTACAGTACCACTAGTGTCATATGCACAATATGATAAGAAAACACAATACACAGATATACTAAAAATAAAGGTACTCTATTTTTATGACAATATGCCAAAAGTATCTCAGTAAGTACCCTTAGTATGAGGATAGCAAATATACATAAGATATATGTACACAATACCAAAATATGCAGTAATAGCAATAGAAAACAGTGCAAACAATGTATAGTTACAATAGAATGCAATGGGAGCACATAGGGATAGGGGCAACACAAACCATATACTCTAGAAGTGCAATGCGAACCACGAATGGACCCCAAACCTATGTGAGCTCGTAGAGGATCGCTGGAACTGTAAGAAAACAGTGAGGGTTAGAAAAATAGCCCACCCCAAGACCCTGAAAAGTGGGTGCAAAGTGCACCTAAGTTCCCCAAAGAGCACAGAAGTCGTGATAGGGGAATTCTGCAAGGAAGACCAACACCAGCAATGCAACAACAATGGATTTCCAGACGAGAGTACCTGTGGAACAAGAGGACCAAGTCCAAGAGTCACGATCAAGTCGGGAGTGGGCAGATGCCCAGGAAATGTCAGCTGTGGGTGCAAAGAAGCTGCCACCGGATGGTAGAAGCTGTGGATTCTGCAAGAGCGACAAGGGCTAGAAACTTCCCCTTTGGAGGATGGATGTCCCACGTCGTGAAGAGTCGTGCAGAGGTGTTTCCGTGCAGAAAGACCGCAAACAAGCCTTGCTAGCTGCAAGGGTCGCGGTTAGGGTTTTTGGATGCTGCTGTGGCCCAGGAGGGACCAGGATGTCGCCAATTGCGTGAGGAGACAGAGGGGGCACCCAGCAAGACAAGGAGCCCACTCAGAAGCAGGCAGCACCCGCAGAAGTGCCGGAACAGGCACTACAAAGTGGAGTGAACCGGAGCTCACCCGAAGTCACAAAGGAAGGTCCCACGATGCCGGAGGACAACTCAGGAGGTCGTGCACTGCAGGTTAGAGTGCCGGGGACCCAGGCTTGGCTGTGCACAAAGGAAATCCTGGAAGAGTGCACAGGAGCCGGAGCAGCTGCAAATCACGCGGTTCCCAGCAATGCAGTCTAGCGTGGGGAGGCAAGGACTTACCTCCACCAAACTTGGACTGAAGAGTCACTGGACTGTGGGAGTCACTTGGACAGAGTTGCTGAGTTCAAGGGACCTCGCTCGTCGTGCTGAGAGGAGACCCAGAGGACTGGTGATGCAGTTCTTTGGTGCCTGCGGTTGCAGGGGGAAGATTCCGTCGACCCACGGGATATTTCTTCGGAGCTTCTAGTGCAGAGAGGAGGCAGACTACCCCCACAGCATGCACCACCAGGAAAACAGTCGAGAAGGCGGCAGGATCAGCGTTACAAGGTCGCAGTAGTCGTCTTTGCTACTTTGTTGCAGTTTTGCAGGCTTCCAGCGCGGTCAGCAGTCGATTCCTTGGCAGAAGGTGAAGAGAGAGATGCAGAGGAACTCTGATGAGCTCTTGCATTCGTTATCTAAAGAATTCCCCAAAGCAGAGACCCTAAATAGCCAGAAAAGGAGGTTTGGCTACCTAGGTGAGAGGATAGGCTAGCAACACAGGTAAGAGCCTATCAGAAGGAGTCTCTGACGTCAGCTGCTGGCCCTGGCCACTCAGAGCAGTCCAGTGTGCCAGCAGCACCTCTGTTTCCAAGATGGCAGAGGTCTGGAGCACACTGGAGGAGCTCTGGGCACCTCCCAGGGGAGGTGCAGGTCAGGGGAGTGGTCACTCCCCTTCCCTTTGTCCAGTTTCGCGCCAGAGCAGGGCTGGGGGATCCCTGAACCGGTGTAGACTGGCTTATGCAGAAATGGGCACCATCTGTGCCCATGAAAGCATTTCCAGAGGCTGGGGGAGGCTACTCCTCCTCTGCCTTAACACCTTTTTCCAAAGGGAGAGGGTGTAACACCCTCTCTCTGAGGAAGTCCTTTGTTCTGCCTTCCTGGGCCAAGCCTGGCTGGACCCCAGGAGGGCAGAAACCTATCTGAGGGGTTGGCAGCAGCAGCAGCTGCAGTGAAACCCCTGAAAAGGCAGTTTGGCAGTACCCGGGTCTGTGCTAGAGACCCGGGGAATCATGGGATTGTCTCCCCAATACCAGGATGGCATTGGGGGGGCAATTTCATGATCTTAGACATGTTACATGGCCATGTTCGGAGTTACCATTGTGAAGCTAAACATAGGTAGTGACCTTTGTGTAGTGCACGCGTGTAATGGTGTCCCCGCACTCACAAAGTCCGGGGAATTGGCCCTGAACAATGTGGGGGCACCTTGGCTAGTGCCAGGGTGCCCACACACGAAGTAACTTAGCACCCAACCTTTACCAGGTAAAGGTTAGACATATAGGTGACTTATAAGTTACTTAAGTGCAGTGTAAAATGGCTGTGAAATAACGTGGACGTTATTTCACTCAGGCTGCAGTGGCAGGCCTGTGTAAGAATTGTCAGAGCTCCCTATGGGTGGTAAAAGAAATGCTGCAGCCCATAGGGATCTGCTGGAACCCCAATACCCTGGGTGCCTTAGTACCATATACTAGGGAATTATAAGGGTGTTCCAGTATGCCAATGTAAATTGGTAAAATTGGTCACTAGCCTGTTAGTGACAATTTGGAAAGAAATGAGAGAGCATAACCACTGAGGTTCTGATTAGCAGAGCCTCAGTGAGACAGTTAGTCATAACACAGGTAACACATACAGGGCACACTTATGAGCACTTGGGCCCTGGCTGGCAGGGTCCCAGTGACACATACAACTAAAACAACATATATACAGTGAAATATGGGGGTAACATGCCAGGCAAGATGGTACTTTCCTACAAGTATTACGACCCACATCTCGTAATCCGCCACAATACAGACACCCACACAAGTCCACCACACCAAAGGTCAATGATAAACTGGCGATAGCAAAACCTACACCGTCACGCCAACAGAACTATGCCCACACTATCATGACCCATGAATCAACGCGGCGGTCATTCAACCGTGGTAATCCACTGGCTGTACACACCACCGCGCTCAAAATACACACACATTTACAAAACACAACCACATTGGACAATTCAAAATACACACACCTGATACACATACACACACTACACCCATACACTCACACCGCTATAAAACATACACCTGCATTACCCACAACCCCTTACAACAAATTTTTGGGAAGAAGCAGAGAGAGAGAGAATAGCAAACACAACACTAGCATCCAGAGGCACACAACACCATCACTGATACAACATCCACGCACCTGAAAGAACACACACCAACACAACACATCACACAGCACAACAAACATCACCACACACATCACCCACACCACAATATGGCACCTCAAAGACACCCCAGCATCCGGGTAGAGCCACAGCTATTCGGATCACAGGTGCAGCAGACCTCCATTGCTAGGAAGATTGAGCTATGGCGGAGAATTGTACACAGGGTCAAGCAGTGGGACAGCATCCAAGAACACAGGATGACATCAGGAATAGGTGGAACGACCTATGGGGGAAGGTGCGTTCCGTGGTATCCAGACACCAGGTAGCAGTACAGAGGACTGGTGGTGGACCCCCACCTCCTCCCCCACAACTAACATCATGGGAGGAGCAAGTCTTGGCAATAATGCATCCTGAGGGCCTCGCAGAAGTAGCAGGAGGACTGGACTCTGGTAAGTCAAATCTTTACGACTATATCTCCCCCACCCTACCTGCATGCTATCACAAACTCCTAGCCCAACCCTCACACCCATCACCCCAACACCCCACAGATACCCCACTATCACAATTCACACATCCCAAAACCAAGGCCTGCATGTTACACCAATGCAAGGACACCCATCACCAAAGCATGTCCAGTACAGATACTCACCCAGGCCCCAAAATCACCAATCACACAAGGGCAAAGACAATAAGCCAAGCACAGGAGTAGAGGGTAACTCACCCACTGCACAAGATGGCACACAGAGATACAATAACTATGCATTTAAACCCCAACAGGATCCCTACCCAACATCACCGGACAGGGGGTGCCAGTCATATCCAGTCCCCCCCACAGAAGAGGCCCACAGTGACGACAGCAACTCTGTATGCCTCGATCAAGATGACCACCCCGGCCCATCAGGGACCTCTGGACAGTCAGTTCCCCTGCCACTGTCACAAACCACCACAGAACCTCTTCCCTCAAGAAACACCTCCACAGCACCCACCCAGCGGGCCGATCCCTCTGTCCTCAGGACACGTCAATCAGCAGTGTGTCCACTACTACAGGGACCCCAGGCAAACCCACCAACCCAAGACAATTAGGGACCTGGGGTCAGTGGCAGTGGGCACACGGTTCAGGGGACGGAGGCACAGGATAACAGGGAAGCCGGGAGGACTGCTGTGCGACAGGGGGAGGACAGGCTCAGGGAACCCACTTTCCACAAAGCACTCTTAAACATCATGGGAGCATACCCCCATTGCCAGGAGACCATGGGCACGGTACTGGCCAAGTTTCAGGAGACCCAGCGGCTGCAAGAGGAACAGTACCCAGGGATCAGGGAGGACTTGAAGTCCATTAACACCACCCTGGTCACCATTGCAGGGGTGCTGGCAGACATGGCCAACACCATGAGGGGCACAGTGGCACACCAACGGGCCCCTGACACTAGCCTGAACGAAAAAGAGCCCTCCACCTCCGCCCCCGCTAGTGGACAGGAGGTCCCGCCACAGGACCAACAGGTCCCTGAGATCCAGGAACAAGACAGAGAACATTGCCAAGACCCCGCCAGGAAATAAGATTCTCCTGATTGTCACCCTTCTGTCCCACTATGTCACCCTGACAACCTTGAACTGCCATTACTCCACTTCCAATGCCCCATTGGACAATGCACCTGTGATACCAATAGACTGGACTCCACCATGGATATTCCTCCACCACCACCCCCAGCCTATTGCACAGCCCCCTCCACTTATTAGCACAGAAATTAACACCCTTGAATCACATATCAATCTGGAGTCAGTGTGTACTTTCACAAATGTGTTATTACAACCTCTCAGAAAAATAGCAATGTCAATGTTCATTTTCACATACCAATGTTCGACAGTTGTCTGGCAGCAGTAAACATAGCAGAAGGAAGAAAGTGGTAGCCAGATCTGTGAAATGGAAAGCCAAAGTGAACTGTCAGGGTCCATACACAGAGGTAAAAAGGCAGAATCATGCAATGTCCTACAGTAGTATGATATGAGAGGAGCAGTGCCAGTCTCTCACCTGTGTCTCACTGGAAGTAGTGCATGATGATGTTGTTTCGGTTGTCTATATCTTCTTCTTCTGCCTCCTCGTCTTCACTATTCACAGGCTCCACAGCTGCCACAAGACCAACATCAGGCCCATCCTCCTGCAGAAAAGGCACCTGGCGTTGCAATGCCAGGTTGTGCAACATACAGCATGCCACAATGATCTGGCACACCTTTTTTGGTGAGTAGTATAGGGAGCCACCTGTCAGATGGAGGCACTGGAACCTGGCCTTCAGGAGGCCGAGAGTCCGCTCTATTATCCTCCTAGTTCGCCCATGTGCCTCATTGTAGCGTTCCTCTGCCCTTGTCCTGGGATTCCTCACTGAGGTCAATAGCCATGACAGGTTGGGGTAACCAGAGTCACCTGCAAATATCGAGGGATAACTGTTAGACACACACCTACCCTTAGGGACTCGCCCATACCCAGACACCTATGTAAACTGTGTTGGGACCTTGGGCTCACCTATTAGCCACACACGGTGCCTCTGGAGTTGCCCCATCACATAAGGGATGCTGCTATTCCTCAAAATGTAAGCGTCATACACTGAGCCAGGATACTTGGCATTCACATGGGAGATGTACTGGTCTGCCAAACACACCATCTGCACATTCATGGAATGGTAGCTTTTGTGGTTTCTGTACACCTTTTCGTTCCTGCGTGGGGGGACAAATGCCACATGTGTACCATCAATGGCACCAATGATGTTGGGGATATGTACCAGGGCATAGAAGTCACCTTTCACTGTGGGCAAATCCTCCACCTTAGGGAAAACGATGTAGCTGCGCATGTGTTTCACCAGGGCAGACAACACTCTGGACAAAACGTTAGAGAACATTGGCTGTGACATCCCTGATGCCATGGCCACTGTTGTTTGAAAGGAACCACTGGCCAGGAAATGGAGTACTGACAGGACCTGTACTAGAGGGGGGATTCCTGTGGGATGGCGGATAGCTGACATCAGGTCTGGCTCCAATTGGGCACACAGTTCATGGATTGTGGCACGATCAAGTCTGTAGGTGATAATGATGTGCCTGTCTTCCATTGTCGACAGGTCCACCAGGGGTCTGTATACTGGAGGATGACGCCATCTCATCATCTGCCCCAGCGGACGTGCCCTAAGGAGGAGAAGGGTGAGCAGAGGGTCATACACCACATAGATTTCACAAGGGTGTTTAAAACAATTGTGATGTTGCGCTGTCTGTCCATATTCCTGCACAAAAGTGATGTGACACAGTTAGTTGCCCTGCCATGTGCCACCCTGAAATGGCGGCTGCCTGACCTGTACGGAGGGACAAGGGGAAATGAGGTAACTGCGCTGGCATTGTGCAGCATCGCGGTAGGCGGACGAAGACCGCGACGCAATTCAGAATTGGTTATCATTGGCCCCTATGGGTTCCAGGAGCCAATGATGATGTACGCCGGCGGTGACGGTACGCACTGCCGCGGACGTGACCACCATTTTCTATCTGTTCACTCACTTGATACCTGACCCTCAACACAAGAGGACCTACACTGCAAGTGCTGCTGTGGCCTGAGTCTGGAAGTGACAATGGCTATAGTGTCTGGGGAAAGGGCCCTTCCCGTCACCGCGGAGGAGTTGGACAACCTCGTGGCTGGGGTCCTCCCACAGTACACGCTACTCTACGGTCCTCCCGACAAATAGGTGAGTACACTGTGAGCATGATGGATGGGACATGAAAGAATGGAGTGGCGTGGATGGAAGATACGGGGCGCGGGCAGAGGCCAGCATGTGAGGATGGTCAGTGTATGTGTTTCTGGGCCAGGGTGGGAAGTTGTGGCCAATGAGTAAGAAGAACCGGAAGGGGGAGTAAAATCCATTCTTACTTCACTTTTCCTCTAGGTCAGCGCCCACCAGAAGAAGGGTATTTGGCGTGCCATCGCCAAGGAAGTGCGGACCCTGGGGGTCTATCATAGACCCCCCTGATGTACCGGATCCTGGCAGTGGCATTACCTGAGTTGGATGGGCGCTTGAGGGCATCACAGCAGCCACAAGGGGGTGAGTACAGTCTCATTCATCTGACTCTGCGCGCTTTATGAGGTTTCTGGGTGGGAGAAGTGGGCTGTGGGTTCCCCTAGGCCAGGGCAAACAAGGCAGGGTAGATCCATTGTTAGGCAGGCTCAGTGGCACTCCAACCCCAAAAGTGGTAGTGGCCCTCTAAACCTAGTCAGGCTCCTGTGGGTTCCAGGTGTGCATCAAATGGGTCTAGGCACAGTCCCCCATGGGCATGGGATTTTCCCCTGACCTGTTAGTGCATGGCCTAGTGCATATGGCTGCTCCCTGTGTGTTGTGTCCGCCAACTGTGGTGTTGTTGCAGGCATTGACCATGTGTCTCTTCTGTCTTTCCTCCCCTTTTTGTTGTGTCACCCTGTCCTTGTGTGCATTAGCATCATCTGGCGGAGGAGCACTGGCACCGGAGCAGGAGGGAGCTGCAACCCACATGGCCCAGGAGGGTGAATGTACGGAGTCTGAAGGCACCAGTGGGACGGAGGGCGAGGGGAGCTCCACGACGGGCACAGGAGGAGACACCAGTGACAGCAACTTCTCCTCTGATGGGAGCTCCCTTGCGGTGGCGGGCACCTCTGTGCCCACCGCATCAAGAGGTACAGGTGCCACCCCCCCTTCCAGCAGCCCCTCAGCGTGTTTCCCGTACCCGCTCACCCAGGAGGGTGGGCATCTCCTTTGCCCCAGGCACCTCAGGCCCTGCTGCCCGAAGTGAGGAGGCTATTGACCTCCTGAGATCCCTCACTGTTGGGCAATCAACCATTCTGAATGCCATCCAGGGTGTCGAGAGGCATTTGCAGTAAACAAATGCATAACTGGAGGGCATTCATTCTGGTGTGGCAGCCCAACAGAGAGCATTTCAGGCTCTGGCCTCAGCACTGATGGCAGCCATTGTCCCTGTGTCCAGCCTCCCTCCTCCAACTCCCACTATCCAGACCCAATCCCCTCTACCTCAGCCTATCCCAAGCACACCATCAGACCAGCATGCACACTCATCAACACACAAGAGTGGACATGGCAAACATAAGCACCACACATCCCACAGGCACTCTCACAAGCACCATCCCCATGCAGACACACCAACATCCACTGCCTCCACTGTGTCCCCCTCCTCCACGTCCTCCTCCTCCTCCCAGTCTCGTCTCCACTCACACCTGCATGCACTACATCCTCAGCCACTACCTCCATCACCAGCACGCCCATCACCACACTCCGTTCACGTGCAATCACCACCCCCACTACCATTCACACGTCCCCTGTGTCCTCTCCCAGTGTGTCTGTGAGCCATCCTCCCAAACTACACAAACACAGGAACACACCGACTCAACAGCCATCTACCTCACAACAGCCCCCAGCCCATGCACCCTTACCCAAACTCAGCAGACATACACCTCTTACAATCACTACCTCTTCCTCCACTCCCAAACCCCCTCCATCTTCCTGTCCCAGTCTGTCTAAAAAAATGTCCTCGCTAACATTGACCTCTTCCCTTCCCCTAGGGCCAGGATGTCCAGATCCCAGCCCAGCACCTCAGCCACAAAATCCTCGAGCACTGTGGTCCCTGCAAGTCCAGTAACATCGCGGGCGGCACCCTCAGTGCTGGCAGTGTACCACCTAGTGAGGCCAAGGATCACCCTATTCCGCCACCTGCCAAGGTGAAGACAGGGCCTACATGCGGTAGGGAAAAGCCGCACCAACCACCCAGCAAGGCCTCCTCCAAGACAAAAGAGGACAGTGCCAAGGTCCCAGCAGCGACTTCCAAGGTGGGGAAGGGACACAAGGCTAATGGGAAGTCAGCACAGAGCCTCCGGGTGAGGGACTGGTGTCACCCCTTCTGCAAGACAGAACAGCAACCTGTACGGCGGTGGCCACCACCGCAACCACTGCCACGTGCACAGCCACCTGCACGTCTGCTGCCTCTGCTACAGTACCCAGCATCATCCCCAGTGGGCAGCCGCCCGAGGCTGCAGGAGATGTCCTGCTGTCTCCCTCCACAGGTGCTGACACATGCACCACCGGCAGCATCTCCGTCGCAGACACCGCAGCAACCACCGCCACCTGCCCCACGACGTGCTCAGACAGTGCCACCACAGCCAACATGAACATCATCCCCAGTGGGCAGTCGTCCGAGGCTGCAGGAGACGTCCTGGACCCTGCACAGACTACATGAGGCACCACAACCAGCACTGGCAGTACCAGCAGTTGGCAGGCAAAGTCGCCGAAGGGTGGAGTGTGTCTCTGCCTCCATGGAGTATCATGCTACCTGTTCCCAGAAATCTCGTGGCTCTGACACCCAGGTGAGGGAATGGGAACTGCCACACACCATGTGCAGCACTCTGGGCACCAAGCCCCCTCCAGAACCAGTGGAGAAGAGCTTCCACTACCCCAGTCCTTGGCAGGATGAAGCACTCTGGGCACAAAGCCCCCTCCAAAACCAGTGGAGAAGAGCATCCACTACCCCAGTCCTTGGCAGGATGAAGCACTCTGGGCACAAAGCCCTCTCCAGAACCAATGGAGAAAACCATCCACTAGAGAGACTGTGGCCTTGCACTCCCCAGGACCAATCAGTGGGCAAACCACCCACTTGAGACTTGTGAGACTGTGGCATTGCACTCCCCAGGACCAATCAGTGGGCAAACCACCCACCTGAGAGACTTGTGAGACTGTGCCTTTGCACTCCTCAGGACCAATCAGTGGGCACACCACCCACTTGAGAGACTTGTGAGACTGTGGCATTGCACTCCCCAGGAGCAAGCAGTGGGCATGGAGCCCCCTCATGGAGCAGTGGCGTTGTTCCATCATCCGGCTGAGGTGCCCCCCCTCCCCTTCCCCTTGAGGTGCCTGTTTTTTTTCAACCTGATGCCCCTGCAGTGTTCTCTCCATTTTGAGACAGGTATCATGTGTGGGCTTCGCCTATGCATTTTGGGACTACTGGTCCACGGACAATGAATGGAACACTTTCCGGACTTGCGTAGTTGCTGTACATATTTGTATATATTGATCTTTTACAGACCTGTTGCCCTATCTGGATTTTCAATGATTACACTAGTTACAATCATTTCATTTGGTCCTTGCGTTCTTCCAGAGGGTTACGGGGTGTATATGTAATGTTGATGCATGTAACTGTGTGTATGGTGTTGGGGGTGACGGTGGGGGCGGGGGTGTTGCGTGGGGGTGTCACTCTTTTTTTCTCCCCACCTCCCCTGTGTGTTTGGTGAAGTACTCACCGTGGTCGTCACCACCGTCTTTGATGATCCTGGTAGAAGAGGAGGTAAACCAACATTGGTGCCACCTGTAGTTCAGAATCCATGGCATCCTGGTTCCTTGTTGGGTGTTGAGAGGTGAGTGGTTTCCGTTCCAAGTACTGTTTCCGACGTGCTTTTGTTGGCATTGGTACCGCCGCAGAAAAGCTGGCAGATTGGTGCCTTGTAATACAGTGGGCGGTACATTGTCTTCCGTCTGTCTGTTGGCAGTTACTGCTGCAGTGTTTGTTTCTACCGCCGTGGCGGTTGGTGTGTTAAAGTGGCTGTCTGTGTTGGCGTTTTCCGCCATGGTCGTGATTCCATTTTTTTTTCTGCCGGCCTGTTGGCGGTATATACTGCCAATTTAACACCGACCGCCAGGGTTGTAATGAGGGCCTATGTGTTTTGGCAAGAGTACTGTAAAATTGTGACTTGAACTGTGCTTTCTGTCACATGGGGTATGCCTGAGAAATTATGATTTATGGTTTCAAAAACGTTTTTGTTTCCCCACTACACTGTTTTCTTACTTTCGTTTGGAATAAATATACTACTTTATTGCATGTTTTCCATAGACTTCATTGTGATTCTATAGGGAATTAAATCTATAGTCCTTTTATCTAAGGACCCTTGTTCCTTTATAAAATACTTGCCCCTGGTCCCATAGTACCTCTGGGTTGTCCCTTGTGTGTTTTAAAACTATTGCTGGCTAGCAGAGCAGTTTTCGAACTGCTAACTTGACTATGCCATTTAAACTGACAAATTCCAGACTTCCCTTTTCAATATATATATAAGACACTCCAATATAGGCCTATTGAGACCTCAAGCAGGGTTCCTAATGCTAAAAAAGCAGGGCAAGTGCTTTATGTGTCTTAACAGTAAAAAAAAAAAAAAAGTGTTGTTTTGATGTATAAAGGCTTGCAGCCCCATTGGCGAGTACATAGTTACACGCTGACAACTCAGCGTTGCTAACTGCTGAATGAGAATACTAAAGCTGGTACTTCAAAGTATCATAAGAATCATTACAGTAAACCTGACTTGATGGCCAACGCAAATTTAATGTAACTTTTAAGTAAATGAAAACCTTAGAAAATTGCTACTCTGTTGACCAAGTTTTCCACTGAGAGTTTACAGCTGCTGAACACAAGACAGCCTTCTGCCCTCCTGGTAGGATGTTTGAGCGACTCGTATGTAGGGACAAAGGGCCTGCCATTTGAAGAGATGTTACCTCTCCCTAGCAGGAAAAAAAAACAGGGTAAGCCCAAAAGGCAAGCTTCGAAAGGGAAACCACCTTTGAAGAGCAAATGGAGGAAACACAAATGAGATGGGCTGCTCTTTTGTTCTGGAAGACAGGTCGGCATCAGGGACGGATAAGGCAAAAGAGTTGACAAACAAGTTTTCCCGTGGGTGTGTATCCCTCTGGTAGCTGCTGCACAGAATAATGCACTCTGGGACAGCTAGATGCCACACTTTGCAGGCATTTCTCAACAGGTGGGAGAGGACCTGGTAGTCCATTGGATACTAGCCACTGCATCGTCAGAAAGCAAATTGTGTGCATATAATTGGCACTCACACCTCATATAACTTTTGCACTGGAGAGAGAACCAAAGAAAGGCTGCCCTGCTGGTCCCTGGACCCGGCAAAGGAAGGCTGCACTAAAGAATGGACTGCACCCGCTGATCCTTGGGCTAGCAAAGAGAGGACTGTGCCTGTGATGCCTGCTGGTGGAAAATTCGTACCAGAGCCCCAGACAGAAGAAGTGACTAAGAGTCAGTCAGTTGACTTCATGCTACAGCTCGAGGGCCACAAACGATATAAAAATAAAAATAAAAATAAAGCCTGCCTTGGCGAGTTGGTAGCAACAATTGCTTGTTCGCCACAGACTGCTGAAGCACAGCCTGCGAGAAAGTCTTGACACTCAAAAGGACCCAGCAGAGTTGTGGGAGTGCAGTTTGGCTACCCAAGACGCACACTAGCCTCAGCTAAATGGTACCACTGGTTTTGCTATACCCGGAGACCAGTAGAAAAGTGGTAACTGGCTGGACTTCAACCAGACTTCAAGGGACATCGACCACTGTGGCTTAAGTCACCCCATTGTGTTCACTGACTGAGGGGTGGCCCTAGGAAGAGCCCTGTTAAAGAATTAGCATCTTCAGCATCCCATATCTCTTGCATCAGGACTTAGCCATGGATCTCTATGGCTGTATGCCCACAGAGCTTGACCTAGACTGGCGACTGCTCTCACTGCAAGGTAATTGGCCCCTGTCACTAGCTCTCTTGATGGAGTTGGTCACCCAAAGCAGGCCGGAGGAACCAAACACAACTTTACAAATGTTTCCAAAGTAACTGCTAACCGCAATAGTTGGCAAAGCTTATGTGCGATTTAATGAAAAACTGAGTTATTATATGCTCAATAATTTATGTGTCCAAGACCCTTCGTGGATTTTGTTCATCTTAGTGTTGAAAAATTAATTAAGTAAGAGCTATTCTTATAAATTGGGGTGAGATTTTCTTTGTGTTGTTTATTTAACTATTTTGGCACTTCTAAATGCCTTGCACGTGTTCCTTTGACAAAGCCTGACTGCTTGAAGACACAGCAACCCAGATTGGAGCTATGGTTTTGCAAACTAGCCTACTAGACTAACGAAGGGCATGAGAATTTATTAGACGGTGAGGTTGCACATCCACACCATATAATAAACCATTTTTCTCACAAGAAGGCAATGGGCAGGTTAGATGACTCATCCCTTCACAACTATCATCAATATCTATCTATTGTGAGAAAAACACTACCCATGTTCAAGAAGATCCATGGTCAATTTAGGGCTTGTTGGAAAAACTGCAACCAACCTGGCTGTTCTGTGAGCTCCTTACTGGTAACAGAACATGGTGGTTTGTGATCTACATTCCCCAGTTTAAGTATCCCAAAGCAAACTTAAGCAGGCCATGGGAGGAACAGAACAGGGGTCAATTTAACAGGTAACATGTAGCACGATCCACATTTTACGTCATCCTGCTGTTGTAGTTGTCTGCCAAAGGTGGTTTCTTTTCACTACATCCCTCTTTCTTTGACCAGCCCCACTGACTGAAACATTGTTTGGAAAAAGACTTTTCAGATTTTAGACACTTTTCGTGAAAATATTTCTTGTGCTGCAGGGACAGGAGTCTGCATCTGTCTACAGAGCCCAGTGCCTACTTCCGCCTCCACAATGTTCTGTTCTATACCCCCTGGATGGGGACTTGTGGAAAGGGCACGAAACATGGTTTTATGAGAGTGACTTTTAAGGTTCCCATATCCCAGTGCCATTTTACAAACTGACGCCAAGGAGGAGGCATTGCTTAAGCCCGTTCTTGGCCAAATATCTCACGCTGCAGATACAGAAGTGTAAAGCTAAACACATCTTCTCATGCCAAGTACGCAGCACTTTATGCCAAAGTGCTCAGCAATGGAAGCAATATTCTAGACCAGTGGTTTCCAACCTTTTGACTTCTGTGGACCCCCCCCCTTAT
This sequence comes from Pleurodeles waltl, assembly GCF_031143425.1. Lineage (NCBI taxonomy): Eukaryota > Metazoa > Chordata > Amphibia > Caudata > Salamandridae > Pleurodeles > Pleurodeles waltl. The sequence goes on from NC_090440.1 coordinate 625,368,748, forward strand.
CACTACTGGAAACTGGGGATCCCCACTGAATATTATTGGAATCCTGGGAACCCCTACTGAGTCATTACTGAAAGCTGGGGACCTAATCTGTTAATATTATTATTTAATTTTCGAAGCAGTTGCAGACCTCCTGAGGAGACTTTGTGGACCCCCAAGGGTCCTCAGACCACAGGTTGGGAAGTACAAGTTACTTACTTCGGGAACTAAATATCTGGTAGAGACATATTCTAGTTGCAGATTCCTTACCTTGGAATTTTCCCCCAGGCGTCAGACTGGTTCCGAAGATTTTTCTTCAAGCAATACCCTTGCACGTCGGTAGATGGCGTTGGTCAACTCCACAGGCTTCGTTGTAGTTGCCGTGATGATGTTGGGAGTAGTACATAGATGCCGCCTCAGCGCACTGACGTCAGTTTCTTTTAAAGAATTTCCATGCCAAAGCTCTGAGCCGCTAAGAACACTAAGATTGGTGCGCCAGAGCTAAGGACCTGAAGGGGGAATCCCTGTCCGTAGAAATCAGTTTGCAAGTGGGGAAGATGGGTGGGTCGGTAAGGAATCTGCAACTAGAATATGTCTCTACCAGATAGTTTGTTACTGAAGGTAAGTAACTGGTACATCTGATAGAGACTTCTAGTTACAGATTCCTTACCTTAGAATAGATACCCAAGCAATACCATCCTCTGAGGTGGGCTGTGAACCAAGATCATACTAGAAAGTCCTGAAGGAACGAACGACCAAAGTAGCCGTCCTGACGGACCTGACTGTCAAGGAAGTAATGTTTAGCAAATGTGTGCAGGGATGCCCATGTAGCTGCCTGGCAGATATCCAGGACAGGAACTCTGCGGGCTAATGCAGTTGATGCAGCAGTCACACTGGTGGAATGAGCGCGCAAGCCCTCAGGGGGTTGCTTCTTGGCTAAAGCGTAGTACATCTTGATGCAAAGAAGTAACCATCGAGCAATGGTACGTTTTTGCACCGCCTTCCCTTTCTTTGCACCCACATACCCGACAAAGAGCTGATCGTCCACACGGAAATATTTAGTACGATTTAGATAGAATGCCAATGGTCTTTTTGGGTCCCGACTGTGGAGTCTCTCCTCCTCATGAGAAGGATGTGGGGGTGCATAAAAAGTAGGCAAGGTGATGGACTGGCCTACATGAAAAGGGGTAACAACCTTGGGAAGGAAGCCTTAGTGCGCAACACCACTTTGTCTGGGTGCACAGACAATAATGGAGGCTTGGAAGAAAGAGCCTGAAGCTCACTCACTCTGTGAGCAGAAATGATGGCAACAAGAAAGACAGTCTTGAAAGTGAGGAGCCGTAAATGGCAATTGTGCATCGGCTCAAAGGGGGTACTTATTAGGTAAAGACAAGATTGAGGTCCCACTGAGGCATGATAAATGGAGTAGGAGGAAATAAATGGGTGAGACCTTTAAGAAATCTATTGACAATAGGAGATTTAAAGAGTGAGGGCTGATCAGGTAGTCTAAGAAAGGCCAAAATGGCAGATAAATACTCTTTAAGAGTGCCCAAAGCAGAGCCCTGCTGGGCCAAAGAAAGAATGAATAAAAGAACCTCAGATAGAGGGGCAGAGAGGGGATCAACAGATTTGTTGGTACACCATGCCAAAAATATATGCCAACGACAAGCGTATACCGTTTTGGTGGAGGGGTGCCTGACTGCCAAGATAACATCGCAGACTTCAGATGGAAGATCAAAAGTCGTCAACTGCCACCGCTCAATCTGCACACAGGAAGGCGGATATTGGACAGGTTCAGGTGGAGAACAGTCCCTTTTGCTGCAATAGAAGATCCTCCCAACGAGGCAGTTTGAGTGGAGGATCGGTGACCATGCTCAATAGCTCTGGATACCAAACTGTCCGTGCCCAGTCTGGAGCCACAAAGAAGACTTGGGCCTGGTTGTTTCTGATCTTCTTGAGAACTCTGGGCAGAAGTGGTATAGGCATAAAGGAGGCTGGAGTTCCACTCAAGACGAAAAGTGTCTCAGAGCGAGTGCCGCCTTGGAAACTCTAACGCGCAAAACAGCTGACATTGCGCGTTCTCTGCGGAGGCAAACAGATTTAACTGAGGCTCTCCCCACTGCTGAAAGAGACCTTGTGCCACCTCCGGATGGAGACGCCATTCATGATCGGCTGTACATTGGCCGCTAAGTTTGTCCGCTCTGGCGTTGAGAGAACCCCGGCAGATGTTGAACCACCAGGGTAATGCCCTGATGTTCCAGCCATGTCCAGAGGCGTAGTGTCTCCTGACAAAGGGTCAAGGACCCTACTCCGCCTTGTTTGTTGCAGTACCACATGGCGGTAGCATTGTCTGTGAACACCTGCACTACTTTCCCTTTGAGAGAGGGAAGAAATGCTTTCAACGCAAGCCCGATCGCCCAGATCTCATGAAGATTGATATGGCATATGGGATACGCATATGCCATCTGGCATGTGTCACTAGCAGGATACAGGAGGCCATGAGACACAGCAGCTTCAGAGTCAGTCTCACCAAAACCCAAGACAGAGGCTGAAAGATCGGAATCATAGCCGGAATATCTTGGACTGAAACTGCACTGTGTCCAGAACAGCTCCGATGAAAGGGAGCGACTGAGGGGGAGTCAGGTGTGACTTTGGCACGTTGATAGTGAACCCCAGCATGTGCAGGAGGCTCGCTGTAGTCTGAAGGTGGGAGATGACTTTCGGGGGCGAGTCCGCCTTCAACAGCCAGTCATCAAGGTAGGGAAAGACTGCGACTCCTAACCTGTGCAGATGAGGTGCAACCACCGCCATCAATTTCGTGAACACCCGAGGGGCACTGGTACGGCCGAAGGGGAGCACGGTAAACTGATAGTGCTTGTGACCTACCACGAATCGTAGGTAACGCCTGTGGGCAGGCAGGGTGGGAATGTGGAAATAATCTTCCTGCAAGTCCAATGTTTCCATCCAGTCTCCTGGGTCTAAGGCAGACAGGACCTGAGCAAGGGTGAGCATTTTGAATTTCTCCATCTTGAGGACGTAGTTGAGGTCCTGAAGATCTAGGATAGGATGTAAGCCCTTGTCCTTTTTCGGCAACAGAAAGTAGCAGAAATAACAACCACAACCTACTTCTGGCACAGGGACCTTCTCTATGGCTCCCTTGGCCAAGAGAGGCGTGACTTCCTGGCGGAGAAGTGCCAGATGATCCTCCGGGAGTAGGCTGACTGATGGAGGCATGGCTGATGGGGCAGATTCAAAAGGGAGGGAATAGCTCTTTCGAACTATCTGCAAAACCCACCTGCCCGTAGTGATAGATTCCCAGTGGGGCAGGTGATGGCGAATCCTGCCGCCAACTGGATCCCAGTGAGGGGACGGACTAGGAGGGTTTGGAGGCTGCAGCGAGGGCAGGGCCGGACTGGGCAGACCTCTGGTTCCCCGTCCCACGTGGGATTCCACATCCACATGGGATTCCACTTCCACGTGGGATTCCCCGGCCTGCAGTGGCTAAACAGCATGGGTGGCAAAGTGGCTGGGTGGGGGACACGACAGGGAGCCCCTTTCGTGGCCCCGAAAGGGACGAAAGGTGGACTGTTGGGGGCAAGGGGCAGCGGAAAGGCCAAGGAACCGAGCTGTAGCCTGGGAATCCTTGAATCTCCCCAAGGCGGAGTCTGCCTTGTCTCCAAAGAGACGGGAGCCATCAAAGGGCATTTCCATGAGAGACTGCTGGACATCCCCTGAAAAACCAGAAGTACGCAACCAGGTGTGGCGTCTCAAGGCCACGATCGTAGCAACCGATCTGCCTAGAGAGTTAGTTGTGTCAAGCCCACATCGTATCGTGAACTTTGCTGCATCTCTCCCATCGTAGACAGCTTGGGAGACAATAGCACAGGCCTTCTCCGGTATCTGCGGCAGAACTTGCGCGACCGTATCCCACAGAGAGTGGGTATAGCAGCCCAAAAGGCATGCAGTGTTCACAGACCGCAGCACGAGACTGGAGGAAGAAAACATCTTCTTCCCAAATTGTTGATTCCCTATCAGGGGCTGCGGAAAGGAATACGCCCAAGGAAGAGGAAGCTAGGATGACAAGACTCTCAGGCATGGGGTGTTGGGACAGGAATTTATGGTAGTTTGGGGCGGGCCAATGGCGGCGTGCGATAGTCCTGTTCACAAGAGCCCTTTTGTTGGGTTTGGACCAAGTACCCAAAAGGACATCGACGAGGGCTTCATTGAATGGCAAAATGGGCTCAGATATGGAAGCCCCTGGCTGAAGCACCTCCATCAGGAGATTGGACCTGACCTCTATAGTAGGTAGCTCAAGGCCAAGGACCACAGCCGCCCCACTGACCACCATAGAATAAGTTGCTTCCTCCGCCGTAGCCACGGTAGGAGGAGACAGCATGCCACGGTCTGGAGAAGTGTCCAGTCCACTGGCCTCACCCAATTCCTGGGCCCAGTCCAAAGATGGGTCATCCTGGTAGTCATAAGGGTCCAGGGACCCCTCCAACCCTTCCCGGAATTCGTACCCATAAGAAAAAGGGTTCAAATCTCCCCTGGGGTGAGTAGGCCCCATCGAAGACAGAGTCGACGTTGGCCGATCTGCCTCCGAGTGTCAGGGATAAGGATCGGGTCGATAGTAGGCACTACCGACGTCGGGAGCGTTGACAATCAAACTGGTGCTGGGGAAGGTCGAGTGGTACGACCGGCGTCCGTGTGGATCTGCAAGCGGATCCAGAGTTGACCCCGGTGGCCGGAGCCAAAGTCGCCAGCGCAGAACCCGAAGGCCCCTCTCCGAACCCTTGGGCCAAAGGCACCATATCAGGGTCGGTCCGCCCAAAAATGAGACGCATGGCCTCATTAAACTCCTTTAATTGGGCGGGGGTCGCTCCAGCTCCTGGAAATTCAGGGAAGCACTGAGCGGACCCAGAAGCAGGCTCCGAAGACGGAGGCCTTGAGCGTTGATGCTCATCCCACGTCCTATCAGCCGAGCAGCGCTGGTGAAGTTGAAGGGCGACGGGAGCGCTTCGACAATGACTTCTTCATACCTGTGCCTGAAGACTTGGAGGAAGAAGACCGCGAACGGTCTCGAGACCTTCCTCTCGGGCGAGACCGGGACCTACGCGGAGTCGAGCGCCGGGCTGCCATGAGCTTAAGGGACCGCTCCCTCAAGTCCTTCGGGTGCACGGCCCGGCACTCGGAGCACGACTTTGGGTCGTGGTTGCGCTCCAAGCAGCACAAACAGACCCAATGTGCATCCGTCACCGACATTATGCAGTGACAGTGCTTGCATGGCTTGAAACTGGTCTTAGGGGACGTCCTCGACGCACCAAAAAAACTCACCAAAAACTCGACAAAAGGGTGAAAGTCGGTCAAAAAGAGACCAGAGTAGCTCTCTCGGGTTAGGGCGCAGCGCGGAAAGAGAATAACTGACGTCACTGCACTGAGGCAGCGTCTATGTACGACTCCCGATGGCATCACAGTGACTATGACGCCCGCGGAGTCGACCGACGCCAGCTACCGACGCGCAAGGGTATTGCTCAAAGAAAAAATCTCGGGATCCAGTCTGACACCGGGGGAAAATTCTAAGGTAAGGAATCTGCAACTAGAAGCCTCTATCAGATCCACTGTTCTAGAAGTCAGAAAGCCAGCGCCATTAGATTCTAGGGGGATATGGCAAGCTAAGGAGCTGCCATTTGAATTGCCGATTTCGCAACAGCTAACCCCCTCCCATCATTTGTGCAGATGTGAGAGTAGTGCCCAGGTGCTTCTTATTGTAACGGTCATGCAGTCTGCATGCATGGCCCAAGTACTGTCACAAGCACTAAATTATGCTTTCTTACAATGTGGCCATTTCAAATTGATTCTTTCTGTGTTTCATTTCTGCACGTGTTTTGTTTTTGTATGAAGGTCATACAAATACAGAGCTAAACACTGTAACAAAAGCATTAACTACACATAAACACATTAATTTTCAAGAGTTAGAAAGTATATTTATAGATAAAAAGAAAGCCTGTAATAATGCATAACAATAAAATCTGCAAAAACACTTTTTTCAAACACAGTTTGGGAATACAGAAGTCAAAATGACATATGAAGAGAAACTAACAAAAAAAGAGGAAAGGGCCCCTAAAACGTGTGTGCGAGTAATTCTAAAGTATATCATTTTGTTAAATGACTGCCACATACCACGTCTTTCTGTTTGTTTGTAAGGCAGTTTGTTATTAAATATTCTTATATTCTTAAATGTATTCTTAAATTATTTAAAATGGTGCAGGATAAAATTATGTTCGGCGCAGACATCCTTGGAAGGAAAGAACTCAAGCTTTTTTCCTTGTCTCATTTGAGGGCCAATGTTTATGATTTTTGCCACCTGGAGACAAGCCAGGTGCCAGTTTCTCAGGTGCCACCAGCTATATTTTACCTGCCCAAGAAGCACCGGGACCGTAGCGGGAATGGAAGCACAACAGGACATAATAGGGGTAAAGCACTGGGGTAACAAAACTGGAGGGAGCCCCCCCTGCAAAGAACATGGAGCCCCCCCACCCCCGAACTCACTCAGGCCAGGTGTTGTGCTGAGGGGGCCCCTAGATTTCGGGCCCCCGTGCACGTCGGGGGCTGCGGAGGTCTTTGTTGCACCACTAGGGTAAAGGCATTTTCTTGCACACCTATAGAAAAGGGCTAGTGACTCTGTCTCCTCCTCCCCAGAGTACCCCTATACTGAACATTTTTGCCTTCTCAATGTATGAGGGTGCCTGAGAACCTTAGCTTCATGGATGTGTACCAAAGGTGTGATTCACTCAGTTGTGTGACTGCCACCTAACAGTTATTTTTCTGTGAACCCTTTACCCTCCCATCATAACCCTCACATCCTGGCTCCAGCAGCTTTCGAGGTACACAATGATTACATAATGCTCTGAGGCGATCCATCTCTAGCACTAACCAGTTTCCATGGAGCCAGCTAATACCAGACCTGTCTGGAGTTGGATTCCTCACAAACGCTCTCCAGAACCAAAAAATATTGGACTTGTGTGCCCATTACATCAGGAAGCTCTCAACCTCTACTTGCCATAAGGAATACGTGTGCTGGTGCCCACAACACATGGAACAGACTAACATCGCCACTCAATCCAGCTGAGACCATGTTGGGCAAAGCGCTAGAGTGTCTATCCAATAAAAAGCATCCGGGAGAGAGGTGCCAGAGTCCAGGAGCGTTTGCCTGCTCTGCTCTAGTGTTAGAAATTGGGATTCTAGTTGGCAGAGGTTTGCACTCTGTCCATATAGGGACCACAGTCCTAGTCAGGGCAAGTAAGATACATACTAAAAGATTACCTGTGTTGACCCTCTGGTAGCTTCGCACAGATCAGACAGGCTACACTGAAGAGGCAATGTGTAAAGTATTTGTGCACACTCACAGTAACAGTGAATACACCACCAAAGGACTCCACACCAGTTTAGAAAAACAGCCAATATTTATCTGAGTCAAACAAGACCAAAACAACAAAAAAAGTCAACATTCACAAGCCAAGTTATACATTTTGAAAGACTGAATCAAAATGCAGTGTGTAGAAGACAATAACTCCCACCTGGGGCTATTTTGTCATGCTGGACTGGGGCAAATCCAAATGTTTAGTTCGATCGCGATGGAGCATGGTCTAGGTACAGGAGTCACGCATACCTATTTACAGTAACTTGGTTGCGTTGAGGCTCAGTGACGATGCATTGATCCAAGGAGGGAATGCATTGCCGTTGCAGGTGATGCATAGTTTCCTGACTGGGCAACGTCGGTGATGCAGCAAGGTCCAGAAGCGCTGAGTACTGGTTCCGTAATGTCGATGTTGTGTCGGCCAAGCAGGGACTGAGTTGTAAGTCAGGGTTCGGAGCGAGCAGCGGCAAAAGCTGCGTTTCTGCAGTGGGATGCATCTGTTCCAAGTGACGCGCCAGTGTTGTTGCATCAGGTCTTGTGCTGTGGCACCACACTCACCTCTAAGGACCCAGGACTGGATATGGCACCACTTGGCAGAGCAGAGTGGCCCAGGTGCTGGTAAACAAGATGGAGATGAAGCCTTTGATATCCCTGAGACTTCAGAAACAGGAGGCAATCTCAGTCAGGCCCTTGGAGAAACTTTAGATTGCTGGATGTAGAGTTAGATCCAGTCCTCTCTATCCCATGAAAGAAGTAGCAGGCCAACAGGGCAGAGCAAACAGCAAAGTGGCAGTCCTCCTGACAGCACTTTGGTCCTTCTAACTGACAGAATGTCCTCAGTCCAGTAGTGTTCATGGTGTCAGAGGCCCAGTACTTATACCCAAATGTGCCTTGGAAGTGGGAGAGACTTCAAAGACTGGTTTTGAAGTGCCCCAGTTCCCTTTGAAACCAACCTTGTCTGCCAGTAGGTCTATGGGGAGTTATCACTCCCTGATGTGGGGTCAGACCACTACCCTTTGAGGTGTGAGAGCTCCTCCACCCCTTCCTTCCCAGGGATACCCATCAGTCGGCAGATGGAATGAAAGGGCAGATGGGTGTCCTGTATTTATGGCTGTCTGCATGGTATGCACGAAGGTAACGGTCACCTAGCCTTACACAGGATAGTCATGGATAGGAGGCAGGCTAAGGCACAGGATGGTTAAAATAAGAAAATGCCAACTTTATAAAAGTGGCATTTTCAGACCTGCAATTCCACCACAAGATGTGTTTTTAAATTGTGAATCCAGAGACACCAAACTCCATTCATCTATCTTTTCCAAATTGAAAATTATACTTAAAAGATGTTTTAAGGCAATCCCCACTCTAGCCTATAGCAGAGATAGTCCTTGTAATAGTGAAAAACAAATGTAAGAGTTTTTCACTATCTGGACATGTTAAACTTAAACGTACATGTCCAACCTTTTAAATACGCTGCACTGTGCCCTTGAGGCTAACCAAGTCCTACCTTAGGGGTGTCTTACATGTAATAAAAAGGAAGGTTTGGTTCTAGCAAGTGGGTACACTTGCCACGTCTAAATGGAAGTTTAAACTGCACACACAGGCTCTGAAATGTCAGGCCTGAGGCATCTTTGAGAGGCTACTGTAGTGAGTGGCACAACCAATGCTGCCGGCCCACTAGCAGCATTTGACTTACAGGCTCTGGGCACACATAGTGCACTTTACTAGGGAACGACTACCAAATATGCCAATCATGGAGAAGCCAAGAATACCACGTTTCAGACACAGAGCACATGCACTATAGCACTAGATAGCAGTGGTAAAGTGCACAGTCATAAAGCCAGCAAAATCAAAGATCAGCACACAGTCAAAACAGGAGGACAGAAAGCAAAATGTCAGAGGAAACCATGACAAAAGATGCCGGGTCTAACACCTAGTGACTATGGATGCTGCCTGTGTGAGGACCAAGTAATAGTGGAGGAAAAGATCCAGCTGCTGAATTGAACTTTGACAATAATACAAGACAAGGTGTGGATTCCTCAATCAATGACTCTGCCTCAATCTTCTGCAAAAGCCTACCCAACTAGTACTTTCCCGGCTGGATTGTGGCAGTGTCAGTCCCCTACTTGGTTAGATACATAGGGTTTTCCTCCTGTTCATCAACTGGGGATGTCTTGGTCCCCTTACGGTTAAACTTGGTGCCAATGCTCATGGATTATCGAACACTGTCCCTAAATGTGCCCCGAACCTGTAGAAACACAACAGTGAAATTTTGATGACCTCAATCAGTGGTAAGAAAGATAATGATTATTGATTTTTCCCAGGTAGGTCATGCCCCTGCAACAGCTCTACTGAATCCCTTAAAAAATGTTTTATTAAAGGGCTACTAGTGAGTTTTATATTTTGCAATAAGATTATAATCACCTGTAAGCACTCCCACGTCCATTGAGAACAAGTTAGATACTGTCTTGGAGGCCATTGAGAGAATTGTGGCCTCTCTTGATAGCACCAGTGTATCCATAGAAATTAAGATTGACAAGGTGGCAGCACACTTTATGCTGCTGCATTTGGACCACCACAAACTAGTTGACAAGGTTCTTACAGTGGAACAGACACTTGGCAAACTCCAACCAAAATCCAGAGAAATGGAATCGTCACTGCAGACACTAATTGAGTGCAGGGCAGACGACACAGAGAGAGACTCCAGGAGAAACAATGTCCATGTGGGTGGCCTCCCTGGAGCATTGAGGGGCAAAATACAGTTGCTCGTGTGGAGAGATGGCTGCTCGACCTACTTCCTCCAACTGCACTTTCACAATTATTCTCAATTGAGCCTGAACATTGTGTCCCAGTAAGTCCCCACCCGGTGCCAACCCTAGACCACTATTGTTCCATCTGCGTCATTATTGTGTCAACTCTCCATCTTACAGGAAATGCTGAAACTTCAAGACATTACAGTCAACAGTGCCCGCATTATGTTCTTCCTGGCATATGCCATGGTGGTGCAACCACAAAGGAATTCCTTCCTGTCTGTTAAACAACAACACCGAGACCTTGACTTATGATATTCACACATGTTCCCTGCTCACTTCTGTGTTGTCGCTGAGGGGACTAAGTATTTTTTTGATTCCCTTGGGAGATGCCTGGGACTAGCTGGAGTCAACTGGATTTACCAGCTCATATCAATCTACAACTGGGACAATACTAACTTGTGACTCTGCTGGAAGTTGGGGACGCCATCCCCAATCAAAGCGCTTCCCTCAGCCCACAGTTGTTCCAAAACCTGAAGCAACTAATACTAGAGAAACGCCAAGCTCTACAGATAGCAGCTATAATTCGTGAAGCTACTGAAAACCCAATGATGGCTCTACCAAGTCCCTCAGCGATGAAGGACTCTCTGTTACATGGCCCCCTGGGGCGGACTCAGCGGCTCTCCTTGACGTGATGCCACAAATGGCTGATGACATTATTTGATCCACATGCTACAGAGCCCTTTCTGACTCCTCTAAGTCTTGGTGCTTGATGTTGATTTGCCTGTACATCTCCTAATTTCTCTTCCTTTACAGCTGGCAAGTGATCAAACTATTCATGCATTTCCTCCTTATGCTTTGCTAATGCAATGTAGTTACCCTGTACCCCACTGCGGCGTCCTCATGGGGAACTGCTCCCTCCCTCTAATCAGTACATGCACATCCTTACCATATGGGGTGCCCCATCTCTGGTTGCTGTGCCTTCCCTCACTGCTCCCTCCTTATCGTATGTATTGCCGTTTTGTACTTCCACAGTCAGCAATTTGGGGGGTACTCTGCTCAGATATTATTCATTGTACTTTCTTGGTTTTCTTCTCGGTTATATTTTTCTGTTCTATGGAGCCCAACTCCACTGTTCACACCCACAGCAACACCGTCCATGGGGTGGCCTCCCGCCCTCTGTGTGATGGCCAACCACTGCACTCTTCTGAATTGAATACATGGCCCACACTAACATTATCACCTGGAATGTGCAGGGAATGCACACACCCTTTCACCGACATCTACACATACCTCCAACGTTGCTCCACCCACGTAGCTCTATTGCAAGAAACACCCTTAACACTCATCGTAGGAGTAAAGCTCCAAAAACGGTGCACAGCCAGGTGTTTGCACCAATTAGTCCTCCTATGCCAGGGGCATACTAATATGGTTTAGGCCAGGGATCATCTTCACAGCAGATGACGTCGTTGTAGACATAAAGGGATGCTATGTGTTTGTAAAGGGCCACCTGGATGGCCACCATATCCTCATAGGCAATACATATGTAACTAATTTGGAACAAGACTCCTTTCTACACGGTCTGTCTGGGACATTATCCCACTGGAGTGGTGTCCCGTGGCTTATAGGGGGGAACTTCAACTGCATCCTGAGCACTGACCTTGACCGTTCCTCCCCTCCACTGCCTCCCACAACCACTGTCTCCAATGCCCATGCACTACACGATTGGCTTCAACACTTGCAGCTAGCTTATGCAACACCAATGCAAGAGTGCACTACTTTTACTTGCGCTGCACCGCTACACATCAGAACAGACCGGTTTATTGGAGCAACTAGTTTACTCCCATCTGTTGCTCACAATGAATATTTAAGTCGCACCCACTCCGATCATAACCCCCAATATTTACAACTCACATGGGACACAGGCACCCCCCTCCATCCCCACTTGGAGATTACAATCTGCAGCATTAGAGGATCCCTCCCTTTCGTGCCTGTCTTGGCACAACTATTGAGGACTATTTTGAGCAAAATAGCAACACAGAAACTACCAGACAGATTGAATGGGAAGCGTTCAAGGTGACCATCAAAGGACACTGTCTGGGGATGAACTGGAATATACATAAACAGCTCAACAGCGACATCTCACGAATTGAACCAAAACTCCTAAATCACGAAATCCAGACAGCACTTGACCCAGCATACACTCGCCACTTGACAGCGGCGCACCATGAGCATTCGTCACCATTGGAATGGCTAGGTTGTCTTAATTATGCTGCTCATTCGGCTCTCACCCATTCCTCGAATGAGAGATCTGGTTGGTTGCTGGCGTGGCTGATATGCCAAAATCAACCAAGACACCTTATCCTGCAGATGCACTCTGCTGCTGATGTCCACTTTACACTCAAGGCGGCCTACACAATTAACTCACACTCACCTACACCTTGTTATACCAGTTGGTCACGGATGCCAACCCCAGTGACATTGGTTCCTCCCTCTCTGCTTTGTCCCTGCCCTGTATCACATCAGACCAATGGACAGAACTATATGACCCCGTTACTCTTCTTGAAATACAAGACACAATACGTGCCCTTGCCACAGGTAGGACCCCGGGTCCAGACGGCCTGCCTGCTGACTTCTACAAAGCTCACGTCCCACTCTGTGCTCCTCACCTATAAACATTATACGAGGATATCCTCTCAGCCTCATCCATTCATGACGCACTGCTCATCTCTTTAGGCAAGCCGGAAATAGACCCCACCACATTAGGCTCATACAAACCCTTGGCTCTACTTAACACTGACTACAAAGTGCTCACTAAAATCCTTACAAACCGGTTAGTGCCCGGAGGAGAACAGGTTTGTCCCAGCCTGTAACACCTCCCTGAACCCGTGGCATGTCCTGATGTACTTCCCGCATCAGTGACCTCACGCTGGATATCTAGTGCTGAACCTGGGGCTTCTTTTTAGAGAAGGCCTTCAACTCTCTTGAGTGGGCCTTCTTGTTTTAAACACTGCCACACTATGGTATCGGGAATCGTTTTCTCTGATTAGATAATATACCCAGCCACTCGACAGGGTCAAAACCGGATCCCTTAAAACGGAGCCTGTTCACATACACAGGGGCACCCGTCACGCTGCCCGCTCTCTCCACTACTCTTCTCCCTGGCCATTGAACCACTTCCAATTGCCATCCGGGAACAAGGCACAGACTGGGGCATTCTTCTGGCCGACAGCACCCACCCTATCTCTCTTTTTGCAGATAATTTGCTCCTTTACCTTAGAGATGTGCATTTGATTCCCGGCAAGGTTGCTTTGACACTTAATCGCTTTTCTACTCACTCTGGCTTAAAGGTCAATTGGGTAAAATCATGCTGTTCCCTTTTGCACTCACACTGCCAAACCCAAACTTTACATTCAATGGAGTACCAATACCTTAGCAACCCACTACATTTTGGTACCTAGGAATTCCAGAGCATCACTCACCAACAGATTTATTTGATGGTAATCTCACACGTGCTGTTATATCCCTAAGGTCTCAGGTGACTTTTTGGTAAACACTACCACTATCGGTAGTGGCACGTATAGCCCTCCTCAACATAGTGTCCCTTCCAAACCTTTTCTATTATTTTGCTAATCTACCAATTCATATCCTAACCCCATTTTTTCAGTCCTTCAAGAAATTAATGAGAGAATTAATCTGGAACAACTCATGCTGCAGGGTAGGGCTCCCGAAGTTTTACTTGCCCACAGACCAGGGCAGGCTTGCTGTGCTGAGCCGGGAACAGTATTGCCTTGTTTCCCGACTTCAATGGGTGGCTAAATGGTCTGCGGACTTGCACATGGCCGATACTGCCATGATGTTGCGCGCCTAGACCCTATCCACTACCCTTCAATTATTCCACCCATGTACCTGTGCAAAACAGCCTGAATCTTTGCTTCTGGAAGAGGCACATCACTGTTATAATTGTTGCCTATACCTTACACGATTCCATATGCACCAGCAATAACCCTGCTGGATACACCTAGGGGTCGCAACTCCACCTAATCTGAGGAACTGGCCGCCTGGAATGCAACTGGCCTTCATACCCTGGGAGATCTCTACTCTAAGGGTACCCTCATACTGTATGACTCACTGATGGTGGACGATTGTCTGCCCCCTGGCCAATTCCTTTTATACAACTCACTGATCATGCCACTAGGGAACAAAGGGGCCAATATGATGCAAAAACACCCAAGGCACCTTACTATACAGTGCATTCACGTGATGGGACCGGGTAAACACCTTATACATTAGTTTGCGGATTAGTTGCAAATCCACACCGCACTGCAGCTCACGTCCCTGCACCATCATTGGGAGGGAGACCTGACTTGCCCCTGCACAGACAGCGAATGGGTCACTTTACTGGAAAATCCAGTCCACGTCCCATGCAATGCTCATTTCCGACTTATCCAATGTTACATCTTACACAGGGCTTAACTTACCCCTGCCAAAATAAACTGCTATTTTCACTGCGCAGATGCTGCCTGTCCTAACTTTCACCTGCTCCATGATGACCTACTACTCCACAAGCTATGCACCTGCCCATCTGTTCATTACTAATGGCAAGGTATCACACTTCACTTATCCAACTGCACAGGGCGCCCTGCATTGCACAAATGGGAAATATGTCTCTTAGGCCTCTACCACAGGAACAAGAAACAAAGGGTCACAACCTGTTTCCTCGATTTAGGATTGCTGACATCTACACGCCTGATTACACGGAGGAAATCACCTAAACCCCCAATTCTAGCAGCCTGAATGCAATCTACTATGTGGGCCCAGGCAGAGAGTGTCGCACTGCATAGGGTAGACGACTTAGGGCTGCGCAAATACCCCATTGCCACCAATTGGGACACCACCCTGACTGATCCCAGGGCTGCCACACATGTTCGTCTTGCATCTTATCTTCTATAAGGTTGCATTTAATTTGGATGACATTTACATGCTGATATCCAACCGATCCCTCTCTGTACTGCCCTATCGGGTGATGAATGACTTGTACCACATCACGGTGCTCAGTTTCCTGGGCGCCATTTTGCATATGTATATGAAGCATGTCTTCTTGTCTGTATGTCTTGTTATCAACCTAGTAAAAGTACATAAACAGATTCAAACAAAAAAATAATCAACTGTAAGCACAGATTATGGCAGTCAACCAATTTAAAGGAGTCAAACTGGAGTACGTACGTTGAACCATCAGTGAAATTTATCAAGAGAAGAGCTCTGTAATTGGTAACTAGAGGTGTGTGGAAGTCATGTTATTTGCTTTTCTGTAACTGTGTGAAATTCTTCAAAAGTTAAGCAAAATGCAAAACTTACTTTAGTGATATATTTTAGCGTGCAATGTGCCCTCACATCCATTTTGGTCTCGAGGATGCAGTTTTGTGCTTAAAAACATGCCGCAAAAACACGGTTGCTGTGAACAACAGCCACATGAGTTCTGATCGTTTGCTTTGCTCCTCTGACCCCTCGCTAAAACTTTGCTGCAACCACGCAAAGTTAAATCACATTACAATTTTGTGAATTTCACAACTCAAGCTTAACTGAAATTCAAGACGTTAGGCAATTGTAACGGAAATTTCGTTCGGGATTAGGATTATCAAAGGCACTTGAACAATTAGATTTCAATAACATTTAAAGCTGGAAAGAGAAACTTGTAAGAGTAATTACTGTGCAAAAAGGTTTAGGAATAATTCCATCAGGTCAAAAAGTGTGCATCTGTGCATCACGATTAAGTCCCATGTCGAATCAAGATGCATGGTACTTTTAAGCAACCTTCAGTATGTTACAAAATGTCGAAATGTCAAATTCACTGAAAAAAGATAAGAGCAAAAAAATCTTTGCTACAGTGCTGCCAGCAACGTCCAAATCCAAGTTGAAATGGTAAATTTTTGCTAAATACAGAAATTGGGCTGCGTTGGCCATTCCTTAAAGGTTTTTCCAAAGGTCACACCCAACATTAGTTTTTCTTGTTTCCACCCACATAAGGCTGGCTAGATGTTTGGAAAATTGAGCCACAAACTACTTAGTGTGCTCATCCAACGACAAGGGTTGGCCCTTTTTCAAAGTACATAGTCTAGCCTTGGGTAGAAACACAATATTTTAAAAGCATTGCAACTATATTATTGATACTCCCTGGCTCGTGCTCCATATGTCTGAGTTTATCAGCAAACACTGTGGGACCTTGATTAATCCTTTTTTTGTAGATGTACTTATTTCAGTCATACACTTTAAGGATTAGCTCTAGCCAGTACAGGCAATATATTATTTATATTTATTTAGGCTAAACCCAAGCCCCACACAGTTGTGATTATAATAAACGTATACTTAAGGGACGTTTAAAGTTAACAGAATTTTCACTGGTCACTGCAGATGAAGACCCCAGATACATTTTATACCAGTGAATTTTTCAGGTGTAGAAATACTATAATTTTTCTTTTTAGTTGTTATATAGAGGTATTGCATTATATGTACAAAAGGTGATGGGAGTAATTCTTGCAATTAGTCGAACCAGTGGCAATCACTCGGATAGCATTCCACCCCATCCTTTTTACCCCCTATGCGACTCTAGACAAAGGCCAGCCTTATGCGAACTAATGCTGACTGCTCCTCATGGGAACAGTCCATCCCAAACTGACAGGTGAGGCCCCTGCAAAAAAAGGGGCCACAAGCAACAACAGACAGGTTTTGGCCCACTTAGGCTTGTTGGATCCTATGGTACAGTGAATATGGTGGACAAAAGAATGATTACAAAATGCAAGCATTTCTCCTATCACCTTTTGTGTGCTTGATATAGAGAAGGTGCATCAACATCCAATAACTGCTTTGAAAATAATACATTAAGTGTGCTGGGTACATCAATGCAGCAAGTCGTTCAAAGGTAGCCTTGTGTTTTCTGTATGTACTGTCAAGGGCCTACAACCAAGGTACTTTCACATTGGTATTCCTTTAGTTGGTGTACTGCCCCCTACGGTCTGCCACGTGATATGGCATGATTGTTTAAGGTCCACTCATGCCGTCACTGATTACTAGCCCATAAGCTCTTTCTTAAAGTACCGTTCATAATAACAGCAATACAGGCACGTGGCATCTTCTGATGTGGTTAGTTCCACCAGCAACATGAACTTTAACTTGCTTGGAGGAGGAAGAACTTTTCTTACTGATAACGGACTGAATGCTATGTACTAAATAATAATATGTTTCTCTATAGAAGTGGGCTTCAGATCTACATTTACCTAATTCTCCTTGTTTTCATTTTGATTTATGTTTCTCTTCTCTTTTTTCTACAATCATCGACATTGCAAAACACTTTTTCTTCACTTTCGTCCTTGTTCATCCTTGATAACGCTCTCTGATCTACTCTGACCCACAACAAAACACGTTACTAATCTGATTAAAAGTTGTTTTCACAATGAATAGAAGCTGAGTAAATCTGGTGCTGATATATTGAATATTATACCACAGCATGCCATGTACGTTTACAAGAAGAACATCTTTAAAAAAGTGTAGTTCCCCGAGGTTTACAGATACTACATACGTGATCTTACCTGGACCTAGTGTTTATTTTATATCCTCATAGATCAGAACTTTTGCAACTTCGGTTGTCTTTTACGAAATGCCAGTTTTCTTGATATAATGTGCCTTTTACGGACTGTTATTCATTGAGGCTCTAAGCTTTACCAGTAAGCCCTGAGGTTTTCAGATGTGATCTAAGCTTTCCAAGTGCGTGGAGAGTGAAGAACACGTTCTTTGGTGTATGAAGCTGCTGTTTTCAAGCTAATTACAGCAGTGGAGGGAGAAGATGGAAGGAGAAGATTTTGAGTGTGGACTATCAGAAAGCACAGTCTGGAGCTGAGAGCACGCTAGCGAGCGAAGGCACTCATAACTGCAGCTGGACCCAGGAAGATAAACCTGATCAGACCAAAGGCCTATTATGGGAATTTGTCTTCTCATGCGGGAGGCGGGGTCTGTAAGCCTTTTCCAGACACATCCATTTGCCAGCGTCAGGGAACTTCAAAATTGTGATTAAGCCATATGTGCCATCTATACAGAGGCTGAAGGCCCTAAAGGTGTTTGAAACATTTTGTATTAAAGAAAAGGCAACAATGTGCACAACTATTCACTCTCATACCACAAATGCGTTTTCAGTACCTGGGTGTGTCTGTCTCACTGGCCCTTATCCTCCCAGTTTTGCCCTCCGCCCTCCTTAGCCTGTTTCCTACGGGCGTACAAGGGCTTTTGTGACATCTGATGAACCGTAGCTTTCTGTGGCACTACCCCAGAGTGCGCCCCATCTGTGCCTGATTTACTCCCATTTCTTTGGGCAGCCCTTACATCTGTAAAGTACTTTCTCGGCAAGCATGCACTAATCCGTATAAACCTCTTGCCCATATTTCAACGTCTGGCAGATTACCTGCATCCCATGCTTTGACAAATACTTCTTTTTGCCACGCTCAGACCCAACATTGCCTAAATTTTCTGATACTTTGGAGCTTTGACATCTCCTTATATATTTGGCACATAGCATTTTGCTATTTCGTTCAAGCCTGTTCAAAGGCCCTAAAAGTTAAACTCATCCTGAAAGAGCTTGGAGGCTAAGGAGTTAATCTACCACAATATGAATACCTATGTGTTAGTTTGTTCCAAAAGCCCAGATCTGTTTTCCCATCACAAGGCAAGGACCTCACCCCCTTTAAAATGTGGTTGTATCGTTCAGTTACACCTTGTTCTGTTTTATGCATTTCAATGTAATATCAGTTGTCATTCATTAATGTCATACATTATGCAGGTTTTCTGTAAAGCTGTCTGATGACTGTTCATTGTTTCGATATGAGTTTAAATGTTTATTCCTGAAGTGGAGGTTTGATTATTGTTATCCCACTGGCAATGGGTTGTTATTCATGTGTCATCAGTTTTAATGTTATGGTACAGTGGACCGACCTATCGACCCACACTGTAGCAGTACAGATTATGGTGGAGGTACTTATTAAAAGTGATAACCACAAGTAATCACCACTTCTTTTACACGATTCAGAATAGGGACAAGTGGCGTGGGCCCTTAGGGACAAGGGGCTTCGCACATTTAGATCCACTGCCACTCAGAAAAAGAGAGGGTGCGTGACTGCTTATGTGCCCAAAACAGCTGTCCAGGACCATAAACAGATAGAGGAACCCAATGAGTCCAGAAATGTCTTCCGGAAATGTCCACCAAGCCCTACTCCTGCCAACAATGTCACCATGCTAGCTGAAACCCTGCAGAAAGTACAAAGGGCATGAGGCTCCCTACAGAATGCGAGGCCCTTACAGAGCAAAATCCTCCATACCACACACGAAGGATCACTGGAAGATATAGCATGATACAGCTACCCGGGTCATATCAGATTGGCACACCCTCAAACAAGAACAGCAGAAGATACTCATACAAAAAAAACCAAAAGAATGTGCAATATGAACTGTCCAAACAGGCCTGATGGCTCTCCCAAAGGGATTATGGGCATGCTGGATACTGAATTTGACACATACGAAATTTGAATAGAAGTGTTTATATGTTCTTACTCTAACAAAAAGGAGCTGAATAAGACGTATGGAAATATGCTAAGATTGACAAGGTCCCCTATAGTAGGTGCATTTGAATGGGAGGCTCTAGTTTGCCATCTTAGGGCCTAATTTAGAGATTGCAGGAGGGGTTATTCAGTCACAACGGTGACGGATATCCCGTCTGCAGAAATATAAATCACATAGGATATAACACAGCAACCACCCTGCCAAATTCTAAATCAGGCCCTTGATCTCTGCTCGACTGAACTCATCCTCTGGGTAGCCAAATATGGTACATTAATGCTGTTGGGTTTGGAGGAAAAATCCCCCACATACATAAAATTATTTAAAAAATCTAACTGAGGGAGACAATTAGGATGTTGGGTCCAAATCTGCCCCATGAACAGCCTCTACCAAGGACAGGGCCCGGAGACAGATAATGTCCTAAGTGTAATGGAGAAGATGATCCAGTGGAGCAGGTAGGGGTATTGCTAACTCTGGATACAGCAGCCAACCCCTTTCTCAACAGAAAGACAAGAGGTGTACACAAACATCTCATATCATATTTAAAGCCAATGCCATGAGTCTCACAGATTTGCTATGCGGTTTCTGTCACGGAGGATGGTCACATAAGCAAGAGTGTGCGAAGATGCAGAAAATTACCAGACAGTTTTTGTAAACACATTTTATTAAGGCTTGCACTAATTCCACCCTCCCCACATATTTGCCCTAAGATCAATAGTGCTGCAGTTTGGAGAGCATCTCTTATTTAGTATATGAAGCGAAACAGGCAATATTCCCCACCCCCACCCCAACGAAATGATATCCCCACTTCCCACCTCCCTGAGTTGTGCGTACATTCTGGTGTAAAGCATAGTCAATGAGACGCTCTAGTGCCTAGCATAAAATAACATTAGTATCTTAGCCTGTAATGATGCTGCTACTGGGAGGGTGCTTTGGTGAGTGCAGTGGGTCTTTTCATTGCGGCTAAATGGACAGGCAGGCAGAGTATTTATGCAGGTACGCTTGTTGGTATGTTGGACTCAGTTTTCTTGAAATCCTCACCTAGGGCCGCCTATGCTGGGGCCGTTTCCATTGTGCCAATCCCCCATCTGGCCTCCCTTGTCAGGACTCAACCCTCACAGCCTGCCCACTTTGTATGTTCCCTGCGCCAAGTAGCCAAGTGGGCCCTCCAAGGGACTTCCAGTTGCTAGTGATTTCCTGTTTAGCTAAGATATAGGCCAAGTCCTGGAACTGAAAATGACCAGAGAGTTGCCAAATCATTCACCCAGACGAGAAGCCACCCTGCTCAAAAGGAGTCAAGAAATAATAAAAAGATTTAGGCAAGAAGTGCCTCTGAGTGTCAAAATCTGAGCTCTAAGATGTGAAAGAAGACATCTATCATGGTAAAGAGAAGACAGTTGTACCCCAGTGGCAGGAATATCCTAAAACACCTTGACTTCTAGACAGTGGAAGCCAAGTCATTATAATCTAAGAGATGTTGGCACAGCTAAAAAGGTCATACCCTGGATGCTGGGAATGAAATCCACTGCATCACAGAAAAAATTGGAACGCAAGCAGAACAATGCATCTTTCTCTTTGTAGCCACAACCAAAGATGATGGAAAGAGAATGCCCTGCTTCCTACAGACAAATTCAGGAATATAAGAATATGCAGGTGAATTACATCAATATATCACCCTTATTATGGAACATGCAGCTGGACAATATCAGAAGGAGGGAGTTTTCTGTATAAGGCTTTCTTTCGGTTGCGTTTGTCTCCACACCAATACTTAGATAAGCATTTGGGTTTAATGCGCTGTATAGATGCAAAATACAAATACAAATTATATACCACTCTATCAACAAGAAAAAGCAAAGAAAAAAAGACAACGACAGGGGCATACCACAACTGCCGGTGGGGTGTGCTATACCCTTTCTTAAGGGACTGACGTGAAAAGCTGCACAGGAGCCAGCAGCTGAGGATCAGGAGAACATTTAATTATTCCATACCAATAGCTAACTCGCCTACTAGTCAAGGAAGCATTTGATGAGGAGACCCTGCCACTTCTATATACTTGATGGAAAAGACTGTAAGAAACATCACTCTCCATGAACGTTTGATACAACAGATAGCATTTTGTTTGGCAGCACTCTGGAATAATACAAAACCAGACTAATGAAGATTCTTCACAGACAGCTGGATCAAGTACTTGAGCCTTCACTAGACAAGTGCTAGTTCTACCAAAGCAGTGCAAAGTATTTGGAGGCATTATTAGAGCAGAAGGTACAGCTCTAATCCTTCCAAAACAGAAGCACTTCAAAGCTGTCTGTCCCCTAACCACCTAATAGACCTACAGAGCTGTGGCTACTACTGATAATGTGTTCAACAATTTACGAAGATATAGAACTAATTACGGAGTACCAATCAACTCGGAAAGACATGAAAGCTGAGCAAAAGCCTGAGCTACCTACTACAAATGAAAAGCCCTGGTTTGCTTGAGTATCTTACCATCTCATCAAAAAACTCACAACTGCACCAGTACTGCCCTATGCTTACCCACAGGGGCATTTTGAAAAGCATGCTGACGCCAGTTAAGACATCCTAGGTGCAGTCCTCTACCGAAGATAAAGCATGGAAGCCCAATCTGTTGTTTTCCCCTGCAAAGCACTGTTTGCTTCCATAAATAATTATCCAACATGAAAGCTGGAATTCCTGGCCTTCAACGGGCAACTAAAAGTTCGAGGATTTCTTGTGTAGGGCCAAGATGGCAAACACTTGACGCATGATTTCAAGAAGCCAAGCATATCACATCACAGGACACAAATAGCTCAGTGCACTGCCCACATAACATTTCCACAGCCAGTAATAGACTCAAGAGACTGACACTGATTTAAACACTCTAGCAAGAAGAGCCCAACATCGTCATCCGAAGAAGGCTAGAATTAAGCAAATGAAGCATAAGCAAAAGAAGTATGTAACCCCCGTTTTAAAGAATCCCTTATATAGCTCCAAAACTCCTGACAGACAAACAGTCACGGTATAATCTCTGCTGCTCCATAAGGTTACGGCAATGTGGTGAACCTCATGGTGAGCGCATTGAGCAGACAGGGCAATGAAGACCTGAGGCTGGCACAAATGTCTGTCCTATGAATAGCTAATGTATGGAATGCCATCAAGGTGATTTCGCAAAAGAACTAGTTCAATTGTGACCACCCAGAAGTCCGAATCCTACTGAGAGACTGGTACAAGCTGATTGTGAACAAAAGTATTCTATGCAAGGAAAAAAAGCACAAGGCTGGGGCTGACCCTAGTCTACAAAAAAGCAAATACTGTATACCATTCATAAACAATACAGGCATATGGATTTTGACAAAAACTTCAAGATTGTAAGTTCACTCGCTTTATCTTGCATGGGAGCTGGAACCACGACCAACAGTGACCTTGATGCATTGCTCGCAAATCTTTCATAGGCCAGCAGCCCACACAACATCTAGAACACACTTCCCCTAGGGACATTATATGCATTGCGATCCTCTCCTTCGATACGAACCAGAAGAAAATGCAAAACGTTCCTGTTTAATCAACAAGAACAAGCTTTTCTAAGCAAAGAACATAAGACACTGACAGTAGCCAACATGATGTAGTATATGTATTTTGTCTACTACAGTTGCCCAGTTAGACTGAGTTGAGAGACAGAAGATTTTAAGTCAAACCTCATCAAGCAAATGTTACAACTGATGGGAAAAGAGAAAATGTATGCAATACGATCCACAGAGAGGGCAGCCAAATGGAAAAATTAAACAGAACATTATTCGATATGTGAATACTCCACTTCCATTTTTACCAGGGGTGTCTGTTCATGATGACCAATCAGCTCTCAAAAGACCAGGTTATGCCTCTCAACAGAAATGCCCAGCCCTACTCTGAATCTCAACTGCATGTCATTCTGGGCAGCCCTGCTATTTTTGCCACTCTTCCTAGACCACCATATGGCACAAATAGTCTTTAGGTCTGGCCAATCGTTAACCTTATAAGCCATTACCTTCCATCCCTGGCTTATGTTCTTTCACCCCATGTATGAAGTGCAGGCTTACAATCCAAACAACATGGCCTCCGATTATCAAAGCCAAGCAGGTGCCATCCTTGTTTTTGTAGTTCTGGCCATAAGGTGTGAATCTTCTCGAGTGCCCTACTGCCATCATTTACCTGATGAAATCAGAATTTCACTTGATTGAACCATATTTCCAATATATATTTTGCTACTTTTGGGAGCCCCTCTCATCACCTCTTGACATTTTAATAAAAATATAAATCTGGTGAAATTCAACCCCAAATGGTCCCAAAAGCACCACCACACACTACAAGTTGGATTAAAGTCAACATCCTTTTATCTCCAAGCAAAGTTCAGGTAAAGAGCACTCTGGAATAGCACAGTGCTTATTCATGCTCCACAGATTCGGGCGTTCTTATATCTATCCACCTGCTCCTACTGTTCTAAATGAAGGATTGCCCACAAGCTGTAACTGTTGCCAAAGCTGTGTGTTAACACAACAATGGTGCAACTAATCTGAGTGCACATCTAGCCACACCTAGTATGGGAGAGCTGTAGTATCTGCTCTTAGCAACTGTATAGTGCTAGATGTAATTGATGAGACAGCTGAATAACAAATAGCAACATTTTCAAGCTGTCCGGAAAAAGTGAGGTATAGTGACTGAACAGTGTCCCAAACATCGGATGCGTGACCTAGCATAACTGGTCTGGAAAAATCCTAAAAATTTTACAAGACCTGCAGGTCTAGTAACTCTGGATAATCTACTCGACCTATTTTTAATGTACTTGACCCATAAACTGGCCTCAAATTGTGCGATCTAGACAAATATTTTATTTCAGACAGTCACGTTTTTCTTCTGATCACACGACTCATGCCATGCCTCTTAGTTTACTAATAGTACTGTCACCAGAGCAGCGGCATGAATGCTACTCACTTAATGTTTAGAAACTCACTTTTAATAAGCATATTACTTAAGCATGATCTGGTAGCGCACTGTCAATTACAGGCAGCACATTTTTCAGTAAAATAGCCACAAACCTTCTCAGTGACATGCAATTTGACTGATAAAATTATGTAGCATACCAAACGATGAGTCGAAATTGGGTTTCAGCAAATAATGATCATGTGCACATCACCAAATAAAGGGTCCTCGTTTGTTTTGATTCTAGTAAAATCTTTGTTTCACTCATACTTCAGAATTACAAAAAGTGATTTTCTAACTGCTGATATATTTCGAAATATTTGTACAGTACATTTCCAAGGTATTTAAATGTTGTATGTTAGAAGTAAACTGACATTCTACAGCCTTTCATTTCACACTCAATATACCAAATTTACGATTGTCAGACAGTTCACTTTACAAAATCCTCTAAATTTGCAGTCAGAGAAAGAAAAATAAACACGAATCCTCCAGGATAAAATAAGCAGCAATTTGTAGGAAGACATAAGCTCACATTGGACCTCTGTCTTTCAACAAACTCAAAACTGACAAGATAAAAACAAGATTAAAAGGCATCTTTATTCCTCAATCATTTGTGAATGTACAGAACACCCAGATTGCCCTGATAAAATCTGACTCGCCATAATGAGTGGGTGAGGAGATTTTTTGAGGTCTGCATAACAAAGTAAATTTTCTATAGGTAAGTATTTAAGACTGATATAGTGAATGTGGCAAGAACTGTAGGGCAATGCAAGTATAAATGCCCTTTATTTAGGCGTTCCTGCAAAGCATGCCCAGTGCTTCCATGTACTGTGACCACTACAACCAAAACAAAGTAAGCATCTGCATTAAACGAATAAGTATACCCCTACTACTGAGCTTGTCACTTTCTCCCTAGGCAGGTATCCAATTCAAAAACTATCCTTGCTGACACTAGTTGAATACTCTTGCTCCATCATCTCTGTCCTGTTCCAAGCTTTCTCTACTACAAGAAAGTTGGATTCTCAGGAAACTATTAAACATTCCTTAACAACTACATTTGAGTTTGATATGTTTACATTGGTATACATCTTACATTGTCTTAATAAATTGACACAGTTTGAGCATCATGTTATAGTCTCTCAGACGTTCATATATAGGAGGGAGTTTTTAGCTATTAGACTGTGAGAATAATTTTGCAACTAGGTCATTTATAAATCCATTCCTCATTCCAGATCTTAATGGAGGGGGTGTTTGATATTGTATAATTTTCATTTTCTGAGGAGGTCAACATCTCATAGAATAACAAGTGGCACAAATATGTTAACATTTAAACTGGATCTCTCTCCAAAACTTGTGACCTTTTCATATCTATCTTAAATGAGAGCCAGACGTTCTCAAACGTTCACGTTCTATCGTATAAATGGGCAGATAACTTTTTGATAGAATAAATATTCCATATTTTCTCCCACCACATGCTAATTTAATAGTAATCTGGACTCCAGGAGATATCACTGTACCCCCATTGGTGTGGTTAGAGAGTATATATTTTTCTCCCTTGGATCCCCAAAAAGAATTAACAATGGCTGAAGTGATAGGTTATCCCCTTGATTGTTGTGATCTGAGAAACTATCTTCCACCAATAGGTTTGTATGCGAATACAGGACCACCATGCACAGACAAGTGCTACCTAGTCGTAATTTGATATTCATTTTCTTTATGCTCCAGATGGATGACTTAACTGCCATAGTCCAAATTATTTTCCATTTTCACCTGGTATTTCAGTCCCTAGGGCTCTCTCCCACTTCACTGTGTATTTGGGTTAATGTGTTGCAAATAGGTCTTGTATATGATGGTAGATCCATGTAATGCTTCTGTCACCTCTGCTTACTGGAGTACAAAGACCCCAGATGGGTCTTTTCTCTGCCTGCCAACTCTCAGACCTCTTGGTTGTTTGCCCAGTGTAATAGCTGAGTTAGCCGATATCCATCTTCTTGGGTCAAGCCCTCATTGTCTTGAATTTCTTCCCTTGTAAAAAGTTCTCCATCTGTAAAGAGATCGCAGAGGATTGTGGTTATGATTACATTTTCTAAACCCAGAGCCTAGAATCCCTAATTGGAGGTGTTTCTAGAGGGGAAAATGATGTTGACCCTTTTGTTAGTGCCATCTGTTGCCAGCAGTCTAGAAGGACTGAACCTCACTGTACAAGTGTAGGGGCTTAAGTAGGTAGTCATAACAGTTTCTGTAAGGCAACCTCAAAAAATCCCCGCTCTACTTGTACCCACAGTTTGACCTCTGGGTTATGATTACAATCCAGGGCTGGTTGGATTTGAGTGGCTGGCATGTAGTCTTTATACTGGCGAGTACCAGACCTCCCTTTCCTCTAGCTCAGTATGGCATGCTCCTGGTAACCGTAGGGGTCTTGTTTCTTCAGATAAAGAGCAGCACTTTTTCCTGGTTTTGGGTCAGTATTACCTTAGGCAACTTAAGTGTTATTGTCTGCAGCTATGTAAAGAAGTCGCAGTAGGAAATGTATATTTATGCTGTTAATAGTCCTCATCCAAATTATCCATGTCTTCACCCATCAGTACAGGGCTTCGTAACGTGCCAGAAAGAGTGGGGGGGTTGGGAGGCTATTGCACTTATACAAATTGCTGCCGTTTGTGGCATATTTACCCCCAAGATATTTAATAGGACCTTCCGTTCAGCTATACACATTATGAATTAAAGGTTCACAGGCTTCATTTCTCGAATGAAAGCACCCATCCACACGGACTTGGAATAATTTATTTTACAGCCAGATATGTCAGCAAATTGAATAGCTTATTTGATTCAAGCTCAGAGTGAAATTTATGGATTGCCATAAAACATCAGATGTCATCACCAATAGTGCTAATTTATGTTCGGAATTACAGAGAGTGAGACTTTTATATTCGGTATAGATAGAATCTTTTTTATTATTAAGACAAACATTAAGGTCGATAAAGGACAGCTATATCTTGTTCCTCTTGTGATTGGGATGTTGGTAGAATAGTCCCCCAATACCCTTAATTTATTAGAAGGCCCTTTATTGTTGGAATACATATACATTTTCATGGTCAGGTCCAGCTGTGTTTTACTTGGCACCTTTCAAAGGTACTGAAAGTCAATCCCATCAAAGGCCTTTTCTGTATCAAGTGAGAGAAGGGCCAGCGTATGTTTTCTCCTCTTTGCATTCTCTATGAGAGTGGCTGGCAGACTCACTGTCACTTGTGTGGTGATCTTTTATGAAGCCCGATTGTTGAACTGATATTAATCTAGGCCAAATATGGTGTAGCCTGGTAACCAGACCAATGGAAAAAACTTAACATCACAGTTTAAGAACATAATAGGCCTGACCAAGTCACATGACTTTTGGTCTCTGGCAGGTGGGATTCAAGCATTGTATGTATCACTATATGAGTGGTTAGAATGTAACTGAGCACCTTTGTTAATGGGCCCGCCGGAATGTCTATATAGGCCTTTAGAAGGATTGGGGGAAGATGTGCGGCCCGGTGCCTTCCCTCTCTGCATGCTTTTTGTAGCTGCTCCCACCTTTTCTGTAGGAATGTTCTTTTCTAGAGAGTCAAAGTCTACCTGTTGTGTAGATCAGTTGTGTGGATCAGTTGTAGTGGAATATGTTATCAGCTTCTTTGGGTTGGTCTAGGTGATTCTGTCAAAAAAAGGGATGAATAGAAAGTGGTCAAGGCCTTGAGTCTATCAGGGGTGTAAACGTGTGGTTCCCTCTTCCTATTTTATTTCTTTTGAGTAATTCCGCATTTGTAATTGCCTAAATGTGCACGCTATAATTTTATGTGCTTGATCTCCTTTTCAATTTAGGTCTATTAGGAGCTCTTCTAGCTCGCCTCTCACGTTTCTTTAATTTATATAGGTATGCCTGAAGCCATCTATCTTAAGACGTGCTTCCAGTTGTTGAAGCTGCGTTTTGAAATTTAGCTTCCTTTCTTTGGGTTGCTGTTCAAAATAGGGCATTCGGGAAATCCCTTGTAACACAGCTTTCGCTGCATCCGATTCCACAGTATTGTTATCTGCAAAATACTCTTCTATTGCTGCCTGTATGCTTTCTCTCAATGTTGATCACTATGGCTATTTCATTGTCTAGTCAAGGTCATGGATGGGGCCTCTGCGGTGTTGCAGGGTCCAGGTCAAGGCAGACCACAGCATTGTCCACCAGAGCCTTGACGCCAAAGGAAATATTTAATATCATTGATGCTAAGGGTGTGGCCAAGATGTGGACGAGGCAGACGCGACTTGGTGAGCTCCGATCCAGGCCGCCGGTAATCCTGAGAAATCCTACAGGACCCGCGTAGCCTGTATCACCAAGGCGGTGAGGAATCGATCCCGAAGCTGGGTGTGGATGTTTTGTGCACTTCTTAAGCTCACTAGCAATCTACACGGCCACCGAACAGAGCGAGCGCCGGGACACCGCATGGGGCCTGCAATGGAATCGCGTAGCTGTGCCACGTACTATGTGGAGAGCTTAGAGCCAAGAGCCGCTGCCGTCGATCCTGGAGACGCCGAGGGTCTAAATATAATGCACAAGGCCTACTGATCACGAGAGCGACGAAGAACCACAGAGAACCTGATTAAGGTGAGAGATGCGCCTCCATCGGTGTAACCGATGCAGGAGTCCTTGTGTCTGGAGAGCAAAGACTGGGTCCCTGGATGTTGTTAAAATATCGCTTGTCAGAGGGGTGCATGATATGACTGAATGCTGCACTATAGTCCTAGAGCCCTGAAGAGCGTGCAGAAGATACCGAGACCAGAGTACGTGACACATCAGTGCTGGAGTGAAGAGGGGGCTTGCTCATTCTGATCTCATGTCATAGAACCATAAAAATCTCACTGGCCACAGAATATTGTAGGAGAAGAGACTTTCTAATCAGGGGCCTCATTCTACACGGAAGGACCTAATGAGAACAAGGCAGAATGAGAGGGTGAGAACTTCGCATTAGTTACACTTAACTTGGAACCCTCTCTACGCATATCCGGTTAATGATCTGATATGTGACCTATCGAATGAAAAATTACTCTTATTGAGCTGCTGACTCACCCTTTATGATGCTCTATAATAGGTGATCTAACAAGGATTTGCCAACACAACACGTGCAGACACTGGGGTATAAAGGCTTTAGGTATTTCACACACCTCTGCCATGACTGATTGACGTACTGATTTGACCACCTGAGATTCGCCACTAAAGAGTCCTGACTGAGGTGAGACTGGCCGCCATGATGGTACACACCAAGACCCCCAAAACTGCTGAGCCAGTAGCCTCGGATACTGCACACCAGGAATCCCGGGATAACGAACTCAGTGATCCGATTGCCAAACTAACAGCTACCCTTCGCAGCCAATCAGAACAATTTGATAAAATCCTGCTGGCAATAGCTGACTCCAAAACTGCGCTGGAAGCAAGATAGATACGGTCTCCATAGAAGTTAATCTGCAGAGAGCAGATTACTACAAGTTAACAGATA
This sequence comes from Pleurodeles waltl, assembly GCF_031143425.1. Lineage (NCBI taxonomy): Eukaryota > Metazoa > Chordata > Amphibia > Caudata > Salamandridae > Pleurodeles > Pleurodeles waltl. The sequence goes on from NC_090440.1 coordinate 625,398,957, forward strand.
GGGTGGATGACACTGAATCAAAGCTCACCAGCATGAGACCCACCATCCGAGACCTACAAACACAAGTGCAAGATCTGCAGGTGAAGGATGAGGCCCTCCATCAGTGAGCGGAGGATGCGGATGGCTGCTCACGCCGCAATAATATTCGATTCCTGGGCTTCCCGGAGCAAACAGAAGGCCCCAGCGTTGGATTATTTCTGGAAAACTAGTTGTTGTCTACGGTGCTGAAAGACAAGACATTGACATTTTCCTCATTAGAAAGAGCACACCGGACACCTGCCAGACCGCCACCACCTCGAGATAGACCGTGCCCAGTGATTGCCCGCTTCCTTAATTATCAAGATCAGGGCTTAATTCTACAACTGTTTCGCCAGAAAAGGCCCCGGAAATATGAGAATGCGACCATCATGGCATTTTCAGATTTTACAGCTGAAGTAGAACAACGCCACAACTGCTACAGAGCTGTGAAAAGTAAACTCCGTGAGCTATCCATAAAATATGCCTTATTATTTCTGGCCAAACTGAGGGTCGAACATGAGGAGGCTACCCACTTCTTCTCTTCCCCAGAAGATGCCTGGATTTGGCTCCATGCCAAAAGATGGGCAGAGTCAACAGACTGGAGCAGACTACAGGAGAATGGCAGACCTTGTCGCAGGTGGCGTAAGAAAACGACACAGCGGCCCGATCGTGCACAGACAGCTAAAGCAAGCGAAAGCAGTGGAAGAGTTAGCACACCTAAGCACAAATTCATTCATGACATTAGACCGCTGTTGTTCCTTGGATGTCAGCTCGATGGTCAGTAACTCAGAAGAGTCGTCCAGTAGCGGGAATGGAGGACCAGAGATGACACCAAGGATGGCAGACCACCTATAATATCTACCTGATGGGTACTTTTGGCATTAACCCTCATTGGTTGAAAGTGGATCCCACTTGATGATATCCAGTGGCTAAGACTCGTGGGCCTGGAACAAATGATATGCCCAATGGCGGGAGGACAAGCTGACAAGAAGCACCACAGAAGGCACCATGCCTCCAGAGGGGCAACCGAAGTGGATGAAGATAATCCTAAAGAAATGTTTGTTTATTCTGATTAATGTTTCTAAGGGGATATTAGGCCAAAGACTTATAGTCTTTCTAGTGAGAGAGGGAGTTTCGTTCATGCTGTTTTTCCTTTTCTATCTTTCTTATTTTTCTATCGCATTTCTCTCAGTGCACATCGAAGACCAGAGCTGTTATAATACGATAGTTCAGAGGATACCGGACACCAGACATAATGACACAAGGCTTACTAACTCTGGACAGACTCATGGGCTGCTGATTCTTGTTTGGGGGCGGATGGTGCCGAGGAAATCCGCTATATACACACCACACTATGGGTGATCGTCAGACACCAAAAACACCTCAATATAGATTTCTGACATGTAATGTCCAGGGCATGGCTGGAGCCCCAAAGTGCTGTAAGATACAAGCTTATATCAAGCGACTTCACGTACACGTAGCGATACTCCAGGAAACACACGTCATCCAGTCCACCCTAACTGAAACACGTGCCAAATGGAGAGGGCAGGTGTACGGTACCACGTCCTCTGCATACACTAAGGGAGTGTTATTATGGATAGCCCCGAATGTACCATATGTGGTAGACTCCCATAGGATTGACACTGAAGGCTGATATGTAATCCTTGAAGGATATCTGGATGACCTATTACTAGTGACTGCAGATATTTATGCCTCCATTTTTTCTCAACCAGCATTTCTTGATAAACTCACCCCTGCGCTGCTATATGACCCTCACTCCCTGGCAATTTGGGGAGGGGACTTTAACTGTGTGCCTGACATACATGTAGATAGATCAGTTCCCACATTACAATGTGCGGCATGCATCCAAGCGACATGACACTTACATGAGTGGATCACACAACATTACCTTTGTGACATATGGCGAACACACAACCCACTTACGAGGGAATACTCTTACTATTTACCAGTTCATGACATTCACACAAGACTAGATTTGTTCCTGTGTAGTGCATCTCTAAGTGGGCGGGATCAGGGCTTGGAGTATTTGGCATGCACGCTATCAGACCACTCACCACTAATATTCACATTAACATGGGGTAAGGAGCGAGCAGTGATACCTACTTGGAGACTCCAACCCGAAGCGCTGCTGGATCCTCCCTCCCGTGATGAACTTGCTAACCTGATGGCCACATTTTTCAGTCATAATCATAGGACAGCATCATCATGGGCGCTAGAGTGGGAGGCCTATAAGGCAGTAGTATGGGGCCTTGGTATGGGGGCGGCTTGGGGGGTTTGGAAGGCGCTGACAACTGAATTATCACATATGGAAAAAGAAATGAGTCTCCTAGCAACGAAATGGTACACCAACCTGACTGTTTCAAGAGAGCAGACATTGACTATGCTCTCACAGGCATACAGGGAGGAGTTAGAAACACCAATTCGACTGGCCGAACTCAAGCTAGCCATAAAACAAGTTGCTAGAAATAAGACACCGGGCACTGATGGCCTACCCATTGAATATTATGCACAAAATATTGATACACTGACACCTAAGTTAATGGAGGTGTTTAATGAGGCTCATCAGATGGGTCAGCTACCACTCACACTTAGAAAAGCGCTGATAGTAGCACTATATAAACCTGGTAGGGACCCATTGGATGTCCAATCATACCGCCCATTATCTTTACTAAATCTGGACTGTAAAATCCTGGGGAAAATACTGACTAATAGGTTGTTACCTGTCATTCATAGCCTAGTACACACGGATCAATCTAGCTTTATTCCTGGCCGTAACACCTTCATTAACATTCAGCGGCCACTCTGGCTTATTAACATGGCTCCAGGTGAGGGCAAAGGAATGTGTGCAGTATCCTTAGGTATCGAGAAGGCCTTTTATAACCTGAGCTGGGAATACCTTATAGCCACACTGACAAAGATGGACTTTGGCCCTGTTTTCATCGGCTGGATCAAGACACTCTACGGTAGCCCGATAGAGAGGGTGCGCACAGGTGTTACTTTTTCAGACACCTTTGCAGTACACAGAGGCACTCGGCAGGGTTGTCTGCTGTCACCACTACTATTTGCTTTAACTATGGAGCCCTTAGCATGTGAACTACGACATTGGGCGAGACAAATTGGCATATCTGTTCAGGGAGTACACCATGTGATCTCACTATACGCTGATGATGCAGTGGTGTTTTTGCATAACGCCCCTTCCAGACTGCCACAACTAATGGCCCTATTAGACAATTTGGAAGAGATGTCTGGCTTACTAGTTAACTGGGAAAAATCATGTCTCTACCTGCTAGCACTCGTGCCAAATCCAGGGAGGGAATTATTACCTTATTGTCAACTGAAATATTGCCACAACACCTTTAAATACTTAGGGATACAAATCTATCATGATCCAGAGGATCTGGCAGAAGGCAACCTATATAACGCCTTGAAGGGGATCTGTAGATCACTCCTTCCCACTATCACCACTGGGATGGGTTGCAATAGCTAAAATGATAGTGTTGCCTCGACTATTATACTTTTTTGCAACTCTCCTGTTACTTCTAGCTACATCCCTTTTTAAAGAGCTCAATTGCATCCTAACAGAATTAATATGGGGGGGAGCCAGAAGAAGAGTGACACTACAGGTGTTACAAAAACCACAAACGGAAGAAGGATTGGGGGCGCCTAATTTTGAATGCTACAACACAGCAGCCCAACTCCAGTGGCCAATGTGGTGGCTTAGAACCGGGGATTGCCGGAGAGAATGCACATCCCAAGGGCACTTAGTGGGGTTACTCTCTATACATGGATCACATCCCCGAAAAACAGGCAAATAATAGAAAGTAGACAGATGCAAGTGGTCCGCAGTGCTGGGCATGATATGTAAGGAATCAGGATGGTAGAATACCATATTCTCCTTTGATCCCTTTATGGCAGATGCCAGCTCTGACTGGGGTAGCAAGCTGTACAGATGTGACCTGATGGGAGGCTGTGGGCCTCCTAACACTGGGTAACTTATACAGAGATGGAGCACTTTTGCCATTTCTGGAACTCCAGGATGAATTTCAACTTCTAGCAGGTCTTTTTCTGACATACTATGCAAAACTAAGGCAGATCAAGGACATCTTGGGAGCGGAGGACAAAGAACCCTGCTGTTCCATTAACTGCATACCTTACTTACACATGGGAACACCAAAAGGGCCATCATCAATATTTATTTGGCCTTGCAGTGTACAACACCTAGGGGCTTATACAGGCATGGGCTAGATGGGATGCAGTAATGTCCGACCCACTAACCGACGTGAGTTGGAATCAGGCAGTACAACAGGTCAAAGATACATTCGCACTGCTAGGGTCCGATACACACAGTTTAATTACCTCCATCAGACTATCTTTCTCTGCACAGGATAATACGCATGTTTTCGGCGGCGAACTCTGCTTGTCGCCGATGTCATTCTTTAGGGGCAAATTTTTATCATATGACATGGGACTGCTGCCCACTTCAACATGTCTGGAAACAGGTCGTGTCAATTATAAGTGACATATCTGGGCATGTAGTATTATGCACTCTGGAATCCTGCATATTGGGAGCGAGACTGTGTAAAACATCAGACAAACATAAACACAAATTTATTGATTTCGCTTTTATTTTGTATAAACGACAAATAGCGATGCATTGGAAAGCAACAACTGCTCCCGGAGTGAGGGAATGGCTGAGATTACTCTTGCTTTGGACGTGAGCTGAAGCTAATTATTATTTGAATCTAAAACTACATGGGATCACAGTTAAAGGAGGGGACTGCTGGGAAACATTTGTACTAAAGGTGGAAGCAAAAAATGATGAACATTCCCCCTGAATATATTCATCAGGATGTGACACTTTAATATCTCACAAAAGATGTTATTTCAATACAGACTAAATGTATAATATGGGAAACTGGGTCAACCTGAATGATGCTAAATACCAGAGAGAATAATGTTTTAATTTACTGGTCCTTAACGAAACTGTATTACAAGCTCACAAAACCTATCCTTTGGGCTGAAGAAGTGTCAACAGCAGTTCTATTGCAGCCTGTATATAGTTATTTTAAGATATATGTAACACTGGGGGAAGATGACCTTCTCTTTCTTTTTTTTCTTCTTCTTCTCTATTAACTCTGTTCAAAGACTATTTTTTCTTATTGGTTATGTGATCGGTTACATATAGGATTGGGTTACAATACACTACTTCAAGCAATTACGGCTGTACCACATGCTATCATGACCCATGCCTTGTTAATGTTCTATGAAAAACTAATAAAAACATATTTAAAAAAAATCTTTGATGCTAAGTTCCTTGTAAGTAAGAAGAAATCTATTTGTGGATATGATTTGTGTACACTCGAGAAAATTGGGAAATCATATTCTCCCCCGTATCGTTGCCTTCAGATATCTAGAAGATTCAAGTCTTCTATGCTTCCTAGTAGAGATGGAAGGATATTAGGACATACTTGTCCCATTGGGAATCTGCCTTGAGGGCAATGAGATATAGCAGTAAAAACCCCTCCAAGAATTAAACTTCCTTTCGTGAAGTGTGCTAATACAAATGCTTCTTTCCTTCATTAGGTGCATATTGCGAGATGAGTGTTACATGGGGGTCACATACTGTGCCTCTGATTCCCACAAATCTGCCCTCTTTGTCAGCGTATTTTGAATCCAAGACAAAGTCAAAACCTTGCTGTAAGAGAATAACTACTCCTTCAGTATTAGTATTCTTAGTGGTGCGAAATTGCGAGGGAAACCAGCATAGATGTGGTACGTCCTTCACAAGTGGGCTTCTTAAAAGAAAGCTATATCAAATTCCTTTTCTTTAGCTATTTTAGCACTGCCCTCACCTAACCGATGAGTTACGGTCCTGTGTATTTTGTGATAATATCGTCAGTAGGTTCATCAATTATACTGTTTTGGTAGTTCGCATCTCTCCCCTTTTCAATGGGATTATGTATCCTTTCCCTTCACCGGCAGCTTAGTTAAGGTTGTGTGCCTGTCCTACATTGCATCCTTTCACCCTCTTTCAGAACAGCCCATACTATGCATATATTCATGTCTATTTTTCACCCCTTTGCACCGTTTGTTGTAATAGTGTTAACCAAAAAAAAAAAAAAAATTAAAACAATATAAACTACAACTAGTAAACAAAAACAATCCATGTGCCGCACAGGTGGCACTATCCAAATTATCACATGACTTTGAATATCCACACCATTCTCAAAGCAGTGAAGTGGCCGACTCTGTGTTGTAATCCCAGGTCTCGCTTCCGCACCAATATCCTGTTGCTTACTTGAAATCTTTGATTTCTAGTCAATGTGATATACCGCACCAGGATGCCTATCTATGGAACTGTCCACTCAAAAGCAAAGTGAGCCCATTGGTCTGTTAGTAATGTTCCGAAGATGCAGGTCAGTCTTCTTTCTCCTGTTGGCGTCGCTGGCATCTGTTTTCTTTATGTTTCTCGTTTAATTTGTGGGTCTGCCACCCTCTGCAAACATCTTTTACTGGACCCTATGTTTCTTCTGCCAGTCTGGATGTGTTGGTGATAAGGCCAAGACACTCTTTTGCTACTCTCACCTCCCTCACTGCTTGTTGTTGTTCACCTCCCTCACTGCTTGTTTTTCTGAAGTGTAGGCGGATGGGAAGCGCAGAGTGGACTGGAATGTCGTAGAGTAGGGTGGCACTGAGTGGAGGGGCGTAGAGTGCAGGAGCATACAGTGAAGTTGGGTACAGCAGAGTGGCGTGTTGTAGAGTAGAGTGGAGTGACATTCCGTAGAATACAATGGAGTGGCATGCTGGAGTGGAGGGTCTTAAAGTGGAGAGACGTAGAGTAGAGTGGGGTAGAGTGTCAGACTGGATGGCATAGAGTGGCATGAAGTGGCATAGAGTGGCATGAAGTGTCGTAGAGTGGAATAAAGTGCCATGGAATGGCATAAAAGGACTTGCGTTGAGTGTCAGAGAGTGAAGTGGAGTGGGTTGGAGTGGAATGGAATGGTATAATGTACAGTGTCAGAGTGGAGTTTCATAAAGTGGAGTGGAGTGTTGAAGAGTAGAGTTGAGAAGCGTGTCAAAAAGTGTTGTGTAATAGAAGGATAGGCATAGTGTGGTGGCAGGGGTAGAGGGACAGAGTGGAGGGACATAGACTGGAGGGGTGTAGAGCATCGAAGAGTGGAGTGACAGAGTGAAGGAGCCTAGAGTGGAGTTGCATGTTGTAGAATGGAGAAGCATGTTGTAGAGTGGCATAGCATGTCAGAGTGGAGTGGCATGTCAGAGTGGAGCAAAATGTCAGAGTGGAGTAGCGTGTTGTAGTATTGAGAGTATTAGAGTGTAGTGGCATGTAGTGGAGTGTCAGAGTGGATTATCATGGAGCAGAGAGGCGTAGAATGGAGTGGCAGAGAGTGGAGTAATGTGTCAGAGTACAGTGAAGTAAAGTGGGGTAGAAGGAGTTGTGTGGAGTGGTCCCAGTCCACGAGGGAGGCATCTTCATCCAGTCCTGGGTTTTCACCCATCAGCATGCTGGAACTTCTAGTTTCATTTTGCTCACGATACGCATACACCTAAAAAAACATTGTGTGTAGTGATGCCTGGAATAACATTTAACAGCTAGGATGCAAGTTATCGCACTAGGCGAGTGCAGCTTTTTTGCCAACTCTGCTGCCCCCATTCAGCACGACAACCTTGATAACCTTGTTAAGGACGCAGTCTAGGGGCAGGTACTCTGGTAAGCAAACCAGGAAAAAGTTATTTGAGTTCTGGCACATGATGGCATCTGTGTCAGATGCATTTTGCAGGGGGGGTGGCAGGGAGAATCAGACGGGGCAGGGGGAGCATAAGGGTGAAGAAGAAATAGTACCTCAATCACAGCGTGAACAGCAGTAGGGCACTAATTAATTTAAATTAATCTGGGCTTGGTCCATGCTTCAAAAAAAAGAATGGAAGTGATGATTGGCCTGCGCTGGCCAATCAGGAGGCAGCAAAGAAGAGTGACACTGAGACTAACAAATGGTTAGCAATGGGCAGGCTCAGAAGGTGGCTTGAAAAGCACTTAGATAGCTGGTCTTCTCAATGTACTGTGCTGTTTGACTTTGGGGCAGTTTCTTTTTGATTCGTGACAGTACATTGGAATCTGCAAGTCAAAAGTATGCATGCGATACTCAACGCTGTAATAAGGCTAGTAAAAATAAGTACTTTTAAAATAAATACACCTGGAGAAAAGGGTTATTTTTCCATTGTCAGTAGATGCTCTTGACATTAATGACTGCAATTTCCCTTTAACATAAGAAACTAGCATATCTATTTTTGGATCGACAAACGTTTTTCATTTCGAAGCATGACTCCCAACTTTGCTGATAGCGTTGTGGCTGCCGCGGTAGTAACAAACGTGGATTTCAATCTTCACAAGGAAGCGCATAGAGGTGAAAACCGCGCTTCCATTGAGGGCCCGTAGATCCTGAATCGGTATTCCCAGAACAGCTGATCTGATCAATCATCTCATGTTTTATGCATTATTATATACCGAGAAGCGAGAGCGCGGTCGAAGGCGAGGGACGGGAGTGGGGGGGGGGGGGGGAGGGGAGGGGCTAGCGCGCGCGTGCACACTGTTACAAGGCGGTGCAGACTCACAAACTAGAGCCATCTGTCGGCCTGCTCCATCTTCGGAAAATGACTCATGGCGCTGTTGCTCTGTGCGCCGAAGGGAAAAGAAAGGGCGGCTGCCGGTACAGACATTGCAGCAGCGAGACAGGCTCGACTGTTCAGCGGCATCCAAGCTACCGGCTGTCAGGGCAGCATGAATTTGATTCCTTTGGTCATGCTTCCTGTACTCCTCTTGAAGCAGGATTAAACTTGAAGCTAGGGAATCTCCCCACGCCTGTGGTGGCCACACGAGAAAATCACTGTGGCGGAGAGGACTGGGAGCTGCTTTCAGTGCCAGGTAGGCAGAGGGACACCGCAGCCCATCCAGCTGTGAGAGAATGTCACAAAAGTACAAACATGATTGGATACTCCTGATATATAATCATCCTGAACACTATCCTAGACGTAAAATACTACAAGATCTTCCCTTCTGAACTTTTTTGCTACATTTTGGAACACTGCACTACAAAGTTAAACTTTGGATCTTTGTTTAAAAAAATATAAACAAAAGAAAGAGGTAAAAATGCCTGCATGGCCAGGGTATGCCCAGACATGGTTCCCTTGCTCGCTGCGCCACTAGATTCAGGCTAGCTTGTTTGCTGAGGGGTGGTACCCCAAAACTGGTCCCAGGATGCATGTTTCCGGTCCAAGGAAGACCTGGCCTGGTAGTTCGGGCTGGAGTGTTCCGATGGGGAGCCGGGTCAAGACTGATTTGCATATGGCTGGGTCCAAACTGGGGTGGCATGGTGAGCAAGAGAACAATGGATTAAAACCAGATCTGTGACTGGCTTGAGTGCTTGAAAAGTTTCAGCAATCCATCATCATCCTTTTGTGTTGCTCACAAGTAACAGGATGCCTATTTGTCATTGTGATCTCTTGGAAGAGAACTGTGTTACAGCAGATTTTAGTAGAGTACTTGAACCCCTGAGGTTTCAAGACACTAGCTGGTAAACTAACAGAACTCATCCTAATGGACAAAGAGAAAGGCCTTTAATTTCTTTTTGAAAATAAGATTGTAAAGTTCCAGGCACAAGTAAGTTTAACACTTTTGGAGCTACAATTGAGAAGGCCTTCCCATCACACCTTTAGCGGCTTCATTTGGCAATGACAAGCAGACCTCCTACTTTTAACAGCAGAGAGCCCAACCTGGAGAATAAGGCTGATATTTTCAACCCCAATAGACAAAAAACGTGTTCACAACAGAAACCACCACAAATGTAACTCGCCGATGAATGGGCAGCTAGTGCAGAATGTTACTCTGAGATGAGAGTAGGTCATATTTGCTCATATTCAATACTGCTCTTCCAGAAGGATTCTGAATTAGATGCAGTTAGTTAATATATTTGTAAATCAACAAATTAGTGTTGGCATACTTTAATGATCAAACAATAACAGTGACAACCAAGAGCCTGCCTTTGAAGAGTAAATGTGGGAAAACATTATAATGGACTTCAAGATGCAAAAGGCAAGAGGAGGTGAACATATTCTCTTGGGGGAAAGTAATCAGAATGACATTTCAGCTTACCCAATATATTTCATGTTTTTGCACTGAGCAAAGTCTGAGGTGCACAAAGTCTCAAGCTTTGCCAGGTGAAAAAATAAACAAACCTCAAAGCATTAAAATGACACTGCAGGTTGCAAATGTCTTTGCTACGTACAATGGCAAAATTGTGTTAAAGTGAAAAGGAAAAAGGACCACAAAAAGTAGTTGACCCCTCTTTCTTGCAGTTTGCGAGAAAATATATTGGTGGCTTGTAACTCTGCTGATTGTCAGAAAGCAATTAAGTTTACTGATTACCCTTGTCAGTCCATGACCATTCACATCATGGACACTCCTATGATGGGCAGCTTTCACTTTCCATCCTCAGCTGTAGGCACTGGGGGAAGCAGGCAGGGATTTCCTTAAGTGCTGCATGCTCCCTGTCTTAACCATTTCGAAATGTGCCACATTGCAACCTCTCAATTTTAGGGCAGGTGCTAAAATACATGCTGTTTGAGAATGTGAGGGTGCAGCTGGAGGATCACAATGATTTGCTGACTTTAATTTCAGAAATTGCAGCAGGTCACAAAGATTACCAGATGGAATCCTGGATCATGTAGATTGATAAAGCAAGAGCCTGTGAATTTTTTGCAACAGGCATTTTTGCTCTGTGTTGGATTGATGAAGCCAGCCCAATGTGAAGAACTGGCTGAGTCACATGGCTGATACTGTGCAAACACAGCATTGCAATGTGACCTGGCCAATAATCAATTTAGCCCAGAACCTACAACCCCTAGAGAATCAGCCATCTTTGAAACTCATAAGCCCCTCAAGACCAACAGCATCGCCTACAGAGGAGTCAGAAAACCTCATCTTACCTGCTATCCAGAAGAGATCCACACGATCTGGAAATAGTAACATTGCAAGGTTAGACACAGGGAAGCAATAAAATGATGCCAGGCCTCCTGTGACAGTCGTGGATATGGAATTGTATCCCCATCCACCATGCACTTTTTACTGTTCCATTTAAAAAAACGGAGAGAACACTTACCCTATTCCTCCACCATTGTCACAGGCCCTACTCCATCTCCTCCAACCTTAATCTACCCACTGTTCACATACCCCATCATGCACTTTTGCACCACCGCATGCAAATCCTTTGCTATAATCCCATTATAATTTCCACCCATTTTCTTGCTCTTCATATCCCCTTTTCCTCAAGCTTTTTTCCATCTGTTAACACCATTCCTCTGTCCCTCTCCCTTCGCTGTGTTGCTCTGTAGCTAGGTCCACAATATACCAATCCTTATAAATACATGTATACAAAGACAGAAAAACACTTGCATTCATCTACTGGCGAACGTCTGAGTGACAGTTATTTAACGGAGCGGCTGTCACGAATGGATCACCCTCCAGTTCTAGTGTCATGTCAAGTTTGGTGCATCTCAGTTCACCAGGTGCTGCTGTGGCACAGAGCGAAAGTCCCCATGGGAGCTAACAAGGAAAACACTGTCACTGATCTCCCTCTGGACGGATTTACAGGAAACGTGACACACTGAAATTTAACCAGCTGAGCTTCATTCCAAATTCTGTGCGGATTCATCAAAAGGTACCAATGTTATTTATTAGCAAAAACAAAAGGACCTTTTCAGTTATAAGTCAAACTTAACCACATCTATCATTCCTATCAGCTGTCAGAACTTGACCTAAAAAGCCCTCATTTAACAGGACCGCCGGAAACGGGCACCATTCACTGGCTTCCCGGGGGAATGATAATCGAAGACCGACGTGCAGAGCTTGACTGACACTGTTGCACTGCTACTGATGAACGTAAAAATCAAGAAGTCTCACGTCTAAAGCTGTCAATCCCACCCCACTCTTTAGCACGTATTTCGGTGTGGCAGTGTTTGCTTTCAGCAGAGCGACTTGCAGTGACGATCCTGAGTCAGTTTATTATTAGGTACTTGGCATGCTGACTACAGCGCATCCCCGCCACCCATGACAGGCCGGCATGGGCACCTAGAACTGCGAGGCTCGGAGGTTATCCCAACAAGAACTGCAGCTCTTAACATTTGCTTGAAAAAACCGGGGTTGAGTGAAAAATATATTTACTATTACACATATTTATTTCACAGAGTTACAAATCTCCTCATGATTTCTACTCACTATTTCTCACTGACTCTGGTACGTCTACTCCACAGACCACATGTATGGTGCATCCTAACATAGTTTAGTTATCAAAAATCTTCAGGAATTGAGCATTTACCAGAAAGTGAGCCTGCTGAGAGGTAAACCACCAGAGAACAAAACACGTGAGTCCACTTGCTTGCAAAGAAAACCCCCAGATTGTACACTGTCAGTTCTTGTACATTTTTTTCCAAGGGTATATAACATAAATAATAAGATGAGCAAATACAGACACAGACAGACATGAGCCTATGCACCAAAAGGGCTGATGCATTTTGCCGCTGTATGAAGTATGTCATTTTGCACCGCCCCAACACCAGAGGACAGGGCACCTTTTTTCGCATCATAAAAAGTAAAAGGACAGGCCCTTCAGGTGTTGGCGGAGAGTTTTTTTTTTTTTTTTAACTTTCTCATGACCAAGAACTAGCCATGTGCAGAAACGTACACATTTAATCACAGAGGCGCTTCTAGACCCGACCTTTGGGGGGTTGAGAGGGGTGGGGGCCTAACACTTTCAGTAAGTGGTGCAAGTCAAGCGCTTCAAACAATGGAGCCACTGCTATCTTTATAGCTAATAAGAGGGAAATAAGTGACAAACTATGCAGTTGAAACATATTGAACAAACTCAATCAGGTTATTATTGAATGATTGGAGTCCATGTTCCCTATGCCTAGATTCCTCACTTGCGCTCAGGTGTTTGGTGGTGCGCCTGGCTGCTGAGGCCATATTGTTGATGTGTGTTGTTTGATCCATTTGCCGCAAATGGATATTCCAATTTGTGGCTTTTTTTTGCTGTGGTTAGAGATCATACTTCATTTGACTGCTTGAGGCAATGTCCATTTAAGTAAGAATCAAATGGCATTTCATACATATGACTTGTGTATTCTTGGCATGAGTCTGAATTAAGATGTTAGGTCTGGTAGAGAGCCAAGTCAAATGTTAAAGAGAAGGTAGAACTGTTAGGTACATTTTCTGTGTATTGAAATGAGAGACCTGAAAGTATAATATGAGATAATGATCTGTTTGACAGAAAAGATTCAATCAGCTTCAGTTTACTCCTTGCACTCTAATGCTGTGAAGTCTATGTAGAAGCTTGGAATGATGAACAGTTTCAAAGGCAAGAGAGAGTTAACATAGGCATGCTTGTAGTCTGATCTAGATATTTGTCTTAAAGCAGATCTTTGAATCTTTTTGACTTAAAAAGTCTGTTATTGGCCAGACGTTAGAAGGACCTTTTGTTTCAAAACATGTTTGTTTTAGTGAGGGTTTTATGTAAGACATTACTTTGGGAAGATATCTATATTCAATGAGTTGTTGACAATTCTGGCTGGATTGTCTACAGAGGCATCCAAGAGGACAGTGGTCTGCTGTTGTTCTGCTGGCCTACAAGTGTTTGCAGCATTGATCAAGCATTCTGTGGTCAAGAGGTTTAAGGTGATCAACTGTAGTTCCTGTCATGTTTTTTTACCTGGTGAACCGAGCTCTGCTGCTGGAATTGTGGTTGAGCAGTGGAAAGGAGGGAGACAGACACTGCTGGGTGGGAAGTAAGTCAGGTGTGCCTTGCAAACAGCAAGGGTCAGAGGTGAGGAGGCCTTTTTTGTGTTTCCAAGATGTTCTAATGAACTACCACTTATCACAGCTAGCTGAGCCTTTTTCTGCTCACTCTTCTAGTAGGACTTTTGTTTGTGACCTGGATGACCCTCACCAAGTCTAAAGGCTCTTCCACTGTTATCCCTATTCAGATTTATTGTCTCATTTTATAGGCTCCTGGCCAATGTCAGCTCTCTAAGACATAGGACGGGTCTCCCTGAACCAAGGCAGACATCAGGTCTTTTGGTTTAATAACTATATCCATAAAACATTTACAGCACTCAACTACACATGTACAGAGTGAAAAGATGAAACGAGCAAATATAATATTGCCTGAACATGCTTTTTGGGGCAGGAATGTCCCTGCAATGTGTACAGTCACATTGCACTATTCTGAGTGATAGACTGTAATCAACTGGCATCCCAGTTTTTGATCTTGGTAGTAGCCTCACACCAATCTAACATATGCGCAAAGGCCCATGCTGTCCTTTAATGTGACTAAGGTCCTGGACCTGCCCTATGACCTGGAGGCACTCAAGCTTGCCCTCATTTTGCTGACTGTGGCCTACTGGCCCTATCGCACGTTTAGCATATAGATTGGTGGCGCAGCATACCATGTTTTGTGAATCCATTGTCGTGACAACACTTTCTGATCTGTGTCGGTGAATGCATCAAGGGGGCTGTATTGAGTTGATCACAAGCATTAGTGAGCTGGGGTATCTATTCCTGAGACTTGATTTGTGTTGCACAAAACATTCTAACCTAACAGAGATCTGCTTAAACTCACAAAGAGGGTGTTATCCCAAGGTGCTGCAGAAGCCCAAGTGTCAGTGTATATTATAGTACCTGCTACCATTACCTATGGGGGTATTCAATATTTTTGCATGTGTATGTAAGTACTCTTTTTATACAAGTAAAGCACTGTGCTGGGCCAACAGGTATGACTGACTTCTGAGTGTGTACACCCCGAGAAGTCTGTAACTGCCAGCCATTGCTACCACTGAGACTCAAGTGCTGAAGGGGTAGTATCTGGCCCAGTTTGCATAGCCATAGTTGTGTATATTACAGATCATCAGAGGCAAAAGATCCCAGCCCGCCAGGCTAAAGCCCAGTAGCCATTGCTTCCTTTATGGCCCCCTGAACGGGGTCTGACAGATGCTCGAATAGAAAGGATATGTATTCAAACTGACCAGCTGTGCCCTGTGTGTCTCCTAACTCTATATATACACACAATGACATTAATTTAATACAAATTTTTCAATGAGGGCACATTGGATGCAGCTAGGAACGGTGCAAGATTATTGATACTAAAGGCATTAAATCAAAACAATGAAAACAAAGAGATTTTGAATAAAGCTAACTGTTAAAAACCGCTTCACTGATTTTGTACTCGAGAACACATGACATAGCACCATTCATTATTCTTGAAAAGTTAGTGTACTTGATTAGTATCAGAAGATTTTTTTGAGCACCTTCATGGATGTCTTTCAGAACTTCTGTGACTTACTTTGTAGGGCTGGCCTGACCGCGCAGCCAGAAAAAGAGCTTTAAGGTACACAACCAAGAGCATGTGTTGGGTTGGCCCATGTTGTTTACAGTATTTGATTGCGTAGCCATTTTGTGCTGCTACCAAGAAAGAGTGCTTGATGCACTGCTATAGGCTCCAGAAGGGTGTTTTCTTACCTAACATCGCTGCACCATAAAGCATAATGACTAGGCAATATGCAAGAGGAGGACTCCTCTATCATGCTCTGATTGTATTGGCTAAGACTATTGCTCTGTTATCCAGCAGCAGTATGAGTGGTAAAATAATTGGTGAACAGACAGTAAAGGGTTTTCCCTCAATGACTCTCGGGTCCAAAAGGTTCCTGCCAGCCTCAGTTTACTCTCCTAACTGCACCTCCATAAACAATTCCTCCACCAGCCCCAACAACCTCAGTCTGTTCTCCTCTCCAGTAGAAGCTCCTGCAGCGCGCTTACGTTAGGTAATCCAATGAGGTATAGATGCTGGCTTACATTGTGGCTTCATGAGCAGCAAAATCAGGTTTGGTCACAGGTAACCCAATTCCTTCACAGCAGCCATTCTGAAGGGCAACAGGGATCAGGTACAACACGTACATCTATAGTCTATGCCCATCCACACCGCACCCTTAGGCCGAAGTCCTCACACAATTCTCTCACCAGCCTCAGATGCTGTGCTCCCCTTCCTGCAGCTTTCATCTGCTTTCCCCTCCTGTACCACCTCTTACTACCTCCCAGCTCAGCCCCACAGCCTGAGTTTGATCCGAACTCCCACACTACACCAGCCCCCACAGACTCAGCTGAAACTCACCGTAATGTACCATCCCACATCCTCTGTACACTATTCCCTTTTACACCAGCTTAGTTGCACATAAAACTGAATAGGCATCTAGTACTCCAAGAAGCACAGAAAATCTTGTTGGTACCTTTGTAGACATATGTGTATGTTCACAAGTTTTAGGTATTTTAACGTATGCTGTGTGAGAGGTGTGCTTCTGCAAGTGCTGGGTAACCGAGTGGTCTGAGTGCAAGGTTAGTGGTATAAGTGCTGAGTGAAAGGTGTGCTATGGTTAGTGCAGGGTGAGTGGTGTGCGAGTGTGAGAGCTGGGTGACCACTGTGTCCATGTAAGTGAAAGGTGAGCTGTGTAATAGGTGAGTGCTTTGATGCTTGGTAAGTGGGGCATTGGGTGTAACTTAAATTATGATTATTGTGGCATCAACCGGGGATGTAGAGTGAAGAACATACATTACCATGTGATCCTGCATCAAAATGTCAGCTTTTTGGACATGCCTAAAGTTGCTTTTCTAGAGGTGGGACAGCCAGTGATGGCCAGAGTCACATACTGAGCTCTAACTCCGAAAGATGTATTCTTGGAACCTCTACCCAAGTCTACATATGGCTTCTGCCACGCACACCTTTTGTCAATCACTCAACCCACTATCCCTTCTTCTAGTGGTTAAACGGTGTAATGTGAAACTAGGATACCTGGGATAGAACAGTTTACCTACTTGACTTTAGACCTTATTTCATTGTGCCACCTTTGCTTTTATCATCACACTTATGAGTACCTTAAAAAACATCAGTTTAGGATGTATGGCCTACATAAACCACAAATGTTGCTTCATATGCTAGCAGTGTACATATGATAACTTACTTGCATCTTGGTTTATTAATAGCATCATCATCATCAGAGGCATGAATGTTTCTAAGTTAATGTTTAGAAACTAAGAGATAGATTTACTAAAAACTCATGCAAAGGCCCACAGCAACTGAAGCTGCTGCTCTGCGTTGCATGAGAGGGCAGGACAGTGCCATATCTATTAAGATATGGCATGATCCTGCTCTTTCCCTAGCATTGGTGCACATTCAGGCTGCCTAGAGCCACACACACACCTTTGCTTTGTTGGTGCAATGCCCTCCCTACTAATGTTAGTGTGTAGGGCTTTGCATCAAAAACCATGAAACCATGGGATACCCATGCATTGCTAGTGGAACACCCCCTTTACACAAAGTAAAGGAAAGCAGCGTAAAGCGCTGCCTTGTGGTCCATTCAGGCAACTTTGTAATGATTTAAAGTAAATTCCAAATAACTATTTTACATTAGTTTATATCACTTTTGTGGCATAAACCTGGCGCAGAATGTTAATAAATCTACCCCTAAGATTTCTCATAACTGTCTTTTAATGCAGCCATTAATTCCAGTGTTCTGAATTGAAACACTTTTCAATTAAATAAATATTCTTTTTGAGTTTTGAAGAATATTTAGCAGATTTTTACATGACGATTTATACACAATGCAGAGGACTCGGTTTGTATTATGGTGCTTAAAAAGAAACAAGCGGTATCATTGCTTAGGTCTCTGACTGCCCGCTTGCGTGTTTCCCTGAAATCATTCTCCATTTGTGGGCCGCAATAGCCCTTTACAAGAGTTTGGAGGCAGGGGGCCGAAGAAGTGTAAACACAAACGCAAAGGCTTGTTAATTGACGTCATTGAAGACGTGTGAAATACTTTGAATGCGGGCGAGGTATCAGCCCCAGCATAAGAAGTGTGTAATCTGATCCTGCATCAGCCCGGGCCATGGCGGGCAACAGGGGTGGCTAAAGTCCTTTCTGCCCATTGGACGTAGCCTGTGAAACATATTGTGGGCCCCAAGCTCAGGGAGAGAAAAATGCGGTGATGTGAGTCATGGGGCCACCCACAGAGTCAGCATGTACAGCGGTGAGCGCACTTTCCTTTGCGCCTGCCGCCGAGCCCCTGAGAATTTCGAGAGCTCCTGTCCTTGTGACGCAGTAATTGCTAACCTATTTTTTTCCCTGGAATTGGCAATTGTTTTAATTTTGGGTGCAACTCTATTAATTATGCCATTTGCTTTTAAGGGCACATTGATGGCTCTAGTCAACCCCTTGACATTAAACGTGCATTTGTGCTTTTAGAAGCAGTGGGGCAGCTCCCTCCACCCCCTCTCCCCCCACCCCGGTATCGATCAATTGTGGGTGGGGCGAGGATTAGGCTCTTTGCAGCTGCCCCTACAGCGCAGCCTCTGCGGGGTTTCTGCGGCTAATTTTGCAGGCATGACAGAGCCCCTGAGCAGTATGGTAGAGGGGTGGGGGCGTACTAGAGCGCCCCCTCCTCTGCTACTCAAAGGAACAGAGAAACTAGTCCTGGGGTGGACAGGTATTGAACGAGGAGTTATGGAAGATCCAGGGTCTAGTCAGAAGGAGGAGGATGAGTGGACCCAGCTGGCCCTGGAAAGGGTTGTGGTTGGGGCTTGAATTTGGCAATATCATGCAGTAAGTCTGGTGTGAGACCCACGGTGGGTGCCCTCTACCCCAGGAAAGAGGGGTCTGTGGAGGCACTCGAGATGGGTACATGAGTGAGAGGGTCCAAACAGACGCTCAGGACATCAGCAGACGAGAGCTGCATGCTCCAGGGATAGTGCAGACAGCCAGCAGCAACCTATGCAGGACATCAGGATGGGGACCCATAGATGCTTGGGGTTATGCCGGTGGATGTGGTAAAGGGACACAGAATGCTTTGCCTACTGATATGCAATTCTCTGGTGAGGACGACAGTGACAGCAAGGGGATGGGGCCTCCTCTGTAGGGGGATAACAGTCTGACACTAGCTAGGATGCGCCCAAGACAACAGTGGTCATAGTCCAGAAAGAGAACAGATGGAAGGCAAGTCTTCTGACAGTGGGGAGGGTAGCCCGGGAGAGAAAGGTGGACTTCAGAGCAAGAGATCCCTGGAAATGGCATGGATTGGATCCATATCAAGAAGTTGACCAGCGGCTAAGGAGAGAAGACGGCTGATGCGCCTTCAGAGAGGGACCAGGAAGTGAGTATAATGATGACTTGGTGGACTAATGGAGGGGAGGTTGGCAGCTAGTAGGGAGGGCTTAGGGCTACTGGGGGTCTGGGGTTCGGGTGGTGTGGGCGGGTTTAAGAGTTTGCAGAAAGAACAGTGGGAATAGTGGAAGTGGTCTTTGGGGGCATGGTGGAAAAGGGAAGCATGAATCCAAGGCAGTGCAGAGGTCAGCGACAGGGTTGAGTGCAGTGACGGCAGTTTGTGTAGCAGGAAGTTTCAGCTCTGCTACGATACAGGTGAGGTAGAAAGGGGAATAACCGAGCAGAGGATGCCTTGGTGGGGGACCCAGCAGGGTTGCAACCACTGCTAAGAGGAATGAGGCAGTATTGCCATATATGGGCATAAATGACACCTGAGGGGGGTAAGATTTTACCTAATGAGTATATGTAGGAGGCTGGACTGGCTTGTAGTGAGTACCAAGGGGTACTTGCACCTTGCACCAGGCCCAGTTATCCCTTATTAGTGTATAGGGTGTCTAGCAGCTTAGGCTGATAGATAATGGTAGCTTAGCAGAGCAGCTTAGGCTGAACTAGGAGACGTGTGAAGCTACTACAGTACCACCTAGTGTCATATGCACAATATCATAAGAAAACACAATACACAGTTATACTAAAAATAAAGGTACTTTATTTTTATGACAATATGCCAAAGTATCTTAGAGTGTACCCTCAGTGAGAGGATAGGAAATATACACAAGATATATATACACAATAGCAAAAATATGCAGTATAGTCTTAGAAAACAGTGCAAACAATGTATAGTTACAATAGGATGCAATGGGGAAACATAGGGATAGGGGCAACACAAACCATATACTCCAGAAGGGGAATGCGAACCACGAATGGACCCCAAACCTATGTGACCTTGTAGAGGGTCGCTGGGACTATTAGAAAATAGTGAGAGTTAGAAAAATAACCCTCCCCAAGACCCTGAAAAGTGAGTGCAAAGTGCACTAAAGTTCCCCTAAGGACAAAGAAGTCGTGTTAGAGGAATAATGCAGGAAAGACACAAACCAGCAATGCAACAACTGTGGATTTCCAATCTAGGGTACCTGTGGAACAAGGGGACCAAGTCCAAAAGTCACAAGCAAGTCGGAGATGGGCAGATGCCCAGGAAATGCCAGCTGCGGGTGCAAAGAAGCTTCGACTGGACAGAAGAAGCTGAGGTTTCTGCAGGAACGAAAAGGGCTAGAGACTTCCCCTTTGGTGGACGGATCCCTCTCGCCTTGGAGAGTCGTGCAGAAGTGTTTTCCCGCCGGAAGGACGCCAACAAGCCTTGCTACACGCAAATCGTGCGATTGGCGTTTTTGGACGCTGCTGGGGCCCAGGAGGGACCAGGAGGTCGCAAATTGGACCTGCAGAGAGAGGGGACGTCGAGCAAGACAAAGAGCCCTCACTGAAGCAGGTAGCACCCGGAGAAGTGCCAGAAACAGGCACTACGAGGATGCGTGAAACGGTGCTCGCCGAAGTTGCACAAAGGAGTCCCACGTCGCCGGAGACCAACTTAGAAAGTCGTGCAATGCAGGTTAGAGTGCCGTGGACCCAGGCTTGGCTGTGCACGAAGGATTTCCGCCGGAAGTGCACAGGGGCCGGAGTAGCTGCAAAGTCGCGGTTCCCAGCAATGCAGCCCAGCGAGGTGAGGCAAGGACTTACCTCCACCAAACTTGGGCTGAAGAGTCACTGGACTGTGGGGGTCACTTGGACAGCGTCGCTGGATTCGAGGGACCTCGCTCGTCGTGCTGAGAGGAGACCCAAGGGACCGGTAATGCAGCTTTTTGGTGCCTGCGGTTGCAGGGGGAAGATTCCGTCGACCCACGGGAGATTTCTTCGGAGCTTCTGGTGCAGAGAGGAGGCAGACTACCCCCACAGCATGCACAAGCAGGAAAACAGTCGAGAAGGCGGCAGGATCAGCGTTACAGAGTTGCAGTAGTCGTCTTTGCTACTATGTTGCAGGTTTGCAGGCTTCCAGCGCGGTCAGCGGTCGATTCCTTATCAGAAGGTGAAGAGGGAGATGCAGAGGAACTCTGCTGAGCTCATGCATTCGTTATCTAAAGTTTCCCCAGAGACAGAGACCCTAAATAGCCAGAAAAGAGGGTTTGGCTACCTAGGAGAGAGGAAAGGCTACTAACACCTGAAGGAGCCTATCAGCAGGAGTCTCTGACGTCACCTGGTGGCACTGGCCACTCAGAGCAGTCCAGTGTGCCAGCAGCACCTCTGTTTCCAAGATGGCAGAGGTCTGGAGCACACTGGAGGAGCTCTGGACACCTCCCAGGGGAGGTGCAGGTCAGGGGAGTGGTCACTCCCCTTTCCTTTGTCCAGTTTCGCGCCAGAGCAGGGGCTAAGGGGTCCCTGAACCGGTGTAGACTGGCTTATGCAGAATTGGGCACATCTGTGCCCAACAAAGCATTTCCAGAGGCTGGGGGAGGCTACTCCTCCCCTGCCTTCACACCATTTTCCAAAGGGAGAGGGTGTCACACCCTCTCTCAGAGGAAGTTCTTTGTTCTGCCATCCTGGGCCAGGCCTGGCTGGACCCCAGGAGGGCAGCTGCCTGTCTGAGGGGTTGGCAGCAGCAGCAGCTGCAGTGAAACCCCAGGAAGGGCAGTCTGGCAGTACCAGGGTCTGTGCTACAGACCACTGGGATCATGGAATTGTACCAACAATGCCAGGATGGCATAGAGGGGGCAATTCCATGATCATAGACATGTTAAATGGCCATATTCGGAGTTACCATGGTGAAGCTACATATAGGTAGTGACCTATATGTAGTGCACGCGTGTAATGGTGTCCCCGCACTCACAAAGTTCAGTGAATTGGCTCTGAACAATGTGG
Source organism: Pleurodeles waltl (assembly GCF_031143425.1). Classification (NCBI taxonomy): domain Eukaryota; kingdom Metazoa; phylum Chordata; class Amphibia; order Caudata; family Salamandridae; genus Pleurodeles; species Pleurodeles waltl. The sequence goes on from NC_090440.1 coordinate 625,421,114, forward strand.
GGGCACCTTGGCTAGTGCCAGGGTGCCCTCACACTAAGTAACTTTGCACCTAACCTTTACCAGGTAAAGGTTAGACATATAGGTGACTTATAAGTTACTTAAGTGCAGTGTAAAATGGCTGTGAAATAACGTGGACGTTATTTCACTCAGGCTGCAGTGGCAGGCCTGTGTAAGAATTGTCAGAGCTCCCTATGGGTGGCAAAAGAAATGCTGCAGCCCATAGGGATCTCCTGGAACCCCAATACCCTGGGTACCTCAGTACCATATACTAGGGAATTATAAGGGTGTTCCAGTAAGCCAATGTAAATTGGTAAAAATGGTCACTAGCCTGTCAGTGACAATTTGGAAAGAAATGAGAGAGCATAACCACTGAGGTTCTGATTAGCAGAGCCTCAGTGAGACAGTTAGTCACTACACAGGTAACACATTCAGGCACACTTATGAGCACTGGGGCCCTGGGTTACCAGGGTCCCAGTGACACATACAACTAAAACAACATATATACAGTGAAAAATGGGGGTAACATGCCAGGCAAGATGGTACTTTCCTACAGTATACTAATTTGTTTAAATTGCTGCATAGGGAGATGGTCAGCAAACATGGCTCGAATGTGGAGGAAAGGGAACTAGCTAAGAGGCCTAATGTACCCACTTACATTGATATCTTGACTGCAGCGTTCACTATTTACGTCAGCATCTTGTGTGAAAATGAGCCAGAACAGAGTGTGGCCTTGCAGAAGTGCATGGGTGCCATTAGATCAGCTAGCATAATTTTTGGGGGCTTGGCTTGGTAAAGATATGACGGGAAGTTCTGGGCACAGAAGAGCGCCAAGCCAACAAAATCATAAGAGGGGAGGGCGGGATAACGACCAGGAGCTTTGGCTACAGTACATGATATCTAGGAGACCTGCTCAAACGGCACATACTGAGAGTGGGACGGCCCATTTTGAGAGGGTGGTAGGCACACAAGCCCTGATGGGGGCCTGCTGAAATTTTAACGAGGAAGACTTTTCTAGGTTCCCCTTCAAGGGTCGCTATGACTTCTCCAGGTGCGATTTGGGTAGGAGGTGGAGTAGTTGTGTATGAAGGTAAGTTTGCCAGGAAATGAATCAATGGGTTACTCACATTGTTGGCAGGAGCTTCTTGTGCGGAGCCTCACAGTTGGAATATATGGATCTGTGGGCATTCCTTGATGAAGTGAGCTGCGGGGCAGGCCGAGAAGCAATTTGAAGGCAACCAACTCATTTTGTAAAAAACATGGTGCCAAGGTGCATTGATTTGGCCTTGGTGAGATGTGTTAAGGGCAACTGGTGCTGGCCTTATGCAGAGTGGGGCAAGCCCAATGTTTTGGTCATTCATCTAGGGGAGAATAATATGGTGCAGTCCACTGGGTTGGATTTTCTGTAGTCCATGAAGCAGCAATTGGAAAAGTTAAAGATCAGTTGGGTTTCCACAGATGTTTGCTGTTGCATGGGAGGGTGTGGAGGGGTGAGCAGTGGCTGGCTGTGACAAATCAGGCCAGGAAGGAGCCGAGTAGGGAGATGACTGGTTTCTGCTAAGTGAGAGTGGTGCGAGTGTTAGCGCATCACAGTATTCTTTTTGAGTACCCGCATTTGTTAATGTACGATGGGATGCAGCAATAACCTGTATGTAGAATGATTGACAAGGTCTATGAAAGAGTGGTGGAAAGATCATAGGAAGCTACGAGTTGGCGGGCAGACAAGACAACTCGGGGGAGGGTCTTTCTGAAGGAAGAGGAAGGAAAACAGGGCAGCTGTTTGGGGTAACGACTGGGAGGTGTAACAAGGAGCAAGGAACAATGGAGTCAAGATTTGGGGTAAGGATGAGGGCCTGGTCCAAGAGTGGCTAGGTTCCACAGGATGGTTAGTGAAGGTTCCACTGCTAGGACCACAATGACTAGTGGCATTTCAAAGATTGTGTTCAGTTCAGAAATGTTTGGGGGCAGGATGATAGAGGTGGGAGCTACTTAGAGGAGGCGGGTTGTTTTTTTTAGAACTTTTTTTTTCTTTTCCATTCAGCATTCAGTGAGGGTACATGTGTTTTCTAACCTTCTCCATCTTGTGCTGCTTCCATCTCAAATAACGCTAACCTACTGTGTTGCTTGACATCTCTCCCAGCTTGTCTGTAATACACAGCAACAGGGATGTTTTTACTCGGAATGGCTAAAGAGCAGACGTTAAGGAATGTTTGTGTTTTATCTTGTGACGGTGTACAAAGCATGATACTTTTCCTGGAGGCCCAAAAATCTGCTCACTGGACTACTATAGAGGACCACATGGCTACTTACTGTGGGAAGTGTTACCTTTTACTTTCTGTTCAGAGTTTCCTGAGTGAAATACAAACAGTGACATTTAAAAAGACTGAAAACATTGAATTCAAAATATAGTTTAGAGTTATCATGCCTTTCCTTCTCCCCCAGTACTTTTACGTTTTTTCTTTTCATTTTTTAAAACAACACTTTACAGGTAAACATTGGCAAAGCCAATAGCTTGGCACTTGCACTACAGAGGTGAGAACATTTGACCTGCAAATGCATGTTTGTTTAGAAACTGACAGAGTATTTTTTTATTTACAGTAGAGGCATACAAATTAAATTCACCAAGTATTGTCGACACCATGCAGCCCAAGCGTGTAGCATTCTATTTATCAATGAGCTGGAACCTTAAAGATAGCTGCAATTCTGCTGTATTGTTCATATTGCTGAATTTCAGGCATTCTTAGGTCTGATAAATCTTCAGTTGGACAATAGAGTCTTTTCTCAACAGTTTAACAACCATATATTGCCTGCCCTGTTAGAATTGATTTCACTTTTCATATGGTCACCTCTATTTTAACAACATTTCTATCCTTCTTCTGTTGCCCGACATTTCTAAACATGGCTCAGCTAAGACTCAACCACATACTATAAAGATATACCAGCTGAATCTGGTGTTATCAACAAAAATCATATTGACACAACTGAATGAAGTTTTCAGTTAGCCACAGAAAAGTACACACATAAAAATGTCACCTCTGGCAACTGTAACTTCTTGCTATTATGATGTCTCACCATTCAACTCTCATTTATTCCTACCTCTTAATATACAGACTACCATCCAGCAATGCAAAATTGAAAGATGTAGTAAACACAGCGACCAAAACTCATCTGAACCACCATAACCTATACATTCTAGGAAACCTCAACATATCGTTGAGCAAGAAGAATATATCTACAACCAACGTTAAGACCGTCAACCTCTAACAAGATGTTTTTGGCCAGATTCACTCCTCTAGACACACAATGGACATCATATCTGCTCCCGTGGGATAGGCCACAGTGAGAGACAAATCCCCAGCAATCTGGAGCAACCATAAGACCATTACCTTCATGATCAACACACCTATCAACAACAATATTTCAAAGATCGAAACAACTAAAAACAAATGCTTATAAAAATAAATTAAATCAGACCTAAAAAAAAACCTCCTGTCTTGAAATAATCCAAAGACATATGTGACCTAAAGATATACACAACTTCTACAACTGTCTCCCAACTGCATTGGACAACCAGATGGCAATAAAGACTATATGCAGGGTTAACAACACAAAAGAAAACTAAATAGATTTATCGCAAAATAAAAAGACCGGAAACACAGCTCAACACAATACAAAACAAGTGGAGAAAATCAAAAGAAGAAAAATATAAACTTCTACTACACCAGTTTAAAAACCTTGAGAAGAGCCATTAGAAATACAAAAAGACAACACTATTCTACACACATCATTGAAGCTTGCTTCCCGTCTAGGAAGCTTCACAAGATTTTAGCGGGATTTCGCAATTCAGAGTGTCAAAACACAGTAACACCACAAACACAAGTGTTCTGTGACAAAATCTCCATGGAATTCGTCTAAAAAAAACTATAAGGATAAAATGACCTTAAGGAGAACAAAGATAAAATCACCCCGAAATGTAACCAAACCACTATAGAAAGAGTATAAAGAGACAAAAGTAATGTTACGTCTATAAATATTTTCAGTACCCTCAGAGAAAAAGATTTTGTCAACATAATTGGAAACAAACCATCAGGGTCTCCTTCAGTCTCAGCACCACCATAAGTCAGTAAAGATATCCATTGCACAACCTGTATAGGGGAGCTAGCTAGAACCTTACTCAAGTCCTTTAAAGTAAGGTTCATTCCCACCTGAGCTGTAAACCATATTCATGAATGAGACCACTCTTCAAAACAAAAACCTCAACCTATTTGACCCAGGAAACTACAGACTAATGTCTAATGACACATTACTAGGTAAAATATTCGAAAGAGCTGTTTACTAAACTTTCAAAGCTTACAGAGGAAAATGATGTAATGTCAGACCAACAATCTAATTTCAGACCAGGAAGATGCACAAAGTCAACCATCATATCCATTTGGGATGACTTAAAGGTCAAAGTGGAAAAAACCGAAGTGGCAGTTCTATTGTTTCTAGACCTGTCTGTAGCTTCCAACACAGTTAACCAATGCATGTAATTACAAAACTTTTGACTTCTACAAATCAGTGAAAAAGGTTTACAATGGATTGCATCTTACTTCTGAGACAACGCAAAGTATACCTATAAGCTTTCAAAACAGCTCCTCGCACTCAGCACTGTGAACTCCCTGAAGGAGCATCCATATCTTCTCTACTATTTACATCTATCTAACAACCTTGCCTTTCTGGATTAATCTTTCAATCTCTCCTGTTACAACAATGTAGATGAAACAAATCATTGTAAAAATAAATGGCCCAGAAGACCTATACAACTCAAAACTTCACAACTACCTTTATGCCCTAATGAATGGATGATGAGTAACCACCAAAATCGCAACACCACAAAAACAGATCATGACCTGCAGACAATGGCGAAAACACCATCCTGGCACAATAAGGCCCAAATATTTTGAGGCCATTCCAACACCATTTAGAGACATAAGAAACTTAGGAGTAACTAAGGATTCAGGCCTGTCCCTAATACCAAATGTCAACAAGGTCACAAGGTGTACCTGGTACAGAATGAATACACTGTGTCACGTCTCCGTAGCTCTATTTGTGTTTTAATCTTGACCATCACTTCCTTATACTAATAAATTTGGTCCTTAAAGGGAGTGTCAGAGCCAATTTTAACATTTTTCTTTCTCTCCAGCCTTTTTCTGTACTTTGTCCTTTTTCGAAGTTCTGGCAAAGAGGGCCCCAGAAGGGTCCCGTCAGACACTGCAGTGCCAGTCTGAAGTGGAGCAAGCCCAATGATGATACATGAGGGCCTTTGCTTCTGAATTTACTCATACATGGGACACCCTAAGTTTTGCTGTGTCGTCTTGTCTTTTTTGGAACAGTGTACTTTGTTGACTGATACATTATGAATAGGGAGTATGTACACTGGACCAGTTAATCTCCCAGTTCCTCTTTCTTTTTTGATATAATAATATTTAGACAGGTTACAAGAACATGAATGGAATTTTGCTATGATGACATACACCCAATGCTTTCAACCCTTTTAAACTCTAAAACATTGAATGGTGATTCACAGTTTTTAAGATGTAATTTATCAATGATGGTTTCAAATATTTACATTTGTTTGAGATTTTTCCTGTAAGTAAATGACTGAGCAAAAGCCACAGTAAATTGTTAAATTACCATAACTGAGGACACTAAATGAGATGCACTAAAAAGCAGCCAATAGAGGCCAAATCAAAGTTAAATGAAACAGAGAGGTGAAAGTCAAAACTGAAAGATCAGGAATGGTGTTGGAATAGGATACGATTGATATTAACAGCGTAGTTGGAAAGCTCTTGGTATTCCAAACGTTAAATCGTCTTCAAGCAGATAATGCAATGGAAGGTGTTAATCTGATACATTGTTACATTTTTATCTTGCACTAGCGCTGCAAGCTATATTTTGAAAAGTGAGTGGGTCCTCTGAATATTATCACTGACAGGAGGGCATAGTGTATTTGAAAACAGCTACTCGAGAATCCAAAACAACCTCTCCTTGGGTGGTGTCAGCATCTCTAGAACTACATATCCCATGATGCTGGAACAAGTGACATCATCACGCACATCACACATAGTAAGCTGGAGGAGCAATGGTTAATTCAATTACCTACCATACACTTTTTCTGTTTAGTTGTGTTGAAGGTCACAGACAAAAAGCAAGATACATGAGTTGAGGATTACAATGCCAAATGGAAATGCTTCATCTGCAGCACTGTTATTACACTGAGTGCCTCTTTCAACATCTTAGCACACGCGCAAAGATCAAACAGTTCGCATTACCTGGAGAATCATGAGATGGGCGTTTTACCTTCTGTGAATCAGTACAGTCCTTGGCAGTAGAGCTTCCCCCAGAGCGGCAAGCCTGCAAGAGGCAGGGTGATCCAGGGAAGCATTCTCAGCAGAGGGGCTGCGGTGAGCAACCATTTAACAGAGGTGGCAAGCAGCGATGAGGGAGAGGGTAGGGGCGTGGAACAGGGGCACTGTGAAAACAGCGTCTGACATTTGATCTTGGTCTTTGAATGCTCCACAAATCTGAAAAACATGTTTTAAAGGTCTGTTTGCAATGGCGCTATATCAAGTGAAAACACTAGGGCTCCTAAGGAGGAACTCACCAAAATAGAAGCTTCGCCAAACACGAGCAGGAAACAAAGAAAAAAATTGTCCTGAAAAATGAACAGATAAGCACCAAAGTGTAAAGATGCCAGTAACTGGGCAGTGCTCTGTGGGAGGAAACAAAACACAAAAAGGAGGGACAAAGATTAGCCACTAGCAAGCAAGCCTTTTCAAAGAACTATCAAAGTAACAAAAAGGCAATGGATGGGCTGTAAGTCCACAAAGTGTATACAACATGTCTCGAAGAGACATCGCAGGTGCTGCCTAGGCTCTACCAGAAAAGGTATTATTGTGTTGATTTAAATACAAACTGAACATGCTGGTGCTTACTTATATTACAGATTGTAGACTTTATATGTAAATTGGGTTTAAAGGGTATTACGCTGTGTTGTAATGCAGTGCATTTGTCTACAGAAAGAGGAATATTTATTATGTTTACATAGCAAGGCTGAATGTAAAGGGAAATTATTACCACAAGTGCCTTTGGAGCAGTAATAATTGCAGCACCTGTTTAAAATACTAATTATTAATTTATTTGACTTATATGAAAACTGTCACCACTATGCTTTTATTTTTTTCTGAGGAGGGTGAGGTCTCCCTTCAATTGTAGCCTGATAGCAGTGTGTATGATTGCAACTGTAGAAGAGTAGGACACAGAATAAATGTGATAATTTTAGTGGAAGCAGAAAAATGGTGAATGCATTCCGTCATGCCAGGTAGCAGTTCGGGATGAGGATTGTCGATACAAGAGGTTGTAGTTTGCAGTATGATGGTTGAGGTGTTTGAGGAAGCCATGTTGGTGGGAGAGGGTCTGGGAGAAGAAGAATGAAGTGTGAGCAGAGGGAGTATAATAGAGTAGGGAGAGGGGAAGCACAGGTGAACTTGAAGGCTGAAGGAGATTAAAGACCAAGGATCGGATTACAAGTGCAGAGCTAAATTCCGAACATTGTCCAAACCTCTGTTTGCACAGGAATCAAAATTACAAGTAGTGAGATAATTATCACCCGATAAATTCCAGTAGACCAAACCTCATTTGTGTGAAGGTATTTTCTGGTGCTATGGAAAACAAGAATGACACTGTGTGTTCCGGATCACAGACGGCGAACGCGAGCTTCAGTGGAGAAAAGCGGAGGACAACTTTGGGGTCAGCCTAAGGTCTGGTGTCAGGAATCTTGCAGGGGCACCTGCAACAATTAAAGGAGAGACAGCACGAGCCATTTTGGACTTCTGAGATCAGCATGTTGTGTGGGTCAAGAAGCACAGGATAGCTTTTTAAAGCACTGTTCCCTTGCTGCGTGGGACGTGCTCAGGCTGATTGGGAAAGAGCATGCCCTTCTGCACCCAAACGTGGCCGAACCAGGCTACCCCTTTTTTGCCTGTCCTTAACATCATTTGTGTTTTTTGGTACCTCTGGGAGATAGAAGTCAAAGACCGCCCACCATGAGTACTTCTAGACCTTCGTATGGTAATAGCACCATTGACAAATTAATTAACAAGCTGTAGACATTGCGAAGGAAGTAACTGAGGTAGCAGAAAAGTACTTTTCTAGCTATAGCCCTGCTCAATGTGGACTGATATCTACTAATAACTCTTATGGCTATGCTCCCTCCCTTGATGGTGTTGATGGGAATTGTAACACCTTTCCCTTATCCTCAATTAACAACAGTTCTTTCACTGCAGAACCAACAGTTAAGCGCAAAAGGAAGGCGCAGAAGGGCTTTATCACCAATGATGTAGGTGTCAATACAGCAGGATGTGAGCTTTGCCAGGGCTTGATGGAGCAAGCACTTGTGGATAGACTGCATAATAGGTTTGGTCCTCTATTTATCGATCTTATTACACCATTCATTGACAGATTGGCACAAATTGAAACAGCTCTAAATAAACTGAGGGATGCAAGGAAACTTGTTCCACATACTACACGTATAAAGTTGCCTACTAGGACCTTTAGATCCAATCGGGCAACTGGGACAAAGCAAGTGGTGACTAGTGAGGATACTGTGTCGACTAACAGTACTCATATGGACCTATCTGTTAAAGAGACAGCTAGCGTTATCTTCCAAGATGCCGGCACAGTGCCATTCAAGAGTTGGGGCCATTTGCTAAATGCATATCACCCGCACGGACATGTCTCAGCGGCTGCCTATAATAAATCTTCCACCCAAAGGCCTGCTCCTATGTGTTAATTTTGGCAAACGTCCTCTCCGTTTGGTCAGAGGGCTTCTGAGAATTTTGTACAACTAATGAATAAGGTCATCTACTGGCTTATTAGACATCTAGATTTTAACGCAGCAAACTTTGATTAAATCTTAGATATAAAGCGGGCCCTATTAATTGGATCCGCTTATAAATCGTAAATTATTTGGTGGATCCAGTTGTATTCAGATAATCCTCTTGTTTTTTTTTTTAACAACCTGTTCTGTCTCGTTCTCACATCTCTTTGAACCCAATGGGCCTTTGTGGGAAGAGGTGTTGCTCACCTCTGCAAGGCTTAGAAAGCATAGACTAACAATCTCAGCAGTTACTCATCTCCAGTAGTACTACTGTATTAAACGATACCAAATATAGCATTTCTCAGAGAATTTCACATTGCACTGGTGTTCTAAGAATAGTGAGCAGGAACATACTAGGCTATGCTTCTAGGGCTGAGTACTGTGCTTGGCTTTCATTTACCAATTACCGAGACATGATACTATTGTATTACAGGAGACCTAGGAGGTATCAGAGATTTAGTACAATTTTTTTAGTTGTTATTGCATTGCAACCCAACCTAAATCGAGGAGAGTTAAGTGGCTTATCCATATGGTTGAGACTATCTTTAAATAATACTTTTTTGTTTGTTAGCACAGCTAATCGTGCAATTCAGACGCTAGTCATTAAGCGTAATAATAATTTTAAAATTTGTGTATTTAATTTTCACAATGATGATTTTTCTTATTGACAATTTTAAGACACTGTTTGAGACTGTAGATATCTCTACACAGTATAGGCATTCACTGCAAAGTATTCATATTTTATTATGTGAGAATTTGAATGTTGTGTTCAATGTTAACAGTTGGAGGTGGCCAGGCCATCATGCTGTAGGGACGGGATCAGTGATAGCTCCCAGGCCCTGGCCTAACATTGTGCTAAAATCTGCAATTAAACTGAAGCATCATATCTGCAATGCTGTCTATTCACGTTTTGGCAGAGCCCCTGATCGTAGAACTGTAAAAATATCCCTGGACCAAAGTCGCTGGACAGGATCGCAGCAAGATTGGTAAACGGAGGCCGCTACGGCCTGTATTGCCGTAGTGCTGGGCAGTGAGTGGTTCTCGGTGGGCCAGGCCCAGTAGCTGTGGCGGGGTGCCGAAGGGGCGGGGTGGCGCATGGGGGTATAAACATTTATTTAATTTAAAAAAACAACCACTTACCTTGACTCGCCGCCGCGCCGCTCCTCTCTTTTGTCGCAGGCTGCAGGCACAGGCTCCCAGCCTGCCCTGTGGCCAATCCTGACGCTGCTCAGAGCAGCGTCAGGATTGGCTGGGAGCGCCCAGTCAGGGAGCTCCCAGCCAGACTGGGAGCCTATGCAGACTCTCTGCAGCCCTGCAAATGTGTTCCTGGGCTGGAGAGAGCCTACTGCTCATGTCCCATGTCTGGGACAGCCGGCCAAACATACATACACAGTGCGGGGGAGTGCTGTGCACTCCACCCTCACTGCTCGACACCCCCATGGCCACACCCCTTTACCAGAAAAAGATAATAAACCAAGTTAATTATCGTTTTCTGGTAAAGGTTTTTCAGCTGCCGCTGCTGGCGGTGGGGGCGACGCCCAAAGGGAGGAGCCGCCCCTGACGAGACGTATCCTCGCTGGGTTGCTGTTGGAGAGGGGCCAGTCTGTGGTGAGTGCCCATAGTGGAGCTGAGAAAAGCCTGTTATCTGCGGCCGAAGAAGATGGTGCTGCTGGGCGGGCCGGTGTGCGAAGACAATGAGGCCAAGCAAGGAGCAGCTCAGGAGGCCCCCCACTTTGGTGAAGGGGGAACAGAGAGCAGAGCCCCAAGGGAGGCAGTGGTGAACCAAGTCCACGGAAGACCAGTGCCCGTGGGGCCCCTGCGAAGAAGAGGGCAGGCCGGGCGGTCGCAGTGAGAGGTTAGGGGAGTCCCACGAGGGGAGCATTTGAAAACGACCTAAGGGCGACCTAAGGCCCCGACGGGAGTGCACCTGTGACCTCAGCAGCGCTGGAGGATGTGCCAGCGCAGCTGCGAATCCGCAGGGGCATTAAGAGATGCTGCCCCATTTCCACTGCAGGGGTCAGCGAGCTGCACTGATCCTACGCCCCTGAGAAGTGTCATCTTCACGCAGTTACAGGGACCTCAATATTTTACTGCAAGCGATGAGGAGGTGTACAGAATTGCCCATCAAAGAAGCACGAATTATGTTATTTCCGTGTTATAAACAGCATGTAGAGAAACTCCGCAGGTCGTTTGAGGCAGGGAAGAAGAAATGCAGAAAACACAATGTGAAATACATTGCTTTGTCTGGCTAAACCCAAAATTGTACAAGAAGGCAAGATGCACTTCAAGGAGCCTCAAGCATGGGACTGTCTAGACACACGCTGTGGTGCTGCAGAGTGCGGAGACACTCTGCGGCCCTGGAGACTGGGCCATGCGCGTGGCACTGCTATGTCACCTACTTCTACACAGAATGTAACCGCCTCTGAATTTGATATATGAGTAATGGATGAACTGGTGCATTCAATTTAGGCCACATGTGGGGAAACATACAAACACTACCACCACCCCTGCACGTGTGGGATCCGAGACTGCAGTCGGACCTCGAGCTGAGACCCACGCTACCCAGATGGACAGATCAGCGGAAGAATATATGATATTTAGTTTTTGTGAAATTTCAGATGTTAAACGTTAGTTTGTTCTTATGTTTTTCTTGTTACTCAAGTCTATATTGATTATTTTGTCTTTATTCTCTCAATTACTAGCCGCATCAGTGTCTACAAGGGACAGAAAGTTGCACAACATGCGACTTGAATGTAGAGTCTTGGATGTCTGAATGCAGCAATTCGTACACTTTAGTGGCTGCAGAAACACGTATGACGGCGTAATACAGGGAGAGGGGAGACTGAGATGCTGGTGACACCCGGACACACGGGGACTGCCCATGTGTATAAGTAGGATGTGAATGAGGACAAAATCCTAACATGCAAAATCCTAACATGGAATGTGAGGGGCCCCATTCACATACAAGTGGCCTGCCTGCAGAAGATGCACCTGTCTGTTAGGAGCAAACAAACTATTGCACAAGTGGAAGGGCTCTTCCACTACATGAGTTACAGCCCACACACGCAGGGGTATATAGCTGTCACAGACCTACCATCTGTCACCACTAGGGCACAACTTAATGAAGAGGGTCACTATCTCATTCTACAGGGTAAAATGAGTGGCAGGGATTTGGTACTGCAGGGAATCCATGCTTCAAACTTCTTTACCTTGTCTCAGAAACATACTTGCACGTTACATAAGCATATCATTACTATGGCTGGGTGGCTTTAATTGTGTTTAGACCGTATACCCCCAAACCCCACATACAAGCACCGAATGTCTTTCTCACTCTGACAAATGGTTAAGAACCTGAATCCTGTGGACATCTGGAGGGCGATCAAACCTCATCTACAAGAATTCACACATTATGCAAGCCCCTGTCATGCATATTCTAGACAAGACAACATTCTAGTAGATAGAAGCCAGGTGCAATACACGTCACAGGTGACACATATGGGGAGGGCGATCTCTGATCATTCACCAGTATGCGTGACATACTCAGTGGGCACATAAATAACATGCACACTTACGTGGCGATTGCCAATATCGGCCTTACATGACCCCAAGTTTAGGAAAGCCATGCACAAGGCAGCTCCTAGCTCTTAAGGAGGGAACAATCCCCGACATGCATAACAGCCATTAGGGATACAAATAGCACAGTTGGTGATCTGCAGGAAAGAATAATTTACACCTACCAGACATACTATAAACAACTGTATATAGATCTGCATCCTGTAACTACAGCAACAACTTTTCCAATACTGACAGTACGTGGCTTGCGTACATTATTGCAGGACCAAAGAACACAACTGGAAGAGCCTCTCACTACAGATGAACATAACTATGGAGGAACTGAATGCTAACAAAACCCTGGGCCTGATGGGTACCGGTGCAATGGTACCGGGCATATAGTGACCAATTAGTAGAGAAACTGCTCAGGTAGATCGAGAAGCACCAGACAGGATCTCTCCTATGCTCCACTACAGAAGCCGTGATAGTGGTTATTCAGAAGCCGGGTAAAGACCACTAGATTGTAGAGCATACAGCCATCTCTCACTGCTGAACACCGACAATAAAATATTGGGCAAAGCCCTGGCCCAAAGGCTACAACATATAATAAGCAACCTAATAGAGACTGACCAGTGCGGTTTTATACTGGATAGACGCACCGCACTTAATCTTCAGAGACTAAGACACGGTTTTGGTGAAACAAAGATGGAAAGCGAACGTATGGCACTACAGTCCTTCGATACAGTCTTGGCATGGTGTTTGTGACACTAGGAGCTATGAACTTTGGACCATCTTTCATTTTAATGACCAAGCTACTCTATACTAACTCTTTACTAGAGTAAAAAGAACTAATATGGGCTAATATCAGCAGAGTGGGAACTCAAGTGCCTCACACGGCAGGGGTGCACTCTGTCTCTTTTGCTCTACCCGCTGGCTTGTCGGCTTAGGGCCTCCCTATCGGACCGGACTGTAGAGGTGGGAAATGTGAAACATCTTGTATCTCTATACACTGACTACCAGCTTGTGTACTTACAAAGACCTGTGGGAGCGCTTCCGCATCTTCTTGCTGTACTGGACAGCTTTGGTTGTCAAACAGGACAACCAATTAACATGCAGAAGTTGCTGCTGTATCCAATAGCTGGGTTATCAGATGTCCAAAAGGGTTACCCCCCAGCTTCTGTAACCTATTGGAGACAGAGGATTTCTGGTATCTCGATGGAGCAGTGACCATCTTGGAATGCAAATGGCACGAACTGAACACACGAAGTCTGATAGAAGGCATTATGGGCTCTATAGATTTCTGGACCTCCCTTCTCCTATCAGAAGCTGACAGCATAACTATCACTAAAATGACTGTGCTGCCTAGATGTCTGTACCTATTTCAATGCAGCCTCTACACGATACCCCAGACATACATTAAGCAGATCCGCTCCCTCATAATCATACCCATACGGGGAAAGAGGAGAAGTAAAGTACAAATGGACACCCTTGTGTGTACCTATGAAGAAGGGGGAATGCGGGCCCAAGACATGGAGGTGGGCTCTATGTCAGAGCAGTTGCTATTCGCGGCCTGCTGGTTTGATACTGGTGCCAGCAAAGAGAGGGGTGCAGAGGAATGTCGCCCACCCAAACAACGTTTCAAAACACTGCACGCCCTGAGCAATGCCCCCTGCTTAGTACTGGACATGGAACAGTGACAGAGATATCATAGGCGCTGGGGCGAGCACAAGCCTTACGCCACAGGACAATCCGTGTGGTGTGTGACAGTGTTTACCCAGCTGGAACGTAATATGGACATAACAAATTGGAAAAGGGGACTTGCCTCACATGTGAGAGACAACTGCGATGACCTCCTTCGAGACAGCACAGGAGCACTTTCAGGTCCCTCGTGGACAATACTTCTACATTAATGCCATTATACGCTGATACTGGGGGAGAGAGACACAAGCTACCCCGACGCGATCTGCCACTGTGGAAATACTAATTAAGGCGGACTGCAGCAGTGGAATTATAACACAGCTATACATGGCCATCAGAGAAGATTCACACAAACGCCCACTACATTCACGCACGAAACCAGAGACAGACTGTCTCTACGTTTTTACAGATAAACATTTAAGACAAACAAAGAGGTGTCAAGCAACGCCAGATTCCATTTGCTCTGTTTTAACCATGTACATCACACATACATGATACTGGCAATGTTGCACCGCCTAAACTCTGGTACTCCGAGCTGGTGCCCTAAGTGCGGTGACCCAGAGGCTATACATCACCACCTGGTGTGGGAGTGTCCTACAACTGCCAGGCAGTGGAGAAGGTGGTGGCCAATACTCCATACATGTCGCTTACTGTGACATTGGCCGTGCATGCATCAGGTACAGACGTTATAAAAACTAAATATAAAACAAAGAAGAGATTTGTACAGCTTATACTTCTCCTGACAAAGCGTCATACAACGATCCACTGGTTGAGTACAAAAAATCCATGGATCCAAAGATGGTGGTCGTCCTCCTTGATAGTACCAATTTTAAACAAGCATTTGCAATGCAATAGGTCTCGCATTTGTGAGAGCTGGAGCTATTGGCGTTGCAAAATGACAATGGTCCTCATTATGACACTAGGGCCGCGGTGGAGGTTGGACCTTCACCAAAGCAGCAGTCTGGCCTCCATATCACGACCCTGGCGGAGCCACCATGGTCCGACCACCAACACTGCCAGGTTGCCGCCAGCCAGTTTCAAACCACCAGGGCAGCACTGCTTGCAGCGCTGCCTTGGGGATTACAAGTCCCCTTTCTGCCAGCCTTTGCATGGCGGTAGACCCGCCATGCAAAGGCGTGCAGAAAGGGGGTGCCAAGGGCTATTCATGGGGGCCCCTGCACTGCCCGTGCCAAGTGCCCGAATTACGGGCAGTGAAAAGCGAGAAGGGTGCTGCCGCCACATGAGCCAGTATCAATGTTAAGGCCCTATTTCCCGCTGGGCCAGCGGGAGTAAACAGCCATCCAAGTGGGGAACTTGCAATAGGGCCGGCAGGCAGAAGACCGGCGTGGAGGTCTTCCATGCAACCAAACTCATAATGAGTTTTGATTTGCAGTGTAGTGGATGTATGCCAGGTGACACAGCAAACCTCCCTGGCCTGTCGCTGCAGGAGAGGGGACACAACAAGGCCGTCATCTTGGGAGTGTTTTTGTCTCATTCCTACAGACTGGCTGTGATAACCTAGAAATGCAACCTTTTCTAATGTTTACCTAAACTTTTATAGCACCAAACACGCCACAAAAAGGCTCCTATGTAGCATTTAACCCAGAGAATGAGGGGGATCAAAAGAGTTGGAAGCAAAGAAAAGAGGGCAGCCGTATATTGTGTTAGACTTTTAAAAGAATTATTCCTCTACATTGGCAATATCAGCCTAACTTTTAAAAACATTGACAGTATATAAAGAGAATAACAGAAGAGGCATGTGGCGTAAGGGCCAGAGCTGCCAACCTTGGAGCTGAGGAACAAGGTTCGAGTCTTGGCGCTGAGTCAAGATCCTGTGATTCTGGGCAAATCACTTTGGCCCTCATTACGAGTCTGTCGGTCTTAAAACTACGATACTCGCAGTGGAGGTCGGACCGGTCTTGGCGGTCGGACCACCACATTACGACCATGGCAGAGCTGCCATGGTCCGACCACTGACACTGCCAGGTTTCTGCCAGTCGACAGCCTGGCGGTCTCGGTGGTTGTAATCTGGCAGGGTGAATCTGCATACAGCGCCGCCCTGGGGAATTACGACTCCCCAATCCGCCAGCCTTTTCATGGTGGTTGGACCGCCATGGAAAGGCTGGCGGAATGGAGGTGCCGGGGACCCCCATGGACAGCCCCATTGTGCTTTCCACTGCCCGAATTATGCGAAGTGGAAAGCGCAACGGGTGCTGCTGCACCAGCCACACTGCCACATTGAGCCGATGTCAATGTTAAGGCCCTGTTCACCACATAGCCGGCTGGTGGAAATGCTGTTTCTTGTTTAGAACTGACCTATGCGTTTGGTTGGTGACCCTCCGGAGGTTATCAAGAACATGTGCTATTGCCTAGTGTTAAGCTCTACTCAAGTCAGTTGGTTAATGCACCCACTGCAGAGGCTTCACAGAAGGAGAATGTCACAGATTACAATCCTGGCATACCTTTTTCACCCCTTCATCTCTGTAAGGTTCATGCAAATTAATTATAGCAATTTTGTTAAGAATGGCCCCTGCTTTGCAGTGCTATGAAATAGCAGAACCTGTACTACCAAGTGCTATATAAAAAACTAAAACGAGTTATTCCTAGACTGCCCCAACACGCACCAGACAAAGACCCTAGGGGAGAGGATATGGCATAAGGGCTAGAGCGGACAACTTTGGAGCTGGGGAACACAGCTCAAGTCTCGGCGCCGGCTCAACATCCTTTGGTTCAGGGTAAGTTGCATGAACTCCCCTTGCTACCAAAATTAATGTGTTCTTGTGTAACGTAACCAGTGCTGATGCTAAGCGCTGTAACACCTTTGCCTCAAATTTGCGCTATATAAAACTGCAAAAAAATAATAAAGCACTCCAATATCTTCGTGTCGAGTTCACACTATCTAAAACTGCAAAAAATAAAAAATAAAAATAAAGACCCAGCAGACAGCACAAAGAAACAAAAAGATGCCCGAAACCAATGAAGAGAAAGAAACAACATACTGCCATCAGCGCAAAGTGGCGAGGCAAAAGAAATAAATAGTGTGCCACACTAAGGTACAACACCTGGGAAGAGCTGCTGAAAAGTCCTTGGAGCTGGTGCAGGACCACTGCAGGAGACCACTTGGAAAAGCAATGCACAGGTGGACTTCGAGGTAAGTCTGGTGGGTCTCGTTGGAGTGTAGAAGTCTCAAGGGGTGGGGGACCCTTAGAGCACAGTTGGTTCTCTGGTGCAGGGCCCAGGGAGGCCGGGTGCAGAGCAGATAGATGAGCTAAGAGCTGTACGCAAAGGTACCCTTGGAAGCCAGAGGTTGGTCAGTTTGGGAGTCGCTAGCAGGTCAGCAGGGCCACTGTGGTTGGTGGTTCTGGTGGTCTCTGAAGTCCCTCTACTGGGGCTTCATCCTGGTCCTTTTGGAGTTTTCTTCCTGGTGTCTTACTTGAGTGACCAATACCTGGGGCTACTGCACGGTTCAGCCACTGGAAGTCGCAGTGCCACCAAACTTGGCACAGTTGCAGGTTTGATCCTCTCAGTCCTTCAGGGGAAATTTGGTCCAGCTGTGGCATCTGGTTACTTGGCCAGAAGCCGGTCAGTGAACTGGACCTCACTGGTCTTTTGGTTTTGGTTGCAGGAGAGTGATGCCTTCACTCTGGTGGGAGATCTTCAGTGATTTTTAGAAGAGTGGAGGTCCTCTGGGGATTTTTAGAATCTATCCGAGGTCAAAGCAACCCCTCAGCAGGGATTGTTGAGTCCTGGGTGCAGCAGGCAGGGTTTGGGGCGGTTTTCTGGATGCAGCAGGACTTCAGTTCTCGAGCCTTCAGTCTTCTTTGTTGCTGGCCTTCTTGTGTCCTTGTAATCTAAATCTCTGGTTTAGGAGCACCCACTAAATATAGTATTTTGTGGGCATTTAGGAGAGTAACTAGCAGTAACCAATGGGTCATCTACCTTAGGGAGGCTGCACCCACTATGCAACCACTTCCTGTGGGCAGAGGTCACTGCACTACCCATGATAGGCTATTTTCCTACCATGCAAGATGAAGCAAAAACAAATGGTGGTGGCCACCCCTCCTTTCCTTTGTGTGTTTTCCCGCCGTTGCTCCTGCCAAAATCGGGGGTTTGCAACAGAGGTGGCCATCTGCTGCTAGCAGCAGGATTAGGGGTCGAGTTTCAAAGCCGGTAAGCCCTTTGAAGCTGGCTAGCAGGAAAGTGCACATTCCTGAGGAGGGAGGTGTGACACCTACACCCAGTAAGGGATTTGTTCAGCAATCCAGAGAGCAGAAGCTCTCACCCCAGAGTTCCAGAATCTTGTTTGGTGGTGGCAGGTTGGCTGTGATGGGCCACCAACCCTGTCAGTGTTAGTTAGCTTTGCAGGGCTCACCTATAAGGTCCCTGGGTACATTTTGCAATAAATCCAATACTGGTACCAGATTGGATTTATCATTCTGAGTTGTTTGATATTAAACAACCCAGGGTTCAGAGTAGCCATCATGTAGCTGTGAAACTTGTATTGACCAGTGTCCAGCACATGCATTTAAGACGGCTGCTCTGTTCGCTTACCATGTCGGAGGTTTGGCAAGGACGCAGTACAGGCATATTGCTCATGGATCTATGCCCACACATACAATATAGTGCACACATCCTTAGGGCTGGAAGGCCTCCCAGAGGGATGTCTTACCTATATTGCATGCAGAGTGTAGTGGACAGGGCACACAGGCTGTGCGCCATGTCGAGTTTGCAAGTTAGGATTGCACCAGGACACTCAGCCTGCAATGGCAGTGCTGGTGCATCTGGATGCATGGCCCAGGAGGGTGGCACAATCTGTGCTGCTGCCCTCAGGGGCCTACCCGTAGTACTCCTTGCCCTGGGTGCCTAAGTACCATTTACTAGGGACTTATAGTGGCTGCTAAATGTGTTGCCAATTGTATCAATACTTTGCAATTCTAGGGAAGGAACACTGGAAATGGGGACCTGGTTAGCAGGATTCTAGTGCACTCCAGTCCAAGTTGCATCCAGAAACCAGGAAAAAAGTGTTTGTGTGTGTGGGGGGAACAGGGTACTGCAACAGGGTGCCAGTTTCCTACACCATATTTGGGAGCTTGCTTGATTTCAATTGATCCTGGCACACTAACACAGCCATCGGATGCCCCAAATTTTCACAGTTGACTGGCACACTTTGTAATTTGATTCCTTTGGTGGGGGACAAGACAAAGGCAGCTTTAAAAAAAATCTAGACTATACAATGTGTTCCTGCTGCTATGCATGGTGCTGGAGTTTGGGGCTATGCATCTGCTCCTTGTATACGAACAGAAGAAAAATATTTTTGTCAAAGACTTCTGTCCCAGCCTCCCTGTTGCCCTCAATTTGTGTGTCACAAGCAATTGAGACTGATATAAATCAAGGGCCTTATTACACCTTCTTCTTTGTGGCTGTGGCTGTCGATAAGGCAACTTTCAATAAGCAGGTGTTTATGGATTGCATGTACCGTGAAATGGGTATACAGATTCCATGGCTCTCATTTGGCAAACGTTGTTTTTCCGAATTCGCTACATCATCCCTCTTTACTGACCCAAAAAGTGCGACCAAGTCTGACATGACCATGGTTGAAATGCGCTTTCCTTGAAAACAGCTAAACAGGGATGTGGGAGAACTCACTAAGCCCATTATTAAGCGGTATATTTTCCTGCAAACCACTGTTGGTATTGAGCCTTACTTGCTGGATACACCTAATCAACGGGAAAGGAAGTTATTATTGAGGATCAGATTGGATACCATACAGAGCTTCCTTTGTTTCCCCCTGGGACAGAGGGGAGGGGTGCACATCTGCTTGTCCTTGTGACGCTACCCCCACCAAAAGGTTACAACACTTCACTAAGCCCTTTCTTTTACCTATCATGAAAGCCTTTAATTTTAGACTATATACACGTGCTCTATTTTTCCTTCAGACACTAAACAGGCTTTCCACATGTGCTGCTGTAGCATCTTTAAAAACATTTTTGCTGCCTACTGTCGCAAAAACATGTATTTCTAATGTTTTTACAAATCTGCAGCCTATTTTTAGATTTTCTTTTTATCTATTTTTATGATGTATTGTGTTTTTCTGTACTTTTATGATTAATTCCTTTAATCAAATAAAGCATTTTGATTGATTGATCGAACAATTACACTTAAAAGATCATAAGATGAAAAACTAAACATTAAGGACAGGTTTCAAAGCAGGACCTCGGGAAGAAACATAATGACAATTATGGACTAAATGCCTTGTTTTTAGGTTATTTTAGTATTTCTCTGATATGCTTTCTGTATGCAGTTTAGGGAAGAGTAAATGCCTGGCTCCTGCAGCGGATCGCAAGAAGTCTCCTCAGCTCCATATTGTCAGCCTTAGGGTGGACTCCCCCCAACATTTTGCCTTCCTCCTCCATTTTAACTGATCTTGTTTTACTGGCCTTAGGACTCTGTTGGCTTTATCACTGTTAACCAGAACTAAAGTACTAGTGCTCTCTCCTCTAAACATGCTAACATTGGCTTATCTCCAATTGGCATATTTCATTTACTTATCAGCCCCTAGTATATTGGTACAACATGTACCCAGCATGTGTAAATTAAATGCTGCTAATGGTCTGCAGCACTGGTTTTGCCATTCAAGTAGCCCTTTAAACTTGACTAAGGCCTGCCATTGCGGAGCCTGTGTGTGCAGTTCTAAACTGGCATTCTGACCATGCAAATTAAACCTTTTACCAGGTCTAAATCTTCCTTTTTAATACATATAAGTCACCCCTAGGGTAGGCCCTGGAAGACAGCAGGGCAGGCTACAATGTATCTAAAAAGTAGGGCACATACCTTTAGGTTCAACATTTGGCAAAACTCTTACATTCAAACTTCACTACTGCAAGGCCTATCTCTTCCAAAGGATAACATTGGAGTTGCCTTATTGTATTTTATAAGTGTAATTTCTAAATGGGAAGAGACAACCAAGTCAAGTTTGGTGTCTTTGGAATCACAATTTAAAATCCTCAATTATGATGGTCAGATTTTAAATTGCAATTCTGAAAATGCCACTTTTAGAAAGTTATGAACACACTTAGCGGCAACCCAGTATTCCCCTAGGAACTGGGTACAGACAATGTCTCACTTAAAAACGCTCCTAGAGGAATTATTTAAATATAGTAGGCATACACATGTTCCAGTCTTCAATTAATGAATAAGACAACTCCAGACTGTTAAAATCCAATATATTACTCAATAGGATTCAGGAAGTTCAAAAAAATATACAACAAATCCAACGAATGTCCATTTCATAAACAACAACACTGTATATAACCCGTCTAGATCATAAAATTGAATCCCAACTGCAGATCCAGAAAGGGGTTATAACCCTCCTCATGACACAGTTCTGCACAATAATTGCCTGGTTTTCAGTCCCAGTGCCAGCAATATCATGGACTTTCAATTCAGTTTGTCAAATGAGAAGGTAATGTTGCGTTTCGGCCTGTAGTGGCAGTCAGAGGTCCTCAGACCATCATCAGGACTCAGTGTTGTTAAATAATACCTACACATAAGAAAAATTAATTAAAAAACAGTATGGGCAATCTATTAAATCACACCATGTGTACCGCCGGTTGAACCCAAAAAAACACCATAACACACGTGTGGATACTAGTATACCGCAACTTATATGACAAGGAAAGTTAAAAAAATAATTTAAAAACATAGCAAACATGCACCATAAAGTACACTGTATCAGGCTCCCAACTGGAATAGCTATATTCTGCTACTTACAACAGGTTGCAAAAATAAGCTCTGCAGCAACACACCAGGGGACTTTAACCCACAAGCCCAAGTAAACAAATCTACAAAGATAAAAATATTAGAATTGCTTAACCGTCATACAACATAAACTCTAGAAAAACTCTGCCTCTGTTGCAGCGTACTCATACCTTTTAAATATGAGACTGCTAGCGTCTGTCTCCATCTCCATCTGCTCAAAACATGCGAGTCAGAATCAAACATTGCTGGCCTTCCCGGTGAGTTTAAATAAGGAAGTGAAAGGCTATGTGACCATTCCAGTGACTATGGCGGACATCTTAAACTGGTAAAAATGCCTAACTAATACCCACAGTTTGGAAACTGTTGTAATTACGCTACTTATACTGTTGTGGACCTCAGTAAGTTAATAAATAAAATATCCATCTGAGCCATCAGCTCAGTCCATGTTAGTAAGATATACACGCTGTCTGTCTCCCTATTACAGAGCATTCAGGTAGTCACATGCCACATGACCAATGCTGTAACTGTGTTGGCCATCTTTAAATGTGATAATGGCCCACCTAAATACTCTCGGAACAGACTCATCGCTTGATCTACTCAACACATGTTTGACTTATGTGCACAACGTTGTGTAAACTAGGATTGAAGGTACTTTTATTCAGTGGGCCTAACTGGGTCCCTGAAGTCGGCTTGCGCTCCATCACAGTCGCCCTGAACTTGTGAGTTTGCACTTTCTGCCAGTTGATGCTATTTTCTTGAATAACTTTACAATTCAATATATCTGCTACTGCTAATTTGATTTTTGTTGTTTTGGTCTTGTTTTATTTATTGATATCTACTCAATGTTTCTAACTCTGTTGTGGGCTCATTGTGTAGTGTGCTCTCACTGTGTTACTGTTTGAAGTGTTGCACAAATACTTTACACACTCCCTCTCAGTTTAGCCTGCTGGCTCTGTGCCAAGCTGCCGAGAGTTCACCACAGGTTAATTTAAGGTTTGCTTGTGACTCGACCCTCTACTGTAGTTGCTGCTTGAGAAGGGTTTCACCCCCTCAATATGTAACCCAATTTCTTATGCATAAATATAGCTGTTTTGGTTTGGGAAACATAAGAAGAGATAAATTGGCAGACAGAAATTGACGTACTTTGGTAAGTGCAGCTCAGCCGCCTAGAATTCATTGACAAATTGGTAAAAGGCACTATTGGTGATTACCACTGCACTGAATATTCTGTGTCGCAATAGCAGTCAGTGTAGGAACTACAAAAAGGGGCTCACATAATTTTTATGGGACAGAACGGATAAAAGGTGGACTGCCATCTTTTGGACAAGTTTTAAGTGACAGCATAGCACACTTAGTGCTTTTATATATATGACATGCCTATAATCTAGCCTTGGTTGTATGAGGGTGTGAGCCACTGGTGCATTAAACTATGCTAAAACAATTGACAGCCCTATTTTTTAGTGCTTAAACTGCAAGAACTAAGTGGCTGGAACTTTGGCGGTTTGTGCTTGCCGCAAAAGACTAGTATCAATTGTGTGACACTGATATATGTGTGAAACTGGGAACCAGCTAGATCTTGTGGCTTGGTAGACTACAGCATCCACTCCAGGAGTCTTTGTTTGACTCTATGGTCACATGTTCAAGCCTTAGTGGGTCCACTCAGCCTCATATATGCATCTGTTATTCAGAAGTAAGATGTCGCAAGTGGTGGATATGCACTTACAAATATGCACTTCTTACACTCCTATTAACTAAGTTGAACACTTGTTTGCCAGAACTGGTAGGGCCCTCATGATCTCTGGCCAGATTGATCTACCAACAACTATGGGAAAGGCAATGAGACAGAGGCAGAAAAACTGAAAAAACTGATGGTGTATAAGGATCTGAATAAGGCATTAGTCCAAAGATCAACTGTGTAATCAACGCACATACAGAACGTGATCCCTGCCAGGTGCAGAACCTGCACAAGTATACATACAACAAATCCGGGTACAACATAGATCCTCAAAGAACATCACCACTGACCTTTGCCAGTTTTTCCCCACATGAATGCAGAGATGCTGCCTAGCATCTTTATTTTAAGAACAAATTTAACAAAGTTCACACGCCACCTGTAAAATCAGCTTCTTTCAGTCTGGGCACTAGGGTGGAGCAGCTAATGGTTAATCACCACTTTTCCATTTCAATGGCTGTGAACTTTGGATGCTAGCCAATCGGGAAGCTATGTTCTAGTCATGGGGGACAATTACAGGGTAAAACAGGGTTGGGGAGCTTAGGGAAGCTAGACATGATGTTAAGGGGAGAAGGGCTCACACAGGTCCTTAGTGCATCTCCTCCTTGTGTGATGCTCACAGGTCTACTTCTTTGATGGCAGGGAGTCCTTGACCACCTGCTAGAATGCAAGTTCTAATTTGTCAGTTATTGTGTAACCAGCAACTATAAAGAAGTGGGCAAAAGCAGTGGTTCCTAGCCTGTTTGTGGTATCCTTGTATGTAGTTTTTTAGTATGCAGAATGTTTATCTAGGAATTCTGAGAATGTAGGATAGGGTGTTGGTATGCATAGGTGAAGTGAGTTGGGAGCTGGCTGGAGTGGTGGCTGGGACACTTCTAGTATCCTGTTATACCAGATTAAATATATGTGGCTTCATCATCACTGCATGCGAATGCATCCTTGTCACATTACAGTTTATCCAGGATGGACACTTCAAAGTATTAGGTTTTTCTACCTCTGAACAAGTGAAAAGGCTCTTTACCTGTAATAGAATGGGGTGCCAGGTGATAGATCTCTACACTCCCAAGAATTTCTTTCTTACAACCTTTATTTTTAGTTTTAGCGATCTCTGTAGATTCTTTCAAAACTTGGTTGAATCTCTCCACCATGCCAATGGTTTTGGGATGGTAAAGAGACCATTTTTTGTTTGATCCCTCTCTGGGCAGAAACTCCTCCATCTCCCTGGAGACTAATTGCACCCAACTGTCCATCAGGATACAGTCAGGAAATCTCTCCCTGCCAAAAATTTCCACCATACGTTGCTTTCAAATAGCCGATATGCACTTAGTGTCGTTAGATCTAATGGTCCCCTTTTTTCATCATCAGCATGAAGGTACCTGCAATTGCAAGTTCATTGGTTAGAGCACAATATCAAATTAAAAGGGTACACGTAGCAGGCAGAAGCACTACTTGCAGTTACATTATCTTGACAGACAGCTGAACAGGAAGCGAGAAATAGTCATTGGCAGCATTTTGAAAATTTCTAGCACAATTAATAGGGAAGCAAGGTGCGTTTCCTGCTGCTAGAAACCTCTGGCTGCTGAATGGGTGCATCAGGCTTGGGACAGCTGAATTTTGTTTAAAAATGCTTTCCTTCTAGTAGCGCCTGTGTTTAAAGGCTATTGATCCTTTTGTACTTCGAACATGTTCAGAGTGGGACTAGATTGGCACATTAGCAGGTCCCTCTAGGGTCAAAGATGCTGGAGGTGGGCCCTGTATCAGTGCAACTGTCAAGAGTCGAGATTGGATCAGCAAAAATTTGGATTAATCTGTGAAAGCACTAAGGCTAACAGAGAGATGGACTCTAGTCCAAACCAGTTTTTATCCTAGAGAGCAGAGTTTCACCAAGAAGAACTGGAAGAAGGTTTAATGACAGGCAAGGGGCAGTAGGCGGGTGGCTACCAAGAAGATTAAGTGAGTCAGGGAGGAGTTACGGACCTAGGTTACCACGTGGCAAGGCATTCTTCAGTGAAGGGGGTAAACAATGGGAGGCAGAAAGGGCAGAGATGCAAGTGGAGTAGAAGCAAGTTGGTAATTTACACTTTGGTTCAGGAGCTCTTTTTAGGGATATCATAGTCAAGGACGACATAGGGTGATCAGCTTTCCATGATCACACAGGAAGACAGTTTGCATGCGTAAAGTCATTCAGTGCATTCAGAAACACCTGCATGCGCTGGCATCGGATTATGTTTGCTGGAGAGTGATGGTATTAAGAGTCACAGAGTGCGTTTTTGTGTGGTTTCATTTCATAATCTTCTAAATCAAGCTATTTTAAAAAGATCTAGCTTTCTTTTTTTTTTTTATTCGGAAAAGAAAGGGAAATAATTACATTAATACACCAATTTAAACCATAACATAAGACATCAAAGATAGATACATAGTCTGATTGAAAACAGAATTTCCATTGTATTGAAGGGGCAGAAATTTAACCACAGCTATCCGTTAGTGAGCCAAGATCCATTCTTGAAATTGTCCCCATATTACTTTCCCTTTTCTCCTAGCCGATCTCCCCTTCCGATCATACAGAGCAACCTCAAGATGATACACGGATAATAATTTGCCCAACCACTGTTGCCACGATGGGGGTAGTGGGTCCAACCATGCAGAGGAGATGCACAATCGATAGACCGCCATAGCCAAGAAAATGAAGGCTCTGTGCCATAATCCCAGGGGTAAGATCGACTTCATATCCCACTACACCTTTTAACACAAGTTGCATAACATCTTTCAATGCCGTCAGTTCCCCACAAGTGGCAAACATATGGATAATGTCGGCTCCAAACATCCCACATCTTGGGCAATTTGTCCCTTGTAGTCCACCCCATTTAACGAGATGAGCTGGTGTATAGTATAAATCGAACACCGTCTTGTAGTGTTGTGCTTGTAGTGAGGAAGAAAATAGCATGGTATATCCTAGTTCTAATGACTTAAGGAAATTAATACCCCCATCTACAAACTTACCCTCCCACTTCTCGCTATGCTTCTCAAGATCGTTGGGCTGTTCTAACATCAGTGATGAGCAGATTAATTTTATTGTTATATTAGATTTTTCCCATATATCCTCCAACAAGGGATTGCTTTTGAATCCCTGCGCCCCTCCCGTTTTTCTACTCAAAAAATCTTTTATCTGTAAATATTTGAAAAAATCCCTTTGCTCGAGTCCAAACTGGTCTCCTAGCCTTCTTGTGCCTAGAGAAACCCATTTTACGGCATGATTATCTTTAAATATTTCAGGCAAAGACGGGTTATTATTTATTGTAGTATAATAATTAAATCTTCCCAGACCATTCTTCTTCCGCCATGGTCGCCAACATCTATAGGCCGCCTCCAGTACCTTATATCGTACTTTCTTTTAATACCCGGGTTCATGAAAGGTTAACAAACATCCATTCGCTAATGATCCTACCAGCAGCTCATAGATGTTTGGACAATATTCTACCCCAGTCTTATCCATCTTCCCCCCAATAGTGGGCGCATATACTGAAAAGCTGCTGCGAGTTGATATAATTTCATATTTGGGAGGGACCACCCCCCCCTTTTCCCGAGGTAAAGACATAAACTTACCCACCCTTCTACATTTACCATATGCCCATATAAATCTCATTACCAATCGATCTATCTCCTCAAACCGGGAATTTATGAAACTCAGTGGTAATGGCACAGTAAATATACAGCAATTTAGGAAGAAGAAGAATTCTGACCATATTACACCTTCCCATTATGGTCATATGTAAGTTATTCCATCTATTCATATCATATTTAGCTTTTACCAATTTCGGGTCCAGATTCAGATTGACAATCTCTCCTACCCTTGGAGTGATGTCGATGCCTTGGTATACTGCGCGGTCGACCCTCCGATTATCCAGTCTGCTCACATGTCTATTGGTCAGCAACTGCTTTCTGCTCTATTTAGCAAATAGCCAGAGAACATCCCAAATTTGCTCGTCACCTCTTGAATTTCTTCCAGTGCTACGTCTGGATTGGAAGTTATAATGGCTGTATCATCTGCATATGCCAAAACTTTTGTATCCCAACCAAACGTACAAACTGGCGATATCATATTATTCCCTTCTAGCTGTCTGAGCAGGGGATCTATATAGATAGCAAACAACAATGGGGAACATGGACACCCCTGTCTAGTACCCCGCCTCACTTGAATACACTCAGATTGCCCTACCATTAACTGTATTCTCACCCCAGGGGATCTATATGTAGCTTTCATTGCTAGGATAAATTTCTTCCCGAACCTATACGTTTTCAAAACCTGCCACAGATACTTCCAATTTACCCTATCAAACGCTTTCTCAGCATCTAGCAGAGTGACTGCCATAGGTTCTTCCACCACCTTTGTAGCATTCAAAAGCTTGATGACCCTCCGAATGTGTTCGGAATGTGTTCGGTAATGTCTCTCCCCGGGACAAACCCATGTTGCCTGGGTGTTACCAGTTTCTTGATAACCGAAGATAATCAGGCAGCAAGAATTTTTTAATACATGTTTAAATCACTATTTATCAATGTGATTGGCTGATATGAGCCTGGATTCTGTGGAGTTTTCGCTTTCTTCAAAAAACCCACCATATTGGCCATATCCCAAGAAGCCGGGGTTTTACTACCATTTTGCACCTGAGTAAATAGTTCCATCATCAGAGGAAACAAAAGTGTTTTGAAGCTTTTATAAAATTCTAGGGGAATTGCATAAGGACCGGAGGCTTTCCCTGTGGAGAGATTGTTCATTGCCATTTCTAATTCCGAGCCGTCAATATGTCCCTCCAAATTCAAATAGTCTTCATCTGACAGTTTGCTAATCCTAATAGAGCTAAGAAACTCCAGCATCTCTACCTCTGTATACGAAGGTGTAGTGTTGTATAGCTCCATGTAATACCTCTGAAACACTTCCCTAATCCTATTTGCATCTACTACTATTCGTCCTTGTTGATCCCTAATTTCTCTAATGACCCCAGCTGCTGTTCTATGGCGTGCTCTTACAGCCAACAAGTGCCCAGACCTCTCTCCGAATTCGTACCCTTCAGAACGTTTAGCCAAATATTTTTCTGCTATTCTCTTTGCCATAGCCTCGTTTATTGCTGCTTTTACAATAGCGATCCGCTCCTGAATATTATTTATATCTTCCCCCCTTTCTATAGCTATAATCAGCTGCCTTTCTACAGCTCTAAGCTTCATGTGTGTGTCCTTCATTGTAGCTTGGGTACTTTTTTGTTTCCTAAGGCTAAAACTTAAGGTTTCCCCCCCACACTCCTGCTTTTAAGGTGTCCCAAACCGTTTCTAGCAGGGCGGTCCCCTGATTGATCTCCAGAAATTCGGTTATCCGGCTTCTCATATGGACTCAATATTCTGGGTCCTTAAGAAGCCCTCTTTCAAAGGTCCACCTCCTAACTTTATGTTCGAGACCATCTAGATCCAAGTCCAATACTAGTGGGTTATGATCTGACATAAACCGCAAATACAATTCCATACTAGCATGCACTAGCAACTCTGGAAATGTCAGAAAAAAATCCAGCCGAGCCAACTTCGCATGAGGGGCCGAGAAATAAGTATACCTGGGATCTGGTTTGCATAGCTTTACCCAGGCATCCACCAACCCTAACTCCTTCTGTAGCCCGACCATTGCGTTATGTACCCGTGATTTACCCCCCTGATATCCCTTAGATGTAGTGGCTAGTAGAGCCTGCGGACCGTCCCAGGAGCCATTAAAATTGAAATCCCTGCAGAGGATATACAGGGGGCCATCCTGCTAATTCCACTACCAGGAAATCCATTACGACAGGGTCATCTGTTACTTCCCCATATATGGAACATAGAGTAAAACATCCTTTTCCATAGTGACATTCTACTACGCCCATCTTCCATTTCTATCTGCCCTCTGTCTTCCATATTTTAATCTATTGATCTGATCCAATATTGCCACCCCTTTAGTCTTAACGTCTTGTTCTGAACAAACCACCATTCTCATGCCCAGTGAGCCAAGAATTCCGCTATTATGTTCCACATGGGTCTCCTGTAAACAACAGATGTCGGCCCTAAGGACTTTTAGATCTTCTGCAATTTTACGCCTTTTTCGGGGATCATTTAATCCACAAATATTAAGTGATGCTATTCGAAGCCTAGTCATTTTTTATTTTTTTATTTTTCTCCAAATTCTTCTCTGTCTGCTTGAATCATACCTTGGGTATCCTACTTCTCTCTTTCTACTCCATTAATCTTGCAATCACATTATCCTTTCCTTTCCTGCTTTTTTCTTTCAAACCACCCTTATATGCCCCTCTTCCACCCCCCTCCCTGAGCCACACCTACCCACCCTCCTCACCCCGACATGGTCTGGTCGGAACCTCCCTCTCCCAACCAGCCACCCCGCCTGAATGTTGGTGTTGTGTAGATGTGAACCGCCCAAATCATCAAACAACAAAAAAGAAGGGGGGGGGCGGCTAATAAAGGTGGGAGGTTTGGAAGAAGAACCCTTCTTCCTGGTCCTGTGTGTATAGCTCCCGACAATATCTCAATCAAAAAAGGACTACACACAGTTCCATATGCAAAATGTCTCTGTAGAACAGGAAACAAAAATATGAAATATTTAGAGCAAGAGCCCTCACTCACCTTACGGTGACATGCTTCATCATAGGGCTAAGCTCCTCGTCAGGCCGGCACTGCAATGCCTGACGGGCCCCCCGAAGGGGCTCTTTGACGGAGATCTTTTATAAGAAGAAGCCGGTCAGTGTAAATAGCAAATATAGGATTGGTATGAAAAAACTGTTAAAAATGACTAGAGGTGAAACACAGTTTATTAGAATACCTCATCTCTGTCACGATTAAAAACAACAAAAAGGGGGGGAGAAAATAAAGCAATGTTTAAACTCCCCAATAACTATTGTAAGGACACACCACTAAAGCACCCAAATTAGAGTTCTAGTGGGAGTAGACACAAGATCCCCTGTGCTACTTTTAGACGTCGGTCAACATGTTTCTCGCTAGTTAGTCAAAATAGATCTAGTGCAATTCATCAGGACCATGACAACTACCTAATCCTAAAGTGATGTACGGAATTCCAGGAGCACAGAGGTACCGTAGGTGTGCCGGCAGATGGGGGATTTCATTCAAACTACATGGACTACCCAAGCCTGTTGTTCTCCTTGATGGGGCCCATCTTTTAGTATATGGAGGGTTCCCACTAATTAGTGATCCCCTAATATGGGACGTACATCACTTTAGGATTAGGTAGGTGTCATGGTCCTCTATGCCCCGCCAACAATGGTACGTTGGACTTTTAAGGAGCTAACCAAATTGCTCCTGGACCTACCCCCGGGACTCACCATACTGGGTGGAGATTTTAACGCAGTCCCAGACCCTGACTAAGACGTGACTGGCCCGCCGTACAGGCAGGCCATGGCAGCGGGGCTTACAGGGTGGTTGTTTGCCGTGCGTGGCGAGTATGGCATCCACGGCTTCCGTA
This sequence comes from Pleurodeles waltl, assembly GCF_031143425.1. Lineage (NCBI taxonomy): Eukaryota > Metazoa > Chordata > Amphibia > Caudata > Salamandridae > Pleurodeles > Pleurodeles waltl. The sequence goes on from NC_090440.1 coordinate 625,452,275, forward strand.
ATTCACACATACCTCGGCGTCCCACAGCACACAATCTAGAATTGACCTGGTGCTTCTGCTGAGCACAGATTGCAGCTGCCTCACCCATACTGAAATCTTGGCATGTGGAATTTCCGACCAAGCGCCCCTTCGATTTACTGTGGGACCCACCCAGTCTTTAATGTGGTGAATGAACGCATGGTATCTGCAGGATGGGTCCTACGTTAAGCAGCTGCAGCAGGCACTTCGTGAGTATTTTGTACTTAATGAAGGGTCTGTGACATCACCTGGAACCCTGTAGGCTGCAAGCAAGGCGGTCCTGCGAGGCCTTGTACGAGCTCGGGAGTGCTGCCAAACATGCAATATTGAGCGGTTGGAGGCGTGGGCAGTGAGCTTAGAAGCTGAACAGGAGGCATGGCCCAGCGAAGGAGTAGCCAGGCAACTCCTATTGATCCGTGAGGAAATCCGAGATCAATCTTTGGAAGCGGCAAAGTACCTTTGGTGAGCTACTACGGCTAGGGTTTATGACTGGGGGGACAAAACTGGAAAGTTGTTATACTGGCTGACGTCCCAACAGGCCTCTAGGATTATTCCCGAAATTTATAACGAACATGGGGTCCACGTCTCAGGACACCAAGACATAGCCAACGCTTTTGCCCGGTATTACCAGACGCTTTATCAGGCTTCGGCAGCGATCGTACCAGACTGTGCCCGACGGCTTCTGTAAGATGTCCCCCTTCCAAAGTTGCCCCTGATGGAGGTGCAGCACCTGGACGAACCTCTCAGTGTGGAGGAGGCCGGGGAAGCTATCTCTGTGCTGGGGACGAGTAAGACTCTGGGACCGAATGGTTTTCCAGCAGAATACTATCAGGCGTTACGGGAGGATCTAGTGCCGCGCCTTTCGGAGTTATTTACGGAGGTGGATCACCGGGGTTCCTTCCCGGTGGGACTGGATGCCGCCACCATTGTGGTGCTTCCTAAAGCCGAGCCTCCATCGCCACGTTGTGCTGACTACAGGCCGATATCTGATTAACAGTGAGGTAAAAATCTACGCCACTGTCCTCGCCACCCGTCTCAAGAGGGTTCTGCCGCAGCGGATTCATCCTGACCAATGCAGGTTTATGGCCACTCGCAGCACACTGTATCCGGCGATTGCATGTGGGCCTGGCCAAACGGCACCAGCTGCAGAGGGACCCCGCTCTCCTATTTATTGATTTTGAAAAGGCCTTTGACACAGTGGACTGGTGGTTTCTCTTTTTGAGGCTTCAGCGGGCGGGTTTTGGTCCAAGGTTTTGCCGCCGGGTCTGGGCTCTCTACTCTAACCCCACGACACGTGTAAGGTTAATGGTGCCCTGTCTTCAGTCTTTGATGTCCGTCGGGCACACGACAGGGCTGCCCTTTGTCCCCCCCTTATATTTACTCTGGCTGTTGAGCTACTGGCACAGATGATCAGGATAGACCCATTGTGTTGTGGCTGGAGATGGCGGCATTCCTGTGAGGACAGAGTAGCCCTGTACGCAGATGATGTCCTGTTGTACATGGCAGTGCCCAGTATAACGGGCCCACGAAGCCTCCACCTTCTACGATGTTACGAAGAAGCATCAGGGCTCAGAATGAACCCAGCTAAATCAGTGTTGGTGCTCCTGGCGAGTTCACGGGACTGCTATGATTGTCAGGAGGTGATAGCCTTGCACAGACTTAGTTTCAAATACCTCGGTATCTGGGTGATCCTTCTTCCCGAGCTTGCGTGGGCCAGGAACGGGGCCCGCTCTTTACACGTGCCAGGCCTGACCTGCAGAGATGGCATTCATTGCTGTTGAACGTGATGGGCCGTGTAGCCCTGTACAAGATGATGGTCCTACAACAACTTTTATATGTATTTCAGAACTTTCCACTCCCGATCCCACGTTTGTGGTTCAGGGCTCTGGAGAACACCACCACTTTATTCCTCTGGAGGGGGGGCGAGACATCGGGTGGCTGCGCGGCACTGCCGGAGAAGAGTATACGACGGGGGTTTGGGGGCGTTGGATCCCTATTAATATTACCTGGTTACCCAGCACCTGGTGATTCATCACTGGTTTACTAGGGGGTGGGCGGACCCGGCCTATCAGATGGAACTGGAGATATTGGGTTTCCCTTGTATACTTGATCTGCTTTATGGCACACCTCTCCCCCGAGACATGGAGTTGGTAACCAAAGTGGTCTTCCTGGTGTGGCGCGCTGCGCTGAGGCACACCCAATGGAATGCTATTATCACCCATCATACCCCGCTGTAGCAAGGGAGGTGGCTGAGTGAAACGGCGGCACTGGACGGGTTCACTGAGTGGGATCTGCTGGGTATTTCACTAGTCAGAGACGTATGGAAAGGTGATGCAATGAAGTCATTTCAGGAACTGCAGGCTGATTTTCAACTGTACCGTACACAGTTCTTTAAATACCTCCAGCACCGGCATGCTCTGGGGACTCACATGTCCACCGTTGGCCCTATGCCAGAATTCAGTCCACTTGAGGCCAAGATGCTCATGAGCAATCTGAAGGGTGTTTCCCAGGTTTTTAAAATGTCAGTTAACAACCCCCCGGGAGGTTTGGACTCAACCAGGAATAAGGGGAGTCATGGGTGGGGGAGCTTGGGGAAACGGAATGGAGGGAGGCGTTGATGACGCCTAGGGTACTGGCGGTGTCGGCAAGGCTTCACGCGGTGAAATTTTACTACTTACATAGATCATATCTAGCACCTAACAGGTTGCATAGGGCAGGGATTCACCCCACGGCTCAGTGTCTACGATGTGCGGGGGAACCAGCCGATTTTGGTGTGGTCCTGTCCGATATTGCAGATATATTGGGGTAAAGTAATACGTAACACGGTGCTGGGGCGGGAGCAACAGATGTCCGCCAAGCTAGTATTATTAGGTGTGATGGTTGAAATGGGGGGCTCACGAGCGAGCTGTGCCTTTGTGAGTATGGCCCTGCTGGTTGCAAAGGGAGACATTGCTGCCGCCTGGAACTTATCTATGGACCCGTCCCTCAGAAAATAAAGACAGGGAGTGGATTGGTGTGCAAACCAAGAAAAACTGGTGTATGGATCTAGGGGTTGCCCCGAAAACATGAGAAGGTATGGGGGCGATGGCTAGGTCTGCTGCTGTAGGCCAACGGGGGGTCGCGGCTCCCATTGTTATGTTAAGAAATGGATTGAAGTCTGTCACCTGGATTGGTTAAATGTCAATGTGATTTGGACTAGGACCTCTTCGTACTTTCCTGTGCAAACTGTTTTGAGCTTTCTTTTCCCATCTGTTTTCCCCTTCCTCTTTCCTTTTCAAAACAATAATTTGTTTATGTTGTTAAAAAAAAAATGTGTTTAATTCTTTGTCCATTAGGCTATACCAGAGTTGGCAGGCAGATGCCGCATGAGTGCTCTACTTGTTTGTTTTGGGCTCAGGAGTCCAAGACGATCTCAAGCTGAGCCACAGCCATGCATCTGACTCGAGCCAGGGTCAAGCTTTCACTCACCCACCTCTACTTTTCAGGCGCTTCATTTTTCTTTTTCTTTAAGCATTCCATAAGAGTGCATGGGTTTTTCCTCTGCCTCTCTTGTGTACGTCTCTCACCTCCTGTGAGTTTATGTTTCTCTATCGCCCATCCTTCACCCGCACCACCCTCGAATGCTTATCCCCAGTTACCTTTTCTCCTGGGCCCTTCTCCCTCGCCTTGATATTACTCTTTTTGTTTGCTTCATCCCACTCCACATGTTGCTTCCATCCCACCATCCGTGATTACACCCCTCCCAACCCCACACTTGAAGTTACCTCCCCCCACTTGCATTCTTTCCTCACTCCAGTGCTACTGTTTTTTGTTTACCGCCCCAGCTAAGAACTGTTAACTAAAAAGTGCTCAAGTCTACAAAATGCACATTGAGGAGGTTCCAGAGGCATCTTTGGCCATAGTACCCCTCGCTCTGCCAGGGACCTTTTGATCAGCAGACATGGAGTTGCAGATCACTTCTGGGCATGGCTTGGTGAAGGTTGTGGGCAGGGAAAGTCAAAGCAGCTGAATCCCACACAATTGTCACCAATTGTAGAGGGCACAGTGACAAACATAGGATCCAGAAGAGTAAGTAAGTAAATAATGTATTGCTTTTAGTTAATAAAAACCCTCACAACATTACCGCATTCAAGATACAGTATAAAACATAAAACACATAAATAAGAGTTATAAAGCAGTGCACCAGTTTCATAAAACCTTTTACACGATCACACTACGTGGTACCAGCCTTCCTGCACCACTATGGTTAAGTTAACTAGACTTACGGGTATCATTTAGTAAACCATCTTAGCATAGTATCGTATGTCTAGATCTTGTGGGAAAGGTGGTGCCCAGTGATGCATTAGTACAAAATACTTTGTTTAAATAGTTTTTTATAAAAAAGAAATCTGGGGATTCAGAGGATTAAGACCCTTTATAATGGCCATTCAGCAGGTTCTGATTTCCCTGCTGTTAAAGATATTTTTCAGCACCTGGATACAAACAGTCTTTCAAAAAGGGCATATGCAAACCACGAGAATGATGTCCTCCTTTGTCGCTCGCCCTAGCCTACGTGACTGTGGCCCGCTATATTTCCAAGATAGTTTGTCGGCTAAAGATGGCTGAACATCAAATCGAATTGCCATCAGTTTTCTTTTTAGATAAACCGACTATCTCATGTTTAAATACACTGATGGCTCAAGTTTGAGGAATGACTGGATTATCATTCAGGCATAAATTCGGCTAGCCAGCGTGTGCTTATCATTTGTAAATGAGTGCATTTTAGCTACTTTATTGATTTGCAAAAGCCAGGATAGGATAAGTTCAAGCTTCAAAGATCCATTCTATCTGTTTCTTTCAGAAAAATGTTCAGTAGATAGAGCAAGTTTCCTTGTCTACTGGCTGCTATAAAGCATTGTGGAGAGGATTGGTTTGACTTAACCATATTTTGTACAACGTTTTAATAGTAGCATAGTGTCCCCCAATGGATTGCTGCAATAATCCAAACTCCAGACGGACTTGAGTGGGTGATGTGCTCTGAGGCAGTTAGAATACCCATTTATGCGTGTTTGTTTGCAATTTTCCCAAGGTTAAAGCATCAGTTCCATGCATGACAGCACTCACATAGGCAACAGTCGGTAATATTTAGCTGTAATAACTGCCAATAGTGATTTAAAGGAAGGCCCATCCATATTTTTGGTAAGAACGCAGAAGGCGTGGGTCAAAGGGTTTCCCTTTCTCAGGAGATACTGCTTATGTTCTTGAAAGTTTAACTTCTTGTCTAGATATAGCCCCAGGTATTTATAGCTGCTGACTTCCTCTAGTGTCTTATCTCCAAATGTGATCCTGAGAGGACGCTCAGATCAATTTGATATAAACATTATTCATGTTTTTGTCACATTCCAAAAGACAAAATATTTGTGAACGTTTCGTTTCCAATAGGTACGAACTCATAACTGCAGGAACATCCAGGTTGGTTCAGGAACTACAGGATACTGCTCTGTCCTACCAGTTCTCAGAAACTCCTGAATATTCCACAGAATACAATGACCTAATCACAAATACAATCTGCATACTTAATCATGAATATAAAACATGCAATATATATTGAATAACTCTAATACTATATCACCCCCTTCTATACAAAAACAAAAACTTAAAAATAAAATATATTTAAAAACACATACACACACACACACAGTAAAACGCTTAAAATAGCTCATAATCCTGCATTAAACAGGTACTTGACAGGGTTTAAATTTCAAGTGCTCCTTTAAGACAATTCATAATCCTGCAGTTTAACAGGTAGTCTCACAACCCATTAACTGCGAGTTCTCCCAACCTCCACAAAGGTATTGGCCGCGGCTGGCTTTTCTTGGAAACATACTGGCTCAATCCCCAAAGCTGGAACATTTGCGACACTTGTTAACTTCATTCCAGCACCCTTATCATGGCAAGACACATCAAAAGACAACATCGAATCACTCTCCCTACTGGTAAGACATGTGTGATGGTACATTTCTGCCTTGGTATCAGTAATAGTAACCACATTATCCCCATTCCACCACCTCTTACACTGCAACAGAACTGAAGCTGTGCTAGTTTTATTCACTTTGATAGGTGATGTAAACTCTCATTCTCCTTTCACAACTCTAACAGGTCTCTTCATCAGAACTCAATAATTTACTTTAATTTCATCGCTTCTCACATTCTTCCTACAGTCATAAAATTGTTTCTGAATAATTTGTTTTGGTAACACGCTTTCTCTAAAAGAGTGTGCTTCATCACTTTCCCAATAATCTTTTTTTTGTTTTTCACATTAGCATTTTGTAACCAACCAGGTATTATTTATAGCTTCTCTTCCTTGTAAACGTTTGAATTGTGACGCTTCTGTTGCGGGATGAGGTGTAATCAAATATGCCCAAACCTTATCCTCTAGAAACATGGACACATCTATATGAGCAGAAAGAGCAGTTTTGATGCCTTCTTAAGCATATGATTTGCTTTTTCTAAGGGCCATTGGAGAAGGACTGTTTAAGGCAACCTACAAAAATTCTATTTGCAGACTAGTTATGAATTCAATCATCTCCTTTGGTACAAAAAGCATGCCATTATCTTTTTTTAGGTACTGTGGGCAGCCCTCAATCGAAAACACTTTTCGGAAGAAATTAATTGCGGTATTTTGCTTCCCCAACGTTAGCAACCATTTCCTGAATGAGTGCCAGGGGGTGACAATCTCCTAATATGTTCTGATTGAGAGATCTTAAGTCAACACATAATCTTAGCTCACCGGAGCGCTTTTTGGTTAAAACTACTGGAGATACCCATTCCTAAGAACCAGTAGATGAAATGACTCCCTCACAAGTGAGTTTCTCCAAGAGTTTTTTTTAGATCATCCCTTACGCTCATCGTTACAGGTCTCACCTTATGTATGACTGGTGTGACATTTAAAAAAAAATGTAATAGCATGCTCAAATCCCTTGACTGTCCTATACTGTTATTAATAACATTGGGAAAATGTGGATACCATTAACTGTCTTACATTTTCTTGACTGTCCACAGATAAAATTGGCATCTCACCCAAAACTACCGGTACCTCATCTCCCGGACAAAAATATATGGTAATTTTTCCAAATCCATCCATCCTATTATCGCGACCTTTAACCATCATGTACACCTTTCACCAAATTCCTCTTCCTAGACATTCCACAGATGACAGAGTAACCCAGCAACTCAACACTGTGCTCCCCAAAGGCTTTAGGATTTATGTCAGGTGGAACACGAGTAGCGTTGCTAAGCCAAAATTTGAAGAAGGTTGAATGAGCCAAAATTGCAACAGGTGCTCCAGAATCTGCCATAAGAGTCACTGTTCTGTCATTAATAGTGGCTTGACACAGTGGTCCCTTAATTTTCTTACTTGCCTTGAAATTCGGCATGCCCACTGTCAGAAGCACATTAGTAAAGTTCTCAACACACTCCTGCATTCCTTCTGTGTTATCATATACATTAACATTGTTGATTTAGGGGCGTGGCCACGAAGCCGAAGATGGCGCACGCTTGATCCGTCTGCTCCGGAGGGGCCTAAACTTCTCCTGTTATCCTGGGCCACCCCCCGGGGCAAAATTGTGTGGGTGACCCGAGCACCAGCGGAGCCCAGAGCGAGCCTGGCGGAGCCCGTTGGAGACGGCCGGCGAGCCCCACGGCCTGGGGCCTGTCGCCGCGTTAATGCCGGGAGCCGGACTGAGCGAGTGAGCGGGCGCGCGGCCGGGCGTGGGAACGCGCGCTGTTTGAGGGGGAGCCGGCCGACCGCGGCTGCGGAGGCGGAGCGGCCCCCCTCCTGCCTGGAGGTTGCTGGTGAGCGGAGGGACTCCTGCAGGGCTGATCGTGGAAAGCCTCGTGTTCCCGAGACCGCGGAGGACGGTGTGACGGCGGCCTGGGATGCGTGCGGGCCCTCCGCCCCCATCCTCGCAAGTAAGGGGAAGCAACAAGAACGTGCGCGACCGGAGCCCCTGGGCCTAGCGGGGGGCCCGGCTGCCGGGAGCCTTGCTGTGGCGCTGACCCTGCATGCGGCACGGTGTATCTGGCGGAAGGGGCCTCTGGTGTAGCGGACACCCACTTTGAACACCGGCACACACCTGCGGAACGGGCCGGGCCCCGGGAGGGCCGCCCTGAAGGAGGAAAGTACCGGACCCCCGGCCGAACGAGATGATCGGCAGATAGAGGGGCCCCCTGTTGGATGGTCGTCCCCATGGTGGCCTACTGCGCGAACGGAGCGCTGGCCCCTGAGCTTGGGGCTGGCATGGCGGGCCCCGGGCCACAGAACATGAAGGATCGCCCAGCTGCATCTGGGGAGATGAGAATCCCGGGGTGACCCCGACTGGGGCATGCCACTCGAGGAGCTGAGTATCAGCGGACGGCCGATGGCTCAGGGGTAAGGCACAGCGACGCGGCGCTTTGCGGCACCTCCTTAAGAGTGGATGAACTGCCTAGCAGGGCTAGCCTGCCGAAACGGGATGGGAGCGGTCCGCGGTACCCCGTGCGGTGGCCCACCGCGGGGGGTGGTCGATAGTGGGCACCTTACCTGTCCGGACCGGTCTGGCTCCTGAAGTGGCGACTACTGTGATCGAGCTGGTGTGGTGCCTCTTGTCCTGGTGCAACGCGCCCCGAGTCCACTGAGATCCAGAGCGAGAAAGCACTGGTCTCTGGTGCTGGTGGGATTCTACCTGGCGGCCCCTGTGGGCTTTGAACTGCGCTTGAGACAGAAGTCCTAGATGGGGGATCCCCTGAACTAACGCACCGTGGTCCGATTCGCCACTGGGGGGGACGATCTCCTAAGCAATCGATGTCCCCTAAGAACCGCCACAAGGCTAAAGTCATGGACAGCACAGCGGCCCCCGGGCGCAAGGGGGGGGGGGGACGTGCAGGGTCCACTGCAGGTCAATGTACAGGACACCCTGGACAAAATATTAGGTGCAATAGAAGACACTAAGTTAACACTGCAACACGACATCAATCAGGTCGCGGTCGAACTGGGCCTCTTGAGGGCTGACCATCACAAATTATCGGACAGAGTCAAAGAGACAGAAACCACACTGGCCGACATCGCACCAAAACAAAAAGACCTGCAGGCTGAAATGTCGCATCTCAGAGATAGAGTGATGCGACTAGAGCGAAGAGCTGAGGACGCAGAGGGGAGAAGCTGGCGGAATAACGTGCGAGTGGTGGGCCTCCCGGAGGGGGCAGAAGGATCAAATATGGTGGAATTCCTGGAAAAATGGTTGAGCACAGTGGTGGCACTGGGCCGGCTGACTTCATTCTACACTCTGGAAAGAGCACACCGCGTGCCTGCGAGGCCCCTGGCGCCGGGCAGGCCCCCGAGTTGTGATCGCAAGATTACTGCACTATAGAGACAGGGACATCTTGCTACAAAGGGCGCGAGAAGAGGGCCCATTTAAGGTAGCAAATGGCGAAGTCACGCTGTTCCCGGACTTTACAGTAGAGGTACAGAGTAAGCGTGCCTCATACATGGCAGTCAAAAGGGCTCTAAGGGACGAAGGTATACAATACTCGTTGCTGTACCCGGCTAAGCTGAAAGCAATGCTAGACAGTAAAACAACATTTCTTCAATCCCCGGAGGAGGCATGGGAATGGTTGGAAGCCCATGGGACCCAGACAGAGCGGCTCAGGAGGGGGGGCCCGACCGGAGGTGGACCATGCCGGCCCCCCAGGGGAAGACGTACCCGAAGTCGCCCACACTTGGCGCCATCCCGGAACCAAAAAGAAAGTGGCAGAAGAGCAGCACTGGAGGCAGCGGCCCGTGTGAACGGAGAGGGGACCCCCCGGGAGGACTCTGGCGGTGAATCGGATGAGACCGTGATGTCATCGGCGGGGGGCTCGAGCAGCTCGGTGCAGGCCCCGGTAGTGACCCCACAGACTGCAGATGACCTCTGAGGCCCAGAGGCTTACCGGACACCCTGGGGCAGGCGCAAATGGTGCACTAATGGCCCCTCCGTGCAGGGCCACCCCCCCTACTGGAATCTCGCCTGTACAGGTGGACTGGCGAGAACTGCAACTATAAGATGAAACATGCTGCACTGTTGCACAGGTGTTTTTTCTGTTTTTGGGCAGCCTACTGTTTGAGAGGTGCCCTGGGGAGGGGGAGTTGGGATAAGCAGTTACAAGTTAGGATGGCAAGGGGTGGTGAATGGTTGCGTAACAACAGTGCTTCACTAATGAACAGGGGACAGCAGACGGTAAGAGTAGCAAAGAGTTGCCAATGTAAATTTAAAAATCACCAACATGGCAGAATACAATTTCTTAACGTGGAACGTTAGAGGGATGGGGTCACCGGCCAAACGACACAAAATGCTGGCTTATTTAAAAAGGAGGAATATACAGGTAGCAATGCTACAGGAGACCCACCTGGCGGCTGGTGAACCTGAGAGATTGAGACGTAGGTGGAGGGGGCGGGTGTTCGCAACAGAGTATTCAGCGTACGCAAGGGGAGTAATGATCTGGATCCGTGCTGGGGTTCCCCTAGAGATAGAAGCTTCCAACATAGATCGTGAGGGGAGGTTCGTGTTTCTGGAGGGAAGGTTATAAGGCACACTGATTGTCCTATGCTGCATGTATGCCCCAAATCAAGACCAGATCCCCTTTTTGACGAAATGGTCGAGCCACCTCACCCGCCAGAGGAGAGGAGAGCTTTTGGTTGGAGGGGACTTCAATAGTATATTAGATGTAGACTTGGATAGATCCTCCCCCCCACTGCAGGGTGCAATGTCAAGTAAGATAGCTGGGAAACTTAGTGAATGGATGAACTACTGGGGGCTGGTGGATATTTGGCGGGAACAACAATTACACGACAGGGATTACTCATATTATTCGGGCCTTCACCGACTCCACACCAGAATCGACAGGATGGCGTGTACGGCAGACCTTGCACGTGGGATGGTTCACTCAGAATATCTGGGCCGTACACTGTCCGACCACAACCCTCTATTGGTAACATGGATGGCGGCAGAGATTAGGCCCCCCATTCCGGCCTGGAGATTGTCCCCTACAGCACTTGAGGACCCAGCATATAGAGACACCCTGAGACAGCACCTGACTGACCATATTCAATTTAACAGTGGATCCACCACCTCTAGATCTACGGAATGGGAGGCCCTCAAGGTGGCGACAAGGGTTTTTTGTCTTGGACAATCGGCCGGAGTGAGACGCACACTTGAAAGGGAGCTGACTAAGCTAGAGAAGATAATACATGAGGGAGAACTTAATCAGGGGGCTGGCACACTAGTAAATGAGAAATATAATCAGGCAAAGAGGGACCATTCCCAGATCGAAGAACAACTCAGATGCCACAGCACACAAAAATACTTTGCCTCCCTACAATCTGAAGAGGGTAGGTCTGGGAAAAGGTTAGCCTGGTTGGTGAGGCCGGGTGGAGAGGCCGAGCCCATCACAAATGTGCTGGATAAGGAAGGAACATGCAGAAGTAGACCAGGCCCTGTAAATGATGCATTCAAGGAATATTACACCTTTTTATATGGAAAACCGGCTGAAATCAGTACGGAGGTCTTTGATAATTACCTACAACATATACCTATAACGAACCTGATGGCCGGAGACAGGGATAGGCTGGGGGGCCCAGTGACGATGGCGGAGGTCAGTGAAGCTATAGCTCAATTAGCCTCAGGGAAGACCCCGGGAACAGACGGCCTCTCCATGGACTTTTATAAAAAATTCGAGAAGCAACTGACCCCCCAGTTGGTAGAGATGTATACAGAATCGCTACGGAATGGGATAATGCCGTGCACCATGAGAGAGGCAATGGTAGTCCCACTCCCTAAGACAAAATCTAGGCAACCTTCGGTGACTGACTTCCGCCCCCTGTCAATGCTAAACAGTGATTTTAAAATACTAAGCAAGATCTTGGCCAACCGTTTACTCCCTCTTGTACCAACTCTGGTACATGTAGATCAGAATGGTTTCGTCCCGAATCGCAGCACCTCCTTAAACCTGAGACGTCTCTTTGCGGTCCTGAATATGCCTAGCGACACGAAACCTGCAGCAGGGATGTTGCTCGCGGTGGACTTTGAGAAGGCATTTGACTCGATCAGATGGGACTACTTGAGAGCAGTGATGCTCCGTATGGGAATGGGTGAAGATTGGGTCAAATGGGTGGACTTGTTATACACGTCACCGCTGGCAAGAGTGAGAACAGGTAAAACAGTGTCCGGAACTTACCCAATTTACAGGGGAACCAGACAAGGTTGCCCATTGTCCCCACTGTTATTCGCCCTGGCCATCGAGCCGCTGGCGTCCCAGATGCAGCGGGAGGGCGTGGGTAGAGGAGTGGAATGGGGACACCAAGAACATATCATCTCGCTATATGCTGATGATATACTTGTCTACCTTAGGGACGGAGAGAAGGATCTCCCATGGGCGCTGGGAGTGCTGGAGAACTATGGGAACAGATCTGGACTTTGCCTCAACCGTAGCAAGACATGCGTGTTCCCTATGGCTACGGGCGGCGAACACCCGACAACATGCCCTAGAGATATGATTTGGGCCCCTCGAACCTTTAAGTACTTGGGTATACAGGTGTTTCACGACAGGGCAGACTTGCGCGAGGGTAACCTGGGCAGAGCTCTACGATCCCTAAAGTCCTCGGTGGGGTTTTGGCGATCGCTGAAATTGACGATAATGGCCAAAGTAGCATTGTCCAAAATGGTCATGCTGCCCCGGCTTCTATACTACTTCGCTAACCTGCCCCTTCTGATTCCAACAGCGTGGTTTTGTGAACTAAACACCCTACTCAGGGAACTTATATGGGATGATGGTCGTAGACGCACCTCGCTCCAAATACTATGCAGGCCAACTAACCAGGGGGGTCTAGGAGTGCCAGATTTTGAAGCCTACTACCTGGCATCCCAGCTGCAATGGGTTGCCGGGTGGCTCACAGGTAAGGGTCACCTGAAGAGGTACACCGACCCAGTAGTGGAAGACATAAATCAGTTCATTGCTCGAATGACAAATAGGAAGCTCAATCCCCACATGCACAGCCCAATGACAAGAGTGGCGTCAGCATGTTGGAAGAGGTGCGTGAAAAGGGATGGCATTGTCCCCCCGTACTCTCCGGGCCTACCCCTGGCGGTACTCACGATTGAGGCAGGTGAGAGGAACCTGGGAGGCATGAGCCTCGGAACCTGGAGGAGAGCAGGAATAGAAACGGTGGGAGACCTGTTTCAGGAGGGAGTGTTGAGGTCTTTCACTAATCTTGTTGACAGTGGAGTCTCCCCGGGTCAGTTCCTTATGTATCATAAACTGATACATGTGCTGAAAACGCACTGGATCACGGTCAACGCGGAACCAGCCACCCACAGGGTGCAGCATCTCCTATTGACATCAGGAGATGAGTCCCATCTGATATCTAAATTATACCGAGTTCAAGTTGAGGATGCACTAGATTCCCTGCGGCCACTGAGAGAGATGGGGGAGGACAGTCGGTAGGGAACCGTCAGATGCGGAATGGAACAGAGCTTTGGCTTACCCCCAGACCGTCGCTCGCAGCACACGACTGAGATATATACAATATAATTACCTCCACAGAACGTACCTCACCCCACATCGGCTAACAGTAATCTATGGGGGAGTTTCTAGGGTGTGCCCCAGATGTAAAAATGTAGACGCAAATTTTGACCACATGGTATGGACCTGTCCAGAGATCCAACTGGGGTGGGAAGAGGTGATGTCCGACCTGTCGAGACTCCTTAATATGAACCTGACTCCGACCCCTGACAGATGTCTGATGGGCTTTGGGGATGGGTTGCCGCGGGGAAGAGTGGAGACCCGCTTTCTGAGTCTGGCACTGGTACTGTACAGGAGACAGATCGCAAAGAACTGGAAGGCACAGTTTCGGCCCCCCCGGGTTGGGTGGAGACAAGACGTTACAACATGGGCCAGAGCCGAACTCCAGGTCCTGAAGAGCGAGGAGGGGAGGGGACTGCGTCGCCACCCTATAGCACAGAAATGGGAAGTAGCAATGACAAGCCGGGACAATATATTGAGAACAGCGGACACACCAACAGGAGTGGAGACTGGATAAACATAGGAAGCGAGGAGATGTTGCCTCACCCTCTAGGACATGGTAAGGGAAGACACGATAAGGCTGAGATTGAATAAAAGGCGGACAACAGGGGATAGAGCCCAGGACATTGAGTAACAGACAGGTTGGACCCGGTAGACGCCCCACCCACCTGAAACCAGACAAGTCTATGAGTAATGACACCATATATACTGGCAAAGCCAGGAAATGGCATCCCCCTGCATTAGCAGCCTCCACCCCCTACATTGCCATTGTGTTTAAGTTTAAGTAGATTAATGTTTGAAACAAGTTAAATGTGTTGTATAATAACTAGAAAAACATGACTGCTACACCAGGCCAATTGGGCATCCCATACGAGAAGAAGCGCCACTGATGTTCTATTCTTGCATAAGTTTAAAGTATAAAGGTTATCGAATAATGAAGTAGAACATTCAAACAATGTAGACAGTAGTGATATTAACACTGTTATGCACTAACACGAAGCAAACAAGATGGTGCTGTAAACATGATACTGTTTATTAAATAATAAAATGTTAATAAAAAAATATTTTTTTTTAAAAACAACATTGTTGAGTTACACTTTCTCGGAGCCAATTGCTAAAACCCCTACATACAGCTTGGAAGCACCCTACTTTGCAGCACCGATTTAATTTCCTCCCCAGAGCAGGAGAGGATGGATAATTTTCCATATGGTTTTTGGACCTACACCTATAGCATGCATTCTGCCCGTTTTTGTTTCTGTTACCCTTATTGATAGTACAAATGGAGAGTCATCTGATACATAATTCACTGTTGACAAACCTCCCTGATTACTACTCTGATTGACTCCCTGTTTAGACATGGCTGAAGTAGTAATTATTGACCTTTCAATGTTTTTCACAATATCTATAGTTTCAATCAACGTAGCCTTTCTGCACATTAACAACCTGTCCTGTTTTTTTTTTTTTTTAAACAATTAAATACGAATTGGTCCCTAATGTAAATATTTCCATTATTTTCATATTTGCATTTCAAGGCTAGAACGCTTAAAGTGGCAATATACTCCTCATCAGTTTCCTCATTAGATTGTTTACACTTGAAAAAAGTATCTCAAACATCACACTTGACTCTTCAGAATACAGTCTACGTAACCTTTCATTCCCCTCCTAGTGCACATTCCATGGCTTAAAACAACTTACATGTAATATGTTAAATATTGCATAACATGATTTCCAATTCAAAAACCAACCACTTTTCCTCGCAATAACAAATGTTTCTTGCTAAACATTTTTGGACAGAGGAAAAAATGCACCTTTGTATACTATATTCCTTGCCGGATAATGCAAAAATGCTGTAGTGTAAACAAACTATAGTGCATACTTTAAATCATGGCTTGGCTTCCAGTGGAACCAAAAATCGTATGGGTTTGGCCATATCGAATGGAGAAATGAACTGCAGAAATCTGACAGAACTCACATTTTAAATATCCACTGATAGAAACAGAACCCAACAGAAAAACACAATGGCATTAGGTACCAGTTTCATAATGCAACTAAAATCAAACCGAGAATGTAACCAATGAGTTTCACACCCGGAAGAAAGGGCTGCCCTAAAACACCTGAACATCAACAATGAAGTTCTTTAGCCGCTTCCATAGCTGCCTTAACCAAAATATTTCTATTTACTGCCCCCTGTGCACCTTTAGGAAAGCATATGCGCCCTCGGTGCAGTACACCGGGCAGATGGTGGTCCAGAGGGAGCAAAGGATTGCTGCCACCTACACACTCCAGCACAATAACACAAACAAACCTGCGTGCAGGTTTTTCAGTGCAGACCCTCGTTTTCGCCGGCAGCTGGAATCGTGCAGTCTGAAAGCTGCAAGGCTAGGGGGAGACCACATGTGCGAGTCACAGAGCTTTTTCCCCCCCAAGTGTAGTTTTGAACTAGAAACACTGACAAGCAATCACACTTGCTCCCAGAAAGATATTTTTATAACGTCTCACGTTATGTTAACAGCACTGGGCATGTCAATGTCTTTCAATTAGTCTGATCTTGATGCTTCTTACCTTTGAACTCACACAGCTGTAATTTTTTTACGATGTGCAGCACATTGATTTAATAAACAGTTCTTATTATATCGTTAGCCCACTTTATTTTACCATTTTAATTAATGGAGGCAAGCCACGTTAATATGTCAAAACTCGCACATTCACGCTTGCAACCACTGAAAGATAGCCATTTTATTAATGCGTTAATTAACTAGGTACTTGTGAGGCCTGCTTTGGGTGTATTAACTTTTTATCTCTTCTTTCTATCCCACTTAAATACATTATCTGCATATTTTTAAACTGTGCACAGTATCGATAGTTAATAATTGTTGCGAATCGCAGTGTGCAACAAACTTTGCACACTGCTTTCCAGCATTCCTAAAAGAAAGCTTATCCTGACCTCAATACTTTTAACTGCATATTTAAGTGGAATTAAGTTGAATTCTAAAATGCAAGCTCAGTTTCGATTCAGAATAGATGAATTCCACCACAACAGGACACATTTTCCTCAGGTTCTTGATGTCTTTGAAGAATGCTGCTATTCTCACTCACACTTACATCATTTGGGCCCACTCTCTGCCCAGGACCAGAGCTGGAATGGGGAGCCAAAAGGAGACCTGGTAAAAATGCTCAAACTATCCCCACTTCCTTCTTCTCACACAACGTCCCTCTTTCCATCCATTCATCCATCTTCTCTCATCTCTTTCTTCTCCATCTGTCTACTTTCTTTTTACACAGGACGCAAGTCCTTAAAAAAAGAAGTGGGAGGACTAACCAAGTTATACAGTATACAAGTGACATAATGGCGTGTGATTTCACAGCGTGTGACATCGCAAGTGGAATCACAGGAAGTGGCATTACAACCCATAATGTCGAAGGAAGTGGCATCACAAGAAGTGACAACTGATCTTAAGACCTCACACATATATCTAGCAGGTATATAAGGAATACATTTGAGCCAATTACCAGATTTAACAAATGAGATCTTGCTTTGGGGTTGTGCCAAAAACATCACACAACCTTCATGCAATATTTGGGCCTCAATTTCAATATATTTTTTTTTAAATCTCTGCCACAAAGAAATTGACACAAGGAGAAACTTGGCAATACATCTGTTCTGCTTATTTGGTTGAACAGACTGCATTTAAAAAAATCTTATGGGGTTAAGGCATCAGCCACAGAGAGCTTTGTATGCCCGTAAATCTCAGGAAATAATAGTAATGGTAAGATAACTCTGGTGGTTAACATATTTCCTGGAGAGATTTGTGTTGTGTCTAGTCCGTTTTGAATCAAAGTAGCATAGAAGGTTAACATACTTCCTGCAAAGCACATCATGACAGATTTTTATTTTCTGTAGAGTAGTGGGCTACTGTTTTAACATGGAAATCATTTTTTTACTTGCAGTTCATAAATTGTAATCCTACTAATTTAGCACAGTGAGCTATGAAGGGCTTGTGGCGCCTACACCTTGTAACCCTCACTTATCCATAGCACACATCCTGTAAATAGATTTATACTGTTATAATTTATTGTCAGTGTATGATGTGTACATATGATGTAAAGCGCTCTGACACCCTGCATTGGGATAAGCAGCACGATAAAAGAAATAAAACAAAATAGCAATATTTAAATTGCTATTTGTGCAAATATAGGAACAGACCAGCATATTGTAATTATATTGTAATAGTATTTATATAGCACTTTCTACCCC
Organism: Pleurodeles waltl; assembly: GCF_031143425.1. Lineage (NCBI taxonomy): Eukaryota > Metazoa > Chordata > Amphibia > Caudata > Salamandridae > Pleurodeles > Pleurodeles waltl. The sequence continues at coordinate 625,470,120 of NC_090440.1, forward strand.
TGATGAGGCGTTGAAGCGCTTTTCGGCGAGTAGCACACTACTCTGGAACCCAAAAGGAATTAGTGGTGGATTAGTATAGGGAAATATAAGTACAGTTTTAGTATTATTATGAGTTAATTTGAGCTGCAGATATGAGAGTTTGTTAGCTGGATTGACTGGAGTTATGGAGGGGTTGAGGAGGAAGAATCCAGAAATGTTAATTGGGAGTTTATAGTAATAGGATTTAGGTTTGGGATGAGTAAAGGGGGGATGGAGGAGGGGAGAGTCTGTGGAAAGGGTTAGGGAGATCATAGTAGCAGGAGGGGTTTTGGATGAGTCAAAGGTGAGTTAGATGTGGAAGAGGAGGGAAGAGCTTCGGCGGGGTTATTTAGGAGATGAAAGTAGTAGAATGGATTTGGGATGAGTCAGAGTGGGAATGGAGTATAGATTGATAGAGACATGACATATTGTGAGGGGTAGACAAAGTAAAGCTTACAAGAGAGTAAAAATATAATATTTTGTATTTATAATGTTATATATATATATGTGCACATTTTTTGATTATTTGTATTTAATTTTTTTTATTCATTATTAATATATATATATTTAGATTTATTTATAATTTGAATTTTATTTATAGATTTTATTTTATCTTTATTTTATTTTTTCTCTAGAACAGTTGGACTAGAGTAATAAATAGATATGTAAATACATAGTCAGGGAATATATGTGCAAGGAATATAATAATGGGTATAATATGAGAAGAAAAGTAGTATTGTGTAAACACAGACTTTCAAGATTTGTAATATTTGGAGTTAATAAGTGTGCTTTTCTAACATTTATGTATCTTTACTCAATTTGTGAATAGCCAAATGCCTATGATAATAAACATTTGATCAGTGCGATATAAAATGGGAGCAGGGATTCATAAGTATCTAATATAACAACTTATCTAGAAGCTATGCAATGACCTATGAACATGTTAAGCATAGAATAACATACACACACACACTATATATATATATATATATATATATATATATATATATATATACATATACATACACACACACATACATACACACATGAATACACATACATATATGTACATACATATTTAAACCGTGAGTAAATATACATTAGTTAAACAGGTTTAAAGAGTATGTGTGTAATTTATTGTTATGACATAGTAGATATATATCTATCTAGAATATACACATATACACAGGCATATGCAGTCCGTAGCTGTTTGAAATATGGTGGTTATGAAGGAAAGAGACTACTCTTGAGTAGTCTTCTGAAGACAAGATAGTTATCTGTGGATCTTATATTTGGGGGTAATGAATTCCATAGTTCTGCTGCTTAAACAGAGAAGGATGTACCACCTATAGTCTTTTTCTTGTATGGTGGTGTTCTAAGCAGGGTGCCAATCTTGAGCGGAGGTTTCTTTGTTGAATGTATTTGGTTATTTTGTTTCTGATAAAAAGCGGTCCTGTTCCATGTATTGCTTTGTGGGTGATACAAAGGAGCTTGAAGGTGCATCTTCTGGCAACAGGTAACCAATGTAGTGCTCTCAAGGCAGGGGAGATGTGGGCTTGTGGCTTTACATGTAATAGTAGCCTGGCAGCGGAGTTCTGAATACGTTGTAGTTTTTTCATAATAGACATAGATGATCCATGGTAGAGGCCATTGGCATAATCCAGTTTGGATAGTACAAGCGAGATAGTAGCTTGCACCTTGTGTGGAAATCCAAGGTGGGGGAAGATGCGTTGTAGAGTCTTCGAGGTGAAGAAGCTTGTTTGTTCTAATTTGTCTACTTGGACATTCATTGTTAACTTGGAGTCCATGGTTTTTAACTTCCTTGGACAATTGAGGAGGAGGTCCGAGATCGTCAGGCCTGGCGCACAGTGGGTCATAATTTTTCCAGTCACCACATATGAGTATTTCTGTTTTGGAGGCATTTAGTTTGAGATGGCTCCAAGTCATCCACTGATCAACGGCTCTGAGGCAACTGAACATTTGTGAGTTTTCAATGTTTTTGGGGCATTCTAATTTAAGTAATATTTGTGTGTTATCTGCATAGTTGTAGCATGTGAGTTGAAAATCATTGATCAGTTCTGGTAATGATATAATGTACATGTTGAAATGCAAAGGTGAGATGATTGATCCTTGGGGTACCCCTGCTTTTGTGATGTAGGTGTAGTAATGGGCTTATGAGTGGGAAATAGAATGTGGATGAAGGAGCATTCTAGGTGGAGTGTTGGGAAAAGGGCAGTCTAGAGGAGCCAGGAGAAGGAAGAGGTTGGAGCCAAGTGCTGGGAGTTGCTGTATTACTATCACTACTAGTACCTCTGTACAGGAACCTACTATTGGAATAAAGGACTATTCACTACAATGACTGCATGGATTATTACATAAATGGCGACGAGGATGGGAAAGGATACCAACGATAATCCAACGTTAACGCTGGAAGGAACTTGAAAACATTTATTTTGAGAGTAAAAAATTGATGGTGAATCGACATAAAAGTTTAATGGCCAATATTGTACCAATCGGCATTACTGTGTGGCTTTAACGGAAAAGAGCACGCGAGGTCTTTTCAGGAGTAAACAATTCTACACACGCGCTAAGAACAGAACACTCTTAATGCGTGCTACAAATAGAATTAAGACGCGCATGGCACGACGAAATACTATTCCTGATGCGCTGAAAATAGACCAACAGCGCGAGGAACAACAAAGGAACAAAAGCGTGAGGAATGCGAGCAGATTAAATCAAAGATTACTCACGTTTTGTCAGAGCCACACGCGCTTAAAATAGAATAACAGCGCGAGGAATGCAAGTGGATTAAATCAGAGATTACTCACGTTCTGTCGAAGCCGTGCAACTCCGACTCCTGTCTGTATTCTTACCATTGATCTCACGAACAATTAAAATAGAAGAAGGACTTTTACTAATAAGCTAGAAAAAGGACTATTTCAGAAGTACCACATCAGAGACTGAAAGAGACTGTAATTTTAGATTGTTCATGTATTTCAATTTCTACTTATTTTAAATTCAGTTGCAGCTATGGCTGAACAAAGCATTTCGGCACCTCCATGTTTTTTACCTTTACCAGGGGAACCAGTCATTCCTTGGAAAAGGTGGAAGAACATTTTTTCTACCTACTTATTAGCAATAGGGGGGACAGGTACAGTCCTCTTAGGAGACAAGCAATCCTATTGCATCATTTAGGTACAGAAGGTCGTAGGATATATGATGATTTGCCTGAAATGTCTTTGGGTATGGGGGATGGACAACCTGCAAATCCATATGAAATGTCCCTGCAAATGCTGGAAACCCACTTCACACCTAAATTAAGTATAGTGTTTGAACAACATAAATTCTTTTCTAGAGTTCAGGGTTATGATGAGGATGTATTAATTTATGTCGCAGCATTAAGGGGATTAGCAGTAACTTGTGATTTCCAGAATCTGAATGATTCCTTGATACGTGATCAGATTGTACGTTGTACTAACAGCAAGAAAGTAAAGGAGAGATTGTTATCCATTGACCCCTCATTGGAAGAGTGCATACAAATAGTGCGAAGTATGGAGCATACGGAAACGTGGATGAAAGAAATTGAAGTTAAGAGTCATGTAAGGGATTCAGACAAAGAAAATACAGTTGAGGTGAAAGAGTTTAAGGTAAAGAAACAAGGCAAGAATCCTGGAAACAAGGGAAGTATGGTCATGGAAAAGAAGAATCCTAACATTTTATGTTACAGGTGTGGTGGTTTAGGACACATTGCCTCTAGTCCTTTATGTATAGCACGTACCTTAACATGCAGGGTGTGTGGAATAAGAGGTAATTTGGCCAAAGTGTGTAGGTCGAAAGGAAAAGTATTAAATAATAGTGTCAAATCTGTGGATGATGCACGAGAAGAGCAGGAAGAGATTGTTTTAACTGTTAATAGTGTTTTGGAAGTTAACCAACGTAATGTAGAATGTAAAACTGGAAGGAATCTGAGGAAGGAGAGCACTATCAAATTGGAAAAACCTCATTGTGACATAATATTGGAATCCAAATCGCTAAGAGTACCAGTAGATTCTGGTAGCCTATTTACTTTGATATCTAAGGATGTGTATGTGGAGTGTTTGGAAAGGAAAATGGAGGATTTGCAAACTGCAGATGTCAAAGCAGTTGGATATGGGGGAAACAGAATCAATATTCTAGGAATGAAGTGGATGGACATTTTGTTCAAGGGCAACGGAGTACACGGGAAGGTGTATGTAACATCTGAAGGGTCCAATCTTTTAGGATGGCGACACCAGAAAGACTTAGAGATAGTACTAGACCCTAACGCAGTTGAACCTGTCATGACTGTGGAAAAAGCATATATCGAACATATGGATACTCAAGAAATGGGAACAGAGTGGTCTAAAAAATTCATGGAAAAAATTCCCAATGTGTTTACTGACAGACTGGGTAAATTGAAGAAATTTACACATCGCATCATTTTAAAAGAAAATGCGATACCAGTGGTTCACAAGGTAAGGTCAATACCATTCTTGATGAGGGAACACTCCAGGAGGAACTTAACAGATTATTGGAAGAAAAGATTATCGAACCAATAGAGTCCTCGGAATGGCTGGCGCCCATAGTTGTGGCACCTAAGGAGGGAAACAAGATTTGTTTATGCATTGACTTGAGGGATTTGAACAAGAACATTTGGGTGGATAGGCAGCCTTTGCCGAACATCACAGAAATGTTGAGTATGATGGGGGGTGGTAAAGTGTTTAGTGTATTGGATATGTCTGCAGCTTATCATCAAGTTAATTTGCATCCGGATTCACGACCTTTAACATCTTTTATTACTCCTTTGGGTGCGTACCGTTATTGCAGAATGCCTTTTGGGCTAGCCTCTGCATCGGCTGTATTTCAACGGATCATGCAAAATGTTTTTAATGGACTACAAAATGTATTGTGTTTCCAGGATGACATCATAATAGTGGGAAAATCTTTGAATGACCATGATGAGTTGATTGAGAAAGTCTTGAGGAGAATTGAGGCTCATGGTCTGACTGTAAAGAGAGAAAAATGCCAGTTAAGAAAAGATCGAGTGAATTATTTAGGTCATGAGGTATCTGCTGAAGGGATAAAACCAAAAAGAAGTATTATAAGAGCAATTAGTGAAGCACCGAGACCACAGAACAAAGACCAACTAAAATCATTTCTGGGATTGGCAGAATACTGCTCAAAGTTTGTACATGATTTTACCGGGGTTGTGGAGCCTATTAGATTGCTGTTAAAAAAGGGGACAGTGTTTGAGTGGGGAGAGGAGTGTGAAACCGCATTTGTGAAGATTAAGAGTTCCATTATTAGTGCTCCTACGCTGGGACATTTTGATGTGTGCAAGAAAACAATCTTAATGACGGATGCTAGTCGTGTGGGGTTAGGAGCGGTTCTCATACAGATGGTGGAGAATGAAGAGAAAATCATTGGATTTGCATCTCGTAGACTTCAGGGGGCAGAACGCTCATACTCTGCCATTGAGAAAGAGGCGTTGGCCTGTTGCTGGGGTGTAGACCATAACAGATACTATCTTTGGGGATTGCCTTTTATACTTCGAACGGACCACAAACCGTTATTGCAGGTTTTCAAATGTGGTCGGGGTTTGGAGGGAAGTATAACACCTTGAATATCTAGATGGTTGCTTAACATGATAGATTTCAATTTTGTTGTAGAATTTGTAAAGGGTAAGAAAAATATTGTGGCCGATTGTTTGTCACGTTTGCTGGTTGATGAGAGTTCTGAAGAGGTGTCGGTAATGTCTGAGATGGGAATAGAGGCGTTCCCAATAGATGAAGAATTGGCATTAGGACAAGAGGAGTGGGAGGAAGCTGTAGTGGAAGATGAAGAATATCGTGAGTTAAAAAGACTTATATGTGATCCAGATGGTGGTGGCAGTCACTCACATGATGGTTTGAGACAATATTTGGAGGTAAGGAATGAATTGAGTATTCAAGGAGAGAAAATATTAAGACGCGGGAACGTTGTTCTCCAAGGAAACTGAGAGTGAGGTTGATAAAATTGGTGCATGAGGGCCATCTAGGAACGAGTTTAACCAAGAGAAGACTAAGACAATTTTATTGGTGGCCTGGAATGGATAGGGAAGTGGAGCGGATGGTGAGTGAATGTGTAGCATGTGGTAACAGTGACAAGACCAGAATTCTCAGGCAGCCACCTTTAGGATGTGTACAGTTTCCAACACAACCGTTGGAGAAGTTAGCTTTGGACTTTATAGGCCCGGTGGATAAATTGGGTAGGAGGAATCGATTTCTTGCTGTTTTGGTAGATTACCATAGTAAGTGGGTTGTAGTAAAGAATTTGGAACGAATCACAACTAGTAATGTTATAGCATTTCTTAAGAAAGTGTTTTTGGAAGAAGGTGTGCCGGGAATTCTGATCACTGACAATGGCGTGCAATTGGTGTCGGGAAGTATGAAAGAGTTTCTGACTGGATTAGGAATTAAACATGAGAAAGTTGCGCTGTTCCATCCGCAAGCTAACGGATTAGTGGAGAGGGTGAATCGAATGATTTTTGGAGAATATTCAACTCTCTTTGGCGAATGGACTAGATTGGAGAATGGAATTGAACAAAATGTTGTGGGCACATAGAGTGATGCCCCATTCGGTAACAGGGGAGTCGCCATTTGTTGCTCTTAAAGGTAGGGACCAGCAACGAAGGAATTTCCTTGGTGGTTATGTGAAAAGAAACATGTATGGGTTGATCAGGAAAGGATGAGAATGAAAGTATTGGATCGGCAGGTGTGTAACAAATTAAGATATGACATTAGGAGAAGGGTGAAGAAGATTGATGTGGAAGTTGGTGATTGGGTGGCAGTGAAAAGGTTAGGTGTAGTGAAGAAGGGTGAGAGCAAGTTTTCCAAACCACAAAAGGTGGTAAAGGTGTATAACAATGTGGTTAAGTTGGAAGATGGAAAGGAGTGGAGTATGGGGAACTTATGTAAAATTAGGAATGGTTAATAGTGTGTGCGTGTGTGTGTGTGCGTGTGTAATTTTTGTAGGATGTGTAAGGGGGGAGATGTGTAGTAATGGGCTTATGAGTGGGAAATAGAATGTGGATGAAGGAGCATTCTAGGTGGAGTGTTGGGAAAAGGACAGTCTAGAGGAGCCAGGAGAAGGAAGAGGTTGGAGCCGAGTGCTGGGAGTTGCTGTATTACTATCACTACTAGTACCTCTGTACAGGAACCTACTATTGGAATAAAGGACTATTCACTACAATGACTGCATGGATTATTACAGAAGGGTTTGGACGAGAAAGGGGGAGAAAATATGATATTAGTTCTTTTTTGAAGGTAGGATGTAATCCAGTCGAGAGCAGTCCCTTCTATGCCAGTTTCGTGGAGTCTTTGAATTAGGGTGTCATGGTCAACCATATCAAAGGCAGCCGAGAGGTCCAAGAGAAGTAGTGCAGCAACTCCACTGCGGTCGACTGTGTTTTTAAGATCATCCCAGATTACAATGAGTGCCGATTCAGTGCCTCTTCCTGGACAGAATCTTGCCATTCGGTAACATGTTACAGAATTACAAATTGGAATGCATACATCCAAAAATGCATATTACCGGTAGCAAACGGCCCAATTCTGCGAATCAGGCCGTTAACGACCAGTAAAATGTATGCTATTTAAGGCCCATAGTGTCTTTTGTGCCTAACTTTGAGTAATGAGCACTGGAGATACAGACACATTTCATGCAGAATAACTTTCCTGTAGGCGTAACATTTGTTGTTTTCAAGAAGCTGTATGCATATGGACCAATTGCATTTTCCGCTGTATGCATAGTTGGGTTAAAGGAAGTTTGAATTTATGAGAATTTTTTTTTTGCTAAAACTTGGCAGACATGTATGTAATTGTGGTTAGTGTGTTTGAATAATTTCAGTGATTTATTGAACATTTATGCCCCCCATTTGCCAGAAATCCATGACTGGGTGTTGGGGTTTAGCCTTAACATGTGTGAATTTCTGTGCATCTCCTTTCAATGTTGATCTGGCTCATTTGCATGTCAATAACTATTAACAAACCTCATGGTGATGTATTTTAACTGATTTATTTGAAAAGTGCATTAGTACTGAATGCTTGATTTACTTTTTCTCCACGGGCTTTGAAATTCCTTATAGTGCGAATCATCCAACTCCTGCTTCTCCCCTTTCTCCTATAAGCAGAACTTAACGAGGAAGCAAAAACAAGTTTGTTGAGGTAAAAGAATGTTTATGTCTGGGAACTCTGCTTTCCAATGCTATGGCCCACGTAGGAGCCAACTGAAAGTAAGGTGCCTCCTTATTATAAGACATTTACTTTCTGGACAATTAGAAATATATTTTCTTTTTAAAACGAATCCATGTTTATTCCTATCATGCTGTATTGAAGTGAGACAGCAAGTTTTGAGGAATACTCCAAGATGCTAGCGCCCAATAGGGCGATTAGAATTCCCCCGGTTCTAGGGTAATAGAAATATGCCAAAGGGTCTAGAGATAAAAGCAAATGCACTTAACCACCCACTTCAACTGACACAAAAATCTGGAAAAACTGTTCTGAAGAAAGCAACGATAAAAAAACAATGGAGGGTTAACATTGCTTCTCATGGCTTTATCTGTCCTCCAGCTCTACTTATCTGTGAGAACACAAAGAAAAAGAATGGTGGAGAGATATACAAAAGCTCTTCACTACCATCTCTAGCATGATATGTTCTAAAGGCAGTCACTGAGAAGAACCATTGAACTGAAAGCCAATCACTGAAAGATTTATCTACCCACAGCAGAGATAAAAAAAAAAGTGCATGTAGTATCAGACACCTGTCCACTGATAATTTTAAGTGAGTTTTGCTGAAAGCCAAGAAGATTAGCGGAAGGTCTCTTGGAATTGGAGAACATTTTCCTTCACCTGTTGCGCCTTAACACAGACTAGTGCACATGCACACATCCCACCCAATCCAACCATCACCAATACTGATCCATACATCAGCAAGGAACTCACCTTAATTCCAGAATCAACTGTACCAGCAGCTACAATTTCTGTAAAGGGGTGAAAATCCAGGCTACAGATATTGGCTTTGTGCCCTGGTAACGGTCGAACAGATTTAGCAGCTTTCTATCTGACATTCTTACGGTGCATGCATATCTCTTAATTACCAGGACTTCCCAAAGTCAAAATCATGCCCCTCTTAAGTACCTGTGAAGTGACCACAAACCATGTGTCTTTGTTTCCCCTCCATTGCGGCTAGGTGTGAGGCTCCAACAAGAACTAAAGGAGGCCTGATGCCCACCTAACTTTGGCCTTTGTTTTGATCCCAGATCGAATGCAAAGTAAAAAAAAGCCCCCTCACTGCTGCCTGCATGTTGCTGCTCAGAAAAACAAAAGCGCTGCTGAATGCATCATAATATTTAAACATTACACCGGGATGAGCTCAGCATATTACAGAAAGGCATAGCTATTTGGAAGGGTAGATGGTGTTCACCTTGTGAAAATAGTGGGCGGACGCTATGTACCTGCATGTGCCCCTGACTTGTGCGATTCTTTTACACCTCTCTGCCTTTCACCTTTTTTCTCTGTTGAAGCTTCCCTGTGTCTGCTGCAGTTAACCTTCGGGGGCTGGAAAAGTGACAGGAGCATAAGGAGTGGTCCTTGGCTTTCAAAACCGGCCTCCAAGGACTCCAGCCCACTGGGGAAATGCCTGTGGAATAAAAGACCTGTCCAGCCCTGCCAAGGGCCTCTGTCCCTCCTCTACGTTATGGGCAGAGCCTGTCACATTTCTTACTCAATTGTGCCCATCATCCAGTGTGCCTTGTTCAAAGGTTGCGCTGTTTTAACTGTTCCCTTAAAGTTGCCATTTTTGAGTGAGTGGGGAGAGACCACATGTGAGTTAAAAGATCTTTAAAAAGTTATGATTCTCTTCTGCAAGCCGATCAGTCCATAACAAGTTAAAGATAACCACAAGTTGCATGCATGGGTTCTTCAGCTGTGCTTTTTAAATGTCCTTTTCTATGTCAGAAACAGTTCAAGGTGCAACAGGCACCTCAACATGAAAGCTACCCCTTTCTTTTTCTCAAGAGTAGTATGTTTTAAGGTTGAGCTTGGCAGCGCACAGTGCTGTCTGCAAGACATGTTGTATTGAATATGGGCTTTTAACCACACCTACTCATGCCATTCGTTCTTTGTTGTTCTCATCTTAAATGCTTCCTTTTTATTGGTGCATTTTGTTAATGTCCTCCCTTTTGCGTGCTAAGTTCCTACCCATGGTATTTCACTAAGAGAACATTTTTGATGGCCATCACACTTCCCCCTGTTACAGCGTGTGATGGCCCCTCCCTCCTCGGTTCGGTTTGGCCTTTAATCCCAGCCCTTTAAAGTAGAAGGCCCACGGCGTGGCTGCAATGCTAAACGTGATGCCCTTGACACAGTGTTAACGGTACAGCAGAGCAAAGAGCACGCTCCCCATGCCAGCCTATTGCTCCTTCCAAACGGAGAGATGGGGGCAGTGGGGTACTCGTACGCATGCACAAAATCCGTCTGTCCTCAGCTGCGCACTTCAGACAAATGGCAGAAAACAGGTTTGTTGCTTTTAATTTAGATTAGTGCTTAATTTGTGCTGGTTGTTTCCGGTGCGGAGCACATGCAGTTATTTTAAAGGGCCGGCGCTTATCCTTCTGCCCCAAGTATTTGATGCGAGCAAATTACACATATGGGAAAGACGGAGGAAGAGAAAACGAAAAAGAGTCACAATGGGAGAAATTTCGCAGAAAGCTGCAAAAGTGAGCTGAAGGGACAGGGAGTGGCTTTAAATGGATTGAAGAGGCCCGAGGTGGCTTCAGAATTAGGCTGCCTCTGTATTCGTGTTCCCACATTTAATTGCAGCAGCCCCGTGTTTAAAAGGAGGGCTTTCAGCACCGGCAAGTTTTGATTTACAAATTAAGCACTGATGTAGATCCAATCCGTACAAACGCCATTCATAAAACAATAAAAGCCCTCATGTTTCTTCTTAAAGGTAGTTACAGTGTCTTAGAATTGTGCTGTTTTGGTTTTTTTTTCTTGGATTATTTAATGAGCACGCCACTTGTAATTAGAACACTAAAGGCAAAGAACTGAACTGTTCTTATTTAAATAAGAGGTTAAAGACAACTTTTGAATCTTTTTATTTAAATTGTGGTTGATGTTCAAATGACTATTTAAATTCCGACATCTTCACACAACTAAAACTTGCATTTTTCATGTAAAAGGAAGGCACTACACACAATTTTTCAAAGGGTAGCTTTCTGCTATTGCAGCGACAAAAGCTTCGCAACTGCAGCACTTACAGTCTGTAAATTGTAGGGCAGAGGCTGGAATCTACGCTTTGTCCTTCGCAGGAGGATAAAACAAATCTTTTTTAGTAAGGTAATAACGCAGATGAAAATGCAGCGTTGTTAGGAAGGACTGTGTACTGCGTATAATGGTTTGTATATAGGTATGGAGACCCACTGTGCCTCTGATTGGTGTGATCCCCAGAGAAACGTAGCAACGTGGGTTATGGTGCAGACATCACGGCCACAACTGAGGCTTATGTTGTTTTCACGTTGGCCAGGGAGTGTGTCTAAGATTAAAAAAAAGGTGTTGGCAATGTTAAGCTGTCCGTTCCCAACCTATGGGGTTATGGTGGGGCTGTACTTTTTTTCTTTCATGGATTAATTAGTTCGTCTCTTATTACAGAAACCTTAGAGTTTGTACGGTAATGGAAAAGCCGGAGACCTTGTAGGGAGTGCTCAATTTGTGCTTGTGGTTTCTGATGCTGAGCAATTAATTTTGAGGGCCGGCGCTTATTTTTCTGCCTCAAGCATTTATTGCAGCAAAAGGCACATATGGGAAAGACGGAGTAAGAGAAAAACGAAAAAGCGTCACAAACGGAGGAGGCAGAAAGCTCCAAGAGTAAACTGAAGGGGCAGGGAAAGGCAGTAAATGCATTAAAGAGGCCAGAGATGGATTCAGGATTACGCTTCCTCAGTATTCTGTGCTCGCGCATTTAAATGCAGCAGCCTCGAGTTGCAGAAGAGAGCTTTGGGCACCAGCACGTTTTTATTTACAAATTAAGCACTGTTTGGAGGTACTGCAGTGTGTTTTTTAAAGTGGCAAACTCTACTGAAGGGATTAACTTGGCAGCTACCCCCCTGATTCGCAGTGCTTATTAAACGAACATATCATATTTCTGACTTGGTCCTGTTTTCCTGCTGTAAAATACATTCACTTGCAAGAAAAGAAAGTCTTCTGATTTAATCTCAATTTCGTTCCCGAAATCATCACCCCTGTGATTTAGTCTTTTTTTCAGTCTCAGTAATCCGCTATAGCTCCTGTTTCTGAAGAAGGTGCTGCCTAACACCCAAGGGTGCCCTTTGTTAGCGCTGTCACCTGCACAGGCACGGAACATACACACACCATAACCCAAAATGGTCTAGCATAACATAACGCAACGTTAGACAACGTAGCATAACAAAACACAGCACACAACATAGCAAAACATAACACAACATACCATAGCACAGCATAACATAACACAACATAGCATAACATAACACAACATAACCCACATAGTTCCACGCCATTCCAAATCAAAACACATGGGTAAAAAACATTGACATTTACAACGCCAATAGTTCTAACTCCAGCAAATGTGAGACCGATTGAATTGAAAATGCTTGTTTGATATTGCTCTGTACATTCTCTGACAGGCCATTATTTGACCCTCTGCTCCTAGTGATAGTTTACATTTGACACCCTGGCAGGCTCCAGGTCTTCCAGAAGGTGCTACTGCAACTCGCCTGTGTGAATTAACACGTGTGAGATTAATTAATTTTTATTAATCATGGAATAGTTCATTAAAACCTTACATGATAAAAACAGTGTGTATAAAAACAAGAAATAAAATAAAAACAATAGGCCAAAAAAACTATGTGCATAGTCAAAGGAGAACGTTTAAAAACATGTTCGATCGAGTAACTTCAAATTGTGCAAAATGATAGAAAATACCAAAGAGTCATTTAATTGTTAAAAATTATGCCAGCTGGTTGGCCGTTCCAGTGATGAGCACCGTTGCCATTATGCCATTGCGGAAAATGCCCAGTAGTGGTGTGATGCCACACAATTAAAAAGTCAATGCTTAGAGAGTGCAACGAGGCATGGATATAAAGCCCAACAGGTGCTCTTATTTCAAATCTAAAATACACTCAAGTTGGAATACGTGGTAAATGCTCTTGTGACTGTGTGTTCATTAGGGGAGTTTGCAGCACTGCCACTGCACAGCTGCACCAGTTATTCAATAATTGTAGGATGCCACACAGTTAAAGTGCTAAGTGCTTAAAAAGTGGAACAAGGCACGAGTCAAAAAAGCCTAGCTGGGGAACTTGTCCGGTCATAAAGTGCACTCAGGTGTGGCCAGTGTTTAAAGGTGTGTGCTTTGAACTGAATTTTAAAAGCTATCTGCACTCTAAAGCGTTTTTTTTTTAACATTCCTGTTTCGACCAATTTGGCAGTATCAGGCGATTGAACGCCATGTTCTGTCCAGAGCATTACTACCTTTCAGCTTTAATTTTACCTTGCTGGGAGCAATAATCATTGCTCAAAATCGACAGCTATTATGGGGTGCACATTTTTTCTGCATAGGCACTTTAGAAAGAACAGTTTGTGGACGGAATGTAGAACAAATCAAACGTTCACCCCCAGTCACAGATCTGGGTTTAATCCATCAGTTTGTTTGCTGCCCATGCCATTCCAGTTTGGACCCAGCCATATGCAAATCAGTCTTGACCCTGTTCCCCATGGGAACAGTCCAGCCCGAACTCCCAGGCCAGGTCCTTCCTGGACCAAAAACAAGCATCCTGGGATCGGTTTCGGGGTATCACCCCTCTTCAGCCAGGCTAGACTGGGGGTGAGTGTTTGCATTGTTCAGCACTCCGTCCATCATCCTTTTGTGTTGTATATGCACTTTAGGCCGGGGGCCAGGCCGCAAATGTGCCTAGACACTTCCTAATTTTCAACACCATCTTAATGTTAGCCGTCTAGCTGCGGGCGGGGTATGTCCCCCACCCTTTATTAAGATAGCCATTGCGCGTATGCACAGCTAGAACACCGCGGGCGTGCCAAAGGCTGCTGGTCACTACCTCGAGTCCGGGGAGTCAGCTGCCGATAGCATAAACTCTAGAATATGCTACAATAGAGATCCACTACTACAAATAGGTAAGCTGGGCAATAATTATACAATACATCCCCCCACCGTCACTACTAAAATAAACAACTAATTTAATGAGATGCAGACTCATTAATGCAAAGTCTCTAGTAAAACACTCTACAAAGATTATTCTTATGTTAGAAAACAATAAGTGGGATGTACTGTTTGTAACTGAAACTTGGGCATGTCATGACTCAGCCGTAAACTTGGGCTAGGCCTTTCCACCGGGCACAGGCCACAAAAAAACAGAAAAGGGAGAGGAGTGGGGATAATTTTTTTAATGAGAAATGGAATGTCACCACTCTTGCTCTCAATGAACTAACAGGCCCTGAATTAATGGGTTTCACATTCAAATCTGGGAGAGGCTGTGTTTCCTCAGGAATCCAAGGCTATCGACCTTCTGGCCCGGCAACCTCCTACCTGCCATACTTTATTGAGCTCATCTCAAATTTAGCACTTACCCACTCAAACCTTTTAATTCTGGGAGATTTTAATATGTGGGTAGAGGGGGAACTATCACTCCCCTTCAAGGAACTTCAAGGCTCTTGTGAAATCCTGGGACTGTGGCAGTTGGTGCATGGCCCCACCCACCAAGGCGGTCACACCTTGGATCTCATTTTTCACCAGAGGAACTAATTTTAATGGATACCAATATATCCATGTATTGGACCGACCACGCGTTAGTGGCCTTTTATATTACTATAGAGAAACTAAATGTCCACAATACAGAACCAGCCAAAATGAGAAAAGGGAGAGCCTGACATTAACTGAAAAGCCCAACACAAGGAAAATGTTTCGATCTAGCCACAATATATGATCACAGTAGAAGACAAATACAAAGCTGTAGTGGAAAATTGTTGAAGCACTAGACAGAGAAATACCCTTGAAAAATATTAAAACATGAGGCAGAGCCTCAGCCCTATGGTACAACACACTATTTAAAACATCTAAACAAAGTCTGCAAGAAACTGGAAAGAAAGTGGCACAGTTTCTACACAGTTGAGGACAAAAGAACGCTTAAAGAGTGCCCTAAGTGAATTTAAGGAAGTCTGTAAGGTAAAAGACAACTATTACGTGAATGCAATTCATGAAGCCCCTAACAGTGCTAAAAAGGTACTTGATATAATGCACAAACTAACTAGCCCAGATTGCATGAAGGAAGTAATTATACCGTCTAAGGCACTATGTGATAATCTGTCTGAATTCTTTGATAACATCAAAAAGATCATTAAAGATATTGGGACCTTTCAACATAGAATAGATCTCAGCCTCAAACACTTCTGATATCCAATGTTGTAAAAGCTAGGTTCTTTTGAACCTTGGACTGATGAGAGCTTTAGAGCAGTAGTACTGCCCACTAGATTTGGGTCATCTTTAGACCCGTTATCACAGAGTTTGGAAAGACATGGTGGATTAATTGCTCCTCCCACTGTTACAGATCTGCAATCAATCTCTAGAATCTGACACTTCCCCACTGGCCTGAAAGAAAGCTGTAGTTACCCACCATTATTGGAGAACACCTCTGTGGACCCTCTGGTCCTCAGTAACTATTAGCCAATATCCTGTTGCCCTTTCCAGTAAAAGTATTAGAACGCTTCACGAGTAAACTATTGTCCCATCATCTGGAAAATCAAAGACTCCTGGAGGAGGAGCAGTTCCGATTCAGGCTAGGGCATGGGACTGAGTGTGCTTTGCTTCTGGCTATGGATGAGCTCCGGATGAGGGTTGACAGCGGCCAGTCAGTGGTTTTAATATTACTCGATTGTTAGAAATTGGGTTTTCGGTTGGCAGTCAGGTAACCCCCTGTCCAAGCAAGGACCCTCACTCTAGTCAGGGTTAAAGAGAATGCCCCTGAGCTAACCTCTGCTCACCCCCTTGGTAACTTGGCACGAGCAGTAAGCTTAACTTCAGAGTGCTAGGTGTAAAGTATTTGTATCAACACACACAGTAATTTGATGAAAACACTACAAAATGACAAAACACAGGTTTAGAAAAATAGAAAATAGTTATCTAAACAAAACAAGACCAAAACAACAAAAATTCACAATACACATGTCAAGTTATCAATTAAAAACCAAAAAGAGTCTTCATGTAATTTTAAATACAACGCTTATGCTGTTAGCATGGAAATGTACCTGGGCACATCAAAAATAACTCCGCAAGGGTGAGTGTGCGTCAAAAGGAGCTTGTGATGCGTCAATATCACTCACGAGCAAGACCGTGCGTCATTTCTCCTTTAGTCGGGTCAGTGTGTATCGTTTCTTTGCTCCGCAGGAGAGCGATGCGTCGATCCGAACAGCACTCTCGGGTCCGGGCAGGCCTTGCATTGTTTTTACACGCCTAGCGATGTTTGCGTCAGAAATCCTGCTGCACGATGATGCGAAAACCACACAGCGCGGGTTGCGATCTCACAAGCCTCCATCAGCGATGCTGTGCTTAGTTTCTCGAGCCGCGTGCGTCGATCTTCCAGTCGCGCTGTAAGCGAGCGTCTATTTTCAGCTGCAAGGCCAGCAGCGTGTCGATTTTTCAGCCGCATCTCGGCATTGCGTCGATTTCTTACTATTGTTCCGACAGCTTCTACTTTCAGGGTCCCAGGAACTGAATGGGCACCGGCTGGCAGGAGTCTCAGCAGAGGCTCCAGGTGCTGGCAGGGAGAAGTCTTTGCTGTCCCTGAGACTTCAACAACAGGAGACAAGCTCTAATTCAAGCTCTTGGAGAGTTCTTCACAAGAAGGAAGGCACACGAAGTCCAGTCTTTGTCCTCTTGCACAGGCAGAAGCAGCAACTGCAGGATAGCTCCACAAAGCACAGTCACAGGCAGGGCAGCTCTTCTTCCTAAGCTCTTCAGCTCTTCTCTAGGCAGAGGTTCCTCTTGGTTTCCAGAAATGATCTAAAGTCTGTGGTTTTTGGTGCCCTTCTAATACCCATTTGCCCTTTGAAGTAGGCTTACTTCAAAGAAAAGTCTTTCTTGTTTGTGAAATCCTGCCTTGCCCATGCCAGGCCCCAGACACACACCAGGGGGTTGGAGACTGCATTGTGTGAGGGCAGGCCCAGCCCTTTCAGGTGTGAGTGACCACTCTTCCCCTCCCTCCTAGCACAGATAGCTCATCAGGATATGCAGGCTACAGCCCAGCTCCCTTTGTGTCACTGTCTAGAGAGAGGTGCAAACAGCCCAACTGTCAAACTGACCCAGACAGGGAATCCACAAACAGGCAGAGTCACAGAATGGTTTAAGCAAGAAAATGCTCACTTTCTAAATGTGGCATTTTCAAAAACACAATCTTAAAATCAACTTTACTAAAAGATTTATTTTTAAATTGTGAGTTCAGAGACCCCAAACTGCACATTTCTATCCGCTTCCAAATGGAATCTACACTTTAATCATATTTAAAGGTAGCCCCCATGTTAACCTAAGAGAGGGATAGGCCTTGCAACAGTGAAAACCGCATTTAGCAGTATTTCACCGTTAGGACATATAAAACACATTAGTATATGTCCTACCTTAAACATACACTGCACCCTGCCCATGGGGCTACCTAGGACATACCTTAGGGGTGTCTTACATGTAAGAAAAGGGAAGGTTTAGGCCTGGCAAGTGGGTACACTTGCCAAGTCGACTTGGCAGTTTAAAACTGCACACACAGACACTGCAGTGGCAGGCATGCAACATGATTACAGGGCTACTCATGTGGGTTGCACAACCAGTGCTGCAGGCCCACTAGTAGCATTTGATTTACAGCACTGGACACCTCTAGTGCACTTTACTAGGGACTTACTAGTAAATCAAATATGCCAATCATGGAGAAACCAATCAACAATACCATTTACACAGAGAGCATATGCACTTTAGCACTGGTTATCAGTGGTAAAGTGCTCAGAGTTCTAAATCCAAGAAACAAGTCAGAAAAAATAGGAGGAAGGAGGCAAAAAGATTGGGGATGACCATGCAAAAAGGGCAAATTCCAACATCGATCTATTGGCCGCTTTCGATACAGTGAATCACAAGACTCAACTGGCAAGATTAACTAAGGTTGGGGTTCGCAATACAGTATTGAATTGGATTCAATCCTACCACTCAGATCGATGCCAAGCCGTCTTGCTGAGTCGATACTGTTCTGCCTTCAAAAACAACAAACATGGAGTCCCCTAGGGATTGACACTAAGCCCATTCCTTTTTAAAATTTGCATGAGGCCGCTTATAACACTCATGTAATCCCATAATATTAGAGTGGTGAATTACCCTGATGATATACAGTTGATTTTGCTCAATGAAAGCAACAAACCAGACACTCTGGTCTCCTTCCATAACTGTGCTAGTGATATTGTCAAATGGCTAGACAGGCATTCCCTGAAATTCATATGGGGCAAAATTTCTATGCTGTCCAACTATCAAAATCCCCATGAAAACTACCATCAAATTTCTGGTCACTGACAAAGGAGAATGAGCTAAAACAACCCGAGACAGAGCGCAGTCTGGGAGTTACATTTGATGACAAGCTACCCATGGTGAGCCATGTAATTAACGTGGCAGGACCCTTCTTTGCACTCTCCAAGGCTTAAGAAAACTGTTACCAATGTTGCTGTCTCATACAAAAACCTTGATCATGCCTAGCGTGACAACAGGCTGGACTTCTGTAACGCTTTGTTACTTGGAGGATTGGAATTTCTAATAAAGATATTGTACTGAGTCCAGGCTTCAGGTGCAAAGCTGCCTCCAGCGCTATGAAGGAACTCCATTGGCGCCTGATAAATCAGAGGATAGCCTTTAAATCTCTATGCATAGTTTTTAAAGCACTCCCTACGCTCCTGCAAAGAAGATTAAAAAGATATGGCCCAGGGAGGTGTCTTCATTCAGCTACTGTAAATCTTATTTGCGCAGGAAAATTCTGTTAAAAAAAACAAAAAACAGGGTGGTCGAGGCTTTATGGACTTTGCTGCTCAAGTTTGGAATCATCTTCCAGCCGCCCTAAGATCTGCAACAGATCTACTACAATTCAAAAAAGCCTTAAAAACCTGTCTCTTTCCAGTGTAACTCCACATACACTGATTTGCTCTCTCGGTAGTCTGCATCTTGTCTCTATGTAGGCCTTCAGCACCAGGATACCTGTAAGGTGACAGTGCGCTTTATAAGTGTTATGAATAATACAAAGGTGCACTCAAGTGGGATCAGGATGCACAATGACTGCTCTGCCGACTGATTGTTGGTTCACATAGAGGGCACCGCTGCCAGTAAGCTATTGCAGCGAATACTCGACCATAGTGCGGTGCTACATGATTAAAGTGTCAAATGCTTGAAAGTGAATGGGGTGTGCATCAAAAAAGCCCAGATGTGTATCTTGGTTCAGTCATAAAGTGCACTCATGTGTAGTCGAGATGTATATGCTTTTTGTGGACGCTGGTGTATGTCAGGGTGTACTAGGCCACGTTTTAAGCAGTTTCTCAATGGTGGCGGTGAACGGCCAGACAGACTATTACATTGGAGCCTTGTAAGCAAAAATAAAGGGCATGACGACATGTCCTTATTCCGTAGGTATTGAAGAAGTTGAGTAAGATCTTTTTGCATTCAGTTTGTAAGGCTGGGCAAATGCACAATATGTGCAAAAGGGTTTCTTCTTGCCCATGGCACAGTATGCACATCGTTGAGGTAGGTGTTGCGACCCATGTGGGTAGTGTATCAGTAGTTGGCGATACGCCAAACCTCAGGGCTAAAAACATGAGTTTGTGGAACGCTTCCTTTGATTCAAATAAATAGCTCTCCAGGTTGAGTGATTTGTAAGTGTTTATACATATCTTTAGTGGGTGCGTTTTTTAAACCGTTGTCTTTGATCCATGACTGAATTTTGTTGTTTATGGCGAGCTTAAAGGAGCTGTGCGGTAGATTTGCTTCTCAGAGATGCTGTGCGTCCATCGCCTCCAGGGTCTTACTAAAGGTGCAGGCCCAATGACTCGCATTACTGCCTTCTTGAATCTCCGGCCAGAAAAGAGTCTGTCGTGTGTCCAGACTGGCCTCTCTTGATGATAACATGGACTTTAAAATAATGCCTTGCTGTACTAGCCCTTGATTTTGTAGTCTGAATTTAAGGTGGATCTGTGCAGGTGAGGTATACAGGGGTAGATGAAATATGAGTCAGAAAGCCTTGTACTGTGAATTGTTCAAAAATAGGCTAGGTTTCCAGGGAAGGCATCTGATCCGTAGGATAACACTGGGATGACTGCCATCACACTGGTTTCCAAGTTGGTGTGGGGATCGTATTAGATGGTTTTGAAGAGCGGTGATGAGTGACGCCAAGCGGGGTTTCAATGTATTTAGGTGAAGTCTAGGGGAATGGTGATCTTGAAGCCACACCCCTAAATATTTGTAACTGGAACTTTATTCACCAAGTTGCCTCCCAAATGCGATTTCCCCCCTTGCTATGGCTGCCTCCAAGTTACTATTTTTTTTTTCTAGGTTCACTGCCACGTAGTTCTGTGTAAAGTAAAGGTTCAGCGCATTCAACAGATTTTGCAAGCAAATTGAAGTTGAGTTCAGCAACACTATGTCGTCTGCATATTGTAGCAATAACAGCAGTTGTATTCCCACATTTTGTGGGGGGGGAAGGGAGTGAGAATGTGCTTTGTCCAGTAATTTGTTCAGGTCTGAAATAAACAGGTTGAAAAATGGTGATGGAAGGAGGACACACCCTTGTTTTAGACCTTGCTCATTTTTGAGTGCTGTGCATAGGCCCTTGTTCATGCCGAGGCTCACTTTTGCCAAGGTTTCAAAGTACAGAAGCTGCACACTGTGCAGGCGATTTGACGGGATGTTTCATGACATCAGTTTGTGCCACAAAAAATCCTATCCACGTGGTAAAAGGCTTTTGAGAAGTCTATATAACATGTGTAAAGCGTTTTTTTCAGAGTGTGTTTTGCAATGAAGGCGAAGAAAGCCACCAGATTATCAGTAGTACGTGAGGTGAGGCGGACGTCTGTTTGGTTCCGTGGAACCAATCCTGCTTCTTCCACTCAGCATTCTAGTTCTTGTAACAGGATGCCAGCAAAAATGTTAAAGTCTGTGTCTGGTAGCCAATAATTCAATAACTCTCTAGGTTTGAATAGTGGACTTTTATGTAGTAAATAGGTTGAAGGGTGGACCGTCGCCAACACTCGGTATGTTGCTTTTCTGAAGACAGAAGTTGAATAGCTGGAGGAGTTGATTACTCCACAAGCCCAGGTCATACTTGTAGATCGATGCTGGTAGTCAGCTTGGGCCCAGGCCCGATTTTCTCAGATTTTCTTTATCTGGGCTTTAATTACAGTTTGAGAGTAGCTGAGGCTTGGGGAATCACTGTTGTCTGAAAATACGGTGTTGGTGAGTCTCTAGTGTGGTACAAAGAGCCAATGCAGTGTAACCAGTCTTGTAGGGGGACATGGTTGCCTGCAGTCATGCCACATCCAGCTGGTTAATCACAACTCTTTAAAGTTTATTTTTTGTTTTGCAGCGGTATGTATCATCAATCCAGTCTTGCTCTCTCTTTGTGGGCGTTGTTTCAAAGCCAAGAGTGTTTAATTGTACTCTCTCCTTAGCTCTACTAAAGTGGGCGAGTCAGATCCAAGAGTGTGTGTGTGCGCATGTTGCTTTGTTTTACTGCTTTTAGAGTTCGCTTCTGACCTTTAAGTGCACTGTTAAACCAACTGTTTTTGGCTGAACTTTGGTGGATCAGCCACTGCCATTTGTTTGCTCCCAGGTAGCTTTTGAAGTCTTCTTGCATTTTTTCCAGGAAGCTACTGGATTCAAAAGATCACATCTACTTTGAGAATCAGTTTGTTTCCAGCGTTTGTATTTTTCCTGAGAAAACTTTGACCACCTTAACCAACTCCAGTCATTCCTGAAGACCTATGTTGTATCTCTGGGCAACTTGTAAGTTGTTAGTTTTTATCATTGCCATCAAGAGTTGGTGGTCGCTTTAGCTGCGGTCTTCCTATTGAACACTGTGACCCTCTGGAATACATGGAAGGAAGTGAATACATAATCCAACACTGATTTTGTTGACTTTGTTATACATGTCGCAGCCACTGGCAGCCTGTAGCAAACCTCCTGTTTACTGCTATGAGGTGCATGGCTTCAACTGTGGACAGCAGTTGGTGGTCAAAGCTATTTGTTTTTGTGTATTTTGAGACCTGTCTGGGAATGCCCAGGCAGGCAACTAGGGCGCACACTTCCTTCCTGCTCTTTGAACGGTTTCCCAGACTTAGTCGCAAGCTAATATCCAACTGTTTAGTTCAAGCAATGTGTGTTGCAGGGATGCAATTGCCTTTTGCTTTCAGGCCTCCTTTAGGTGCAGGTAGACATTTAGGGGGTTATTACAACTTTGGAGGAGGTGTTAATCCGTCCCAAAAGTGACGGTAAAGTGACGGATATACCACCAGCCGTATTACGAGTCCATTATATCCTATGGAACTCGTAATACGGCTGGTGGTATATCCGTCACATTTGGGACGGATTAACACCTCCTCCAAAGTTGTAATAACCCCCTTAGTATTAAGACCATTTTCTCTTGTGTATCTGATTTCCAGTTGCTTCTCTGTACTGCTTGCATGACGGCGAAATGTGTTCTCAATTGGATGCATTTAGGGCCTTATTAAGAGACATGTAGATACTCATCCCGCCTTTTGGCCTGCCTTTCATTCAACCTTTTACAGTGCAGTGATGGAATTCCAGGTAGCCCTTCAGTGGTGTTTTTCCGAGGCTCCAGGTCTTCTGAAGGCATAGTATATCAAATGATCTGAGGTGAGTTTGGTTTCTAGTACAGTATCTAGAGCAATTGCAACTGCTCCTGAGATATTCCAAAATAACAAAGCAATCTTATAGGAGGAGTCAGTGGTAAGTCCACCAGAAGGAGGGTGGGTTCTAGAGATGTTTACGAAGAGCTTCCTTGAGCCATTAAGAGTTGAGTTACAAGAAGTATTCTGGCCAATGCATCTGATTCGTGCATTGATGGAGTGGTGATTCACAAGTTGTGCCAGAATTGCTGCAAATCAACTGAGGCGCCTTTCACATTTATGAGCACAGAGTGCCTTTCTCTATAGGGTGTTCAGTCATTCTGAGGGTGTGCGAATGGTTGGGAATTCTCAAGCAGGGGTATTTTTCTGGTGCCACTTGTCTCAAGATGATATGTTAGTCATTCAGATGGGCGCTGCAGCTGAGTATGAGGCCAGCAACAGGTGCGTTGTGGAAGCGTATGTCGGATGTACTTTCTTTTCTCGCCTGGTGCCAAGAATGCTACGTATTCCAAGTCTTTGCTGCTGATTTTATCCAGACCTGGAAGGAATGAGCAAATTTTGAGTAGGTTTGACCTGTTCAGTATATCCCAGGGACCACAGAAATTATAATGGGGCAGAAGACAAGAGTGACCGGTGTTTGAGCCGGGGGTGTAGGCTCCAATTTGTAGACCATCTGCCCATAGTTGAGAAGTAGAGGCTGAAGAACTGGTGGCATTCAAACTATCTGTTTTTTGCTGTTGTGCTGGACTCTACTCAAGGCCTTCTTTTATGGTACCAGGGTGTTTCACCAATAGTTGAGTGAATGTTTTGGCTGCTTGGCTGAACGAGTCCAGATGGTTAGTTTACTCTTTAGTTGCTGTTTTTGAATAATTTGATTTTGTCCTTTGTGTTGACTCTGTTAATTATCTGGTAGTATGCTGCGGTTGTGCCTCCAGTATCCCCGCTGAGGCATTGTATCCTCCACTGGTCCCTTATCAGGGGCTTGCTCTTCTTTGATTGTTTTTGATAAGTTGGTTTGACCTCCGCGCTGACTTTCTTCATTGGCAAATCATATGTTGTAGCTGGGGGGTGGGCAAAGGTGGGGGAAGTTGGTTTTCTGAGTTTACGATTGTTGACTTTTTTTTAGGGCTATTCATGGGAATGTATCATAATATCCAGCAAAAACCTGCTGATAACACAGCAGCAGCTGTTATTCCAGCAGTTGTAACATGATGTATGAAAATAAGAAGATATTGTACAACATTGCTGCTGCTACCTGGGTACCCCTGATTCTCAAGAGGAATAACGACTTTAACTGTCGAAAATGCCAATAAATTAATATATTTATAAAAGTCATATGTAGTAGTTTTGCCGTTGAGATCCCTGTTGAGGCATTATGGTGTTTGCTGGTCCATTGTCAGAGATTTGTGTGGCTGTGGTCCAGCTAGCTGTAACTCATTCCTGTTCACTTTAACCCCAGCGGGGGCTGCACCCCTGAGACTGTAACTGTCTGGAGCAAGAGGACCCGACCGGACACTATTTTACTTGCCTGTGTTTTCCAGATGGTTGTGTGTACATTCTTTGCGAGTCAATGTGGGGGTTCTTCTCCCTCACATGGTGTTAGTTACCTGTGACTGCAAATTTTGGCCGAAGGGGCACTGCAAACTCATGAGTTCCTAGGGGACGCTGCTCTTGAGACCTTTGGTTGCCAGACACAAGATGGTTTTGGCCATGCTTCTGTCTGTATTTCTCGCTTTGTTGCGTTTTAGTTGCTCTGGGACTTGTGCACTGATTTTGGTGTTTTGTTTGTGTTGAAAAAGTGGGTAGATTTGAGGGCCTTCCAATGCTCTAAGATTTTTCATGTCAAAAGACCTGTTTGGGAGTTTTTGTTGAGTTTCTTCAGCCTTTTTTTATTTTTCCTGGATGGTACTGGTTGGATCTGATTTTCTGAAGTAGCAATTTCAGAAGAAATCATGTATGCAGCAGAGATGCCTTGTTAGCCAACAAGCACACTGCACCACACTCTGCCTGGCGTTCTCACTTGTGGCTTCCCCTAAACCTTTATTTATCTCTGACACTAGAGGTGTCACACAATGGTAGGGGATCCAGTGACAGAGTAAGAACTGCTTCCACTTTGGCTGCAGTCACCCTTGTGCGGGTGAGCGTAGTGGTGAGGGTGGGAGTGTGTGCAGATCTGGGTGACTCAAGGAATCTCTTTTCCATGTTAGTGAGACAAATCACCCAGAACCATTATTTGCTCCCCTTCTCATCACTTGAGACAGCCTCCTTACAAGACTTGAGTGACTGAACGCATTCCTCATCAACCTGCTGCACCAAACCTGACACTATCAACCTAGCTGAGACGGCCTGGGGGCCCAGAGAACAGCTGGAAGGCACATATTTTAAGTGACGTGGGTAGTGGACGACCCCTTCTCCTGTTGATTGGCAGATCCCCCAAATACCAGTTCAGGATGCGTTTGAGGCCACAGAGGAGCCTCAAAAAGGTGATGGCAGTGATACTGGGGCCAGAGTTGGCTTTGCCCTAACAGGCCTGAGCTGTGATGAGCTGGTGGAAGATACAGGGCAGTTGACGGGATTCATAAGGGTGGTGCTGAAGTACATTGGAGAAAAAAGACAGGCAGCTGGGACTGAGTACAAGGGGGACAGGGACGAGAAGGATCGAAGGCCAACTGACTTGGAAGGCCCTTACATAGGTGAGGGGATGAGTTAGGGGAAAGGGGGCACTGGTGTCTGCTCAACCCACCTCCCCCATTCTACATCCTTTCTCCCAGCCCCGACTGCTCCTCTACACGACCAACATACCCAAACGGAGGGGGTCTTGCAACAGCCAAGTCCCCTGCCAGTAGCCTAGCACAGAACCCCCAGCGATACGAGATGGGGGATACACATCCATTCACCGTCGCCTGACTGGCATCCCATGAGACACAAGGTGCCTCGGCAGAGCCTGGGCCTCTGCATCGGTGGTAGGGACACGGACCACCTTGTGCAAGCTGGACGATCCTGGAATAAGTGAGTTGGCTCCTCACCTCACTGGACTTAAGCAATGATCCATACAAAGGAACTGGACACGAAGTAGAGCCTGACCCCTCACTGTTTTCCACATACCATGCAGCCGGGGGGGGAGGGGCAACAGGGACTAGACATGATGGGCAGAGACAAAGCCCCGCAAGACCAAGCCAAGATAGACAAATACATGACACTGGTGGGGGGGGAATCGACGGGAGCCCCAGGGGGAGACCAGGGAGCTTGGGCCACACTACCCACAGATAATACCTCGGCAATCCCCAGAGCAATCCAAGACTTCAAAACTGCGCTAGAAACAGAAATCGGGGAGGTCAGCATATATGTGGCTCTATTGTGCCAGGATCTTCACCAAGCACTGGACCATGTCACTGAGGTAGAAGGGAGAATATCTGAGTTGGAGGACACAGTGAATAGGTTATCCTTGTAGGTGGTCCTTCTGACTCATAACACCAAAGCGTTGCAAGACCACACGGAAGATGCTGCAAACAGGGCCCCCCCCATAATAATCTTCACTTTATTGTAAGGAATCGAGGGTTGTGCCCCAGAGACATTCTTGGAACAATGGATCCGTTCGTAGGTGAATCCCGAAAGTCTATATTCCTGTTTCATCCTAGAGCGGGCCCACAGATCACTAGCCCAAAAGCTGCCACCTTAGGCTCCACCTCGCCCGTTAATAGCCTTCTTCTTGAACTATAGAGACCATGATGCTGTCCAGAGAGGCACCAGAGTAAAAGCAAAATTGCTGTTCCAGTTGGGGCGAATTTCGATCTTCCCTGAGTACACCTATCTGGTCCAAAAATAACACAAATCGTCCAAAAAGATAAAATAAAAATTACATGCCATGCAAAAGTCCTATATGCTCCTCTATCCCGCCAGACTGTGGGTAATTCGTGACTTTAGTCTGTGTTTTTTTACATTCCTGAAGAGGCGTGGGCTTGGCTCACTAAGCAGAGGCCCCTAACTGTGAATCACCCTCATGAATGCCAATCGGTCACTCCATCCATGATAAAAGGCCACTTAACAGTGGAGGCAAGGGAGAAACGGCACCGAAAACGGTCACGTCAGAGACAAAAGGGGCATTCGGACGCAGAGATCTCTATGGATTCCAAAGGAGGGTGTAAATTCCAACGTTTTTCGATGGACCCATGAAGCAGCTGAAACCTATCATAGACAAGGAAATGGGCCCAAGCTGTACCTCCAATGTGGACTAAAAACCTTTTCTTTTCTGCATGCCAGCCCCACTTTATCCTACAACATTATTGAAAGATAAGGTTTCTCGGGCGGTGGGTGATTGCCCACACCATCTAACTATCACTCCCTAGTTAGGTCCATGTTTAAGTAGGGCCTGAGTGACAGATGCTTCTTCAGGGTGGTAAGTATACGGTGGGGGTATTTGGGGTGCATGGTGTTTGTTTTCCTGTTGCTATTAGCCATTTTGTTTTATTTGGTTTCTAGATGAAAATGTGTACATCATGTGACCCTCCCTTGCTGCTGTTTGACTCCTTGTAGTTGCAGGGATGCCCCCCCCAACGCCCCTGGAGGCCCCAGAAGAGGAGGTCAGACACCCCACAAAGAGATCCGTTATGCCACTTCACAACACCACGGGGACACACTCAGTAATGACTTAGAATGTCAATGGTTTGCTAGAGCGGATAAAGAGGGGGCCATAATACAATTTGAACAAAGACATAATCCCTGGATCTTGCCGTTCCAAGAAACCCACTAGCAAGGCCATAACTGCCATTTCCTAGCCCACAGGGGCTACAACAGGGAGTTTCATTGAGGCTACACATAGTGCTCCTGGGGAGTGACCATCATTCTACATAGGGCGCTGCCCCTGGTAGTGATCACTGTCACAAGTGATAATCGGGGCCGATACGTAATCCTTGAGGGATCCCTATACAATATATTCAGTGCATATGTTTCAAAAGCCGTACACCAATCCACCCTCACAAGCCTTAGGGACCTGATGGCTGCTCTGCTCCCTGGGGTGATGATCTTGGTGGTGATGGAGGAGGGGGGGACACTTCAATGTTGTCATGGGTCATTATGGCGGAGCTGGAGGAATTGTCGATGGGACTAGGACTTAGTGAGTTGTGGTCACATTTGGAATCCAGGACGATAAGAATACACCCAAGTCTTGGCGGCCCATGGTTCGCTCTCCCGCATAGATTACCTATTATTCTCATCATCTGACCTTTTAAACACTACACGATTTCAAGAACTCCCTCATGGGATTTTGGACCATTGCCCTGGGGCGGACTCTGTTAGGTACTCCTTACACAGGGGACTGCTCCTTGTGGTGTCTTAACGCCTGGTTCGTATCTGATGAATACTTTGCAGAATATCTGGCTGAGGAGCTAAAAACCTTTCTGGCCCTAAATCAGGGTACTGTGGACTCTGTTGGGATGTTCTGGGGGGGCTTGGAAAGCCACAATGAGAAATATTGCCTGCTCCTAGGTAAAGGGGATGGACAGTGAGAAATGGAGCTGTATTCGAAGACGTGTCAATACTGACACGGGAGAGGGGGGACCCGAGTAAGTTCACAGACTTAATGCAACGCCAACTTTGGATAGATAGAACAACTCTGCGCCAGTTGTGTCCGGAGGAAGCCACAAGTGTTGGGTTTATGAATGGGGGGACAAATCAAGAAATCTGTTGCACTAGTCAGCCACGAAAGACAGAGATTAGGATATCAATATCATGAATGAATGGGGCTTCTTTCCCCCAGATATGCACCTGGCAATAATGGTCGTCACACCCAAGGCAGCCTGCTCACAGTCCCATTGGGCAACATACCGGCCCATCTCCTCATTAAACAAGGAGGTCAAACTGTATGTGAAACCCAGAGCCAATCGCCTACTACAGGTCCTACCCCAGATGGTCCACCCTGACCAATGTGGCTGTAGACCATGATGCAGCACTAGACACTGCCTCCAGAGAATACACCTGGCGCTGGCCCACAATAATGCCCTAGGGGGCACAGTCGCCCTCCTATTAATAGATTTTGAGAAGGCATTTGACACTGTAAACTTGTCATTCCAAGACGAAACCCTCACCAAGATGGGGTTCAGGCCCAAATACCAAGCCTATGTCAAGGTCCTCTATGCTACTCCGTGGGCTTGTGTGCATATTAATGGAGCTCTGTCTCCTCGGTTCCCCATCAGGAGGGGCAGTAGACAGGGCACCCCCTCTGACCCCTCCTTTTCACATAGGCTATTGAGCCTTTGACTGTCTGAATCTCCTGTGATGCAAAGGTGTGGGGTTTCGACTGTGGACTGGCGACAGAGGATCGAATAGCCCTCTATGCTGATGACGTGCTACAGTTTCTCTCCTGCCCTTCAGAACAGGGCCTCGACTGAGTCACATCTTGGACACATTTGGGGCAGCCTCCAGGCTGAGAGCCAATTGGGATAAGTTCCTCCTGGTGCCCATTAGGGGTGACTGGCAAGATGAAATTTGGCACCCCCATCTCCTGATGCGCCACCTTAAGAGATGTGTATCTCCTGGGAGTTGGGCTTTGCCTGTAGCCTCAATCTCTGACCCCTGGTGCAGAAGACCTGGGAGGATGTGGCGCGATGGGGTACACTCCCCTCAATCTCATGGACAGGAGAGTCCTTTTTAAAATGATGGTAATCCCAAGGTTTTTGTATGTCCTTCAGAACTACCCCACCACATCCCACAGCCTTGTTCAGCGCAGTGGCAGCCATGGGATTCAGATTTATTTGGGCATTTGTGATGGGGAGATCCCATATACCACAGGGAGCTCTCCATCCTTGACTTGAATCTGGAGACAGGTATCCTTTACCAGGCACCCAATCATGGCCTCCCTCCCATGGGTGACCCAGGTGGTGTTCCGTGTATGGAGAGCAGAGCTGAGATGGATAGGCTGGGACCAAAAATTCACACTTGAAACCCCCTTATGGGTGGGTCAAAGGCTGGCCAAAGTGTCAAACCTAGAAGGCTTCAAAGGGTGGGACTCTAGAGCGATATCGAAATTGAGAGACATGTGGGAGCGAGACCATACCAAGACCTTTCACAGACCGCTTGAAGAATTTCAAATGCCAGCTTCCCAACTTTTTGGGTATCCACAGGTTCTATATACATTGGGCGAGTACCAAGGAAACTTGAAGAGCATCCCAGAGAGTAACACACTGGAGGAGCGCTTGCTCATGGGCCACCTGGGAAGAGGTGGGATCTCAAAGATCTATAAAACCTTAATTATTGAATTCTACTGAGGGAGAAATAGGAGGGGTGGTTGGAAACAGTGGATGAAGCTGACTGGCACGATTAATGCGTGGCACCCCGTGTCCTGGCGATACCAGCATTGCTCCGACTGGTACAATTCAAATACCTTCATCAGGCATA
Source organism: Pleurodeles waltl (assembly GCF_031143425.1). NCBI lineage: Eukaryota > Metazoa > Chordata > Amphibia > Caudata > Salamandridae > Pleurodeles > Pleurodeles waltl. The sequence goes on from NC_090440.1 coordinate 625,500,506, forward strand.
CCTTACACCCTTTCCGTTTATGGAAGGCTGGTAATCACACTACCTCCATACAACAGCTGCCAGGTTCCGCTTGGGGATTTCTACCATATGGTATGGTCAATCCAGGTCACTATATGAACATACAGCTATATTGCAAAGCATGATATTTTACAGAAAGGCATTAAGAACTAAGGTCATCTAAGCACACTGCCAACAATAGGCAAACAGGAATCCAAGCATAAAATACTGTTATTTAATGATTACCCCACAAAGAAGCTTTCTCCGACTCAGCTGTATTCAGAAACCAGGTTGTAAGGGTACTTGAGGTTGCCTGTATCTCTTTTTAGGTCGAGTTTACCAGACAGCATAGCTGTCTGGTTGCAAAAGTCCTATTGTCATGTTATCAGATCTTACAATAAGCTTAAAGCCTGCCCATTGCTTACCACTGGGTGGCGTTTATTGTCACTCATTTGATTGCTTCTAATTCAATGGCTTGTCTTGTCCATCTTGTGTCTGTCCTTTCCCTGGAGTGTAATCTCTTTACTTGTGTCCTCCTAATGCTCACTTTTAGGTGACTATTGTCTTTCACCTAAAGCACTCCACGAGAGTGCAATTCATTTCAAGCTCTTTCTACAGCTTCTTTCCTCCCACCCAAACTACTGATGCTCTCTCTTGCTCGTGTGCTTCTCGCCCCATCCTTCCACATTGCTGTCTTCCCCCACATGCTTCTTAGCCACCCTCTATGTTGCTTCCCCCATCCTTCATTTTGCTTCCACTCCTGAGTAGGTTCTTGACCCACTTTTGAAAAAAAATACTTTTTAAAATGTACTAATCCACCTCAGATTGGTAAATAAAAATAAAAATAAAGGCACTTGCATCATTTTGTAGGTGCATAAGTGGTGACACATGCCCTTGCCTACAAAATGACGCGGACACAGCAGTTGACTCATAGAACCTTTTTTTTAACTCCTTAGCCTTGCTGCACAACATTGGGAATGCTGTACAGCATCACTAAAACGGGTGGTAAAGCCAATGAGTCTCAATGGAGAGACATATTGACTTTGCCAATGATCGATTGTCAACACTGAGAATATTTAGAATCAATAAGTTCCTAGTAGATGTATGATAAAAAAAAAAGCTGGACAGCAAGTTACATCTGGCGGACGAGTACCCGGCCTCATGGTTTATTAACCAATAATACTATAATATGGTAAAGTTACAAGCCTTGAAGCAAGTCATTTGTTCTTGGGCAAATCATACGCTCCCTATGCCCTTGCCACCTAATGTGACAAAATGTGAGCACTTTGAAAGAGGCTTATTGGAAGAAATAATCACTGAGGGCCTACTGCTGGGACAAGTCTCCAGTATGGTTGTCATTCATACATTCAAGGCTAGTTAAATGCAGGCATCCACAGTCTTTAGTGACATATATAAAGGCTAAGGTGTTCCTGAAGCTGCTTTGTGCGGGCCCCTCCTGTGGCGCAGTTCCTAGTGGCTAACAGGCACCTGTTTACAGCTCACACAAGACTAAAAGATTTGGTGGGATATGATGACAGGTCAAATCTTCCTGATGAGTGTTTCCCTTGTTTGTCCTGTGAGCAGCAAGCAGAACATTTAGGAATTTTGAAGCTAGTCCCAAGGTAGGAATGTCAGCAGGTGTTTCTTTACCAGTATGACCAGTACTTTAAGGCTCTGGCTCGTACAATTATTAAGAAAACCACCTGAAGCTGGTATTTTTCCGTTTTATCAGTATATACTTTATAAGACAGCACTGTAAAATGTGCTCTAGAGCTTTCCTAACGATCCCTTGTTGATAATTACGGTAAAGAAAGACTGAAAGGCCATCTTAATAATGCATAAGGATGTTTTATATAAAGGTCTATTTAGGTACCACAGTTGGACATTTGCAGAATCACAAAACGTTAAAAAATGGGCAGTATTTTTCTTTGGAAAAGGTGACAACCCTATCTAACAACACTATAGGTTAGTCAAATGAAAATGCTTTTGGCACTTGACCCATCCCGGGGTCATCAAATAAGATTCGATTCTCATAGTTCACTTTAGTCACAGAACGTGGCACAGGGTTTTCATCCAAGAATGATATTATTTATGTTGTGTTTATGCAGCATCTCCTGTCCTCTGGTATCCCACACCTTGCTAGACGTTTTCCGCAGCAGCTCTTGGCCGTGTAGGTGCCGCTGTAGAGATTGATATGCACTGTAATCCCTGCTTCACTCTCCTTCCACGCTCCCTGTACCTTCTGCCCCCTGTGATTACACATATCAATCTTGCCATGACGGGGTCTCGCCAAGGCCACGGTGTAATTGTAACATGGCAGCCCAGCAGTGTATACACGGGCTGGCAAAAGGTCAACGACCAGAAGAACAATTTCCCAGCAACTGAACTGCTTCTGGAGGAATCAGAGAAAACCCAGCGCCCAAAAGGTTCGATTAAACCCGTCGATCCATTCAATCATGACGCAGGGAGGTCAGGCAGTGCCATTTCAAGACGAATGTCCTTCAAAATGAATATGGAGCACTGTGGCCTTTAAAACTGATACACCGGCGGTTAGCGTCTTGAATGGTGTCTGCCAGCCATACAAATGAATGTAATCACGTTTGCTTGCACTGATAAATGGCGCCGCAAAGTAGTATATTTCTGACACAGCTTGAGGAATCCGTGGTCAGGAATTAATATTAAAAATCACAATTATATAGCTCTGCCAAGTTTTGAGACTACTTATGTGGTGCGGGGGAGGGGGTATTAAATTAAAATAATAAAAAAAAACACTTACCTCCTCGCTATTGCGCCGCGCTGTTCTGCTCCTCTGTCCTTGAGTGCAGGCACAGGCTCCAAGCCTGCCCTGCGGCCAATCCTGACACTGCTCAGAGCAGCGTCACGATTGTCTGGCAGCGCCCAGCCAGGGTGCTCCAAGGCAGACTGGGAGCCTGTGCAGGCTCTCTCCAGCCCAGCATCAGCACCGGACATCACCATCCATAAATACTGGCCCTCTTGACCAGGCAGCGGCCTGGTCATCGTACACAAACCCACCCTCTGCCTGACAACCAACACAGAAGAATACTTCCCTCCTCATGGAGTACCTCTATTTCCAGATCCACGTCACCACCAAGTCCACCTTCTGTGACACCCTCATCTATAGGCCTCTGCCCAGCTTTTGGCAATTCCATCATCGACATCATATCTTCTCATGCACTCCACTCCACAAACTACTGTCTCCTCGGCAACCTCAACTACTACATTGACAACTCCAAAAATGTCAATACCGCCTCCCTGCTCGAAAACCTTGCCACAACAGGCCACAAATATCTGGTTACCTTGCCGACACACACTGGACCCAATCTTTTCTGCCAGCAACAATATCACCGTCCACACACTTCCACGCTACACTGGACTGACCACCACTGCATTTATTTTTCCATTACCACATCGATCATGCACCCCCGCACACTCCTCTCCCTGAGCAGGAAATGGAACCAGACACCAACGAACAGCTCACAAATACCCTCAGCAAAACTCATCCTCCCCTCGCCACAGAGGTAAACATCTCAGCACAGAACCTCCACAAATGGCTCTCCGAATGAGCCAACACCCTACCACCACTCGGAAACGTCTCAGCAAAACACAAACTCAAAAAGGCCAGCTGGTTCTTCCCCGCACTCCAGGCGCACCTGCAGACAACTAGAAAAAAGATGGAGAAACAACCAGTTCCCAGAAGACCTTGTGGTCTTCAAATCCACCATCAAAACCCACCACCACTTCACCAGGGCCACCAGGAAAGCTGTCCCGCAAGACAGCATCAGCGCCATCGCACACAACACCAAAGAGCTCTTCACAGTGGTCAAGGAGTTTGCCAAACCCCAATCTCAGGACCTCTGCGACAAACTAGGCACCTTCTTCCACCAGAAAATCAAAGACATCTACAACAGCTTCTACAATAGCTTCGGACTCCAAGCCAACCAACAACCCTTCAGCTTGGACCTACCAAAATCACAGATCCTGACCACCTCACCACAGAGAAGACCTGCTCCATCATGAGAGGCATCCACTCTGGAGCCCCTACTGACTCCTATCCTCACCACATTTTCAACAAAGCCAACACCTGCATCGCACCTGAGCTCTGCCACACTCTCAACTGTTCCACGGAGACGGCTACCTTCCCAAAGGACTGGAAGCATGCTGAGATCTGCCCGCTCCTGAAGGAACCCATGGCTGACCCCCTGGATCTCAAGAATTACCACCCCATCTCCCTGCTGCCTTTCCCAGCCAAGATCATTAAAAAGGCCATCAACACACAGCTCCGCAAACACATCAAGGACAACATTAGACTGGACATCTCCCAATCAGGTTTCAGGAGAAACCACAGCACGGAGATCACCCTCTTTGCCGCCACAGATGACATACGCTCACACCTCGACTACGGCCAAACAGCAGCCCACATCTTACTAGACCTATTGGCTGCCTTCGACATGGTCTAACATCACATCCTCTGCTCCAGACTCCACGTAGCTGGCATCCACAGAAAGGCTCTACAATGGATACGCTCCTTCCTGACCTGCAGAACACAGAGTAAGACTCCGGTCTTACCGGTCAGAACCTACAGCAATCAACTGCAATGTTCCACATGGCTCCTCACTGAGCCCTACACTCTTCAACATCTACATGGCTCCGCTCGCAACCATCAGCAGGAACCACAGACTGAAATTCGTCTTCTATGTCGACGACACCCAGCTGATCATCTCACTGACCGAAAACCCCACCACTGCCTAGAAGAATTTCCACAATGGGATGGAAGCCGACGCCGCCTGGATGAAGGATAGCTGCTTCAAGCTCAACTCGGACAAGAATGAGATCCTCATCCTGGGACACTCCACATCAGCCTAGGATGACTCCTTGTGGCCTACTTCCTAAGGCACACCCCCTCCCAAACAATCCATGCACGCAACCTCGGCTTCATCCTGGATTCATTGCTCAACATGACCCATCAAGTCAACTCGGTCACATCCTCCTGTTTTCACACACTGCAACTTCACCGGAAGACCTTCAAAGGGATCCCAAATGACTGCTGCAAAAAAATAAGCCATGGGCACAATAAGAACCGCAGATGATAACGCGCAGCCGAGGAAAGAACCCTGCAGTGAGAATCGAGTTGTCAACTTGTCAACAAGACAACTTACTGTGGAGGAGAACACAGTCTTGAACCAAGGCCTGGGCTTTGTTCCCACCCGACAGATGTTTTTTTTAAAGAATCAATTGTGAATTGTCTCACTTTTTCAGGAAAATCAGACTACATTTTTTCTTTAAAGACAAACCAACGGAGTCCCAACCAGAAAACACAAGACTAAGGACTCCCTCTACGTTTGTACCCCCTCTAGCATCTGTGAAGTACTTGCCTTTGAGAAAGCAGTTATGATGGATGTACAACAACTACACCCCAAACGTGCTTTTTGCAATATTACCACTAGAGAGAGAGCAGCTTTGAAAACTCTCTGACAAGATCAGACTATTGTCATTAAACCGGCAGACAAGGGTGGAGCAATTGTGATCCAAGACTCTTTCACATACAGAGCAGAATATCTCAGATTATTGAGTGACTATGGCCCTCATTCTGACCTTGGCGGGCGGCGGAGGCCGCCCGCCAAAGTCCCGCCGTCAGGTTACCGTTCCGCGGTCGAAAGACCGCGGCGGTAATTCTGACTTTCCCGCTGGGCTGGCGGGCGGTCTCCTTCAGACCGCCAGCCAGCCCAGCGGGAAAGAGGCTTCCACGATGAAGCCGGCTCGGAATCGAGCCGGCGGAGTGGAAGCTGTGCGACGGGTGCAGTTGCACCCGTCGCGTATTTCACTGTCTGCGCAGCAGACAGTGAAATACATGTAGGGGCCCTCTTACGGGGGCCCCTGCAATGCCCATGCCAGTGGCATGGGCACTGCAGGGGCCCCCAGGGGCCCCGCGACCCCCCCTACCGCCATCCGGATCTCGGCGGTCCGACCGCCGGGATCTGGATGGCGGTAGGGGGGGGTCAGAATCCCCGCGGCGGTGCAGCAAGCTGCGCCGCCGCGGAGGATTCAATGGGGCCGCGGTACACTGGCGGGACCCCGCCAGTGGTGCCGGTCCGACCGCGGCTTTACCGCCGCGGTCGGAATCCCCATTGGAGCACCGCCGGCTTGTCGGCGGTGCTCCCGCGGTCCTCCGCCCTGGCGGTCAAAGACCGCCAGGGTCAGAATGAGGGCCTATATGTATTATACCCCAATTTCTTGTGATCCGACTGAAAGATTACAGCTTCAGATTCGGACTTTGATCCATAAAGCTGTAGCCAATTCTTGGATATCTCAGAGAGAGGCAGATTATTTGGATCCGACAAATCCACGCACTCCTTATTTTTACTGCCTCCCCAAAATTCACAAGGGTACTACACCTCCCCTGGACGTTCAATTGGTTCGGGCATTGGGTCAGTACTAGAACCCCTCTCCACTTTCTGTGATTTCTTTTTACAAAACCTATTGTAAGAGAATCATCTAACTTTTTGAAGGACACCAAGGGGGTCCTCAACTTAATTGATTCTATCAATGCGACAGATACAGTACAAGCTCTGATTAACCTTGATGTCAAGTCACTTTACACCAACATCCCGCAACAAAAAACACTACGGGTGATCGAGACAGCTCTCCTTAGCAGGACACGGAGTACAACCACACCTGTACATTTCATTATGCAATGTGCTACTTTATCACTCACAGACAACGTTTTTCAATTTGAAGATCAATTGTATCATCAGACTCGCTGAACTTCTATGGGGAGCACCTTTGCCCCTAGTCTAGCTTGTCTGTATGTGTACAACTTTGAACAGCGTTACATTCTCAGTACTACTAATCCCATTACTGAAAACATCAGACTTTGGCGAAGATATATTGATGATATTCTAATCATATGGCAGGGAGATATCCAATTGGTTCCTTCTTTTACCAATTGGATTAACAGTCTTGATCCCTTCCTAAGGTTCACTTCCACAGTATCCAATGAAAGTATTTCCTTTCTTGATCTTACTATTACCATCAACTGTGGGAAGTTGCAATCCTGTACATATTACAAAAAGGCTGACCGTAACAGTTTGCTATTATATGTAAGTTATCACCCAAAGCTCTACGGGATAACCTACCCATGGCCAATTTTTGAGAGTACGTCGGAATTGTAGCAACATATCCACCTTTGAACAACAAGCTGAAGACCTGACCAAGAAACTACTCAAGAGAAATTATCCGGCTGGTACGATCAACTCAGCACATAAACGAGCTCACAACAACAACAGAGAGGCATTATTGTCTTCTACACTAAAAAATTCTGGATCCCGCCTAACCTGTGTGTCTACTTTTTCACCAGCTTTAAGCTCTCTCAAGAAACTGATTAACGCTGGTCTATTCTCACCAGCGGGAGAGTCAACATACCAAAACCTTTATTTGCTTTCAAAAGATCACCCAATATTAAAGATTCTGTCGTGCATACCAGACCATTACCATTTAACAAGGACTCAGACCACAAAAGGTTATGGGCTTTACCGCCTGTGAAGGGTCATTTCCCGTGCAGTAATTGTAATGTATGCTCCCTTACCAAACGCACTCAAGTAGTCCTTTTGGAACCCATCGGCCTTTGGCAACTCCATAAACACACTAATTGCAACACCCGCAATTGTAACTATATGATTTTTTTGTCCATGTGGGCTACGATATGTAGGGATGACCACAAGATCAGTAAAGATCAGAATAAATGAACATTGTAGTAACATCAGATGTAGTCGTCTCACAACAAAATTGAGTATCCATTATCGTGATGTACACCATACCCCAGACGATCTTTGGTGGATTGTCTTTGAAGTTGTCCAATCACCCACGAGAGCGCTCTTAGAAGTAGAACAATGCTGGGTGTTCAAGCTAGGTACTCACATCCATGGACTGAATGACAATATAGCATGGTTGAGCGTTGCAGGATGTATCAGATAGTTCTCACTACACAATAATCATCACTATTTCCTGGTACTCTATTTCTTTGACTTGTACCAGAGTGTACTCCTTGATGTTCCACTTGAAGGAGTCACTATAAATTATTATTATTATGTTGTATTTATATGAGTGTACACGCCTTTGTCCTTCCTTTCCGTTTGTCCTTCTACTCTCTACCGATATGTCCTGCTATAGATCCTCACCATGCAAGATTTTTTGAATTTTTTTGTGACTATAGCTCCCTGTCAGTCAATTGGCCAGCTATCTTACAATTCCGCACTAAATAATCTTGTGTGAACATTGCCATAGTTATGAGACTGTAGCTCCCCGTTTGTATATTTACTGTTTATTATCTGGCGTTGCAATTGCACGCCATTTCTTTATTTCACACTAGATAATTCTGTGTGCACTATTTTCTTGGCAAAGTTTCCTGCCACTTTGCCACCGTGTTTATACTGGCAGTCGGCTTCTTGAGAGTCGGTCACAGTAACACGAGGGAATAGTTAGTCCTCCCTTAGTGTCTATGATCATGGTCACCACTAGGCCCTCCCACTGTTCCCTGATTGGACGCCGAGTTTCCCGGCGTCCTTCATCTCTTAGTTACCGCGCTTCCAATTCACTTGGAGGATCGGTGGCACTCGGTAAGGACTGAATCAGGTCCCATAGGAGTCTTTGCTGTAAGTGACACTGTTTACTTATTACTTAATTGTCCGTTTCAATACTACATTGCTGACCGCATCCCATTTATTGTTTGTTTAGTTTGTTTCATTGTTTATGCCAATGCACGCTGAAGACCACATCCTGATTTTACTATCCCCGCCCGGGAGGGCGCCCACCGGCACTTTAGCCTGGAGCTTCGTAGACCATATTTTATTGGTTGGCCGGAGCCCGCACTCCCGTACATCTAAGAGAACGCGACCTCCACTTGTTGTTTTGATCTGAATTATAGCTACGGGCATTGGTTCAGAAATTACCCCTACGGCCTCCCATGTGACATAGAATATCTGCTTTGCATTTTATTCATTGTAACGCGATCCCTTTGGGTTAGGCAGCGCTATGGTCGCATCCCAGCAATCTTCGCTCCCCTGCTCCACTTGCCTTCGATACTTTTTTATTACCATAAACGTAGATCGCATGCAGACATCATTCTAAATGCTAGTCAAACATCAGTTATTGCCATCGTTTTGCCCATATACCTCATAAACCTTGTGATTGGTTTTGAGATATTGGTTTGCTGTAAATATATATTTCTCATTTTTTTTGTAGATGTCTTGATAACATGTGTGAATTTGACATTTACATTTGACAGATTTTGTCTTTAACATATTATTTTAGAAACAACAATTGATTGTTAGCTTGTGCATCCCATCAAAACTGTGCCCAAAATATGAATGGAAAGCAAATTTTTCCATATCTTTCTTTCTTTGAAACTGCCATGACGACCTTCATCACTATTTTTCCAAAAAAGCAGTACTATGTGTGTCATTTCCACCGAAAAAATGTGGGAATATGTTATTGCATTATTTATATTAGATTATATATTTTTTGTGTGTTTTGACTACAGGTATGGTTCAGTTGCAGGAGACCACTGAGAATCATTGTGAGTACAATCTCACTATTAGATGTTTTGTTACAAGTTTTTGACCGCAGAACATTGTTTCGTTACTAAATTTTGGAGAAGATTTCACATAGTCCTGATGAAGCACTATTTGATCCGTGAGGACATTGGAAGGTGTGAAACCTGTTGACTCTGAGTGGTATAAGAAATATCTTTCAAACCACTCTTCTTTAGAGTAAAGTATCATTATTTCCCTTAACTCCTTTTTGTTTTTAACCATGAGCAGCGCTTCCTGACACTAATAAAAAGATTTTTAAGGGAGTGACAGAGCCAATTTTAACACCTTTCTTCTATCTCTCCAACTGTTTTTCACCCCACATTGTTCTTTCACAATTCTGGCTAAGTGGCCCCCATTAGGGTCCTGTCAGACACTGAAGTGCCAGTCTGATGTGGAGCAAGCCCAATGATGACAGCCAGAGACTTTCTGGGGTTGTCCTGTTTGTTTTGGAACAGTGTACCTTTTTGATTGATACAGTGTGAAAAGGGAGGATGTACACTGGACCAGTTAATCTCCCAGTCCCCTCCATTTTTTCATGCCTTGGTCACCAGCAGACTCCACTACGGCAACAACCTCTATGCCGGCACCACCCAAAAGAACCAGAAGAAACCATAACACATCCAAAACACCTCAGCAAGACTCATCCTGGACATCCCCTGCCACGAACTCATCACCAGAGAAAATAAGAGACCTCCACTAGCTCCCCGCTGAGAAGAGGATAAACTACGAACTCCTCGTCCACACATACACGGTGCTCCATGACCTAGCATCACCCATCTCAACCACCGCATTGCCTTCTACTCCCCCAACAGACCACTCTGTTCCACTCAACAAGCACTAGCCACCATACCCTGCATATGGGAGACCTCGACCAGAAGAAGATCCTTCACCTACCTCACGGTGAAGAGCTGGAAAACCTTGCCTCTTCACATCAGGCAGTCACCATTGTTGCCTCAATCCAGGAAGGACCTTAAGACCTCGCTCTTCGACTGAAGCACAAAGGACCAACTACTTCAGCGCTGTGAGACCCTTACGGGTGAGTAGTTGCGCTCTATAAAGATTGATTGATTGTTTTCAGAAATCTGGGCTAGTAGGACCAAGTGATAAATGAAGCAATGGCAAAGCCAGTACATTGGAATGGAAGCACAAATTCCAGGATGAGAAATGCATGCAACAACTATTAAAAAGCAACTAAGGGGGAAGCGGTCAGTGACATAATGTATGACAGTACAGTACAGCCAGGCGGCTTAATTCTGTTTAAAGCACCAAACACTGGTAAATTGCACAGTCGGCCAGGTTTGAGTCTTGGCATTGGCTCAAAATCCTGTAATTATGAGTAAATCATCTACCCCATGCAGCATAACCTAAAAAACAAATACAAATGATTGTAACAAATGTGTCTCTGTGCCTAAATAAATGAACAATAATACAATGCCATAATAGAGAAAAAATGCAGATCGGAAACCAAATATGAAATAGGTAAAACAAAAAGGCATGCCATTAGGAAGGATCTCCACCTCCCTCACTCTAAGTAATGTAACTACTCCTATTGTGTCAACCTAGTTCAGTAGCACTGGAGCGTGCAAAGAAAGCGATCTCTGCTGAGCTGCAGGGCTGGGAAGGGGGTCGAGGAGGGCCAGCTCCAGGAAGCAGTGTGATGAATTCATTTTAGTTTCACCATGGGACACAGGAGTCAGCTTAGCCTCTGGCTTGCAGGCCTATGCCCCGTCACCTAGTGACCTTTTACCCACTTAGCGTGCTGTGTTTTATTTATTTTATTATTTCTTTCAGCTTTTATCATTGTTTACATTTTATAAGAAATGTTTTTATTTTCTTTATCAGTGCCATTCTGAGAAGGAGTCATTATTGGTGTCACTATCAGTGATACACGTAGGTATTGTCATGTCCCTTTCTCGCTTACGTGTGATAGGAACATCATGCACACTTGGTAGGGATTGTTTATGCAATTGCTGACACAACTCTGCCACATTATCAGCTGTTTAGGAACATATTTGTGTCAGGGATCCTACATTATCTGTATAAATACACCTCACACAGACAAGTTCAATAGAAGGGTTCCTTCAATGATGCCATCTATGCTGTATGTCCCCTTGCTGCAGAACTCAGCGTTTGTGCCACCACAGAGTCAGACCTTAAGACCTCATTCCTAGGTAACGAGGATTGGAGGACACTTCTCATGGACACGGTACTGGCAGATTAGGTTTATTACACCTAGCTCTCACTAGGTTATTAAGATGGTGGGAGGTTTTATATTCACAACTCTCATCTTCACCATTCTGCTTTTATTACTGTTAATTATCCTAATCATTGCAGCACATGCATTTTATCGTAGATTGTAGTCTTTTCAATAAACATACTGAAAACTCTTCTACATCTCCTTCATTGTCTTTGTGTGTATGAGACTTGTTGCTAATGAGAAAAAGGGTAACTTCCGTTCCACCACGACTTCCCTGAAAGATCTAATCTAGAGTCCATTAGTAAGGCTGCCAGAAATCACCTTTGCTTTCTGAGAGCACGTTGTTTTCCCTTTTAAATAAGAGTATGCTAAATGACCTAGAAGCTCTGTCCGTTTGGCCGAAGGCCCTGCGTGACACAGGGTTGGATGCCTACAGGGGATGAGGAGGCTGGCCTCCCAAGCTCTGCTGCCAACCCCACCACGCACGGCCCAAGAGCGTGCATGGTGCAAGGTTAGATGCCTATGGGGGGGGGGGGGGTAATTGACCACAGGACCTTTGGCCGTGCCCAGCAAGGGTTGGATTAACGTAAGCTAATTTAATATTAGCTAACATAAAAAAAAACACTAGAAAGTCACTGAAAAAACAAAGGTTACAGGGACTTTATAGTTAGGAAACAGAATTAAAAAACCTTGAAAATTCACTGAAAAAAAAAAAGGTTAGAGGGACGAAATAGTTAGGTTCTGAATTTACTCGCACAAAACCATTGAAATAGTTTAAATAACTAACCATAACTGGTGAATTTCTATGGTTTGGTACATTTAAAATGTGAGCTTAACTATAACATCCGTGTAACCTTTGTTTATTTTAAAGTGAACTGTATGGTTTTTTTTTTTTAATTCTATTTCCTAACTATAACCTCCCTGTAACCTTTGTTTTTGTCAGTGAAAAAAATAAATATATATATGTATATATGTATATATATGGTCACTTGCTAAAACTGGCATTACCCAAACAATAATGGAAAATCCACCTAAACCAGTAAGCAGGATTTCTAACTATCATTCCAAACATGCCCAAGCTACTCCTTACAGATCATAAATTACCACTTAGCCATACATAAGGGAATTCCCAATGCAAACCTATGAGAGGAGCAGCACTCCCAGTACAGAAAAACAAAATAGGTTGTTTGTCACTACTAGGACATGTCCTGCCTTTTACATACAGAGCACCCTGCCCATAGTGCAATCTAGGGCCTACCTTAGTGGTGACCTAGATGTAGTAAAAAGGGAATTTAGGCCTTGGCAAGCAGTATGACTTGCCAAGTCAATATAGCAATAAACTGTGCATACAGGTGCTGCAGTAGCAGGCCTGAGACACGTTTGAAAGGCTACTTCTGTGAGTGGTGCAATCAGCGCTGTAGGCCCACTAGTACCATTTAATTTACAGGCCCTGGGTATATGTCATACCCCTTTACAAGGGACTTACAGGTAAATTAAATAAGCCAAATAGGTGCAAGCCAATTATACCAAGTTTTAGGGGACAGAGCACATGCACGTTGACACTAATTAGCAGTGGTAAAGTGCCCAGAGTCCAAAAGCCAACAAAATAAGGTCAGAAAAATAGGAGGAGAAAGGCAAAACGTTTAGGGATAAACCTGCAGAAACGCCCATGTTTTAAAATTGGGGCAGTTCTGAACTTGAGAAGAAACACTGTATAAATGTCTAGCAAGTTATGAAAGGCTGCACAGCTGTGAGCTTGCTGCAGGCAATGTTTGTTTTAATATCAGGGAAAGCAAGAGTAAACCATGCCGAAGCAAAGCTAATAGGTATAGCCTATACAAATGCTGGAGGCCAATGTGTTTTAACCATGCTGCTCACCAGTATGGCTGCTGTTCAGCATGGCTAAAAGTTAGTGGTGTAGAGGAGAGTAGGATGGAGTGTCGTAGAGTGGAATGGCGAAAAGTGGAGTAGAGTGTTATAGAGTGGAGTGGCAGAGTGTTGTGCATTGGAATGACATAGTGTGGAGTCACAGAGAGTAGCATACACTGGAGTAGCACAGAGTAGGGTGGGCTAGTGTAGAGTGTTGCAGAGGATGGTGGCGTAGAGTGAAGTGGCACTGGATGCAGTTGCACTGAATTCAGCAGCGTATAATGCAGTGGTGTGGATTAGTAGAGCAGAGCGGTGCAGAGTTGAGTGGTAAAGGGTGTAGAGTGGTATACAGTGGTGCAGTGGAGTAAAGATGAGTGATACAGAATGCAGTGGCACAGAGTTGAGTGGCATAGAGTGCAGTGACGTAGAGTGGTGCAGAGTAGAAAAAGAATAGAGTGGTGCAGAGTATAGTGCCATAGAGTGCAGTAGCATAGAATGAAGTTCTGTAGAGTAAATTTGTGTGGCCTAGACTGAAGTGGTGTAGAATGCAGTGCAAAGAGTGCAGTGGTTTAGAGTAGAGTGGCGAAGAGCGCAATGGAATAGAATAAAGTGGTACAGGGTAGAGTAGAGAGGTGCAGTGGCATAGAGTTGAGTGGTGCAGAGTGCAGTGCCATAGAGTGATGTAAAGTGGAGTAGAGTTCAATGGCATAGAGTGGTGCACAGTAGAATGGAGTGGCATAGAGTAGAGTATTCATGGTGAGGTAGCACACTGCCATTACAGGCAACACATTTTCAATTGAAATGCCCATCACATTACATTTGCACAGACATACAGTTTTACTAATAAAACTAAACAGTGCAAAAGATGTCATTAGCAAACCAGACAACTGTGGTGTCTGGTAGGCTGACACATAAACAGGCCCAGCAGACCACAAAACAGGCCCAGACACTAACCTGTCAGACCTGCCCATCGGGCAATTCCTGAACTCTATAGGCCAGTCCAAACCAGAGATCTGGTGTCACAAAGCTTTTGAAAACAGCCCAACATGATTAAAGCCGCTTAAAGGGAGCATCTGCAGGTGAGGACTTGTTGAACCAAATGCGAACTTCTGACAGGGAGGACAACATCCAGAGAAGTATGAACAGTGATACTGAGTGGAAACAGCCACCAGGCTCTCCTCTGCAAGGCCTTCAGAAGTGTCATCTGTGAAGCACCTCACATTGACGAGGCCGGACGTTAAACGATTTGCATTTTCTCGGCAAGCTGCATCAGCCATGTGCCTTTCCTGCAGCTCACCAGAAGCACAGAGCACATCACCTCACATAGCAGTACAAAGAGCGGGCAGAGATGGCTGCTAAGGGCCCAATTTAGAAGCTCCAGGTCAGTGTGACTACTCAATCCAGTGCAGGGCTTCACTACCTAAGAAAGACATATTTTAAATTGTAACAAACTCACTGACATTTCCCCTGTATCCCCTGCTTCTGGTCCTTTTGTAGATTTCAGTGAGGATTATTATTGTTTTTTTTTTTAATAAAACGTCAAATATACACTTATCGATTTTATTTGAACTTCCTTACTTGGCACCCCTCTCTATGACTTACTTATAGGCCTGTCCTGCATGAGCCGATTTTAAATCTCCCTTACCTGTTGATGTCCTCGGAACTATTTTGCAGTGCAAAACGGATTCTCAGTTAGATTGATTACCAACTGAATTTCTGCAACAAATTGCCTTGAGTATGTTGCAGTCACTTAATTCCTTAACACTTCAATCCTTTCAAGTGCAGTTTCCAAACATCTTAAAGAAGATATAATAGCGTCACTTATTGAACAACACTGCTCTCCTTGAAGGTATTTTACTCTATCGTCCCCCTGGCCCTGTTTCCAGTTTCGTTCAAACCTGGCCGGATTTGATTGAGCCTTTAGTTATGTTCTCTAAGGCCATTATTTTAGGGGATATTAACATGCATTTTGAGGAAACTAATAAACCGGCAGTATGGGGATTTTTAGACCTTATGTCAAGCTTTGATTGGACCCTTAGGGTTTCTTCTGCTACCCACAAAGCTGGTCATTTTTTAGATGGGGTTTTTGCCCGCTCAGAAGATCAGTTGGCCTTAACTAACACTCCACTGAGTTGGACGGATCACAGTCTTCTGATGTTTACAATAATAGCTAGCATCCCCCCCCAGGCACTCTCAGCCCATAGTAAATTTATTAGACAATGGAATAGCGTTACGCCAGAAGATTTGGTTCCGGCTTTAGAAGAGGGATGGAACAGGGCAAGTAAGCTGTCCCTGTCTAAATTAGAAAGCTTCAGTCAGGGCATTGAAACTTCTAAGAAGCAATTGGCCCCTCCCAAAAATCTAAGGTCTGGCGAACACAAGAAATTTCATCAACCTTGGTTTATGCAAGATCTTAAACATCTTCAGAGGTTGTATCGTCGCCAACAGCGTAGTTGGAAATGTATTTCCCCTTCTGTGGAGAAAGACAATTTGAAAGTAGCTCTTAAAAATTACAAATTGGCGAGTTTCAGAGCTAAATCAGATTTTTACACTCTTAAAATCAAAAAGGCTTCTAAATGCTCCCAGAGAGCTTTTCAAAGTTATCACAACTCTTACATCCTCTACTTCGTCGCTTGAACTGATCAATTCTCAAGATTTTTGCGACAAGGTTGCTGATCATTTTAAAAATAAAATTTTACAAATTCACTCCAATTTTATTATTCACGAGGAATTGGTGAGTCCGTTTGTGCCGACCAATCTGGACTCTATCGATTCTCATACGATCCTTGCCAATTGTTTACCTCCTTCCCAGGATTGTATTCAAAAGTTGATTGCTGGAACCAAATCTGGTTCCCCGTTGAGACCCTCCCTCTATCTTTCAATTGGCTCCTGCACTCTTTTCACATGCTATAGCTCCTATTTTTCAGGAGGTCGTCTCTTTAGGGATCTATCCTGCCCCCTGGAAAGAGACTGTTGTCATCCCCCTGAAGAAAAAGCCTAATGGTGATAATTCAGACCTGAGTAACCTACGCCCCATTGTACTGCTCCTGTTTTTGTCTAAAATCTTTGAAAAGTATATTAATAAGGAACTCACTAAGTTTCTTACGAAGGAAGGAGTTTTGGATCCTTCTCAACACGGTTTTAGATCAGCCCACAGTACGGAGTCCCCCCTTATTTCTTCGTCAGACTCCATCCGGAGAATGATGGATAAAGGACATGGGGCCATCCTAATTCTTCTGGATTTGTCAGCGGCATTTGACACTATTTCTCCCCAGATTTTATTAGCCCGTCTCTCCTAGTCAGGCATCAGAGATCAATCGCTTAAGCTACTGAGGTCCTTTTTAATTGAAAGATGGACCTCGGTAAGCGGAGATGATTTTAAATCTACGGCCTATCTTTTACCCTGCGGGGTTCCACAGGGCCCTTCATTAAGCCCGACCCTGTTCAATATTTACATTGCCCCACTTGCCAACTTGATTCGGTCAATGGGTTTTCACACCACATCGTACGCTGACGATACTCAGTTAATCGTTCCAGTGAACAAGAATTGGGAGGATGCAGCTGATCGCTGCAATAATTGTATGCAAGCTATTAGTAATTGGATGAGGACCAATTTGTTGAAACTTAACGGTGCCAAGACCAAAATTCTGTGTTTCGACTCGGCTATTGAACAGTGGAGCCCTCTGTGGTGGCCAGCAGATTGTGAGGCGCTCCCTGCCCCCACCACCGCTAGTAGAAATTTGGGGGTCATTTTTCGATGACCGCCTTTCCTTTTAAAACCAGGTTGATCAGTATAGGGAAAGGTGCGGAAGACATTGTGACGCGAAGGGTTAATTAGATTGAGCAGTGTAGATGAGCGTGATGCCTGCTGAAACCCGAACAACGTGGAAAAGTTCACGATGTTATTTTCAAGCTTGTTTGTGTAGGAGACTATGGGGGTCATTCTGACCCCGGCGGGCGGCGATTGCCGCCCGCCTGGCGGAAACCCACATTTGGCCGCACTGCGGTCAAAAGACCGCTGGTGCAATTCCGACCTTCCCGCTGGGCCGGCGGGCGCTAACAATGTTAGTTTTAATTTATTAATGAATTTATTTATGAATTAATGTTAATTCCTCTTTCCCTCCCACTATAGGCTCATTCTTCTTCTTCCTGTTATGGCATAACTTTCTGAACACCACCTTGCCACACAACCTTTGTTAACACCCAGGTTTCCGCCCAAGCTGTGACACAGAGACCGTGATGGTGGCTGACCCTAACAATGTCAATGACATTATTTTAATTGCTGTATTAGTAGGCATTTAACACTGCCAAACACTGCTTCCTGTTGTACCAACTCAGCAATATCAAAAGGTGCAGCTGGGAACTTTCATCGCCAGTACTTCCATTTGCACATGTAGGGTCACCCAGGAATCCATGCTGCTGCCTTACCTCTTCAATTTCAATGTCAGACCACTGCACTCCCCTTATCCAATCCAGATGGTTCATATTTCACACACACAGTTGATGACACATCTATTACACCTAAGCAGGGGTTCGTTGGCAAATACCACCATACAACAGTGAATGTCATGGGCTGGACGGGGATGAATTATCAAACAGTATACTAACAAAACAGAGATTTTGGAAGCAGTTGCAAGTGCAGATCTTCGGATCTACCCACAACAGCCATTCTAAATTGGACCTAGCCATTAACCTTTTCATGTGGTAACAAATCTTGAAGTCAAAATCAACTCAGGCTTAAAACATTTTCTGCTCAGGTAGAGGGTGCTTGGGATTCTTACATTTTTCAGAGGTGTAAGCTAAAAAAAAATCTTGATGGCCGTCAAGAGTCTGCCCTAATAGGCTCTTGCCTAGATTACTGCAAAACAGGCTAACTCTACATCAACAAAACCCTGCTCCAACACTTTCAATTTCCTGATTCATTCTGGGGTTATTCTAAAACTATGCCTTGTTCATCGCAGCTTTTTTGGAGCTCTTTCTAGATATCGCCCCAATATCTTAGTCTTTACTTTCTTTCAAGAATACTCCTCTATTGTGAGTACTGAAAATTTCCTGTTAATGTAAGGCGAAATTAGGTGGTTGCTCAGTCTCTTCTATTCCCTCCGTTGCATGCACCACTCTTCCTCTAGATATTAAAACCATTATTTGCCATCTGTCATTCAGAAAACAGATTAAGAGCTACATATTTATTCTTGGACATCAAACCCTTTGGCGCCTTTCAAGATTACAAGCTAAAAAGTTGCAAGTTACAAGACAATACCACCAAAAATGATTCAATAGATACCAAGGCTTCACATAGGGAGAAAACGAGCTTGGACACTTTTAGGCCAATTTGTAGTTTAAGTAGTTGCTGTAAAACAACCACTATTACATGTTGCCAGAGTGTAAAGGGGTGGTGGATGTGCCTACAGGAATTATAAAAAAAAATATTGAATGAAACATTTGGATGAGTAGGTTTCCCATTCACCATAAGGACTGACTAGTGTGTGCAATTAGTGATCCCAAGAGTTGGGAGAGTTTTTCAAACAGAAGGGTATCAAACATAAACGTACTGCACTTTAACACCCTGAATGGAATTGGTTAGTAGAAAGGCTGAATCTCATGTTGAAGGAAGGACTGCAAGCAGGTAACTGATTGGAGGCAGTAATCATATGAGTGTGTAGGCATACAGGTTGGCCTCCCTTTGGGAATGTGTGACTAATGCCTCTGGTGTTTTGTGACGGAGAAAATCCAGTACTGAAATGTGTTTATGATGTTTGCTGGGTCGAGTAAAGTAAAGCAGGGTGGATGATAAAGAATACCAACGAACGTAGCAAATATGCAAGAGAAATGACTTAAGAAATGAAGTGAGGTGTGTGCATGCCCAAACTATTATGGCGCAGAAAATGTTCCTCAATACAAAAGAAACAAATGATGGAAGTGTATGGAATGTGTACGGCTGTAGTGATGACTAGAGGGGAGAAGGTGTCGGACGAGGGAATTTATTGAAGTCGTGGTGAGGAGGAGGTAAGGTTTGAAGGTGTGAATTAAGGAGGATGGAAGGTGCATAAGAGTAAGAATTGCAATGTTTACGCCAAAAAATGTTATGACCATTGAGTGGTGGAAGAAATATAAAAAAGTAATTGAGAATTGGTTTTTGAGCTGGGTTGTAGGAATATATGGAATGCATATTTTGGTTGAATGCTAAGTGTATCCTATAAATGGGTGTTTGGATGCAATGACTTGAAGCATGACTGTGTTGTAACCACCTTGGGACCTGTGCAGCTCTTTGTGTATCCATCAATCCCACAATTAAATAAATCTTGCATTGAACATATCTCACCTACTTCTCATGTATCTTTCTTCAACATCACACAATGATTTACTCATATTTTATGTTTCCTGCCACTCATCCTAACCCCTTAACTGCTGAGGTTTTTCCATCCCAGTTTTGAGCCACTGTTTGGCTATTTGGGGTACTTTGTGCTTAAGCTTCCAAAACGTTTGTCCCCATAAAGCATTCATGCCACATTTGTGGCCATTTGTTCCCAACATCATAGAGATTCAAAGGGTAGCAAAGGTTTGTGGATTCCCCCAGGGGAGACTGAGAAAATAGCCAAAATATAGCTACATTTTGTGTTTTTAAGAAAAATGGGAAACAATTGTGTGCACAAAATTGTTTATTTTTTCCCTAAAAATGCCATCAACGAAAGGTTTACTGTGCTAAAATCTTCCAAACTCTCATGAACAAACAGAACTAAATCAAAAAATACATTGTTTTACCAAAGTTTTGCATTTTTCTACGATGTAGCCCATTTTTACTTATTTTTGTGCTTTCTACCTACTTGCAGTTTGTAGTGGAAACAGGTGTAAAACCTATGGGTGAACGTGGAAAGCTATAGATTGCTGAAATAATTCTGAATTCAGCAAGTGGTGATTCGTGTAGATCTCTCAAGATTTTCCCATAGAAACTGTTCACATAAAAAACATTGAAAATGAGTAGGAAAAATAGCCATTTGTGACATTTTCATCTGTAACTGCTTGTCACAATGGCCTACTTGCAAAAGTAGTATACTATTACATCTGCTAGGCCTCTTCTGGTCACATGGATATATAAGGTTTGTAGGTTGTCTAGAACCTGAGATACCCAAAGTCAACAAATGAACTCCAACTTACTACGTTTTTTTCACTGTGTACCGAGTATAGAGCAATTCATATGGTAAAATATCAAGTGAAAAATGGGTATGAGGGAAAGCTATGCGCTTCTGAAATGTAAACAATTTGTGGTTATTTGTACACCTCTGAGTTTATGGGTACACATTCTATTGTGATTAAGAGGGCATTTTTCAAAATGTCTCCTTTCTTGCACACTAGCTTACATTATGAAGTCACAAATGCAGAGACATCAAATTCTGCTCCTTTGTAATCCACATGTCTCTTGCTACCGCACTTGTATGGCTGGGTCTGGCGTCTGCGACCAAAAACCCAATCTAGAGACGACATTCCACCAAGTAAAAGTCAATTGTTTTATTTTTTTTACAATGTGGGTTGCTTCAGATTTTGTGCCCCAGCACAGCCGCCACCCAGGGAAATCTACCATACCCAGACACTCCCTAAAAATAGTATGCGGGGGCATCAAGTGTGGCTTTCACCAAGGTTTCCTACCCTGAAGCCCTTGCAAATATCAACGTTTAGCTAAAACACACATTTTCTTCACATTTCTGTGAAGTAAAGTTCTATAATCGGCAGTGAGCTACAAATTTCCTAAAACCCTGTATTCTCCCATGTCATCCAATAAAAATGATCCTTCACTTGTGTGGGTTAGCCTAGCATTCGTGTTCGGAAACAGCCCAAAACATAACAAGGACAGATAACATTTTTCTTCTCAAAACTACCCTGCTTTTTAGCAATTTAGATAGCTGTGGACTTTGGACCCTAGCTCAACTGGCACAGAGGATATCCTAACACACCCACACATGTCTTAAAACTAGGCACCCATGGAAGTCCAGGGTGGGGTGACTTGTGTGGCTCTCACCAGGTTTTCTTACCCAAAAACCCTTGCAAACCTCAAATGGTGGCTAAAAAAAAAAAAACATTTCCACACATTTCTATGAGGGAAAGTTTTGGAATCTGAGAGGAGCCACAAATGTCCTACCACTCAATGTTCCCTCACATCTCGCAATAAAAAAATGTTCTTCACCTATGTGGTTTGGCCTGGTGCCTGCTACAGGAAAATGCCCATAACACAATGTGGCAACATCAACATTGACTGCCAAAAATATGACCTGATTTGGAAATGCAGGTAGCTGTGTTTTTTTTCGCCCGGACTCGACCACCCCTGAGAAAAGCATACCAAACCCTGATATTTCTAGAAACTAGACACCTGGGGGCTGGGGGGTCAAGGGTGGTGTGCCACACATGGATTCCAACATGTTTTATTATCCACAATGCCTTGCAAACCTCATACTGTGCCTAAAATCACACATTTTCCTTGTATTTCTGTGAAGTAAAGTTCCAAAAACTACAGGGATCCATATCTTTCCTACTACCAGCATTCCCCTTCTTTTCCCAATAAAAATGCTACTCTAATTCTGTGGCTGGACCTGGTATCCCCAGCAAGAAATGGTGCAAAACACAACATGGACACATATTTCCACTGAAAACTGACCCTTTTTTTTGCAATTTGGGTAGTTGTGGTTTTTGATCTCTATCTTATCCTGCACCTAAGATAATAAACCAAACCCAGACATTTCTGAAAACTAGACACCTAGGGGAGTCCAGGATGGTGCCGCACGCATGGGCCCCATGCCGTTTCTTTCTCACAACTCACTGCAAACCTCAAACTTTATATAAAAACACATTTTCCTCACACTTCGGTGCGGAAAGTTCAGAAATCTGAGAGATCCACAAAGCACCCCTACATGTCTCACAATAACAAGTGTACCCCACTTTTGTGGGTGGGCCAAGAGACCACAACACAAATTGCCATAAAATGCTATATGGAGAGATCAGCAAAAGGGGTCTCTGAGGTATTTGGTGTCGGTCTCAGCCACCGCCCATGAAACCTTACCAACCTAGTCCAACTCCAGGGACTCCTGCTGACCCTAATTTGATCCACAACCGTTGCAGGCACTAGGCCCATCCACAGAACTGGGGTGGGGATTTTATCAGGACAAGTGGGGGAATGCTGGGTGGTAGGAATTTTCTGGATCCTTGCCGATTCCGGACGTTCACGTCACAGAAATCTAAGGAAAATTTGTGATTTTAGGCAAAGTTTGGATGTTTGCAGAGCACTGTGGGTAAGAAAACGTTGCAGGTTCCATACGACGCATACTACCCTAGATTTGTCCGGGTGTCTAGTTTTCAGAAATCTCTGGGTTTGGTGGGTTTTCCTAGATGGAAGCCAAGCCTGGGCCCAGTCAACACAGCTACCCCCACTGCAAAGTCAGGTCAATTTTTGGACAATTTTTTTTGCTATCTTCACATTATGTTCTGGGGCTTTTCCTATCATGAACACTAGTACCACCCATAGACGAAAGGTAGAGCTTTTATTGGTACAAGTTGGGTACACTATGCAGTAGCAATTTTGTGAATCCCTGTGTAGTCCCAGAAATGCAAGGGAAATTATTGATTTTTGGCAGAGTTTGAGTTATGCAGAGCACTGTGGGTAAGAAAACATCCTAGGATGCATGCAAGGCATGGCACCCTGGACTACCCTTGATGTCTAGTTTTCAAAAACGTCTGGTTTTCCAAGATGGTGGCTTACCCAAGCCATGGCAAGTGGGACGATATTGTGATTTAGACTATATACATTAAAAGAACGGAGGCTACAGGGATGTTATAGTTCGGCTCACATTTTAAACATACAAAACCACAGAAATTCAACTGTTACAGGTAGGGTTATTACTCGTGCCCTATGGTCACTATAAATCGCGCCCTCTCCATACAGTTTTTTGATTAAAAACGTTACTGCAAATATTACAGTGATATTATCAATGATGTTATCAAAGATGTAATGTGTGCCATAATTTGTGGGGTAATTAGCAGCGCGAGGTCAAGTCCCTATAAGCACCCAACCTTGCACTGTGCATCGCCTTCGACCATGCGCAGCGGAGGTTGCCTACAAGACCCGGCCTGCATCCAAAACCTACGGCCTAACCCTTTAATCACACAACCCCATGCTCCTCACAGCCCTTTGGTTGTGCACGGCAGGAGTTGGCAGTGGCCTCTCTGGGTGTGAGAATAGGTGCGAGAGTGAGTATCTGGGGTGAAAGTGGGCTGTGAGTGGGTATGTCAGTGTTTTAGTGAGTGCGTCAGCGGGTCTATGAGAGGGTGTGTGAGTCTGAGTGGGTCTGTGAGTTGGTGCGTAACTGAGTGGGTCTGTGAGTGGGTGCACAAGGGTGTGAGTGGGTGTTTGTAAGTGGCAAAAAGAGAATGAAAGAGAGAGAAAGAGCGAGAGGGAGAGATAATCAGAGTTTTTTAGGCTTTGATGTATGATATACTTAGAATGAGATATTTCTTCACAATTTGAAAAGAAAAATGTATTTGTCAATTAAAAAGAGAAAGATCACATTTCAGTATCGGCCTTAAACATTTGAATAAAAAAATAATCATAAAGAACGGAAACAATCAGAGACACATCTGGATTCGAACCCTCAATGCTCAGTGTAAAGCACGTTAGTTATTTTTATTTATTTTCTGCCCTTTATGGGTTATCTGGGACCATGGGGGGCTTCCAGGCCTCCCCTGCTGTCCCTGATTTAAAAAAAAAATATATTTTATACTATGCCCTTTACGGGTTATCTGGGACCGTGGGGAGCCTCAAGGCCTCCCCCGCTGTCCCTGATTTAAAAACAAAAAATATTTTATACTATGCCCTTTACGGGTTATCTGGGGCAGCAGAGGGAGCCTCAGTGCCAACCCGAGGCCCCATTGCTCCAGCAAGCAGGCAGCTGATTTTAACAGCGGCTGCCTGGCTGCTGGAGCAATTCTTTGATCTTTGCTCTCAGAATAGAGATGAAAACTCCGCTTTTTGACAGTGGAACCTGTTTTTGTCAAAAAGCTGCGTGTTTGCTGTGACTTGGCTGCAGCTGATGCCACCACTAAAGAGGTTAAAGACTTATGAGATTCCCAAAGTAAAATGCACAGAAAGAAGGTGCAAAGCAAGTAGGTAGCACAGGAGATGGAGGCAGAGAAGAGTGCCAACAATAATTAAAGGTGTAGGAGAATGGAAAAGTGGGATTTTAAAGTACTTTGAGGACAGAGATATAGAACGGGTTGGAAGTAAAAAGTAGAGTGGGAGAATAGGCTGGGAGCAATGATGGGACACCTGAGAAGGTGAGGAGGAAGTTTTAAAATCATGGATGGGAGAGTGGAGAAAGGAGAAAGGTTAGGATTGCAATTAAAGATGAAGTGAAGTGGGGCTCCTATTGCCAGGCTTTAAATCCTTAAGTTAAGTTCAAGTTCCTTACTGGAGAGAATTCACATCCAGGTCCCCACACAAAAATACTTTACCTCATTTAAATAAATAAAAATTCAAAAATAAATCACAATGTGCAAAGTGGTGGGCGGGCAGTAGTGCATCATGAACCAAAGTTTCACCCATCTCTGTGAGTTTTTTCATTATGGTCTTTTATATTACTGCAGTATTTTATATCCGCACAGGAAATTCATTTCAAGTGTCTTCCAACTACATAAAGTATAGCTAATCTGAGTCTGCAAAAAATAAACATTCATACTAGAGACATAAGAAAGTAGACTTCTTTATAAAATCCTACTCTAGCTGAATCTTTCATTATAAGATTAATATTATTAAAGCACGTTTCTTTGGGGCCTTTCCTGCGCCTTCGGCTTATAGATGGAAGTGGCTGATGACACCGAAAAGGGAGGGCCACCCTCTAGCACTCTTACCATGGGACGATGAGTTCTACAATGCAGTAGATGCATCTATTTACAGGGCTGGACTCTCCCAACAGATTGCACATGAGTGTGCGAAGTTTACGGAATCCACCCTGCCCCAATGGCAAACCCACTACCCTCAGGGGGTTCACCAGCGACCTGCAAATAACGCAACCCTGGTGCCCCTGCAATGCAGGGGTTGACCATGACGCCTTTGCCGGACTCAACCAGGCCTTCCTGGCCCAGGTCAGCCCTCTTTCTACCTAGGACTCCACTGGGTTGTTTACAGAGCAACCCCCTCAGATTTTCCCTGACCAACATGGTGATTACTCACATTAATGAAGCCAATAGTATTCCAATAACATATGGATTAAATTTAATCTTCAACACAATTTACTGATGAATTTAAGTAATGCGTATGAGCTACAATAGCAAAATATACAACCAATTCTAATAAAAATTAGAGTACTACTGAAATACTGAAGCAAATGTCTTAAAATGATACATTTCATACAATTCTAGAGTGACCGGGCCACAGTATCTTTGAGCAAGCAGAGCACTGCGAGATCTATTGTGGGCCGGGAGGGTGATAATTATAGAAGAGAGGGAAGTAGTCCCAATATATTGCACAGGTAATGCCCTTGAATCATGGGGCTGGTTCGCAGCCAAGCTTTGGTGAGGGCAAAGCCTCACTGTCAGAGGGTCTGAGCCCAGGAACACTACATCCCTGGTGCACTATTATATGGGGTCACTTCCTGGGAGTGTGTCCCCACGAGTCCAGCACAGCCTGTCAAATAATTACAGACCCCTTCTTGGGGCATATTACTGAGTCTCACAGTACTGACCCTGTGACACCAGAGTGTCGGAAATTGTTTAATATGGCCCGGTCTGGCAGTACAGACCACAAAGGTATGGAGATACTCTCTCCAGGTGGTCAAGACTCCACAGCTATTGGCATGCAGCTATGCTACCATTGTGAAGGGAATTTCGAAGTTGTGCGCTGCAGCTGAATGAACGCGCTTCTCAAGCGCGACCTAGTGGTGGGAGGCCCACACTGTGTCGAGAGCCACACCATATTGAAACGGCTGTGAAGGAGCAAAATCGTTCCAACGGCCTGCAATGATGCAAACAGCAATAGCACACAATATCACGTTAAAGGAATAAAGAACTTGACAATAACATGAGAAAAAGGAAGGGTGAACTTATCTCGGCTGCGAGCAGCGAAGAAAGAGGCAGAAGGGACTCAGATAATGGACTATATTGTGGACTGTTGATGGCTGATTAGCTAATCCATGGAATGGTTCTACCATTGGATGTTATTGTTTTTTACTTCATTCCCAGTGTTCCATGGGAATAGTAGTTTGTATTTGTGAAGTTGTGAAATGGCTGCTATTCAATGAAGTGAAGAAAGGATGGCATAATCCTCGCCTCTGGTCCTGACATAGAATCAGACTATACCTTGTGTAAACATTGTTTGTGCGTGTGTGGCTAGAGATATATTTGTTCTCCATACTCCTGCCATTTACTGCTGGGCTCGGAAGTAGGTAATTTGTTTTTCTTCAAAGCCGTCTTTCAAGTCTTGCGGTATAGTGGCAGCTGCTATGACTAGTAATGTGCATTGGCGTCCTTGTAAGTGTTCAATTAAAAGGGCACACTGCAGAACTGAGTTGATAACAGCCTTACATTACCTCTCAAAACAATAAATCTTTGTCACAGGACGCGTCAAATACCTCCATCAATTAAAGTCTATACTAGCTCCCCAGCAAGCTTTACATTTGGTGTTTAAACAATTGCACACATTTATATTTCTTTCAGTTAGCAGGCATCCTAGTTCTCCTTAGCTCTCTGTCCCTCCCTCAGAATCGAAGTACATAAGCCGTCCCCCTTGCTTTTAGCAAGAGGCTTCTTCAGATCACCATTAATCCTTTATAGGTGGTTGTGTTTTTTAACAGAATGTATGAGAAATGTATTTATAAAATTAAAAAGTATGGGCAAGTCATTGCTCATAGATCATGCAATCTTTGACCTCTGTGTATATGCAGATGTTCTTTCAGGTGAGTCAAGGTGTGACAATGAGGAGACCAGCAGAGTCTCATTCTGATGCAGAGCCCTGATCACCTGGATTCCTGCAGCCCCAGAGTAATAGCCCAGGAGAAAGAGGAATGGAGTGACATCAATGGATAGCATCAAAGTGATGGCCCAGGAGTGTGTTGGGCCAGCAAAACCCAAATGATGGCTGTTTTACTATCCTTCCATGCTTATATTAGGACCCAGAGCACCCCTGCTATGCCAGTGTGGCTTTGAACCCCGAAAAAAAGCCCAAGGGAAGAGAAGATTGTAGCAGAAGAGAAGCGTTATTGTAATAGAGATTTCTAGCCGCAGATTCCTCACCTTTTGAATATTCACCAGGCGCTGGGGTGGATGTGGTAACATTTTTGCAGTAACTCTGGGTGCCAGAAGGTGGAGCTGTATGACTACTCACCAATGCTTTTCTGCTCCAGCAATGACGTGCAGGGCCTAAAAAGGCACCACTCCTGCTCACCAATGTCAGTTCCTTTTTTTCCGCCTCTCTTGTTTCTCAGAGGCCACTTTTTCCAATTGTCTCCAAATTCTTCAACAGTGTGCAAGGAATGCCATCCTCTAAGATGACAGACTTTAAGGGCTACAAGGACAGTCGCAAACAGATGTCTGTGGCTGTTAGAAATGGGGTTTCTGGTTGGCTAGGATAAGAACCTAAGACAGGCAGAAACCACCACTCTAGTCAGGGCAAGTAAGTTATGCACCAAAGATAACCTGTGCTCACCCCCTCGACATGGATTTATCTATGACATCAACCTTGCCAATTCACAGTATATGAAGTTGGTGTCTATATCCTCAGTCAAAAAGCAAACACCTCAGTTGTACAATTTAAAATCTTCCACTGCCAACCAGTTCTTTATGTTTTCTTTTTATTAACAGTCAACGCCCATGCGGTCTGGGATGTTTGAGACCACTGAGAAATACAAAGCAGTTGCTGATGAAAATACTTTAAGGTTTAAGAAAAGAAGCTACTCTTGCAATTTAGTTGGAACATCTAGTAGTAACATCGGTCTTAGAGGCAGATATGAGCTACTAAAACTAAGAGATCAGAAGGAAGGAGAAATCATCTCTGCTTTGTGACCGAGTTTGCAAAACAGTCAGTCATTAAAAAGTATCATCAACAATTTTGGTACATAAAAGTCACAAACTCTGTATTGAAAAATTGTCTGCCCTCCAGTTTGAATATGTTTTTCAAGCTGATAAGTTGAGAGATAAACTTGAAAGATGTGTTTCTATTTCGGCAACTGTAAATAAAATACATGGCTTTAGGAAAATGTTTTTTAATGCAGTGATTTCACAGTGTGTGTGACTCCACTGCAAGTCACAATAACAAGACTTTTTTTTTTTAAACAATAGTTTTATTAATTGTAAAGCAGCTATTCAGTTTATGCATCACAGTGTCTACCCATGCGGGCTAGATTATGTCTGCAGTACTATTAGTTATCCTTTAAGATAGTTGAAGGCACTGTATCATTCAGACGAGCTGATGAGAGAAGGCCTGTGGCATTACATTTTAAAAAGTGCCATATTAATAATATACAATGTTAACATTTTCTGAAATTTGATTTGTCTGCAATAGAGTGTAGGAAAGCTCCCCTTTTTGACATGGTCACCCCCTCCTTTTGTCTGGTATTTGATGCAATTTTGACTGAAAGTGCACTGGGTTCCTCCTAACCAGGACCCTGAGCCAGATCTCTTTCCCCAAAACTGTGCAACTGTTCCTCATTTTGCAATACCTTTGTCCCCCCTGTAAGTCCCTAGTAAGTGGTACCCCTGGTACCTAGGCCATGGGTAGGGTAAAGAGGGTCCTCAAGGGTGGCCACATGTATTGTACCACCCTCAGGGACCCCTCACCTAGCACATGCAGACTGCAACTGCAGGCTGCGTGTATTGGTTCAGCTAAAATACACCTATGTGCCATGTCTCCTAACACTGAATGCAATATATATAAATCACCCCTACAGCAGGCCTTACAGCCCTAAGGCAGGAGCACTGTATTACGTGTGAGGGCTTATCTGCATGAGTAGGTATGGCCCGCTATGTCTTTGTCAATTCAGAGACATGATTGAACAGGGCAGCCATTTTAAATACATATGCTAGACACTGGTCACTACGAGTTCCCCAGCTACATAACTGCTTCACTGAAAATAGTGATGTTTGGTATGCAACATCTCGTATTAATAAACCCTCACTGATGCTAATGATGGATTTATTATTATATGCACTCAGAGGGCACCTTACAGGTGCCCCCTGCAAACCTACCATGCCCCTGTGTGCGGAATGACCAGTTTTAGCCAGCCTGTCACAACCAGACATGAGTCTGACCCCCAAGGGTGAGAGACTTTACCCTCAGAACAGTCATGAATCAAGCCTGCTCTGGGACAACGCCCAACAGGATGAGCTGTGGACCTGCATTCCAAGGCAGGAGGGGTTGGAAGAAGCCCACCACCTGTGGTATACAGATCTGGCTTCACTCACAGGAGATGCCGACCCCCTTCCCCAGGGCACATCTTGCACCTGGACAGGTGGGAAATGTAGTATTTAGGGAGGTGTGTCCACTCCAGGTCAGTCCCACCCCTAAGGTGAACTGCCTGATGATGCTGATCCCTGAAGGACCTTGGCTTCCCTCTTCCCATCCATCTCCTCCCGATACTGTGGTGGAGGGGTCTGACATGTTGGACCCCAACAACATCTTTCATCCACGGTCTTCCAAATTGGCTCCTTCCAAAAAGGTGGCAAATTATGTGGTGGGCTGCATTTGGAAACCGATGGAAAAGGAGTCCTATACCTGTCTCAGGGCGGAATATCCTCGCCCTTCCCTGGAGGGTAAAGTAGACCTCACACCTGAATTGGACTCTAGAATGACCACCTTCCTCAAGAAGTTCATGAAGAATCCAAAAAAGGGTATAGATAGGTCCTGGCAGGCATGCCAGGTCAAACACCTGGACGTCCTTGGCCCGTTAGCAAAGATATTAGACATGGTCGAGGATGCAAAGTCTGCGGGCTCCTTCATTTCCCCAGATGTCTTGTCTGGTTGGGAGAAATGCATCATCATTTTCCTTAGTAACGTGAACTGTGTGTTATCGACGATAGCCACCACTCTTTGCTAATAAAAGTGGACCCTTAGCCTGGGGACTTGGCAGATTCTGAGACAGGGACAGTAGCTCAAGAGAAACTCTTTGGGGAACCTTTTTTTAAGATGTGGGGAAAATTCGTGAACATATTCACTTCATTAGAAGGGGCACAACCATCCATTAAAAGAGTGTTTTTCCCTCCTGGGTTTTCCACAAGGCCAGTTGAGGCAGGGGCCACTCGGCTGGCTGAGCACACTCCCAATACCCTATTCAAGGGCAAGGCTCCTGGCAAAGCCAATGCCAGGATCAAAGCTGCTTTGCCAACTTCTATCCAACAAGAGGCCGGTGCTTCCGAGGTCGGAGTGGCAGAGGAGCAAGTGCTTCCTCCAATTCTGAGGGTGAGTGTTCTCCCTTATAAAGGTAGGGGCCATCTGGAACATTTTACCCAGGCCCGGGAATCAATCAAAAGGGATGCGTGGTTCCTGCAGACGATCCAGGGCTTTCAGATGAAATTTTATGGCTCCCCCTCAGACAGGACTTCTGTCCCCGCCCCATTCAGTTTTCGTCTAACGAGACCGAGCTTGTGGATGCAGAGCTCGCAGCACTGCTGGCCAAGGGCGCTATATCTTCCATGGATCGACACCCTTGCGGCTTCATCAGCAATCTTTACTTAGTTGACAAAGCCGACGGGGACCAACAACCAGTCATGAACTTATGCAAATTCAACTAATGACTGGTATAACGACATTTAAAAATGGAGGGGATCCACCTCCTGCACGATGTCTTGAGGCCACTCGACTGGTTGGTGCATCTCGATCTGAAGGACGCATACCTGGCTAGGCCCATTTTCCCACCACACAGGCAGTTTCTCCAATTCGTCTGGCACCAGCAGACTTTCCAATTTTCCACTCTGCCCTTCGGGCTCTCCACTGCATCTTGGTGCATCACAAAGTTTCTCAAACCAGTTGTGGAATACCTCAGGGTGCAAGAGATACGTCTCATTGTATACCTTGATGTCTTGCTACTCCTTGCCCAGTGCCCCTCCAAATGAAAATGGTGGTCGACCTTCTGTAACAACTCAGGTTTGTCATTTATGAGAACAAGTCCTTGTTGATCCCATCCCAGAAAGCAGTTTTCCCTGGATTCATAATAGACTCTGCCACAGCCACTCTGAGTCTACCGTCTCGGAAAGTGACAAAAATCCATCAAGAGTTGTGAAGTACTCTGGCCAGGCAGTGGGTCTCGCTACAGCAGGTCGCTCGTCTATTAGGACTTTTTTCATCATCATGTTACAGCGCCTGGCCTTACATACTCTCATATGGTCACTCTTTCGGAGGAAGTGCAGGAAGAGATCCCTTGGTGGCTTTCCCATATTGGCGCATGGAATAGGAGAGCGATTTTTGGCTCTGCCCCAGACCTTGTCATTGATTCCGACGCTGGCAAGTTAAGATTTGCATATGGCTGGGTTCAAACTGGAATGGCATGGCAAGCAAAACAAATGATGGATTAAACCCAGATCTGTGACTGGGGGTGAATGTTTGATTTGCTCTGCATTCCCTCCATCATCTGTTATTTTTGCATTTGTCACCCCAAGTGGGAAAGGTATGCCCAGACTTGGGTTCCGTGCTTTCTATACCACCAGATTCAAGCTAGCCTGGCTGATGAAGGGTGATACCCTGAAACCAGTCCCAGGATGCTTGTTTCTGGTTCAGGGAGGACCTGGCCTGGGAGTTTAGGCTGGACTGTTCCTATGGGGAACAGGGTCAAGACTGATTTGCATATGGCTGGGTCTAAACTGGAATGGCATGGCAAGCAAAAAAAAATGATGGATTAAACCCAGATCTATGACTGGGGGCGAATGTTTGATTTGCTCTGCATTCCGTCCATCTGTTGTTTTCGCAAGTTAGGATGGGGCACACGGTATGGAGATTTTTCCGCCGGAGACTTGTGGTCTCCGAACGAACATAATTTACATATAAACTATGTGGAACTTTTAGCCGCCTCCTTTGTGGTCCGGTGCTGGACCAAGGACTCAATTCAGTCGTGTATACTCCTGAAAATTGACAACGTCTCAGTGGTCTAATATATCAATAATTTGTGAGGTACTCAATCCAAGACACTCTCCGATCTTGCAACCAGCTTCTGGCAGTATTGCTTGGATTGGCAGATCTCGGTCATGGCAGAGTACCTGGTCCTGAGAACCAAGTTGCGGATTACCAATCCAGAAATTTCTGAGATTCCAGGCTGTGGAAACTCCAACAGGAGCATTGTTTTGGGATCTCTGGGATCTGTGGGGCCCATTCTCACTAGACCTGTTTGTGTCCAGACTATACCACCAGCTATCCAGGTTTTTCAGCTGGAGACAAGGCTCCTTGGCTGCGGCCACAGACGCTTTTCTCCAAGACTGGAGTCGGGATACTGGACATGCTTTCCCTCGTTTATGATGATCACACGAGCATCCGCTCAGGTCAGGCGCCAGCAAGCCAGTCTGGTGTTAGTCGCCCCGATATGGAACTATCAAGAGTGGTTTCTGGTTCTTCTGGAACTTTCTTGTAATTCTCAAATCCGTCTCCCCCTGTTTCCCTCATTTCTCTTCAATCCAGACCAGATGTCCCATCAGATGATTCTGGAGGGATCACTTTTGCTAATAGCAAGGCGGATTACAGGGGATGATGGTCGGTCCCGGGCCTTTCAAACTAAGCTGAGGACTTCCTGTCCAAACCCTGGGCTGACAGTACAACTAAACTTTACAGATCGGCCTGGATTTGGTGGACCACTGGTGTTTGCGTGGGTGCTGATATAATTCATGCCCTTAACGTCCTTGCTAGCCTGGCGACGGATGCCCTGGCAAATAGCTGTCAATACTTACTGTTCTATTTTGGCTGGACATATTCCGGTGGAGGGCTCCCCACTGGGGGTACACCTGTTTCTGTGTTGTCTCCTTCAGGGGCTCAGACTATCCTTTTCCCCGGAACCTCACTATTCAGCACTTTGGGGTGCCAACCAAATGCTTAATTGTTCTTGCACCCAACCGATTTCGATCCAGAAAAAAACTATCAGCTAGGCTGGCTACGCTTCTCTGCCTGATATCCTGTAGAAGGGTCTCAGAAGTGTGTGCCTTGGATATCTCTGGCACAACGTTTTCTCCTTCCGGAGGGTCCTTCACAGTAAGTAAGAGAACAAAGTGTAACACTATAGTGATTTCATATCCGGTCTTTCCAGACTTCCCAAAGTTGTGTGTGGTGCAATGTCTCGAGGCATATAAGGAGATATCTTCTGAATTTTGCCCCCGAGGTGAACGTCAGCTTCTCAAAGCACTGCATAAACTAAATAAGGCGGTGTCTTTCCCCCACCATTGCTATTTGGGTGCGATGGGTGATGTAAGGGGCTGATATTGACTTGTCCCTCTTTGATGTACAATCTGCGCGTGGAGCCATGGCCTCAAAGGTGTTCAGTTTAGGTGCCCGCTTGGAAGACATCATGAATGCGGCCGACTGGTCTTCGGACTCTACATTTAAGAGATTCTGTTTCAAGCTGGTTTTGGATATGGCTGATCTGACAGTGAGCAAGCTTTGAACTAGCATAATCCTTTCCTTTAGTCCTGACATAGAATGAAAAAAATCTTAGCTATTGTAATGAAACGTTCCATTTCTATTAAGGACTCAGATGCGAGGATTATCCCACCCTGTCAATCATGAAATGAAGAACCCTCCTTGTGACTAGTAAGTATTGGGTTTATAGTTTCTATTGAATTTACTATGAGAATACCTCATGCATCTGATATTCTATTGATATCACTACTGTTTTTTAGCAGGGTGTTAACACTAATCATGGTAGTCAGCTAAAATTGCCCTCTTTTTATAGGAACAGAGAAAGGCAAACAGGACGTGTGAGAACAGAGCAATGGCGCAATGAAAGAGGCAGAAGGGACAGAGATGATGTACTATATTGTGGACTGTTGAAGGCTACTTGGCTAATCCATGGAATGGTTCAACCATTGGATGTTACTGTTTCTTTTACTTCATTCCCAATGCTCCATGAGAATAGTAGTTTGTGTTGGTGAAGTTGTGAAATGGCTGCTATTCAATAAAACAAAGAAAGGATAGCATAAGCAGCGCTGCCCAGGCGGATTATCACCGCCGGGGCAAATGTGGTGGGAAACAGCCGGCCCGGCAGTGCGATCGCGGCGCTTCTGCCCCAGTCAAAATAGCCAAGATTGCACCGCCAGCCTGTTGGCGGTGCAATCGCCAAAACAGCCCTGGCGGTCTTTGACTGCCAGGGTTGTAATGACCCCCTAAATCATTTTGCATATGTATATTTTGAAAGCACTTGTTTTATCTTAAAAGCTAAATCATTTTGCTGAAACCTACCTTATACTGTGCGTTATACAATTAAAAATAATTACCTGCATATTCACAGTGCTTTCTGTCACAGGCTGGGTTCTTGCAGCAGTTATAGACAAATCACTTTTTCCCATTGCTCAAACCGGGATTCAGTTGTGTGACTCTGGTTATACACAGAGACACCTGTAGTGATTGCATAACAAATTAAGGATTCATAACTCAAAAGAGTTTATTTGATACTTATTGCCTTAACATGTATTTAGTTTTTCATTTAGATGTGTGTCATTTTACAAGTGGTTACCTGAAGGTGAAAAACAACTAAATAGTTACAGAATATTTTGTTCTTTTTAGCAATGTCTTTCTCTTTACTCCATGGGATTCAGGATCAGAGTTCCCACATTTGTTTTGCAATTCTACTGCTGCATATAAATGATTACAGTCTGGAAATGTGCAAATAAACATTCTACTTCTAGGCCATCTTTATTTACGAGCAGTGCTTAATTTGAGCCAGTGGGTCCAGTACTCAGCACTTGCCAACATCGGCACTTATGACAGGATGCCACATTATGGCGCTGTTTATCTAATTTAGAGATGAGCATAACAACAGTTGTTTATTAATTCAATATACCTAACAAAATGACTAATACCTGCCACCAAAGACATGCTTATAGCTTCAAGGGCCTGGAATTGTCAGAGCTGTCACATTTGTAGGAGTGTGATGATTAGTAGTTGTTTTGCTACTGTAACTGGCAGCGCTGACAGCAGCAATGGGCAATACAAACAGAAGTGGCCTCATAATAAAGGCCACAGAACTTTTTGTTTGTTTACAAATTAAGCAACATTTACAAGTACCAACTGAGGCATTTGGCCCCTTTTCGAATACACCCTGGACCCCTTGGGGGCCCCATAGTTTGAAGATGTCTGGTGTAAACCATTTCTCAGTTCTATATCACAATAGACCCAGCCACTGGATTATCTCGAGTAGGACTGGAAAATTATTTAGTTCAAGGTAAGCGCACGATTACTGTTCATGACTATTAACCCGTAGGCATTCCTCCCCACAGCTGGCCTTGAAGAGTGGACTGGGATATTCAAATTCATCTGAGATTTTCCTATTGTAGCTGTGAAGTATAGGCTACGATGGTACTTTTGCTATTAGGGAACGATCATTACCCACACAGATAGGGAAGTAATGGGTAAAAAATTGTTTACAGTTATCTTGGTTAGCTGTGATAAACTGAATGGGAAGATTTAACTGATATGATCAATTATGGGTTGGACTGCTGCTCTTAAAATGGCAGTTTTACCTACGTTTTTGTATTCATTTACCAATATCCTCTACGGTATACCAAAAACACCTTTAAAAACAAGATAGTGTAGTACAAAATTCTACATGGGCTGCCAACCTTTCATCACCCACAAGTCACAGGCTAATAATGCAACTGCCTTACATATTTCCAGGTTTGGTAATCCAGAATATTATTGAGGAGCTCAATTTCAATATAAATCTAGCTGGTTCTCAAACACAAAATCACAACTATAACTGCCAAACCTGATAGCTGTGGATACCACGGACAGAGATGGAGAGAGACTCTTTCATGACCAGTTTGGCAATGGGCAAGTGATTTACTCTGATAAAGGTGGAACTAAAATTTGTAAGGACATCAAATTAATGACATGATATGAAAAAACCCATATTACATTTCAAGTTCATTGTGAACTTCCCTTATCTTTTGGATCATTCGAAGGGAGGTGTACTTCAATGCTTCCCTAACTCTGGGCTTCTATCGTTTAGGGTTGCCTTTGACAATAAGGGGTTGAAAATGTCTGATGATCTTTTCAACACATATTGGCCTGTTAGACCTGACAACTTTAGGTTGGGCTTCCCCTAAACATTTTGCCTCACATTTCTGCTGATTTCTTTTTGTTGACCTAAGGACTCTGAGCACTTTACCACTGCTGACCAGTGCAAAAGTTCATGTGCTCTCTCCCCTAAACATGGTTTGCTCGGTACAGCCACATTTGGCATATTTAATTTAGTTATAGGTCCCTAGTAAAGTGCACTACATGTGCCCAGGGACTGTAAATTAAATGCTACTAGTGACACTGCAGCACTGCTTGTGCCACCAACTCCAGTAGCCCTAAAAAATATCTCAGACCTGCCCGTGCAGATCATGTATGTGCAAGTGTACTTCACATTTCAAACTTCTTCCCAAGCTTTAAACTCCCCTTTGATTACATATAAGTGACCCCTAACGTAGTCCATAGGGCAGGGTGCTATGTAATTAAAAGTCAGGACATACACTTCAGGTTTTACATGTCCTGGTAGTGAAAAACTCTCAACTTTGTTTTTCCCTAGTGTGAGGCCTACCCCTCTCATAGGTTAACATTGGGGATTCCTTATTACATTAAATAAACTGTAATTCCTAATTGAGAAGAAGTAGATTTGTCATGTTTAGTACCTATGGAA
This sequence comes from Pleurodeles waltl, assembly GCF_031143425.1. Lineage (NCBI taxonomy): Eukaryota > Metazoa > Chordata > Amphibia > Caudata > Salamandridae > Pleurodeles > Pleurodeles waltl. The sequence continues at coordinate 625,538,020 of NC_090440.1, forward strand.
TTGTGATAGATCCTCTTTAATGATAAAGTCGGATTTATTGTTACAATTTTGAAAATCCCACTTTTAGAAAAGTGGCATTTTCCTGCTCTTAGCCCTGTGTGCCTGCAGCCTTTCTTCAATACACGCCTGGGCTGGGTGACAGCTGGACTTTGTGTGTTTCCTCCAGACAGCCACACACAAAGGGAGCTTAGGTGTGACTGATAGGCAATCAATTTCCTGGTGGCCCCTGCTGGGCAGGATGGGTGGGAGGAGTTGACACACCTGAATAGGCAGTGTTCTGCTTCAACACAAAGAGCTGCATACCCCCCTGTAGTAAGTCTGGAGGCAGGGCAGGAATAAATAACCTCTGTGCACTCACCCCCACTTCAAAGACACAACTGATAAAGTTACTGGACCTCTGACCCTAACAAATAAGTACACTACTGGGCCTGTGAAGAACTCTGCCAGAAAGAAAGACTGCTGTGCTGCTACAAGGCCTGCCACTCTGGACAGCTGCTCTGGAACAACTGCTCTTCTAATGTGCTTCCCTGCTGCTCTCTGCCTTGCTAAGGAAGGATTGGACCCATCTCACTTGACCCAGAGTGACTCCAAGGGCTTGCTTCCTGTTCTTCTGAACTCTCAGGGACACAAAAGACTTTGACCTGTTAACACTGTGCATTGCATTCAGAACCGCCCCACTCTGAATCAGCGTCACTCAATGGAACAAACACATCACTGCAGTTGCGTGGTGAAATCCGGCGCAACATCCCAACGGCATGGGGATCATTGACAAATCTTGTGCTTTAACAAGGATTAAGATACTGTTGGTTGGCGGTCCCTGTGTGGGTCCTTTAGTCAGCCTGCACTCCATTGCGGGCAGCCCGAACTCTTGACTTTGTTCTGGTCCAGCGCGACCAGATACCCAAATAGGAGTGTACTGCTTCTAAATGCTATTTTCACATTTATTTATTTAAAATTCATATCTCGACTTCTACTCATTGGATCTTTGTCGTTTTGGTCTTGTTTTATTTATAAAAATATAATCTAATTTCCTAACTTGGCGTGGTGCCTTTTGTGGTGTTTTCATTGGGTTACTGTTTGAAGTGTTGCGGAAATACTTTACACATTGCCTCTTAAGTTAAGCCTGACTGCTCTGTGCCAAGCTACCAGAGGATGAGCACAGTTTAATTTATAGTATGTATCTTTTACCCTGACTAGGATTGTGGTTCCTGCTTGGACAGGGTGTATACGTCTGACAACCAGAAACCCAACTTCAAACAGCCTTAATAACAAATATATTTATAAGTATGTCCTAAAACAATGAAATTCACTTTAGGATTTGTGGGGTTTCCTGGAGGACATCCTGCTATTGGATTAAATAATATTCTTACCATATTTGCAGCTGACAGTACAGTCACATCCTTATGCAGTGCTATCAACTTACACCTCTAGATAGACGGTACTGGCTAGTGGAAAAGTGGAATACTGATCTGGGTTTTGAACGATCAGATTCACAAAAGGGGAGGTGTTGCTACTTGATTAAAAAGTGTGTGCAATGTCTGACATAAAATGGCATAGTTCAAGATCTAACATAGGGTTTATGTTACACCAACATTTCCAGACATTTCTAGTAACTGTCAACACATGCTCAGGTGTTGCAGGCTCATTTGTTCATAACACGTGCAATAGAAAATGTGTTTGCTGTCTCTGATAAATGTAATGAAAATACTTTAAGAAAAACATGGGGAACAGTAGGGCTCACAGAGAAAGGAACTGAAGTTTTGTTTATAGTATAGAGTGGTGCTCTGTACATGGGGCTCTTCAGTAAACCAGGCCATAAGGAGAAAGGTTTGATAAGTTAAGAGAGAACACCGCTGCAGCCATTGGAAGGAATCAGGGCATTACACTGAGGCAAAAAAGCAAGGAGGGCAACAAGAAGACCAATATCTGAGTAATCATCTGGTTACGTTCTCCTCTTCCCTCCCACACCACAAATTAATAAGACAAGTTCACATACTCATGTTCTCTTCTTCCTGATTTTTAGCAATCCGAGGGATAAATGGAGTATTATTTTTAAGCGTCTTAAAGGCATGTGTGAAGACAGGGACCCCAGAGTTTAAGTATGGAGCCCTTAACAGTTGACTAAGGAGCAGTCTTTGACACTGTTTGAATCTGGGATGACCTGGAATATTAGTGAGCCTAATATCCCATATAACAGTATAAAATTCAAGGTGTTTTCTTAGTTTTCTTAGTTTTATAATCTATTTTAGTAGCCTCAAACAAGAAATTGATTTTCTCACATATCATAGCAGTGAGCAGGCATGTTCAAATAAAATGGCAAAGCCTAAAGACAACATTGGCGTTTGATACGTGTAACACCACAATCTGAAGTTCTGCAGGAGAATATATATTCCCACAGTGGATCTACTGAATAACTGCAGAGAAACAAAGGGAGACTCAAAAATCTATCCTCAAATATGAAGAAACACACTGAATCTCCGAAATTACTCATAGCCAGGGTAGCTATCAGCTTTAGCTTCAGATTGCCCCACTCAATCCAAATTCCTCAAAGTAATGAAGAGATCAGTTTGAAACAGCTAACAGGTGGTCTTCAAAATGAAATAGCTAAGCTGACTTCAAGGAGATTCGTAAATTTCACTTCTCTGTTCTAGGGATCCCCGGACGGTATTCATCTACCAAGCACTCCCGCATTCCCTTCAGAAAAACCTTCCTCAACAACAGTGGTATCAACATAAACTGGCGCATGCATGCCTTTGTAACTCACCATCTTGATTTGAATCCAGAAGCCCATATAACTCCAATTTACTTAGAAATACCTCACACACCTGCACTGTGCCTTAAACACAGCTTAGTTTCACTGAGTTAGCTAAGTCAACATTGCCTCTTTAATCACTCTACTTCCAAGTTTGTATATCCGAAGTATGTTTCTCCACGACTGAATCAACAGATCTTTCAATTAATCACATAACTCCCTCCATTATAACGTGGTCTCGGCCCTTCCTATTTTTCACCTATACTGTGGCCTTTTTAATTCCACCTCCATATTGTGCTTCTTTTTTCTTTTAAAAAAGAAAATCTTGTTTTTTATCTGTTTGGGTGTAAACTCTGGTATGCCAAATTCTATCTCTCCAAACCAAAACGGAATCAACCATATTCAGTTCCCCAAGCATCTAAAGAGGAATCATTTTTGGAGTCTACCTTTTCCCGTTCTTTTTCTTCAACTTGCCAGATAAAGTACTCTCTGGGGCCACTCAAGAGTTATTTGCGACCAGCAGACATATCGGTGGTCATTAAGAGTCTGGCAGTCGCATGACCGTCACACTTGCGGTGGCGGCCCCACCACCAACAGGCTAGTGGTGAGACCGCCAAATTATTATCATGGTGGAGCCGCCACAGTCAAACCACCGACACCGCCAGGCTGCCGCAAGCTGGCAGCCTAGCGGTCCCAGTGGTTTCTCATCCTGCAGGGCAGCGCTGCTTGCAGCACCGCCCTGTGGATTAGGAGTCCCTGCACTTGACATGGGCAGTGCAGGGTCCCCCATGCACAGCCCCATCGTGCATTCCACTGCCCGAATTATGGGCAGTTAAATGCGCAATGGGTGCTGCTTCACCAGCTGATCCACAACATTGGCGCCGGCTCCATTAGGAGCAGGCGTCAATTTTAAGGCCCTGTTCACCGCAGGGATGGCGGGTGAAAACACTGGTTCAGCCGCCAGCCCTGCAGTGAAGTCGTATTAGGGCCGGCGGGGTTCAGCCGCACACGCTGTCTGAGGGCGGGAAGAGTTTGGCAGGCGGCCTCTGCCGGCTGGCAAAATCTTAATGACCACTTTAATGTTTAGGCCAGATCAACCAAACAAATAACATTTTAAAATACATGCCCGTTAAACACTTGTTCATAATTATCCTATGCTGTCTGCATTCTATCTTACATTGTCATCATCCAGTGTTTCAGTTTAGCTATTATTTGGACACTTTGGCTGGATGCGGGCTCTGTACCGCATTTTTAATGTCGTACTACCACTGAATTGTTTTTAATGGATCACCATGAACACTTGTTTATGTCTTCACAATTTTGAACTATGTGTTTTTAACTGTACCACCCAATCACTGTTGAAAGGAAAACCTTGTGATGAATTTGCTGCGCTAAGCGAGCAAGTGTTACTTTGAGAAGCCGTTTTTCTTTGTGTGTTTAGTATTCATGAATGATGATACTCGGATAACTTGGCAATGATTCAGGCACTGGTGTAACATAGGCGCTCACAGCTACCGCTTCAGGGGGGGCCCTCAGCACAGTAGCACGGCCTGAGAGCTCCTAAATCAGGAAGAGGGGGGCTCTATGTACTCTGCAGCGTGAGGAGGGGTAAGGATCAATTTTCATTACGCTACTGGATTCAGGCTTTGCACATGCTACCTCAGTGAGGCTCCATATAAATATGTACAAAGAGATTAAAAAGTAATCACTAACAACTACAAACTATGTGATGGCTTTTAGTAATGAGGAAAAGGTGGCATATTGTCACAGAAAGAAGCATTGGCAAAGCCAATAGATCTGTCCTTGTTTGCCAACATTTGGCTGTGCCAGTGTTTGCGAATGGCTTTTTTTAAACTGTATAAGAGGACTACTTTTGTGTGTAAGCACACAGTGTGCAAGTGTAGAATGTCGTCACTCTCAAGGGCTGAAGATGTACCTCATACCATCTATATTGCTGTCGGCGGAACTAAAAAGTGAATTGCACTATAACATATCAATCGATGGATGAAGAGATTTGGCTGAAAGTGAAGAGATTTGGCTGAAAGTGAAGAGATTTGGCTGAAAGCCTTGCAAGTAACATATATATATATATATATATATATATATATATATATATACACACACACACATATATATATATATATATATGTGTATATGTATATATGCATACACACACACTGTTGTTTTAAAAAAAAAAGCACACGTATTGCCTTGTCACTGTAAACGAGTCAATTTATCTAAGGGGGCGGTGCTTCTGTTTGGACTGTCCAAAGTAGCAGGCACGCGGATCTGGGCGCGTGCAGGCTGCGGCACTCATAATGACTTTAGTAATGTGTGTTCCTCCACGCTGCCTGAGCTGTGATCTTCATAACATGGCCTGGGGATAATGACAGTAATAACTGCACTTCATAAGCGATCGCAGGGCTTGCAGTTAATAAATAGCGGACGCTCGTTTCGTGTTCCACTTGCTCAGCGCAAAGAGTAACATCTAACCCTTATTTAAAGAGGAGCACTTCATTTTCATGAATTATATCGGGTGAGGCGTTCTTGGTACAGCAACCCAGCAGGAGGGAAGACAAGTAACAGAGCGGATGGCTTTGTTTTTTATTCTTAATGCTAAATTATTCAGGCGGGAGGTATTACACCAGAACATTCGCTTTCACATAAGAGAGAGACAGAAACCCATCAGCCCTGGTAGGCTTGGAGTCATGCTGACTTCCTAGGCTCCCTAGTCGGGCTGCTTGCCACAAATTACACTTTCTACTGGGTCATCTGCTCTACGTTTATTACATAATCAATTGAGGGCTTGAAGTGCATGACCATACTAGAGAGCGGGAAAGCGCACACAGTTCTTCCCTGCTGTGGCCTCCAGGTACTTGCTGACATAACAGGATTGGGGTGCACTTTAAATCCATAATTTCTGAGTGCAGTATCAGGACCTTGGAAGCTTAAAAGTCCATAAAAGTTTAAAAAAGGAGTGTATGATGTATCAGCTCCTAAACAGATTGGCAAGATGTGGACACCTGGACTCTGTATAAGTGCAGTTGAGTCAATGAAGCTGGGCCACTTACCTTCGTGCCCTTGGCACAGAGCCTATGTGGTCTCTACCTAATTCAGTGCATCTTGTTCCTCAGTATCCCGTAAAGGAATTTGAGCTTACTCACTGGTGTGATCTATTAACGTGGCAGCCGAAAGACTACTTCATGCAATCTCTGCTCTTCCCATGAAGATTTAAGTCCTTGTATTACTTATCTAACTCCTCGTGACTGCCCCTTACTGCATTTATTCTCTTTGGGACCTCTCCAGTTTAGACTCTTTCCTTTATGCCTCCAGTGCATGCAGGTTTAGATTTTCTGGCCTCTCCGCAGACTGTTATGAATCCATCTTTATCCCGCTGGAGATGTGGACTCCAAGGTAGGACAAAATAGTGAAAGGACAGCCTCACTAGCAATATGCCTAATGCAAACATTGCCACCATACTGTCTTTTGCACCCAACTCATTGTACAAATTTCAAAGCTCAACTTAATTTCTCCAAGGCTGTGTCACTTTGTTTGGCCATGTTGTGTTAATACATTATAATAACGCGAGACACCTCTATTACCTTCAAGACTTTGCCACTGTGTCCTGCAAATCAGCACTTAAAGATCGTGAGCACATGGCACATGCTTGGCTTCACTGAAATATGTTTCGTAATCCATCAGGCGTATTAACCCATGTGGTAACCTTTTTATTAGCAGAAATACATCTCTTCCTGTGCAGGTGGTTTTCAGTGTTAGCTACAAGTACATCAACACCAGACTATGGACAGACAGTTGTGCTTCCTCTGTACTATTCACTTCCAAATGAACTTCATTTGCTGAAATCATTGGGACATTTCACTAAGCAAAATCCAAACTTAGTTTATCACCCTCTTTGCCATAACAAAAATACTTAATTTGCTTCTGAGCCTTGCAAGCAGAGTGGAACCAAAGCGCTCATCAAACAGATTTGCCCTCTGTGCAAGATCTAGTACTGGCTCTTCTGCAATACAAGGCCTCCTGCATCTGCAAGCTTCTAGCCTTACTCAGAGAAGACACCGGGACCAGAGATAAAAAAAACAGTAATTTTCAGATTTGACGACACACGCCTGTACAAATTTACAGTGCCTCCAACACAGATGCAAGGTTCTTGCGAAGGACCAGAAGAATCTAACTGCAACCAGCAGATTTTGAGACACGTGCCTGGTACCCTCCTAATCCTGACCACGGGGGGATGATTGAGGACTAGAGAACCCCTAGGAAACCAGAAAATATAAACTAAGTCTCACAGTTTATAAGACACCTACCATGTATGCCCCCGGTACCATGACCATGGACAAATGTGGCTCAGTGGCAGCAGTTTGATTTGACAAACATTTAAACAGTCTAACTTTCACTTATTTTCCAAATCGAAACAACATCAGCAATAGTCTAGCTGCAAGTTCAATATCTCACTATTCGCCCCAAAAGAAATTAAATGCTGTTAGTATTATGTTTCCAGCAACGTTTTGTCATCTAGTGGTCCATTCAAGGTCCCTCCTTCACTTCCTTGTATTCTCTATTAACTATTGCAACTCAGGCCCAGTGACTGTATGCAAACAGGCAAAGGTGAGCACAAAGCAGAGATTACAAGCGCCCCTAGTCCATGTGATATCACACCTCATTCATTCAACAGGAGGTAGCCACGATATTGGGTGGTCTACACTCTGGTAAAACTGTGAGGTCTTATGTCAATCCTGTGGTCCTGGAAAGAACTGGTTTTACCAAAATTTATAATTTTAAGCCCAGTTACAAGTACACGGCATGCAGCATGTATACACTGCACTCCATCAAACAAGCTGCAAAAGTCATCACATACAATTTCTCATTGCAAGAATCAAAAGATAATTTCTTCGAGACAAGTCCATCAGTCAGCCAATGTGTTCTTACCACTCACACCGGGACTTCTCAAGGGCAATTGTCATATAGGCACCTCTCCTTGTTTCTTTTCACATTCTTGGGATAAACAAGATTGGATTCATTGAACTCACAGTCAAGGTCTCCTCCCCTGTTAATTTGTTTTACATCAGTCCGCACCTGCTTTACCTGATCCACTATCACAGAGAATCCAACAACACGTGCAGCCAAACCACGGACGGAGCCCTACTAGAGCCGACACTTAAGTTTATCTCCAGATAACAAGATAATGCTTCACTGTGGGTGGACAAAAAACGCTGGTTGAGTGGTGGAGGACTTGTATTAAAGAAAGAAAATGCAGTAGCACCTTTGCTCGGTTCTTTGTACAACTAACAGTGTCTATAAAAGAAGCAAGACATCCCAGTGAGGTCAAGCTGACCAGCATGAAAAGACCAACATGTTTACTCCTCATATCGATGGTGGCCTGAGTCTACACTTGTCTTTCACACATCCTATTCGGATTCATCTGTAGCTAACAAGTAACTGGACAAGGAAGACAGCTCAGTGGGTTCAGCGACTTCAAATGAGATCTGTGAGTAATGTGAAGTCACGTGCAAGCCCCTGGCTGGCAGTCATCCTTACAAGGTACATTCCAGGAGTACAGTCAAGATTAGTTAAAATAAAACATTCATCATTTAAGCACCATCAGCCAGTCTGATATGTGCACTATCTCACCACTGGTACCAATCACCACCAGTCATTACCATCCCTGTTGCTAGTTTTATTATCATCAAGGTTGCTTGTGCTGAATCTACTGACTTTTATAAACTTGTTCAGGCCTCGAACAATCATAAAAATGTTACTAGACCTGCAGGTCGAGTAGCTTGAAAAATCTACTCGGCCTAACTGTAATGTACTTGACCCGGAAACAGGTCTCAAATTGTGTAATCCTAGGCAAATATTTATTTTACAGTCGCCTTTTTCTTCATTCTCACATATGAGTGCATCGTCAAATATGTGAGTTCAGCATTTCTGCTGTAAAAAATCCTCTTTTATTTGATTAAATACACTAAACGTTTGCTCCATGTATAATAAATCTAGCCCACATATGGGGTCCACATGAGGGGTAGACATGATCAATAGTTTACTAATAGCTTTGCCATCAGGGCATGAGTGTTTCTCAGTTTATGTTTAAATACTCTTTTTTAATAAATATATTACTAAAGCATGATGTGGTAGCGCCCATCATTTACTAAATTTCCAAGAAAAGTCCAAAAACCTTCCCGCTAACTTGCAGCTTTACTGATAAAACTATGTAGTATATTAATAATAATCTGTGAAAATTGGGTTTCAGAAAACATTTATCATTTGCACATCACCAAGTAAAGTGTTCTGACTTTTTTCATCCAATAAAATATTTTTTTCATCACACAGAAGTACGAAAAATAGTCTTTCACAGCTACTGAAATATATTTTTAAATGTTTGTAAAGTAGACTTAGTTATATAAATGTTGTGTGTTAGGAAAAACTTGATACCAAAAGCCTTTCATTTCACATAGGACAGAGAGTTCACCTTACAAAATCCTGGAACTCTGCAGTCACAAGCAAAAGTATTTGCACTGCAAGAAGACAAACTGACTTTTGGCCTCTGTCTCTGAATACAGAGCAAATGTGACAAGAATAACATTTAAAGGCATCTTAATTGCTAATTCAGTTTCTGACTGAACAGAAGTGGAATCTAAAAATAGCTCGACCTCATTTTTCGAGCCTTGTGACCTTTGATATAATAATAGTTGTATATTAAAATATATTTTGAGAACAAATTGCAGCTGGAGATTCTGTCAACATTCAGATCCCATTACATTAAGAGGAGAGTGATTATCCCCTGGAAGTTGGCAATAAACCACAACCATGGACTTTGCAGGAATGCACCACAGATATGTCTGAGGGTTACAGGAGACTAGTGTCAGAACCCTTTCAGGGGACTATGGGGCAAGCAGGAGCTACACAGCCCAACCATGGAGGTTGAGGCTTTTTGTTCCTGATGTCAGAGAGCCTGACTTGCTATGGGTCTTGAGCAAGTGGGCCAAGTACACCTTCAACACTTGACTATCAGTAGTAGCATGGGTCAAGCAGTCCAAGGGTTCTCATGGGGAGGCAAATGCAGCAGGGTGAAAACAGGCTCACAACCCAAGTATTTTTCAGCAACAACAATAAATTGTTGTCCAGTCAAATACTTGTGTTATGAAAAAATAAGTATTTAAATACTAACACAAAGTTGAATACAGCATACATAAGCAACACACACAGTCCCTGGAAGTCAGGGCTTTAGTGTTTGATAGGCAGGTCCCTGTGTCCCACTTCCCTCTCACTAGCGGTAGTGCTTATTGCTGGTACACTTTAAGTGACATTCTGGTTAGGCCCCACTAGTAGTCCTAGTCACTGGAGTCTCACTCTCGCTCTTTTGAAAGCCAAAAGTGTTCCAGCGTCTGAATCACTATGTGGCAGAACAAGTTTCCCTGAGGCCTTCCAATCATATGATCAATCTTACCCGATTCTGCAGGATTTGCAGGACCAGAGTCTCTGGGAACATTTCAGTTGCATACATCAAGGAAAGTTTCAGTGGCTACTGTAAGTGAGTAGCACTTGCGGTTCTGTTGGGGCAGAGCCTGGGTGCCCCCGCCTCTTCCTCCAGTGCGATGGTAAGTTCCTCTGATTCTTCTCACAGGTGGGTGAAGGGGGTGTAATTGTTCTGGTTCCCATCCTCGATCTTCACAGTGGCCCCCTCTGGCATAAGGGACTGCTGAGTTCACTCTGCACATGGGCTATCGTCCAGGCAGCACAGCAGTGATGTCCACCATGGCTAACTTCACGGTGGCCCACTCATTATACAGGGTCACCTTTTGAACCTGCACATGGGTGACGACCCGATCAGCACAGCAGTTATGCCTACTATGGCTAACTTCAAGACAGCCCCCTTTAGCATATAGGGTCGCCAAATTTAATGTATGCAGGCAACGACCCGATAGGTGCAGTAGCATTCTTATCACACCTTGCTACAGAGGATCCACTCACCAGGATCCTCCACTGGACCACGCTCTCTCCAGCTATCTCCTCTTCTTCACAGGACATATTAATCTTGGCAAGCAGGCAGACACTTATACTCCAGGGATAGATGGTCTTTGATTCCCCTGAGTGATGTCCCTTCACCCAACTGGGAGGCAGGCAGGCCTTATCCCCCAGCCTTAATCAAAGTCAAAGAGCTTATCCTCCTCGCAGAGCCTGACAGTGGACAAATTTGGGGGTCCAAGTTCCCCCCTTTTTATAGTCAATTTCCACATACAAAATGTGATTTAGAATCTGAGTCTTTAAAGTTTGTGATGTAGGTCTGCTTCCTTTCAACGTGCCCACTTCTCTACCCTGCCCTTTCTTCAGAAAGCAGTCTGTCACAGCAGCAGTGACTGCCAGTTCTGAGAGCCCCACAACAAGACAGCAATCCGGGAGACAGGCCTTGGTCAAAGTGCCCACTTATGGTCTGTGTTCACCCATGACAACAAACCTCAGCACCAGGGATCCAGATACCAATGCAGCTGGAGCACTCAGGGAGGGGGTGTATGTCCATCTCCTTGTGAGGGACTTTCCCATCCCAACAAGTGGTTTCTACAGAACTAGAGAGATTAAATGGGGAGAGTGTGTGAAGAGACGAGTACACTCTGTATAAATTCACAGAAAGGTTTATTAAGATGGTGGATAACATAGGAGTATGGGGGATGCCAGTGCTTGGAGGTGAGGCCCAATGACACTCATTTTTGGGGACCCAGGCACAGTTTTCATCATTAGACCTAGAAAAGAGAGAAAGGCAGAAACTGGAAAAGAAAGAAGAAGAAAAGAGAAGGGAGAAATTGGGAATGAAAACCAACCTGTCGAAATGAGATAAATTAGTAGAGTGAATCATGGTGGGTGAAGGGTCACGGGGTAGAATCAAGATTAGATTGCCATAGTGTTCTGCACTCCGGTCCTTGGGAAGTGCTGGACGCCGGTATATGAGCAAACTGTGAGTCGCAGCACTTTCTCTTTCACAAATTAAACACCGGGCGGTGTGACCTTACTGGAAAGCCATAAACAACTACTGTTGTTCCTGGAAATCTTAACAGTGCTTCACCTAGGAATACAGTATTCACAGCTCATGCAGGATAGCAAAACACCCCATTAGCACTTGAACATATCAATTACATGTGATTTCCCAACACAACAATGTGGCTAACAAATATTCAGGCTAAATGAGAAAAATGCCGTTTAACAACATATGCATTTTCGCTCATTTCTAATCAACAACAGCCAGCAATCCTGCCCACATCGACCCCAGCACTCCCCGTCACCACTAATCCCCACAGACATTTCCGGGCACGATGAGGCTGGGAAGATGCTAAGGATCGATGCTCATGAATACACTTGTCTCAGAAAGGCCGCACGGGCTAATCCCGGGTAGTCTGAACGGACCAAGAGTATTTATCGCCTCTTAATGGGAACACGGTGGTAAAAGGTAAAGGGGAGAATGACTTGGATGCAGAATTGGCAGACACTAAGTAGTAAAATAATTACCTGCACATTAACATCGTCTCAAAATGTAAATTGTGGCTCTGCGGATTATTGGACCATAATTGTTTAACTGCTGGCAATGCATACATTTGCACCTTACCAGTACTATAACTAAGTATGCTATACTTGAAAAGAGGTTACCAGATTTTACATATGATGAGGACATACTTTGCCCTACGCATGAAGAGATCACCAGATTTTACATATGATGAGGACATACTTTGCCCTACACATGAAGAGATCACCAGATTTTACATATGATGCGGTTACGGTTGGTATAGGGAAAGGTTACATGCTATTCAACAGCATTGAAGGCTGCACTCTGCCATGCTGTGTTATCTAAGCCGAGGTCGATTCATATCTGGCCATTGCATTCGAAAAACGACTAATCCTTGAAAAATCGATGAAGACTAAGGCACCATTGTTAAAAAATCTTTTTGTTGTGGACAACAACTGGAATGCCAAATTAGGAGGAGGGAGCTGCCAGATATGACAGAAGTATCCTTGACAAGCTCTCAGGAGAAGAGGAGGAGGTTGAGGAGGATTAAACTCGAGGAAGAGATGAGACAGGAAAATGTGATAAGAGATGTTTGTAAGCGAGAGGGGATTAGAGACCCTACTGGGCAACCAGGCAGAGTTCTAGACTTCCAAATGACTGTCCAGCACCTGCAAGTCATAACAAAGAACTTCTGATACATCGTTATGTTACTCTTGAATAATTATGACGAAAAAGGATTTTCTTTATAAAAAAAAGAATAAAGCAAAATAAATATTGTCATTTCCTCAAAAATAAGGCTATTGCCAGGTATGCGCTGGATAATCTGATGTTGTAACACAAGCTGTTGCAGTACGGAGTGAGTACAAATTACTTACACCTCTGTGAAAACATCAGCATGTAAAGGGAAATTTCAGTTAAGTCCAACGATGGCCGCAATATTCTTATTTTCAGAAAGGCGTTAAAGAGAATCCTCTTTTATTGACTAGTGAAATGTTTTTGTAAGAAGGCGCAGGATGGGTGAACAGGGGCGATTTAATGTGAAATACCACAGGAAAGTAGAATCAGAAAATACACTCACTGAAACCCACAACCTGTGCTCAGGCAGTTTGTTAAGTATATATTTACCGGAAGCAAAGTTTACTTGTTTATGTTGTGTATCATACAGGGGGTACACCATCGCAGCAAGGAACTGCATAAACTGTAAAGATGTGGTCACTTAGTCAAACAATAAAACATTCTGAATTCTTCTAAAGGGCAGTGACCGAGAATTCCATAGGTCAGGTGCTACAACCGACAATGAAAACCCAACCCCAACATCTGATGGCAGAAACAAGAAAAGGTTTGCTCTTGTCTGGAATTACAATAATTACGCAACTTCATGTACATCATGTAGATTACATACAACCACCACAGATCAATTTTCCGTCCACTGCTCGTTTGTAACTATGTAGCTGCTGCTACATTTCAAATAGATTTTCTATTAAACTGTGGCAAGATTATAAGTAACACTTTCTGTGCAGTTTAGGATACCAGCAGTGCTCATCATGGAAAGAAGTATTAAATAAGCAACATTTGTATACTTTACAGCTAATGGGAAATGCACAATGTTTCTCTGATAGGTGTATTTACTGAGTGGACATATGCTAATCTGTAATGTTAACCTGTTTTTATTCACCCATTTATTATCACAATGCAAATGCCAAATTCCTTGTTATTAACAAAATACAGCGTAACTGACAAAAATAAGCAGACAGAAGGAAACAAAAGAGGTAAAAACTCAAGGCTTAGTTATAGTGATTCTGTCTCACTAAACCCACTAAGCCTGGTGCATACAATAAATACCGTTGTTCAAAGCTACAGCACGTGAAAACCCAGCATCACATAAAGCTTGCATTCAGACCTGCTGAGTGTAATGTACCATTTATTGATATTGTTCAGAGGTTGAAAACGCATCATGACTCGCTTGAAGCTTTGCCTCACTCGAATCATGACCCATTCCTCACACTCACCAACCCATAATAAGCAGCATATTAGAGACTGCACATCTATCTGTTGTTTATAGATCTTTATTACAATTTTCTACATTATACAGCAAACAGTGTCACTCATATACTTGTGTCACCTCTACAACATTATAGGGAATATATGCTCTACCGCAGTAAGTAGAAAGACAAAAGGCAAGGAGGTGTTCGAACCAGAATTAGTAAGCATCAGAAATATATCCAAACAGTATAAAATATCATGAAATATCAGTAAGTTTCGTATAGTAAGAGTTCACCTTTATAGTACGTAAATGGGTAGGAAAACACCCAGAATCATCCAAGAAACATAAATGAAGTATAATGTGACAGAGTAGAATAAATGAACAAGTTACTTACCTTCGGTAACACATTATCTGGTAGACTTGTTCATCTGATAGAGACTTCTAGCTGCAGATTCCTTGCCTTTGAATAGATACCCAAGCCATAACCTCTTGGCGGTGGGCTGCGGATACCTCTACTACACTATAAAGTCCTGTAGAACTGAACAGGCAAAGTGCCCGTCTCTCCATACCTGATTGTCCAGGCAGTAACGTTTTGCAAATGTGTGCAAAGATGCCCATGTTGCCGTCTGACAAGTACAGGGTAGCAGCTTTGCCCCTGGTTGAATGAGCCTTCAAGCCCTCAGGAGGCTGCTTCCTGGCCAGTGCGTAGCAGATCTTGATGCAGAGAACGACCCAGCGCAAAATGGTTTGCTTTGGCACTGCCCAACCCATCTTTTCTCCTACGTACCCCACAAATGGTTGGTCATCCACCCGGAACTCTTTTGTGCGGTCAAGGTAGAACGACAATGCTCTTTTTGGGTCCAACCGGTGGAGTCGCTCCTCTTCTTTAGAGGGATGCGGTGGAGCAAAGAAGGTGGGTATGGTGATGTTCTGACCCAGATCAAATGGGGTCACCACCTTGAAGAGGAAAGAGGCACGAGTTCCGAGTACCACCTTGTCTGGATAGATAGTGAGGTATGGTGGCTTTGATGACAGAGCTTGCATTTCACTCACCCTCCTGGCAGGTTTTATTGCCACTAAGAAGGCTGTCTTGATGGTGAGCAGCCAGAGGGGACAGTTGCGCAAGGGCTTGAAGGGAGCACACATAAGAAATGTGAGAACCAGATTTAAGTCCCATTGAGGCACAGCAAAGGGGGTAGAGGGCAACATATGTACAAGCCCTTTGAGGAATGTTTATACAATGGGACATTTCAAACGTGAAGGCTGATCAGGCAGCCGAAGGAACGCCAATAAGGCAGAAAGACAGCCCTTGAGAGTACCCAAGGCAAAACCCTGCTGGGCAAGAGATAGGATAAAGAGAATGATATCAGAAAGAGGATCTATAGACCTTTCTGTACAATAATATACACAGCGTTTCCAATGGCAGGCGTATACCGTTTTAGTGTAAGGGCGCATGGCTGCCAAAATAACTTTACAGACTTCGGGAGGAAGGTCAAAAGCCATCAACTGTCACCAATTTCCACGAATGTAGACACAGAGTTGACGGGTTCAGGTGGAGAACCTTCCCCTGCTGCTGCAACAGAAGATCCTCCTGAAGGGGCAACCTGACTGGAGGATTGATGCTCATTTTGAGAAGCTCAGAATACCACACTCTCCGTACCCAATCCAGAGCCACTAGGATTTCTAGGGCCTGGTCGTTCTCGATTTTCTTCAGAACTCTGGGCAGAAGCGGTATTGGTTGAAAAACATACAGGAGGCGTAAACTCCACTTGCGATGAAAAGCATTGCCGAGCGATTGCCGCCTTGGAAACTCCAACGCGCAATACTGCTGACATTGCGTGTTCTCTGCAGAGGCGAATAGATCTAATCAAGGCTCTCCTCATTGCTGAAAGAGTCCTTGAGCTACCTCTAGGTGGAGATACCATTTGTGATCCACTAGGCACCCATGGCTGAGTTTGTCTGCCCTGCCGTTCAGAGAACCTGCCAGGTGTTCCAGCCATGTCCAGAGACACAGAGCCTCTTGACAAACGGTCTACGACTACACACCGCCCTGCTTGTTGCAGTACCACACTGCGGTGGTGTTGTTCGTGAACACCTGCACTAACTTCCCTTTTACAACAGGAAGAAATGCTTTCAATGCCAGTCAGATTGCCTTGAGCTCCAGTAAGTTGATATGGAGTCCAGATTCCACTGGAGACCAGAGACCTCAGATCTCCACCTCTCCCAGATGGCCGCCTCATCCCACAAGTGATGCATCTGTTACTACTGTGAGACCTGGCTGGGAAAGAGAGAGGAGTCTGCCTCTGACCCAATCGCAGTTTACTAACCAACACTGCAGGTCTTTTGCAGTTCCCTCCAAGATCTGAACCATGTCAGTAAGGTTTCCCTGATGCTGCGCCCCCTGGAACTACAGGGCCCACTACAGAGCCTTCATATGCCATCTGGCATGCTTGACTAACAGGATGCAGGAGGCCATGAGTCCCAACAGCCTCAGAGTCTGTCTCACCAAAATCCAGGATAGAGTCCGAAACATTGGTATCAAATCCTGGACTCGCTGCTTGGGAGGTTAAGCCCGAAACTGCACTATGTCCAGAACGGCTCAGATGAAAGGGAGCTTCTGAGAGGGAGTCAGGTGTGACTTCTGCATGTTTATAGTGAACCCCAGCGCATGCAAGACGTTTGGTGTAGACTGAAGGTGGCTGATGAGAGCCTGGGCCGTCGGAACCCTCAACAGCCAGTCGTCAAGGTAGTGGAAGACTGAAATCCCTAACCTGCGCAGATGAGCTACTACCACCACCACCACCTTGGTGAACACCCGAGGGGCACTGGTGAGACCAAAGGGGAGCACGGTAAACGTGCTTGTGGCCAACCTTGAAATGCAAGTAGCGCCTGTGGGCGGGCTTGATGGGGATGTGAAAATATGCATCCTGCAAGTCCAACGCTACCATCCAGTCTCCTTCGTCCAGGGCAGACAAGACCTGAGCATCTTGAATTTCTCCCTTTTGAGGAAGAAATTGACGTCCCTTAGATCCACGATAGGGTGAAGACCCTTGTTCTTTTTTGGAATCAGAAAGTAGCGAGAATAACAACCACTGCCTACTTCTGACATCAGGACCCTTCTATGGATCCCTTGGCCAAGAGAGCCGTAACTTCTTTGTGGAGCAAGATTAAATGATCCTCCATCAGCTGTTCTTTCAATGGAGAGATAAAGGCAGCAAAATAATGGAAGAGGAGGGAATAGCCCTTCTGTATCATCTGCAAGACCCATTTGTCCGATGTTATGGTCCGCCAATGAGGGAGATGAAATTGAATCCTCCCTCCAACTAGACGAGCATGGTCTTGCAGAATCATACTAGGAAGACTTGGCTGCTGTGGAAGAGGGGAGCTAGGTGGTGGCCGACCTCTGGCTAGACTCCCTGGATCTGAAGGTACCCTACCTCATCCTCCCACTGGATGCTGAGATGATGGAGGAAGGTGGCTGACCTGTGCGTGGCATGGTACCACACCCATTCCGAGGCCCCGAAAGGGGCAAAAGGCAGACTGCTAGTGAGCAGGCGCTGAGAGGCCCAAGGATCTGGCCGTAGCTGAATAGTCCTTGAACCGCTCAAGCGCAGAGTCTGCCTTTTCTACAAAAGGCATGAGCCATCAAAGGGCATGTCCATCAGGTTTGCCTGGACATCCCCTGAAAAGCCAGTCATACGAAGCCAGGCGTGGCGACGAAGATGAAATCGCCCTGCCTTGCGAGTCGGTCGTGTCCAAACCACATCTATCCCATCTTTGATGGCTTGAGTGAGTGTGTCCTGTAAGCATATGAAACTCCCTCCTCCACACCCACAGAAGGAGGTGACAGCATGCTAGTATCTGGAGAAGTATCCAGTCCATTGGCTTCCCCTAGATCCTCATACTAGTCCTGCTCCAAACCATAGTCTAAATAGTCCTCAGACCCCTCCCATTCCTCACCTGTGCCTAAGCTGTTCAAAATAAGCCTCAGGTACTGATCTAGACCATGTTGGCGTCATCGAAGTCGGAATCGGAGTCGTACGGCGTCATTCCGGCTCCGGATCACCTGGCATGAGGCTGGGGCTCACACCACCGGTGGGGGCTGGTGGTGAAGGGAGCGATAGTGTTGGGACCCACGCCAGAGGAAGCAGACTGTATGGAACTGCCATCGGTCCGGATCTAAAATTGCATCCCGGGGTCCCCAACAACGCCGAGGTTGAAGCTGCCGGTGTTGAACCCTATAGGGCCCCTGCTGACCCCACGGGGCCAGAAGACCCACCACCGGGGGCAACGCTCTCAAATGCGAGGCACATGGCTTTGTAAAATTCTATAAATTGAGCAGGGGGGCTCTGGCTCCCGGATGGGGGAGGGGGAGACGCTAAGTCGGCCCTGGCATCGGCTCCACGGAACCATGCTGAGAACATAGACGCTCTCATGAGAGCTTGTCAGCAGACAGGCGTGGCAAAGTCGAAGTCCGCTTGGACTTCTTCTTTTTGTGCCCCTTCCCCGAGTGCCTGGAGGACCTAGAATGAGAAGAAGAGTAATTAGGGCCCCTGGAGTGGTCCTGCAACCTCCTCCTCGAGCGGGACCGTGACCTCCTAGGAGTCACGCCTGCAGACGTTGACTGCTGGGCCGCCATGAGCTTCAGAGACCGCTCTCTCAAAGCTTTCGGGCCATGGCCCGGCAATTGGAACACAACTTCGAGTCATGGTCTCTGTCGAGGCACCGGAGACATATCTGGTGGGGGTCCATCACTGACACTGTGCGATGGCAGGTGCCACACGGCTTGAACCCTGTCTTCCTCAAAGACATCTTTGCACAGATGAAAAAATTCTTCAACGAAAGGGTTGAAAAAAGCCTGTCAAAAAAGGCCAAGGGTAGCTCGCTCCCAGACCTGCGCTTAAGTGGCGCTGAAGGAAAAGAACTGATGTATGCGTGCCGGGGTGGTGAATATATAGGCGACCGTGATGTCACAGACGGCTCCAACGACGCTGATGCCATGCGGAGATGATCGACGCACGCTGATCCGAATAACGCCACCCGACGGCGCATGCAGGGTATTGCTCAGCAAAATATTCTGGATATGAAGCCGACACCAGGGAACTCTATCGTAAGAAAGAAGTCTCTATCAGATGCCAAGGATTTCAGAGCAGGTCCGGCACGTTAGTTGGAGATGAATGGCTCCTATATATCAAGAAACAGTGTAAGTGGTCTTTCAGTTTATAAATGAGTCTCTCAAGGGCTACAGCTGTGGCCATAGAATTAATTTTGGCCTGTCTGAGTGTGTACGGGGTTTCCGATTTCCAGTTTCTTAAGATTCATTGTTTCACTGTTGTTAGGGCTGAAGCAACCCGCCATCTCTGATGTGCATTTTGGCCATCAATGTACAAAGTCTATACAGTGTCCAATGTCAATCTTGGAGAATCTTAAAAGAACTAAACTTAAGACAAGCTTCCCTCACACTTGTCATACACTGACATGAGCTCAGTCCACTTTTCAGTTTGGGACAATGGCAAGGTAACAGCCCAGGTACTATTAAATGCGTGAGTGCTTTTGATACAATCTATTCTGGTGGACTGCCTGAAAGTGGTAAGCTTGCTGGCCCAATATTTGAGTTACTTCAACTTATTCTTTAAGAACCGCTCTTAAGAGGTGCATCTTGGAACCTTTGTCTCTAAGACAGCTGTGCTTGTGTGAGAAGTTCCACAGGGGTCATCACTCTCTCCCCAGCTCTTTAAGATTTATGTCAAACTGCTAATTAGTGAGCTGTCTAGCATGGGTTGTTTCCTGTATAACTACGAAGACTACTCCCATTTTTTTCAGTTGGCGGACTTAGGCCCTCACTATGAACACAGCGGTAAACACTGCACCGGCGGCGGCAACAACCACCAACAGTCGTGCGGTCTGGACCGCCAAATTATGAACCACCTGAAAAACAGGCAGCCTGAAATCCAGTCACCGCCAGCAGAAGGTGCCGACAACGATGGCAGAGCCCGCCTATAGCCCAAAAGAAAGGCCCTACACGCCCAACAAATAATGAAGCACAAGACCGCTGTCAGTTCCGGGGTGGGAAGCACCGCCACGCAGAGCCAGGCGGAAACAAACCAAATAAAAGAAAACACTCACCGGATGTACACACAACACGCCAAAGCAGAAATGGATAGAGAGTTGCAGGTCATGCCAGCCCTGCTCCTTGCCATATACGTCCACGACTGAGACCGCCAACGAGGACTGTAAGTACTGCAACCTACTAAACAAGGGAAGAAAGGGCACATACCACCCACTCCACCCACCCCGCAACGCACCCACAACCCTCAAAACAGCACAAGCTATACACCCCACAGCAAGAGGTACTTACGCGACACAAGGCAAATCCAACCTGCCCAAAGTACACACATGTGCCCAACACCCGCAAACAAAGAAACGATAAACCACGGATCCTGAGTGTGCCATAAACAACACAGGCCACACATGATTTTTAATTCAGCTCAATGAGCAACAAAAGTGCAACATAAGGCCAATGGCCAGTCCAGAGTACGTAGTCCGATGGGCCAAACTGGCCCCAACTTGACTCCCACAAGTGCAAAGGTACTCCACCTCATAGGGGCAACAATGGGGCATCCAGGCACCTCAGGGTACAGGGGCAGGGGGTGGTGGGGGTGGGGACTTACGACTGGGATTGGGGGGCTTGTCCTTATGTTTGGAAGGTGGAGGGGGCCTGGATCTGGACTTTGAGGCAGGTGGAGCAAACTTGGCCAGGGGTTCGGCGGATGTTCCAGGGTCAGTAAGGGGTCTCTTGCTCACAGGGGAGGTAGCAGGGGAATAGGAAGGGCGGACAGGGGCGGGCTGTGACTTGGGAGGAGTGGACAGGGCAAGGAGGTGGGCATATTTAGGGACGAGACAGGGTGGGCCAGTGGGTTCGAATAGGTCCACACAGGATAGGAAACGTTTTTTAGGGGCAATTGGGGTGGACCTGGAGGAAGGTGTGGGAGTGGAAGTAGAGGGAGTGGATGTGACAGGTGTAGGTGTGCGTGACGTGGTTGCGTGTGCCTGGACAGTATGGTGAGGTGTGGTGGATGGGTGATGGGTGGGTGTTTTGGTGCGTTTGAGTGTCTTGGGAGGAGGGGGGTGGACATCGTGGGACAAGACAGGCTGGCAGTGTAAATGTATGTTGTCTGTGTGTCTGCAAGTTTGGTGAGTGTGCTGAACGTGTCAACTAAAGTCGTTGTGGTGAGTGCAGGTGTGGCGTCTGTGGTGCACGAATGGATGTCCAATTCTGTGGTGACTGCAAGAATAGGGTCAGCAACATTGAATGCGAGTGCAGTGCCTGTGGGTGTGCATGTAGAGGGGACAGCCAGGGAGGCGGAAGTTGAGGACACTGGGGGAAGTGGATGTTGGTGCGTGTGCCTGTTTATGTTGGCTGTGTGTATGCCTGTGGTGGGAGGTGTGGTGCTTGTGTTTTGAAGTGTGCTTCTTGTGTGTTGAGGTGTGTGCCTGCGTGTCAGAATGTGTGCTTTGGACGGGTGAAGGGAGTGGGGTGCTGGAAGGGGTAGAGGTGGTTGGAGGGGGGATGGAATGACCAGGGGCACTGACTGCCGTCAAAGAGGAGGCCAGAGCCTGAAAATATCTCTGTAGGCCAGACACGGCACCGTGAATGCCATCCAGATAGGCATTTGTCTGCTGCACCTCTGATGCTAGCCCCTGGATGGCATTGACAATGGTTGTCTGCCCTACAGAGATGGTTCTCAGGAGGTCAATAGCCTCCTCCGTGAGGGCAGCAGGGCTGACTGGGGCAGGGGAGGATGTGCCTGGGGCGAAGGAGACGCCCACCCTTCTGGTGAGTGGGCACGGGCAACTCGGTGGGGATCAAATGGAAGGGCAGTGATGGTATGGGAGATGGCGGAAGATGACACAGAATGGGAGGGCCCACTAGGGTCCGCCACCGCCAGGGAGCTCCTATCGGAGGAGGTATCAGAGTCACTACCTCCAGTGGTAGTTGCCTCCCCGTGGTACTTCCCTCGCCCTCCAACCCACTGGTCCCCCTGGCATCGGACGACTCTGCCTCCGTGGAACCGTGGGCCGCTGCATCCCCACTCGCCGATGCCTCAGCTCCCTCGCCAGATGATGCTGATGTACACAGACAACACGAGAGAACAGGGATGGGGAGACAAAACAGGAGAGGCAATTGTAAATAGCTGAATGGAGGTACACACATACACCCACCCTGCAACTTTTAGACTATGCAGCACCTGCCGCTATACACATGGCTATGCCCCTGACTGGTGGCCACCACCCTGCTCTACAGCCTTCACCCACAGCACTGAAGGGCCTGAAGTACTGCAGACCTGACCCTTACAACCCTACACCCCACTGGGGCTATTATGTAGATGGACATCAGTCAGAGTCCCTGTCACAAGACAGCATACATACCACCGCACACTTACACATCCATCAAGGAGCCATAGTGTGGTTTCTGTAATCAACCCCTTGTGACTGCTGTGCAGCCTTCAAGCGCCCATCCAGGTCCGGGTACACCAACACCAGAATGCGTTGCATAAGGGGGGTGGGGTCAGTGCCCGACGGGCACCCCTTCCTAGTTGGGAGGACTTCCCCAGCTGGGCCTTGCAGATTTTCCTCACCCAGTGCCACAGGTCATCCCACCGCTTCCTGCAGCGAGTGCTCCACTGGTTGTAGACCCCCAGGGTCTGCACCTCCCTGGCGATGGCCTGCTAAAGTCCCCTCTTTTGATGGGCGCTGACGTATATGGGACAGTAACACAGAGGTCAGACAATGACCATTACATACAGCTGGCTATACGTCCACTATGGGACGGACATTTAGAACAGCATAGCAGCACACACACACGCAGCATGTCAGGAAACCTGGACTATAGTGTCAAACGTGCACACATGTTTACAGCCATCTACCACCATTACAAACATCCATGCCCCCCAATCCTCCTACTCACCTGTACCTCTGGTTGACCGTAGAGCTTGCCATATAGGGGCAGGACCCCGTCCACGAGCTTTTCCAATTCCTCATTTGTGAAGGCCGGGGCCCTTTCCCCTGCCACATGTGCCATTTCCATGACCAGAGGCAGGACACAGCAGCACACTCAGTGGAGTGCCTGCATGCACGAGATCCGGGAGTCAAGTGAAGCTGGGGTGACGAGTTAGTGTACGCACCGCAGGCGGTGTGCACCGTCACCGCCGGCGGCGATTATGATATGCTAATAATCCCCATTGACAACCATGTTAACCAATGCATTGGCGCACGGCGGTAAACACCGCCTCATGCTATTACGTCAACCACTAGCAGTATGAGGTCCCTTCCACTACAACATTTCTGTATTATAGGGGGCAGATATTGTGGCCTTAACTACGCAGTTGTTAAATCCTCATCTGCCCCAAGCAGGCCCTATTGTCCCTAAACACCCATAGGCATGAACAAATATACATTTACTCACCTGAACAGTCCTGATGTATCATTGAGGACATTACTACAGTGTCACACCTACTATGCATATGTGTCATCGACAATCATGCCAGCTGTGCTGAATAGGAAACATTGTGGGCAGATGTATATGTGTTCCTCACATGTGTTCTATACTGCTCCTAGGTATAGACCCTTGTGGCGAGGAAGGGCCCCATTGATGTACTGACCACTTGTTGATTTGTGGACCATGGTGGAGTGTCACATCATTATCAATTACAGGCTCACTCGTGCTACTATTCCTGAACTTTGTGCATTACTGGATCCAGCACTGAGACCGGCAAATCGGAATCAGCATGCCATCCCTACTGAAGTGCAGGTGCTCTCTGCACTCTATTTCCTGGTCACAGGCTCATTTCAAGTGACAGTGGGCATGGGTGCAGGTTTTTCACAGCCAATGTTTAGCATTATACTGTCCAGATTCCTGAATGCATTTGTACGACACCTGCAGTCCTATGTGAGGTTTCCCCAAAGTGCTGACCTCCCTGCCATAAAGTCGGACTTCTATGCCTTTGCCAACATACCCCATGTGATAGGTGCCATTGATGGAACCCACATTGCTCTCATCCCCCCAAGAGTCAGTGAACAGGTGTACAGAAACAGGAAGAATTTTCACTCCATGAACATTCATTTGGTGTGAACTGCAGAGCAGTACATCTCACATGTGAATGCCATGTTCCCTGGATCAGTCTGTGATTCCTCTGTGCTGAGGAACAGTAGTGTGCCACCCAAGATGGAACAACTACAAAGGGACAGAGGATGGATCATAGGTAGGTGTGTCTGACACTTTCTGGCACATAGCAGACAGCCAGGCTGTCTGCCACTGAGGGTGGTCATTGACAGTCCTGTTTTGCCCCCTTTCTCAGGTGATTCTGGCTACCCCAACATGCGTTGGCTCCTGACACCAGTGAGGAATCCTAGGACAGATGTAGAGAGGAATTACAATGAGGCCCATGGACGGATTAGGAGGGTGATAGAGCGCACAATAGATCTCCTGAAGGCTAGATTCCATTGCCTAAATATCTCTGGCGGATCCCTGGCCTATGAGCCTGGATAGGTGTGTAGAATAGTGGTGGCCTGCTGCATGCTGCACAACGTGGCTGTGAGGAATTCTATCCCCCTCTTGGAGGAGGAGGGTGCTGTGTATCCAGACCAGCTTCCTCAGAGAGTGGATGAGAGTGATGGTGATGATGAGGAGGGGGAAGATGTACATTCCAGGAACCAACTGATACAACTCTATTTCCAGTACCTATGTGGGACTATTCCATTAGATTGTTGTCTGTGCAGCATACTGTGAGTGTGCCTTTTCATCTAGGGGGGTGTTGGGTCTATAGACATTGTAACTGTGACCAGGTTTGCATAAGACATGTAACATTATGGTAGAATTGTTTGACAATTCCGTTGGCACAACCACATGTTATGCGTGGGGTGCAATTCCTGCTACTCAGATATGAATAATTGATTTATAAGACAATTGCATCCATACTTCCATTTGTTTCGACATAATGACAGGTGACATTGTAATTGGTGAACTGGTGTTTTATTTGGTGCAGGGATTACATTGAGCAGTTTACAGTGATGGAAGTGGGCTACTGGTGGTTGTCCAATATGGCTACATGGTAGCAGCATTTGTTGGCTGTAGTGGTATGTCCATCTATCATTTCCAGTTTTTGGGGTTGTTTTTACACGGTGTGGACGTTGGTTTAGTGGCACACTTGAAGGAGAGTTCTTGCCAGAGTCCCTTCTTTGAGGGGGCCTTGGTCTTGGCTGGCGTTCCTGTGCCATATCTGACCGTTTGGGTGCCTGGTGTTGGCCTGTACGGGTTGAGATGCAGGTCTCCTGTATGCCCTGAGATGGTGGCACAAGTCCAGTTGCTGCTGCTGATGTTGCTGCCTGGTCTGTATCTTGGCCTGTAGCTAGGGTTTCCTGGTCTGTGGGTGTCTCAGGCTGTGTTGGGGCAAGGTGCAGCAGCGCACCTATGGTGGCCATGGTGTCATTGTGCAGTTTCCACTGCTCCATGGCCTCTTGGTGGTGTGCTACCTGCATCCTTTGACTCTGCTCCAGGGTGGAAACTATCTGGGCCAATCTGTCCTGGGTATGGTGGTATGCTCCCAGGACCTCAGAGATCACGTCCTGGGCTGCAGCATCCATCCTGTGGCCTCCCCCTGGGCCACTGATGCCCTCCCACTGGGCCTAGCCCCCTGTGCCTGTGTCCCCTGCACAGGTCTAGCGGTACCACTTGTACTGGGTCCATCGTCTTCCTGCCTGTTGGTACGGGGTAACTGTGGCCTCTGTCCACATGTTCCACCAGTGTGTGGCCTTGATGCACAGGTGTGGGGACGGCTGCCCTGGGCTGATGTTGTTTGCTGGGTGGTAGGGGTGTCAGTGGTGTCCTGGGTGGGGCTGCTGGATGGTGACAGTCCAGGACTGTGTGAGGGGCCAGGGTGTTCGTCAATGTTCAGGGTTCCCTCTCCAGGGTCCTGGGTGGTGCCTCTGTCTCCTTGTGGGGCACTGCCACTCCTTCTCCTGTCCATCAGGGTGACATGGGTGGTGGTGCCTGTTGTGGGGAATGGACATGTCTGTTAGAATTGCATGATCGGATGGGGTGCACAGGTCTGGGCTGTTTTGTGCAAGTTTTTTTCACTTTTGGGACATGCAGGATGCCTTTGTGAGGTTGCCATTACATTTTGCTTAGGATGTGGAGGTGCATTGTGGGTGGTGTAGTGCCTTTGTGATTCCTTGCAGGGGTAGGTGGCTGTGCACAGGGGGAGGGATGTGGGCCTGTTAGTGGGTTTGTGGGCATGCAGGGTGACTGGATGTTGTGAATGTGGCCTGGGTGGGGTAGTGGCTCTGGTGGCTGTTGGAGGGGTGGGGTGGTGCATGCATTACAGGTGAGATGGATATGGGGTAATTGTAGAGGACTTACCCAAGTCCATTCCTCCAGTGAGTCCCTCAGGGTGCAGGATGGCCAGTATTTATTCCTCCCAGTCAGTGTAGTCAGGTGGTGTTGGTGGAGGTCCTCCCCCAGTCTTCTGGACTGCAATGTTGTGCCGGGATGCCACGGACCTCACCTTCCCGCGCAGGTCGTTCCATCTCTTGCAGATGTCATCCCTCGTGCATGGATGGTGTCCTACTGCATTGACCTTGTTCACTATTGTCTGCCATAGCTCCATCTTCCTGCCGAATGGTGTGTGCTGGACCTGTGCCCCGAACAATTGTGGCTCGACCTTCAGTATCTCGTCCACCATGGCCCTTAGCTCCCTTTCTGTGAAGAGTGGGTGTTTGGGGGGTGCCATGGTGTGTGATGTGTGTGGTGTGTTGTGTGGAACTAGGTGAGGGCGGGGAATTTGTGTACTCGGCGGTGGCGGGGTGGGAGGTCTTGTATTTCTGCCGACAAGGTCCTGGCGGTGACTGGTGGCTGGGATTTTTTGGGAGGATTCTGATTTTTGCATCTTTATATGGCGGGTTTCTGTTCACTGCCAATGGCGGTCTTCTGTTCACCGTCACCACGGTGGTCGACGGTGCTTCCCGCCGTGTTCATAATTACCCCCTTAGTCTGGACAGGAGGAATTTCAAAATACAATTAGATATATTTTCTAATGGATCAATCTAAATCAACTGAAGCTCAATGCTGATAAAACAGAGATCATGATTCTTAACAAACGTTCTGACTTCTTGTCCAAATGTTTCTGGACACTTGAGCTGGGCAATCTACCTGTGTCTGGCATGTCAGCTAAAAGCCTTTGGATACTGGTGAACAGTCATTTAACCTCATAGTCCCAGATTGGCTCTGTGATGGCTATATATGCTTTTTTTTTGTTAAAGATCATCAGGAAACTGACCTGACTGCTAATGCTTGAAGCCCTGAAGTCGGACATGGTACCGACTGTTAAGGTTGGACTAAGCCAATTCTATCTATTTCGGGGCTCCTGGATACATTCATTAGAAGACTATAGGTCATCCAAAATGAGACTGCCCGCCTCATAAATGGATGGGCCCAGAAGAGCCCACATTACACCAGACTTGAAGCAGCTTCATTGGTTGAAGATTTGGCAGAGGATCTACTTTCAAATTTGCTGCTTACCCTTTAAATAACTATACAACCTTGTCCCTTTCTTTATCAAAAAGAGAATTAGGCAACATGAGCCAGGTCATGCTTCCAGGTCAGAAGGTAGGAGTCTGCTTGTTGTTCCCAAATATAGGAAAGAGCGTATGAGCAGTCAGAACTTCTCAGTTTTAGCCCCCACTAATAGGAAGCCCCTCCCCTTGCGACTGCGTGAAGATACCAACTTTATCAGATACAGGAAAGCTTTGGAAACATGTATTTTCAAGCAGGCCTATGAATAGTTCATCCTTGGCCACCATCAGTTGTTCTAGGACCTTTAGCGCCATGAAACCTTTAGTGAATGCGTATTTAACAAATTCTGCATAACATAAATAAGATGATTTGCTTAGTCTTGTCAGCCAGATATGTGTAAGTCTGCATTCCATTGGGATAGAGTAAAGTTTAGTTAACATGAACTTGCATAGCCCCAAAATTAGCTTTTTGTAGTTCCACCATTATATTAGGTATTTTCATAGGAAGGAAGATTTCCAGTGTGCTGGGAGATCCATGAGTAGAGGCATTAGGCAGTGTCTCCGCTGAAGGCACTGCCAAAATTGGGCTCTGCATAATCCAAACCCAGCTCAGAGGTCTTAATATAACTGATTGAGGGTGCACAGACCTTTATTGTGCCATTCTTTCCACATAAAATGGTTTACCATGTCTTTACTGCATCATATTCCAGGTGGGAGCATCAGGATGAAGGAATGTGTGCTCACCTAGATCCTAGATTCTTGTGTGTAGTGGACCAGTCTTTTAGGAATTCCTACAGTATGCGGTTCGTTGGGCCTCTTAGAAACTTAGTTCCCTTGAAGAAGGTATGAGTGCTAGTAATATTATGTTTTTGATGCTGATCCTGGAACACCCAATTTGGTTTTCCAGGTCAGAATTGAAGAGTTAGGCCATTTGAGAGAGGTGACAGGCTCTATAATGTTTTCATGTGGGACAGCCTTAATCCACCACAAACATATTTCCTGATCGAGTTGTTGATGAGCTTTAGGAGTGAAACATGAATCCAGATTGACAACATGCTGAAAAGACAGATAAACCTGGGGGCCACCACCAACTTTACTCTCTGGACCCTTCCCCAAGTGAGAGCTGCAGCTTCTCCTATTTTGAAAAATCCAATTTCATTATGGTGAGAAGGAGTTGCATATTATCAGCTATTATGGTGAGTAAACCTCAGCTCACCAAAATTCCCAGATACTTTAGTTCATATGGTATTCATTTAAAGGGTAAATTAGACAATGCCTGTTCTGTTGTAGTGGTTGTTTGGGGCATGGCCTCACTTTTAGTCTATTTGATTTAATGTGCTTAGAAGTCAGCAAAGTTGGAGGTAGACGGGTTTGTTAGTGTCACCATGTCACCTACATAAAATATTAGTTTGAGTTCACCTGACGAAGTATGAAGCCACCTGGATAGTTGCAGAATATCTAATGACGCTGACTAATGGCTCTAGTGCCAGGATAAATAATAAGGGTGGCTGGGGGACATCCTTATCAGGTGTCCTTGTTGATGTTAAAGGTTTCAGAGTGGAACCCATTGCAGTTAATTATCGTGTTGGCTGCTTGGTAGAACCACCACAAATGAATATGATGAGGAACTGCTTAAGAAGGTTTTTTTTTAATATAATCTTCGCTGCCTGAGTAAGATTGCCCCCTTACTTTTAAGGTATTTTCAGATATTGGATGAGGTGGTCTCACCAACATAATGTGGCAAGATTAATCATAGACCACCTCGACCGGGGAGGGTATTGTTAGAAGTAACTGGAGCCCGTTTATTCAGAAGATCTGTAAGAGCTCTCAACTACTGTGAAGTTGAGTCTGCCCTGTTAGTACAATCTTACCAGGGTGGGTTGAGGTAGTATATCATGAAGCATGCCACATTATGTGGGTGAGACCAACTCATCCAATATCGGAAAAAAATCCTAAAATTGAGGGGACAATCTAGGATAGAAGTACACAAGCAGGTAGGAATATAAAAACCCTTCCTAAGCAGTTCCTCACCATTTTCAAATGTGGTCGCTGTTAGTTCTAGGAGGCAGTGCAGGGGGTGATGCCTCATTTTTGCCTCATTGTAGTAATGGTGCTTGATAGAAGCCACCTGATCATTTGTACACACTTATGGCCAAGAATGAAGCTTCTGAGGGTACTGAACAAATAGATCAACTCCACTCTATTGAATGCTTTCTCAGCATTGAGGAAGAGAGCCATTTTCTCATCCGGTTCTTGTTTGTCTACCATAATAAATGCAACAGAGTTTAAAATGATTCCGTAAAGCTTCGCCTGGTACGAAACCAACTTGTTCCATTTGAACCAGTAAGGGCACCACTTTGTCAACTGTAAGGACAAAAGTTTAGCCAGTATTTTCACGTCACATCTGAAAAGAGAGATGGGTAGGAGCTAGAATATACTGTTTCCTCTCTTCTAGGTTTATGTCTGAGGGATATGTTTGCCCTGTTAAATTCTGGGCAGAAGATATACATTTATGCAGCCTCCCTGAAGACTTTCTCTAGAAGCGGACCAACAATGGGAGTAGTGGTCTAATAGAGGTCTAAAGGAAGCTGTCTTCTCCTGGAGATTTGTCTGAGGGAATTTGAGTTTTGTCTGTGGGCATTTGATGAATGGCTTCTTCTATCTCTTTGGCTGAAATCACTTGCGCTAATTCCTGAAGGAAGTGAGATGGCAATTGTGGGACTGTCAATCAGGACAAAGACTATTCCAGCTTGGGCTCCTCAGAGAATCATATTGTTGAGTCGAATGTGAGGAGTTCTCTAGTGATCTCTGCTGGATGTGTCAACATATTCCCAACAGGATCTCATCTTGCTATTAGCACTTGCAAGCGTTCTGCGGTGGGGTGCTATGTGCATTGCTTTTGTAATAAAGCAATTTTAGTTTCCAGTGCATTTGTTTTTGTGGGGTTGTTCGGCGTGCTTCTACAGAGACCTGATTAGTATGATTATAAAGAAGGATTTCCCCATTACCAACAGAAGTTGTGGCACGGTAATGGAGCTCTATCTATCTAATGGAGAAGTGTGCTCCAAGCAGCAAACAAGGTGTTGACTTCCCCTTGAGTACATGAATCCTTAGAGTCAAATGTAATCCATATTAGTGCTGCAGTGTGGCTTTTTTGGAGTCCTTTCTGCACAGGAATTAACGTTCCATGGTGTGTCTAGCTTTCTGGTGACTTTTTCTTTATATTTTACTTTACTTTGTCATGCCATGGATGACTGGGCACTCACGCCATTATTTTACTTTGGTGGTGGGAGAAGACCTACATACTATGGCTGAATCCTGAGTCACAATTTGTACTAAATAATTAAGAGTTTTACTTTTTGACACTTTTTACACATAAGTTATCCCTTCTACAATATGCTCTGCACCAATCGATTTCGATTTTAAGACAGTCATGGTACCTCCACTGTCTGTAAATATGTCTCTGCTATATATAGCATGCATTAAGTTGGTGTTTTTTATTTTTTTATTCTTCCACTGGCAGCAGCATGCTCACGTTAGTGGTTGCCCTCTGTATTTATTTTGCTGGCTGTTCTTGGCTTTATTTGCATCGCTTTGAAAACATATCCTGCATATTACTATTGGATTTTTTTAACTTACCAGACCTCTTGCATAAGAAGATTTAGCTCCTTTTGAAAGTGACCCAGACTAAAGTTATCTTCAGTCAAATGGCATTGAAAATTTCCTAGCTACCAAACCTTGGGCCGCCTCCTCCTCTGGCACAAAACCAAAGAGAACAAAAAAAAACTATCTCATTTTCCTACTGCTTTATCCAGAAACTCTATTCTTCACACAATTCTTGGTGAAATTAAAACTCTGCAACCTTTTATGATTGCTACAAACTCAAAGCTACTGAAGACAGATGGGTTGATATAGAAAATAGTTTAGTTAATATGAAACAATGGGTCAGATATATTCAAGGCACTTCCTTAAAAATTGAGAGGATAAAACAGGAAATACAAAGTCTTCAGAAAGATACAGAAGATTTGGAGAACAAAGACAGGTGTAATAGGTTACATCTGTACGGCTTCCCAGAAGAAACAGAGGGTCAGGATTTTCTAGCATGCCTAAAGAAATTCAACCTAGAGTTGTTTGTAAATTTTAAATCATCGTTTCTCAACCTACAAAGAGTTCATCGTTTTGGGATGAAAATTCCTGCATTCTCAAAACCTTGTGGGATTACAATACTGTTCCTTGTATATACTGAAAACAAGTTAAGGGCAGAGAGGGATTTCAATCTAGCACACATACTCTTTTTCTAAATTATCTAATAAAGGTATGCTGTTCCATAGAGATTAAAAGGTTTGAAGTTCTATAGTAGGATAGTATGGGTTTTGATATAATATGTTATCAGAGGTAGTTCTTCTTAGGAGCACAAGCACTCCCCCACCAATGGTGGCAGGCTTGATCATCGACCTGTGCTCCTGGTTTGGCTAGTGCTGCAATTCTCAATAGGTCACACCGTGGGGCATTTTGCCTGATTTTCGTATTGCCTCATAGCAAGGGTGACTTTACCGAACAAAATCTCAGAGAAATGATTCAAGAAAAGGGTCAGATTATATGGAGATTGGGCTGAGTATCAAAATTATCTAAATTTCCCCACTGTGTTTATTTATTCATGAGGCCTCTGTTAAGTGGATAAAAACAATCAGTGGATGGTAATTCCTATATCTTTTACTTAGTCGGCATGTTTCACATCTCGTTTGTACTAAAAAGGATCAACAGTATTTCATCAGGATGTTTCAAATGCATACTTTGGTAGGTATTTTTTTTATCTATTTATGTGTTGGTTGTCCTATCACTAGCACTACATCGTGTGTGGGTAAATTAGTACACCTGGAATTACACTCATTGTGTGTATGTTTTTCTTTGGGTTGCACAGATTACCTTAATCCTAAAGTATAAGAGTCCTTGTGGAAAAGGATGGATCCTAGGCTACTCGCTGTTCATTTGACTATCCTGTAGCCTCTTCCATTTGTCTGCCCATCTACCACCAACCTGGTACGTATGTTCATTGTTGTCCTAATAAAAGGAC
The DNA here is from genome assembly GCF_031143425.1 of Pleurodeles waltl. NCBI lineage: Eukaryota > Metazoa > Chordata > Amphibia > Caudata > Salamandridae > Pleurodeles > Pleurodeles waltl. The sequence continues at coordinate 625,570,910 of NC_090440.1, forward strand.
CTACCACTACCTTTTTGTGTTAAACTTCAAAGGACTTTTTTGTGGACTATTCATTTAAACAAATTGGTATGCACAAATATCATATCTGTGGAACCAGCTCCAGGTTCCCAGTATGGCACTGGCACAATGAACAGGCAGATCTCCCGTCACAACTCTACTACTTCTTCAGTTTCTTCTGGTGGATACAGACGGACTCCCTCTAGGACTTCTCAATTTTCTGTTCAGCCTCATGTTAACACCGGGCTCCTTTATTCTCAGAACTCAAGTAAGCCTCTATGCTTCTCTGCTTTGCAAGCTTTCCTGAAACATTCTGTATTCTAAGCTGGAAAATCTGAGTCTGTATTTGTTATAAAAAATTGTTTTGTTTGTGACTTATTTAGAGGGAAAGAGCAAACCTAGCAACAAAGTAAACAAGTGCTTGACACAGTGGAATTTGCGGAAGAAGGGAATTGACGGTTGGGGTGGAAGATGCTGAAATGAGGCTTACAGGGAGAGTCCTGGTTGGAGGAGATTAGTAGAGATGAAAGTGGGATAATAGTGTGATTGTAGTGGGAGGGAATAGGTAATGTTAATATGTTAGAGCCTCACACTCCCCAGGTATTACTTTGCATCCCATCACCACAATTTGAAGGCAACTGATTTTTTGGAGCATATTGATGCATTGAAAGAAATGTTGACATTTTTATAAATCAGGACCTTAGATCGGCTTAATAGTTGAGCATAGTAGTATGCCTTACTGGTTTGACAGAAGTCATCATTATTGTCCTGTGGCCTTTGTGAAATGCAGTGTTAGTTCCAGTATACCTTTCAGCAGGCTAGTGTTTTCATGCCCGCAGACACTGTTAAAACCGGAGTAGCATTGTACCGAAATCTCAGGCCAGGGTAGAGTATAGATTCAAGACTATGAAAACTGTACATGTGGTAAATATTTTAGTCCTTGGCTTAAACTGCAAACAAATAACATTTTATATTTAAAGGAAAACAGCTTGCTGACCATTCCTGAGAGCTAAATGCATGCATAATTTTTTGTGTGGCAAATTGTGGTTTTATTTTTTTGTTGACTCTGTCCTCAAAGTTAAATTGTCCATCACTGTTTTCAACTACTATCTTGCTTGAGCCTTTTTGTACAACTCAGAACATGTTCTTTTCATGCACCTTCCATTAACAAGGATGGCACTCAAGGAATGTTCACTGATAGCAGATCACACTCAGCACATTGTGCTATTATTTATTCATAGCCTAGCTGCTTGATGCTAATGGTGCATTGCCACTGAAACACTCATTTTCGGGAAAGTATAATATTTCTGCATTTTACAGGTGTGGTATTTGGTATTAACTTAATGGGATTTAGAAGGATCACAAATTAAAACAAGGAGTAGGTTTCATTCAGGAAGTCTTCTGAACAAAAGTATCACAGGCTGTCCGCTATTCTGTGTGTTATTTTTGTAATGGTAATGTAGTTTATAAGTGCACTGCAGCCTGGAAATTTGTCCTGGAGCGGAGAGAACACGGCTGGCAATAATCGACATTCCTGTATAAAAAGCCAGAAAGCAGCTGTTATAACATTCTCAAAGGAAGAGGCAGAGAATATCAAAGCTTAGATGCTTTAGCTGAAAAATGCCCTACCACTTAATACTATGTGCTAGAACTTGAGAACAGTGATCGAATGAGCACCCAGAGGACAGCAACTTACGAGCTGGAAAATAATAGTGAAAATTCCTTTGCAAATTGTGAGTATCTCATCAGTGAAGACATGATGGACCAAGCAAAGAGATTTAAAATTTGCTCATTTGGAGATAGGCATCCAGTACAAAGTATTTAATGCAACCGAAGCAGAACTCAACTGAGGCCATTGTCTTTTAACAGGGTTGTAATTGTATTGGGAAAGTTGCATCATCCCAGAAACTTTTGTGCAGCAGATGCATAAATGAGAAGCAAGTTGCAGACAGTTGATTGACTGGAATACAATAAAATAAAAAAATAACAAATAATAACAAATAAATAAATTCAATAAAAATAAAAATAATGATTGAAAAAGTATATATATAAATTATAAATAAATAAAAATAATATAAATGCACTTTTGTAAGCTTTACTTTGTCTACCTATCACCATATGTCATGTCTCTATCAATCTGTCCTCTATCCCCATTCTTAGTCATCCCAAACCCATTCTACTACTTTCATCTCCAAAATAACCCTGCCTAAGCTCTTTCCTCCTCTTCCACATCTACCTCATCCAAACCTCAGTTTACTACCATGATCTCCCAAACAACCCTACTAAATTCTCCCACATTTATCTCCACTTTGACTCATCCAAAACCCCTCCTGCTACTATGATCTTCCTAACCCTTTCCACAGACTCTTCCCTCCTCCATCTCTCCTTTACTCATCCAAAGCTTCATCCTATTACTATAAACTCCCAGTTAACACTTCTTGATTCTTCCCTCCTCTATCCCTCCATTACTCTTGTCAATCCAACTAACAAACTCACATATCCTCTGCTCAAATTAACTCATAATAATACTAAAACTGTATTTATTTCCCTATACTAATCCACCAATAATTCCTCTTGGGTTCCGGAATAGTGTGCTACTCGCCAAAAAGTGCTTTGACGCCTCATCAGGGGTAGTAAGCGCTATATAAATACTATTACAATACAATATTTTGACATACCCACATTTTTTTGTGGGGAAATATCTTTTTTCCTGCACATTCTCCCATTAAATGTTTTTTTTATTTATTTATATTCTGGAATAAAAAATATTTAAAAATTAATAATAAGGCATTTTATTTGAAACACTAGAAAGAAGAAAAGGGTATTTCCTGAATGAATCATATACTAGAAGGATCATAGTTTGTACTTTTTTTTTTTTTGAAATTACGAGAATCCTATCCATTACCTAGAACAAATACCCATTTTTACATGTTTCCCTATTAAACCTTTAATCTGGGTCCTCAGGAACATTTGCTTCCAATGATAACAATGCTACACCAACAAGTTTTCATAATTTGATTTGGCAACGGTAATTTTGAGAATGCTGCTATTATTTATAGTTGTATTATTCAGTTAAATGACACCTGAGCTAAATTGCCTGTAGAATTTTTGTGGAAACATGCTAGTCAACAAGAATTTGCTATACAAAAATGAAACTAAATGTGTCTGAAATAATTTCAGACGTCTAAATCTTCAAATATTACTCAAGCATTTACTATTTACAATAGCTTACTTCTTACTCGTGCATATTTGTAAAGTTGATAATTCTACGATTAATTTATGTAGATCTTCTAAATGAGACTATGGCACATTGCTGAATTTTTGTTTATTTCTAAATTATTTTGGTAATTTTAGACCATGGCATGGCTGAAATATTCCAAACTTTTGCAAAGCAATTTTCGGCTTACATTTGAAGATATATTTTTTAGTTCATTAAAACTTTATGGTTGCAACTCTACTTATAATTCCAAGTTATAGGACATGTTTTTGCTGCTGCTTTCATTCAAATAAGTGATTGTTGAAAATATATTTTTCGAAACTATCATATCAGTCTCGATGGAGCCGTATATGTGATAATAATTGGGTAGAATCTGCTTCAGAATCAAAGAGTAAAATGAGTGATTTCATGGCTGCCTCTTACTACATTTTCTATTCAATTGTTCTGCTTTTTAAATATTTTTAGAGTCTTAACAATGTTTCACTGTTGTTTCTTTTCTTCCTCACTACTTCCCTTTTCTTTCTGTATCACTCCTGTCCTTAAATCTTGTATCATTAAAAAATACATGTAATAATGTTATGAAATCATTATAAACGTGTTGTTGATATTATTGCACATTTAATGCAATATTGCTTTAAATATTGATTAAACTCAAAAGTTAATTGTATTGATATATCGCTTACTATCTCTAATAAGACGTTGAAGCGCTTTTCGGCAAGCAGCACGCTACTCTGAAACCCAAAAGGATTAGTGGTAAAATAGTATAGGGAAATATGAGTACGGTTTTATTATTAGTATGAGTTGATCTGAGCAGAGGATATGTGAGTTTAATAGTAGGTTTCAATAGAATAACGAAGAGGTGGAAGAGGGAAGACTCCAGAAGTGGTAATTGGAAGTTTAGTCTTGGGATGAGTAAAGGTGAGATGGAAGAAGGAAGAGTCTGTAGAAAGGAGTTGGGGTGATCATAGTAATAGAAGGGGTTTTGGATGAGGGAGAATATAGTAGGGTTGTTTGGGAGATCATAGTAGTAAAATGAGGTTTGGGGTGAGTCAGGAGCCGTAGAGGAGGGAAGAGCTTAGGGAGGGTTATTTTGGAGATCGCAAGAGTAGAATGGGTTTGGGATGAGTCAGAGATTGGGGATGGAGGATAGATTGATAGAGGTATAGGGTTATGAGGAGACAGAGTAAAGCTTACAAGAGAGATATTTTAAAATGTTTTTTCTCCTCTTGTACAGTCGGACTAAATAATAAATAAATAGATATGTAAATACATAGTTAGGGAATATAAGTGTATAGAATATAATAATAGATATAATATTTTGCGACTTAAAGTTGTATTGTATAAACACAGAGTTTCAAGGTTAGCAATATTTGAGGTTAATTTATTTGTGTACTTTCTAACATTATTTTATCTTTCCTCAATTTTCCATAGAGAAATGCTTGCTGATAAAATAGTTAGGATAATATTTGCTCATTGTGATAGCTAAAATGAAAGCAGGGATTCATAAGTATCTAATCTAACAACTTATCTAGAAACTATGCAATGACCTATGAACATGTTAAGCATTGAATAATATACACATATATCCGTATATGTACACATATACACATACATTGTATACATACTTGTATGTACATATATACACACACATATATACATTTAACCGTGGGGAAACATACATTTGTTAAGCAGGCTTAAATAGTATGTACATATTTTATAATTATGAAATAGTAATTATACGTATTTCTTAAAGAAAATACACATAACTAGAAAAGTACACATAGTAAGATTATAAATGTTTACCACCACAGGCATATGCAGTCCATTGTTGTTTGGATATGGTGGTTATGAAGCAAAGAGCCAACTCTTGAGAAGTCTTCGGAAGACAAGATAGTTATCTGTGGATCTTATATTTGAGGGTAATAATCTATTAATCTACACATGCGCACATAACACTGTTGCAATCGCTGTGATTTGGGTGTGTCCATTTTCACTGAGGAAAACTGTTGAATTGAACTTCAGTATTTTGCAGGTAAGGGCTCCAAATAATGCCACCTTAAAGATTATGCCATTTTGAGCAAGCATGTTTTCCATATGCTGTGCTCTCCTGGATCAGCAGGTCATGGATGTCCCTTGCTGGGTTTGGGTCTTGATTGAACTCTGGGGAAGTACTGTGCTGATATGTATTGTAGCTGCATTTATATAGCAATTCCTATCCCTGATAAAGCACCAAAGCACTTTGAAAAGAGAGGTACCATAATACTCACTGGGTTGTAACTGGTTGGAGCGGTGGCTTTGTAGTGCAGTCTACGTTTTGGTGCTTTTATTGTGTCACATGTAGCTGTGCTTCAGCCTGTAGAGGAGCAACGTGGTGTGTGAAATAGAATACCTCAGCTTACATAGTATAGTTGTGAATGATAGGGAGAGAATGCAGGTTTCACGTGTGCCCTATGATGAAGTATGTATTTTGTAGGGTTTGAAGACCTCCCAGCTCTTCCTTAGCACACTGAAGATCTTACTGACTGCCTGGTCCCATCAATGTTAAAAAATTTACATTTATGTTAGACCATTTATTACTCATTGACTATCATGGTTTGGCCATAGACAAAAAAAAGTGAATGGAGGGGTTAAAGGGTATCTACTATTTACGCTGAAGGTATTAAAACCTGTGGTTTAATAAAATGCAGAGTGTAAGTTGTTGTCTGTGTCTCGTCAGCAATGAAGGCTGTAGTTAAATCTCTGAATACAGGACTCTTCCGAAAAGTGTGACTTGTTTACAAATGACTGGGGGCAGTTGCTTAACATTGCCCCATGTTAACCTTGGAAGTGACCAAGTTGTGTCTCAGCTGGTGCCATTACTAGTGGCGTAATTCTTAGGGGGCCGAGCTTTAGGATATGCTCCATTCGCTTAAAAGAACTGGGGAAGGCTGTGTTCTCAAGAGGGTGGGAGGGATGGTCAGTGCTGGAGGGGAATGCTTGTCTCATACTGCGCTCTGCCTCTCTCCATTCCAGTAGTAGGAAAAGTCTAACAGTATCACAAGTAAATCAGCTCTAGGCATCTGAGGGTGCAACAGGACTGTACACTGAGAGCAGCGGGAGTGAGGGTTTCCAAGCATCTATTAAATTCCTCAAGTTTGAGAGCTCTCTTCTTTATTGCTCGCGTCATTTGCTCAACAACGGCGAACCACGTGTTATTGAATAGTTTGCTAACATGACGAGGTGAGTATTTCTATAATTGAAATTAATGCCAATGGAAATGTTTGGGTCTCAAATGTATCATAATGGAAGCCTGTGTGGACATTTTTCACTCGGCGTCAGCCACTGCTGGTGCAAGTAATGTTTGGATTAGCCCTTAGGTTGCCCATGCCTCGGACTCATATCACTAACCTGGGATGCCGTGGAGAAAAGGGGGCTAGAAAATAATTCACAATGGAGGGCTGAAATGGCTTTTCAGGACTGTCCCTGCGTGTGGATGTTCTATTACGGCTAAGAAACAAGACCACAAAATAGTGTTTTTTAACCTTTTACAATAATTAGGGCCACTGTAATTATGCAATTGTGTGGCTGATACGATTTTCATATGACTATAGATTTGTCGTATTTGCCACATAATCCATCATGTGGCGCATAAGATTTTAACAAAAAAATTGTTTCTAGCTCAAACGGTTTAAAAATTACTCAAAATACCACTATAGATAATATACAGAGACTCGGAGGGATAACTGGGGTCGGCCAAGTGGGTTCCAAGATAGGGAGAGACGGACTGGAAGAAGTCCTCTGTTACTGATTTCCACGAAATACTGTGTTTACATATAGTATTGTAACGCCATACTGTCTATACCAATGATGTTGATATGCGACTCAACAGCGAAAGTTCACATTTTGCCTTGTCTAAGTTATGTACTGTACGCTAAGCAACCGTTAAAATATAAAGATTTATTTTAAAACAGTTACTTAAAATACAGTGACACGTGCTGCTGCACAATGGAAGGCCCTTTCCAAACGTTGACTGGTTACCTTTCTGTTGCTTATTGCTATATTTTGGTGTTAAATCGGGACTAACGAGGTGTAACCAATGCCCAGACAGTGTTAACAAGTTTAAAAATGGCAACATAACGAAGTAATACTGTCATCTTGATGTATAATTTGACCTCCTCTGCCGCATAATTCCAGTGGCTCTGGTAATACATTTTACATACAAGTGGGGCGATATGGCCTAGCAGCTATGCCTCAGATATAGTTCTGGGCTACAGCGATGCTCATTGCACATTTAGTAAGGATGTATGTACATCATAAGAATATGTTTTTGATGTGGGTAGTGATGTGATAAAGTTTCTCCAAGAAATGGGTCTGCGTGTTACTTACAGAGGACCCCACTATATCGCCTGTTCCACAACTTATTAACCATTGGTGCAGGCTGGTCCTGAAGGTCAAAATGCATTTCCCCCTTCTGACGAAGGCTGGAAGTTTAGCTTGCTCAAAGCATTTCCAACATCTTGCAGTTCCTGGTTCAGCTGATAAGCCATTTAACCTTCCCCCTGAGGCTGCTGGGATAAGCTCCATACAACCCGGAGTGCTCTATTTGGCTCAAAAAGCATCTTAGAAGGAGATACATCTCCACCACTCCTAGCCAGTACGCAGTCTCCCCGAAAGAAAACTTTCAGTTGTCCATTTTTAAAATGTAAATTCTAATATCTAAGATGCTTTTGATTCAAGTGTTGGAGAAGCACAATATTGTGCTTTCAGTTTTATGTTTCTTGTCCACAGTCTGTAGAGGATATTGCATAACACAGCTGCAAATAAAGGAGGACTTAATGAGAACAGACACGTCCAATTTCTAAAGGAGAACCACTTTCAAGGAACACTGAAATAATTTCTTAGCTGACAGAAATCATGCCAACGAAGATTCTACACACACAGAGGTTGGATTAATTATTTAAAAAGTGAATGAACTCAAATTGCAGTCTCAATTGAAATAAACTAGAACTTCTTCCTGTGAACTCATACACCACCTCGTAAGCACGGTAAACTCTTCAGCAGGCCACCTCTGATTTCAATCTTTTAACATAAAGAAACAACCGGGAAGTCTGGGCTGTCTCAAGTTCTATCATCTGAGCATATTCACATTTATCAGGTTTCTTCTTAGCAGATAAATTCCTAACACTGTGGCGGACATTAAAGCATTTGACCCCTCAATCTTTTGTGCATTGTTACAGGCCTATTGTAAGAAGGCACGTTGTATTGATTATTCTACCATGGCTATTGAGGGGGATAACTGTGCAACAGGCATTCTACTTTGTCCCCTTGCCAGCTCCACCAGCATCACTCTTTATCGTCTTCCTGTGTCTCAAACTCTCATCTCATTCAAAAACATTGTAGTCATACAAGAGGGCCATCAGGCCCAACATTAAATTCTGTCCCCAAGCCATACATTAAAGGGAATCCCCAGTGAGTAATGTCACAATAGATCTCAAAATCCCAGCTGACCTCATCAAAGCAGCGTTCTAGCATGCTTACTGTAGGTGGCTGTTAGAGATGTAGGACTGCATAAAGAGAAGTGCTTTTTTTCTTCACACTGCATGGCGCTTTAAACTCCTTGGTAACAAATAGACAATGGTAACAGTCCTGATATGTGTTATCCTTCCATTCCTGTACTGCCCCAACCCACACAGAAAAGTGGAGGAGCGCCTCACATGGCAGAGGAGCTTCTTAACGTGGCATCTGGGTTCTGTTCGACCCCAGAACTTTAGCACTGTGCCTAGGCTATTTATAGTCCTGAAACTACACCTCACGTGTACCAAGGTCAAAAGGTGGTGAAATGGGCCAGCCAGATAAACAGTATGGAAGAAAGTCAAGTGGTCTTTTCCAGTGAAAGGATAATGCCAACATGGGTGGTTATATAAGGGCCTATCAGGCTCTGGCTCTAAGTGCTGTCGCAGCGCGGTCCAAGGAAGGAGTAGGGCAGCTTGTTGTTTAAAGCATTTCCCAATGTCTAATCAACAAACCGACGGGAGATGCTGTAAGTAGACCAAATATGATCTTAATTAATAATCAGAAATAACATGAATGAATGCGTAGTGTAAGTAATCAATGTCACGGAGATCTGTGACATCCCATATCTTTAAAAGCAGGTTGCTTCTCCACGCTTCTGCTGTTAGGTTGCTGGTCGGAGCCCTTCAATCTATTCAGCTTTGAAAGTACTCCCCGCACCTCAGCTGATCAAGGTATTATACTAGATGCTTCGACCCTCTTCAATGGCAAAGTCAGCACTGAAGGGGACACTCTCAGGCCTGTGAAGGCTCCACCGCTCCTCCTATCAGGAGTCGTCAACAAGTGCCTACCTGTAGTTACACAAGGTGTATCTAAACCTCATCCCGGGCTGGCGCTGACCTGTCCCATGATGGAGTGACACCGTAAAAGCTCAAGCCACGATTGTACAATGTGCTCGAAGAAGGCTGTACTGGAAACCAAAAACATCACAGGCAAAAACGCTCAAATATGCCCCACACTGCAAGAGGCTACGTCCAACCACAGCCACTGGCGTCTCTAAAAGTGACTTTTAGGGGAGCACACACGGGGCTACAGGTAACACAGGTGGAGCCACCTACAACGAGCAAGCACAAAAATAGTGCATGTGTCTCTCTCTCTCACTGAAAAAACCTAAAGATTAGAAGGACGTTATAGTTAGGTTCTGAATTTACACACACAAAACCATAGAAATTCAGCTGTTATAATTAGGATTATTTCAAGTAACTATAACACATGCCCTAAGGTAACTATAACTTGCAGTCCTGCCATGCACAGTTTTCTCATCAATAATTTTTTGTGCAAATGTTACAGTGATATTATCCATGATGTCACAGAAGATGTCATGACTGATTAATATGTGGGGTAATTAGTAGTGTATGGCGAGGGGGCAAATTATAGTTACCTTAGGGCACGATGAAAGGTCTGCTCCCAGTGGGCGGGAGCAGTTTTCCAGCTCCTGACCCTTGGAGCAGACTTACTGTTTTCTCTCGCTTGGTGGGAGCTCTCAAAGCTGAGGGTGGCCTCCTTAGGATGCAGGGAGCCGACCCTGGGGAGTGGGGGAGTTGTTTCATATAATGAAATACGCTCCTGGGACCTGACCCACCCGTGGGCTCAGCTACAAACAAGTACAGGAGACCGTGCATGTTTTTTTTTCCCCCAAAGATCTGCGGATCCTCTGCAATTTCATGTGAATTTTAAAAAAAAAATGCTTTTTGGCCTTGGCTGGGGCCCCTTGGGTGTCAGGGTATTTATATCCTGTCCCCTTCCCTTCCCTTTTTTTTTTTTTTGTTACTTTTCTTTGTGACACGGCTGAGTCCGAGTCCCAAAATGGCTGCCAATACTTCCTGATTGATGTGTTGGCAGCCAATCAGATCTCAGCATGTGATCAGTTGGATCTGCTGAGGATCTGAGTCCCTAGATATATATGTTGTTTTTTCTTTGAATATCTCAAAAACTACTGAACAGATTTAAACCAAATAATAAAAAAAAGTATTTCTGGCGGATCTACCTTTCTGCCAAATTTGATGTAATTCTATTTAGCAGCTTGTGCTGTAGTCATGTTTGAAATCTTGATGGGAAATTGCTTGGGGGAAATGTGTTTTGGAACCCATCCTCTTTTTCTCGACTCTCACTTGACAAATTAGCCCAAAACTTTCAAGACAAACCAATGTGAAGTAGCACATAATGGAGAAGGATATATTTGCTATTGTAACATCAGAAAACCTCAATTGATCACTGGAAAAAACTGCCCATTTCTTCTATTAAAACCTCTTTCTGCAATTTATTTCTTGTCTCACACTGTCCCACCCTTCACCATAGAAACATAAATCGAATTTTATATATAAAATAAAACACACTGTTCATATCAGAAAATCCAGACACACGTATAAACCAACAAAGAGATTGTAACATACAGAACAAATATAAAAATTGGTGGAATAACCACTGTACTTGAATCTTCCTGCGTTATGTATACATGAAATGCAGCAAGTCCAGTTTTATCAAACACAGTCCACGTAATGAGGTAGTAGGAACCGCAGATGGCCAGTATACATCAGTATACATCTGATGATGATCAGTGCTTATTCCATGCGATTCAATCCCTTTTTGTGTGTACCATTCATAAGTCCAACAATACTCCTCAATGTATATGGCGACGCATTTTGGCCCGTTATGCTTATCAGCCTCATCAGGACAGTGGAAGACAGAGGTAACTATTAACAACCTATCAATTGTTGTATTTATATATCTCAATGTATATATGTCCAATAACGAGGTGCCACCAAGGCCCTATAAAGCCCAGTTCACTACACATGAATAAAAGCAGAGTCCAAAAATAGAGTTCACACAGGGCAACCTAATGTGACTGAGGGCATAAGCACCATGACCTCCAAGAACCACCTACAACCCATGTATATGTGCTCAGAGGGGAAATGCGTTAGCACTCGGGAATGTTTAGGCTCCAATCGATCACCTAAAACAAGGGGGGGGCACATGTACTAAAATAGAATAATATAAAGTGCAAAACCATGTATGGACCAGGTCTTAAAAGACAGGGACAAATATTGGCAAACCATTCTGTGCCTCATTTGCTTACAGCGTATGCTGGAAAAGCAGAGACAAATCATCCGGTCTCTGCTGATTTCGGAGCAAATGTCTAGCCGAGAGGTTCAAAGGGGACAGCGTTTACCCCAGCAAACCATCCGGAGACAGCGTTCTACCATTAGGACAAAGCCCGCAGAAGAAAGTGCGCTCACATGACCATGGGACCTTTCACCTCCTGCATGGTAGCCTATCTGATCGCCGATCATATGAAAGTACGATCATTTGGTCGGCAGATAAAAAAACTTAAGAATATGGAACACAGTCCCCAGAAAAATATCTGGAATTGCATCAAGAAAAGGAGTGGGGTGCGAATATATCTCTGTCGCAACCAGGGGGAACACCATGTCTCAAACTACTCTTTACTTGCTATGAGAGCCAGCAGGTGGCTCGTAGGAGTTATCCAGTATAAAGAACAGGGCGAAGGAGAGGCCAGTATCAAGAGCAGGTCAAACTTCGGACAAGGAGGAGAGCAGATAGACAGTAGAGACCCAATCTGATTTGGTGCCTATCTATAACCTGTTCGATTATTCCCTCTCAACAGCAGAGATTCAAATACTTAGTAAAGGTTTATAATTTGTACCTTCTACATTTTAGACTCCATAAATACTAAAACAGAAGTCTTACTCTGTAAGCTTAGACTTTATACCTTTTTTCCTGACCATCAAGGTACCTCAGAGTCCGACAATGAAGAAGAGAATTTTAGTGGTTTGAAGCCCAAATCTTCATTTTGCTGGGAAACCAACACTACTCCCCCTGAAGTACTTCTATTCGAAGACATGGTTCTTAGAGACCTTGATCAACACAATAACAAAAAAGAAAAAGTTTAAGCACAATTGCTACAAAAATTTAGACTTGAGCACTTCACTCCTTGGCTCATAATGACACCATTGTCATTAAACCAGCAGGCCAAGGAGGCGGGATAGTTGTATGGGATAGAAGTAAGTATGAAAGTGAGGTATTACAACTCAATAACCAAGATCACTACTGTGCTATTATAGAGGACCCTACCCAGACAATGGGTGGATATGTAAAACATAATTTGAGTTTCTGAATAACAGTGATAGTTACACACCCAGTTGCATATTCTTCCACAATACATAAAAAGACCCCACAAATCCACAGGGTAGACCCATACTCTCCGCATTTGTGGGTCTATATTGCAACTACTTGCCCCATATGTTGACACATTTTTGAAGCCATTTGTGAGAAACACTTGGAGGCAAGAATTTTGATGAGCAAACACAACTGCTGATAACTTTTGACATTGAGTCCCTGTACACCAATATCCCCCCAGGATGAGGCCATCAAAGTAATTAAAGTTGTCTTAGATTCCAGACCCCTGCCACATAAAGTGCCAACTGATTTCATAACAACTTTAGCTTCTCTTTGTCATAAAACTAACTACTTCAGATTTAAAGGCAAATTATACCGTCAAGTTAAAGGTGTAGCGATGGGGTGTAGCTTTGCTCCTGAGAATGGGAATCTGGTTATGGACTGTTTTGAAAGGCGATGGATTTATGATAGCATCAATCCATTTAAGATGCATACCATTCAACGGCTTTGCTATATTGATGTGTTCATGATATGGAAGGGCAATAGCGAGCAACTTTGGACCTTCCATGAATGGCTCAATCAATGCACTCCTGAGATTCTCCATGACTTATGACTCAAAAGGTATCACCTTTTTAGCTTTTTGGCTTGGGTCAAATGGGAACACAGAAGTCAGCTTATATACCAAGCCTACCGGCAGAAACACTTTACTACATTTTTCCAGCAGCCACTCCAGGACCATGAAGAAAAACCTCCCCTATGGACAGTTTCTCTGTATCGAGAGAAACTGTATGAATAAGAATGATTACTTCTCCAATGCTGGACACTGATCGTTAGATTGATAAATAGGGGTTACCCGAAAAAGCTTGTGAAGGCAGCATGCAAAAAAGCACAGTATAACCCCAGAGAAGAATTATTGAATCTGAAAAATCGCACCAGAAAAGTGCCCTTAACATGTATGATTACATATCACCCAAAGGTTAATAGGGTGAGGTCAATTATAGAATGGAACTGGAAAATCTTGTCTCCTTTAAAAATACCTAAAGCTTTGTTTTCCCTTTAAAAGAGGCAGAGTTTGAGGGATTTCCTTGTTCACTCGTCACTTCCTCATGAAAAGAAAAAGAACTCAGGACAATGATGAACTTACCACCTATGTGTGGCCATTATAAATGCAACAATTGTGCAGCTTGCTGTTTTACTGAAAATACCAAAACTACTGAAGTGAATGGAAAAGAACATAGCCAACACAAAGTTTTGAACTGTAATACAAAACATTTGATTTATTGCATAAGATGCCCTTGTAGATTGATGTACATTGCCAAAAAGTGCAGCCTGGGAGAGGGATAATGTAAACAGGAGAACATCAGATAAGGGTGCAGACAGAGGACCCATGGATTTGGCAGCACACCAAGCCACAAATGTGTTCCATTGGCAGGCATTTATACTTAGTGGAAGGATGTCTGGCTGCAAAGGTGACATCACACACTTCAGGAGGCAGGTCAAAAACTCTCAGCTGTCACCGCCCAATCTCCACACATGAAGCTGTAGAGTGTGCAGAACTCTGCCCTGCTGCTGCAACAGGAGATCCTCTCAAAGAGGAAGCCTGATCAGAATTACAAAAGGTTGGGAATAGCATTAAACAAGGTTGTCATCAGTGTTATCTTGCACCACCTCTGGAAGGAGACACAATTCATGATCCACAAGGCATCGCCAGCTAAGTTTATACGCCCTGGTGTTTAATGACCCAGCAGGTGCTGCACTACCAGGAAAATGTCAAGATGTGCCAGCCACATCCATAGGTGTACAGCATCCGGGTACAGGGTCCAGGACCCCACTCTGCCCTATTTGTTGCAGTACCACTTGGCAGTGGTGTTGTCCATGAACATCTGAACCAGCCTCCCCTTGATGGATGGAGGGAAGGCTTTCAATGCCAAGTGTATCGCTCTCAGCTCTAACAAGTTGATGTTGTGCTCAGACTCTGTCGGAGACCATAGTCTTTTGATCTTCACCTCTGCCAAATGGCCACCTCAACCCAGAATTGATACATCTGTCACCGCTGTGAAATCTGGGTAGGGAAAGGAACGGGGTCTGCCACCAACCCAATATCGGTTCTTCAGCCACCACTGCAGGTTTTTTGTAAATTCCTCTGATATCTGGCTCATGTCGAAGAGATGTTTCTGATGCTAAGCCCATTGGAACTTCAGGTTCCACTGCAGAGCCTGTATATGACAATGGGCATGTATTACCAGCAGGATGCAGGAGGCCATATGCCCAGAAGCCTCAGAATCAGTCTAACCAAAATCCAGGCTGAGACATTGGTATCATTACCTGAATATCCCAGACTTTGGGGATAAGCCAAGAATTGCACTGTGTCCAGAATAGCTCATATGAAAGGGGGCAGCAGAGAGGAAGTGGGTGTGACTTTAGTTTTGGTGACAGAGAACCCCAGTGAATGCAGGAGGTCCACCATAGCCTGGAGGTGGGAGACGATGGTCTGAAGTGAGCCACCTTTCAACAGACGGTCATTGAGGTAGGGGAAGACTGGAATCCCCAGCCTCTGCAGATGGGCTGCCACTACATCTATCAACTTTGTCAAAACCCAAGTAGCACTGGTAAGGCTGAAGGTAAACACACTGAATTGGAAATGATCCTGGCCTACTACAAACCATAGGTAACATCTGTGGGCTGGCAGAACAGGAATAAGAAGCTATGGGGGTCATTACAACATTGGCGGTATAAGGCGCTTACTGCGTGCAGAAGACCGCCAATACACCGCTGCGGCAGACCGCCACAGCTATTATGACACACATCACGGAATCCGCCGAAATTCAGACACCCACACAACACCGCCACACCAAAGCTCAGCGATAAACTGGCGGAAACACATCCTCCACCTCCACGCCAACAGAAACACGCCCATGCCATTACGACCCACGAATCCACGCGGCGGTCTTTCAACCGCGGTATTCCATTGGCGGTACACACCGCCGCGCTCAAAATACACACACATCTCCAAAACACCACCACATTGGACAATTCCAAATACACACACCTGATACACATACACACACCACTCCCATACACCCAACACAATATAAAACACCCACCCACATCACCCACAACACCCACAACACCCTTCGACCACAATTCACGAACGAAGGCCAGAGAGATAGCACAGAACAGACAACCCCATCACACAGAGGCACAGAACACCATCACCCACGCAACATCCAAGCACAAAACACCACATACCTCTACACTCACCACACTCATCAACACATACACCACCCCACACATCACACACACCACCCCATGTCACGCCAAAGACACCCCCGCTTCTCCGAGGAGGAGCTCAGGGTCATGGTGGAGGAAATCATCCGGGTAGAGCCACAGCTATTTGGCTCACAGGTACAGCACACATCCATAGCCAGGAAGATGGAGCTATGGCAAAGAATAGTGGACAGGGTCAACACTGTGGGACAGCACCCAAGAAATAGGGAGGACATCAGGAAGAGGTGGAATGACCTACGGGGGAAGGTGCGTTCCACGGTATCCCGGCACCACATCGCGGTACAGCGGACTGGCGGCAGACCCCCACCTCCTCCCCCTCAACTAACAACATGGGAGGAGCAAGTCTTGTCCATCTTGCATCCTGAGGGCCTCGGAGGAGTCGTTGGAGGAACGGACACTGGTAAGTCTAATCTTAACCATCATAACCCCCACCCTACCTGCATGATATCACACACCCCCACCATCACACCCTCCCCTAACACCCCAAATCCTCACCTATCTACCCATGACACCAACCACCCATCCCAACCCCAAGACCTGCATGACATAACTAAGCATGGACACCCATCACCAAAGCATGCCCACTGCACAGACCCACAACACCCCCCAACCATCAGCACACAAGCCCCCACACAGGAATGCCTGCACTGGGGTTCACGAACACCCAACCATTGCACACCATGAAACACACACATGCAATAATCATGTACTTATACCCCCGCAGGAACCCGAAGGAACGTCACCACACCAGAGGGTCCAGACAACACCACTCCACCCCCAGAAGAGGCCTACAGTGACGACAGCAGCTCTGCCCCACTGGATCTTGATGACCAGCCCGGACCATCGTGGGCCTCAGGACAGTCGGTTCCCCTTGCCCAGCCACAGCCCAACACCGAGCTTACACCCTCTGGTAACACCAGCACAGCACCCACCCAGTGGGCCCAAACCTCCCTACCCAGGACAGGTCAATCAGCGGTGTGTCCACCACTACAGGGCACCCAGGCTAACCCACCACCCCAACAACAACAGGGACCTGGGGGCAGTGGTAGTGGGCACACGGTCCAGGGGACGGAGGCACAGGAACACAGGGGAACTGGGAGGGCTGCTGTGCGACAGAGGGAGGACAGGCCAAGGGAACCAACTTTCAACGAGGCCCTCTCCTCCATCATGGGAGCATACCACCACTCCCAGGAGACGATGGCCATGGTCCTGGACAAGTTGCAGGAGACCCTGCGTCTGCAGGAGGAACAATATTTGGGGTTCAGGAAGGAGCTCAGGACCATCGGCTCCGCCCTGGGCACCATCGTAGGGGTGCTGACGGACATTCAAAAGACCTTGAGGGACACCGTGGCACTCCAAGGGGCCCCTGACACTAGCCACGACGATGAAATGCCCACCACCTCCGCCGGCGCTAGTGGACAGGACGCCCCGCCACAGGACCACCACACCAGCACCCCATCCCCTGCAGACGGACAACCACCACGCAAGCGGGCCCTGAGATCCAGGAACAGGACAGAGCAAGATGGCAAGACCCCCGCCAGGAAATAAGACCACCCTGATTGTCCCCCCACTGTCCCACTTTGTTACCCTGCCCAAATCGGAACTGACCTAGCTCCACTTCCAATGCCCAGATGTGCAATGTACCTGTGAGACTAATAGACTGGACTCTGCCATGGACATTCCTCCACCATCACCCATCACCATTTTACAACCCCCCTTCATTTTTTTACACTTAAATAAACACCCTTGAAACACTAAAAACAAATTGAGTCAGTCTATGATTTGTAAATCTGTATTATCAATTACAGTTTCATAATGGGTTACCCTGCTATGTCACACATCACAAGCCCTTCAAGGATGCAAACAGTTGACACGTAGGTTACCACATTTGTGAAACTGAAATGAAAGGAGACAACTCAGTTAACAAATAGTGAGTGAAATGTCGGTACAGGATAGAGGTAGATGTGTGAAAGTTAATGTAATGGTAAAAATTAAAATGTTCTCACCTGTGTCTCACTGGAAATATTGCTGTATGACTGACTCCCTGTTGTCGTTTTCGTCTTCCTCAGCTTCATCCTCATCACTGTCCACAGGCTCCACAGCTGCCACAACACCGTCATCTGGATCATCCTCCTGCAGAAAAGGCACCTGGCGTCGCAATGCCAAGTTATGGAGCAGGCGATGATGATGTCGCACACCTTCTTCGGTGAGTAGAATAGGGATCCACCTGTCATATGGAGGCACCTGAACCTGGCATTCAGGAGGCCGAAGGTGCGCTCGATAACCCTCCTAGTCCGCCCATGGGCATCATTGTAGCGTTCCTCTGCCCTGGTCCTGGGATTCCTCACTGGGGTCAATAGCCAGGAAAGGTTGGGGTAACCAGAGTCCCCCAATAGCCATACTCGGTGCCTCTGGAGTTGACCCATCACATCAGGGATGCTGCCATTCCGCAGCATGTAGGCGTCATGCACAGAGCCAGGGAACATAGCATTTACCTGCAAGATGTACTGGTCTGCCAAACAGACCATCTGGACATTCATTGAATGATAACTCTTCCTGTTCCTGTACACCTGTTCACTCCTGCGGGGGGGACCAGAGCTACATGGGTCCCACCAATGGCACCTATGACGTTGGGGATATGTCCAAGGGCATAGAAGTCACCTTTCACTGTAGGCAAATCCTCCACCTCAGGGAAAATGATGTATCTCCTTACGTGTTTCAGCAGGGCAGACAACACTCTGGACAACACGTTGGAAAACATAGGCTGGGACATCCCTGATGCCATGGCCACTGTTGTTTGAAAAGACCCACTTGCAAGGAAATGGAGCACTGACAGCACCTGCACGTCAGGGGGGATTCCAGTCGGATGGCGGATTGGTGACATCAGCTCTGGCTCCAACTGGGTACATAGTTCCTGGATTGTAGCACAGTCAAACCGGTAGGTCACAATTAAATGTCTCTCTTCCATTGTCAACAGGTCCACCAGCGGTCGGTACACCGGAGGATTCCCCCATCTTCTCATATGTCCCAGCTGAGAGTGGCTAAGAAGGACAACAGCGAAGAAACAGTCACTATTCCTCCAGGTATGTACCCACAGTTACACACAAGACTACACCAGACACAAAACCCTTCCTGTATGTGTGTTGAGTGTAGGCCTCAGTATGTGTGACGCAGTTGAAAATGAATCCATGTGGGCCCCTGAAATGGCGGCTGCCTGACCTCTAAACTGGGACAATGGGATTGTGGGGTAACAGCGCTGGCGTTGCACACCGTCGCGGTAGGCTGTCGTAGAGCGCGGCGCAATGCTGCATTGGTTAACATTGGACCCTATGGGTCCCAGGAGCCAATGAACAGGTGCGCCGGCGGTGATGATGCGCCCCGCCGCGGACGTCACCGCCGCGGACGTCACCACCATTTTCTATCTGTGCAATCACTAGATACCTGACCTTCGACAGGAGAGGACCTACATTGCTAGTGCTGCTGTGACCTCGGTCTGGAAGCGACGATGGCTGCTGCGTCTGGGGAAAGGGCCCCTGCCTTCACTGCACAGGAGTTGGAGAAACTTGTGGATGGGGTCCTCCCCCAGTACATGCTACTCTACGGTCCTCCAGACCAACAGGTTAGTACACAGGGAGCACGTTGTAGGGGCTAGGCCTGGGTGGACAGGGATGGGTGGAAGAGGGAAGGGGGCAGAAGTCATACTACAGTAAAGCATGGGAATAAATGGGCCACATGGTCAGAGTATGGAGGGGGCCACACACATTGATGGTGCAATAGGTAATGACTGTTCCTCTTCCCTTGTGCATGTCATGTAGGTCAGCGCCCACCAGAAGAGGGACATTTGGCGTGCCATCGCCAAGGAGGTCCGGACCCTGGGGGCCCACCAGAGACGGGGCACCCGCTGCCGGAAGAGATGGGAGGACATTCGCCGCTGCAGCAAGAAGACGGCGGAGGCTCAGCTGGGGATGGCCTCCCAACGTGGGAGGGGTGCCCGTCGTACCATGACTCCCCTGATGTTCCGGATCCTGGCGGTGGCCTACCCGGAGTTGGATGGGCGCTTAAGGACATCACAGCAGACACAAGGGGGTGAGTACAACCTCATTCTGCGGACTTTGCGTGCAGTGGAGGGGTCTGGGTGGGGAGGTGGGCTGTGGGTGTCCCTAGGCCAGGGCGAGTTAGGTAGGCAAGGCCC
The DNA here is from genome assembly GCF_031143425.1 of Pleurodeles waltl. Taxonomy (NCBI): domain Eukaryota; kingdom Metazoa; phylum Chordata; class Amphibia; order Caudata; family Salamandridae; genus Pleurodeles; species Pleurodeles waltl. Next base: position 625,591,291 of record NC_090440.1, read on the forward strand.
CTCCGTAATGTAGGCCATGTGGCACTCTACCCCACCTCAGTAAATTAGCAAGTTGAGGTATAGTTGCCCCTGTGGCCTCCATGTGCACAGATTTCCACCATTGCCATGTAGGCCATATCCCAGAAATTGCATGTGCAGAGGGCAGGAGCGCGGCGTTGTGCATGGGGCTGCTGCGTCTGTCTTGTCCGCCAACGGTAGCGGTATGCCATGCACTAAAACTCTCATTGTTCTGTCTCCCCCCCTTTTCCTGCTCTCCCTGTCCTTTTGTACATCAGCATCAACAGGCGGAGGTACAGTGGCACCGGAGCACGAGGGAGCTGCATCCCACATGGCCATGGAGGCCCACACCACAGACTCTGAATACACCAGTGGGACGGAGGGCGAGGGGAGCTTCACGTCGGCCACCGGATCACCAACCAGTGACACAGACTCGTCCGCCGATGTGAGCTCCCCTGTGGTGGCAGCACCATCTGTGCGCCCCACTTCTACAGGTACAGCTGCCACCCCCCCTACCAGCACCGCCCTCCCAGCCCCTCAGCGTTCACCCCGTGCCCGCTCACCCAGGAGGGTGGGCATCACCTTTGCCCCAGGCACCTCAGGCCCTGCCCCAGTCACCCCTGCTGCCCTCAGTGAGGAGGCCATTGACCTCCTCTGGTCCCTCACTGTTGGGCAGTCTACCATTCTGAATGCCATCCAGGGTGTAGAAAGGGCGTTGCAACACGGTAATGCATTCCTTGAGGGCATTCATTCTGGTCAGGCTGTCCTTCAGCAAACCCTGCAATCTCTGGCCTCAGCACTGATGGCAGCAATTGTCCCTGTGTCCAGCCTCCCCCCTCCAACTTCCTCCACCCAGACCCAATCCCCTGTACCCCAGCCCATCCCAAGCACACCTACAGACCAGCATGCACACAAGTCAACACACACAAGTAGCTCAGGCAAACATAGGCACCACACATCCCACAGGCACTCACACAAGCATCACACCCATACAGACACAGCAACATCCACTGTCTCCACTGTGTCCCCCTCCTCCTCTTCTCCCTCCTCCCTCCCAGTGTCGTCTACACACACACCTGCATGCACCACATCTACAGGCACTAGGACTCGCACCTGGACACCCAGCACCACACGCCGCTCACCAGCACTCACCACCTCCACTGCCATTTACACGTCCCCTGTTTCCTCTCCCAGTGTGTCAGTGACGCCCCCTCCCAAAGTACACAAATGCCAGCAATCACTCACCCAACATCCATCCACCTCACGACAGCCTCCAGTACCTGCACCTGCACCCAAAACAGCTAAAGTGACACCTCCTACAACCACCTCCTCTTCCTCCACTCCCAGACCCCCTCCAGCTACCCATCCCAGTGTTCGTCAGAAACTGTCCCTCTGTCAAATTGACCTTTTTGCCCCCAACCTCCCCCCCTCCAATTCATCAGTCCCGTCGTAGCGCCTCAGCCAAAAAGCCTCCAGTACCAGTGGTGCGTGTTCCAGGTTTTTGGAGTGCACCGTCCACCAGGGCAGGCAGTAGGACCCGGAGCCAAGGCACTGGCAGCCCACCCCCTGTAAAGGCTCTGAAATTGGAGAGTGGACAACGGGACTGTGTCAAGACTCCTGGTGGGACAACAAGTGAAATGGGATCAAAGGCGATTGGTGAGTCAGCTGTAACTCCAAAAAAGGTGGGGAAGGTCCAGAGGAAGTCTGCCCAGCCTGTTGTGAGTGTCACGGCGGAGAAGTGCGCCATCATTTCCGGCGGTCCAGACACAACCGCCAGCACCGTCGTCACTGGTCCAGAGACCACCGCCAGAGTCAGTGCCCAGGAGGGCCCAAGTATCGTCACTGGTCCGGAGACCACCGCCAAAGTCAGTGCCCAGGAGGGCCCAAGTATCGTCACTGGTCCGGAGACCACCGCCAGAGTCAGTGCCCAGGAGGGCCCAAGTATCGTCACTGGTCCGGGGCCTCCGCCAGAGTCAGTGCCCAGGAGGGCCCAAGTATCGTCACTGGTCCAGAGACCACCGCCAGAGTCAGTGCCCAGGAGGGCCCAAGTATCGTCACTGGTCCAGAGACCACCGTACAAGACACAGCCCAGGAGGGCCCAAGTATCGTCACTGGTCCTGAGACCACCGCACAAGACACAGCCCAGGAGGGCCCAAGTATCGTCACTGGTCCTGAGACCACCGCACAAGACACAGCCCAGGAGGACCCACGTATCGTCACTGGTCCTGAGACCACCACCAGAGTCACAGCCCATGAGGGCCCAAGTATCGTCACTGGTCCTGAGACCACCGCACAAGGCACAGCCCAGGAGGGCCCAAGTATCGTCACTGGTCCAGAGACCACCGCCGCAGTCACAGCCCAGGCGGGGCCAGGATGCCACAGCCCCGCTGGGCAATGATGGAACGTCATGCCACACACCAATGTCCAGTATGGAGATCGTCATGCCACACACCAATGTCCAGTGTGGAAATCGTCATGCCACACACCAATGTCCGTATCAGAACCGCCATGTCAAAGCACTGCTGAACAGGGCAAAGACCGCCATGGCAAAGCACCACTGAACAGTCCAGAACCGCCATGTCAAAGCACCGCTGAACAGGGCAAAGACCGCCATGTCAAAGCACCGCTGAACAGGGCAAAGACCGCCATGGCAAAGCACCGCTGAACAGTCCTGAACCCCCATGTCAAAGCACTGCTGAACAGTCCAGAACCGCCATGCCAAAGCACCGCTGAACAGGGCAAAGACCGCCATGGCAAAGCACCGCTGAACAGGGCAAAGACCGCCATGGCAAAGCACTGCTGAACAGTCCAGAACCCCCATGTCAAAGCACCGCTGAACAGGGCAAAGACCGCCATGGCAAAGCACCGCTGAACAGGGCAAAGACCGCCATGTCAAAGCACCGCTGAACAGTCCTGAACCCCCATGTCAAAGCACTGCTGAACAGTCCAGAACCGCCATGTCAAAGCACCGCTGAACAGGGCAAAGACCGCAATGGCAAAGCACCGCTGAACAGGGCAAAGACCGCCATGGCAAAGCACCGCTGAACAGGGCAATGCACCGGGTAGGAATGAAAGGCCCACCACATCAGGCATCCTTATCCCATGTGCAGCTGGGACAGTGAGAGGACACTACCTTTCACGGGGAGACTCATCCAGTCTGGGCACCAGTCACCCCCCAGTACCAGTATGGACCTGCATCAACTTGAGACTGTGGCTTTGCACTCCCCAGGATGGCAGAGTGGGCAACCCACCCAGTGTAGAGACTTGAGAGACTGTGGCTTTGCACTCCCCATGATGGCACAGTGGGCAACCCACCCACTGTAGAGACTTGAGAGACTGTGGCTTTGCACTCCCCAGGATGGCACAGTGGGCAACCCACCCACTGTAGAGACTTGAGAGACTGGCTTTGCACTCCCCAGGATACATCAATGGGCATGGAGCCCCATCATGGATCTGGCTTTGCATTCATCTGGCTGAGGTGCCCCCCCTTACCTTCCCCCTGAGGTGCCTGTAGTGTTTCTATCTGATGCCCCGGCAGTGTTCTCTCCGATTTTGGTCAGTTATCTATTGTGGGCCTCGCCCATGCATTTTAGGACTGTTTGTGCACGGACATTGTTGTGTACATATCTGCAATACTTCTCGGATTGTATATGTAAATATGAGTGATTTTGGAATACATATATTTGTATTTTTTGTATGACATGTATAGTGGCACATTACAAAGTTTGCCCGAAATTCCCATTGTCTTTGCATTCTTCCAGGGGGATTGTGGGTTGTTACTGTTATGTTTGTGACTGCATTGGTGTGTATGTTGTAATATGCGAGGGTGGGGGCGTTTGGTGGGTGTCCCCCTAACTTTTGCCTCCCCCCTCCCCCGTGTCGTAGGTGCAGTACTCACTGGTATCTTCTGCGCCTACGTCGCTGTTGGTCGTGAAGGAGCAGAAAGACAAGGGCAGGTAGTATTTGCAGTTCCGGGTCCATGGAGTCGTCATTCCTCGTGGGATGTGTAGAAGGTGAGCGTTTTCCCATAGCAAAAGCTGTTTTCGCCGTGTTTTTATCCACGGTGAATCCGCCCCGGAAAAGGTGGCGGATTGGCCTGTTGTGATACTGTGGGCGGTACATTGTCTTCCGCCTGTCTGTTGGCGGTGACCGCCGCGCTGCTTTTCTGTACCGCCGTGGCGGGCGGTGTGTTAAAGTGGCTGTCTTTGTTGGCGGTTTCAGCCAGGGTCATAATTCCCTTTTTTTGTCTGTCTGACTGTTTGCGGTATTACCGCATCTTTAACACCGTCCGCCAGGGTTGTAATGACCCCCTATGTGTCTTGCACATCCAGTGCTACCATCCAGGAGAGACAGAACCTGACCCAGAGTGACCATTTGGAACTTTTTTTTCAGGAAGTAGTTGTGAAGGCACAAGTCTTGAACAGGACGGAGGCCTCCATCCTTTTTTGGCACCAGATAGTAGCAGAAATAGGAACCACAACGTACGTCTGATGGAGGCACCCTTTCAATATCTCCTTTGGCCAGAAGAGCCTGTGCTTCCTGTCGGAAGAGTGAAAGGCGGTCCTCTGTCATCAGTAAATGGTGGCAGAGGTGCTGAGGTTTGTTGAAAAGGAAGGACATAACACATCTGGATAATCTGAAGCACCCGTTTGTCTGACATTATTGCCTGCCATTGTGGCAGGGGGTCTCATTTTTATGGCTTTAGGACCCTGCACTTTACCACTGCTAACAAGTGCTAAAGTGCTTGTGCTCTCTCTTTACAACATAATAAAATCAGCTTATACCCAATTAGCACATTTAATTTACTTGTAAGTCCCTAGTAAAGAGACATCACACATACACAGGGCCTGTAAATTAAATGCTACTAGTGGACTTGCAGCACTTACTGTGCCACCCACTTAAGTAGTCCTTTAAACATGTCTCACAAATCTGCCTGGTCCAAACCTTCTTTTTTGACATATATAAGTCACCCCTTGGGTAGGACCTAAACAGCCCAGAGGGCAGGGTGCGGTGTACTTGAAATGTAGGATATGTACTTTTCAGTTTTAGATTTCCTGGAAGAGAAAAAAAAAAAAACTTGTTTTCCACTGCTGCAAGGCCTAACTCTCCCCATAGGATAACACTGAATTTCCTTATAACATTTAATAAGTAATAACTTTCAGTTTGGTGCTGGTAGACAGGTCGAGTTTGTTGTCTAAAGAATTATTGTAATTAAAAACCTTCTTTAATAGTAAACCAGCTATTTAGTCACAATTCTGAAAATGCTACTCTTAGAGAGTTGGCATTTTCTTCACCTAACCATTCAGTGTCTGTACCTGCATCCTGGGTCAAATGCAGGTATATATATGACTAGGTTTAGCTGGCAGTTTGTCTTTGTGTATTGCTCCAAGACAGTGAGACAAAGAAGAATAGGTGCTGGCAGTATGTGTCATCTGTGACTTGACGAGGTAGAGGAGCTGTCACCTAACACACATGCACATCACAAAGGCTCTGCCTGAGCACACTCACAAGACTGTCACACAAGTCTTTTGTGACCCTAGACAAATGGGGTCAGGGCAAGGAGGCAAGAAATTTCAGATACCTTTTGGGGTGGGGTGGGGGGGGGGGGGTGCAGAATTTTCTCCCTACTTCAAACTGGCCACCAGGTATAAATACTGGACTCCCAGACCCAGCTCTTCAGTATGTCCATACACCTGTGGAAGACTCAGAAGGACTGCTGTGCTGCTCTGCAAGGACTGCTACCCTGCTGCCTGAGTGAAAGGACTGGACCTGTAATTGAACCCAGAACCACCAGAATGACTCCAATGGATAGTTGGTTGGCCTCCTGAGCACAGCCTCAGTGAAGAAAAGGCTCCGACCACCTTCAACCCAGCACCTGGTCTGCTGTGAGTACTACCCCCCCCAAGTGGTGTCCCCCCAGTCCTGGACCCTTGGACGTGGGCCTGAAGTTGCTCTGTCAGCACTGCTGTGATCATGTGAGGTAAAACCACAGCAGCGCAACACATCTCCTCACAGCCACATTGGAATTGCTGCAGCATGACGCATTCCCGATGATGGACCTTGCATTGCAGCTCGCAGCCTCACAACCTTTGCATCGCAAGACCCTCATTCACACATCCTCGATGGTGAGGCAGGGCTCCACATCGCAGCCCCGCAGCTCTTCGGAGCCGCTGGTACACAATGCATCTTATACGCAGGACTTCTGACGGGCTGGATTTTTTGTCGTTTTGGTCATAGTTTATTAAATTCTACTCTTGTTTTCGAAATTGGTGTGGGGGTTTTCTTGTATTGTGGCTTCACTTTTATTACTGTTTGAAGTGCTGCATAAATACTTTACACATTACCTCTAAGTTAAGCCTCCCTGCTTTGTGCCTAGCTACAGAGGGTTAAGCACAGGTTAATTTGGGGTTTGCTCATGTTTTACCCTGACAGAAACTTTGGTTAATGCTTGAGAAGGGTTTCATCTCCCTCAATCCACAACCCAGTTTCCTACAAAGAGGCACATTAAACCTCTGTACTAGGTTAGGACGGAAAGGATATTGGACTAGATAAAACACAGAGTGAAAATTGCTGGCCACACAAAGATCTGTGTTGCAAATGCCTATAACGCTAAAAAATACATCAAAATGTCTGCTTGTGATCAATTAGTGAAGACAGAAAAGACATTGCATAGAAGTTCTCACCTCACAGGATGGCTCACTAAGGGCAATGTATTACTGCGGACCGTTAGTGATGCTAACTGCATGGTGGCAGTCACCTAGTGGCAGTGGGCTGCCATACTGACAAGGGGTAGTACAGAACACAGTAAGGCTGGCATGCCACCTGGACACAAGCATAACCAAGGGAAGGCGCATGGGATGAACCTAGGCGCTTGAATCTCCTTTGCCCCCTCCTTCCAGCTCCCACTGGCCTATTGCTCTCTGGTTTTACAGCAAACCTCTCCTCTGAGGAATATTCTGGCTCATGTTGCCTGGGACAGTCTAGCAGTGGTTACTGGGTTTCTCACACGTGCAGTTCGGTTCAGATACTGGAATCAATACAGACACAGAGTCAATGACAGTCCAGAAGATGGACAACAAGTCACAGGGGCACATGTGAGGAAGGTAAAGAGACAGAGTACTTTTAAGCAGAGGGTGGGGGTCTGGGGAGGCAGTATAATAAGAATTCAACCACGTCCATCATTGGTAGTGTTACTGCAAGCTCCTACAGATTGACAGCCCTGAGACTACTGACACCTAGAGGTGACATTAACTTTGAAACAAATATACAAGTGTCAATGCACTTCACATGTGTCAGTGTGTGATGTCTCTTACTGCTGCTGCCTGGGGGCTGGTCTGGTGGGGTCTGACTGAGGCAGACCAGATACTACATCACTCACATGCCAACTTGTTAATAAGGTAGGCATGCTGCTTGGTAGACAGCTGTGACATAAGCCAAAGCACAATACTGAGGACATCTCCTTTCCATCTGGCCAAATGGCAGAAACTGAAAGTGAAAAATCAAATGCCTTCTGGCAGGCTGACCAAAATAGGATCCTTGAGATCTGGAGACCTCCGGTTACAGCCACACAGAAAGAGGTCTTGAAGCCCCCATTTACTGAAAGAGGAGGAACTGGTGGTGACTAAGTTACTTAAGCTTCATAAAGCCCAGATGGGTACCTTGCCAAATTTTAGAAACCATTCTCAAACATGCTTGCACCTCACTTGACTGCCTTGTTCAACTTCAGGAGGGGGAAATGATTCATAAGCATGCGGGCAACCTATACTTTAATGATTCATACAGGCCTACAGCCGTACTTAACATAGAAATATTCTAAATTATTGGAGAATAGACTGAAGTCTCTGCTTCCCACATGGATTCATCCAGATTTGTCTGGTTTTATATTGGGAATGCTGACACATAACAATGTTAGAAGGATAGTCCAACTGGTTGAAAAGGCAAAAAAGGTAGCAAAAGCCACCACTGTAGCCTCACTGAATTTTAAAAAAGCCATCCACTGGGTGACCCAGGGCTTCCTGATAAAGGCATTACACAAGCATCTGCATGGGAAGTGATATCAATCCACTTTCCTCCCAAGAACTTCTTAATGGCTGTTACAGTGTGGGCGCACAGAGGTTGCACACAACGGCAAGCCCATCTGCCTGTGTCCATACCTGGATCATGCCCAGAAAACCTTGTCTTCTTCTGTCCCGCTGCTACCACGCTACAACACTCTGCGCCCTAAACCCCGGCCGCTGCGCCACATTCTGCTACCTAGCTGCACCACATAACACCGAGAGCATTCTCCTGCACTTCCGGCAAGCTTTCATGCACTTATCCACACCCAATACTTACCGCACTGACAGCTCCCAACACCGCACTCTCTCACACAGAACTGCAACCACCCACACAACACTTCACCCTTGCATGCATGCTCCTCAACACCTGCTCACTCACCAAATACACCAGAGTTCTGGGACCTGCAGCCTGACAATGGCCTTGACATATTTTTCCTCGTGGAAACCTGGCTGAATCTTGCATCAACACCTGACGTCAGCAAAGTCATCTCCTTTGGCTACAAGATAACCAGGCAAGACAAATGTCTAAAGCCTTGAGGCAGAATCACCATCATTCCCAATAACAGTCATCGGCTGAACCAATTCCATGGACACGTAATCCTCCAACATCTGTTGCTCAAGTCCCATGTCACAGCCAACAGCAGCTGAAGCGCCACTTTTATCAAACAGATCACAGGGAATGCACACCAATTTCACAGACACCATCACGGACATCATCACATAACTTACCATTACTGCTAGTAATTACATTGTGCTCGGAGACCTGAACTTCCAACTGTAAGGCCACGCTGACCCCAACTACTGAAGACCGTGGAAGCTTGAGCCTCACCCAACAAGTTAAAGGGCCTACCCATATTGCCCAAAACCTCTTGGGCCCTTTTTTCAATAACTCCTACAACATCCAAGTTGACAAGCCCACACCAGTCCCCTGGGCAGACCATGCCCTCGTCAAGTTCAGCATTCCTGTCCCGATCAAACGCATGTGCACCCCTACTAGACCAGCGCGCTAAAACGAGCCTCGGTAACAAGGACTGGAAAACTTCTCTCAAAACCCACCAACCTCAAAGCCATCAACAACTTCAACAATTTCATCACCTCCTGCACAGAGTTCCTGATCCCCATCAAACACCAATACAACAAGATCCAGACCCCAGACCAGTTGGTACACAGAGGAACTCAGACTGATGAAACACCACTGCAAACTGGAGAGCATCTGGAGAATGAACCAGGACAATGCAGACACGAGCATGTTCAAATTCTCCCTAAAATGCTAGCACCAAATGATCTGTGCCACCAAATGCGCCCCTCTGACAGCCCTTACCAATGCCACCACCAACAGAGGAAATTAAATCTTTGCCACTGTAAAAGATTTTACCTCATTATCAGCCGCCTCCAACTTGATCACCTCCCAGCAAGCCTTCTGCAACAATCTCTCTCACTTCCTCAACAAAAATCACTACCACTTACAGCAACTTCAACCTGCAACCAGACCCGATAGACCTTACCAAACTCCTCCCAATCTTATCCAAAGAATTAGTGCTAACCACACAGCCCATCATCACCCCAGAAGAAACCACAGCCACCATGAAGTCCATTTACTCAGGGGCCCCACCGGACTCCTGCCCCCACCAGGGTGACTCCAGAGGACTGTCCTGCATCAGCATCAGCATCATGCTCACACTCATTCTTAATGCTTTCACCTCTTCCGCAATCTTCCCAGATGGAACTATAGACCGAACTCCCTGCTACCATGCCCAGCTAAGGTCTTAGAGAAAATCAGCAACACAACACTCAGTCTTGTTTCAGAACCAACCTCAGCACGGAAATTGCCCTCATCACTGCCACGGAAAAAATCCACATGGCTTTCGACACAAGACTCATGGTGGGCCTCATTCCCCTGACTCCTCTGCAGCTTGGACACAGTCTTCCACCCCATCCTCTTCCAAGACCTACATAACATCGAAATCAAAGGACACTCACTTTGGTAGATCTGCTCCTTCCTCACTGTCAGTCATCCTGGCACCGTTCATTTCGGATGCCTGTGACCTCATCTGCACAGTTGCGCAAGAATCCTCCTTGATCCTGACCCTCTTCAATGCATAGATGATACCTCTAGCCAGCATTATCTGCTCTCACATCATCAACATCCTCGCTTACGCCAATGACATGCAGCTCATTCTATCCCCCACTGACAAGACGCCCAATACCCGGATCAAGTTCAATCTCTGCATGACTGAAATGAAAGCCTACTATCTAAAGCCAAACACCGACAAGATTGAAATTGTGTTCTTTGGAAAGAGTACATTACCAAGGGGTTCTACCTGGTGGCCAACACAGCTAGGACCGTCATCAACCCCCATCACCTATGCCAAGAACCTAAGGATCATCATCCACAGCAAAGTCAACATGACTGCCCAAGTGAATGACATAACTGCCTCATGCTTCCATAACCTGAAGATGCTGAGGAAGATTTTCAAATGTCTCCCAGTTATCACTAAGAAAACTGTCACACACTCTCTGGTCACAAGCAAGCTGGACTAAAGAAACACCCTCGATGCCTGGATCAACAAAAACTCACCAGAAATCTGGCAACGATTCAGAACTCAGCAGCTAGAATCACACTCATCCTCCAATGCCACACTCACATCACACCACACCTGAAGGAGCTCCAGTGGCTCCCCAGTCACAAATGACCCACACTTTTAAGGCACTACAAAACAATGATCCTGCATACTTCAACAATCTCATCTGTTTTCACAAATTTTCCGGATACATCTGCTCACCCGGACTCCTAGTTATACGAATCCCGCGCTTATGGAAAACCAGATCTGGAAGTCGAGCCTTCTCCTACACTGTCGCTAAAGCATGGAACCAACCTGCTGCTACTCATAAGAACCTCCTTCTGCAAGAAGCTTTATACCTGACTTTTTGAGTAGTCCCACTATTCCCTGGTGTGGCTTTCAGAACATTTCTGTGATTTTTTATTACTTTCTAAGTTGAGTATATGTCAAACCACTTCGGGTGACCTCTACTAAAGCACTCACAGGCGCCCAACACCCCACCCCCCCCCGGCACTGTGCACAGCCTTTGGCTGTATGCAGCAGGGAGGTTTACTGCAAAGTCAGGCCCTGTTTCCAACCACCGTTTGTGACCTGCACCCACACCCCACAGGCAGGCAACCCAATGGTGAGCTCAGCCTTCAGCCAGGTCCTGCTCCCAATCACCAAGGCCGACCAGGGCCCAACACCCTTCGACAAAAGTCAAACACACCACTGTGCAAGAACTATGGCAGGGGGAATTGTGGTGGTCAATAGAATGTTACGCAAAGGTCACCCACAAGGGTTGGGCAGGGCCTGGCCAAAGCCCAGGCCCTGCGACCAACCCCCTGCTATGTACAGCCTTCGGCTATGTGAAACATAGGGTGAGCTGCCCACGAACAGTTTGGCGCAAGGCCTGGCTTGATGCAAAGCCCTGCAGCCAACCCCCTGTGGTTGTCCTACACACATGCCCCCCCTTACTGACGGCCAACTCCCTTGCTAGGGTGGTCATAGTTAGGACCTAGTTTCTATATAAAAAGCTTTTTTTTTTTACTTGCCTACATCTTTGGCATCGCTTGACAAAACTTTACAGACAAATTTTCCAGTCACGTTAGCTGCTGCCTGGAAAGTTTCGGGGTGATCCGTCAAGAGGGGGAGGCAGGGGGGGCAGAGAAAAAGGGGTAGGGGGCCAAAACAAATTTAGCAGAACAGTACTGGTCCAGAAAGTGACCTTTTTTTGTTTTGGTGTAAATCTGTTCAGTAGTCTTAGAGAAAGTAAAGAAAATCCACAATTGCATATACAGGGACGCAAAGGATTAGTGACCTCTCCCGATCTCATGCTGATATTTGATTAGCTGGCAACACTTCAACAAGGAACCTGATGAAGTGTTGTCAGCCTATTTAGGGACTCTACTGAAGCAGAGTCCCAGAAAAAAAGAATACAAAAATACAAAAGGGGCCAGGGTACGAACACCCTGACACCTTAGCTCTGGTGCTGGGGTCCCAAAGGGATCCCACCCCCGGCTAAAAAGCATTAAAAAAAAAAAAATCATTTTACCACGATTAGGGCAGAACCAGTTTTCGTTTTTTTAATGAAGCGCCAGGGCACGCAGCCCCATCCCCCTGTGCTGCACCGGGGATCACCACCTCTCTGGGGCATTTATTATATTTTCTGTGAGGGGGAGAAGGGTTCTTCCACAGCCTCGGGAATCACAACCTCCCCAGGGCTATAAGAAAAAAAGTAAAGGGGGTATCTGTTTCGGACCCCCAGGCTCCAGGGGCCACCACCTTCTCAGGGCTATTATTGTTGGAGGGGGGCAGTGCAGCCACTGATGACCCCCCCAGGGCCGGCTCCTGCCATAGCTGTTTGCTGTGGCTTGGCTGCAGCTTTGAAGCTGCAGTCAAGTCACAGCAAACAAAGTCATCTTTTTGACGGCGGGACCTGTCAAACAGGTCTCGCTGTGAAAAAGCGGACTTTTTATCTCTTTTTCCTGCACGCAAATATGCGTGCAGAGAACAAAGATGAAAGCATTGCTCCAGCAACCGGGCAGCTGCTGTTAAAAGCAGCTGCTTGCTTGCTGGAGCAATGGGACCACAAGAGAGGCCTTCAGGCTCCCTCTGCAATCCCAGATACCTCATAAAGGGCTTAGTATAAAACAAACAAAAAAGTGAGGGACTGCTGGGGAGGACTTGAGGCTCCCCCGCAGTCCCTAACAGCCCATAAGGGCATATTACAAAATAAATTTAAAAAATAGTGAGGTACCGGGGGGCATCCTTAAGGCTTTCCCCCTCGGTTTCTGATAGCCCACAAAGGGCTAAACCCAAAAAAACCATAGCTCAAGCGTTGAGGGCTCGAATCCAGGAGTGTCCCTAGTTGTTTTCATCTTTTTTTATTCAAATGTTTAAGGCTCATAATGAAAGATGATCTCACTCTCTTTAACTGACGAATACATTTGTCTGTTCAATTTGTGCAGAAATATCTCATTCTATGTATCTCACCCATCAAAGCATAAAAATCTATCTCTCGCCCGCACTCTCTCTTCTTCAATCTCTTTCTCCCACGCACACACCCACTCACAGACCCAGTGACCCTCGTGCACCCACTCACAGCCCAAGTCAGACGCTCACAGACCCACTCAGACTCACACACCCACCCACATATGCACTCTCACACCCAGACACACACTTGCAGCCACTCTCACCCCCAAATACACTCTCACACCTATTATCACACCCAGAGAGGCTGCAGCCTACTCCTGCTGTGCACGGCCAAAGGGCTGTGCACAGCATGGGGTTGGGTGGTTAGGGGGCTTGATCACAGGGTCTGGCAGCCGGCCAGGTTTTGGGGGCAACCTCTGCTGTGCACAGGCAAAGGCCTTGCATGATGCAAGGTTGGGTGCTTATAGGGGGTTGGCCAGGTCCTGTGAGCAACCACCACTGCACGTGGGCAAAGGCTGTGCGCAGCGATGGATGGATTAACATATACTAATGGAAATTACTATGGCGGTCACCGCCATTTGGCCGCTCCGCGGTCAAAAGACCGCGGAGGCCATTCTGGCTTTACCGCTGGGCCGGCGGGCGCCCGCCAAAGGAGCTCCCGCCGGCCCTGCGGGAAAGGCCCTGCAACATAGAAGCCGGCTCGGAATGGAGCCGGCGGTGTTGCAGGGGTGCGACGGGTGCAGTTGCACCCGTCGCGATTTTCACTGTCTGCTAAGCAGACAGTGAAAATCATGCTGGGGCCCTGTTAGGGGGCCCCTGCACTGCCCATGCCAATGGCATGGGCAGTGCAGGGGCCCCCAGGGGCCCCAGGACACCCGTTCCCGCCATCAGCCCAGACAGGGGAAATCCAGCGGGAAACCGCCAGATCCCCTTTTCTGACCGCGGCTTTACCGCCGCGGTCAGAATGGGCAGGGAAGCACCGCCAGCCTGTTGGGGGTGCTTCCGTGGTCCTTCACCCTGGCGGTCGATGACCGCCAGGGTTGGAATGACCCCCTATATGTTAAAAAAAACAAAGAAATTCACTGAATAAAACAAAGGTTGGAGATACATTATAGTTAGGAAACAGAAAAAAAACAATAGAAATTCAACTAAAAAACAAAGGTTACAGGGACGTTATAGTTAGGATCACATTTTAAACATCTGAAACCATAGAAATGTACCCACTATAGTTAGAGTTACCTCATGTAACTACAACTTGTGCCCCAAGCAACTATAATTTGTGCCCTCACCATGCACTGCTAATTACCCCACAAATTATGACACTCATGACATCTTTGATAATATCAATGTAATATTTATAGTACATTTTCTGATGAAAAAACTGCATGGTGGGGGTGCAAGTAATAGTTCCCTTAGGGCACAAGTTATAGCTACTTGAGGTAACTATAACTGGTGAATTTCTATGGTTATGTACGTTTAAAATGTGAACCTAACTATAACATCCTTGTAACAATTGTTTTTTTTAAGTGTGCATGTATATATGTATTTTTACTGAAAAAAAAAAGGTTACATGGACTTTATAGTTAGATTGATGTTTTACCTGTATGAAACCATAGAAAGTCAGCAGTTATAGTTATACTTATAGTAATATTTATGTGAAGAAACTACAACTCGTTGCTCAAAGTTACTTTTCAGCACGACTTATAGTTTCTCCAGATAAGTAGAACTATAAGCATAACTATAACTGAGGAATTTCTATGGTTTTGTATGGGTAAAATGTCAGCCTTACCCAACACTGTAACATTGTTTTTTTTCAGTGAATTTCTATTTTTTTATGTAAAGTAATATCTAATTACTGCATGTTAATACAACCACTGCCCTGCAAGGCCATCGGTTGTGCGTGGCAGGGGTTGGCAGCATGCGCCCAAACCCATGCTGCACACGTCCTTCGGCAGTACCCATTGTGGGGTTGGATGGAATAGGTGTATTTTTCTTTAGAACTTTTTTCAGATCCACGGATTCTTTCTGGGTGTACACTGGGGTTGGGAGTCCCGCAGTGGATCAGCGGATCGGCCCAAAAAAATAATTGGGCTTTTTTTCTTCATGTGTCCTATGGGGTCAAGATACCTGTACCCTGACCCCTAATATGTTTTTACACTTTTTTCTTTTTTCCCCACCCCCTAGAAACAAAATGGTGGGCACAACTTTTCTGTCAGGTTGCAGCCAGCCAAGGAAGGCTTTCCTTTTCCCCTCAGACCGTGGAGGATCCAAGGAGGATTCACATCTCTAGATATCTATATTTTTCCCCTTAATGACTCCAAAACTACTGGACAGACTTACATATGCAGACCAAGATCTAGCTTTCTGCTATATTTGGTGTTATTCCGTTCAGTGGTTCAGGCTGTAGCCATGTCTAAATAATGTAACATCCCAATAGACACAGAATGGGGGTAAAGTGTTTTGGTCCCTCCCCTTTTTCTTGGCCCCTGCCTGACAAATCACCCCAAAACTTTGAAGACAGCAGCTGAAGTGAGCAGCAAGCTAGTTTTGAAAATTTCAGGAAGATTTGTCAAACAGTGCAAAGGTTATTGGCAAACAAAACAAGCTCTGTATATCAGAAAAGTTGGTCCTAACTATACAGTAAATACCTATTGGCTATACATATGTATCTATCTATATATGTATATAAATTCACTTAAAAACCTAAAGGCTACAGGGAAGTTATCGTTAAGTTCTGAATTTACTCACACAAAACCTTAGAAATTCAGCCGTTAGAGTTATTTCAAGTAACTATTACTTGCGCCTAAACCATAACAAAGGTTTAACCCCTGTGTTCTTTTCTTTCGGTTTCAATCTTTTGATTTATTTGTAATAAAATATGCTCCAAATCATAGAGTTTACTGTCATCGAGTATAGTGTAATTGAGTGGAGCAGAGGGGAGTGGAGTAGAGTTTAGGGTGGTACAGTGGAGTGAAATACAGTGGAGTGTTGTACAGTGCAGTGGTGTAGCATGGAATGTTAAAGAGTGGAGTGGAGTAGAGTGGAGTTATGTCGAAAATAGTAGAGAAGACTGGAGTGGAGTAAAGTGGAGTGAAGTAGCATACAGTGGACTAAACTAGAGTGAAGCATACAGTGCAGTAAACTAGAGTGGACAGGCCTAATGAAGGGTCAAGTAAGGTGTTAAAAATTGAAGTGGCATTTTGTACAGTACAAGGAAGTGGTATGTAGAAGAGTGTTGAAAAGTCTGGTAGAGTGGAGTAGAGTGCTGTACACTGTGTTATGGGGCAAAGAGGGTAGAAGAGGGCTGTACAGCGCAGTGTAGGGGCATAGAGTAGATTACAGTGTTTTTATGCTGGCACACAGTGAAGTTGAGTCTTACAGAGCTGAGTTGCACAGAATGGAGTAGAGTGTGGTGCAGTGGGGTGGTGAAGAGTGGGGTAAAGTGTTGTGCAGTGGAGTACAGTGGAGTGGTGAGGCATAGAGTAGAATACTGTGATCTAGAGTACAGTGGCCTGGAGCTGAGTAGAGTGGAATAGTATAGTATACAGTGGAGGAAAGATTTTTGGAGTGGTATGTTGTACAGTGTTGGAAAGTGTCATAGAGTGGAGTGCCAAAGAATGGATGAAAGTGTTGTACAGTGGAGTGGAATATAGTAAAGTGCATTACTGTATGGTTGAAGGAAATGGTATTGAGTGTCATACAGTTGAGTTGCATAGAGTAGGCACAGAGTGTTGCACAGTGGAGTGCTGTAGAGTGCAGTACCAGAGTACAGTGGAGCACATTGGAGTATTGTCTCACAGAGTAGAGTGTATTAACTGGGGTGGAGTGGCACAGAGAGAGTTGCGTAGAGTGTCTGAGTAGAGAACAGTGTTGTAAAGTGCTATAGAGTTAAGTAGAGCTCACTGGTATTAACAAGAGTACATTATTGTACAGTGTAGTGCTAGACAATGTAGAATAGTGCAGTACAGAGCACAGTGGAGTGACGTAGAGTATAGTTCGATAGAGTTTAGCGGCATAGAATGGAACAGTAGTACAATGGAGTGGTATACAGTGCAATAGCATACAGTGGAGTGGTATTCAGTACAGTGACGTATAGTGAAGTGCTATAAGGTGGAATAGCATAAGTTGGAGTGATGTAGAGTGGAGTGCACTGGAGTAGAGTGAAGTGGCATACAGTGGAATACTATACAGTGCAGTGCTGTAGAGTGGTGGTCAGTGGAGCAGCATTCAATGGAGTGCAGTACAGTGTAGCGTTATACAGTAGAGTGGCAGAGTATAGTGGCATAGAGTGGAAAAGAATGGAGTGGGGTACAGTGAAATAGCATGAAGTGGAGTGGCATACAGGAGTGTGGAATATAGTGGAGTGTCATACAGTGAAATACTGTATAGTAGTGTAGCATACACTAAAATAGCAAAAAGTGGAGTAATGCAGAGTGGAGTAATGCAGTGAGGAGTAGCATGCAGTGAGGAAATGTTCACTGGAGTGGTGAACACTGCAGTGGTGTAGATTGCAATACCGAACAGTGGAGTGGCACAGAGTGCAGTGGTGTACAGTGGAGTGGAGCTGAGTGATATGGAGTATAGTTGTTAACAGTGGACTAGCATATAGTGGAGTGGCATAGATAAAAGTTGGGTACAGCGGAGAGGCATAGAGTGGAGTAGCGCACAGTAGAGTGGTGAAGAGTAGAATAGCATACAGTGGAGCATTGTAGAGTGGAGTGGTGTACAGTAGCATAGAGTGGAGTACCACAGTGTGGTAGAGTGTAACAGCGTACAGTACAGTGAGGTATAGTGAAGTGACAGAGTAGAATACCATACAGTGGAGTGGTGTAGAGTGAAGTGGCGTAGAGTGGAATAGTTCATAGTTGAGTGGCGTACAGTGGCGTGACACAGAATGTAATGGCATACAATGGAATGGCATAGTGTGGAGTGGCGTAGAGTGGAATTATGCATTCTGGGGTGGAGTGGAGTGGCGAGAGTGGGGTTGCGCACAGTGGAATAGTGTAGAATAGAGTAGTGTACAGTAGAGTGATGTAGACCTCAGTGGAATTCAGTGAAGTAACGTAGAGTTGAGCGGCAAAGATTGGAGTTGTGTAGAGTGGAGTCAGGTAGAGTAGAGTGGAGTTTCGCACAGTAGAATAGTGTAGAATGGAGTAGTGTACAGTAGAGTGATGTAGACCTTAGTGGCATTCAGTGAAGTGACGTAGAGTGGAGTGGCATAAAGTGGAGTGATGTACAGTGAGATAGCATATAGTAGAGTAGCATACAGTGGTGGCATAGGATGGAGTGGCATAATGTGGAATAGCATAGATTGGAGAATCGTACGTGGGGTTGGATATGGTGGTCTAGTATGAGTAGATTTGTTTATGGTGTAGTGATGTACAGTGGAGTGGCATAATAAAGGAGCGTCCTACAGTGGAGTGGCATACAGTTGAATATCGTACATTTGAGTCGTATACAGTGCAGCGGCGTAGAATGGAGTGTGGAAGAGTGGACTGGTGTACAGTGGAATAGAGTGGAATGGTGTAGAGTGCAGTGGTGTAGAGTGGACTGGCACAGAGTGGAGTGAGGTAGAGTGTAGTGGCATACAGTCAAAGAGCATAGGGTGTACTGGTATAGAGTGGAATAGTGCATAATAGAGTAGCGCAGAGTGGAATAGCGTGCACTGGAATAGCGTAGACTTGACTGGTATAGAGTGGATTGGCATAAAGTGAAGTGGTGAACAGCGGAGTAGCACACAGGGGATTGGCACAGAGTGGACTGGGGTACAGTGTAGTGGTGTAGAATAGAATAGCGTGGAGTGGAGCAGTGTAGAGTGGAATTCCCAAGAGTGGAATATTTTAGATTGGACTGCGGTAAAGTGTAGTGGGTAGACTGTAGTAGTTTACAGTATAATAGTGTACTGTGGAGAGGAGTAAGGTGGAGTGTTGTAGAGTGGAGTGATGTACAATGGAATGGCATAATGTGTAGTGGCATAGACTGGAGTGGTATAGAGTAGAGTGGCATACAGTGGAGTAGCACAGAGTGGAGTGGTGTAGAGTGGAATATCGCTGAGTTTACTGGTGTACAGTGTAGTGACGTACAGTGGAGTGGCATACAGCGGAATGGAATAGAGTGTAGTAGGTTAGAGTGTAGTGGCATACAAGTGAGTGGCATAGAGTGGATTGGCACAGAGTGGAATGGCGTAGAATTCAGTGGTGTACAGTGTAACAGTATACAGTGGACTGTTGTAGAGTAGAGTAGCGTAGCATATAGTGGAGTGGAGAAGAGTGCAGGGGCATATATACAGTGGTGTGGCGTAGACTGAAATAGCGTACAGTGAGGTGGGCATACGGAAGTGGCGTACAATGAAGTAGCATAGAGTAGAATAGCATACAGTGTAGTGTCAGAGTGGAGTTACATACAGTTGAATACAGTATAGTGGAGTAGCATAGAGTGGAGGGGCGTACAGTGGAGTGGCTTAGACTGGTGTCTTGTGAAATGGAGTGGGGCATAAAAGGTAATAGCATACAATGGAGTGGTTTTTTTGGAAAGTGGATTACTGATATTGGCAGGTAGGAACCAACGCTTAGCAATAGACCACAAAACCCCACTAGGTCCAGTCAAGCTCTCAATAAATTAATCCTTGAACAACACTTGGTAGCTTGGCACATGAGCAGTTAGGCTTAACTTAGGAGACAGGTGTGTAAAGCATTTTACAGTAAATAAGTAAAACATGACACACAGTAAACATCCAAGACAAATTTATGAAAATAGGAAATATTTTTATCTTTACAATGACACCAAATGACAAAAATCCAATGTAGGGAACCGGAGATATGAATTTTTAAAGTATAAATGTTAAAAAATGCTTTTTAGTGCATAAAACCAAAAGAGCCAACCGGGGACATCTGGTTGCACTTAACAGGGCAAAGTAAAAGGTTGAGGCCAACCTCAATGGAGCTCTGCTCGGATACTCTTAGCAGGAGGCCTCCATCAAAGATTTACCTTCATAGTTAGAAAATGTTCTGGGGCTTTTCTCTCTCAATGTCGTGAGGTCCTCCTAAGCAAGCCGATTTTGATGTCTGATCACCTTTCCGCAAGCCCGCTGTGAAATCGTGAAAGTCTGTAGCTCCGGAACTTTCAGTGGGACGAAACTGAAACTCAGGTCAGGACTCAATTGAAGGAGGTCGGCTTGGCTCACGTCATCGAGTCCGTTCACTTATGGAGCTTTTTTCCAAAGTTGCTCCAAATTTCTGGATCTTCTTCCAGAAGTCATTTTTGGGTTCTTGATGTGTCCACAAACTTGATCCAAAGTGCAAGAGGCTCTGAGTTTCTCCTTGGAAGTTAGGACTACAGTTCCCAGAATGCACCTAGTCAGAATACTCAAATGACCAGTGGCTGCTGGTCAGCTGGGCTCTCCTTGCAGGACTTGATGCAGGGGACACAGGTCAGCTCCTTTGCCCCTGTAGCTTATGTGAAGTCCACTCCTGAAGTTGCAGAAACAAAGCAAAGTCCTTTTCCTGGTGAAGCCCAGGGTATGCAGCTGCAGTCTTGTAAATGCAGTTCTTCAGGTACAGGTCAGGGGTTCAGCAGACCAGTCCTTCCTCTCCAGTACTTTCTTGCAGCAGGGATCTGAATTGTTCGGCACCTCTGCCATATTTATCCTTGCTCCTTGGTTGGCAAACAGGGGGCGTCCCTGAACAATGGGACACAGGGTGGCACCCGCTGGGGGGGTGACCACTTCCTGTGAAGTATGGCAAAAATCAATCCCAGAAAACAACATTCTTTAAAGCTCCAACTTGGGGGAAATCTCTCCTTGGAGGTTACATCTGGCTGAGCCCACCCACTGGTGTGGCTTAAGGCTTGGGCAGAAGCCCAGCAGGTAAGCACAGAGGAAACATGCAGATGAGAAGGCAGAATGTAATTGGGTAATGGCTGTGTTTACCAAACATAAAATGAAGTCATGTAGTTAATACCACAGATTGGCTACGTTTTGCTGCGTGCTGGGTTAGGTTCTTAGAATTTGCTAAGTAGCAGGTTTTATTGTTGTTCCCTACCTATTACCACTTAATTAAAAGTGCACTAGGTAGAGAAACTATTTATACTTTTACATATATGTTTACAGGCTTTTAGGGAGAACTGCACATTTTTACATTTTGTCTCAGTAGCGCAGTAATTTGTAGGTATTACAACAGTGCTCCATGGACTTTTTTGTGCAGTTAAACGGAAAATATACTCTAGTACACTATATTTGTAAAATATAGCGAACTACAGTATATTTTTAAATCTTTAACATACTTAATTTTATTCTAATTTATTTTTAAGTACTGCGGTACTCCCTACATTTTCTTTAAATATATAGAAACCTATATATTTTTTTTCCCAACCTCATACCACTTTCATAAAGTGTTATCAGGTAGGGAAAAAATATCAAACTTAACACTTGTCTGTATCTAAAGGCGTGAATGGAGAACACAGCCAAAATCTATTTAAAAACAACATGACTGCCTTTAACTTTTGTAAAGGCAGTCATTACCCAATCACATAATGACTTCTCATCACTGTATACTGCAGTACGTCTGTGAAACACCACAAAATTTTGGAAAAGTACAGCAACAACAGATATAACTAAGTTAAAATGGCTTATAACTTTAAAAAATACTTACCCTACTTAGCTGTAGCGCACAAAAGGATCATCTATGCAGCATAATGTGCAACCCTGCCAAATTTCATGGACATCTGTTCAGCTGCGTTCACATTATGTAATATAGAAAAGTCTATGGAAAATGCATTGGTGGAAACACTCATTTTGAGACCTGTCTTATCTTTACAAAACGTTCCACCCTTGGCCAATGTAGAAAAAGCTATAGGCCTGGAAACATTTATAGCAATTAATCAAATGAAGGTAAAGTTATTAGTGACCAAAATTCTGAGAAACTCCTATACCTAGGAATCATAACTATAAAGTGGCTACTGGCACCATGTAACTAATACACATATATGTATATAGATAACCTAGTGGAGATCGCCACTAGGTAGTTATAGTTACAACCTAGTTTCTATAGAAAAAGCATTTTTGGACTTGCTTATATCTTTGGCGCCGGTTGATGAATCTTCATGACATTTTCCAAAAAAATGCAACACTTTCTTCAACTGCTTTCTGGAAAGTTTTAAGGTGATCTGTCAAGCGGGGCTGAGAAAACGAGGAGTCCAAAAATGTGTTTTCCCCATGTTAATTTCCTTAAGGATTGTGAACAGGACTACAGCCCGAACCGCTGGACAGAATTACACCAAATTTGGCAGAAAGGTAGCTCTTGATCTAGAAAGCACCCTTTTTATTAATTTGTTTAAATCTATTGAGTAATTTTTGAGATATGTAAAGAAAAACAAATTTGTATATCTGGGTGGAGCCTAGGCACAGATCTCATGGTGAGATCTGATTGGCTGCCAGCACTTCAACCAGGAACTGCTGGCAGCCATCTTGGGACCAATGTACATGTTAGCACACCACTGAAATGTACTGTAGTGAATGGCACGTTTTGAGGGGCACAAAAAGGAGAATGTATAAAGGGTGATAACACATTTTAGTTACAATATGAATAATTTGTTCATGGTACCCTACAAATTTTAGGAATTGTGGTGTGTTCTAAGGAGATTTTACCCTGCTACCAGTTTATGAATCAAGTTTAAGAGAAAACAGTTCTCATGATTTTCCCATAGAGGTAATGGAAGGTGCTCCAGAAGCTAAAATGAGAGCATATTTTCTGTAAATTAACACTAACTTTCTCAGCGGTAAAACATGTACTTCCAACAGCAGCAGCCTGTCAGTGGATTCCCCTGTGTTCTACTGCAGCCTGCCAGATTGTTCTAAAAACAACTAGATCACTAACAGTCTTTCTTATGACAAATCTGTGACACACCTGTAGCCATCTTGATCGAATCAAACTGGTAAAACTAAAAAGATTTAATTTAGAAAGGAACAAAATGAGGACGTTCATTTTGTCATAGTAATTATGCTGTAGAATGAAAAATTGGGACAAGTTTCAAATGAGTTCTAAAATATCTTTCTGTTGTACTTCAAACAGGAGCAGCCTGTCAGTTGATTCCCTTGTGTTCTATTACAGCCTTCCAGAGTGTTCTAAAGAACAACTGAAGCATTAATAGTCTTACTTATGACAAAAGTGTAGCACATCTGAGAGCCATCTTGATTGAATCAAACGGATAAAACTTAAAACACTTAATTCAGAAATTAGCAAAATGAGGGGCTTCATTTTGTCATAGAAATTATGGTTAGTGCTGTAGAAAGAAAAATTAGGACATGTTTTAAGTGAGTTCTCAAATACCTTCCTCTTCTAGTTCATAAAATCATTCTGACATGCAGACTGAAACATGCACTTTCAACACCAGCAGCAGGCTGCCAGTTAACGCCCTGGTGATCAGCAACTTGCAGTGCTCTAATGAGCAACTAGACTGCTAACGTTCTGAATTTATACCACATTCTGAATTTATGCCACATCTGAACACCATCTTTATGGAATTGAAGTGGAAAACTGAGAGCATTTTCTACTGAAGAGACTGCACTAAATAAGGAAATTAGGGTGCCTCATACCAAACAAGTCTCCCAAGATAGCCACCAGAGGAAAAAAAGAGCTGAATGTAGCACACATATCACCCTAATATAGCCCAAGTATATGCCAGTGACAGAACTGTGCAAAACACTTAATTTTGTAGTTTTTTTGCAGTTTTATATAGCACAGATTTGACCCTGGGGGCACTTTGAGTGCTTTACATGAGCACCAGTTACATTACACAAGGACACACTGGTGTGGATTACTTTTTGTGTTTTTCACTGTGTTACTGTAGGAGTTATTGCACAAATACTTTACACATTGCCTTCTAAGTTAAACCTGCCTGCTCTGTGCCAAGGTACCAGAGGTTGAGCACAGGAAAATTTGGATTGTGATGTCACTTACCCTGACTTGGATTGTGGTCCCTTCTTGGACAAGGTCCTAAACCTCTGCCAACTAGAGTTCCAATTTCTAACATTGGTGGCAACGGTGGGAAAGGACGTGTATTGGTACTTGACATACAGTGACTATGTACACTACCTCCATATCACAGACCATTACTTACCAATAACCTATTTCTCCCTTTTCTCTCAATTGGTCATTTTTCTAAAAACGTTACTCCTGCTTCCTCTTGAAACTCTGTGTGGTTGTTGGACCTGTGAAGACTTGACAGAATGGAAATTAACTTCTGGCACCTAAACATCTAAACTATGAAGGAGCTGATAGTGTTCTGCAAGGAGAGGGGCCTGGCTGTGAAGAAGAGATCCACAAGGCCAGATCTTGAGAGAGTCCTGTATTGTTATGAGGAAACACGCTGGGTATTAACACTTTCAGATGACTCTGGGGAGGACTCTGAGTGGGAAGACACCTGTGGAAGTGTAAAAGATGTAAGGTGTTGGAACCTCCTGGAGGATCCCAAACCTGAATTCCAAGAGGGCAGTGGCTCTCAGTAGAGGAAGGGAAAAATTATTTTGTAGAGGCTCCAGAGGAGAGTGGAGAGCCCACAGGGAGGGAATTCCCTGCTGGATCTACTGCTGGGAGCCATGTCTCCTCCCACACCCTGTCCCCTGAGGAGTTCAAGGACAGACAGGCTGAGAGGGACCTGCAGATGGCTCAACCTTACGCAGAGGAGAGAGGAGCTGAGGCTGACACAGCCCTAGCAAAGGAGAGGAGGGCTTGGGGGAAGAGAGCCTTAGCCTTGGAAAAGGAAATGATTTCAGCTTACGAGCTGAAGTTGAGACAGCTGGACCTGAGAGCCAGGAGGGCTCGGTCCAGCACAGATGGTAGCACCGAAAGTGTTGCATCCAGTACTGTGGGAGAAGTGCGCATGCCCAGAGACTTGGTGCCCAACATGAAGAAGGGGGATGACATACACCAGGAGATTCAAGTTTATGAGGTAGCTCCAGTGGAGTGCAGGATCCCTGAGGTGGATGAGGGAACTGGCACAGGAGTCATATTCCTAGTAATGTGAAGGATGCTCTACTGGCTCTAGGTGAGTGTAACAGGGAGAGGTGTTTCCCCCCGGTAGAAGTCCTGGTAATGAAGTATAGAGACACCCCAGAAGAGTGCGAGTTGAGTGTCAGGGCCACAAAGACTTTCCTTTGATGTGTGCCTACTTCAAAGGCAGAAATTAGAAAAAGTATTGGACTACTTACCCCACAATTTTAGATTACTTGTGGATCAAGAGGAACCTCTGCCAAGGAGAAGAGATTGATGCCTGAGGAGGACCTGTCACTCTGCCTGTTGCTTTGCTGTGCTGGCCTGATGCTTCTGCCTTAAGAGGGAAAGGACTGGACTTTGCTTTCTGAAATCCTGCTTGCGATGTTTCACAAAGGGCTTGGACTGAGCTTGTCCCCTGTTCTGAAGTCTCAGGGCCATTAAAGACTTAATTTGCCAGCACACAGGCGCTCTTGCTGAGACCCCTACCCTGCCAAGTGGTGCCACGTCCAGCCCATGGGCCCTTAAAAGGAGAAGCCAGTGACCCCAAGGTGAAAATCCATGTACCAGAGCAGCAGAAAAATGGCCGCAGCGCCTGCACTGCAGATGAAAAATCAACGCAGCACAGTTGAAATCGATGTATTGCCAGCTCAGCGCGGTTTATTGCTGCTTTGTGTCTGAATTTTACTTGCATCGTCTCTGGGTATCAAAATCTTCAACATCATCACATGGACCCGCGGCTGCTTGTTTGGAAATTCATGCATCTCTTCTCTGCGAGGAAAGAATCGAAGCATTGCTTACCTGGCAGAGAATGAATTGATGGACGACTTCATTTGCGAGTAAGGAGTCGATGCATTACTTGTTTTTCCGACATACCAGATACACATAGCAGGTACTTTGTGCTAAAACAATGTAACCATTCATTCTTATGGATTAAGACTCTTTTTACTTTAAAAGTTGATATCTTACTTGCGTATGTTGGATTTTTTTTGTTTTTATCTTGTTTGATTTAGATAAATGTTGGCTATTATTCTAAACTGGTTCGGAGTCCTTTTGTGGTGTTTTCACTATGTCACTGTGTGTGTTTGTACAAATACTTTACACATTGCCTCTGAGATAAAACCTGACTGCTTGTGCCAAGCTACCAAGGGGGAGAGTAGGAGTTATCTTAGGTGTGTGACTCCCTTACCTTGACTAGAGTGAGGGTCCCTACTTGGATAGGATATAAACTGACTGCCAACTAGAGACCCCATTTCTAACAAAAGTGCTTAGTAGCTATTTGAAAAATCAGACATTATGTCCTTATTTTAGATTTTAGAACACTAACCATAATTTCTATGGAAATAAGACCCTCTCATTGTTATGATTTCTAAAGGAAATTATTTGGATATTACATTTTTGATTGCATCAAGATGATGTAAGGTGCTCCACACTTTTATAATAAGAATATTAGCAATCTAGTTGTTCATTAGAATATTGTGGGGAGGCAGAGGTCAGGGGCATGGACATGGATAACTGAGGGTGAGGAGGAGGATGCAAAGACAACAAGTTGGCCAGGAGGGGTATTGGCAGCACAATGGGCCATTAAGGGCAGGTGCAACATACCAACCATGCAGGATAGGCTGTGACAATACATCAGACCATTGAGGGCACAAGTGAGAGGCAGTGGCAGTACAACCATACATGCCAAACGACCTGATTCAGGCAGAGGACTACTGATGTTTTTAAGCCCAAAGGGGCTTTATTTTATTTGTCTTCTGACTAAAATCTCATGTTTCTCAATGTAAGTCAATGAGAAAAATCAATTCCCCAGGTTTTGTTTTTCAAAATCTTCCTCTTACCAAATTCAAAATGTTCGCAAAACATGGTACATGGAAAGCAATAGGTAGGGGAAAGGGCCTTGCACATTGACAACAGAACGCACAGGGTAAAGAGACAAGGGCAGCAAGCTGATCCTACTGGTTAGAGAGGAGAGATAGCTGCAGCATAACGGACCATGAAGGGTAGGAGAGAAGGGGCAGGGGCACGACAAAGGGCCAGACAAGGCAGGAGGGAGGGGGTAGGGGCCCTCACATGGAAAACAAAGGGCAGGGGTCAAGAAGACAGGGCAAGAGCAGCAAGCAGACCATGGGGGCAAATGGGATGTGCATTGGAAGCACAACACACCAAGGAGGGCAACAGTGAGACTATAATGGCATACACACAGAGGGAAGGTGCAAGGGGGTTGGGAAGCAAGCTGACCATACAGGGCAGGTGGGGGTGCTGTGACAGCACAAAAGACCACGCTGGGCAAGCAGGAGGGTTAGTGGTAGAACAAAGGCCATGGTGGGCTAGAGGGCGGGGACACGGGCATGCAGAAAGGACCATGGAGGACAGAAGGGAGGGGTAGGGGCTGGACACAGACAAGAGAGGGCAGGGGAAGGGGCTTCACAACAGACCATGCAGGGCATGCAGGAGGAGCAGTAGCACCACAATAGAACATGAAGGGCAAAAGGGAGTGGCAGCAAAATAGGCCATGGAGGACAGGAAGTAGGGCATAGTGGCATGGAAGTGTGACAGGCATGGTAGAGATGGTAGAGGCAGGTGCCAGCCATCTGAACATAATAGGCAGGTAGGAGGGGCAGTGGCAGCACAAGCGAACACTGAAGTGTAGATAGGAGGGGCAGTGGCAGGTCTATGGAACATAGTGGGCAAAATGGAGGTAACAGTGGCATGCACAAAGACATTGCAGGCAAGGGAAGGAGAGTAGGAGCAGAAAGCTAAGTACAGAGGCTAGGCAGGAGGCCAATGATGAGGCACATAATTGGGCAGCAAAGGGATGAAGGAGTGGGCAGGGACATCAAGTTAAATGGAGGGCAATAGCAGCAGTAGCAGCATATCGGACCAGACAGGGCAGGTTGTGTTGAAAAAAACTAAGATTACAGGGACTTATAGTTAGTAAATATATATATATATTTTTTTTAACAGAAATTTACTTTAAAAACAAAGATTATATGGACTTATAGTTAGTTTTACATTTTAAACGTACAAAAAAATTGAAATTCACCTGTTATAGTTAGAGTTATCTCAAATAACTATAACTTGTGCCATAAGGTAACTATACCTCACGCTCTCGCCATGCCCAGTTTTTTTTGTCAAAAATGTTACTGCAAATATTACATTGATATTATCAATTATGTTATCAAAGGTGTCGTGAGTGCCGTAATTTTTGGGGTAATTAGCAGTGCACGGCAAGGGTGCGAGTTATAGTTACCTTGTAGGATTTCAACATGCTTCCAAACGTCTGGGTAGGTTGCTGATTCTAGGGAGCAGCTGATGGTCTTGCAGAGTTCAGGTGCAATTGAGACGCTGGCCTTGTTAAAGATGTAGTGGGGACAGGGGTCAGTAGAGGCTCAGAGGTGGATGCTGCTCATGACTGAGTGGGTCTCGTCCGTCGTGAGGGGGGTCCAGGTGTGTAGGAGTTTCGGGAGTTCGAGGGTCGTGGCAGGGGTGTTGTGGGTGAGTTCAGCGGGTCTTGGGTTCCTAAGATGTCATAGATGTCTTTGATCTTCTGATGGAAGAAGGTGGCAAGTTTGTCGCAGAGATCCTGAGATGGAGGGATGTTGGTGGTATCGGCTTGTGGGTTGATGAATTCTTTTGTGTTGTGTGTGGTGGTGTTGATGTGGTCCTGCAGGGAGGTTTTCCTGGTGGACCTGATGAGGCCATGGTAGGATCGTGTGGCGGATTGAAAGTTGCAAGCTTTTCTGGGGATTTGCTGTTCCTCCGCTTCTTCTCCAGCCTCCTGCATGAGCACTTTGATTCCTGGAGTGCGGGAGTGAACCAGCCGGCTTTCTTGGAGGAGTGTTTCCCTGTGGTCGTCCGGAGGGGAGTTAGGGTGTCGGCGCAGTCAGTAATCCATTTGTGGAGGTTTCGTGCTGAGTTGTTGGCATCTCTGCTGTTGGGCGGTGGTGACTTGCTGAGGGTGTTGATGAGTTGCTCCTTGGAGGTCTGGTTCCATTTTCTGTAGGGGGTCGCATTGTGTAAGTGTGCGCTGTGGATGTGGAGATGGAGGAGTGGATGCAGTGGTGGTCGGTCCAGTGTAGTGATGATGATGGCGTTGCTGCTGGCAGAAACAATGGGGTAGAGGGTGTGTCCGGCAGTGTGCATTGGTGAGGTGACCAGTTGCTTGAGCCCGATTGTGTTCAGGTTCTTGAATAGTGATGAGGTGTTGTGGTCACTGAGGTCATTGAAATGGAAGTTGAGGTCACCGAGGAGAATGTAGCTGCTGGAGGCGAGTACGTGAGGGGCTATGATGTCTATGATGGCGTAGCTGAATGCTGGGCGTGGTCCAGGTGGTCTGTAGCTGAGGGTACCGCAGGTGGTGGTCTTCGGGGTGGCGTGCACTTGGAAGTGCAGGTGCTCCATGAGGGTGGTGAATTCCTGTCTGTTGAACGTCAGTTGAAGGGTTGCCTTGTGTGCAATGGCTATGCCGCCTCTTGGGGCCTCGAACACAGAGCCGGCAGCAGCAGCAGTGGCCACGCAGGAGGGATCGATGGACACTGGCCAAACGGTCAGTGAAGTCGACCCTCACTGTGCAGCGGCCACCCTTAACAAGGGGAGGGAGGAGGAGACGGGTCAGCTGGGAGGCGGGAGGGTGGGAAGTGCTACAAGGGTTGAGGGCGGAGCCACAGGGGCATCAGCAGTTTGGAGGGAAGCGTGGGAGAGTGCAAAACAGGTGAAGAAAACTAAAAGCGAGACAGAAGTAAAAAATAGGAGTAAATAGGAGTAAAAACAGACAAAAGAGGAAAGACAGAAAACAGACACAGATGGCCACTGGGCCACCAGGGATGAGGCGCAGGCGGGTGCCTGCAGGCCTCGAACACAGAGCCAGCAGTAGCAGCAGCAGCCACGCAGGAGGGATCGACTGACACTTTCCAAAAGGTCAGCAAAGTCACCTGTACTTCTTTACACACACCAAACTCTTGATAACCTGGGAATGCTTTGGAAACTGCTGTTATTGGGGCCCCAGTTCCAGGGCAGCCCAGCACACATCAACTAAAGAACTGCTGGTATCAGTAGCTGCCTTTGTTAATGAGTAGGACAGGAGAGGATGGGTACACACCCTTTCAGCGCAGTGAGCACCTGGGGGTGCTTGCTTTGCAGCTAAATTATTAGTCAGTTTGGTTACAAGTATTTTGATTTTAATCTTGAATGATGTTTACATGTTATTTGAGGTTTAAGGCTGACAACCTCTACAATAAGTATGCAGGGATACATCGGTATGTAAATTGTGCTCCTAGGTAATTGACCATACTTGTTAAAATCAACTAAAAATCTCATTAGAATGTTATGCTTAAAAAATATATATGATCTGCTCTTCTGCGTCATATGACTCTCAAATAACAGAAAAGCAAAAATTGGGGGCAACGATGTCTCTATTGGTCACTACCTTGGAGGCAGCTCTTCACAGCTATCATCAAGGTACTAATGCAAGCTTGTCCAAACCAGATCAAGGAGGGAGAGGACGGGAGTTTGTGTCAGACATTAGTACTACTACTAAGTACATGAGTTACTTTCAGATTAATTGTATGCATTCTGGTGTCTTGGACTTGCTTTTGACTACCTAAGACTGTTTACCCAAGGGTTCGGTGGTGTAACAAAGGCCACCAGTGAGCGGGGGAGGGTGGGACCGAGCCCCAAGGGCTCCCCCTCAGCTCAGTACCCTGGCCTGAGAGCCCCTGTGTGAGTTGGGAAGGGGCCCTCTCAGTGCATAATTTTTAAATAAAAAAAGGTGCTGGTGCCCAAAGCCCTCCTCCTAAACATGTGCCTGCTGCATTTAAAAGTGTGAGTACAGAATACTGAAGCAGCGTAATCCTGAATCCATCACATGCCTCTTCAGTCCATTTACAGTCACTCCCTGCCCCTTCAGCTCACTCTTGCACCTTTCTGCTTTCTCCCATTGTGACGCTTTATCGTTTTTCCCGTATGTGCCTTTTGCTCGCAGTAAATGCTTGAGGCAAAAAAATAAGCACCGGCCCTCAAAAATAACAAAAAGCACAAATGAAGCACTGGGCCCTCTCCATGTCCGTTGCAGGAAGGCCCCCTCAAGTTTCGTTACGCCACTGCAAGGGTTATGGATCATACCTTTGCAGATATGCTCCTTAATGGTAACTCGCGCACACTGTGAAGAGCAGTGAAGAGAAGACGAGACCGGGTGAGTGAACATCAGGATCTTTATTCATCCTAGTATATCTCCTTCCTCCGTCCCCTCCGACAACATAATAACCGCCGCCTTCCGAATCCCTCCAGCCCCCCGCGTTCCACATTCGCTCCGAATGTGGAACACGTGTACTTTCAAAACCCAACACACCCCCTTCCTTCACAATAAACAAAAAGAAATGAAAAATAGCTTAATTAACCAAACCATACATGCGACTTACTAAATGACCTAATGTACAACGTAATCTTTGAACTTCATGGGGCACGACCTCATTCTTCTTGACACCCCTTTTTCTGCACTTTCCTCCATGCAATCTTCATTTGCCTCCATTCCCAATCTTCCACTAACATACTCCCTTTTTAACTCCGACACAATGGAAAGAAAAGATTTATTCCATCTCTTCCCATTCTTTAGCACAACAACATGATCCAGAACCTTTTCCACCTTGGCAGGAGCCGAAAACTTTGATAAACCCTTTTGCACAAAACCAGGTTTCTTAATTATCACCCAATCTCCCTGATGGACAACAAGACCTTTATCCTGTGGTTTCCTTGTTTTATATTTTTCCTGCACAGAAGACCTCACATCCACAGCCTTACCCAATCTCTCTATGTCAACATCCTTCTTCAACATCCAGTCCTTAATTTTGTACCAGCTACACTAACTCTTAACAACGTGAATGGGGAAATTCCTGTACTAATATGAGGTGTTGTCCTGTACCCCATAGTAAATCTTCAACAGATTCCTTCCAAGGTAAGCCATTGACTAGTGCCAATTGCAAACTTTCCTTTATCACAGGGTTAAATCTTTCCACCAAACCTTTGCTGCGAGGATGGTACAAAGATGTCAGGGTATGCTTTATACCCAAACTTGTTAGAAATGTTGCCATCTCCTTGGAGACCAATTGTGTCCCATTATCTGTGGCTATTTCTTCAGGGAAACCCTCCCTCAAGAACACTTCTTTAAAAAAAAAAATAACAAACACCGGTACTCACGTGATCTACAAAATTTACTTCTGGCCATTTAGTCATGTAATCCATCATCACCAAAGCATACTTGGGTGCACTTCCAATCACCCCAAACGGTCCAGAGATGTCAAATGCTAACTTTGACCAAGGTACATTCTTCACCTCGATGGGGTCCACCGGAGATGGATAAGTTACCTGCGACTTGTCACTCAACATGCACATACAACAATCGCGCACATAATGCTCAATTGCTCTGTCAACCCCCGGCCACCAAAAATTCTCTCTCACCCTACGCTTCATGGCACGAATTCCAAGATGACCCTCATGTGCCAACTCTAAAATTCTCATTCGTAGGCTGACAGGTACTATTAATAAATTACCTCTCTGCACAATATCACCAACAATGGACAATTCATCCTCCACTCTTTTGTAAGGAATTAAATCTTCCTGTAAATTATTTGCATTAGGCCATCCTCTACAAATATAACTTCTGACTTCTTGCAACACCTCATCATCCAAACACGCACTCAACCACACCTCCTCGGTTAATGCACCTTTCGAAACTTCACCAATTGCATTAACAGCACACACGATTTCCAAATCATCCACTGGATCAGGTTTTTCATCACATTCTGACATGGGTAACCTAGACAAGCAATCCGTCACCCGATTCCTTACTCCCGGCATATACTCCAATTTATAGTTATATTCTTGAAGACTATATTGCCATTTTGCAATACGAGGTGTGGCCCTACCCCCACTTTTGGTGCTAAACAAATCAACTAGTGGTTTATGATCAGTTCTCAGAACAAATTCCTTTCCCCACAAAAAACTTCTGAAATGTTCGACGCCCCACCACATGGCTAAAGCCTCCTTCTCAATTGTAGAATATGTGTATTCTGCCCCTCTCAAAGTCATGGAAGCAAATGCAATAGTTTCCTCCTTCGCATTCTTCCTCTTCTGCATAAGTACAGCACCAAGACCCACGCTGCTTGCATCAGTAGCAACAATGCATGTATCATTAATGTCAAAAGCTTTGAGGGGATGAGCATCAGCTATGCTCTTCTTTAACTCTTCTTTAACTCAAATCTTTCTTCACATTCTTGATTCGATTGGAACTTGACACTCTTCTTTAAAAGATTGCATAAACATGCAGTTATATCTGAAAAACTGGGAACAAACTTTGCGTAATACTCCACCAAACCTAAAAAGGAACATAATTGTTCTTTATCCACTGGTTTTGGTCCATTCCGGATAGCATCCAAAATTTTCATCTTTGGTTCCACACCATTCTCAGATACGTGGTGCCCTAAATAGTCTACACCCTCTTGCATGAATTTGCACTTGACCTTCTTTAAAGTCATTCCACTTGATTTAATAATGTCCAACACACTCTTTAGACGTTCATCATGAACAGCAACTGTGTCCCCAAATACTAATATGTCGTCTTGAAAATACTGAACTCCCTCTTTTCCTTGAAACAACGTATTCATTAACCGCTGAAAATACAGCAGATGCCAACCCAAACGGCATACGAATATGTCTGTACGCTCCTTCAGGGGTAACAAATGACATGTAATGCCTTGAATCCTTGCTCAACTCTACTTGATGGTACGCCGGAGAAATGTCAAGTGATGTAAAATACTTTGCTCCCCTTAAATTTGTCAACATTTCATTGATGTTGGGTAGAGGGAGACGATCCACCCAGATATTTGCATTTAAGTCTCTCAAATCCACACAAAGTCTAATCGATTTATCTGCCTTGCGCACTAAAACTATAGGTGACAACCATTCTGATCCCTTTATTGGTTCAATTATGCCCAACGAACATAATCTTTCCAATTCTTGCTTCAACTCAGCCCGTAGTGCCAATGGCACCTTGCTTACTTTGTGAGCCACAGCTGTAGCACCACGTTTCAAAATTATTCGATGCTGGAATCCCTTGAGCTTTCCCAAACTGTCCGCAAAAACCTCTGGATATTCACCAAACCAATCCTTGGTTGCTCCTGAACATATTTGATGGACATTCTCGTGTTTTGACAATACCATATCAGGGTGATTCGGGTCCAGAATGATACCTAACTCTCCTTGTTCTTCCCAACCCAAAAGGTTTGCACCCTCCTTTACGACATACACAGTTCCTGCAGCACATTTGCTTGCAAACCGTAAATTCGCCTCAAACTTTCCCACAACCTCAATTCGTTTTCCTCCATACACAAAGATTTTTATGTGAGAATCCCGCATCATAATATTGTCAATTTTTTAAAAATCCACCATGTTGAGTAATGTGAAAGGAGAACCAGAATCAGCTAGAAATTTCACATTCATATTGTTCACCGAAACTATACATGATGGTGGATTCCTCTCCCGTACTGCTATCATTGAAGATATTTCTACAATATCATTGTCTTTCCGATTTCTGGACGAGAGCATAAGGATTACATTCGAGTCTTCATCTGAAGTGTCACATGTGTCGTCAATCATTTTAACAGACTGTGCAGAATGTTTCATGTTCATATTTCCCTTACACACTCTCGCGAAATGCCCTTTCTTTCCGCACTTGTGACATGTTTGATTGACAGCTGCACAATTCTTTGAATTGCCCACATGCGTCCTACTTCCACAACTGTAGCAAGACATATCGTTATTAGTATTCCTACTTCCGGATGATAAAAGGTCATGCTCTTCTCAACCACTTCCTTTGTTACTCTTTACCGACGACTTATTTACTTGCTGCTTTTACATGTCTAATCTCAGATATTTTTGTACTTTCGTTCATCTCCCGCATACAGTTCTGTGAGTGTTCTATACTTCTTGCTAACTTTAAAGCTGTTTCCAAATATGGATCCTCGGTAGCTAACAATTTTTCCTGAATCTTTTTGTTACTTGTCCTCTCTATCAGCTGATCTCGTATTATTTCATCTCTAAACTCCCTGTAGTTACACGTAGTCGCCAGTGAACGTAGTGCCGCCACAAAATCATCAATTGACTCTCCTGGAATCTGTGTACGCCGGAGAAACTTGTGTCTTTCAAGGACGATATTCTTCCTTGGATTAAATCTCTTGTCCAAAGTACTAATTATAGAGGCATACTCGTCTACCGTTGATGTTGAATCTACGCCAACCACGCCTACAGTTAAGCTGCTACCATTTCTAATGGCAATGTCTTTAAGATTTTCCTTCCTTCAGTACCCAAATTATAAATTAACAGTGCCTTTTTCTTTTTAGCGGTAAACTTATCACCTTCAATCGCCTCCAAGTAAGCCTCAAACGTCTCTTTAAACGTTTGCCAATCCACAGGCGGCGTTCCTGCCATCTTTAAAAATGGTGCAGGTGCCAATATTCTATCCATCGTTCAAGTTACTGTTAAAAAAAAAAAAAAAAAAAAGGTTTTTTTTTGTACCAACAAACCAAAAATATCCTTATATATATTTATTGTTATTTTTGTTCTTCTTTTCTTTAATATATATATATATATTTCTCAATATGAATTAAAAGTTCAAATTTTACTTCCACTTCTCTTTAGTATTTTGCACTTCCAAGATGGCTGCCACAATTTCTGCTTTAAAACTTGTTTCTATGACTGGTTGGGCTCGTAAATTTTGCTTTCCCACCCAGTCAAAATGGCCGCCAGACATGCGTGTAGAGCAGTTTCAGCTTGGTAGTCCTACTTCCCTTTCACTCTTTGTTCCAGTAGGCTTCACTCGTCTCACCACGACTTTATAATGCCCCCGGTGCTTATTTCTCGGAATTGTGCTTCATCCGCCTCTTCTCTGTCCACACTTTTGCTATTTTTACCTCTCCGCTGTTGCTCACCCGGATCAGCACTGCCCGACACTTGCTGTCACACCACTACTTTCTTTACCAATGTGCCTGTGTTGGTTCATGCCCGCTTGTCGCCACTGAAGAGAAGACGAGACCAGGTGAGTGAACATCAGGATCTTTATTCATCCTAGTATATCTCCTTCCTCCGTCCCCTCCGACAACATAATAACCACTGCCTTCCGAATCCCCCCTGTCCCCTGCGTTCCACATTCGCTCTGAATGTGGAACGCGTGTACTTGCAAAACCCAACAAGCAGGTGTCCTGTCACTTGAGGAGGGTGGGCATGTGAAACAACCGTCGCACAGCACAGCGTGATGTGCGTAACGGATGAGCTGAACAGACTACGCATCGGCGTCCGGGACATTCACGTCTCTGTCAGTCAACAGCGCCACTGGATTCGGTGTGTAACAAGCATGCAGACAATTCGCACTAAATCTCTCTGATTGCTCAAGATAGGACCAAGGAAAAAAGTGCTGGGAAATGCCATCGCCTGGGGCTGCATTTACACCGAGCACTCAGAAATCCTAACACCTTGCTTTGCTTCCAAGGCACGTGTGTTATTTAAAAGCCCATAAGCGAGGGGTCTGTTTGTACGAGGGGTCTGTTTGTAAGAGGGGTGAGGAGGAAATAGATCAGCGGGCCCGCACAGCTTGCATTACTGAAGATACTGTTTAATACGTCAGCAGAACGTTAGAGTCTCAGCAGGCAGCGATGACCCCACCAAGACAACTCTGCACGATTCCTGACAATTTAGGAGCTAAACCGTTATTAACATTGAGCAGACACCAAGTCCCCTTTTCTTTGTGGGTAGGAGAGAGATGTTGCTGACCATGTTTTTTTCTTTTATTGCAGGGGGTAGGGAAAAAGAATGGCGAGTCGTATATCTTTTCTGCTTGTGGCTGGCGTCCAGTCCCACAGAGACAGCATGAAAAACTGGCGCGCCAAGCCTGTTCCTTCTCTTCCATCTTGGAGTTGGCGTTCACACCCTGTCCATGAGCCTGGCCACACGACACGAATGCGCATGCATTCTCCAAGCGCCCATAAACACAATCAGGAGCTATGCATCTTACTGTTGAGAAAAAAAATCTACTGGTCCTGGTGCGTGTGTGTGCAGTCACTACAAGCTGATGTACAATTTATGCCTCCCCGGGCAACGGTATGGCCCTATCACTGCGTGACATTTGGAAGGGGGCCACAGCCTGCCCAGCCTAAAAAAGCGTGCTCTCTGAGACTGCCGGTAATGTATATAGAGCTTCCCAAGTAACACATTAAATTTGCACCGTTAAACAAAAGCATCAAAAACATGCCAGTTTACACAGTGCCACCATGTGTCGCACACTATTAACATTCTTCACAATGTCAACACGTTACCATCCGTTGAGTAGTACAATAATCTCGAAAACCTTTCACAGGTAGCAGATCCTATTTCAAAGCATGATTTATTGGGAAATGGTTCTTTTCTGCAAAGCCTTGCCCATTTTTCACACCAGAGAAAAACACACAGAGCTGATTGTCCACCCGGTTTTGTTTGGTATGATCTATGTAAAAGCTGAGCACTCTTTTGGGGTACAAGCAATGGAGTCTCTCTTCCTCAGAGGAGTGAGACAGAGCACAGAACACCGGAAAAGTGATGGTTTGACTAAAGTGGAATTGTGTCACAAATTTTGGTAAGAAGGGTGCTTGTGTCTGCATAACCAGTTTGTCTGCGCAGAAGGTGGTGTATGACGGCTTAACACAGCGAGAACCTAAACCATTCACCCGCCGAGGTGATGGCAACAAGGAACACTGCCTTGAGGGTGAGGAGCCGTAAGCGACAGCCATGAAGTGGCTGAAAGGGAGTGCACACAAGAATGGGCCAAGTTAAGGTCCCAGTGAGGCATGACGAAAGAAGGCAGTGGTGGTGGGTGGGGGTATAGAAACTGTCCTTTCAAAACGAGCATCACTACCGGTGACTTAAATAATGAGGTCTGCTCCAGTAACCATAAAATATCTGAAAGACCCAAAAGGTATCCCTTAACTGTGCCCAAAGCAAAGCCTTGGCTGGGCAAGAGACAAAACAAACAGAAAGTCAAATAACGTGGCCTGTCTGGGGTCAATGTGGTGCATGCCACACCAAACCACAGATCTGTCCCAACAATAGTCGTATACAGTCCTTTTTTTGAGGGATACATGGCTGCCAAGATGACATCAACCACCTCCGGAAGAAGGGCAGAGATGTTCAGATGTCACTGGTCAATCTGCGTGCATGAAGGTGGAGAATGCAAAGGCCCGGGTGCTGAACCCTGACCTGATGTTGCGAAAGCAGGTCCCCTTGGAGTGCCAACCTGACCGAAGGACAGTTGCTCAAGCTGAGGAGTTCTGGATACACTACTCTCCATGCCCAGTCCGGGGCTATTAGAATGACCTGGGCCTAGTCATTCCTGATTTTCTTCATAACTAGGAGCAGGTGTGGTATCGGCAGCAAGGGGTACAGGAGTCCTGAGCTCCACTCTAGGTGGAATGTGTTTCCCATAAAGAGGCACATTGGAAACTTCAACGCACAAAACTGCTAACATTGCTCATCCTCGGTGATGGTGAATAGATCTAGCCAAGGTTCTCCCCATTTGCAAAAGGGACCTTGCATCATCTTTGGGTGCAACTAGCATTCATGTTCCACTAGGCATTGACAGCTGAGCTCGAACACCCTTGCATTCAAGGATCCTGCCAAGTGGTTCACCACAGGAAGATCCCCTGATGGCCCAGCCATTTCCAGAGGTTTAGTGCCTCCTGGCACAGGGTCCAATACCCCATACTGCCCTGTTTTTTGCAATACCACATGGCAGTGGTGCTACTCATAAGCACCCGCAGCGGACTCCTTTTGAAGGAGCGGGCGACCCTCAGCTCAAGAAGGCTGATATGGAGCCAGGCCTCTGCCAGAGACTAGAGGTCTCAGATAGCCAACTCTTCCAGATGGCAGCCCAACCCAGAAAGAATGCATCAGTGTTGACTGTCAACTTTAGGTGGGGTAGGGAGAGGGGTTTGCCCTGACCCAATCATTGGCCAGTAACCACCTCTGCAGATCTTCTGCAATCTCCTCCAGGATCAGAATACAATTGGAGATGTCCTCTTGATATCAGGCCCATTGAGACATTAGATCCCACTGCATATGCCACCTGGCTTGCTTGATCAACAGGATGCAGGAGGCCATCAATCCCAGCAGCCTCAGAGTCCAAGTCCTGAAATCCAGGACAGAGGCTGAAAGATCGGGATCACAGCCTGAATGTCCTTTACTTCCGTTTCCAGGGGAAAGGCACAAAACCAAACCATGCCCAGAATGGCTTCAATGAAGGAGTGCACCAGAGAAGGAGTCAGGTGTAACTTCAGGACACTGATAGTGAACCCCAAAGATGACAAGCAGTTTGCAGTAGTCTGGAGGTGGTTGACGACTACCTGGGGGAAACCCGCCTTCAACAGACAGTTGATGAGGTAGGGGAAGACTGGGACCCCTGACCTGCAAAGGTGTTCTGCTAACACTGCCATAATGTTTGTGAACACCCTAGGGGCACTGGTGAGACCAAAGGGGAGCACAGAGAACTGAAAATATTCATGTCCCACCATAAACCATAGGTAGTGCCAATGGACCTGCAAAACTGAAATAGGTGTCCTGCAGGCCTAATGCTACCATCCAGTCCCTAGGGTTCGAGAGCTGCAAATACATGAGGCCAGTATGGACATCTTGAATTTTGTCTTGTAAAGGAAGGCGTAGGGAGGGCACAGATCTAAACTAGGATGGTCCGTCTTTGGCACCAAAAAGTAGCAGGAGAAACAACAATGACATACATCTGGCACAGGCACCCTCTTGATATCCCATTTAGCCAAAAGGGTTTGCACTTCCTGCCGTAAAACAGGCACATGCTGCTCCGTCAGTCGCTCTGGGGACAGTGAAAGGTGTGGCAAAATGGCGATGAAGGGCAAGATGTACCACTTCCAGCCATCCTGTGGAAGCGCGATCAAGAGGAATTGTGACGCCTTTGCACCTTCTCAGGAGTACGTGAGTGAGAGGAAGGTACAGTGTACTGCTTGGATTTTTTGTGTTTTTTCTTTGGCTTAACCAAAGACTTTGCCTGGTCTCATCCTAAAGTCTTCTGGTGCTTGGCGACAGAGTTTCGCCTTGTGGTCTGGTATGGCCTTTCAGGTTCACCGCCCACAGTCACTGCAGGCCTTAGAGTAGTGTCTCTGCCCAAGCCATCACCAGCAGACTTAATAAGGATCTGTTTGCAGACATTTGTTTGCAGCAGTCTTTACAGGATTTGATTCCTGTCTTCTTGTGAGGAGACAATTCCCGTAGACTTAGATAATTGTTTGGTAAAAGAAAACTGTCTGAAAGAGATGAGAAGTAGCTCCAGATCTGCGTCTGGTGCCATGGAAAGAAAGAAGCTGACACCAGCACATAGGAGTGGCACCTATATACGCCCCACATGTCATTTTCGGAGATGAACAGTGTCAGTGCAGAGCTAAATGACGCCACCTAGTGGCGCACATAGATATTGCTTATAATTGTCTGGATCCCATCTGATACCTGGGAAATATTCATAAGGTAAGGAATGTGCAGTTAGAAGTCTCTATTAGAAGCACCAACACCCGTTAAAATGGCCCTGCTCCACCTCTTCACATAAGTTCAAATCAAATCTCTGATCCCTCTTCTTCCTATCCCTTTAGTCATCAATCCCACTGCTGAACCTAATCTCAAAATGAGCCCTGTTTTGTTACTCAGAAATACTTTCATTTCAAAGCCCATATCAACCAGCTCACCCATCTTTGTGGAACAAGGCACATAGGAAAATCCGCACGACTGATAGAACAACATTACTAACCAACACAACACAACACCGGGGAAGACTACTAAGGGAAAAAGGGGAATAAGTCTAATAACCCCTTACAGTACTGTAAGCTCAGATGTCTTCAAAATCTTAAAGAAAAACTGGCCCATCCTGTTGTCTGATGACACCTTGAAAAGTGGTCTCCCAGATAGACCTAATGTTATTTATAGCAGGGGTCGCACTCTGAGAGATGTACTATGCCACAGTTTCTTACCTAATCTCACAAAAATTAACTGGATCCCACGACCACCACCTGGGTTCTATAAATGTGGTCAATGTAACATTTGTGACTATACCATTGACAAAACCAAGTCTTTTTGCTACAACACCGGTGTTACGCAGCACATCAAACATTTCATAAATTGCAATACCAGATTTGTGGTGTACTGTCTCATATGTATCTGCAAGCTTATTTATATAGGCAGTACTATCAGACCTTATAAAGAGAGATTACAAGAGCATGTTCGAGCAATCAAAAACAACAACAAAGAATATCCATCTGCCGTACATTTTAACACAATGCACACACAGCGAGACATACACAACATCAGAACACATGGTGTTGCCACTCTGGGCGGATGTCCCAGGGGTGGTAACAGGACATTATCACTTAGACAACTAGAAAGCAGGTGGATAATTAAGTTACGCGCAGTTGAGGAGGGTCTAAACAAAGAAAAGGATTTACATGTCTTCCTGTGATCACACTGCGTAGGCTTTTACTCTATGTGGGCAACGGCTATTGATTTCTGTTTGTCATTATTGGAATGTGATGTGGATGGTGTGTGAATCTCTTATATATGTTATATCAAAAACTAAGTGACATTAGTGTATTTATATCTGCCAGCCAACTGTGGAACATGGCACTATGGATACTGGCGACATCACTACTTGTGGTTATAAAATGTACCTTATGTATACATTGACGTGGTTTTGACAATCAAGGTAACAGATATATGTATTATGTATTGGTCTATGTCTACAATGAACGTTTTGATGACCTACCCAAAAACGTAATAATTACCTAGTTGTATAAATATGTTTGTCAATATTAAGTTACTATTACATTCTTAGGAATTATTGACTATTATAGGACACCAAGGGTGTAATATTTGGGCTTTCCTCCATCACTCTATCTTTCCAACTGACAAACCTTACTGAGAATTTTAGATCTAAACAGTTTTATCTTCTGTTACATTTTACCACTACAAAATGGCAGCCACCAAAAAGAAAAAAGAGGGTACTCAGACTTTAGTCCTCTTTTTGTTTTCAGCACACTTTCTCATTAGAAAATGCGCGGTCACACAGTACTAGCGTAGAGGAAATACATGCTTTGAAGCAAATACGCACACGGACAGATGGACGGGTAAGACACACCTAATAATATTCTCACGCGTACCGTTCGTCTCTCATGCTAACGTTTTGGACATGCAGTATACATACTGGCAGCGTCCTTTATGAAGAGATCTTTTACAAATAGTACGGGCGAGTTCACGGAGCATGAATGCTCAGAGTCGTTCATCTTAGAATAAAATTTGTACGGTCTCTGCATATCGCCCGAGCACGTTATCCGCTCTTGTTAAATAGCAATCATGCTGGACGTACATAGTCTGGGTTCACTTGGTCTTGTTACAGATCAGTGCGCACGTGCACATACTGATAACACCACATATTTCAGCTGAATATGGCGTACACTAGCTGGCAACGGGCGTTACATTCTCGGGACCTGCCAGTGTATAAAAACAAGGGGTGTAGCCATGGATGAGTATTTTTTCTCCATTCCGGCTCATCACAACGGGTTTTCAAACAAGGGTCTTTCTTTTTGTAGAATGCTACTCACATTCAATATGCCTGAATTTGACTTTTCTCATTTACTCCAAACTAGTGACCAGGGCTAGTTCTAACTCTTCTTCCTGTTCTCCTTTTCTCTCATGTTTAGACTTATTATGGTCCGGATACAACTATTGATTTAATTTGAAACTGCATCTATGAATTAAACATGAAGTACCTTCACAGATGAAAGGATTTCTCTCTGTGATCAATAGATCGCAGATATAAATGACATATGTTGAATATCACACGTTATATCAGTAAGGTATGTCCTTATAGATAAAACTCCTATTTTCTATGCACTACTGTCATGGCGGTCACATCAACATATAGGCTTGCACTTCTTATGATGATCAATTTAATTCTAAATACACACTCATTTATGTGTCCTCTCACCTAGTGTATCTTATCTTATGGGGAGCACCAATTAGTTGTATTCGTGTGTTTACCATACACTGTGGTGAGTGCAATGGTATGCATGTAAAATTTAATCTTTTCTTTTTGGCCAATCTATCCAGCCAAATACTTTGACTTATAACACTTGGGGTGTTAGATAATAACATCACACCAAGACAACTGGAACTACGAGGTAGCTTACTATTGTATTCAAACATTGTTCCACAGCCTTGAGAAAGTCGTTGTCACGACGAAACACGTGTCTGCTGTCTTCACCTTGAACACTTTGGCGGATGTTACAACGGACAAACTATATGGAAGAATAAAAGGACATTTTTGAAGCATTTGGATGTGCAGTGGTTCCTATTGCTCAACTCACCCATCTTGTCTCTCCCCATACATACTTAGAAATCGATCAATCTCCCTATTGACATTGTGTTCCAAAGTCAAAAATTCCTTATTACTCACTCGCTTACCACTCCATATCTTCTGCAAGTCAACTTCAACATTTCCTAAAACACACACTAGCAGTGCAAATACTTTTTTTTCTATTTCAGACCTTCAAATACCTCTCTCCTGGCACACATACCAATCACCAACAGCCAACACAATTAAAACAAACAAGGATCTCATGGGATCTCGTCCTCCTCAACTCTCCCCTTCTCCTCCCAGTTGTTTCTTTGCTAAAACCCCAACTGCACACTCAGTCCACCGAAATCTAAACACTCTAAGCCACCAGACACTAACTAGCAACTCCTCTTACACTCACCATTCTTTACTAATCCAGTTAAACTGACTTCTCTTCTCCACACAACAATCAATAAGCAAGAATAGACAAAATATCTTTGACCTGACAACGTCAAAACCAGATATGATTTTCATTGCTGAAAAATTACTTGATGAGGATATCAAAACCATCAGCAATCAGCAAAGGAGAGCCCAAGGAGGATTAGCACTACTATTGAAATAATGACCTACAACCTCCAAAATTGAAAACTTGGTGGAATGTGAATCCTGACTAGTAGAAGGATACTTGCCCTTCCATTCACTTGTACTTTAACATCAACAAGCAACGGAGCATTCACAGATGCCTGGTTAGATGCCGCTTCGGGCAGATCCACCGAACATAAATTGTTCATCCTTGGGGACTTGAATGTCTTCAATACCTAAGCCAAGAGCCAACATTACAAATCTTTAACCTCATAACCTGGGCAAAGTTGTACCTTGGTTAAATATGCAGCAGGCCACGTCTTGGACACAGTTTTTCAGCCCTCCTTTAATCGGCATGACCAAAGGAAAGAAATACCGGTCTCATGGAGTAAAGACCATTTTGTCTTTTTCTTCAAAAACCCATCAAAACCTACTACCACCACAACATTGTCATCCCCCACATACAGATGATGAAACAAACTCAGCAATGCAGAACTCAAGTCTCAAATTAATACACTGTTAACTTCAGATCAAATGATGAACATTGGCTACCATATAATTCGCTTAGCCAAGTATTTGACATGGTGATCAGCCGTCAAAACCTCTGTAGATCCAAAACAATAACAGGAGACACAGAGGATGTTTGAAGAAAAATAAATTACATAGTTCACTTTGCAACATCAATAGAACAAATTAAGAAAC
Organism: Pleurodeles waltl; assembly: GCF_031143425.1. Lineage (NCBI taxonomy): Eukaryota > Metazoa > Chordata > Amphibia > Caudata > Salamandridae > Pleurodeles > Pleurodeles waltl. The sequence goes on from NC_090440.1 coordinate 625,636,013, forward strand.
CCACCAAAAACCCCCCCAAAAGTTCTACATGATCTACAAACTTATCATCAAGATATCACTTCTCAAACAGCATCTTGAATGCAAAGTGCTCCACCAATAAGCGAGACAAAACTCAGAATTCTGCAACCCAGAATGCACCTCTACAACAACTCCTTAGCTGCAAGGTTTCCATAACTCCTCGGCAGACCATTTTTTAAAGAAAGCTAAGATACGGGAACTCTTTGCGAAACAGGCACTAAATGAGAGTCCAATTTAAAATGAATCGCAAAAAAAGAGATCACCGTACAGTAGCACTAATGTGACAGTAAAGTTCCCTGCAAGACGAACAGGTGTGTCCCACTGCCCTGAGTGCCCAACGTCATAGAAAAATTGTATTCTGACTTTTTGTTCATCCCGATGTCATGCTAAACTAGCATGTGTGCCCTCTGGACAAAAGCTGTCTCTGAGTAACAGCCAGAAAATGACACGTGAAAGAGAACCAACCCAAACCAGTTCTGAAATCTTAGACAGTTAATCCATACTACCTACCTGAAAAATGTGCACAAAACTAGGATCAAATCTACCCTTTTTTGGGGGGAAGAGGGCATGGCCTGACACAATATCTACAGCAGTACAGTGAGGAGCTTCCGATCCAAGAGCCCATATCCAGTAGCATCCTGAAGTGCAGCCTGGCCCAAATGATAAGCGGTGCAGCGAATACCTGATATAATGGTGTGCGGGACTCGATGAGGGTGTATTGAGTGGTGGCTGAAGCTCTTGACTGCCCTGACAGAGTGAGTGGGGCAGCGGCTTGCATGAAGCAAGATGGCAGCAGCTGGTGCTGCGATGCCAGCGGAAGCCGAGTAAAGGAGCCTTGCTCGGCTGGGGCTGGTGGCGGGACTGTTGCGCACAGCCCTGGGTGGCCAGATACTGTTGCAACGAAGAGTGGGGACTAGCGTGGGCCATGCAGGCCCCAAATGCAAACAGCCTGGGAGGCCTGCCCTAGAACCAAACAAGGAGAGGCGGGAATGTGAGGGCCGTGCAGCTACCTCCTCTTGGGCTCCCTGACGATTAGAGAGAGGAGGTGGGGAAAGGGATGAGCAGGCGGCCAGAGAGGGTGAGCCGGGAGTGGCAGTGAGGCTCGGGGGGGAAACATTTTGGTGCTGGAGCTTCACCTCAGTGGCCATTGGCAGGTGAGGCCCCAAGCATTGAGGAAGCAGCTGTGGGGGTGCTTTCTCCCCCCATCAAGGCTCGTGCGCTGGGGCCCCCTTTCCTCTTTTCCAGAGAGGGGCTCACACAGCGGGAGGCAACCTTTGGACACAGTGGGGGGATAGGGGATCCACTGACCTCCCCCGCTTGGAGCCTCCTGGGTGGAGCTCCAGTCTGAGAGGCGGGGGCCCAAATTGAGGACAGTACTTGCCAAGGGCCCTGGCACCTTCACTCACCAGGTTTAACCCCACCAAAGGCCTGCTGTCTGATAACCTTCGGCACCCTCGTGGACTGGTAAGGAGGGAGGGGAACTCACAGCTGGCAGTACAAGAGGAGTGTGGGACTACAAGTCACCGACAGACACTGTTTCTGCTGATGGTGGAGATGTGCTAAGTAAGCTAAGTAAGGAGCTGCTACGAATCAGACCCCCCAGGTTGATTGGTCTTAACAAACGGCTCTGCCTGCGAGACCAGGGACAGGGTCTGCTGGAGGCTTGAGGAAGCGTCTAGTTGGGGGCACCTGATGCCAGAATGCTGCATCCCTAGGGAGCCATGCAGAGGGTATACTGGCCAGATTCTCTCTCAGCGGAGTGTTGACTATGCTGGCCTCAACTGATGGAGCTGCATAGTCAGATTACCTGTTTAGATTGAAGAATAGGCAGGAGAGAAGGTAGGAAATGTACAGTATCCCCACTTGCCCTGGCAAAAAGATCCGCCTGCTGGCATGGGGTCGCTTCTGGATGTGCCTGGCTTCCTGATTGTGGCAACGGTCATGGGAAAACACGTGTGAAAAAAGGACTCCATCCTCCCCCTGGGCGAGACGGTGACCACTGAGGTGAGCACACAGTAAGACCCAACGGTACTAGATGTGTTGCAGGCCATAACAGCCACTAGAGAGGCTTTAGAAGTGAAAATAGACACCTTTGGGGCGGGCCTGAGTTTACTTAGAGATGACCACCGTCACTTGGCAGAATGAGTTACTGCCATGAAGAGGAAGGTGGCAGAGATACCTTCCACAGTTACGGATCTGAGAACTCGCCTGACCATAATGGAAACCAAGATCAGGACCCTCGAGCTCAGAGCTAAGGATGCTGAAAATAGGTCCCACCAAAGCAAGATCAGCATAGTGGGGCTACCGGAGTAAACAGAAGGAGACAACATGATAGACTATCTGGAAAAGCTAATTCGTACTGAATTTCCTCCGGAGGGATTTGCACTAGAGCGAGACCACTGGGTGCCAGGTACCCACTGCCCCCGGGGGTTCCACGACGCCCAGTGGTGGCAAAACTCTTGTTCTACAAGGATCGAGACGTTATACAAGCCCAAACCAGGCAGAAAGGAGACTTACCGATAGGCAACAGTAAACATTTTTCCTGACTTCTCTAGAGAAGTGCAAAAACATCATTCCACCTTCAACAAAGCTTAAAAGCGTCTTTGCCAAATGGGGTTGCAATATGCAATGATGTTCCTGGCTCACCTCTAAGTTGCAAACGGCTGAGGGAGTTTGATTTTTCCACTTCAAGCAAGAAGTCTGGGACTGGATCGATAATCACCCGCAACTGGGTCCCAGCAGCATATCGAGTGTGCAGAGCCCCTCTGGGCCTCAGAAGAGAAGGAGAGGCAGCTCACGTAGCATGATGACTCCAACGGGAGAGGAATCCAAAAGAGAACAGAGACGAGTGGTTGAGACAGGATCCACTCACATCCACAATGTGGGTGGATCTCATGGCTCCTGCACCGGGCTATAAGAATATTTCCTGGAATATCAGAGGTACGCACACAATGTCAAAGAGGAACAAAGTATTTTCTTATTTCTTGAATAGCCAAGGCATACACTTTGCTTTTCTTCAGGAGACTCATCTTACTGCTCAGGAAGGATTGGAGCTTCAGCGTAGGTGGTGCGGTCATACGTACTGCACTAATTACTCTGCTTCTGCAAGGGTTGTCCTCATCTGGGTGAGAGCAGGAGTCCCCCTTCCAGTATGTGACTCATGTGGTAGACCTTGATGGGAGGTATGTAGCAGAGAGCTGGAAACTGGCGGGTTAACATTTACACGCCAAATACGGACCAGGGCTTCTTTCTCTCGAGACTGTTGTGACCCCTGGCACACTGCTTTGTCCAATTCACGGTGGGAGGGGGAGACTTTAATTGTATGGCCAACTTAGATATGGACAGATCACATCCTGCTGTGAAACTCTCCAGCTCATAGAATAGCCCGAACCTTCTTAAACTGGCAACAAGCTTGGGGTCTAGTAGACACATGGCACCAGGCGCACCCCCACACTCTGGATTATTCGTATTTCTCCAGCCCATATAATTTGCACGTGTGACTTGACACCTTCTTATGCTCCCTGTATGTTCACAGCATGGTAACAGATGTAGAATATTTGGCCTGCCAATTTTGGACCATAACCAGCTGTTTCTGAACCTTGAATAGAACTGCTCTAGGACTAAGATTCTTACATGGTGACTAAAGCCTGAAGTGTTAGAAAATTGGGCCTTTAGGCAGGAAATAAGTCACAATATTGAACAGTTGTGGAAGATAATGAAGGGACAGCATCAACCAAGCAGATTGAGTAGGATGCTTTTAAAGCGGCACTGAGGGGTCAGTGCCTGGCGAAGGGGATGGCTGTGAGGGTGACTTTATTGAGGGAGGTCCTGGATGAAAATGAGGAACTCTGAGAAACTGAGGCCGGGGAATTCAGACCTACAAGAACCTCTATGGGATAGGAGAGAGGAGGTAGAGGCTAGGGTAGACAAACTCTGCTGTTTTGACTATAAGGAATACACAGCATGCACACATGCAGAGAGAGACCAAGCTACCACACTACAAGCCTGGCTGGCTAACCCTAAGAAAGGAGGGACATCTATTTTGGAAATAAAATTAGGTGGGGTGATTAAGAATACAGGCTAGAAGGGTTAAATGAAAGTATGCGCACCCATGATGCGAAGGCAGTGAGAACCTACCTGAACTCCTTAGAATGTCCGTATCCTACACACAAGGAATGGAAGCTATTGGAGGGGCTATCACCCAACAAGAGATTAAGGCAGTAATTAAGTCCATGGCACAAGGTAAAACTCCAGGAACCAATGGGTTTCCTGCAGAGCAGTATTTGGCTTACACAGACCAACTGCCACCCAGACTCGAAGCATTGTATAACGAAGCCCGATCTTCAGGCTACCTACCTGTCTCTACTCGAGAGACACTGATAGTGCCACTGCTAAAAATCAGGAAGAAGTGAATATAGGGCGAACCGACCTCTATTTATGCTAAGTGTCGATTACAAAATTGTTAATAAAATCCTTGCCACTTCCCTACTCCCCCACATGCCTAGGCTTATTCATCCTGACCAGGCTGGTTTCATTCCCGGTGGAAACACAGCCCTCAATTTCAGGCGTCTTCTTTCTACCCTAGAGCACTGGGAAATTGACCAGGAGGGAGCAGTAGTTATGGCTGTTGACACAGAGAAGGTGTTCGATAGCTTAGAGTGGCAGTATTTATATGAGGTAATGCACCTAGGGGAAAAGTTCTTGACCTGGACCAGATTGCTTTACAGGAACCCAACCGCTCAAGTTCAAATAAATTAGGTGGTCTCATACAGCTACAGGTTGGAATGGGGACACAGCAGGGGTGCCCTTCTTCACCCCTACTCTTTGCCTTGGCTGTGGAACCCTTGTGTGCTTAGGCCCACTCAGTAACCTACATCCAGGGGTTGAGAATAGGGGAACATTGGCACAGAATAGCCCTATAGGCCGACCTGATGTTATTTCTGCAGGACACCAACAATGAATTAGAAAGAGTTAAGGCCATGTTAGATGTCTTCAGTCTGCTATCGGGACAAAGTGAATTGGCAGAAATCCTTGGTGTTCCAGATAACACCAGAATTAGCTCCCACAGATAACCTAGCTCCCCTGCAATGGGCCTCTAGATGTGTCTGTCAGGAATAGAACCATGCGCGGTCCAGGTCCCGCCCGAAACTCTGCTGTGCAGCTCTGCTGCGCTTTCTGCGCACCACTTGTCATCACCTCTTGCTCCAAAGGTGGCCATCAACGTCGTCTGCCCTGTGGCAAAGATCATAGAGCTGCAGGTTCAGGTCATTGGTGGACAAGATGCACTTATCAGTGCTATTCCATGAAGAGACTACAATTCCCATGTTTTTAGAGGCAGCAGCCATCTTGGGGTATGGCAGGCCTATAAAGCCCAGTCACACCCAAGCACGTTGCTCACTATTTTGAAGACTTCGATGCAGCCAGACCTCGTGGGGGTTTCTCTGGAGAAGAGCAGAGTTCCTGAATGGCAGAGTGTCATCCAACCGAAGTATCCTTGTTTCCATGGTGCATTCAAAAACGAGTAGGTCGTACTCGTAGCGGTAAGCCCTTGCTGAATCCAAGTTTGAAGGAAGTCGTTACTTTCAAAAGGTAAAGCGCCCCTTAGCATAACGAGCAAAGGGTTCAGGCCACACTGGTAAAGCGCCTCGGGCACAACATTTAAAGCGCTTCAGTTCACAGGAGTAAAGCGCACTTGGCACGACATTCAAAGCGCTTCAGTTCACAGGAGTATAGCACACTTGGCACGACATTCAAAGCGCTTCAGTTCATAGGAGTAAAGCGCTCTTGGCACAGCAATCAAGCGCTTCAGTTCATTGGAGTAAAGCGCCCTTGGCACAGCATTCTAAGCGCTTTAGTTCACAGGAGTCTATTCCATAAGGGTCTCAATTCATGCATCCACGGAGATGCCTTTGTCTATTCCATAAGGGTCTCAACACTTGCATCCACTAAGACGTCTTTGTTTATTCCAGAAGGGTCTCAACACTTGCATTCACGGAGACGCCTTTGTCTAAATGTATAATTGAATGTTAATGCTGCTATGAACAAGTATATACATACATGCTTAACCATTTTTCCATTTCAGATCTCTCTCCCTGCTCTTCCCTACCCTAATTCCCTTCCCCAGACAGGCTTCACCATAACTCTGTTCTATAATAGCTTTCAGAGTTGGTGACGCCGGAAGGTGGGCCTGTTGTTCGGCGGCGTGCAGATCCCGAGGAAAGGACACTGTGACAGGGTCTCTTACCTGGGAGTTAAGATCTATCACAATGATCTCCTCGATGGGAATGTAGGAAGCGTGTTACGCACCTTAAAATCTAGTACCATTCCCTTATCAGTTATAGGTAGAATAGCACTACTGAAAATGATTGCCCTGCCCCTCCTGCTGTATATTTTTGGGACACTTCCAATATGGATACCCCAGGTGGTATTTAGAGAATTAGGCTCGGAGGCCATATCATTTATCTGGGGACCGGCCCGCACATGGGTGGCCTTGACTACACTTCAGCGCCCTATAGCAGAAGGAGGGCTAGCGGCACCAGACTTCGAAGAGTACTACCTGGCAGCCCAGCTCCAGTGGTTTGTCCAGTGGTTGGCAGCAGGCAGAGACCAGAGGCTACCCGTTTGTACTTAGGCTAACAGATTTGGTGCCGACCTTATAAGGGTAAGGCAAATTTTGCCCACAAACACCGATGAATTTTGGTTGATTGCCAAATCCTGGGCTCGATGTCTGGGAAGGACACACACTAAAATTCCATACAACCTGGTCTTGCTGATAACAATGTTGAAGGAACTGCAACGTTGAGGACACTGGAGAGGTCTAGAGGAATGGGTGGCGGCAACAGCCTCTACCCAGAGAGACCTTTATAAGGAAGGAGAATTGCTCCCCTTTGAGGATTTTAGGGCTGACTTTGATATCCCACGGGGGCACTTCTTGTTGCACATGGCGATTACCACCACCATCCGGCGGGACTGGCGGGATGGGACTGTTGAGCCTCTGGCCCTTAGAAGCTGCAGCTATATCTCCCGTTCTTCGGGCACCATTACAGTGGTCTCCTGCTTATGTAGAGCCATTGGGGGGACTTCCGCCGGCCACTAGAAAAGCTGAAGACCAGCTGGGAGGAGGACTTAGAAAACCTGATACCAGAGGGGGCCTGGGAATCTGGGATTGCATTCTTGACAGGACACCTCGTGTGGCTAGAAATGCTCACTTCATATTGATTCATTTTTACGTCTTGCAACAAGCATATCTAACCCCTGAGTGCATTCAGACATATTTTCAAGTAGAAGGCGCAACTTGTCCCAGGTGTGGGGAAAGTGGGGCAGGCCTATTACACATGTTATGGAGCTGCCCTCGGATCCGCTCCTATTGTGAGGGGATTATGGAACTATTGGCCACTGTCTTAGACAAGGAAATCCCATGTACTCTAGGGCACTGTCTTTTGAGTTGGTTTTCACACACTTCGAAAACTAAAGCTACCAGTAAGTTTCAAGATTTAGCATTCCTCATGGCGATGCTTGAGATTACGAGGAACTGGAGATTGGCGGGGTCCCCGATTATTGAAGTGGTGTAGTAAACTGGAAAAATGGGCAGAAGTGGAGGAAGAGGTGTTGCTGAGGGAAGCGAAGAGGGGGGTTGGTACCATAGAGATGGCACGTACATGGGAGTCCCTGGTAGCTAACCTACAGGCTGCCGGTATGAATGGAGAAGAGGTACCATGTGACCCATTCCTTGCAAATGTGGGACCTGCGCACCTTCTGTCCTCTGGACCTTTGTCTGCTTACTCCCCCACCTCCGTGATGAACTTTTTTCATTGGATTGTTAAATGTTGTCTGAAATTTGGTAACGGGGAGCCTAGATGGGGCACTAATGTTAATATTGATTACCACGGATGCAATTGTTTGGAGGGCGGGAATGATTAAGGGTGTTGTCTTTAATGCTTGCTGAAGGATAGCAGTTGACATCATATAATGAAGATGCTGCACTATGCTCTGACAATTGGGCTCAGAGTGCTCTAATCAATGTAATACTGAGTGCATCTTTGTTCTTGATTCATCTTATACAAGTTTACCTAGTTGGACCTTCTGCTATTAAAAACTCAATGAAACAGGTTTCAAAAAAAAAATCTACCCCACTTTTCTGCAGTTCCAAGCCACTCAATTCATCGCTTCCAGTGGTCAATATCCAAGCGAAGCCGCAGCTGCAGCCTGTGTATTCCAAGAGCAACAGGATCGGGACTGCATGCGCCTGTCCATCGCTATCAGAACTGCAGCAACCAAAAGCAGATAACCACGGGGCCTAAACTGTCTTTGGAACAAGACACGGAGGAGGAAAACAGAGTTAAGCTATACTAACGCAAGACTTTTAATGGATAAACTTGAAGTGGTGAAAGTAAACTGAATTGTTGCGCACTAATACGCTTTGGTGGTATTTTGAGTGAACTGCATCTGCGCATAAATCAGTGAAACAGGGATTACAGATGCTGGGAAATTTTGCTAGTGGAGGACGGTGCTGAGAAGCTGCGGAGCCTCACTGAAGATCGCAAACAGGATTACAACCCTATGTCTAATTTGTCTAATTCCATTGTGTTATTATAATATGCAGTATGAATAATGTACTTTCTTTTTATTCAAACGGCAATCACCGGGCAAAACAATACAATATTGTGTCTGTGGGTCGACTGCTGAGTGCAACCATCTCTATTCCTAAACACTACCTACCTGAGAAGCCTCTGCCTGCTAGCCCTCGCCTTCCTCAGAGTCATTTATGGAAAAGGTGTATTTGGTCCAGTTTGCAGAGCCATAACAGGAGGGACTCAAGGACACCAATGGCAAACAACTACAACCTCCACGGCTGGGGTCCACTAATCCATGTCTGCTCTGGGTATGACAGACAGGCGCCATTCAACCAATTATCATTTTCAGAATTATAATACCTGATGAAGGCTAAGGGACCTGCTGGCTCACCATCAGACCCCTTCCCACCAATTATTCTCAAAGAATATCCTTGTATTGACCGCAATACCTGCAAGGAACATAATTAAAATTAATTAACCACAGGCACGTTTCCAGCAATGCTCAACATATTACTACTCATCAAAAATTAATAATCTAGAGCCAGAACACTGGACCACCAACGTGGGCAATTTCACATGCACCATTCCATGTAAAAGTTAAAGAAAAAACAGTTTCCACTCAGAGTTTCAGTTTAATTGTAGAGAACAAACTGCTTTTGGGTCTACAAAGAGGCTTTTGCCATGAGAAGTACAAAGTCCACCATGATCTCCTACTGCGGCGATGTGAAAACTTTCAAAATAGTGCTTCAACCCCACCTCCTACCAACCGCTCAGACAGACAAGTTGAAAACAACATAAAGGGAAGCATTCTCGGTTTATCTAAGTACTTCAACATAGTCCCCCACCTCCCAACATCAAAGCAACATAAAGGATTGATCATTGCTCCACTCCTCTTCAAAGTGTTCTACACCCCACTATCTAAACTCATTAAATCCTTTAGACCCACACGCTGTAACTATGCAGATGACACACAGATCATTCTGAAAACCTAAAATCCACACAATCCTGGTAACTCATGACTAGATGACTGTCTCCAAATCGTAGACCAATGGGAACAAACAAATGACCTATAACTCCACGCACCCAAGAGAGATTCTCATATTTGGATATAGGAAAAACTAGGATTGTTTAACAGCCTGGCCCCAGGACCTTCGATTACCGAAGTGAGAAACTTGGGAGTTCTCATGGATTCTGCACTCTTCATGACCTCACGAGTTAACTAAGTGAAAAGCAGTGTTTTACATACCATGCAGACGCTACACAATATATCCCCTCCTATGAGAGTCTTGCAGAGGGGTCCGGCAACTACTTCCCTCGTCTGAGTTATGGAAATGGGCTGTACCACAGGGCCTCGCCTGCAGTTATCTGACAGTTACAAAGAATTCAGAACGCAACTGCAAGAGAAGTCCTACACATAGATCCAAATGAAGATTTCACCACAAACTTGAAATGTCTTGACTAGCTTCCTATTAGAAGATCCACTTTCAAGATATTCTCCATTACACACAAGGGCATCAATGACCAGGATCTAGCCATATGACAAGCTACAAGTAAAGTTCAAAAGATACTCTTAGAAAAGAACAATGTGATCTAGAGTAGCACCACAACTAATCCTCCTTTTTACAAAAAGGAGAGTATACTTAGTATCTTTTTGTAAATTCAAGCTTCTAAACACAGCAACTCGCTTCTGGATAGTATAAGAACTATTTACAACCACATGGAATTCAAGAGGGTGGCAACGTTTCTGTTGAACCCTAGAGGACACAAAAAAACCGAGCCTAATAAGGGTTACCAAGAGCTTCACAATAAGGATGAAGAACATTAGTGCCTATCTCTGTTCCAGCTACAATATGTAGCAAGTATCCCATGGCTGCAAATTATCAAATCAGCAGTCAGTGGAAGAGGCTGCAGCTCAGTACCAAGCCACAGTCACCCACAGAGGTCACTCAAAGAGTGGCTCTGGGTCTGACCAAACTATAATCTATATCAGCATGGAATTCAGTTATCTGACCAAGCAGACAACATCAACATTCATGGTCTCACAAATTAGGCTATTGAACACATAGTAGATGATGACACTGCCCTTACTATCCCACTGTGATAAAGAGTAAAATTACCGACAACCAATAGAATGCTTTCCATAAAAAGAGCTCAACAGGTCAGCTGTGGATTATTACCACTCAAGGTATGCATATAGGTATGACACTTGCATGACTGTTTTCATTACCTCTGACATAGGTACTGGCCTGACTCTGAAAGATCCCACCCAAATGACCACTACATGACTGCTCGTACAATCACCTGCATGATTTCAGTATGACTTTACACAGCCACAAGAACACTTTGCAGGGCAGACTGTATATCAAATGGCACAACTATATGCGATAATGTGATATAACAAACTGTACAAAAAATTGAATGGCCGACTGCCTCAAACCATGACACAATTGCATGATAAACAGCATGAAAACATTTAATTATATATGCATGACATTGTCTCTAAAGTTGCAAGCATCCCACCCAGTTTCATGCTATTCACACACAAAGCATGTCACTGCTTCATCATAGGTAGAAGGAGTGTTGTATTTATGTAAAGACAATGCAGCACGAAGATTATCATACAGGTTGACCATTGCCCAAAATCTATGAAATGTGAGTCAATCTTGTTGCTTTGGAATCTTTGTCCTAATTCATTTTCCTCTCAGATTTATTTTTACTAGACTCTCTTCAATAATCATTCACAAAAGTCTGAAATTGAACTTTTTACTCTCTTTCTCTCTGAAGAGTCTGATAATATGGTTTCTGTTTTGCTTTGAATTCTCTGTACTTCGTACCATGTCATAGACACTAGCTTAGCAGCTGCCCAACTACACCAGTCTTTGGTTTCTGAGGATCCTAAAGGTGAGAAACATAAATTGGAAAATTCAGGATAGCATTTAGAACAATTGTGCAAAAAAGCTTGCAATGCTAAAATAAGACATAACTATAGTCAAGTGTATTTATTTTTCAGTTTTGGACAGTTTCATTCTCACTACTAAACAGGCAGCCAGAGATAACTTTAGGCATAGGCTACATAGTCAGTCGCCTATATTCAGTAGGGTGTTGGTTGCTGCCTGCTGGTTGCTGGCTCTAGAAAACATTCCAGCAATGCAGGTATATCCTAGGGTGAGTGGGATGTTTTATTACTTAACTAAGATGGTTTGTTGGCGCAGGAAGAGGTGCCACTCTTGGTTTCCAAAATCCAGGGAAAGTGTGTAAATTATCTGTTGGACCTGGTCCTTTTGCAGGGTTACACCAAACTTTTTACCTTCCTCCTCCTATTTTTCTGACCTTCTTTTTGTTGGCTTTAGGACTCTGGGCACTTTACCACTGCTTAAAAGCACTAAAGTGCATGTGCTTTCTCCCCTAAAATATGGTATGATTGGCTTACGCCTGTTTGGCATATTTGATTTACCTGTAAGTCCCTTGTAAAATGGTATACCATATATCCAAGAGCCTGTAAATTAAATGCTACTACTGTGCCTGCAGCACTGAATGCGCCGCCCACAGAAGTAGCCTTTCAAACCTGTCTCAGGCCTGCCAGTGCAGTGCCTGTGTGCACAGCTTACTGCCACCTTGATTTAGCATTTCAAACTACTTGCCAAGGCCTAAACACCCCTTTTGTTACACATAAGTACCCCCTAAGGTAAGTCCTATGTAGCCCTATGGGCAGGGTGCTGTGTAAGTTAAAGGTAAGACCTGTATTATGTTTTGCATGTCCAGGTTCTGACAAACAGCCTATGTTGTGTGTTCACTACTGTGAGGGCTGCTTTTCTCATGGGTTAGCATTGGACATTCCCTTAAATACTTTTAAGTGGTAATTCCTGATCAGAAAGAAGTAGCGTTGGCATGTTTGGGATGACTCCAGTCCATGTGTAGCGCTGAGTGACAGTTATACTTTGTGCATACTTTCCAGACAGCCACAACAAAGGAAGGGCTAGGTGTGACAGGAGATACATCTGCAATCATATGCATACTAGTAGTCTTCCTGGGCTGGGAGAGGTTGTTTACACCTCACACGTTAATAGGTTGTGTCCTGCTCTCATAGAAAGGGCTGATTCACCCCCTACTGATGTCTGGAGCCAGGGCTGGCTTGAAAGGGGTTTGTTGTACACTTGAGAGGGTTCCTTTGACGTCACCCCTAGATCAAAAACAGTTTGAGTATAAGTACAGGGGCTCTGACTCCATGTTTGAAAAGCACTTTTGGAACTGGGACCAAATCTCTATCAGAAGGACTGCTTTGCTGCTCAAAGGACTCATCTGGACTGCTCTTCTACTGTTGCCTGCGATTTGCTGGGTGGCCTGAGGGACTCACTTGATTGCTTTTCTGTTTGTTGCCCTGCTGCCAGCTGCTCCCTGACTCTGTTTTGACTAGACACTGCTGTGCTGCCAGGAGAAACAGCCATTATTGTTATCTGCTTAGCTGTGTGGGCCTGTTGCCTCTTACTGCAGGGCTGCAGGAGGGACTATAACTTTGCAATTAGATTAATGAGCTGGCTTGCCTGCCTACTTTGTTTCCCTAAAGTGTTCCCAAGGACGTGTTAGGCTTGCCGTTTGTTTGACCTTCCCAATGTCATTAAGGATTGTCTTTGAGCACTTCTCCTCTAGGACCTGGTCACCTGCCATTTCAGCAGCATTGTACTAATATAAGACTTCCTTGCTCTGTTCTTGCCCTCGTGCTTCAACCAGAAAAGGCTTTGTATGTCTACAGAGCACGCCGCTAGAGGAAAGAACATTGTGGAGGAACAAACAGCACTTTACGATGCAACAGTAAAAAGGCATCGTCCGCTTCCCATCTTTTCAGCTGTGACCTGGTAGCCATGGTGATAGCTGGCCCCACCCGTAGTGTTGCCTGCTGGAGGCCTATGTGCTCCTGAAATGAGAACCCGGCCAGCCAGGTATAGGGCAGTGCAGCCGTTGCCACTACTTCTCCCTGCTGGGGAAGCCCAGAAGGATACAGGTCCAAACCCATGCAATTCCCCCAGAACAAAGGTACTGTTTGCAAGGGTTGCTGAGCGGGCCCCTATAGCTGTACGCCCAGGACGGGGAAGGTACTCTGCCCAGACCTCTGCTTCCCCGGGGTTTGGGCCCCCTCTCAGTTCGAAAACTACTCTCTGCCTCTGTGGAGGGCCCTGGCAGAGTTGCACTGCTGACCGGCGCCACTTTTACAGGTGGTGCCTACTTTGTGAGCACGTAGCGGCCTCATGCAAACCCCTCTGAGCGGAGGACCCTCTGTGGAGTTAGGGGCAGGCTGTCCTCTAGGTTACTTGGAACTGCGTAGTCTGCAGCCGCCCTACGTATGTCAGTCGCCGAGGACCTGATGTCCAGGTTGATTCTGGACCAGAACTTGGTCTTCGGAGCATAGGCACCTTATGAATACTCATATAACCGGTATTGTTTGAAACTGGTGTTTCGCCATACATGCTTGTCTTTTGCATTGCTTACACTGACTGCATAGCTCATGTTGATTCGCCATATAAGCCTTCCACTAAGCCTGCAAGGCATTGCATAATGTATGTCATGTTAAGTCTTACATAATCAGGGTACTGAGTTCCACAGCAAAATAAATGTGTCATCTGTACAATCTTTACGATCTGTGATGTTTTTGGTCTAATTAGATATTTACAATATAAGACATATTTTTTATATAATTCTGTGTAGTCTCTTCTCTTTTGGGGTGTACTCATTGTGTCACTGGTGTGAGTTGCTTTAAACACTGCCTCTGCTCTGCACCAAGTTACCCAAGGTTGAGCACAGGTTATCTATGGTGTGTAACTTACTTGCCCTGACTAGAGTGGTGGGTTCGCCCTGGCATATGTATATACTTTAGCCAACCAGAAACCCAATTTCTAACATTCACTTAATGTCTTCACAGCAATCATTCCTGCCAAGTGCGTTTCACTAGTTAAAGTGCCTCCTGCAGCTATTTTAGGCTAGTGCCTGACAACACATTTCAGTCCTAATATATTGCCACGTTAGAAACATCAATATAGGAGCTGCTGCATAAATTAGGCATGTACTTCAAGGTCTTGTCAGGGGTAGGAAACACTATATAAATGCAATTATACTATGGTTTTATTTGTGAGTAGTATGAAGATTTGAGTGAACTCTTCAGCAGAAGAATGGCTACTTTTACAACTGAATGAGGTTAACTAGTTTGATGCCCAGCAAAAAGTGCAATGAAGAAACACAAGTAACTGTTGCTAAATGAAAATAGTGTGCTTCTTTCCATTACTGTGTATAGGGACATATATATGGCTGCAACCTGATGGTACAGGTTCACTCACGTCATTAAATTGGAAAAATATCAGGTACCTGGAAAGGCTGATGGAGGAGGGATCGTGAGAAACCAGTAAAAGAGTGAAGAAGAGATTAAGGAGACCGGTATGGAGTCTACATGACACTAACAGTACCATGCACTAATCTCCCCCTACTAAGACATTCACAGAGAGGGCACTATGCTTCCCCATCTTTGCTCCCACCATGTCCAAACCTTGTTACATTTACAGAGCTCTAATATTGCATTTATTCTGGCGTACAACTTCTACAGTCATGCTACCATGGAGGCATCAACTGTATCCAAAGCAGCGCACTCCAATCCTTACTTACATCTTGCAATATTCTAACAAAACCTAACTATCTACATAATTATCTCACTACATGTCATGATCTCAA
Source organism: Pleurodeles waltl (assembly GCF_031143425.1). Lineage (NCBI taxonomy): Eukaryota > Metazoa > Chordata > Amphibia > Caudata > Salamandridae > Pleurodeles > Pleurodeles waltl. The sequence goes on from NC_090440.1 coordinate 625,651,318, forward strand.
TCAGTGTATGGGTCTTCGAGCATCGTGACAGCCAAAACGTTTTTACACAGGACTTTCCTGATCCACAGTGCAAATTTGTACCTGGCAAGTCAGCCACTCCAAATCGCTGCTGCACTTCAGATCGAGACTTAAGATCCCCTGTCCTAGCCCCAGAAATCAACCATTTATACCAAGGTTCTCCCAACACATTTTATTCAAATCATCCTCTTGCTGGGGTGGAGAAAGGCCCTATACACGGCTCTAGAAAGTACCTACGCCACTGCCTCAAGTTCATCTTCGCTGATTTGTCACCCTTAACTTAGCAGATACAACAATTGTGTGCGTGCTGAAGGCTTCGCTGTGACAAACTGCAACATTGTGCTGTGCTGCCTGTTCTCCAGGTAAACACTGTCAGCTGACTGGGCTGTACAGGACTGATAGTGGCTGGGATGAGATTGTAGTGGAAGGACAGGCCTGCTTACTTGCTTTTTCAGGAAGCATATCTCACCCGTCTCTCCATCATTTCTAAATTAGTCTGCGAGTCCCATGCAATCGGATCCTTTGCTCAACCATGGGCGACTTGGATGTTATGTTTGTATATGTTACTGCTGTTAGTAGAGTATACATTTTGAGTTTATGTGGTACATGCAACAGCCACACTGGAATCCATATTATTTATCATACGTCCAAAGGATACCCAAGATGGATGGTTGGAAGGACCTTCAGATAGCAATGAAAATTGCAGGGCTCCTCAAGAACATTGCATTGATCCTTTGTAGTGGATCATACTTTTAGGAGTGGAGGAGGGGCGACAGAGGGTCACTCTGAAGCTTAGGGAGTTTCCCACATGCCAACATCCAGTTATGCAGGACTGACGTCGGCTCTACTGTACCTTTGTTTAGGGTCTCCCATGACATGAGATTCCAAGCTTCATCCATCCTTCCTGCTAGGAGCTGACACCAAGGATTAGTATCGCACCAGAATGAGTAGAATAAGCAAGAAGCATAAACTGCCCCGAATCAGTCTTGTAGCTGAATGTAAGACTATACAAACAGTGTCTGCAACTGTGGTATGGAAATGGCTCAGGAAGCCAAGATTTCTCTGTTAATAGGCTCTTCACACCACTCACGAATGGGAAACCTCTGAACTTCATGGTTGGGATAAATAACTTCCCTTACCAGGTTCAGGAACAGAAACTTGGGAACTTCACCTAACACTTCTAGGAAGGGCTGCTTGGTTGGTCCCTGTCTGAATAAAGAGAGTGGTTCTCATTCTATCTGCTCAGGAGGGTCATTAGAGGTGTCTTTGCATGAAGATGATGCTTCCAGGTAGAGGGCTATACAGAAGCTGAGAAAGGATGAACCGAAGCTGCCCAGTACACCACGAGGGAAGGACCGGCACCTCCATGTGAGGGTGAGGTCTGGAAGTCCAGCATTTCCCTGCAGTATAAATGGAACTATATGTGCCCAGAACTGGAGGCTGTGGTTGAAGTCGACCTTGTTTGAGTTCCTTTGAAGAAGTTACACTAGGAAACATCAAGGGGATTGGGAAACCTGGCAGCAATCTGGGGTCTCCCTGTGAAAGAACCCGAGTCCTTCAGGAAATTATACAGGGAAGGAGAGGCCTGCACCAAGTCTGGTGGAGGGTACCTAGCTTGTTCTGATGGTACGTTTTCTTACTGGCCACAAGAAAGAACCCAAGCTGAAAGACCTGCTGAACCACAAGCATCATAGCCCCAGTGCAGCCTTATCTCCGACCAGGGCATGGAGAGCTGATTTGAACCAGCATGCGCAGATGCCATAGTCTCCAACTGCGACTGTGTAGGCTGAATGGGGCGTACATTGAGCCATCCTTGCTCAGTGGTCTGCACTGAGTACTCACCACACTGAGCGACTACTGCTTCATCTACACACAACAAAAGCACAGCCAGACCTGTAAAGAAAAGTTGAAACTGATAATAAGATACTGCGCAACCAGAGAACATACTGAACAAAGGGGTGAGTGTGGAGGGGGAAGAGCTGAGAGGTGGAAGATGGGTTTGAACCCATACAATGAGGGAGGGAGTAAGCGAAAGCATTGGCCCCAAGATGGCCTTCCCACAGACAATCAGTGCCATCAACATATCTGGGATGAACAAGGGAGATTATTTGCACTAGGGGTATTATTAAGAATTTCCCCATGGAAGCATCACAGCTGTTTTATCTCCACCTATGTCAACCATATTGCAAAAGCATTACAAGATGACTGTTGCCATGAAATATACACATGTACAGTGTTGTGTTCAAGATCTGAAACCTGACTTAATGTTGAATCGATAACGTATTTTGAACAGTTTATTAAGTTCTGCGTTTCTAACCCACATCACCCAAGTACGACTTAGACTGCTCTACTTTGCCAACCTAAGGGTCATCTGCTGAAAAGGTGCACTTGGTGCTCAAGTTTGGGATTAATGTAAGTTTAAGACAAATGATACAAGAGGTAAAAGGCTCCGATTGCCACAATGTTGGACTCTCCTATGAGGTGCGGTTGAAACTGTAGGACCCAAACAGGTAATTAAGCATAAACAGCCGGAGGCCAGTCTGTGACATATTTGGTGTCTTGCTAGCACTTGCTGAGAGTACAGCTCAGCTTCAAGCAGACCAAATCTAAGAATTCAAACAAGGGCAAACCTTTTAAAGTTATTAAAAGCAAACAAATCCACCGACTGCGCCATTTTAGATAACATGAATGCTAGACATGTGAACACTGTACTAAAGAAGCTCAAGAAACACAGGTTTCTCCATATTAGAAATGTGCAATAGATTCTGCAGTCTTGCTGCGCAATCATGCAAAAAAAGCAAATTCTACTTTTTAGATACAAGTGGGGAAAGCGTTTTGTTCACTCCAATACCCAACGCCTGCACTTTGTGGCAATATTTGTGTACATACTGCTTATTTATCAAAGAGGCATGGCAACTTTAAACTGCAACAATTGTCTTTTCTAATCAACCAACCACATAGTGGCTAAAACCAAGTATGATTAGGTTTTTGCCACAGTAATGACAAATTGTTTCAAGTCTCATCCGTTTTAACTGGGTTGGGGGACTTAGATGCATGAGATCTCTACAAGCTGGATATCACGTGCAATTGGGAACTTATGAAAGGGGCTCTAAAAAACCCTATCTCAAATCTGATATCTTGGCAAAGTTACATATTATCTGTTCATCTCACCAACTGTATTACTTTATCAATTGTTATGTTAAACGTTTTTGTGTAAATGTACAGTTCTATTGTGGCCCTTTGACTACGCAAGAGCTATAAAATGTTTACCGAAAGGCATATATTATCCAACCCTTGAGCAAGACTGCTGTTTCTTGGCACAGACACAAGACAGTGAGCAAAGTTTATGCAGAAGAAACTGTTCCCAAACAAGGAGCCCTTCTGGGCAAATCCATGACTCCCTTACTTGGAATCAGCAGGCCAACATCAGACACTTCTGGAAGGATCAGTGATCTTGAGGACCCCGTTTCTGATCCAAGGCATGATCTACAGATCACTGACCTATTTTTCAAAAGACACAAAGGCCTGAACGACTAGGACTGGAAACCTAATATGATTCAGCAAAAAGAGATAAAAAAGACAGGAATTTTTTTTTGTTTTACCAGAAAATGAAACTACTAATTTATTCAGAAAAGCCAAGAGCCGGAATAATTTGGGAATGCCCAAATGATCAATTCAGTGAATAACACTGACTGATGAAACATTGTATGATGACAGGCTCAATACTGAAGAAAGATGGAAGCAAAAACATTTGTAGAAAAGTAAATCCAAAGAATGCACTTGCTGAATAATTAATTTCAGTGCAGGCTTTAAGTCTTGTGGAAGGTTCTTCAAAATAGGAGAGAGGAGCCAGTTAGGTAGAGGAGGGTATTATATGTATATTAATTTTGGAGTGTAGTGCTCGAGTCTAGCGCTCCAATATGGAACCTTGACCTGCCAGGGATCGGAAAAGGAATGTAGATTTTCGAAAGTGGTAGCCGGCTGCGGAGGACGTGGAGAGAGGCAGTGCGATGCGGTGGCTGAGATGTTTTTGAAGTCTGTACATTTATAATATAAATAAAAAGGAACTTACTCCAAAAGAACCAGTCTCGATTTAACAGTATCTCCTTTATTTACATGGTAGACTCCTAGGTACAGTGACAAGACCCTGGCTCTAGCCAGGGCTTCACCCCCAACACCAGCTGCAACTATTTTCTTCTTATTAATATAGTTTTGCACAGCGCTGCATCACCGGAGCAATGGTGATGGGCAAGGAGGTGTTCCACAGTTTAGAGGCTGTCACTGAAGATCCTTAGCTGCTTATGGTCACTCAGCAAAATTTTGGTATAGTCGGTAACAAAAAGTTTGTTGATCTTAGATTTCAGGTTGGCAAGAGGCATATGAATTGTGTGCTAACTGAGTTATTCTGAGAGGAGTGTAACACATTTATAAGGCAGAGAGATTTGAAACTGAATTCTCTGCCTAGGGCAGCCAGGAGAGAGCAGCCATTGCTGGAGATACAGACTCATATTTGTGTAGGTTGCAGACCAACCTGGCAGCAGCGCTCTGGGCTAACAATGTTTTTTAACCTCCTTGGTTAGTAAATCAAAATCTAAGGAGTTACAGGTTACAGCAGTCCAGAAGTGAGCTCATAAACGCATTAACACGCTGCATTTTTTGAGAGGGAGACGTGATAAAAGGATTTTGCGAAGTAGTTTCAGTAGAAACCACCATGTCCTTACCACTTATTTGATTTGTTCTGACAAGTCGAGCCACTTATCAAATTTAACTGAGGTTTTTAACACATTCTGCTGGAGTTGGCAGTAGCCATAGACACAGTGAGCAAAAATGTAACGCATTCAGAGGAGAGGTCTTGAATGATAGCACAATGTAGATTTTCATCAACATTGGTGACCAGAAAATCTGGATTTAATTAAAGACACAGCGACTAATATTATGCAATATTCCCTTATTGCTGCCACTCAGCAGCCTTTATTAAGTCACCAGAACACTGAATTTTAACATTCCAAATGGTTAAAAATCTTCATGACCCCCAGTACACTTCCTTCTTTTATTGAAGCTGCAAGCTAGTCCAAGAAGATGAACTTGTTGCAAACAAACACCAAACAAAACAGTAAATGTCTCCAATTTATGCCTTGTCCCTTCTGATCAAATTTGACTTGTCACAAAAAGAGAAGAAATTAGGGTGGGAGACACAAAAGGAAGGGATAATATTAGCCTCTGTGCCTTTAATAAAATCCAGATTTTCTGTTCATCAACGTTGATGAAGATCTACCTTTTATGTCAAGACTGGAGGCTAAGATTATGCAAGTTCAAAGCTTTGCAATCAATAACTTTGCTGCATTATTTATTGGTTTAAAATAAAAGCGTCTAAACGTGGAAACAGATGACCAGCCAGCACAATGTAAAATATCCTGTAAGCTCGTAACCTGCAAACAAGCTTTTGAAGTTGCAGCTGTTCTCAATGACTGGGCACAAAAGACATCCACATTCATTCCAGCTCTGACCATCAGTTTTTTCACCCATCTAGCTAAAGTAGATGCATACTCACCCTTATGTGGTTGCCTGAATGAAATGAGAAGCTGATTCACACCAGACTCAGGCATTTGGTTCTGCATTTGTACTCCTTCACACTATTAACCACGCACAAATCCTTTCTCTCTTCAAAATATGGATAGAAGATTGAAGATGAGGCTTTCTTAGTCCTCTGCCTTAAATAAAAACATATTCCTTCTGGTGTAAAACATCTATTAGTTATTTCTAGGGCTCGCACATCAGACACCCTTCTAAAAGATATTCAACACAATTACATTGTTAGTTTGAAAGACTTTTAAAGTTAAGTTTTCATTACTTTTCCAGTTCTCGATGAAACTCAAGGCCTTGGAAACATCCCAAAGGGAAGTGCATCCAGGTCCTGGTGGTTTTGCGATTCTAATACTTCTCAACAATCTTCTGACCATAATATCTATTGATAAAGGAGTGTCCCGCTGCAATAGCCGACCTATACACATTTACTGTTCTGTAAGCTTAAACTTTCTGATATAACTCTGAAAGGGAATTAAGCACTTTAACTACATCCACTGAAATGGGATCCAATTCCCTCTCCAGACACCAGCCAGCCCACTTATTCCATGCCAACCTATACGCCTTTGTAGTTCCTGGTGCCCAGGATTCCTCGATAAGTCTAGAAGTCTCTGAGGAAACACCTGGTGTTCTCCACACTCTCCTGAAAGAGTCCACGCCACCAGATGTAGCTGATCCTTGTAGGCCTTGTAAGATTTCTGGGAAGTGAGGGAGCAATAGAGGGTATTCTAAACTCATCTCCAACATGATTGGGTACCAAGCCTGAGACTTCCACAATGGGGTCACCACCACCACTCTTTCTTTCCATCCGTGTATCATGGCTGCTACCCTGCTTATCATAGCAAAAGGAAGGAAAACATACGGGCAAGGACCCCTCCAATCTTAAAGGAACGCATCTACCCCTTCTGCCTCTGGATCTGGTCTTTAACTGAAGAATCTCTTCAGTTGACAGTTTATCCTGTTCACAAAGAAGTCTATCAGAAACGGACCCCTCAACCTCACTATCTCTGAAAATACTTCGGTCTAGCATCCAATCGTTTGAATCAACGAAGTTCCTTTATGACCAGTCTGCTTCTGCATTTTTGAGACATGGAATGTCTTCCCCCTGAACCATCAGACCCTGCTGAAGACAATACTCCCAGAATATTTTCGCTAGATTTGCTAGATTTTTTGACCGAGTGCCTCCTGACTTGTTGCCATATCTCACAGCAGACACATTGTCCATCCGCAATAAGACTGAACACTTGACAGTTTTGTCTGCAAAACATTTCACAGTGAAGGACTAAAATTTCTAAACAATTTATGTGCAGCCTTTTTTCCTGCTCTGACCAACGATGCCCTGTACAGTCCAATCCACACCTCACACCCCATCCTTCCAAACTTGCATCCAATTTCACAATCAGATCTGGATTTGCTCCAAAAATAGCGTGCCCATTCCATGCCTCGATGTTTCTCAGCCACTGTGTCAATTCATCCCCTTTGCTTCTAAAGTTAGACATATTGATTGCGAATATTGTAAACCATCCCTTTAGTATCTCGCTTTCAGTCTCTGTAAAGCCCTGAATGTAAAGGACCTGGAAAGATTACTTGAATTGTAGACGGCAAGAGGGCGATAACACAAGCCAACATTCGTAAAGAAACCATATTCGTTTTCAGAATTCTCTTTAATTCTCTCTTTATTCTCTTCAATTTCTCCTTTGGTAATTTTAAAATACCATCTATCGTATCTACTAGAGAACCCAAGAATTCAGTTTGTTGTTTCGGTATTAAGTCTGATTTATTTTTGTTTACCACAAAATCCAACCCGTCTAATAGAAGTACTGCCTTTTTCATATGTGCAATCACCAAATCCCTGTCCTGATCCATGATCAATATATCATCCATGTCTATAATTAGATGAAGACCCCCTCTCTCTCAGATAAGCAGCTACCAAACGCAGTACATTTGTAAAGCACCACTGAGCAGATGATAGATTGAAAGGAAGACACCTTCCACACCTGTTCTTTCCAAACAAACTTCAGAAATCTTTGATTACCTTCCCAAATTTGAATCGTCAAGTAGGCATCCTTTAGATCCAAGCGCGTCATCCAGTCCACTTTCACTAAAATATTTTTCAACAAAGGGATGCCCTCCATCTTGAAGTGATGGTAGACCACCCAATCGTTTAAGTCCTTTAAGTTTATGACAGGTCTCATACCCTTGGTCTTTCTTTTCTACCAGAAAGATGTCCCTTATAAAACCTGAGATTCGGTCTCTCTCTCTAGGACCACAACTCTTTTTGAGATCAGTACTTGAACTTCCTGGTCTATTAGGTTAGATTCGAACTCAAACTCAAACCCCTTGGGGTTTTGGTTTGGACTGGATCTTCGACAAATTCTATCTGAAAGATTCACACCCTCTCTAGAACCCATGGATTCTTTGTTGCTTCCACCTAATTGTGGCAAAAAAGGGCAAGTCTGCTGCGCAATTTTACAGGGATAAAAAAAAGGGTCTACACTTACCTGATGCACCTCTGGACCTTTACTCTCCACGAGCACCTCTTCTGCAAGTTCTCTTTTTTCTGAGGGTAAAAATGCCCCGCTTGGTAGGAAGTTTGGCCTTAGTACCATTGAAAGCCTCTTGTAAAGGAGCCACTAGTAGAGCCCTGGCACAGCTGGGGAACTGACTCTGCATTGTCCCAGCCGAACCAAAAACACGGTCCTAAGGTACAAGTTACTACCTTCGGTAAAGATATATCTGGTAGAGACATATTCTAGTTGCAGATTCCTTACCTTTGAATTTCCCCAGGCGTCAGACTGGATCTGGAGATTTTTTCTTCAAAAATGCCGTTAGGTGGCGTCGGTCGACTCCGTGAGCATTGCTGGTGTCATGGTCGCCGTGATGACGTTGCGGTCGTATATTGGTGCCACCCCGGCGTGCTGACATCAGTTTCTTTTCACGACTTTCCACGCCAGTAGTGCAGAGTCATGAAGAACACTGAGAATGATGCGCCAAAACTAGGGCCCTTAGAGGGAAGTACCTGTCCCTAGATATCAGTTCGCAGTGCAGGGAGGATGGGCGGGTCGGTAAGGAATCTGCAACTAGAATAGGTCTCTACCAGATACATTGTTACTAAAGATAAGTAACTTCTACATATGACAGACTTCTAGTTGCAGGTTCCTTACCTTTGAATAGATACCTGAGCAATACCATCCCCGGAGGTGGGCTGCAAAGTAAGATCACACCAAAAAATCCTGCAGGACCAAAAAGACAAAATAGCTGTCCCTGCGGACCTGACTGTCCAGGCAGTAGTGTTTGGGGAATGTATGTAGGGATGCCCACGTTGCGGCCTGACAGATATCCAGGACTGGAACTCCGCGTGCCAACGCTGTGATTGCAACAGTTGCTCTGGTAGAATGAGCGCACAAACCATCAGGGGGTTGCTTTTTCGCCAAAGAGTAGAACATCTTGATGCAGAGGACTACCCATTGTGAGATGGTCCTCTTCTGCACCACCTTCCCTTTCTTCGCACCCACATATCCCACAAAGAGTTGATCATCCACACGGAAATCTTTGGTACGATCTAGATAGAACACCAGCGCTCTTTTTGGATCCAGACGGTGGAGTCTCTCCTCTTCATGTGAGGGATGTGGAGGTGCGTAAAAAGTAGACAAGGTGATAGAATGGCCTACGTGAAAAGGCGTTACCACTTTGGGAAGAAAGAAAGCCCTGGTACGAAGCACCACTTTGTCAGGATGCACTGCTAGGAATGGTGGCTTCGAAGAAAGAGCCTGAAGCTCACTTACTCTGCAAGAAGAAGTGATGGCAAGCAAGAAAGCTGTTGTAAGTGTTAAGAGCCATAAAGGACATTTGTGGAGTGGCTCGAAAGGGCACACATGAGGTATGTGAGGACTAAGTTTAAATCCCACTGGGGCATGATGAATGGAACGGGAGGGAACATATGAGTGATGCCTTTAAGAAACCTCCCAGCAATGGGAGATTTGAAAAGAGAAGGTTGGTCTAGTAGCCTTTAGAAGGCAGAGATGGCAGACAAATATCCCTTGAGGATGCCCAGAGTAGAGCCCTGCTGGGCAAGAGAGAGAATAAAGAGGAGAACGTCTGACAGAGGTGCACAGAGGTGATCAACAGATTTGTTGATACACCCTGCCACAAACTTCTTCCAACGACAGGTGTATACTGTTTTGGTGGAGGGACGCCTGGCTGCCAACATGGTATTACAGACTTTGGGTGGAAGGTCAAAAGCCATCAACTGTCACCGCTCAATCTCCTGCGGAGACGAACAGATCTAAACAAGGTTCTCCTCACTGCTGAAAGAGACCTTGCGCCACCTCCTGATGGAGACGCCATTCGTGATCGACTATTCATCGACGGCTGAGTTTGTCTACTCTGGTGTTCAAAAGAGCCCACCAGATGTTGAACCACCAGGGAAATGCCTCTTGACAGAGGGTCCACGACCCCACTCCACCCTGTTTGTTGCAATACCACATGGCGGTGATGTTGTCAGTGAACACCTGCACCACTTTCCCTTTGAAAGAGGGAAGGAATACTTTCAATGCAAGTCAGATCACTCAGAGCTCCATAAGGCTGATGTGGAGCCCGGACTCTGCCGGACACCAGAGGCCTCTGATCTCCGCCTCTCCCATGTGGCCGCCCCATCCCAGTAGTGAGGCCTCTGAGCTCCACCTCTATCATGTGGCCGCCCCATCCCAGGAGTGATGCATCTGTCACTACTGTGAGATCTGGTTGGGGAAGGGAGAGGGATCTGCCCTTGAACCAATCTGGATTAGACAAACACCAATGCAGGTCTTTCACAGTTCCCTCCGAGATCTGAACCATGTTGGAGAGATTCCCCTGATGCTGCGCTTACTGGAACTTCAGGTCGCACTGCAGAGCCTGCATATGCCATCTGGCATATTGGACTAGCAGGATGCAGGAGGCCATGAGGCTCAGAGTCATTCTCACCGAAATCCAGGATAGAGGCTGAAACATCGGTATCATAGCCCAAATATCCTGTACTCGCTTTTCGGGAGGATAAGCCCGAAACCGCACTGTGTCCAGAACAGCTCCGATGAAAAGGAGCGTCAGAGGGAGTCAGGTGTGACTTTGGCATGGTGATGGTGAACCTCAGCGAATGCAGGAGGTTCGTCGTAGTCTGGAGGTGGGAGCTGACTTTCTGGGACGTAGCCGCCTTTAACAGCCAGTCGTCGATTTAGGGAAGACTGGGACCCCTAACCTGCGCAGATAAACTGCAACCTCTACCATCACTTTCATGAACACCCGAGGGGCACTGGTAAGGCCTGGCCTGGTAGAACAGGAATATGGAAATAGGCGTCCTGCAAGTCCAACGCAACCATCCTGTCTCGAGGGCAGAAAGGACCTGAGCCAGGGTTAACATCTTTAACTTCTCCTTCTCGAGGAAGAGATTGAGGGGCTAGAGGCCTGGGCGAAGACCCCTGTCCTTTTTGGGCACCAGAAAGTAGCGGGAATAGCAACCATTACCTACTTCTGGCTCATGGACCCTCTCTATGGCTCCCTTGGCCAGGAGAGCCTTGACTTCCTCACAGAGAAGTGCCAAATAATCCTCTGACAGGTGATCGAATGATGGTGGCATGGCTGAAGGAGAAGTCTTGAAGGAGAGGAAGTAGCCCCTTCGGACGATCTGTAGAATCCATATGTCAGTGGTGATGGATTCCCAGTGGGGCAGATGATGGCGAATTTTGCAGCCAACTGGTTCCGGATGTCCCAACGGACTAGGAAAGTTTTAAGGCAGAGGAGGGGGTGAGGGTGGACTGGGCGGCCCGCTGACTCCCTGATTCATGAGGTCAGTGGATCCCGCATCCGTGTCCGCTCAGGGGCTGTGAAGCATGAGCGGGTCGATGGCTTGGTAGAAATGGACGCGATAGGGTGCTCCTTCCGTAGCCACGAAAGGAGCGAGAGGCGGACTGAGGGGGGCGAGGAGCAGCTGCGAGGCCAAGGGATCGAGCCGTAGCCCCAGAATCCTTAAAGCACTCGAGTGCTGAGTCTGCCTTGTCTCCGAAGAGACGAGTGCCATAAATATGCATGTCCATCAAGGACTGCTGCACATCCCCCGAAAACCCAGACGTCCTCAACCAGAAGGGGTGTCTCAGTGCCACCGTCGATGCAACCGATCTACCTAGTGAGTCAGTCGTATCCAGTCCACAACGGATCATAAACTTGGCTGCATCTCTCCCATCTGTCAAGGCTAGGGAGAGAAAATTCCTGGCCTCTTACCGAACTTGGGGCAGCACTTGCGCGACCGTATCCCAGAGAGTATGGGAATAGCGGCCCAAAGCATTCAGTGTTCACGGTCCGCAGCGCTAGACTGACAGAAGAAACATCTTCTTCCCTAAGTTATTCAGTCTTTTTGATTCCCTGTCCGATGGGAGCTGTATGGAATGCGCCAGAGGATGAAGAAGCCTGGATGACAAGACTCTCAGGCGTAGGGTGTTGGGTGAGGAAATTTGGGTCATTCAGTGCAGACCGATTGCGGCGGGCAATCGTCCTATTCACAGGCGCCCTTGTGCTGGGTTTGGACCAGGTCCCCAGTAGGACGTCTGTAAGTGCTTCATTGAAGGGAAGAAGGCGTTCTGAGTTGGAGGCCCCAGGCTGAAACACTTCGATCAGGAGGTTAGGCCTGACCTCCACAAAAGAAAGCTTGGGGTTTAAAACCTCAGCTGCCCTTCTCACCACCACAGAATAAGATGCTCCCTCCTCCGTAGCCACGGTACGGGGAGAGAACATGCCTGTGTCAGGGGAGGTGTCCAACCCACTGGCATCACCCAAATCCTGCACCCAGTCTAGTTCAGGTTCAAGCTGGTCTTCTAAAGGGTCCAGCGACCCCTCTATACTATCCCCATATCCATACCCATAGTAATAGGGTTCAGGATCAACCCTGGGCACAGCAGAGCTCATGGAAAATGGTATCAGTGTCAAGCGACGTTATTCCGGCTCTGGTTCGTCAGGAATGAGTATAGGATCAAGGTCGATTGTGGGCCCAATCGGCGCCGGAAGCGTCGACGTATGACCCGATGCCAGGGAAGGTCGCATTGGCACGACCGGTGTCGGGACAGATCTGGAAGCGGATCCTGAAGTGCCCCCCTGAGTTGGACCGAAGTCACTGACTTTGACCCCGAAGGGGCCCTCACCAACTCCCCTGGGCCCGAAAGCGCAGAGGATCGGTCAGGCTGCCAAATATGAGGAGCATGGCCTCATAGAACTCCTTTAGTTGGGCAGGGGTAGCCACAGCTCCGGGAAATTCGGGGAGGCGCAGAGCTGACCCAGACTGAGGCTCCAAAGACGGAGGCCTAGAGCGTTGATGCTCTTCCTGTGTCGCGTTGTGCGAGCGATGGGGCGAAGTCGAAGAACGTTTCGACTTCTCCTTACCTGAATGTCCAGATGACTTGGACGAAGAAAAATGGTGTTGACTCCGTGACCAGTCTCCTGACCTTCTTCTCAAACAGGACCGGGAATTATGCCAAGTCGAATGTCGGCCCGCCATGAGCTTTAGGGACTGCTCCCACAAAGCTTTCGGGTTCATGGCCCGACACTCGTAGCACGACTTTGGATCGTGGTCATGCTCCAAACACCAGAGGCACACGAGGTGTAGATCAGTCTCCAACATAACGCGGTGACAGGAGTCGCAGGGCTTGAATCCGGTCTTACGGGACATCCCTCGATGCATCAGAACTTGTCAAAAAACGAATTGGACAAAATGTCGCAGTTCGTCAAAAAATGACTGGGGTAGCTCTTCTCCAGATCTGCGAGTAGACTGGCGCGGAAAGAAAAGAACTGACGTCAGCATGCTGGGGTGGTGCCTATATACGACCGCAACATCATCACAGCGACCACGACGCCAACGACGCCCGCAGAGTTGACCGACGTCACCTAACGGCGCTCAGTGGAACTGCTCGAAGAAAAAATCTCTGGAGCCAGTCCGGGACTGAAGGAGCAATGTTCTAGTCGCTTTGTGTTTTTTTATTTTTTTTGTGAAAGGCAATTAACGCAAGTGCACTAAAACGAAATACCACACATGAGTCAAAAGTCTTTCGCAGTGGATGAAAACATGTTTGACCGTTGAGTAGAGTGGTGAGTTTATGCTGAGAAATGTTATGGCAGTGCATGGCCTGGCAAGCGTTGGCACATGTCACCATCAGAGTATGGTGAACGGGGAGGCATGCGTGGTCTTAAGAGACCTCACGGTCCGACCCGGTTAAATCATAACATGCGCATAGATAAAATTAAAGAGAGAGAGAGAGGACGCGTGAGGAGTGTAAGGAAGCACAGCTCAGACCTACAGAGAATGCGGACAACCATTAAGTTACACACCTTCCTTTCTTACAACCAACAAAATAAAGAACCATCATTTATTGCACCTACAGTACACGGACAATCTTTCACAGTCACTCAATCTCCAAAATGTATAGGTTACACATTCACCCCACGACAACCTGTTAAACTCTTTGACACCACACAAAAACAACAAACAACCATCAGAGTACAACTGCAGTAGTTTGAGGGAACCCTTACAACCCTCCAAGTCATGAGGAAACCTATACCTCATGTCAAACAAAAAAAAAACAAGACAGCTAGGTTGCAGCTAAAGATTGCACAAAGCTCCAAGACCTGTAAGTCTTCTGAACTCCTGGAACATGAGGCCCTACCACCATAAGCCTGCACACTCACAATGACGCCATACAAAATGTATACAAGCAGGACATGTACTCACAATGCCTAGTCAGACCACGGCCATGGCACAGAAACCTCAGGCCTCCTTCAACAAAGAGTTTCCCAGTAATTCACAAGTCTACACATCCAAAGCACAAACAGAACAACTGAAAGGTTAACCTTACATCACCTCAAGTGAAACATCCCTTGACCAGACCCTACCACAAAACCTGCCATCACAACAACTCTCATACAACATGTTCCATGACATCCACATCACATTACTCATTTACACAGGCATCACACATTCATACACATTCTTCATATAACACATCACATATCTGCACCTCTACAAAATCCTTATGTGAACACAACACAAATCACCTTCTTTACATAACCACTATATATGCAAACACAAATCTGCACCTGTATGTAGTTTCCATATTTACACAACACAGATCTAGGCCTCCATACATACATAATATGGAAGCCAAATTGTATGCATTCTCCATTCGTACATCACAACCAAAGCAACCTCCATAAGTATATCAAATCACAAATCTGAATCAGTATGCAATGCCCATGCGTACACATAACAGAAGTGATGCGATTTCAATATGTCAACACAAAAAAATGCAGACCCAACATTAGTGAGTTACTGTCGTGCCTAAATTATAAAACCAGTAGAGAAAATTCTCACAGCAGCTAAGCCCTCTGTGATATAAATAAACTTCAAACTAATATGCACAAACTTTAATCACTCACCATAAATATTCTGCAGCTTACATTATAGTACAGCAGTAACTTCACCATCCTGCAGTGCACATCTAATTTATACACAGCAAAATCATTCAACTCACATATGCAATACAACCCAAGTAAATCTCAAATTGCAGAACTCATTAGGTCCTAAAATATCTTAACTGCTGCTAAATATGTACTATGTCATAACAAAAAATGTGGTTTTGGTACATATGTTTTTTATCAGAATGCTCTGAAACAACAGTTTCTTGCATAGTACAATTCATCCATGTTCCCCAATGCACTAAAACAGTATCTTCAGGATTCACCATGTAAAATGTGCCCTCCTAACCGATGGATCAATTTCTTTATATAGCACCCCTG
Source organism: Pleurodeles waltl (assembly GCF_031143425.1). NCBI lineage: Eukaryota > Metazoa > Chordata > Amphibia > Caudata > Salamandridae > Pleurodeles > Pleurodeles waltl. The sequence goes on from NC_090440.1 coordinate 625,666,729, forward strand.
CCTCTGGTTGTACTCTTAATTGGTCTGCTGGAACTGTTCTCTAATTCCCCTATTGTGTAAATAGTCACCATCCCGCCTCAGAATTTCACCCAGTCATTCTTATCTTTTTAGTAAGCAAACGGTACACATGAATGCTCACTGGAGTCCTTCTTCCCTTTTCAAGGTTGGCAACTTTTCCTTCTTTTAGGACCTGGGAGATCTCCACCTAGAAACACCTGAGTCCTGTGGATGAGACACAGCCTATTATGCTTCACTGTCAGCACTACCAAGTGTCAGTACACTATTTCAGCTTGTGCAGATTCTGCTGGGTGATAAAACACATCACAGACCTGGGTAGTGACCACTCCTGTCCTCCTGCACAACGCCAAGTGCGTTACCTCACGTTCTACGCATCTGTTGGTCATCACAGGGCACAACATGCCATTTAAAGCTAGCCAAAACAAGCAGCTTCTGTTCAAACTGCACAGTGCCCTAACCTTTTCGAAAGTTCAAATGACCAGTCACTATTGATCAAACTCAAAATTGTGCCCGAAATTGTAAGCTGCCAGAAAACCGACATTCACCATTGCTGAGAACCGACATTCGATGGGAGAACTTGCAAAAACCTCCTACATCTTTAAGAGACTCCAGTACCATCAATTTCGTTTAGCCAAGCTCAGCTGGGGTAGTCTTGAAATGCACCAAAGCAAATCACAAAATCGGACTGCAGCTTTTCTACCTTCAGCACCTTTTTCCTATGCTGGATACTTCCTGTCCTTCAGAAACTGCAGACCCCAGACACTGGTCTACATTTACCAACTTCTTCTGTTGAATCGTTGTCCTCTTTACTATTAATGAGTAGGAGCAACTGTTCTGTACAGCAAGTGTATGACCTTGCCTGCTCCTCACTGGGCCCCTCAGGTTAGACTACTGAACTTTTACCTCTTTCCTCACAACCTTCTGCCTTCAGTCATCTGTCCTACAATCCAGAATACATTCATACCCCTTGTGTACAACAGACAATGTCCATTACCAAATATCCAACAGATGCCACAAGAAAATCCTAATATCTGTCCAAAGGTCCAGCAGTGCACTGTCCTGACCAAGTTTCTCATCACAGCTGATTAGGACACAGCGTCAATTTCAGTTCACAGTCCTCCAGGTTGGCAGTTCTGCCAGTGCCCAGTGGTAGTTCCCTCCTCTGCCAACCCTCCTCAATGGGCTCTTTCTGCCCAGCAACGAGTGCATATTCCAACTTGCCAAGGATGTGAAGCTGGATGTCCCCAGATTACTACTTTCTGGCATCTGGGCTCTATTTCTTCATCTTCAGGCAATCTATCCCCTCCCCCACCCAATTCCATCTGCATCATGCCTACAGAGTGCTCCTGAATCTTCACGTAGATATTTTCAAAATCTCACCAGTTACGTTTTGAGCAAGGTTCTTCATATATGAGTGAGGAGCCAGTCAGGTCTAAAAGGGTATTGTCTTTGTTTAGATGTTGGGCCACGAGTTACAGTGTCAGGTACACAGCTCTAGTCGGGGCTTCACCCTCCCACCAACTGTAACTGCATCCCAGCTTCCACTCCACACACCGGCACCCACACATTTTAGTGCGCCACTCACACTCAGCATTCCAGATAAGGTACAGACATACAGGGCAGTCTGACGAAAAAGTTTCCTGGAAGAGCTGTTTAGAAGACTGCAACAAAGTTGCAGATAAATAGACATTAACTCAGGAATTGAGAACAAAATACATTTTGAAAACCAAACAAACGGAGAGACCTTCAACCAAGTGGCTGTTGAAAAGAGAACAGCGAGCCGGGAAAGATAATGCCAACCCACTGATGCAGGTGTGGAGTAACCTGCAAGCACAAACCTGTGCAAAACTCTAAAGGTCTCAGGACTAGAAAAAACAGAACCACAGTACAGTGGCTATTTCAGTAAAGCTGTGAAAGAGATAGCTGCATCATGAAACTGAAAAGTAAGTGTGTAACAGCAAAGATTGATCAGAGAAAGAAGCACAACAATGAAAGAAGCATTGAACTACATGGTAAATATCCCACGGTGAAGGAGACGACACCCAGCTACATGAAAGAGAGCTACGCTTCATTTTCACAGACAGAAAACTAAAGATGCGCAAAAGTGAAGGTCAGTGATTCAAGCCTGAGATGGTAAGAGAAACAGAGAATTGACAGATGTTACAGATAATAGAGGTTCTCTAGCTGGAGCTACCATAGCTACAGATGATGTCTCCATCCTGGGGCATAATAACTGGAATTCTGTCTGGATGCCACAAAAGTAATACTTCAGTAAGGGGGGCAGAGAAGGACAGATCTAACAGCACAGACTAATCAATAGGACAGAAAAGCAATGTCAAAACTTGCATGTTTTTTAATTTAAAAAACACAGCCGCATATTTGCTAAATTAAGACCTTACAGATGTTAATATACATTTACGTATATGCTCGAATTTATGTTTATGTTTAATGGAGAACATCTGCTTATCAAGAAGCAGCAGGAAGCTGTACAGTCGTATTTAGGGTACACTCAATCAGCAACCTCAGCTCCTTTGGCAGACTTTTAATCTCAAGTATGGCCACATTTTAATTGAAATTAGCTCTGGTATTAACATCGACATAACTGTGTCCACGTGATCAATGAACTGCTGTTGGTCTGCCCATTTTAAATGGATGTGCAGATCTCTCCTGCTACCAGCTACTTTCTTGTACATTTATTCCACCCAGGTTTATTTCATCAGCAAACACAGTAATCAGTAGATTATTCAAGAATATTTGAACATGACATTAAACCCTCTGGACAACACCACTTTACCACTCAGAATATTCAGATACTGTGCTTAGATCTACTGCTTATTTGAGAAAACCCTTCCAAATATCCTAATCAATGTATACCTCAGACCCCAATCAACATTTGAGAGGATGTCTTTGTGATTTCCAAATATACAAACTCCTTCATTTATCAGTTAGCACAAAACAATATTTTGAAGTAGATGCTTGCTCATGCGCATGGTTAACAGCAGACACACAATTAACGGCTCATCTGTTCTTCACATAATCCGGTTGCATCTCCTAATATCTAACGCAGACCATTCTCATGCTTCTGTTAAAGTATTGTCACTTTTAATAATAATAACTAGATGTGAGAAAGTATTAGTAATCACTGGATTCCAGTGGTACCTAAAACAGATTAGAATATGATATAATAAATATACAACATATTGTCCATCTAGCGTCTAGAAAACACAGACATGCATCACTAACAATCACCAAAAATAGACATTCCAGAATGGTATTCTGTTAGATGATGTGTGCTTGGCTTTTCAGACCCATTTTGTCCATCAATCACTGAATGGCGCCTTAAATGGCGCGCCAGAGGATTCCAGTCATTTTCCCCAAAGAATTTCATTATACTCAGTCTGCCATTTTCCCAAACTCCCGATCCCACTTCGCTCTATATCTATTATGGCATATATATCAGTAAAAATTAAAGGGTAGAAAGATGTTACACATTGACACCTTAAAACGGTAAGTGTCTGCAAAATAGCACAGTAGGATCATTAAGTGACAAAATGGTTGATCATTCAACACCCCTCTGTTTCCTGTCCACGTTTAGAAATAGCATCTTTTTAACATTTTGATATACAATTTAATTAATTTTATATACATAAATGAATTATCAAAAATAGGGCTATAAACAAACAATCCCGTCTTTGCACAATATAAACATCCATATTAATTTCATTGTACCTGAAAAGACATCCTAGTTTCCGAAAACCACTTAGTATGCAGAAACAATGCATAATACAGTCTTCCAACATGCCATTTAATTTAAATCATTACATAAAGTCGGAGGTAGGAGTTCTTTCCGTTCTCTTAGAATAACCTAAGAAAATGCCTAATTTATGTTATCTACTTTGGAACTTTGACCAATAGAGGCTGAACGATATTCAACATCACTAGATGAATTGGTGGATCTATTTCCAGGACAACGCAACGATATCAGGTAACTGACACATATAGTGAGAAAGTACATTCAGTGTTTCTCAAACTCACGATGGAAACACCTATCATTGACTCACGTGAGACCTCTCCATACCTTAGCAGCAGTAAGTAAAGTAAAACTAATTAACTATATAACATTTAATTGGTTGCAAACTAACTCATACCAAAATGTTGCGCATTAAAATGTAGAGACCCAGTCAAATTAGTTACTGATTATAATTGCTAGATGTCATTGCATTTTAACAAGTTGTTTCACCGAGTCAGTCTGGAGCTGGAACAAATTAGTGGATAAAACAGAATCATGTATTTTTGTGACATGAATAGTATGCAGAGAACCTTTGTACCAGAAGAAATCATCAGGATCTGCGACTCACTTATTATTCGAGGCATTATGACATCTTTCGTAGATGGAAGCATTGCTTCTGCAAGGCAGGCACAGGTAGTGACGTGCTTTGTAGATTATAAAGACACCCTGGACCAAACAAACACCGTGGTCATTCAGTGAGTGATAACACACTCTTGTTTCAAGTCTGTTGTTCAGGTTTGTATGACCACCCCTCCCATTCAAAGACGATGCCGTACACTGTACCTGTTTCCGAGGATCGGTTCTCCTACGGCTCCCAGCGCAGAGTAGTCCATTCCATAAAAATTTAATCCCAGCAGGATTTTACTTCTCCATTTGGAGTTCGGATCCAGCGTCTGAACGCATGCTTGAACCCAGGGTAGAGGGGAGTTCGGCCCAGGCCTACAGAGAGAGCAACAACTTCAACAAAACAAACTGGACAATGATCACCATCCAACATGTTATGCAGCATCATTTGAATAATATCTTATTACTGCAAAATACAACCTCTCTCCACACGCTAAATATATTTAAGTTTTTGCATCCACATATTGTAATTAAAAAAATGTGTTTTTGTTACAAATGTCAAGCATTTTGTTTGTACGGGAGAACCGGACTCTGCAAGGTGTAGTCAATGGTTTATCCCCCAATGATAGAACATTCACTAGATGCTGCTTTATAAATCCTTGCTGAGAAAATAGTATGTTGTTTATCTGTAACGACCGCCGCCCACTGTTGTACCAAGTTCAGTTTTCTACTCTTTTAAAAGGTCAACTTGAAGATACAGGGAGTGCAGAATTATTAGGCAAATGAGTATTTTGACCACATCATCCTCTTTATGCATGTTGTCTTACTCCAAGCTGTATAGGATCGAAAGCCTACTACCAATTAAGCATATTAGGTGATGTGCATCTCTGTAATGAGAAGGGGTGTGGTCTAATGACATCAACACCCTATATCAGGTGTGCATAATTATTAGGCAACTTCCTTTCCTTTGGCAAAATGGGTCAAAAGAAGGACTTGACAGGCTCAGAAAAGTCAAAAATAGTGAGATATCTTGCAGAGGGATGCAGCACTCTTAAAATTGCAAAGCTTCTGAAGCGTGATCATCGAACAATCAAGCGTTTCATTCAAAATAGTCAACAGGGTCGCAAGAAGCGTGTGGAAAAACCAAGGCGCAAAATAACTGCCCATGAACTGAGAAAAGTCAAGCGTGCAGCTGCCACGATGCCAATGCCACCAGTTTGGCCATATTTCAGAGCTGCAACATCACTGGAGTGCCCAAAAGCACAAGGTGTGCAATACTCAGAGACATGGCCAAGGTAAGAAAGGCTGAAAGACGACCACCACTGAACAAGACACACAAGCTGAAACGTCAAGACTGGGCCAAGAAATATCTCAAGACTGATTTTTCTAAGGTTTTATGGACTGATGAAATGAGAGTGAGTCTTGATTGGCCAGATGGATGGGCCCGTGGCTGGATTGGTAAAGGGCAGAGAGCTCCAGTCCGACTCAGACGCCAGCAAGGTGGAGGTGGAGTACTGGTTTGGGCTGGTATCATCAAAGATGAGCTTGTGGGGCCTTTTCGGGTTGAGGATGGAGTCAAGCTCAACTCCCAGTCCTACTGCCAGTTCCTGGAAGACACCTTCTTCAAGCAGTGGTACAGGAAGAAGTCTGCATCCTTCAAGAAAAACATGATTTTCATGCAGGACAATGCTCCATCACACGCGTCCAAGTACTCCACAGCGTGGCTGGCAAGAAAGGGTATAAAAGAAGGAAATCTAATGACATGGCCTCCTTGTTCACCTGATCTGAACCCCATTGAGAACCTGTGGTCCATCATCAAATGTGAGATTTACAAGGAGGGAAAACAGTACACCTCTCTGAACAGTGTCTGGGAGGCTGTGGTTGCTGCTGCACGCAATGTTGATGGTGAACAGATCAAAACACTGACAGAATCCATGGATGGCAGGCTTTTGAGTGTCCTTGCAAAGAAAGGTGGCTATATTGGTCACTGATTTGTTTTTGTTTTGTTTTTGAATGTCAGAAATGTATATTTGTGAATGTTGAGATGTTATATTGGTTTCACTGGTAATAATAAATAATTGAAATGGGTATATTTTTTTTTTTGTTAAGTTGCCTAATAATTATGCACAGTAATAGTCACCTGCACACACAGATATCCCCCTAACATAGCTAAAACTAAAAACAAACTAAAAACTACTTCCAAAAATATTCAGCTTTGATATTATTGAGTTTTTTGGGATAATTGAGAACATGGTTGTTGTTCAATAATAAAATTAATCCCCAAAAATACAACTTGCCTAATAATTCTGCACTCCCTGTAAACACCTTTGCTGAAAGTGACTGATCCACTTACAATTAGACAAATAATGAACATTATTTTTTGTTTAGTATATCTCTATTGCAGCTGCCAAGATGAGAGAGGAGGCTAGCTACCGAGCCCTCTGTGCTGCAGGATGTCTGCCAAAACAATGCCTTCAGATCTGTCCTCAATATCGACAAAGCAGTTTTCTGAAACATTTGTGCAGATGTAGTTAAACTGTATCTCAGCACAGAAAAGCTGTTTATAATTTTTTTTTTACAAGTTGGGGTAGTTTAATCTTAGTGCAACTACTGTTAGATGCAGCCTAACAGTACCAGAGAGAGTTGACATTGCACTCTGGCCAACATACCACTTCAGCTCTCTACAGAGTGCTCAGAGCTATGCATATCATCACGGGGCACCCTAGCATGCTGCAGTGATTCCTTTGATGGAAATGAATGTGTTGTCAAGTTGTGGCGAGAGAAACTGCCCCACTGGAGAGTCCCATGCTGCAGGTTTTATCTTGAAGGTGATGCCATTTCATTAATTTTCGGTTGGCTGACAATCAGTGGCCATAGCAAACACCTATGACGATCAGCCAGTGCACATGCGAGCAGGGAGAACCACTTCTGCCTTGCATCTCAGCAATGCATTGCTTTGCCTTGAGCTTCCTCTCATTATATCCAAGCAGAAAGCAGTGGAAATAAAAGCAGATCTGGCTGTATCCAGGTGCTGCTATGCACTTAGAGGCCTATCACAGCAGACCAGAGTGCTTGCATATCTTTTCTCCCCTTTCAGATTTAATCAAAAGGGCTGGCCCTGCAAAAGATGGTAGATTCACGGTACAGTGGTACGTAGAGCTGTTAGGGCCTTCCTCTGCTCTGGATCAATGGTTTTTTGGATGTGGGGGCATTGCACAGAGCCCAAAGTAGAAAGAATCATTCATATTTATTGGCTTAAAACTCTACACATCTTTCTAATTCAGATGTTCATCCATTAGTCGTCTCCACAAGGGAAAGGCGAAACCACTCTGCCTCCTTAACTAAAGAACTGAAAGGCAATCGGCAGCCTGGAGCAATGATACTGAGGGAGGGTATAAATGAAGAGTATGTCCAGCAGGTATGGAAAGGGCCAGTGGAGTGACTGAGCGAAAAGGGAAGTCTGGAAACCATGTAAAGTGTTGAATAGGTAGGGAATTTGCAGATAGGATGAACATAGGGCAGACAGAGAAGAACAATATTAATGAGAGAAGATGGCAACATTGGAAATCATGATAGTCTTGGGTGGACTCGAGTCCCTAGCCCGAGCTCAATCTCGCCCACTCCTCCTGATCACACTTTCTCCCTCATGGCTGTTAATACTTACAAAATCAAGCTTCTGTGTCAGAGGATCAATAAGGTTTGGCTTCAAAGTCCTTACTGCAAGCTTCTATCGTCTAAAACGTCTTCCTTATTGGACATTTCCTCCTTGTGATGCTTCAGGGGAGCATCATAACCTATGAAACTGCCAGTTTAGGAGTAAAGTAATTTCCCAGAATTTCTGCCTTGAGATCAGTAATCACAGTAATCCCTCTTCTACCGAATACCAAGACTGAGGGACCTCGCAAACTGGAGAACAGTGTTATTCTTGATCCTGCAAAGACCGTTACAATCAGAGCTCAGGAAAGCATATCTGTTTTATTCACTGCAAAATTCCAGAACACCTGTAGCAGCCTTTTTTCACGTGTCTGACACTCCAGGTCTCTTCTACTGTTTCTTGTAATAGGTATGAATGTAAAGTGTTGTGGAAGGTGTTTACACGACTACACATAGCACTAGACAAGAAGCCTCTAAAACTTAACATAATGCAGGAGAAGTGTCCTTCGGAACATTTTGGCAGAAGTGGCATCAAGGGAGCAATAAAACATTCCCGATATGGCTTACAGAATTGGACACAATACCCCAAAGGATGTGTTCAGACCTGAAAATCCTACGTGTGGCCATCAATATTACATGCGGTGTGACAAATGTGTAGTCTATATTAGGACCTTATGTGCTACATGTGGTCTGTAAAAGTAGTGACAGTACTCAAGATGAGGTGCTGATTCCTGTATACAATACTATACACCAGGCTTCAAACCCTCCTAAACTGGACAGAATAGGTACATTATGAGCTATGAAGCATGGAGAGGAGATGTGGCTTAGCAGCTAGAGTTGGCGTCTTTGGCTCAACATCGTGTGATGCTAGGAAAATCAATTAAAATGCACATGCCTGAGGAAAAAAAATATACGCTATTATGGTTCGGCTATAGAATGCTCTAATACCCTCAGGTCAGGCTTGTGATGTAAAGAACTGCAAAGAAAAAAAGATGCAGCAACACCTGAGGTAAGTTATGAGAATTATATTAGACTGTCGTGAGGACCTTTTGGACCTGAGTTGGTTCCCCCAGTTTTTTAGGTTCATTTTATATTTCATATTTTATGTGTTTTAGCGGCACTGTTTTTAGCGATGACATTTTACACACATTTCTTGTATGATATTCTTCTAGGAATATGTGGTACGAGATTCTTGTTTAGTTAGCCTTTGCGTGACATGTAATCTGTACTTTTGTTGAAGGCTAGGAACACTGTACACAATATCCTAGTTCTTATGTTGCCCATTCAGGAACAGCTTCTGATATCTAGACACAGCATTGCATCAGAACTGTGCTTCCAACACAGTATGACTTTATTATATAAAAGGTGCACTGATCCAGATGGGCACAGTGCTCCTAATCAGGTCTGACCAGTGATGTTTTTCACTTGTAACAGGTATCCCGTTTTGTGCTATTTTCTAGCTGAACTTCTCCACCCATTCTTTTTGTTCTTAAAGGGGAAGGACGCATAGGTGTTTGAGAAAATGTAAATGCTACTGCCTGTGCTGTCACTGTTCTTTGTAAGTAATCTGCTGACTATGTTGTGTCTGTGCCACGTGTGTTAGTGCAGCTGGTTAAAATCGTTTTGCTTTACGAAGGACAAAACTGGATTTGTCGGTGGTTGTTCACCAAGGTAATAATCTCCAAATCAACATGGAATCTGAATATTATTTGTACAGATCATGCCAACAGGAATGCATCTGTGACTATTTCTCATGAAAGAACTTTGAGGACATACACAACTTTTTAGGTCATTAATTCTAGTTGTAGTTATGTTATTTGGAAGCTCTCCTGCCATTTAATTTGTATATTAGTCTTTGTCAAAAATATGTTAAAAAATATTAAAAGCTTACAAAATAAGTCTTGGGGTTGATTACGACTTCGGTGGACGGAAAAGGCTGGCCCAGTGGGTAACGGCCTACAAAACTGACGCTGGCTCATAATAGAGCCGACAGCAATGCTGTAGTGCGTTGGGTGCACCAGCACCCGTCATTGATCAATGCTAAGGGGCTGGCCAGGGGAGCCCCCTCCACAGCTCATGCCAAGTGCGTGGGCAGTGCAGGGGCCCTCCCTCCTTTCCTAATGATTACCAGAGTTCTCGCCCAAGTCAGGCGCCAAAAAGCTCCTTTAATCCTGATAGCTCCATTTTGCCAATCTCAAGTATGGTTTCCACCTCTCCTCGAATTAACTATCGACTTCCCAGTTCTCCTTCCAATTTTTCCTTCCCTTCTTCGGAATCCTATCGCCTCTCCTCATCCTCTCATTCTCAACAATACTCTCACCCTTTCGGCCTGGAAGGTTTCAGGTATACCCAACCTCCCGTCCCGATTTCGACAGAAGCTTCAGACTTCATTAACAACGCCTGGGCTCCTGGCACTAGAAAGGCATACAACTCCGCTTGGTCTCTTTGTTCAAGCTGGTGTATGGGAAGGAATATCGATCCCTTTTCAACAGATTTAAATTATATTATAAACTTCCTTGCTGCACAAGCCGGTACAGGTAAGTCTTACAGGACAATTAACCTTTATAGGTCAGCTATTTCCCTACAACATACCCACATCAACGGAAAACCGATCGAGGAACACCCCTTGATATGCCGCCTGCTTAAGGGAGTAAAGTTTTCTTTTCCACCGTTTCCCAAATATTCCAAACTATGGGATGTCAATGTTGTTTTAAACTTATTTATTTCCTGGCAGGACAATGCAGACCTTTCTCTAAAAATGCTTTCAGCCAAACTAACAATGCTACTATGTTTAGTCTCTATCAAACGTTTATCAGATGTCAAAGCATTAGATATTTCATCTCGCCAATTTTCCCCTACAGGTGTTTTATTTACTATCAACAAACGTACCAAAACAAATATACGTTCAGTGTTTTACCCTTATTTTCCCAATCAACCCAAATTATGTGTAGGACAATGTCTCAAAGTCTACGAAGACCGCACTGCCAACCTCAGAACGTCCTCATCCCAACATCTCATTTCTTTCCGCAAACCCCATAAACCTGTATCATCTGCTACTCTAGCCAGATGGGTACGCTGGGTCATGACCTTAACAGGCATAGACACATCTGTGTTCGGAGCTCACTCTTCTGGGGTGCCATGGCTTCCAAAGCATTTTGGGTAGGTTCCAGACTCGAGGACATTCTGAGATCGGCTGACTGGTCCAATGATTATGTTTTCAGAACTTTCTATTGTAAACCAATTCATCAAGCAACTTCAATAATAGTTAACATGCTTTAAAAAAGCATAATAAGAGCCTCCGGTCTTGCCATAAAATGTAGATTTTCCTAGTAATTTATGACGGAAAGTCTTAATTTTATTAAAGACACGGAGGCGAGTATTATCCCACCTCAGATTCTCTAATCTTTGTCAATTCTTCTTCCCTCCCACAGCAACAGCAAACCAACCTCAGAACCCTTCCTGATATCCGAACGATGCCTCCAACATCACAAAGTTGGATCACCTATCTGCCTAAGGTTCATCACAAGCTGCACTCATCTCCCTGGACCTTATCGCTCCTCAAGTCATGGATGAACTTTTGCCAAGAACTTTGTTCTCTAATTCTGGCGGTTGCCATAGTTGTTTCTATTATTCCGTTATTTTCTCACACAGACTAGCCTCCTCGCATCAAGAAAGAGGGCTGGTCGCAGTCAAGTATAATGTTTATAATATGTTCAAGTGTTAATATTGGTGGCCATGCCGATACGTTTTCTTTTCCCTTTGGCTGCCTGTTCCTTCAGCCTCATGGGAAATGTAGTTTTCTTGACTGCTGCTATTCAGAATAAAGCAAGATCGAGAAGCATAATACTCGCCTCCGTGTCTTTAATAAAATTAAGACTTTCCGTCATAAATTACTAGGAAAATCTACATTGTGTCCTGCTTTTTGGCAATCCAATGCTACTGATATATCTGCAACATAGTGTTGCGTGGACTGTTCGGGGTTACGTGACTGAGTGAACTAGTTGTATTTCAACTAATGGTAGGATGCGATGTACCTGCAGATTAACCTCCACAGCCATACCATTAAGTGGTAATATGAGAGGAGCAAGCAGTAGAACGCTGACAAATATCTTTTACTTCCACATGGCCATTAACTTGAAATGTCCTGCCCTTGAGCTTAAACTTTGCTATTTTAACTCCTGCACAGTTCCAAGATATCCATAAGCTAACTATTCTGCAATAGTATGTCACCTGGAGGGAACCCATGGGTGTGCAGCACAGACCTCGGTCTGTGAGGGCAGCATTAAATGGGGCTGACCAAGTTCAGAAAAACAAAATTAATCTATACACACCTGATAGCAACAGGTGGGCTGGTCCATCAATGTTTGGTTCCAGTATCCCTGGAGTTGGATTTTGCATCAGACAGGCTAATGGCATCATATTTGTCACAGGCACCCTCACAATGACAGACATTCAGTATAGATAGCTATTGGGACACAATGTTTACCCGATGTTTATCCGATTTTGCACTGCAATGTCTTATTTAATTATTTCTGCTGGTTTATATAGCGCAAAAGTATAAAGGGCCTTTCTAGCGCTTTACATTTGAATGACAGTGTTACAAGAGTAAAGTAAAGATCCAATCTTACAAATTGACAAGAAGTCATAGCCGCCCCCCAGTTAAACTTTCAAATGCCAATGGGAATATAGAACTGGGAGGCTGTAAAACAAGCAGGTACAAGAAACGTCAATAGTATAAGGTACCCCGTGGGGTGAGGTCTTAAATAGGTAAATACAGCAATAATGATGCAGTACAGTGGTCTGGGAACAAAATGAACCTTTGCTGCATAATTAAGACACGACTGATACGGTCGATTGTTTTTTTGCTACATGCAAAGCTGCCCTCAGAGGTAGGAAGTGCATATAAGTAAGCCAGGCCAGAGATCTAGAAAGAACAAGGGATTGAGCTGTTGTTTTGCGGTCTCGGTCTAGGATGAACTGTGGTATAAATAGGCTTATCTGGCTTTGGACAAAGTTTACCTTATCTCACCTCACGAGGAGTGCTTCGGCATGAGAGTCTGAATATAATTCTCAGCAGCTTCTGTGGATGCCTGCAGCAATCTATTCAGGTGATTTCTATTTGAGAAAGTCTGATTTTTGGGGGTAAAACCAGAATTGCAAAACATTCTGTTAATAGGTCTGCTTCTAACTATGTGTTTAAGGTCTGAAAACGGGATCTAGAAGACGTCAGTACCATACGTGCCAACATTTTGGAAGAGGAATATGGGAGATGTCAAAAAAATTTACAAACAGAGGCAATATCAAGCAGGAAACAGCCAAACTGAAGGTATTTTTTGCTTCACAATCGGGAGTCTCCCGGCAGAATCGGGTGTACTGGCTTGTATACAGTAAAGTAATTATAAGAGCTCACCACACTTTAACTTTTACTTACCAAGCGATGATGACAGGAGCCCCCAAAATAGTTAGGGGTACGTCTCATGCAGCACCAGCGTTTGACTAAATCTGTTGGTAGCTCTCAAAAATCGAAGATCTGGGGTTACGACTTTAGTGGTGCACGAAAGCGTTGGAATGTGTGCACCCACCCAACACAGTACTGCAGATGGTACACTATAACTTTCCTTCAGAAAGGGTTGAAAAGTGCCCTTCTCGAGCAGGCCTTTACTAATGTCTAGACAGGCGGAGCCACATGGCTCAGATAACCCAAGTTCATAATCAAAGACTAGTCTGAAAGCTCACTGCCGAACTCCCTGGATAACCGGGTGGTAACAGATGTAAAGTGCCACGCAAGTGATCCAGGTTCAACATGTGACCCATTAAACGGGCAATAGTAGAATTAGTTATTAAGGTGCAGTGCTAGAAACGCTAGATGTAACAAGACATTTTTAGGTTAAGCCTGCAGGCAGGGTGCATGCGCTGCTATAACTTGTGGAGCTACAGCATCTTTTAAAAAAAAAAAAAAATCTGAAAAGAGGCCTTTACCATTCACTGGCATCATTATCGCTCTTCTTTGCTGCCTTCTAATTTGGCAGTTTGCGCGAGCAATACTTCACTTCCATCATCACTTCCTGTTCTCTGTGTGGGGCTTAGGCCAAGTACTGATTGACTAAAGTTAATTAGTGTCCGTGCTCTGCTCGCGCTGTAATTGAGTACTATTTATTTTTGTTTTTTGCCATTATAATGCAGTATGGGGCCAAATCGAAGGTATTGGAGCACTTTATGTGAGCGCCGACAGTGTTTTAAATAGGAAAAAATAAGTGCAGGTACTCATCAAATTGAGGGTGTGACTACTGGGGAAGACTAAGGGTTGGGCTAAAGGCGGGCATGACACAAGAAAAATTCAGTCATCTGTCAGTTATCCGTTTTGAACTTGCATTGCCCTCGTTAGTAATCTTAAATGTACTGAATGTGTAGATTCACACATAAACGGTGATTAATAGCCACGCTCCTAAAATGAGCCAATGGAATACCTATGCAATCAAATGCATTTAATGTGATTTTGACCTATCCCTTGGGGTCTTTGGCCGGAAATGAGTGGACTTGGCTCAACACTATTTTAAGCCATCCTTGTCTGGTCTTGAGCCATGGCTGTGATTTTGACCAGCACTGAATTATACCTGCCCATCAAAATATTATCTCGTGCCAGTGATGTGGGGCCTTGTCTCAGCCTCTCTGATCTCGACTCAGTCATTTCAAATATTTGTTCAGTGCTTTGCTCCCCGCAGAGGACATAGACTAAGAAAAGAGCAGGGTGAGCTAACAAAGAACATACTTAATTAATAATAGCATGCATGCAAAAACGTGTAAGTGGCGGGGGAGTGGGGCTTTAAGCTTAAAGTTATCTTTCAACTCTCTCAGGCTTTTTTCTTCATTCTTATGAAAGCAAACAGGAAAAAAAATATTGAAATGTATGTCTTTAAAACTAATAACATAGCATACCAGTAAATTCCCAATATGTTGCCATGTATACTGTGAGGTGTGTAATATGAGAGGGTCATCATCCTTCCACCTATTACTGCCATGGAAGGAAATTGAGGGGGGATTCCAGCACAGCAGCTTCAGCATGCACACTCACACATTTCTGCTTTCCCGATTTTTTTAATTTTACCCAGGTAACACCAATCAATTGTTCTGTTATGCGCAACTGGCATGCTCACACACTCCATTCCATTTATAAGAACAGTTCACATCAGAATAATGCAAAGTATCCTAATTTGACAGGTTAATATTGTGTGCATTGGCCACAAGAGGCATGTGATGTTAGGCCTGCATGTCAGCAGCACTATGGATCCTAGCTCTATGGGATAAGGGACATTAGTAGGACAGCAAGTTAATTTGCCCCATTGCTGTATGAGAGACAATCATACTGGGCCTATGATTTGTGATACCAGGTCCAAACTGTGTGATTTTGCCACAATGCTGAGTGATCTTTGCCTACCACTGTATCTTAAAATGGTCTGGGTCCGCAGTGTATACTGAAACAGGTACTTCTAATGCACCGAAACCGGTCCCAGGATGCTTGTTTCCAGTCCAGGGAAGATCTGGCCTAGCAGTTCGGGCTGGACTGTTCCCATGGGGAACAGGGTCAAGACTGATTTGCATATGGCTGGGTCCAAACTGGAATGGCATGGGCAGCAAGAAAACGATGGATTTAGGCCCAGATCACTGTACTGGGGGTGAATGTTTGACAATGTTCAGCATTCCGTCCATCACTTCTTGTTTGGGTCCCGTGCTTCCCATGCCACTGGATTCAAGCTAGCCTGGCTGATGAGGGGTGAAACCCCGAAACCGGTCCCAGGATGCTTGTTTCCAGTCCAGGGAAGACCTGGCCTAGCAGTTCGGGCTGGACTGTTCCCATGGGGAACAGGGTCAAGACTGATTTGCATATGGCTGGGTCCAAACTGGAATGGCATGGGCAGCAAAAAAACGATGGATTTAGGCCCAGATCACTGTACTGGGGGTGAATGTTTGACAATGTTCAGCATTCCGTCCATCACTTCTTGTTTTTGCTTTGTCGCCCTAAGTGGGAAGGGTATGCCCAGACGTGGGTCCCGTGCTTCCCATGCCACTGGATTCAAGCTAGCCTGGCTGATGAGGGGTGAAACCCCGAAACCGGTCCCAGGATGCTTGTTTCCAGTCCAGGGAAGACCTGGCCTAGCAGTTCGGGCTGGACTGTTCCCATGGGGAACAGGGTCAAGACTGATTTGCATATGGCTGGGTCCAAACTGGAATGGCATGGGCAGCAAAAAAACGATGGATTTAGGCCCAGATCACTGTACTGGGGGTGAATGTTTGACAATGTTCAGCATTCCGTCCATCACTTCTTGTTTTTACTTCTAATGCACCAACATTTGTTTACATTTATTAAATAATTTGGAAGTGCATCTCTAGTTCTCTTGTTTGGTTGCTGTTTTTGAGAGCACCCAGTAGTGGTGGACCAAAAGCCCTCAGATCCCCATACGTGAGACAGCTGTACAAGGTGAATAAGATGTGTAAGAGTACATTTCTTTACAAGGTGACACTTCTAACTTCTCATATAGTAATAAAGAGTGGTGTGAAGACCTCCTAGGAAGAGGCCCTAAACCATAAGGAAATATGCTTCTGAGCCATTAATGTAGCCATATCAGCAACAGCACTATCAGGTTAATAGCCAGTGTGCCTTTGGCATCTGGTGAAAGAGACTGTGGAATAGAAGCATTAGTAATGACTTCTACAACAGTTGCAGCACACACCAAAACATGTGTTGAATGTATTAAAATAAAAACAGGTTGCTTTTTATTAAAAATAAATGAAGGCCACAGATTAAGCTATATTATAAAGCTTTCAAAGTTTCCTAGTTTTGTGATATGTGCAGCTTCTTGATGCCTATTATTATTTGTTTGCATTAGGCACAATACTCACTCATTCTTGTGTGTGCAATCAGAGGCACAAGCAAACATGCACACAGAATGCAGTTCACAGATTTGTTTACAAATACTTCCTGAGAGTGTTCAGATCCTCTCACTTCATCTTTTGCAAACATAGCGCCTCTCCAGGGGTAGTAAGTTCTATATAAATATAAATACAAACGCCATC
Source organism: Pleurodeles waltl (assembly GCF_031143425.1). Classification (NCBI taxonomy): domain Eukaryota; kingdom Metazoa; phylum Chordata; class Amphibia; order Caudata; family Salamandridae; genus Pleurodeles; species Pleurodeles waltl. Next base: position 625,683,827 of record NC_090440.1, read on the forward strand.
ACAAGCAGATAAACACTCACATAAGCAGGCAGATACTCATCAAAAGGCTACCGGAGGAATAAAGACATTTTAACTACAGAGGACTGCCTGGATTCCAGTGAGTGCACAATGTGATTGTGAGTGCAGAGCCTGAATGGACCTTGTTCTGTCAAACACAGCATGTGGTTAAATTCTCAACACTCCGACATCCCTGATGATAATGCAAAGGAGCTGCTGCTGAATGGTGCAGGAAGTGCTCGTCACAGGGCTAGGGAGGTGCTTCGGCTGTCAGAGTGTCGAACAGAGAGGGTCAATCTCACAGCCTTGTGCTCAGCTGCACTACCACCAATGAGCCAACCTTTCATGAGTACCAGTACTCTTCTTGGCGGTGGACAAGTGGCGGTACTAACACAGAAAAACATATGAAGTGCCGGTACTCAGCACCTGTGAATACCGACCCATTTAAATCACTGAGCGCCGGTTATATTACGTAAGTTCTCAAATGTGGTTTGGTTTGACAAGAGGCCCTAAGTGGACAAAGGCCCGAATCCAGTTTGCACTGTTCTTCATGAGTAAGGCACAATCCTTGCTTAAGCTTAAGTGTTTCTCTGCGGCTGCTTGCACACGCTGGGAGGACTTTGCAAACTGCCCAGAGAGCGATGATGGATGCCTGGGTCCTCGCATCACTTACAGGAGAGCATCTGAAAGCATATTCAGCCTCTCCTCACACGCCTTTGAAGGCAGAGGTGGGGCAGTCCTTTCTCCTGCATCTGTGCATTAACGTTGATGATAAACATCACTGGCTGGAGGCTACGCCAGTGTTAACAAGTGATACAAGCGTGCACCTCAGCTGTTAACACCTTAAATACAGAGGACGACTTGACGACGTCCTCGGCACTACTTCTGCAGTGCGGAGGACATCAACGGGTCATCAAGTGGGGGGTTGTGGGGAAAGCTCCGGTTCTCTGACCCGAGGCTGCCCTGCATGTTGGCTGTAGTGGGGACTGATCCCGCCCCTGCGCCGCCCTTTAGCCACATGGCGCGCTGACATCACAGAACCCACCGGACAGGGCAAAAAGGAGTCGGTAAGGAAGGTTACTGCACATCTGGTGGGCTATTGTCCCACCAGCCTACCTTTACAAATTTGAAAGAGGCATCACTGGAAAGTGGAGAGGCTTCCCTTTCCAGCAATGTTTTTCTCAAAGTGATCCCTGCACGTGGCTCAACGATGCACTGCAATCCATGAGCAGGGACCACTAGACAACAGGGGTGTTATTATTGTAGAAGTGTGGGGGGTCTGACCTGGCCAACCCCACCTCCACGGTGCATATATTATATATTTGTGTTTTCCCCTCCCTTGGGGATGGTGTGTGGGCGTGATTGGCTCGGAGGAGAGGGGCAACCGGCTCCCCCAGGGAAAGGAACATTTGGCAGCCATATTTGTTTTCAGTTTTGTGCTGCCTGGAGCCTTTCCCATGCAGCACGAAAGGTATAAAGGCACAGCTGGAAGGGGAGACTCTCTCCTTTCCAGTGATGCCTTTCTCAAATTGATATACAATTCACATTGGGGGTCTATTGGGAGCCAAAGAAACCCGACCAGAATGTACCACTCCTAAACCAATTTAGCAAACACTAAACTGATGTCCAGTCAACAAAGAAAGGGGAAAGAAACTATTGTGTATGGAGAGATGTTTTCTTAAGGAAGAGAACCCTTACCCCAGAAAGGTGGAATGCTTCCTCATTAGGCTCCCTCCTCACACTAGGACCCGATGGTACTGGTGTGGGCTACAACTCTCCAATGGAGAGGAGCTGAGGCATTTTTAATTTGTTGATGAGCGTTGGGAGAGAGGCATAGTGATAGCTATAATTAGACTCACAGAAGCTAACAATAACTTGCGCCCCCGTAATCCACTGCTTATGACCTCACATATTGGCATATAAAGATGATAGCCAGAAAAGGTAAAATGGGTATAATTGCTGATAACTGTATGTGCCTAAGGGTAACAGAAGAGAAACAAGGGGTAAATGGCTAGATTGCGAATTGCATCTATAAATATATGTGGGTTAAACAGTCCCCGGAAAAGGTAAAAGATCACTGAAGATTTAAAAACGCTACGAGCAGACATATACTGCCTGCAAGAGATGCACATAGAGTACTGTATTAGATCGATTTTGAACTCTTTAGGAATGAAGGTAGTAATCTGCCCTGAACAGAATGTTAAGACTAAGGGGGTAGCGATATTAGCCGGTAGTAGTAAAATTAAGTTTACAAAACGGATTGCAGATAAAAATCCGAAAAGGGACATCAGAGCAAAGGCTGCTTCACCCTTTGTTCCATATATGGTGCTGTGGTGGATGATCCCGCGGTGTTAGATTTTAGATCGGTGGAATTAGCGGAGTGGCCCCCCGTATATATTATGTGGAGATTTGAACTTTATTGGCTCTTCGGATGGAATAATAGATCTGGTAGGTACCACCCCCCAATAGATATTACAGACGTAAACCACGAGTATACAAAGCTCTCTGCAGCCTGCAAAAAGAATTAGGGTTGGTGGATGCTTGGTTAAAACTTTGTGAATCAGACCCTGGATATAACTATTATTCAGCTTCTCATGTGAAATTGCCCCGATTAGATTATTTCCTTATCTACCCTGTAGTGTTAGTAGAGGCAGGGATGGAAATATACCCACAGTTTATGTCAGACCATAATCCGCTAATACTAGAAGTAAATTTGAAAGGCATTAAAGATAATAAGAGCGGGCGAACCTTTGAAAGAGGGCTCATTAATGATCCAGAATATTATCACCGTAAGAATATATGGATGAAGGAATTTCTTGAAATTAATAGGGGGACTGATCCGGTGGAGATTGTATGGGATACTTTAAAGGCAGGGATACGAGGAGAAACCCTGAGTTATAGCCTTAGAAGGCAGAAGTATACCCAAACGTTGGTGAAAAAGGCATATTTAAAGCTCGAAGAGGCAGAAAGCCATTTAATTCTGGTTATCGAGGGGGGTAGAGATATGAAAACTACCTTAGAGAAGATTGTTATACCAAAAGCAGCAAAAAAAGTGGTGGAAAAATACCTTTCAAAACCCTCTGAAAGTTAGGAATTCTGCGAGAAGACTGGCTGCTTGTTGGTGGTGCGGGTACACTATAAGGCGTCCGCTGGGGTTATTAGAGAAATTTAAGACCGTCAGGGACGGATTATTTCAGACACTGAAGGTATCAGGGAGGTTTTCCGTAGTTATTATGCCGAGCTATATAAGCCTGCCCCTCCCATAGATGAGCAAGCAAAGTATGGGTTTTTAAGCACTATAGAGGTTGGCAAGCCCTCGAAAGAGAAACAAGAATTTCTAGGGGATGGAATCAGGATGGAGGAACTTGAGGGGGCAATCCAGGGACTTCCTACTGGAAAAGCTGTAGGGACAGACGCCATCCCCTTAGAATTTTATAAATGTTTTAAGACTTCACTGCTGCCTGTACTGTTAGAATTGCTAATCCAAGTGCAAAAAGGCAGTAAAGCTACCCCTTCATGGTCCCCTGCTAATATAGCAGTATTCTTGAAAAAGGGGAAAATGCTGCATAATCCAAGTTCATATAGGCCAATTACATTAATAAATAGCGATGTTAAGATCGACTCAAAAATGTTTGCAATGTGGCTGTCTTCTGTTATTGAGAAACTAGTAACATTAAACCAACATGGGTTTATTCCCTGTAGAGACACTACTGATCATATCAGAAGGGTTATCACGCTATTTGATGCATCTGGTATGGCAGAAGAACCTATGGCAGGGTATTATTGGATGCGGAGAAGGCCTTTGACAGGGTCAACTGGGATTATTTGTGGCAAACTCTGGAGCTGTATGGCTTGGGTGGAAAAAATGTCTGCTGGCAATAAATGCTATATATATGCACCCTAGTGCACGGATACAGCTAATGGGAGGCCAGTCTGATAGCAAACAAATAGGGGGAGGCACCAGACAGGGGTGTCCATGCTCCTCATTGCTGTTTGTAATATATACTAACCCGTTGCTCAGACAGTTAGAGAAGAATTCAGCCATCCTGCCAGTTCACAGGTATGGATGAGATACCAAGGTACTGGCGTATGCGGATGATATCGCTGTTATAACTGCTAATCCAGATGAAGCTTTAAGAGAAATAGATAGGGAGATAAGTAAGTTTGGAAAGTTTTCCGGGTATTTATTAAATAGAGAAAAAACTCAGTTGTTGATGAATAAGTATAAGACTACCCAAGAATTTCGTAAGGTGGATCATGCAGTATATTTAGGAATAGATATTACCCACATGGTGGAGAAGATAGTTGATCTGAATCTAAAGCCGGTTCGAGGGAAAGCTAAGCAATATTTTAGCAGATGGAACAATTTGCATATGTCCATAATGGGGCGATACAATATGATTAAAATGATGTTTCTTCGCAAAGTACTCTATCTTTTTTGGGCAATTCCCTTGGTTTTGAAAAATCATGGTTTATAGCAAAAGATCGGTTAGTAACCAGATTTATTTGAGCATATGGCAAGAGTAGAAGAGCTAGTAAATTAATGTCCCTACCTAGAGAGAAGGGGGATGGTCTGTTCCAAGTTTAAAATTGTATCAAATAGCAGCGGCTTTTCAATATATGCGTCCGTTGATGGTGGGTAATTATGGTATAATAGGGGTAGAATATTGACCAAATATTTACAAGCTATTAATTGGATCAATAGCTAATGGGGGATTGTTGGTATTGGTGGAACCTAGCTACTGTAAGAAAGTTCAATTCAAGGTATTAGAAGCTGCTTTTAAATGCTGGTGCTATTGGTGGGAAAAAGCAGGACTTGGAAGGTTTAATCCCTATACGCCAATAGTTAATAATCCCGCTCTTCCAGAGATTTTTAAAGATGGGCCCCTGCAGGGAGTTCGAAGGTTGGGAGACTTTTATGAGGGCATCGGGATCAGATCATTTGAGGATCTCCGAGAAAGGTACGGATTGGAGCAAAGGGAGTTTTTTTAAATACTTACAAATAAGAGACTTTTTAAGTTAAAAAAACTGGAGGGATAGAAGGGTTTGCAAAGAACCCATTTTCGAGAAGGTAACAGAGAAGGTCCGACTGTCAATACATTTTTTACATTCAATGTTCATATCAGAGCACCCCAACGATCTGGAGAAATATAGTAAGAACTGGGAAAGCAGTTTCAATAGGGGAGGTATTAAATGTTATGAATCCCGCGAATTTGGGTATACCGTGTTAATATCTTTGGAACTACAAGTACAGCATTATAAGACTAAATATGATCTATATTTATACCCCATCTCAAATAGTTAAATGGGGAAGGCTTGAGGGGACCCACTGTTCGAGATGCCAGGAATTCGGGGATGATATCATACATATGTTTGCTACATGTGTTAAATTGGATCCGTTGAAACAAGAGATTAAAGAGGTGCTAAACCAAGTGGTAGGATATGATGTGGTGCTTACACCGGATATTATGGTTTTAGGTGTAGCAGATGTCACAAAAAGCTTTTATTTTTATATCAATGGCTGTATATTTATTATGTGTTGCATCTGCATGGCTGGATCCACAGCCCCCCTCATGTCAGCAGTGGTTGGGACGACTTTTATCTACGTATCAATTGGAGACTGCACTATATCAATGCAAGGGGAGGCAGGCTAGACGTAAGGGGCAGATAATATGGGGGCAGTTTGGGGATTGGGTTCAATCTAGGTAATGGCTTAGGGAAAGGGAACGAGTAATATGACACTAAGCACTTTAATTTGGAATGTACTGTATTATTGGCTTTTGATCTCTCTTCTCCCCATTATTTATTTTTAATGAATTGTCTTCCTTTTCTGCAAAAAAATAAAATAAATGTAAAAAAAAAAATCATTTTTAAAAAAGACAATCATTTTGGTATGTTTTCCTTTCATTGCTGTGACTATTTTTGAACGTGTGCTTTCAACATGCTAACTGCCTTTTAGGAACCTCGTGGTGAAATAATAATAAATGTCTTCTTTGAACTGAGAAGTGCATTCCAGAGATTTTTGTCAGCTTGGTCATTAATGAAAACAAAACACCTGCAAACCTCAAACCTTGCTTAAATGCACACTTTTTCCTCACGTGTCTGTGACAAAAGGTTCTGGAATATGTGGGGAGCCATGAATTTACTACCTCCCTGAGTTCTCATATGTTTCCCGATACGAACTATACAACATTTGTGTGGGTGATTCACGACACCACCACACAAAACACAGATATTTTTTAAAACTGTAAAACCTGGAGATTCCAGAGCCTGTAAAGGAAAGGGCCCAGAAAACAATTAAATTATATTACATTGAACGCCAGGTGGTAAAAAGAAGGAGGCTGCAGGATAATGGTTGCATACCTGTAAAATGACAGCCAAGCAAGATGATGCCTGAATGCGGTAGAACACAGGGGATGCAGTCCCCTCGACAAGATGTGTGTGTTCTTGGATCAGAATCAAGCATGTCTGGTGAGTGGGTGCTCATGTAAACAGAGGAAGGACTTGTACTGATGCATGGGCAGGGTCTTTGAGGATTAAAAATGTAGAGGTGACTGGGTTTGGGCCAGGGTAGCCATCTTAAATTAGAAGTCCAAAAAGTATGAAACGAAGAGGCCGCCACATTGGAAGGTCAATATGATTGAAGGTTGTTAAAAGATTGCGAGTAACCAGATCATGTGGAGGTGAAAGCAACTATATTGGTGCATATGTTCATTGGGGAAATAGCAAGGTGGAAAAATTGGTCAGAAAGTGCATTAAGGAAAACCTTTTGTAGAAGGGAGAGAGAACAGAGTGGAGAGAGAAAGGAAATAAAGGACCAGTTGAAATCCAGCCAGACAAGCTCAACCACATCTGAATGGCATTTGCATTACAGGAAGGACAACACAGGTACCCAAAGGGAATTATCTTGTTGGTCAGTGGGCTGGAGACAAAGTGGCACTGTAATCAGTGGCCTTGAGCTAGCAAAGGCAAGAATTATATACACACAGAAGCACACGTGTTGTATAGCCACAGGGTAGTGGCCACATATGTCCTTATACAAGTGGCATCCAGTCCTTTTGCCGGTTTAGTCTTGAGTACATGGTGTCCATTCTTATAATTCACTTTGGTGGTTCTTTGTTCAGTAGCTGTTCCACACTGCCGACTCGTTCAGGAATTGCAATGGTGCGGATAACCATCCATCTTGTATTCTTCTCAGAATGTCCATGATCAAAGAAGTGTGAAACTAAAGGGGCAGTGAGGAACTCGAGTCATCTCCTACGCTAACAAACCCATATTTTGACTATGAGTTGTTTGAACAATGTACAATAAGTTGCAGGCGCAGAATAGGTCATACATGATGTTGCTGGAATTACAATTGGAAAAGGATTTAAAGTAGCGAAGGTGTGTGCAAATGTCTAGTAGGTGTGTGCAAATGATTAAATTTCTTAGTTTCAATGGAAAATAGGCACATGCTACATTGTCTACAGTTGGAATGGCCCACCATGGATGGTGAGCAAGGACCCAGTGGTCAGAATGGGTGAGCAAGGAACAAGGGGATCATGTAAATGCTTGCCCTGTTTGTAGGTGAACATAAAAGTCTCAAATGCAAGGTCCCCAGGATAAGGAAATATTTGAGCTGATAAATGAATGGTGTCTTCGGGGATTAAATACAGAAAGAAGACTAGAGCCAGTCTTTTAATGTGATTTACACATGCCACCAAGGGAATAAGAGACCTCAAACCGTTTTGTAAATATGCCTTTCTCTTTAAATATATATGCTTTATTTTCATTGTTACAAGACAATGGGGTGACCTAGAAAGTCGCAGGACCTGGGTATATTATAGTACATATAACAATGTAGTCCTACGAACACACGCAAAAGGTATATAACTCAATATACCACAATTCATGTACAATAGTCACAATCATTTGGAAATAGAGGAGAAAGTGCATAGAAAATAACAGAAACAAATCTACCTAAGGTGAAATTGCTCACACAATGGAACTTGTCACAGTTCATAGGGCACTGCAAATGCTGCAGCTGCAAAGCTTGCACCATGAAAATGGAGACTAAGGCCTTTAGTTATAATGACCATACCTATGTTTTGAAGGATCATACGAGTTTTAATCGTATGGATGTCATCTATATCATTAAATGTCCCTGTGACCTCTTGTATGTAGGTCAAACCTGCAAGAAGGTTAAGACTAGTATCCTACAGCACTGTAGTAGGATCAGATGTAAGGTGCAGGGAGCGCCTTTGGTGAACATTTTAACCTTTTTGGTCACTTGCAGATACTTTGAAATGGTTCCTGATTGAGGAGGTTCATTGCAATCCTGTCAACATACTGATTTGTGCGAATGTAAATGGATACATATTTTAGACACGATGTCCTGTGGTCTGAGCGAGTTTGAAGAAATATCCTGTCAAGTGTCCATTTTAAATAATCGTTGACAAATCAGATTAGTCACACACATAAAACGTACTTTGTTCTCACCCTAAGGGCTTCACAACTATGATATCTTTGGTGTACTCACCTACAATTATGTTATTTCTTATTTTTGTTCATGGTGATGAATTATATATGTAGATAACTAGTTGTCTAGTTTAAAATAATGGTCAGACATTATTGTCTATTGTGTTTTATTACCTATTACTAACTGGGTAACTTCATGTTCAACTATTTGATTATTGGCCTCCTATTTTCAATTAGGATTTGCATGGACCAATTGTATGCTTTTTGATGCCATGTTGACGTATCAAACATGAACTGCTTCTCACATGACATTTTCTTGAAACCGCACTGTAATTATCCTAGGGTCTATATAATGGTAAAATGAAACAATATTTATGTGGACTTTCAATTATGTTGTGTTTAGACAACCCGAATGCCGTGTCTACGGGGTAAATGTGAACGTATGTTAAGGATGGAACAGATTTGTCAAGCATATTTTCTATAATTCGACCTTGCGACCTAATGAAAAGGGAGCCATTAAAAAGGATTGTTGGTATACAGGTGGAGATGTTTTTTGTTTGATGAATGAAATTGCTTGTGGCACTTTGACAGCTTCGGTTTAGCTGTCAAGTAATTGGTGATGGATACCGTCTGAGGACTGAGGCTGTACCTTGGGATGTGTACATCTAGCCTTTTCCGCATTCGAGGCATATTGGGTGCATGGCGTGTGGTCGCTTACATTGCATCGGTCAGTGAGCCCTTTAAGAGTCGTATGTCTGCATATTAAGCCTTTAGGGCTACGTTATATTTAGGTTTGTGATTGACCTTCGTTAGGGCGCGATAAAGAGTCCTGCTATTAGTTATCGGCATCTTTTAGGACAATGACGCACATACGTGCACGCTGACGCAGAGCAGCGTTTTTTAATTCCCTGGGGACAGCTAACTTGTACTCGGCATGGAGGATTAGGATACAATGTTGCAGAAAGTATGTCATTCCGCTGTCTCGCTTTCCTCACTCGTTTTGGGTAATGGAGGCTGGATGTATGACTTGACTAAGCTTTGTGACTTTTTTTTAGTACGAACTCTGATTGATTCAGGAGAATTCTTTACACTTTGTTAGGATAACTACTACACATGGCTGACGGCAAGGGTACATTGTTACGGGAATGGTAAGAGTGTTGCACTGTGTTCTCGTTGTCTAACCTGTGATAGGGATTTCTGGATGCCTGAGACGAGGGGGCATTTGCAACTATTTCTTTCTTACAGGGCAATTCCTGATTTATCCAGTCAAGTTTGTTGATTTTGAAGATTTGGGAACAGTTTTCAGCAGTGGTGAGGGGTTCAGATGCTGCTTTAGTACTTCACTTTAGGTTTACATCTCCTGCAGTGTGCGTTTGCTATTTTCACAGTGCTTGCACATGGACATCTCCTACTGTTACAGCAATTTGTGAGCTCGTTTGACTCCGCTCCCAAGTGAGTGGAGTATTAGTCACCACTTGTATCAAGCATTGATTCTTACCACTGCTTTTATAGCAGCGTGTGGCTATTGTCAGACTGAATGAGGAGCCAGGGTGCCTTCGCCTTTTACTTACTTTGTCCGGATTCCAGGGTACCAGGTGCACAGCTCTGGGTGAGTTGGGCCACTTAGAGGATAGAGTATAGTTGAGCAGATTAATCATAAGAAAATAACCTTAATTTATTTCTTCTTTGTGTTGTAGGTTGCCCTTTCAGTTTGTGTTCAGTCCTGATGAAGACCCTTCGTTTAGGATTTTAGGTTGCTCCCCCTTCCGTTGGGTCACAACGTTGTCGACATTTTTGTGATTTTGCCTGTGCTGCATTCCCTTTGTCCTGGGGGTATCTAGGAATAAAAGAGCTGCCACCCCCAGCTTTTTGAGTGACTGTATATTGATAACCAGGATTGTATACAGGCAGGTTAAAAACTAACTCTGTATGATTCGCTCTATGTTGTTTTTATATTTTTGCAATATCACTTATAGGTATTTTGTATAACAAAGGAGCAACCATTGCACTCCAAGAGGATGTGTATTTATGATTGTTTTCAAATATAGTTGGAGGAATTTTGTATTGATTTTTTTTTCTGTTATTTTCATGTCGGTATTATTTATTGTTTCAGTTCTTCATTCCTCTATTCCCTTGATTCCTGATGGGGAGATTCTCACAGGGAGTGAAACGTCAAGTATAAACATGGACGCTATGAACGCTGTATCACATACACGTCCGTGTTACTGTTGTTCTATTGATACACATCCTAATCACAATTTGTCACTTGTGTGTATCACTTATAAGAGAGCTTTAGAACGTTTCTGCACTAAGCACCCACTGCTTCGCTGTTTTTAATGCTTCTTTCATTTTTTTGTACTTTTATTTGCATATCATTAGGCTATCTTGTATGATTAGTAACTTGCAACATCCTTTGGTGGCTCAAACCCGCACTCCTCATTCTCCTATCTCTTGAAACAGTTTAGCTTCCTTTTTAAAAAACAAAGTAGACAAAATCCATACTAACATCACACATTAAGCTACCTAACAGCAGGCTTCAGACAACCAAGCAGGATTGAAAGATTCAGACATATTTCTCTCAGATTTTACATTAAAAACTGAAGAAAAAAAAGATTTTGAAAGGCCGCACCATTAGTTAGCACAAATGCTCTTGAGTGAACATCTAACCTGCCAAATAAACAAACAATTTGACTCAATTCTGGTTAAAAAAACAAAAACTCCTCTATATTTATGATAATTCTTTATGTCGCCTGACAAAGGTGTTACATCAGGTAGGAAATCATTTTTAATTTGAGCCTACTAGACAGCCCATTTTCTGTTTGTTGTGAGCCATACTATGGGTTTTCCAATACACAGGAGCTTGGAGCCCACCCACTGCTTACTATTGATTGGCTTTCCTGTCACTCTTATTTGCTGCTTCCTATTTGTGTACCAGTGTGTTTGTGCCTCTTATGAAGCATAACTAAGTTACCATCACTTTTGATTGGCTGGCTTCTGTGCCTCCATTGCTTGCTTTCCAAGCATTACTCTTTCCGTCTGTGTGCTTCTCCCTGTATCCATGTAGGATACTTTCTTGCCTGCCTGCTTCTTCCTATCTGCTCCAAGTTGCTCTCTCGCCTGTTGCTTCTCAGCCCCATTCGCTCCATCTGTGTTGCTTTGCCCTCCTCTCACGGCCGTTGCTTGTCCTCCCTGCCCTCCATGTTGCGTACTTACCCACAACAGCTCCTTGCTCTCGCTCCCATTGCTTCTCCTCCCCACCCGTACCCTCATGTTGCTTCCCACACCCAGCCCTCCTCCTCTGTTGCACACTGCTTCTCACCCCATCCCCACTGTCTATGTAGATTATGTTTACTGCCCCACATTGCTTCTCCCATCCTAGCCCTCTGTGTTGCTTCTATCCACCCAGATCTCTCTATTACCCCTCCCCATTTGCTCTTATTTTTTTAAAATATGTATTTCTTTCCCAACTCAGTAAATAAAATATAAAACAAAGAAATAATGTTTCCCGTTTTGAAGGTGCACACATGCGTGGTGCACAGCGTACAAAATGATTTGGAAGCTGCGTCATATTGCCTGTTTTTTTCACTTTGGTTTTTGTTTTTTTAACCATGCAGCACACCTTCGGGGATGTTGCACAACAATGCTAAAAGACATTCGCAAAGCCAACAATTCACAAAGGCAAGACCTATTGTCTTTGGCAGTGCTTGTTACATCTATGTAGGTAATACACAACGGGGTTTTGTTACGAAGCAAATGAGCAAGATCAAGAATGCTGAGACAGGTTCAGCTAGGAAGCAGTCACTATCTCTGATCTACTATTGGATGGCAGCAAACTTTCTTCAGTCAATGTCATCAAACATCCAAATGCTAGTTAAAAAAACAGATCTTACAAGATGTAGTTCCTTAAGATTATCATCCTTTATGTTAGTTGCCCTTCTCCTGCAAAGTATGTCCAAAATCTTGGGATGTACTCAGATAGTCCCCTTTTGCTGAAAACACAGATCGTCAAATTATGAAACAGCTGCCACTTTCAAATAAATTTGCTTAAAAAGATACTTTCTTTGCCTCGCACCTCATCATCACATCCCGATAGTAAACACTCATATTCAGTCTAGACTTGACTATGGCAATTCAATCTACCTGAGACACCACGTTAATTTTTCTACAGGCTCCAACTTGTACAAAATGCAACAACAAGACTCTACTGGTCTACGGGACCAGAGGGCTAATGCATCCACTACAGAAACTGTACTTCAACGTTTTATTCTTCTGAGGTCAACAAAACGAGCCCCACCGAATTTGGCCACAATAAGTATCTGATATTCAATGCTAAGATGTGCTATAGAGTGAATGCGCTTTTTGCAAATACACCTTATGTTAGGTTGCCAGTGAGACAGAGTTCTATTTAAGGGGATGAACATTAAACAGAGTTTTTTTATTGGGGTTTTCAAATTCAAGTGCTATCACTCCTCCCTGCTCCCATACAAGTGGAGGTTGATCGAGCCTAAATCTTGCACTGTGTTGTTTGGAGACTGGGGTTTCTCTGTTAACCACTCCTACGGTCTGGAATACCTTCCCAGTGCATTTGAAAGATGAAACTCGTTCTTTTATATTTTGCAGTAATATTAAGACAGTACTTTTTATTTAACAGTTATAACAACAATTTGTTTGATAATTTGGTCAGATTGGGATTTGCTCCTATTCCTTTATGAAGTATCTATTATTCCTGTTGTTGCATTAATCATATCTGTTTTCTCGGTCAGATAGATATTTTGTATATTTTATTCTATTTTCTCACAGGCATTGTGTTACTTAAGTGCCGTTAAGTTTTAAGTATGCACGATCTACAAATGCAGTTAACAAAACATAACAATATTTCCTTCTTTACTCACAATGCAGCTTTTAGAGAAAAAGCAATATATCCAACCGGCCGATTTTGATGCCATTGTTGCATCAACACATGTTTAATTAAAGCTTAAGCTTTCTATAATGCACCAAAGTTGACTGTAGAGTAGGCTGTTTTGCTGGCCCATAAAAAGACACATTATCAAGTTTAATAAAATGTAACTTTACCAGCATGAAGAGTTACATTATGGCTGTGCTGCATTTTTAGAAACAAATATGTGCAAAGAGTGTTATGCTGCAGACTAAGTATGGTTGGGTGCATCCATTGTAGAAATCTACAGTAGGTCATATTCACATTTTGACTGAACTTAATTATCAGGCCACTCATATGTGCATGAACCATTATCACGTCATAAAACAACGTTTATGTTACTTTTTTGTACAGTACTAAAAACGCCACAGTGGAGTATAAATAGAACATTTAGTAGAGGAGGTCAAGAATGTAGGAACCAAGTTATAAACTATAGGGAAGGAGCCCCGTAGGTAGAGTGGTCTTATCTAAAACAACAGTATCTAACAGCAAAGTTAAGATCCACAAGTATGTTGACGACACCCCCCTTGTATGTCAAAATCTTCTCAAACAATTGCATTCAGAGACTCACAGCCGGCCTTGAATGCATCTAAACCTAGATGTCAACAAACCGAAATCCCAGGGGTAGCGGAAGTGACATCACTTGGCCTTTGCCCCCCCTCCTCCAATTGCATCACAGGAAGTGAAATCATGTGAAGATTTACCCACTGTCATTCTAGGAAGTGATGTGACATGACATTTTACTCTGACATAATTAGAGGTGACTTCAGTACAGTTGCACACCAAACAATAAGTGCAAGGCTGATTAAAAAGAAACAACAGTTACAAAAGCAGATACATCTCTATTTTAGTTACCATCTATACTTCAACTAGGATTCTACCAAGCTAAGCCAGAGGCAGAGCTATCACCTCCACAGATACAACGTGGTCAGATGCAAACCTGAACACATTTTTTAGTGCGGACTACATGACTAGTACTTTTCTTGGACTTACTGATTCTACCCAAGTTTAAACATATCTGCAAATGATCTATTAAAACCAGGAGCGGCTTGCAGGGCTTTGTTGGGTCGCGGCAGGGCGCGCGTGGAAGGAAACGGGGCAAAACAATAACAATAATTTTAAAAATCACTTACCTGCTTTGCTCCTGCGCCGCTCCTCTCCCGTCGCAGCTGCACAGGCTCTCAGCCTGCCCTGCGGCCAATCCTGACGCCTCTCAGAGCAACATCAGGATTGGCTGGGAGCGCCCAGCCAGGGAGCTCCCAGGCAGACTGGGAGCCTGTGCAGGCTCTCTCTAACCCAGCAACTGGTACTTATGTACAGAAACAAGGCCTGAATACCCACTTTCATAATCTAAACCCAAAGTGTTTTATTGTATTACATTTTTCAAAGCTTTAACAAAATGTTAATAACCAAACAACATATTATGGCAAACTGTCAATGGATATTCAGTGGTTTTATTATAGAATATTACAGAATTTTAACCCATCAATCTTCTGTAGCATTCCGTCAACCAGACACTTACGTTATATAGAAGGGCTGCAGATGCATGAAGATCTCCTTGTTTAATGCTCATAGCGTGGGAGCGCATTCCACTCTTGTCCAACGTCAAGAGGGCAACCCTCATTTCATTGGCAGCGTGCCCAATTCAAATGAAGGAAAACCTTTGCCCCTCAGTTTGCACGAAATTGTGCAGAGTACGAAGTATCGTATAAATTGTGCACTCCTGATGGGAAATGGAAGGTCACTGGGAGTCCCAGGCGCACTACCAAAAGACAGGCCCGTCCATAAGCAGTGAAACATGGAGCTGCAGTTTGCAACTACTGTTCTGTATTTTACTGCTGCACTCTCTCCAATGCAGACTCTCAGTTCACACCAGTGCCTGATTAATACTTGCTCAAGCAAAAAAGTACATATGATGGACGGAATGCTAAACAATGCAAACATTCACCCCCAGCCACAGATCTGAGTTTATTCCATTGTTTTTTGCTCACTACGCCACCCCAGTTTGGACTCAGCCAATGCAAATCAATCTTGACCCTGTTCCACAGGAGAACAGTCCAGTCGGAACTGCCAGGCCAGGACCCCACTACATTGGAAACAAGATCTCTGTACAGGGGGGTAAATGTTTGACGTTTGTACACCATTCCGTCCATCACTTGTTCTTTTCGCATTTGTTGCCCTAAGTGGGACGGGTATGCCTAGACGTGGGTCCCTTGCTTGCCATGCCACTGGAGTCACTCTAGCCTGGCTGACGAGGGGTGATATCCTGAAACAGGTCCCAGTGTGCTTGTTTCCAGTCCTGGGAGGACCTGGCCTGGCAGTTCGGGCTGGACTGTTCCCACGGGTGGAGGGTCAAGACAGCTTTGCATTTGGCTGGGTCTAAACTGGGATGCCACGGTGAGCAAAAAAATTATGGATTTAGGCCCAGATCTCTGTATGAAGGGGGAGGGGGGGGTGAATGTTTGACATTGTTCAGTGTTCAACCTACCACTTGTTCCTTTTCATTAATTCTTGCTAGCAGACCCGATTCAGGCAGAGGGCTCCTGGTTTTTAAAGCCAAAGAAGACTTTCTTTTAGCTTTATCTCGCCTACAATTCCTCTGTTTCATCATTATTCATTGTGGAAAATAAATTCCCCCACTTTAATTCACTACTACTCTTTCCTGTTTGGAAATATTGCCATATATGATGATAGAATATTTTTTAGGAATCTAGATGATGGTTATGGTAGCACTGGATACACCCAAAATAGGTGCACATTGGTGTAGACTGGGATCCTGCCTTTGGTTTCATAAAATTGTGCCGGATACATGTCCCATCACCTCATAATAGAGGAAGATACAACTGTGCCAGATTATGAGCACACTTTTTTGTCAAGTTTTGTGATTCTAGATTTCTTCCTCTCAAATCTCTGCTATTTCCCTGGTCAACTATCTTGCGTGTATCTCTCTCTCCTTACTTGTGCAGCACATGCTCTTGTTTTATTTTTGTCCTTTTGTGTTTTTTATCTCATCTCAATTTGCCCTCCCACCCCTTTCCTCTCTCCTTACATTTTTCTTTGATCTCCTATCTGCCCCATCTAACTAGTCATCTGCTCTCTTCATTTTTAGTACCACCTGCTAACCATTTGTTATTTTATTATGTGGCAATATCTAAGACCTGGTTATCTGCGAATCCTTGCCCCCCCATGCTGTTAAACAGCCTTTAGAGATTGAATGTATGCCACCATTCTATCCTTCCTTATCAATATGTATAAAAGGACTGATCAAATATTTTCTAATTTCTGCTTGGGTATATCACAATCCCTGGCATGGAGGCCTACATCAGTGCCTGGCATAATTAAAGTTACATTAAAAAGTCCTCAACCTCTCACCCCTCAAATTCGCCTTAACCTGCTCTGTGGTCCTTTTAGGACAGTTTCACTATCCGTGCCATTTTGCAAGAGGGGAAAAGAAGGAAACAAGGGGGCGGCCCCCTGCTTAGAACTTTGAATTGGCATGGTGTGGGGGCAATGGCAGGTTCCACAAGTAGCATTCCTAGTGTATCACCTCTCAGTTTGCCCTGTGGATACCTGTGCCTTCCGCATTCTCCTGGGTGAACCCAACCCATTCTGTTGTAAGTGTTCGAATAACATCTCTCAATCTGCTGATACGGGGCGCTTCAGCAGACCTCTGATTCCTCTCTATGCAAGGCTGAACCCTCTGCCTCCTCCCAACAGAGTAACTCTATTCACCATGTTTGGTCCCGGGGGGAGTAGGGGACTTTCAGTGAATTGTGAATAACTGTTTGGCTAGTATAAGTGCTAGGTCCACAAATCTATTGGTCACTCCGGCTTTCCCTAGTCTAGGATACAGGTCCAATATGCAATGGTCAGCTGAATCCCAGTAAGAGAACTCGGTGATTTCACAAAGTGTTTTGTGGATGCTATTCCAGTAGTGTCTCAGGGACGGAAAGGCCCACAACATGTGAAGTAAATCTGTCTCCTCTGTATAATACTGGGGACAGATGGATTTTGCAGTTGAGAAAAAGGAGGGCACCCTTTGTGGTGTCAAGTAGACTCTAGGGAAGATCGCAAACTGGATAAATAAATAGTGCATTGCGGGGATTATGGGATGCATGCTCCGTAAGGAATTTTCATTCTTTATCATGGAAAGGGCTTGCTAAGTCTGTTTCCTATCTTTCCCGCGGAGGGAACAGTGATATATGATAATGGGAGCGATGTGCTTTGTACAGTCATTTAATTAGGAGCCTTCCTGACCCCATGTCATAAGGTGTCTGTACTAGGGAATGTGTCTGGGGTTCTTCCCCGGATGTGGTCCATTGGTGGCATATAAAATGTAACATATTGGCCTGGAAATAGAAATTGGGTACCTGGTAGTTGAATTTGGGTTATAGACTCCCTGTGGGGCCCCTCCACAAAGAGAACCCCCAAGGTTGAGAATCCACTCTCTTCTAAATGCCTCAGCCTTGTTATAGAGAGTACCGCAGCTGGGGTGGGAAAGTCACACAGGGGAATGTTGGGCATGTATGGTGTTGTAGTCTTGGTCAACCTGAGCGCCATGCGCCAATACCACAGCACGTTTTGTAACAATAGGGGTAGCCGCTTTGTGTGTTGCAGCCTCCCTGGCAGAAGAAGCGATTGTAGTTCTCCACTTTCTAGTTGCACCTGTGTGTAGTTTATCTCCTAGAGGTGTAGTCCTGCTAGCCAGTAGGCAGTCATTG
This sequence comes from Pleurodeles waltl, assembly GCF_031143425.1. NCBI lineage: Eukaryota > Metazoa > Chordata > Amphibia > Caudata > Salamandridae > Pleurodeles > Pleurodeles waltl. Next base: position 625,701,938 of record NC_090440.1, read on the forward strand.
CAGTTGTGCTGCAATGCAGTATTTCTGAGAATCAGGCGCACCTATCCCTCCCTCCTCTGTGGGCAACTGCAGTTTTCGAAGACTAATACGGAGGTGCCCTTTGGCCCATATTCATTCTGTAGTAAGATGTTCAGTGTTTTGAAAACTGACCTCGGTATTCAGATTGGGAGGTTCACAAAAAAATACAATAACATGGGAAGCATCACCATCTTGACTAATGCCAAATGCCCAGCCACTGCCAGGGATTTCAAGCACACCCAATGGGACTCTGGGAGAGGTGAATAACCCCTCCTAGAATGAAAACGCAAGTGACTTTGAATGGTTTACTTTGAGGCCTGAGATAGTACCAAATTCTTCGAGGGTGTGGCTCATTAGATCATGCGCTCTACTCATGTCGCATACATATAACAGCATGTCATCCACATATAGGGACACCATGTGCATTTGACGTCCATCAGGAATCCCCAACTGCCTCCCTCCTGTCTCAGCTTTTAGGCAAGGGGTTCCATCGCCAGAGCAAATACTAACGTGAACAGCGGGCAGCCCTGTCGGGTGCCCCGGGATATCTGATAGATTGGTGAGATGTGCTCACCTGTCTTCGCTCTGGCTGTAGGGCGGTAGTACAGTACCTTAACCCATCTTATCTAGCCAGCCAGTATTTTGGATTTCCTAAGGATAGCAAACAGATACTCCCAATCTGCCTTCACCACCTCTATATCTCACCGGTCTCCCCCTCTAGCTCAGTTACTTTTTTCTTGCTTCTGAATCTCTTTATCATTCCTTTCTCACAGGTCTCCCACCTCTCTTACCTCCACAGCCATCTATTTCGTACCTGTCTGTCACACATTTGCTTGTCTGTTTATCAATTCTCTATCTCCCTAATAACTCTTAGTTGTCTCTTTCTAACATCTCTGATAATTAATCGTCTTTCACATTCTCGGTCTCTCTTTCAGCTATCTTCGTCATCTTTCTATCACCACTCCTTTTCTTTTTTCACCTTTCTACTGTTTCCTTCTCCCAAGTCATTGTCTTTACCGTCTTCCACTCATCTGTCTGACCCTCTCACCCACCTAATTTTGCTTCATCTATCTGCATCTTTATCAATGCATTCATGTCTTCCCCTCTCAGCTCACTGTCAACATGCTCCATTTTTGTCTCTGTTCTCACTTTCAGATGTTTATCACCCACATCTCACCTAGCACTGCTCCCAACCTCTCTAAGCTATTTTAATCCAATCTGCTTTCTCTTTATCAACCCTCACTCTTTCACCTGTCTCCCTCTCTAAGCTCTTTCATCAGTTTCTCTTTTTCCCCTTAAACTATCTCCTACTTTCTCTCTGAACAGTCTTTCCCACCTGTCTCGCCTCTCTCATGTTTCTCTTTTTATCTGTGTTTCTCACCTGAATCCTTATTACTTCTCTTGTCTATTTGACTTCTGTCTCACCCTCTCACTCATCTTTCTCTACATCATCTACCTTTCACCTTTCTCTTTACACGCCTTTCTCTCAGTTGCCTCTTATCTTTGTATCACTTCTCTCTAGGTTGTCTCCCCCACCTCCTCTCAGCATTCTCTTTATAACTTATTTCTCACATGTACACTCCCTCACCTCTGAGTTGTTTCTTCCCCTGTCTCTTGATTACTTACATCTCACCTGTACACTCTCTTTCTTTCTGCTTCTCGCTGAGCTCTCTCACACCTTGCTTTCTTTGTCACCTTTCTTTCACCTATCGTCTACTGTCCGTCTCGGTCTCTCTCACCTATGTCTTTTTCACCTGTCACCCCCTCTGCTGTGTCTTTTCTTGGCTGTCTTTTTCATCTCTTTCTCACACTTCTCCCCTCTATTTTACTATTGTGCCTTCTCATTTTTCTGACCGTCACATCTTTTTCTCTCAATCGGTCTTTTAGCTGTCTCCCTCCCTCTCGCACGTCTGTCTTTCCAGCATATATCAATTCACCTTTCCATCTCTTTGCTGTTTACTAATCTTTCTTTTCTCTATAGCTATCGCTGTCACACATGCATACACAGACACACACTATCTTTATTCTCTGTGTCGCACCTATCTGTTGTGTCCTCTTCCTCTTTTCTCGTCTCTCTGCTGCTCAAGCGTCCTCAACTCTTCTCTGCCCTCTCTGCTGTAGGTTTCCTCTCCCTAGCATGCCGGCAGACACTGAAACACCTTCTTACTGGGTTCTCTCAACCAGCAACAGCAAATTATGTTGCAAGTTTGTTATTTTCATTTTAGAGGCACCGTGCTGGGTTCTTGCTGGAGATGTACAGTACAAACGCAGCTCAGCACAGGTCACCCAGGTCACAAAAAGTAACAATTGGTTTACACGTACTGCTGAATTTATTTCTGGCATACCCTTGTTAGTGTTGGCTGCAGGTTAAACATAATTTTACACACAGCTAATCAAAGCCTTGATTTAATGCTTGTGGCAGTGCCTTTGCATATGTAGGGATTGGGGCCACAACGGCAGTGCTGGCGGTCACAAGGGGCAAGCCAGGTGTCACAAATGCGACCCCTTAATGACATACATAGATGCTAAATCACATGAAGACCTAATTTTATTGCAAGACAGGAGGCTAGCATTATGCACAACCTTTTACTCACTACTTATGAGCAGCAATACTTAAACGCTTCCAGAAACAGAAATTTAAATCATCACAATGAAGAAAAGAAAGCCTTATCCATAAATAGTCCTTACCCCCCATAATCTTTCTCTTTTGTTTACTGCTTTTAAGCAGATAAGCATCACTACTTTTTTGGTTATGAATAGTGTGTTGGATTATTAAATATGTTCGGTTAAGTATTTTATATTACCCAATTTATCTGTATTATAACTTAATTTCAAGGAAAATCTATAAGATCATGGTGTTTAGAAAGTTCTGCTAATATTATGTTAAACATGGTAAAGTAGCTTTTTTTGGTTATTCTAAATAAGTTTGCCTATTTTAAGCCAACTCATCGCTCCATGTAAGAAATGGCAGTTGGAACTTACACACACAGAATTGGCTCACACTGTGGAGAGGCATCTTGCATGTCTTCAAATGCTGTAAAGGCGCACACTGAGTAGAGGCAGTGTGTGTTCACATAAGAAGCGCGTTTTATTAGGTAGAGAGAACTGCCATTTTTGGAACCGGCAAATCGTGTCTGACATTCGTCAGAATGCCTGCAACAAGGGGCTTATAAATCAATAGAGTGGTCGTGTAACGTCAGCGTATCTTTAACCCTTTGGGTGCCTCGGACGTAATGGTTACGTCCTGGGCAGCACCGCTCGGGTGTCCAAGATGTAACCGTTACATCTTGCACCCGGCCCTCGGGGGGAAGCGCTAGCGCTTCCCTCGAGGGCCTCCCTCCCACCCCACCCAGGGCATGGCTGGAATTGCTTCCTCTTCTACTCCCGCCCTCCCTCACCCCCATCTAATGGCGTCAGCGTGCTGACATGATTAGAGGCCGCCCGACGTGCTGGAAGCCATTTGCTAGGGAGGAAGAAGTGAGTTTCTCTTCCAGCCGGGGAGGGGGGGGGACTGCTTCAAAAGAGGGATCGGGGTAAGGAAAGGGTTTTCCTTTCCCTTAATGCCTCTTTTAGCATTCGCGATCGGGCAGCAAGAATGCCCACTAGGCACCAGGGATTTTCTTTGTGTGTGTGTGTGTGTTTTTTGTACGGGAGCAGCCCCTTGGGCAAGGGCCACTCCCACAAGGGGGCATAATATTTTATGCCATTTCTGCCCCTGGGGGCAGATCGGCTCATTATTTTTGAGGTGATCTGCCCCCAGGGGTGGTAGAAGCCACGATGGCAACAAGGATGTTCTGCGGTATGTTTTTCTGTGTGGGGGGGGCGGCCCCCTGGGCAAGGGTCACCCCCCAAAGGGGGAGATACACTTTTGGGCCATTCAGCCCCCCTTGGGGGAAGACTGGCCTTTTTTTGGGCCCATCTGCCACCAAGGGGGGCAGAATCCACTAGGCACCAGGGAATTTCTTTGTGTGTATGTTTTTTGTGCGGGGGTGGCCCCTTGGGGAAGGGCTGCTTCCCCAAGGGGGCAGCTCATTACTTTTAAGCCAATCTTGTTGCCCCCCCCCTCCCCAAAGGGGGAGAAACACTTTTGGGCAGTTCTGCCCCATCTGCCTTTTTTTTAGGCCCATCTGCCCCCACTTCGCACCAGGAATCTTGTGTGTGTGCTTTGTGTGTGTGTGTGTGTCGGGGAGGACGGGGGGGTGGCCCCTTGGGCAAAGGATTCAGCAAAGTACTGGTGGCCATTTGTGTCTCCTTGGGGGCAGATTGGCCTGCTTTTTTTTTAGGCCCATCAGCCCCCGGAGACCACTAGACAGCAGGGAAAATGTCTAAATGTTTGGTGGTGGGGGGGTTTCTCAACTGGCGAAGTATTTGCATTTGTGATTATAACAGTTTCTTTCTCTTTTTTGTTATAGTTCAAAGCTTTTGCTCCCTTTCCTGTGGCTCATTTTGGCAGTGGTTGACCTGCGGTTTGCGTAGTTGCAGGTTTTAGATAAGTACATTTACTCCAAAGGAGTACTGTTGCCATGCATGAATTACATGTTTGTAGGTGGTATACTAAATGCAGGATTGCGTGTGAAATTGTCCTTCGATTTGTGCACAATGATATTTGTGGTTGTCTTATGTCTAATATGCTTTTCTTTTTTCTTTTTAGTGGGATATCATAGGTGATTGCTGTGTCTGTGCAGATTAGCTTCTGGTGAGTCTAGCTTTTTCAGTCAAGTGAGTGGTAGAGTTTTTGAGTACATAACTCTTTGTGATAAAGCCAGCATTTTGTTTATTACTTATTTTAGACAGTGCTGGTTGTTGTTGGCGCATTTGTCACGTTACACTTCTTAGAAAGGATCATGGCTAGCCGCAGAGTGACCACTCAGCAGGTTGTTGGCATGCTTTTTGAGTCATCTTCTGACCATGATTATGAGACAGACTCTGCATCTGAGAGAGAGGAGGAAGAGAGAGATTCTGGCAGTGAGATTTCCATTCGAGAGGAGTCTTCTGATGAGGAAGCCACTCTCGGTGCCGATGAAGGGCACGTTTTTGAGGAGGACACCAATGTACCAATGGTGCAGCAGCCAGCAGCTGAAAGGCTTCCCATTGGAAGACCTGACACCTGGGTTGCCTCAAACATGGAGCAGCCACAGTTGCCTGCCTTTACTAGTCTCCACGGTGTAAAAACCTTTTGCCTGTCAATTTCTTTGAGTTGTTTATGGACGATATATTTTTGGTGGAGATTGTTGAGCAGACTAATTTGTATGCGGAGCAGTATCTGAAGGACAACGCTGCCAGACTTAGGCCTCAGTCTAGAGCTAACCATTGGATTCCCACAAATATGGAAGACATGCAAAAGTTATTGTGTTTGACTTTTTTGATGGGGTTGATAAGGAAGACGTCACTGGCTTATTTCACGGCTATATTTCCTGCAAAGATGACTCGTAATACGTATTTGCTTCTTCTTTGGATGCTGCATTTTGTCGACAATGCTTTAGCCTTGCCACGCGATCACCCCGATTGTGACCGTCTTTTTAAGATTAGGCCTGTCCTTGATCATTTTGTAGATCGGTTTTCAGAGGTCCATGTGCCAAGCAAAGAAATAAGTGTCGACGAGACTTTGGTCTTGTTCAAGGGTCATTTGTTTTTTAGGCAGTACATTCCTAGCAAGAGGGCACGGTATGGAATTAAATTGTATATGCTGTCTGAAAGTAGTACAGGATATCTTTATAATTTCCGGGTCTATACTGGTAGAGATTCCAGTATTGACCCCTCTGGTTGTCTGCCGGCTTTTGGAGTTAGTGAGAAAATTGTGTGGGAACTTGGTAGACTGTTTAACAAAGGTCACCATTTGTATGTAGATAAATTCTACCCTGGAATTCAGTTGCTCAAGGAGTTGTTCAGAGTGGACACTGTTGCTTGTGGCACAATCCGCTCTAAATGGAAAGGCTATCCAAGGGAGCTTGTCTGTGAAAAACTTGAGAGGGGATAGTGCAGTGCCCTGCTGAATGATGAGCTGCTAGCTCTAAAATTTGTAGACAGGAGGGATGTGTACATGCTAACTGCCATCCACGATGAGAGTACTTCACCTGTGGCTGTTTTGGGTCAAGTTTCTGAAGTGCGCAAACCTGTGTGCATTTTAGATTACAATAAGCACATGGGTGGTGCTGATAGAGTAGATCAGAGGTTGAAACCCTACACTGCTGATCGTAAGTCTTACGTGTGGTATAACAATTTGGCTATTCATTTGTTTATTCTAGCAACTTTTAATGCTTTTATTGTATTTAAGGATTGTTCCCCGGAGTCAAGGATGACATTTGTTAAATTTCAGGAGTCAGTGATAGAGAGCCTTGCTAGGGTGGATCATGCAAGAGTTCCTAGAGTATCAGTTGTGGAGGGTGTGGCTAAATTGAAAGATCGCCACTTTCCTGATCAGATAGCTCCCACTCCCAAAAAATAATTTCCGGCTAAGAAATGTAGAGTCTGTGCCCGAAGAGGTATCCGGAGGGAAAGCCGGATGTACTGCTCAGTCTGTCCTTCAATGCCTGGTCTGAGTGTAGCAGGCTGTTTCAGGAGTTACCACACAAAAGAATTACTGGGAACTACCATGAGCGTAAACTACAGTTTTATATTCTCATATGTTCAGTTTCACTGTTGGCATTACTGTCGTATTCAGTTAGAGCTTTTGTGTTTGTAGTTTTGTACTTATTTATAATTAGTTAGTGGTTTCTTTGTTGTTTAAAAACAAAAAAAAGTGATGGCGGTGTGCATGGAGTGGCGCTTGGAGTGGAGCTTGGCTGGCGGTGTGTGTGGAGTGGCGCTTGGCTGGAGGTGTGTGTGGAGTGGCGGTTGGCTGGCGGTGTGTGTGGAGTGGCGGTTGGCTGGCGGTGTGCGTGGAGTGGCGCTTGGCTAGTGGTGTGCATGGGGTGGCACTTGGCTTGCGGTGCTAGCCAAACACCAGTCCACAAACTCCCATCAGCTGGTGTGGGCGTATGAAAGTGATGGGCCCTTGAGAGGCACTGTCTGTCGATGCAAGTGTTGTAATGTGCTGGGCCCGTGGCTTGCGGCGAGAATGGTCTTGTGCATGTCATGTATGGAAGGTGTGTGAATAGACTGTAAAAATTTTGGTGCCTTGTCGCTGCTTTACAGCTCACAAGCTGTGAGTCATTGGTTCCGTTTTTTGGCCTTTCTATTAACAGTGCATTTTGTTTATGTGAAATCTCTTGGTAATAAAATGTGATCAACTGAACCAACACTCACCCTCGTGCCAAAACCAACCAGTATGTGTGCTAAAAATGACAAAACCTGCTCCACTGTAATCAGGCGTCGCGGCACACCCGTGACACGATAGGTGTCTCGGGTGGGACCCCGATGATGAAGCATGCCAACAACGTGGTTGGTGGGTGAGGGGTCTTTTTAACATAACCTAAGTGTGTTTCTTTTCACAGTTTTAGTGTTTGGAACATCACAGAAGTACATGGCCACATCACAATGATCTATTACAAAACTACCTGTGTTTGGTGGTGAGGGGGCACCTATGTTTTTGGTCCCGGGTGCGGCCTTCATCTAGGGAAACCTACCAAACCCAGATATTTTTTAAAACTAGACATCCCAAGGAGTCCAAGGAGGTGTGTCTTGCGTGGATCCCCCAACATTTTCTTACCCAGACTCCTCTGCAAACCTCAACATTTTCTTAAAAAAGCATATTTTCCTCACTTTTCTTTGTAGGATCACCGCTCCGGCACAAATTTCCTACCACCCACCGTTTCCCGCAGTCTCCCAAGTAAAATGATACCTCCGTTGTGTGGGTCCCCAAAGCAGAGTCAGCCTAAAGATGTATAAAAGAAAAATATGTGCTTATCAACTCGCTGTGCTATCCCCTCAATCTCTACAGATTTTTGGTCTTTTTCTGTTGCAGGCACCTGGGCCACCCACTCAAGTGAGGTATCATTTTTATCGGGAGACTTGGGTGAGCGCTGGGAGGAAGGAAATTTGTGGCTCCCCTCAGGTTCCAGAACTTTCTGTCACCGAAATGTGAGGAAAAAGTGTTTGGCCAAATTTTGAGGTTTGCTGAGGATTCTGGGTAAGAAAACACTGGGGAATCCACGCAAGTCACATCTCCCTGGACTCCCTCGGGTGTCTAGTTTTTAGAAATGTTTGCGTTTGGTAGGTTTCCCTATATGGCTGCTGAGCCTAGGACCATAAATGCAGGTGCCCCCCTCCGCAAAAATAGGTGGTTTTGTATTTGATCATTTTGATGTGTTCACATAGTGTTTTGGGGCATTTCCTTTCGCAGGCACTAGGCCTACCCACACAAGTGAGGTACCAATTTTATCGGGACACTTGGGGGAACGCTGAGCAGAAGGAAAGTTGCGGCTCCCCTCAGATTCTAGAACTTTCTGTCACCGAAATGTGAGGAAAAAGTGTTTTTTGCCACATTTTGAGGTTTGCAAAGGATTCTGGGTAACAGAACCTGGTGAGAGCCCCACAAGTCACCCCATCGTGGATTCCCCTAGGTGTCTAGTTTTAAAAAATGTACAGGTTTGGTAGGTTTCCCTAGGAGCCGGTTGAGCTAGAGGCCAAAATCCACAGCTAGCCACTTTGCAAAAAACAGCTCTGTTTTCTTTGGGAAAATGTGATGTGTCCACGTTGTGTTTTGGGGCATTTCCTGGCCCAGGCACTAGGCCTACCCACACAAGTGAAGTACCATTTTTATCGGGAGGCATGGAGGAACACCGGGTAGAAGGAAATTTGTGGCTCCTCTAAGATTCCAGAACTTTCTGTCACTGAAATGTGAGGAAAAAGTGTTTTTTTTGGCAAAATATTAAGGTTTGCAGAGGATTCTGGGTAACAGACCCTGGTGAGAGCCCCCCAAGTCACCCCATTCTGAATTCCCCTAGGTGCCTAGTTTTAAAAAAATGCACAGGTTTGGTAGGTCTCCCGGCTGTGCTAGAGGCCAAAATCCATAGCTAGGCACTTTCCAAAAATTACATCATATTTCAATGTAAAAATGCGATGTGTCCATGTTGCGTTTCCTGTCACAGGCATTAGGCCTACCCAAGCAAGTGAGGTACCATTTTATCGGGAGACTTGGGGGAACACAGAATAGCAGAATAAGTGTTATTGCCCCTGGTCTTTCTCTACATTTTTTCCATCCAAATGTGAGGCAGTGTGTAGAAAAGATGTCTATTTAAGAAATACCCTGTAATTCAGAGATGTGTAAATAACCACTGCTTCTCAACACCTTATCTTGTGCCCAGTTTGGAAATAAAAGGTTTCCTTGATACCGATTTTTCACTCTTTATATTTCACCAAATGAATTACTGTATACCTGGTATAGAATGAAAACCCGCTGCAAAGTGCAGCTCCTTTATTGGCTCTGGGTACCTAGGGATCTTGATAAAACTACAAGCCCTATATATCCCTGCAACCGGAAGAGTCCAGCAGACATAACAGTATATTGCTGTTGAAAATCTGACATGGCAGGAAAAAGTTACAGATTAAAACGTGGAGAGAAATGGCTGTTTTTTTCATCCCCAATTTCAATTTTATTTTTATTTTAGCTGTTATTTTCTGTGGGAAAACCTTGTAGGAGCCTCACAAAGGACCCCTTGCTGAATTCAGATTTTTGTCTTCTTTTCAGAAATGTTTAGCTTCCCGGGATCCAGCATTGGTTTCATACCCATTTCTGTCACAAACTTGAAGAAGACTAAAAGCACAAAAAATAGTAAAAATGGGGTATGTCCAGTAAAATGCAAAAATTGTGTTGAAAAATTGGGTTTTCTGATTCGAGTCCACCTGTTCCTGAAAGCTGGGAAGATGGTGATTTTAGCACCCCAAACCCTTTGTTGATGCCATTTTCAGGGAAAAAACCACAAGCCTGCTTCTGCAGCCCTTTTTCCCAATTTCATAAAACAAGACAAAATGTTCACTGTATTTTGGATAATTTCTTGGTCTCCTTCAGTGGAACCCACAAACTCTGGGTACCTCTAGAATCCCTAGGATGTTGGAAAACAAGGACGCACATTTGGCATGGGTAGCTTATGTGGACAAAAAGTTATGAGGGCCTAAGCGCAAACTGCCTTAAATAGCCAAAAAAAGGCCTGGCACCTGAGGGGGAAAATGTCTGGCACCAAAGGGGTTAAAGGAAAGGGGTCATGTTTTGCGACAAAGAAGTTTGTTTTTAGAGGAATTTGATCTGCAAAACAAGTTTCCAAGCAACAAAACGCTTCTGTTGGCAACAGATGAGCGCGGCAGTTAAGAGGTATATGAGTAGGTAAATAGGTAGAAAATAAAAAAGATTTTTTTTAGAAAATACTTTTGAAATTAAAGAACAAATAAGAATTTGACTGATCAAGAAAAGCGAGCTACAAGGCAGGAATGCTTTATATTGAAAATTCTACTCAAAGAACTACATGAAATGTTTCAAGAAACACTGAAACAGGTATTAGGCAAAAGGAGGGAGCTAGGGAAGGTGGATGATGAAGAGTATTTTTCAATATCATATGGAGAGGAAATGAATAGAGGTCCAGGGGGAAAATGTATTAAAAAGAGAAAACATATGGATGTTTTATCCAAGAAGAACGGGGTCCTAAGTGGCTCAGAAGGAGTTGGTGTCCAAATCAACACAAAGAAAAGTCAGTTAAACACTGAAAGTGATGACAATCCGTTAGATGATATGGAATTACTATTCTGGACTTAGATTATAAGGATTGTATAGATGAGGAATTTGAGGAAGGACAAGCATTGTGGTCTAAGGAAATAAAAACAGTTGTATACCCCTTGGGAGATTAATTATTTGCTCCAAAGGATATATGATATCCGAGGGGAAAGGACTGCAGGCCCTTAGATGATATGGTTAATTATATTAAAAGCAGGTTAAGAAAGCCATTGGAAAAAGAGGAGAGGAGTGTTGTAAGGGTGGAATGCTCGCGACCAGTGACTGAGTAAAAGGTGACTTTAAAACTGAATCTAGGTCCTGAACTGATCACATATCTCTTAAAGGTGGGAAGAGAACCTAGGATGGGTTTGGAGAGATGATTAAAACAGTGCTAGGACTCATGATATCTGTCAACACCAGGACAGTGTGCGCTCTAAGGGCATCTAGAATGCAAAAACACTCGCAAGATAATGTAATTTATGCATTGTGATGTAGGATTTGCTTCCTACAGGTCTCCTTCCCAGCTGTTCCCGTCCTAATCCCCTTTTCCCCACTTGGACTCTCTTAGACTCTGTGATAAATCTAATCAGAGTATTGGAGCTGTCTTGTGGTGGAAGTGTTGGGAACGTGCACAGACCCCGAGGATCTGGTGACTCTGACAGAATAGTGAGCCCACAAATTATTATCCTCCTGGTTTGTGTATGTTCTCAGCATGGCCACACTGGACGAGCTAGTCAAGGCTATCACCCAGCTCCAGTCAGAAGTGGTATCATCAAAGGATTTGACAAATAGTCTAGCTGAGAGGGTGAGTCAGTTACAGAATAAGGTTGAGAAGAAAGAACAAAGTCCCACAGGTGTGTCTTGGCCAGGTACTTCTTCTCAGACTTCTGGAGGTAATCCGACTAACATTTCCCTCAATGTTCCTTCAGCCATTCCTTTAGCTCCCCCAGAACGTTTCTCAGGTGATCCCTTGAAAGCGCAATCTTTTCTGGTTCAAGTGGAACTTCACCTCACCTGCAGACCACATACTTTCCCCGATGCCCAGTCTAAAGTAGCTTTCTTGTTGTCATATCTGTATGGAGATGCAGCTACCTGGGCTATTCCTCTTGTGCGTAAAAATAGTCCCCTGTTGTACAACTGGAAACATTTTGTTCGTGAATTTGAGAGAGTTTACGATCGTAGAACTGTAACAAAGTCAGCAGATCGTGAATTATTAGACTTACGCCAAGGGAATCAGTGTCATATTTAGCCAACTTTAATCGGCTGGTCGCTGAGACATCCTGGCCTGAAGAAAAACAAGCGGCCTTGTTTTACAGGGGACTCAAAGAGGAGCTAAAAGACATCTTAGCGCAAATCGACCCACAACCTGCAAACTGTCAAGATTTAATAAACCTTGTCTTGAGGCTTGATCATCGTTTAAATGAACGAAAAGGAACGCATAAAAAGACTGAAAAACATTCTTGGCATGCTCATGATAACAAAGACTCAAGAACTCCGAGAGAAAGAACGGCGGAACCGATGGAAATTGGAACCATCAGGAGACCTTTGACCAAAGATGAAAAGGACCTACGCAGAAAAAATAGGCAATGTCTCTATTGTGGGCGGAAAGGTCATTTTGCCAAAGATTGTCCAATCAAAACAAAGAGCAAGCGAGGCCCAGTTCAGAAAGTTGCAACCAATGCATCAGTCGAGTCGGGAAATCTAAAGCACCCAAGTTGCAGAGAAGGGTTGCTCTTGGGTGTCACTGTGGATCCTTCACAATCCAAACATCTAAAATTGGGACTAAGAGTTCAGGTCAAGAAAAATACCTATTTCAAGAAGGCACTAGTCGACTCTGGGGCTACCGGAAACTTTGTTGACGCCCAATTGGTTCGTGCATGGGGGATCCCATGTATTGAAAAGAAGACCCCAGAAACCATCCAGGCAGTTGATGGAAAACTCTTGACTGGAGGTCCGATAACTCTTCAGACTGTCCCCTTGACAATAATTTGTGAAGGTAAAAATCAAAGAAAGAAACATAAAGAGGAACTCATTCTTGACGTGATCCATGCTCCCCAGTATGGGATCATCCTTGGCTTGCCATGGTTAACTCATCACAATCCAGAGATTAATTGGGCAGAACGAAAGATCGTGTTCTCATCAGTGCTATGTAAAGAACATTGTCTCCAAAGGACTCAAGAATCGGAAGTTCGCCATTCTTACATAGCTAACGCCGCAGAGAAACAAGTTCAGTTGCCCAAACAGTATTCGTCTTATGAAGATGTATTTGATGAGAAGGAAGCAGAGAACTTACCTCCTCATAGATCTTATGACTGTCAAATTGATCTAGTCCCAGGGGGGATACTTCCCAACTGTCGTGTGTATGCCCTGTCAGAACATGAAAATCAACATTTACGAAAATACTTGGATCAATTCTTAGAGAATGGTTTCATCCGCCCCTCTAAGTCTCCCACAGCTTCTTCTTTGTTTTTTGTACCAAAAGCGAACGGAGAGCTTCGAACTTGTATCGACTATAGGGGCTTGAATAAAATCACCATCAAGAACAAATATCCTTTGCCTCTAATTCCGGTCTTACTGGAACAAGTAAAGAAAGCAAAAATCTACACGAAGCTTGATCTTCGAGGTGCTTACCATTTGGTCAGAATGAGAGAGGGTGACGAATGGAAAACGGCATTCAAAACAAGATATGGCCTTTTTGAATACACCGTCATGCCTTTTGGTCTGTGCAATGCTCCAGCAGCATTTCAATTTTTCTTAAATGATGTTCTTAGAGAGTACCTCGATATCTTTGCCATAGTTTACATTGATGACATTTTGATCTACTCAGACAATGGGAATGAACATGTTCAACATGTCAAGAAAATTTTGGCAGCCCTTCGTAAACACCATTTATATTGCAAGCTAACCAAGTGTGAGTTTCATGTTACCACAGTTGAGTTTTTAGGGGTTATCCTTACCTCTCAAGGTATGGTGATGGCAGAAAGGAAAGTAAAAGCCGTATCTGAATGACCCATCCCAAAGACTGTTCGTGATGTACAATGTTTCCTGGGCTTTGCAAATTTTTACCGGAGGTTCATCAATCATTTCTCCCAGACAGTGGCTCCAATTACTAAGTTATTAAGAAAGAAAGAAAAATTTGTATGGTCCCCAGAAGCAGACCAAGCCTTTTCAACTTTGAAAGAAGCTTTCTCCACTGCCCCAGTCTTGACTCATCCAGATGCGGATCGACCTTTCATAGTGGAAGCTGATGCTTCAGATGTGGCGATAGGAGCAGTCTTGTCACAACGAAACAAAGACACTGGTCAGCTTCATCCTGTAGCTTACATGTCTCAGAAGTTGAACGAAGCCGAACAGAACTATGTCATTGCTGAAAAAGAGCTTCTGGCGATTCGTGATGCGTTTAAAGAATGGAGACATCATTTGTTGGGAGCTAAATATACTGTCACAGTATATACTGATCATCGCAATCTTCAATTCATGAGTTCTGCCAGACTTTTGACTCCTCAGCAATTACGCTGGATGCTGTTTTTTGCCGAGTTTGATTTTGTGGTAACCTTCCGGCCTGGTAAAGATAATCGCAAAGCTGACGCCTTGTCCCGCCAAGAGTCTACCACATTGCCTGCAGTTCAAACCTCCAGAGCTATCATTGCTCCTGACAAGGTCCTATGTATCATAAAAACAGAAGATTTCTTTGAAGACATCCGCAATTCATTCACTGTTGAAAAATGGCAGGCGTGGGCCCAAGCAGATCCGAAAAGATCAATCAAGCAAGGATTACCCTTTCACGATGCTCGTTTGTTCGTGCCCACTACCAAACTTCGCAAGATAGTGTTTCATTGGTTGCATGTTATACCTACAGCAGGTCACCCTGGTACTCCTAAAACTCTTGAATTAATCCAACGCTATTTTTGGTGGCCTACCTTAACAAAGGATGTAAAAACAATGGTAAACAACTGCGAAGTCTGTGCTCGCACTAAAACAAGTCATTCAAAACCGAAAGGGTTGTTACACCCACTCCCAACCCCAAGTCGTCCGTGGGAACACATCTCTTTAGACTTTATTACAGGTTTGCCAGTGGTTCAACAGCATTCAGTAATTCTGGTGGTAGTAGATAGTCTCACGAAATATGGACATTTCATTGCCTGTAAGAAATTACCCACCTCTAGTGAACTGGCAACTATCTTACTGAATAGAGTGGTTCGTTATCATGGACTGCCAAAAGTGATCCTCTCCGATCGGGGGTCGCAATTTGCCTCCAACTTCTGGAAGACATGGTGTAAAACACTCCAAGTGACATCTACCCTATCTACTAGCCACCATCCTCAAACAGATGGTCAAACGGAGAGACTAAATCAGACTTTGAAGCAATACCTACGTACTTACGCTGAAAAAGCACTTAATTCATGGACATCAATGCTCTGGTTAGCTGAGTTAGCCTACAACAACTCCTTCCACACGTCTACTGGCGTTACACTCTTCTTTGGTTTGTTTGGCTATCATCCTGACACCTTGCCCATCACAATTCCTCAAGAAAGTTCTCTCACTCCAGCTGTGTCAGAAATCATTCAACATTTGCATCAAACTCAGAAATCGATTCAACAACATTTAGAAAAAGCCAAAAAAAAATACAAAAAGCATTATGACAAGAAACATTGTGAGGGACCGCAGTATCAACCTGGTGACAAAGTGTGGCTTTCCACAAAACATATAGACTTCAAGAAGAAGCACATGTTCAACCCCAAATTTATAGGTCCTTACACTGTTCTTCAGCAAATCAATCCTGTGACCTATAAACTACAATTGCCAAAATAATTACGGATTCATCCAGTGTTCCATACTTCCCTCTTAAAAAAGGCAGTCCAAAAGGTCCACCCTCATCCAGCTCCTGTTCTAGTACAGGGGGAAGAAGAATATGGAGTCAAGAAAGTATTGGACTCTAAACTGAGAGGGCGTAACCTATGGTACTTAATCTCATGGAAAGGTTATGGCCCTGAAAGTAATTCATGGGTTTCCGCATCTGATGTTCATGCTCCAGTACTTGTGAGACGCTTTCATCGTCTCAATCCAGATAAACCAGGCCCTAGAGCGCGCCTGGGAGAGGGGAGTACTGTCAACACCAGGACAGTGCGCGCTCTACGGGCATCTAGAATGCAAAAAACCAACACTCGCAAGATAATGTAATTTATGCATTGTGATGATATGTTATTGTTTAACCTTTTGCATTGCAGAATTCCATCCAAAAGATTAACTTTTAAGGTGCTTATAAATACTGTACATTTGCAATGTATTGCTGCAGACATTCAGAGTGTGTTAGGGTGTGGTCCCTTTCCAGGGCCTTCTAGAGACTTTCCCTGCAGCATGCCTGGGCGTGGTTCTAGGCTGGGCCAAGACTCTATAAAAGAGAGTCAGCCCAACTTCCAGTGCTCACTATTCAGAGGTCCCGGTGCAGAGCAGCAGCTTCTTCCTGAGCTCCTGTCTCGGCGGCCTATTTGGATTTTCCAGTCTTCTGCACTCATCTCTCATTGGTGATCACTGTTTCCAGGCGGTAAGACGGTGTTTGGACATTTCCCAACACCGTAATTGAGAATTTTCATATTCTTGATTTTAATTCTTAAATGAATAACAGATTACTTGTGTGCTGCCATTTTTTGACATTTGTATGGTGGTTTGCAAATAGGGAGGACGCGCAATTTATTCCATAAAGATTTGACTTCGTTATTACATTGTTGTTCATTGCGCAGTGATATTTTTTGACATTTACATGATGTTTTACGAGTTGGCAAGACGTGCAACTCGTTTCATGAGCATTTAACTTTGTTGTTCATTGCGCGCGCTACCTTTTCTTGACATTTACATGGTGGCATTCGAATCGGCGAAAAGCGCGATTCACTTCTCGTGTGTAATTCATGCTGTTCATTGTGCGCTACCATTTTCTGGCATTCACATGGTGGCATTCGAATCGGCAACACGTGCAATTCTTTCCTTGAGTGTTTTTTCATGTTATTCATTGTGCGCTACCATTTTCTTGGCATTTGTATGGTGGCATTTGAATCGGCAAGACGCGCAATTCTTTCCTCGTGTATAAATAATGTAAATTACTGTGCGCTACTATTCTAAGACATTTTCTTGGTAGCATTTCAAGTTGACACGTTGCATGATTTATTCCTTGAATCTACGTTGTGTGATTTCATGGTGCACAATCCTTTATGGTGTTTAATACTCATATAAAAATCTGCAATGTGCGCAATTCACTTCCCAATGTTTTTTCTGAGATGAACACAACAATACCAGAGTTCTAGATGTAATGCTGTGTGTTCCTGATATATATTCTTAAAAGGAGATTCATATGGTTGTTTAGAAATTGCTCAGAGTGTTTCCTGATTCTCATGCTAAAGAAAGTACTCGAATCTGAAAGTCCTATTTAACTTTTCCTGTTTCCTCCTCCGGCATTCGCTCATCTAAAGCCTAGTCAGTTTTAGGACTATTCTAGGGTTGTTCATGTTTTTCGGAAAAGACGAAGCTTAGAGTTGTAGCATGGTACTGATTTCATGAGATGTAATTTTGATGTTGTGTTTTAACCTTTTGCTTCCTACAGGTCTCCTTCCCAGCTGTTCCCGTCCTAATCCCCTTTTCCCCACTTGGACTCTCTTAGACTCTGTGATAAATCTAATCAGAGTATTGGAGCTGTCTTGTGGTGGAAGTGTTGGGAACGTGCACAGACCCCGAGGATCTGGTGACTCTGACAATATCATAGATCCATTAGTAAGAATCTTTGATACAGTGGAAGAGGCGTATGTAGTAACTTCTCCAAGCAGCTTTAAGATGTCCAGCAATGCCTTTATTGGATTCTGGGACAAACATATACAAGGTCTGTTCCTTGTGCTTCCAAACACCCCAAAGAACCTCCAGAACATTCTATACAAGCCTAAATAAGTACATTCTACACTCTACATTCCTACCTTCATAAATGAACTTATGACACCCAATACAATAGCGTACTTGAAAGGCAGTGATTTGAATATTCATCTATTAAGAGGATGGGGCTATCGTGCATATTGTTTTTTGGGGAATGCATATGCAGGACTTCTGGCAGTAGGACTCAGAACAGTGTTAATGCACATTAATCCAAAATTAGAGGATTTAAATAGAAAATAAACAAGTGAGGCGGCCTGGGGACTTTTATTAGTAGAAAGAATGGATACATCCATAAGTACATATGTTCAGACTTTCACTAGTCAAAAAAATAGCAGTTTCTGTGTAGAGTAAAAACTGGAAAACGTTTTTATGGGAAGGCGGGAGCAGGGGGCAACCTTTCAGCTGAACAAATTATAAATCCCAGTAGTCAGATTACCAAGGCAGTGGAAACTTTAGCGGGAACCACAAAGTTAAAGAAATGTATTCCCATAAAGGGAGAGAAGGAAGGGGTAGATCTGCTAGAGGACATGGTGCCAATCGAAGAGAAGGTCAATATGAGGACTGTTATTTTTGTCCATGCAAAGGTGAGAGGAAGGTTGGGATTTTTCAAAGATCAATGGAGAGAAATTAGATAGAAAGCACGGGTCTTGTCAGCAGTAGGGGGCTATTGCAAATAATTTGATATAGAGTCACAACAGCTGAAAGAACCACAATGACCTGGTCTTCCTAAAAAGAACTGGAGAAGGTGGTAGTTGAAGAGATTTCTCAAATGTTATCAAAAGATGCAAAAGTCAAGCTAGGAGAGGAGAAAAAGAGTTATGGGAGTACTTTATTTCTTGTAGAGACAAAAGACAAAGGATGGAGGCCGGTGATAATTTTGAAAAATTTGATTCAGTATGTAACTTCAGAATAGAAAGGATTCACCTTTTGAGGGACATGATTCAAGATTTAGATTGGTTGGTGAAGACTGATCTCAAGCACTGCAATAGCAGTAGAAAGTCAAAGCCTTTTTGCAGTTCAGATGGAAAGGACAGTTATACCATTCCTAATCCATTTCCTTTGGTTTGTCAGTGGAACCTTGTTGTTTCATGAAGGTTCTAATACCTATAGTGTTTTTTTTGTAAGAGAAAGAGGAATATGGGTGATTATTTATTTCGGCAACATGTGGAGGAATTGAAAGATCAATTGATGTTGGTAAAGAATTTATTAGAAACTTTTAGTTTTATAATGAATGTAGAGAAATCTATTTTGACTTAGTTGCAGCAATTGAAGCTTGTAGTATTTGTGGGAGACACAGTAACAAGTCAATTAAGTCAATTACTGTTACCAGAGAAAAAAGTAAACAAGATAAGGAAAGAGGTAAAGATGTAATCAAGGAAGCAAGAAGTCAGGTTGAGAGAGTTGGCACATGTGATTGGTCTCTTATCTTCTTCAATCCAGGCAGTATTTCCAGGACCATAACATTACAAGCCACTACAGGGTCTAAAGGCTTTAAGTCTGGCAAAAGGTTTAAAGAACGGGGACAAGCTTCCCTTAACTCAAGAAGTGAGGGAGGAATTGTTATGGTGGATGGAAAATTTGGAACCTGGAATAGTTGAAAATATTTTGGAACTAAACCACACTTTATTTTGGAATTAGATGCGAGCAGATCAGGATGGGGTCCAGAATGCTGAGGACAAGAGACAGGTGGACTTTGAAATGAGTTGGAAGGGAACGAACACATACATTGTCAGGAAATGAGAGAGGGATTGTCAACTTTGCACAGTTTCAGGAGGGTGTTGCAGGGCGGTGGGAGGGGAGGAATTCAGTTTTGTTGAAGATGGAAAATATTACAGCAGTGACATATATTAACACATTGGGAGGAAGCAAGTCACAGATAATATCAGATTTAGTGAAGAAATGTGGGAGTTTGCTTTAGAAAAGAAAATAAGGTTGAGAGCAGAATATTTACCAAGTGTACACAATGTGGTAGCTAACTGGAATTCAAGGAATTTGATAGATTACTGTGTTTGGAGGTTGAAGAGGGGGTTATTTTTCCAACATTCAGGGAACAATTGGTCCGCTTGTAGTGGATTTATTTGCTTCAAAGTTGACATGCCAGTTAAACTATGGAACTTCCTGCCTTTTGAGCTGAGACAGGAGGGCTCTGAATCAGCCATTTAAGAAGAAACTTAGGATGTGGTTTTTCAGGCAACCTTAGGGGTTAGTATTCTTCTGTCTGGGGTTGGGTGTCGTTACTGTTTCGTTTAGCATGGGGACACTCCATTTTGGAGTAACTAGGCATTTTATAAATCACTTATCATCAGCTGAGGGCCGGCTGTAGGTGTTATGGTAGTGGATACATTCTTTCAAGCCTGGAGAGTAATGAAGGGCTATTCATTTCCACCGTTTGAATATGAATCACAATTGTATTACAGACAAGGAGGCTAGCATTATCCCATCCATTCCTCCCATAATGAAGGAAGAGGTAAGATGGGTAGGGAAGTTAGAGAAAAATATACTCAAGTATAAAACGCTTAACGATAAATGAACTTGTATAGCTCTGTACGTTGACAAAGTTACAAGAGAATTTGTTTAAGCTTGGAGGTGGATAAGGACATCAAAAAGAGGAGGAAAAAGAATGATGTAGAAGACTCCAACAAAAGAAGACGATAAATGGAAGTCAAGGAGTATTTATGGGGCGGAGGATTCTATTTTTCACTGTGATGTGTTTAACGTGTTGTTTTTGGAACCTTTTAAGTTCTGCTGCGCAGAAGAAGTGAATAAAAGGTTATGCATAATGGTAGCCTCCTTATATTTAATAAAACTGTGATTCTTTATTTAGTTAACCATTAGGAATCGTCATTCTTCCTCTTTTTCAACATCCCCAAACATAGGGCTCTCCAACTTGTACCTAGTATGTTTCACGGTCCAACTGACAGAAAATGTATTGAGTTGAAGCTTGTAGCACACTAACGCCATGAAACGTTCAAGGTGAGAGTACCTTTACTTACAAAACAAAATAGACAAGAAAAGGAGTGACAATATAATTCTGCAACTTGTCAACTGCCTATTTATTCCCAACTCACATTCCCCCATGCATCCAAATTCCGCAGCCCACCCTCTATGCCATAAAACACAGAATAAAATATAACACAACCACATATCAACCCCTACACAAACCAAAACAGATGGTGCAACCTAACACAAATTCAGCCAAATACTTGGGTATCTTGAAGCCCCTTGTACTTTGTCTAACAACCTTCCTAGATACAGAACACTGGGAACCAGGAACCAGACACCAGACTTACCACTGTGGATCGGTGGAGTGGGAACTGAAAACAGAACATTCCACTAGGAGTGAGAACATACACACAAAAGGTGGGGAAAGAAACAAATATAACAAGCATTTTCAATGCAACGGGTCTCGCGTTTGCTCGAGTTAAAGCTATTAGCATTGTACAGAACAAAAAACGCAGCATGATCGTGCTATGTAAAATGCAGCGCGATCGCGCCGCGTGGAAAATAAACAGATAAAGTAGCCTGGACCCCAGGCTGAAAACATCGAGCCTTGCATGTTTTCAGTAGTTTACCAGTACTGTGTAGGTGGGCTAAACATCGTAAAAGGCATGACGTATGCATGCCTTTCACAAATGAAAGCAAGCTGATTTTCAAAGGCAAGCCCACGAACCAATGTAAGTGACTGACGTGACATGGGTGTGGTTTGAAGCCCAAAGAGAGATTACAGAATGGACGGAGCACTTTGCACTCGCCCATAAAAAGTAAAGCTGCGTGCTATGCATGGCAAAATTACCAGTGTGAAAGAGTGAACTTCTGACCTGCTGTTACATAATAAGTCTATGTGGCAGGCTGATGTGTGCACAAACACCAACCCCAGCAGCTCCAGCTAGGGTTGCCAATGGGCTCTCTTGGCTACCCACGCAATGCAGCAGGGCTACACACAATTTTAGAGGTCAACAGATTGATCATGTCTGGTGAGTAACAGGCACCTCATTCTGCTGTTTGCTCACAGTGACACCATGTGTGAGTCAGCTGCTCTTGTGCTGCTGCACTTAAGACGCTAGCTGACAGCTACTATCTCTGATAGTGACTTAAGTTACTACTGCGCTGTGGCCACCCATCCTTGTCGGCGGCAAGGGTTTCCGCGTCTACTTTTAGACAAGAAGCAAGGCAGGCCAGCATTAAAGTTTGTTGCAAAAAATGAGTTTGTACCAATCAACACTGTGAAGTGGCATCAGGCTCAGCATGTAAGGTTAGATTAGCTATTTTTTTCTTTAGACTCAAGGGGTAGCATGCGGTGTCGAGCGCTCTCAACAATGTCCTCCACCTAGATGATCTCTTAACCTCCTGTCATTTCAGACAGCAACGCCGTTAATGGTGGAAGGGGACCTGAGAGCTGGGCTCATAATTATAGACTTGCCAGTGCAATAAAGTGGAAGTGGCCTATTTGGTGCACCCTTGGCCGCACAGTAACCGCAGCACACACACACTAAGACGCAAGGTGCCAGTGGTAGTGGGTGAGCAAAAATACTGTAAAAATCACAGACTTCTGGTTGCTTTTTAGGCAAATGTATGCTGATATTTTTTTAAGTTAGTTTAAATACTAAAAATGGCAGTATTAAAGACAAAATTAGTATTTTCGTAAAATATAGGTGATGCTTCTGGGAACATTTGTGCAATTTCAAAATATGTTGAACAATGTTATAATTATATTTGTCATAGTTCAAGCTAAGATGAGGACTCATATTCCTCATGTTTATTGTATTATTTATTTGTTTTCCAAATTGCACCTACTGTCACTGCGGTCGTTTCATGCGATTTACGTACTGATGCAGCAGGGCCCTGGCAGGTCATCATTTTTTAATTCTACTGTGTTTTTCTTTTCTGTTAAATGACAAGGCTGCATTAAAGATCCATTTGTCTTGGCACAGCCTTTACAACGGTTTTCATTTGGCTTGGTACAGAATTTTCAAAGAACATTTTTCTGATTGAAATACGCGATTTTGTTGCTGCCACAAGAGCTCTTCATCCTAGGTAGTGCTGTTTTTTAATTCCCTGTTGAAAGTATTTGCAAAATTGTACAACAGGACAGGCTATAAATGCGATTATTTACTAACTCATGTCCTTTGGGTGCTGAATATGTCTTACTCACTTTTTATTTGCTTGGCAAACATTTGACACATTCAGATATTTCCACTTTAGACTGTGGACAATATTACCAGTTGCCCTGTGTTAGACCTGTCAGCTCTTGGCATGATTTCCCCTGTCTTTCTGCTTCTGACCTTCTGTTTTTGATCCTGTGCTGAATTTCGTGTTTGCTGGCTTTAGGACTCTGGGCCCTTTATCACTGCTGACCAGTGCTAAAGTGCAAATGTTCCCTGTGTAAATTATATTGATGTTTGGCTTCTCCATGATTTGCATATTTGATTTGCAAGTTAAGTCCCTAGTAAAGAGCACTATGTGTGCCCAAGGCCTGTGTATAAATCAAATGCTATTAGTGGGCCTGCAGCACTGATTGTGACCCCTCCCCATGAGTAGCCCTGTAAACATGTCTCAGACCTGCCACTGCAGTGACTATGTGTGCAGTTTTAAACTGTCATGTCAACCTGGCAAATGCACCCACTTGCCAGGCCTAAACCTTCCCTTTTATTACCTGTAAGTCACCTCTAGGGTAGGCCCAAGGCAGGCTGCAGCATATTTAAAAGGTAGGGCATGTACTGGTGTGCTTTACATGTTCTGATAGTGAAATACGTTTAATTTTGTTTTTCACTATTGCAAGGCCTATCTCTCCCATAGGGGAACATGTGGATAGCCTTCAAATATCTTTTTACTATGATTTCCCATTCAGAGCAGATCGAGATGTGGACTTTAGGGTCTCTGAACTCACAATTCAACAATACATCTTTTGGCAAATTGTTTTTTGAACTGTAAGTTTGAAAGTGCTACTTTTAGAAAGTGTGCATGTTCTTGCTTAACCATTTTGGGGGGCATTTCAACCCTGGCGGTACAGGACCGCCAGGGCTGAAATGACGGAAGCACCGCCAACAGGCTGGCGGTGCTTCCAGGGTCATTACGATCGCGGCGGAAGCGCTGCCCAGGGGATTATGAGTCCCCCTACCGCCAGCCTACTTTACACATTGCCTCTGAGATAAGCCTAACTACTTGAGCCAAACTACCAAGAAGGTGAGCAGGGGGCATCTTAGTTGTGTAACTCCATTACCCTGACTAGAGTGAGGGTCCCACTTGGGTAGGGTACAAACCACTACTAACTAGAGAGCCCATTTCTAACATTGGGGGTCAGCGGTGAGGATGGGACTTGCATTTGTACTTTACATACAGTGACTGGTGTGCACTACTTCCATATAGCAGACCATTACACCTCAATATACTGGTTTGATTTTTCTTCCTTCACAACTTTTGAGTTTTATTCATAATCATGTCTCAGTCTGGTTAGCCAACAGTTGGAGCTGCAGATTTGGTGTTTGAGCAGCAGTGGCTGGAGACATATTCGGTACCTCAGCTCAAAACGTCTGCAAGGTGCTCAAATGTCCTATTAAAGATCTCAGTAGGAAGGAGGGGCTGCAGAAGGTGCTGAGGGCCATGTTGGCAGCAAAGTAGGCTGGTGAGCATACAGAGGAGGAGAATGCTATTGTAGATGGAAAAGAACATAGCCTGCAGCAGGGTGATGCTGTGAATTCTGAGGATCTGCCTGTGAGAAAGACACCTTCCAGGGCCGGCAGCAGTGTTTCTTCAAGAGGTCTGTCCCCAGAGGAGCTGGAGGACAGGCAGGAAGCTAGAAAGTACCAAATGGAGCTGGAAAAGTTCAAAATGAAGCATGAAAGGAAGCTCCAATTGGAGCTAAGTAGGCTCAAAAGGGAGGCAGTGAAGGAAAAACTTATCATGGAGAAGAAGAAAATGATTTTAGCTCAAGAGCTGACCTTGAAGGAGATGAACTTAAACAGCAGGTCCAGCACAGATGGTGGCAGCAGATCTACAGTGCACTTTGAAGGAAAGGTGCATATACTCAAGGATGTGGTGAATGCTTTTGTTGTAGTGGGTGAAGTAGAGCAGTGGTTATGGGGTTATGAAGTCGCTTTGAGAATGAACAGCGTCCCTGAGAGAGATTAGAGGTTACGTCTGTGGAAGTACTTCTCAGTAGAGGGAAGGGACACCTTGTTGGCTTTAGAGGAAGAAGATCAGATGAGGTACCCTGCCATGAAAGAAGCCCTAACTAGGAGATTTGGCCTCAACTCAAAGTTACAAGGTAAAGTTTAGGAAGAGTACCAAACTTGGTTCTCAAACCTGGGTAGAATGTGTTGATTCTTTTTGCAGAGCACTGGATGGTTGGGTGAAGGGCAGAGAGGTAACAGACTATCATGGGCTGTACAATTTGATTGCGTGGAAGCACTTGTCTAGTCATGGTTTTCCAGAGCTGCCCCAGCACTTGATTGACGGCAAGCTTACTGATCCCAGGAACCTTGCCAAGGAGGCGGACCGCTGGCTCAGCACCAGGGTCTAAAAGATGTTGTATGTGGGATACTAAGCCAAGGGTGGGCAGGGTCCCCAACAGAAGAAAGGGGGGAGGCAAGGATAAAAGAAGGAGTTCTCTAAAGAGCCCCAAACCAGTTCCCAGGGTAAGGATTCCAAACCCCCTGTTGAAAAAACAAAATGATTCCCTTCAGGTAAGCCTGCAGGGAAGGGACCTCTCAAGTGTTTTGCCTGGAATCAGGAAGGGCATTTCACTGGGAGTCCCAAGAGTCTGAAGCGGCACAGCCCCCCACTGGTGAGCCGTTACTAGGGTAGCCAGTGTGGAGCTTGGGGAGGAGTTGGCCCGTTAGTGGTGAAGAGCCAGCTGAGTTAACTCTAGTCTCCCTGGGTGAGGTGGCCCAGAGAACCCTCATGCCTGACAGTACTAAGAAGTACAGGCAGTGGGTGCCCATCAATGGGAGGCGGGTTGAGGCTTTGAGAGACACAAGCGCCATCATGACAACAGTCCTTTGGTGTCTGAGGAGCAGGTATTCACTAATGTGGTCCACCAGGTTGTAGCAGTAGATAGACAACAGTGAGCACCAATGTTTGGTAGCTCAAGTTCCCTTTGAATCGGGGGTGGGAGGGTCTCAGGTTCCTTAAGGGTAGCTGTGAGTCCATCCATGACTGTTGTCTGTCTGCTAGGGAACGATCTGGAATGTACCGCCTGTACGGAGGTGGAGCTGAGGTCACACTTGGAAATGTTAGGATTGACAGAGTGGGTGTGTATGACCAAACGGTCCATGGCTGACAGAGAAGGTGATTAGAAGGACCTGGAGCCTGAAACAGTGGCCCAGGTGCCTGCCAGGAGAAGAAGGGGCAAGAGAAACCCGCTCCTGAGATAGCCTGGAGGAGGTCCTCCTGATGGTCCTGGAGGAGGCTGAACATGAGGGGAATGCCCCGGAACCTACAGAGGAAGAAATGGCCGAACTGGGGGGCATACCTGAGTTAACCCATTGGCAGTGGGAAGGAGGTCTCACCAGGGGCGAGTTTTGCACAGCGCAGAAAGAGTGTCTCACTCTTGAGCGTTTTTGGAAATAGGCCAAGGCTCAGTCAGCTGGTGACGCCTCTGGATCTCACCTAATTAACTGGGAGAATTAACTCCTGTATAGTGACCCTAAGGTTGCTGAGCCTGGGACAGCCTGTGTGCTGGTGGTACCCCAGTGTTTCAGAGCCTTCCTACTGGGCCTGGCTCATGTTGTGTCACTGGCAGGTTATTTGGGGTGGGACAAGACCTTTGACAGTCTTGTCACCCACTTTTATTGGCCCCAAATGAGGAAAAACTTTGATGCGTTCTGCAGAACCTGTCAAACCTGCAAGAGAGTGGCACATCTGGAAAGAGGTGCAAGGCTCCTCTTCAACTAGTTCATGTCACGAGCACCCCTTTTGAGTGGGTGGGCATTATCATTTTGGGGCCTATAGATCCTAAGACAGCCATGGCCAACAGTTTTATCCTGGTCTTGGTGGACCATACCACCCGGTAGCCAGAAGCTATCCCCCTGAGGACAGTGACTGCGCCCATTGTGGCCAGGGCCCTGATGAAGGAGGTGGTATCTGACCCAGGTACCAATTTCATGTCACTGTACATGAAAACCATGTAGAAGGCGTGTGGTGTTACCTACAAGTTCGCCATGCCTTACCACCTCCAAAATAATGGGCGGTTGAAAGGTTCAACCGTACCCTGAAGGGCATGATTATGGGTCTCTCAGAGCCCATGAGACGTAAGTAAGACGTCCTGTTACCATGCCTGTTGTTTCACTACAGGGAGGTGCCACAGAAGTGGGTTGGCTTCAGCCATTTTGAGCTTCTGTATGGGCACCCTGTAAAAGGGCTTCTCAGTTTGGTGAAGGTTGGCTGTGAGCAAGCTCCTAAGAAGCCACCCAAGGATGTATTCAGTTACATGCTGTCTTCAGGAACCAGACAGACCACTTCTGAAAACTCGGCCAGGAGAATCTGGATGTTAGCCAGGAGGACATGAAACGGTGGTACGACCAGGATACCACTCTGGCTGAGTTTCAGTCTGGCCAGAAAGTGTGAGTGATGGCCCCGGTAGAGCCTTGTACTCTCCAAGATGGTTGGTCTGGCCCATTTGAGGTGAAGGAGCTCAAGAGTAATGTTGGATACCTGGTGGACATGCAGATTCCTAGGAACCCTTTGAGGGCCCTGCACATGAACCGCCCAAGCCACACTTTGAGAGTTGACCATGCTGTTTGTCACAGATGATGGGGTGGAAGAGGAGAGTGAACCTCTACCCAACCTCCTGTCTTTCAAAGGGAAGGATGGGTCAATGGAGGGCGTGAACCTTTCTCCTACTCTGACCCTAGAACATCAGAGGGACTGTCGCCGGTTACTGGGACAGTTTGTCTCTATGTTCTCACGAATCCCTGGGGTCACCCAATGGTGTAACCACAATATTGACACTGGGGGTAGCCTGTCTGTTAAGCACAAGTCTTACAGGTTGACTGACAGAGTGACGAACAGCATCAAAAAGGAAGCATCTAAGATTCTGGAGTTAGGGGTGATTGAACACTTCAACAGTCCTTGATCCAGCCCAGTGGTTCTCGTCCCCATGCTGCTCCACCCGGTGCCACACCTGAATGGAGATTCTGTGTTGACTACTGGGGGCTCAATGCCATCACTAAAACTGACGTGCACCCCTTCTCCCGAGCTGATGAGCTCATTGACAGGCTAAGAGCTGCCAAGTTCCTTAGCACGTTTGATCTAACGTCTGAGTACTGGCAGATGGCTTTGACTGAAGGGGTCAAGGAGAGGGATATGTTCTCAATGTCAGAGGGGTATTATTAGTTCCTTGGTATGCCCTTTGGGGTGAAGAACGCCTCTGCCACATTCCAGAGGCTGGTCGACCAGGTCCTGGCTGTGATGGAAAACTTTAGTGCCACCTACCTATATTACACTGCTGTCTTCAGCTCTACCTGGGAGGACCACTTGCACCACCTTCAGGAAGTGTTGAGGGCCCTGCAGAGTGCAGGCCTCACATTTAAGGCCAATAAGTGCCAGACAGTTCAGGGGTCTGTGGTGTACTTGGAACTCCAGGTAGAGAGCAGCCAGGTGGCACCCCTACAAGCCAAGATTTACACCATTCTTGCTTGGGCACCCCTTGCGACCCAGACAGAAGTGAGGGCCTTTTTAGGCCTCACTGAACAATACAGATTTGTCAAGGGGTATGGCACCATTGTTGTTCCATTGACAGAGCTGACTTCCAGGAAGCAGCCACAGCAGGTGATGTGGACAGAGGCGTGCCAGACTTCTTTTGACCTCCCGAAGGAGGCCATGTGCACTGCACCCGTGCTCAAGGCTCCTGACTTTTCCAAGGCATTTGTTATGCAGACAGATGCCTCTGAGCATGGTGTGGGAGCTGTGATTTCACAGCTAACCAATGAGGGCCTAGATCAACCTGTAGCCTTCATTAGTAGGAGGTTACTTCCCATGGAACAGAGGTTGAGCGCAACAGAAATGAAAGCTTTTGCTTTGGTCTGGTGTTGAAGAAGCTAAGACCCTACTTGTTTGGGACTCACTTCCAGGTTCAGACAGGCCACAGGTCCCTCAGATGGCTAATTCAGATGAGGGATGAGAAACCTGAACTGTTGAGGTAGTCCATCTCCCTACAGGGAATGGACTTTAGGGTGGAACACAGCCATGGAACAGAACACGCCAACACTGATGTTCTGTCCAGGTTCTTCTGCCTTAGTGATGAGAACTCCCAAGAGTTTGGGTAGTTCTCCCCAATTTCAGCTAGGGGGAGAGTATGTGTTAGACCTGTCAGCTCTTGGCATGATTTCCCCTGCCTTGTTGCTTCTGACCTCCTGTTTTTGATCCTGTGTTGAATTTCGTTTTGCTGGCTTTAGGGCTCTGGGCACTTTACCACTGCTGACCAGTGCTAAAGTGCAAGTACTCCCTCTATAAACTGTATTGATGGATGGTTTCTCCATGATTGGCGTATTTGATTTACTAGTAAGTCCCTAGTAAAGTGCACTGGGTGCGCCCAGGGCCTGTAAATCAAATGTTACTAGTTGGTCTGCAGCACTGATTGTGCCACTCACGAGTAGCCCTGAAAACATGTCTCAGGCCTGCCACTGCAGTGTATGTGTGTGCAGTTTTAAACTGCCATGTCGACCTGACAAGGGCACCCACTTGCCAGGCCCAAACCTTCCCTTTTGTTACTTGGAAGTCACCACATGGGCAGGATCCAGTGTATATAAGAGATAAATCAAGTACTGGTGGTGTTGTACATGTCCTAATAGCGAAATACTGCTAATTTCATTTTTCACTATTGCAAGGCCTATCTCTCCAGTAGGGTAACATGGGAATTGCCTTGCAATATCTTTTAGGGGTAATTTCCCATTGGGAGCAGATAGAGGTATAGATTTTGGGGCTTCTGAAATCACAATTCAAAAATACATCTTTTGGCGAAGTTGGTCTTTGAATTTTAGGTTTGAAAATGCCATTTTTAAAAAGCTGGCATTTTCTCGCTTAACCATTCTGTGCCTCTGCCTGTCTGCTGAATACACGTCTGGGTCAGGATAGCAGTTGGGCTTTTTGTGCATTCAATCTAGACCAGTGGTTCCCAACCTGTGGTCCGGGGACCCCTGGGGGTCCGCGAAGCCTTCTCAGGGGGTCCGCGACTGCTTAGAAAATTAAAAAATGTTAACAAATATTGACAAATTAGGTCCCATGCTTCCAGTAATGACTCAGTGGGGGTCCCCGGATTCCAATGATGATTGAGTGGGGGTCCCTGGGTTCCATTAATGAGAAAGTGGGAGTCCACAGAAGTCAAAAGATTGGGAACCACTGATCTAGACAGTCACACGAAGGGAGCTGAGCTGTGACCTCCATATCCTGATGGCCCGTCACCAGGCTGATGGGTCTTCCTGAGCTAGAGTTGTGGGAGGAGCGGACACTTGCACCTGAATAGGACTGTGTCTGTCCTCACACAAAGCAGCCCCTAACCCCAGGAGTGTGTGTGTGGCCAGGGAAAGGCAGGGGCTTGTGAACTAGAAAGACCTCTCTTTTAAGTTTGTCTACTTCAAAGACAGAAATGGGTATAAGTACTGGACCTTTGACATCACATAGTTAGAATCCTTCTGGACTGAGGACATTCTGCCACAAAGAAGAGCTGGTTGCTGTGGGAGGGACTGCCACTCTGCCTGCTGCCTGCTGCTTTTGTCCACGACATTAAATGACTGGACTTTTCTTTCTACGTCCTGATTCCCAAAGTTCTCCAAGGGCTTGGACTGAGCTTGCCTCTTGTCAAGTCGTCTCTGATACATCAAAGACTTCAACTGACCGCGCCTGGGCTCTCTTGATGAAGAGTCCTGACTTGCTAAGTGGTGCCAAATCCAGTTTATGGGCCCCTGGAAGTGAGTTCTTGTGTAACAAGTAAGAAACAAGTGCACTGACATCCAGAACGACTTCAGGACGGGCGCACCTCTCTGACTCCGTGCAGCTGCCTGCACCAGAGCTGTGTTACCCGCCGAGTGCAATGACCTCGACCTTAACTGCAGGCCTGAGGCCGCAGCAGTGTGTCCAAAGTCCCGTCACAGCATAAATCCAGAGTGCAGTGTCACTGACATTCATCGCAGCACCTCTGGCCCCGGGGTGCGATCGTGACACCACAAAGTTGACATCTCACGTCTTGATCTGCTGGATCCATCGACCCTGCCTTATCATAAGGAACAAATGATTTGCCGCCATCGCCGCATCACCTCCCCTGCAACCGTAAGGAACCAACGCCTCACCTCCCTTGCCCAGTAGTAAGGAACTGACGCCTCACATCCACGGCGGCAGTAAGGAACTGATGCTGCACCGGCTCCAGCCATGCCTCACCTCCCCGACTCAGTACAACGTCTTTGTTTCCTCATTGTTTTTCAAGGTACTCTAACCGGGGTCTGTGAGACTCCATGACCGGTCTGCACAAGACATTGTGGTAGCCCCAGTTGGAGCTATTGTATTTCTAAGCGCTATACTACATTTATTCTTTGAAAACTTGTATATTTACTTTTGAATATAGGATTTTTGTTGTTTTGGTCTTGTTTTTACTCAGATAAATATTGGCTATTTTTATAAACTTGGCTATTTTTGTGGGGTTTTCACTGTGTTTGTGTGTGTGGACATACTAATACTTTACACATTGCCTCTGAGATAAGCGTGACTGCTACCAAGTGGTTATCTTGGCAGGGGTTATCTTATCTGTGTGACTCCCTTACCCTGACTGGATTGAGGGTTCCTGCTTCGACAGGGTGCAATTTCACTGCCAACTAGAAACCCCATTTCTAAAACCCTGTAATTCCTCTGGGGCTGGTAACAAGAGTAACCGAGTATAACGAAGAGATCCGAGTGAGTAATAATCCGTGACAACTGTTGCAGAATTAAAGTGTATTAGTGTCCTATTCATAATACCCCGATATCTTGTCGGAGTTAATGATGCCCCTGGTATCCCTGACTCTGGGGGTCTTACACAGTTACCAGACTTTCCATGCTGAAAGGCTGCCCGGTGTCTTCAATCTTGTGTTGGAAGAATTTCGCGTTTCCTGGCTGCACGTCCTGACTAGAGGGCAGAAGATGCGCGCTCCGTGATTCCTTCACCTTCCTCTGCAGAATCTGACCTTGGGCAGTCAGGATGTGATAGCAACAGAGGGACCAGAGTGATGGGAGGAGAGAAAAGACCATCTGCGCTGGGCCTTGGTGAGACGCTGATTTGTTAAAACTCCCACATCTTCGCCTCCGATAGGCAGCCATAATCACATGCGTCCCCAGTGAGGCGACATAACAAGAGCACCTGACAGCTCCCCTTAGACACGCACGGTCATTGCAACCCTACGATACGGTTAGGCATGTCAAGGTGGGAGACAGGACAAGGGCCTATTTTTAGGAAGTTAGAGGCATTAATAGGAATCAGACGCTACAAAGGCAATGGATTTGCTCAATAACAGCCTCGGAGCTCCAACTGCTCGCGTGTCTGCACTCACTGACATTTCCTTTCAGACATCCTCAGTGTAGCACCGACCGCTTGGATGTGAAAGTCGGAATCAGGCCATCCTAATCGTTAGTCCTTTTATGGCCTGTGAAGCCCCATAGTCCTTTCCAGAAATGCCCGCTGGGCCACTTCACCATTCTGTTTGAAACATCAAAAACGGCTTTTCTGGACAACCTGGCGGCTGAAGAGCAGAACTCCGCTGCAAGGGCCCACTTTTGAACAAACGTCACACAGTCTATGCCCATATGTACTAACCACATACCCCTTGGAAACTGGGCCACTGAAATTATGCGATTCGGCAACAGTGACGATATTGGCGTTTTCTGCCTACGTATGGATTTATTACGCTTCCCACATAATCCACCATCTGCTGCCCAATGTGCACACTGAAAAGAATGTTTCTAAATCAAACGGATCAAAAGGTTGTACAAACACGTGTAGCACCAGAGTGGCAGATCATTTACTAATTATAACTGGACCTGTCCTTTGGTGGTCAGCTGTTTTAAACTGGCATTAATGGCTTGAAACGTTTCCTCAAACAGTATTAATGTGTTAAAGTGCGAACTATTGCTTACACAGAACGTGACTCTTTATGGTACTTATTTACATTTCCTTGCCACATAAATTAGTAAACCCTATCACATAGTGCAGTCCTCTAGTGCTGCCGATTCCAGTGGACCAGCTTGCAGAGAATAATGCTTGATGCAGGGAGCTACTCTGAGTGAAAACAATCATTAGTTGTACCCGGGTGTGAGCTCGAGGTTTAACCCATGCAAGACCGGAGCGGAACTATGCGCCAAAGGCAGCTTTAGGGACAGTTGTAGTCAGGCGCAGCTCCGCCGCCCCACCAGCAGCAGCAAACCTTTTACTAAAAAACAATAATAAACTATGTTTATTATTGTTTTTTTGCAAAAGGGGCGGGCCCACGGGCTGTGACGAGCCAGTGAGTGGGACTGCACAGCACTCCCCCCTCAGAGCATATGTGTGTTTGGCTGTCTGTCTCAGGCCGGCCAAACACACATGCGCAGTAGGTTCTCTCCAGACCAGCAACAAAGTTGTCAGGCTGGAGAGAGCATGCACAAGTTCTAAGTTCGCCCGGGAGCGCCCTGGCTGGGAGTGCCCAGCCAATCCTTTTTTAATTTTTAAATTTGTTTTTGTTTATTAAGTTTGCAGTAAGTACATCTTAATCCACAATATAACAGTCAACATGTAACAACCCTCACGAGCCACATCCCATCCCTATTAGATGATTGTACAAGAGCACTGTATACCAAATGATAGTGTTTAGTAGTCATCAGCTCCTTCTCCAAAAGGTATATGTCTCCCGCTGCATCTTACTATATAGTAAATCTGAAAGCCAGTCTTTGAATTTGGGTGCTCTCCCCCTACCCCACCTGCAGGCCATCCTTCACTTAGCCAGTAATAGGGTAAAGCTGACATACCTGCGGTAGCCAAGGGTAATCGCCTCGGTGTGTCCCAGTAGTGCAACCAGCGGTGTGAGTGACAACAGAGCGGAGACCATAACAGACAGCGCCTCACCCACCTTCCTCCAGTAGTCCAGGCCAGGTTGAGGAAGTCAGCGCCACCCACTCCACACCTATCGCAGTTATCATTAGATCGGGTTTGTATCGGCAAAGTCTCACCAGTGTGTGGTAAAGACGGTGCAAGTATTTATAGGGTATGATCCGCAATCTACTACTGGCAGTGAGTTTCCCCATCTGCTGACAGCAGTATGCACACAGAGTCCCTGTGATCTGCAGCTCCTCCTCCCGCGCGCCCCTCCCTCAAGGATCCGCTGCTCCTGCTGAATCGAGTGGTAAAGTATTGAGACTAAATACCGCAACGAGCTTGATTGTAAGAGTGCATGGAACGTGTGCAGACAGGCCGGCTCCATAGGGAAAGAAGGCGGAAGAGCCCTGACAGTGCGCCAAAGGCGCAGATACAAGAAAGTCTCCAGCGGGGATTGCGGACCATCCGGAGAGAAAGCATCTCGCTCACGAAAGCGGGAGGCCATATAGAGATCTCCTCCATGTGAGAATATGAAGCCTAGTGAGCAGCCTCGCGTCCGCAGTCTCGCACGTCATCGAGATCATTTCGTGTCCCAGGAGTGGCATATCCGGCAAGTATAGCAGACTGCTTCCCGCTCAGGTGGCTATTTTTTTCACAGGTTAGCTGCGTACATCTTACCGTCAAGTCTCGAGGGCCAGTGACAGCGAGGTTCGGCCTCAGATAAGCGGAGCTGGGGACTGGTGCCAAATATCCCCGCTCCACCGCCAAGTGTGCCATGTACGGGGGCGGGCGGTACCAGTAGGGCGCAATTTGTGCCTGTGCGCAGTGATAATACAGTTCAAAATCTGGGGCTTCAAAGCCCCGGTACGTAAAGGGCTGCTTCATGATCTCCCATTTGAGGCGGGGCTGTTTGCCAGCCCAAGCCAATCTAATCATCTGTGTTCTCAGTTCTTTAAAAAAAGGTCGGGCTGGGGGGAACGGTATATTTAGAAATAAGTAGAGGAGTTTAGGGAGTATGATCATTTTCATTAATGATATGCTTCCACAATAGTGAGAGGCAGAGCAATCCAATGTGTGACCATCGCCTGTATGTTATCTAGCAGCACCCGATAATTCAGGCGCATCACTTTGTGTCTATCTCGGATAATCTCTATGCCTAGATAGCGGAGGGAGGTATCGGACCACTGGAGGGGGTGGTCCGAGCAATATCGTGCCGTGCAAGTAGTCAGGGGGTATACCTGTGACTTCCCCC
Organism: Pleurodeles waltl; assembly: GCF_031143425.1. Taxonomy (NCBI): domain Eukaryota; kingdom Metazoa; phylum Chordata; class Amphibia; order Caudata; family Salamandridae; genus Pleurodeles; species Pleurodeles waltl. The sequence goes on from NC_090440.1 coordinate 625,736,798, forward strand.
GTTAACCCCGACTCTTAACATGTAGCCAAATTTAGTGAATTCCCGTAATACAGGATTTAGGCTTTCCTCTGGTTTGCTGAAAAATAATGTAACGTCATCTGCATATAGTGAGATTAGGATATGCCTGGAAGGGGTGCGGACTGCATAGTGGTTATAATGCAGGCAGAGCGTTGCCGCCAAGGGCTCCATCGCCAAAGCGAAAAGCAATGGCGAGAGCGGACATCCCTGCCTCGTGCCCCTCTTGATACGAATTGGCGTGGATCGATGGTCATTAACCTGCACAGTGGCCAATGGGCCAGACTACAGTAGGGCAATCCAAGAAAGGTACATGAAGGGGAAACCCATGCGCTTTAATATTGCCATTAAGTAATCCCATTCAAGGGTGTCGAAGGCCTCAGTGGCATCCAGAAAAACAGCGACCGCCGGGATTTCGGGATCCATACTTTGCTGGACAGCGAAGAAGGTGCACAAATTATGTGCAGTAGACCTGCCCGGTATGAATCCGGACTGATCCGGCCTAATCAAGAAGGTCATCAGGAGACTCAGGCGATTAGCAAGCACCTTCACCAGAATCTTAACGTCGCAGTTTATAAGGGACAGTGGACAATATGAATCGCAGCTGGTAGCAGGCTTATTGGGTTTTAATATGGTAGTTAAGAAAGCTTCCCTAATAGTGGGGGGGAGGGACGGGGGGAGACTAGCTCCTGTCGTGCCTCGCGATAGACCTCTCCCAGCCACGGAACAAGTATTTCTGCATAAGTTTTATCAAACTCGGCTGGTATGCCATCAGGCCCTGAGGCCTTACCAGACTGGAGCTGCATCATGGCCTCCCGGATTTCGTCGTGTTCAAGCTCAGCTGCTAAAAAATCTTGCTGCGCATCACTAAGCCAGGCCAGTGCCACCTCCGTCAAATAACCATCGACATCTGGAGGGTCTGTTCTGGTAGAGGAGTATAAGGTCTGGTAATAGTCGCCAAAGGTTTTAAGCATTTCAGGGGTATTCCTAAGCAGGCGGCCGGAGGCATCGGATATTTTGAGTATAGTATTCTCGGGTCGGGCTGCACGAAGGGTGTGGGCAAGGGACTTGCCCGGTCTCTCACCCTTCCTATAGGAACGGGCCTGGGCATATTTGCCTCTAAATAGTACTACACGTTCTGCAGTTTCCTGAAACTCAGTTAAGGTTTCGCGCAAGCACTGCACAACGTCGGCCGAGGGTGCCTCTGCCCGCTCCGACTCAAGTCTTTTAAGTTGCAGTTCCCGCCTACTGAGAGAGGATCAAAGGTCTTGTAAGATGCCTGCACCCTTGGCCAAAGAGAATCCCCATCAGGGTGACCTTAAAGGCCTCCCAAGTTACCGCAACAGAATCCCCTCAGGGTGACCATAAAGGCCTCCCAAATCACCTCAACACTAACCACAGTACCCTTGTTTCTGTCAAACAAATTAATTATCTCGTTCCTCAGTTCAGTACGAAAAGCATTGTCTACCAATGTAGTAGGTGCCACGATGCAAGAGGGGCCAATGCGTAGGGGAACCTCAGCTCGAACGCAACCCGCGAGTGTTCAGAATACGTGTGGGCCATGTGTGTGACCTCCACAAGCCAGGGTACCATGGATCGGGAAATAAGCCAATAGTCTAGCCTCGACGAACCTGAGTGCACTGCGGAGTAAAATGTGCCCTCTCTGTCACAAAGGTGTAGACTGCGCCACCCGTCCACCATGTCCTGCGCTATAATGTCTGCCCTAAGTCTTTCTGCTGTCCTATGGCGATGGGGCTTCGCCTCTGTCCCTCTGTCCTCCCGGGGGTGGATGAGTCAACAGGCCAATGGTTGAAGAGGAGAGGCTGAAGACCCTATACGTAGGTATATTAAATGAGTAATGTTAGTAAAATCAAAAGACTTAGGCTAACACCATACCTAAAAAGTCACACAACTGTACACTCACATATATACAGACATAGACAAATCCACACATTTAAACACACTACCAAAACGTAGAAATTCAGGAGAATCGTCCCCCAAATTCCACACAACATGGACAACATTCATGCACCATACAATAGGAGCAGATATGCAGGGGAACACACACTCCTTTCACACAGCCAAAGGTACATCATAAAGACAGAGGACAATAGGAATCCACGCTATGATGGGCACACAAACCCACAAAAAGCATATTCTCCCTTCATGCAGGCACAACAATGTTTTGGTTCCTCACAGCCAAGGAAAGAAACAGCATATAACCAGTGCTTAAATTGAGCCCGTGAGGTTGGTGACCGGCACTTAATTCTCCTCATCAGACAATTACTGAGAGCAAGAGAAAAAAAAACACAAAGGAAAAAGAAGGAGGAAGAGAAAGACAGAAAATCCATCACAAAAGCAGATAGCAGGACCCTGCAAGAGTAATACTATGTTGCAGGGAGTGTTTGGTAGTAGATAAAATAGGCATGCGGTGGAGTCAAGACTACGCAGCCTTAATAATTGGTGCTCTAACATTTAATAGCACCAGCTTCTGAGTAAAGCTTAAGCACTGGCACTGATTCTTTTACAAACTGAGAATTGCATACAACCATAGTACAATGGGCAAATTCACAAAATGGGGTAGACACCTCCTCCACATGTTCACTGAATACTACCCAGTGAAGATACATTTTTCTTCGGAGAAAGTACAACACACAGCACTCCGAAATTACCACTTGCAAGCAAGACTAATCCTACAAAAAAGGCAGTGTATATATAGGACTTTATTTCAACAACAGGCTAATCTCTAAATAGCACAAGTTACTTTTTGACTTCTGGCCAAGAACGGTTTCTTGCACAAATATATACACATGGGCACGCATTGAGGGTCTCCAGTGTTAGCAACTGACCGCTACACTCATGATGTTGCTTGTGACCTCTGGCCGCAGGCCGATTATATTTTACTTAAAGCATGGCATTCCAATGGTCTTACCAGTTAATGGTGCATGTGACGTCGGTGTACACAGACTGAGTTGCTTGTGCTGTTGATGAGTCACTTTGGTTTGGGTGTAAAGATGTTTTGTTAGCATTGGTCTGGAAGTGTAGTCCATTATCTTACATATTTCAGATTCATTTGGACTGAGTCCCCAAAAAATACGAAGATGAGCCGATCATGTCCGTGCATTTTGCTGCCTGATGCAGTCCCCACTGCTCCACTGGTGGAAAACTTTTTCAGCCAGCACAGGCTTCCACAGGTCAAGTCAGTGTGCATGATCATCCTATGGCAGTACGGGACAGCTTTAGAAGGGACTCCGCACCGAAATAACAGTACCTAATCGACAGAGACACTTGAGAGCAACATAAAACGTAAAAAGTGGAAACCCACCTAGATGGGGAATTGTGTGCACATGAGAGAAAGCTTTAAAGGTAAAATTAAGGAATATAATGGGATGGGAGAGCAAGAAGCCAACTACTTGGGAAAATATGCCAAAGCTAGAGTGTACGGAGAGGGGCAAAGACCGAGGACAACACTGGCTGCAATCATTAAAAAAACCTTGGACAACAGTTATTATTAGGTTTATTAAGGATCATGGTGAAAATCTCAAACATACAGCGAAAGAGATCGAAGAGGTGTTTGTCGATAGGATAGAATTATACTCCACTCACTGCACCACTTCCCCCATACTAGTTCAGAAATATCTAGAGGAAACCATATTTGTATGGCTGAATAGCAGTCAAAGAAAGTTCCTGGCACAATCATTCACGCTAGGTAGACAAGGTCAAAGAGATGATGTGCGAGCTTCCAAACGGTAAGGCCCCAAGATCAGATGGGCTACCTGTAGAGTAAAACATACTCCGACCGGCCAGACCAAGGCTGCTAGATATGTTTAATGAGGTGACTGAGAAAAGCTACCTTCCCCCATCACTGTACAAAGCAATACTGTTTGTCCTATTGAAACCAGCCAAACAGGCTAGTGACTGTAAATCATACAGATCCAGTTGATAATTATTTGTGTTGCTAGAATATTTGCCAAATAATTGTCAACCTAATCTTCTGATACTGCAAGAGATGGTACTAGCGGACCAAGCAGGATTTATACCAGAAAGGTTCACCTCACATAACCTGAGAATGTTCTTTGGTTTGCGGCACCAGATCAAACCTGAGACTAGTGCCATGACTGCCTTTTTGGGTGCTACATGGCGTTTTGCTCTCTAGAGTGGATCTACCTCAGGATCAGATCTGATGGGCATACCCAAATCCTTCCGGCACTTTCAACTTTACCTCAGAGGGCCTTGTCTAAAAAAGAGGTGCAGAAGATGAGTTATGATTGCAGAAAGAATGTCAAAAATGTTGTAGTTGGTGTAAATGATTGAGTTCTTATCAAGAAACCCTTTAGATTTCAGAAAGTAGAGTCTAGGTTTTCTTAACCAGTGAAAGTGGTCAGGACGTGCAAGGCTTCAGTGTGGCTAGATGGAAGATGGTGGTAGAATAGAGACAGTGCGGTTCAATTGCCTAATTCACAAGCAGAGGTTTATTTTCCCAATAGCTCTAAGAAAGGAGTAGGTGATTCTATGTTGACAACAGACATTTCCAGTAATAATTCTGTTTCACTTGACACACAAGTGAGTGATTCCAGCAGTAATGGGTCAGTCGTACATCACCCACAGTTGGGGGTGAGTGACTCTAAAAATGGGTGTACTAAGCCATCCCCCATGGTGAACCAATGGCTGACGATTCGAGTACTTGTGGTTCAAGGATGCTGAAGTTGCTTTTGAACCAATTAGCACTCGTAGTTTACGGGTTGCCAAATTACCTATCAGATTGCGGATTTTGTTTTATCCTAGTTTTGGTTTGCTTTGTATAAGGAAGGGGCTGATACTATATCACCAGTCATTGAATGCTCTGTTCATATAGTTTCATATGTATTTGTATGTGTTGTTCCACTTTGAACTCTGTGTTATATTATTTTTGGGAATGTTGGCAGTGCAGAGTGCTGGGTTGGTTCTGGAGTGATCAGGCAGTAGTCAGTTGCTGGATCGTTCTTGGACCTGTCTGGTGATCGGTGCTGCTGTGGGTCTCTCTACGAATAAAGAAGTTACTTCTATCAACATTTTGTCTGAGGAGTGTAACTTGGAGTCTTGAAGCGCTATCCCCGTCTATCCTGACTTGAGCACTACACAGGCCTTCCTGTGCATACAAAAAGTATGCAGCCTAAATGTTGGTCTCATTCCAGGCACAGGGTTGTAAAAACACTGCCTGAAGCGAGTGATGAGGTAAATGGCCCCGACTCTGCTACTGTCTCCACCTTTTCCCACCTTGTTGCAGGCTGAGGTGGAGTCATCGAGTTTGCTGACCCTACCTTGACCTATAACAGGGTAGGAAAACGGAAAGTCAGAAGAGGAATCACCGCCAGGCCCTCCCCAGGGCCCTGATTGCATAGCTTCACAGCAGGTGGATGTTTTACCTTGAAAGTTCCAGACCTACCAGTTCATGGCCTCTTCCTGAACACCCTTTCATACCCCAGCATCTAGCTGTGATGGCTGGCCATCTCCATGCAGATGCTCAGCCTTTCAAAGTTCATGAGGCATGGAGCTTCAGTCTTTAGCCATTATGCGTGCCCATTACCCTTGCACCCTCTGGACTCTGGGTGTTTGTGGGCTAAGAGAAGAAACTTTTCTGCTCCCTCCAAAATTGCTGAACGGTGCTTTCCAAAGAACCTGAACCCACGTTTCATATGTGAAGTATGACAAAAAATATCTTTAAACTACATAGGCTTAGTGAAATTTAAACGTATGCAGGTGGTGGAGCTGTGTTAATAATAAAAAAAAAGATCATGTATCCATGAGAACTTATTATTTCATTATGGTTGATGCCAAGGTTCCACAGGCGATGCAAAGTTTACATATGCTTGGTTCATACACTTCCTGTACTAGCCTGCCATTTTGTCCCTTGATATTCAAACAGCTAATATGCCACGCTGTGGATTAAAGACGGGGCTCTTAAAAGGCTTTCTAACCAAGACACAAATATCTGAGCTGCCACTGAAACCCCGACAATATTCAACAATAACGGCGAAATCTCATTCATAACATATATCAAGCATTAGTGCAAACTTACCTTTCAGGTGAGGAGTAGTCGTAAGTCATGAAGCTGAAGCTGTCCACCAACGGGGCCAGCTGCTCAAACTCTTTCCTCCCAAACATGCCCAACTGGTTAGTCCTAGAGGAAAGGCAAAAAGCTACATTACATTCTAAGCGACATCGCCTTTTTTTAAATTGTTTAATGACGTTTCAGTATTCCCAATTGCTAGCATTTCACAATCGGTTATCTTATTTAGGCACATCCCCAGAAGACAGGCAGTGCCTGACAGGTATGTGAATAGTTCTATCGCAGCCAAGAGAGGAGCACCATGTGTGACAACAAACTGGATCCAACTTTCTGTTTTAAGCGTCTTCCGCGGAAGACCCATCCAAGCTCACACCCCTGGTAATCAAAACTTCATAATCACTGCGGACACAATAACAAAGTGTTAAAATGTACCCTCTAAAGACGGCAGTGGAGCACCTTTTTAATCTTTTTATTGGTAGTTTATAATTGTTTACAGTAAGTGACTGCAACACCTTACAAGTATTATATGAACCAGAGACATGATCCATACAAAAGACTCGGCAAACCCACAGTTCTAAATTCACATAAGCAGTAATGTTAAAATAAAACCAATCGCACAGATCCTGAATAACTACTACCATATATAACATTGTTAGGGTAACCTAATGAGCATCGGTATCTTCTTGTCGACTTACATAAGCACGGAGTGGTCCCAAAAGTATTTTGGCTGAGCTTTTGGAAGTATATCTGCAGTATATATCTCAAATTGATCTCTACAATATATCATGTCTTGGAGTCATTGAATTGTGTTAGGTGCTACCCTTTGCATTCAGGACATAAGCACAAGTCTTTTGGCTAGCATCAATGCCATGGGGACAAAGGACTGTGCTACTCTCCAGAGATCAACTGCAGCCCCCAGCAATCCTACTGGTGGGAGGGAGACAGGGGGAGTCCACCATTTCACCTATCAACACAAACACCTTGGTCCAACATCTGAATACACTGGGACTCAACCATGCCACAAAGAAAAAATTTAATTAACCAATCCACACTTATTCTACTTCACTATTTGGGGTATAATCATACTGACGTCTGTAATTAAAGGCGTATCCCTAACTTGGGTGCAGCAGTGAGACCAGCGTTTATCTGTCAACCAGCATCCCAACTCCCCATCTTATTCCTGCATATCCTTCAAGGAGGGCCTCAGTGCTCCAGAAGCGACCCCTGAGTGTGTTTGGAAAGGAGATGGAGTTACCCATATCAGCTCTCTGTATCAACTTAATGATTTAAAAAAATTCCTCTGGACGATTGGGAACACTTTTTTCCACAGGGGATCCAAGTTGGTACTAAAACAGGTTTGCTAAAGGTATATCACCCCCTTTAAGCTTATAATCCTAAAAGCTAATTAATGTCCTGTTACAGAAGAGGGCAGCGACCTTTGTTATGCCAACAGTACTCAAAATGTTCACAATGAGATTCTCCTGTATGGGCGGGAGTAGCGGTTTGCTTAACACTGGTCCTAATGGGATTAGGGCATAGCAAATCTGCAATGTCGCAACATTCTAATTAGCTTTTACAGAAGACTTGACACAAAGAATAACTAAGTGGGATCTGGGACTTAATAATGTTCAGTAGTCACATGTATCGGTGTTGTTCGTGTGATACACTAATATTTCATATAATGTGCCTGTGCACAAAATATAGAGAAGGCCAGGACAGAGAGACGGCCATCACTCATGGCTCACGTGAGGGTCGCCCATTGCACTTGGTTTTGTTGACCTCTGCATACCAATCAAATGAGTAAGCCCCTTAACCACCAGAAAAACTCCAAAGGAATATATCTACGTGAATGTGTGCGAACAAGTATAACACACTTGGCAATATTATCATTTTAGTAAGTGAGATGCGACCCAACATGGAAATCAGTCATTGTATCCCGCGTTTAACTCGCCCTCTGAAAAACTTCAGGACGGCTCCAAAATGACATCTACTTAACTCAGTTGAGTTCCTAGTAATATAAACTCCAAGGTATTTGAAGCTATCTCAAAGAGTGGTCTACTGTGAACACCTAAAGAGAAAATATCAGTTCATTTGCAGTCCTGAGTGGTTTCCACATTTTATAACATCTCTTAGAAGGATTCACGTAGGAAAGTGCAGCACTTTTTATACTCGGCGCGTGCCAGTCATTCACCCGGCAGTGTTGCAGCGGCCTGCATCACTCTTGGATATGCAGCTGGGAAACGTAGGCTTCAGTACAGCAGCCGCTGGAGGCTGTTGGGAAGAAGGCAAGGTGTGCGATGGTGGCAGAACACCCAATAGGACAGGCTACGAATGAGAGAAAGGGGGGTACCAGTGTATGGCAGTGGAAAGTGGTAAAAAAAAGAGAAACTGTACTCTACTTGGGGGCTAGGAGATGAAATGCCCCGAGCTTGTGAGGCACTCCAAAATACACCACAACCACTCAAACACCACAAAGTAATTGTTAAACGTTGTCTGAGATTCTCTTCATTATCCCTCAGTTCAATAAGCTTCCACAAGTTTTTTCACATATCCATTAAAATGTGTTCATGTAATTAATTTACAATAGAAATGTTACTTTGGTCAAGCAGCCTTTGAAAAATTTTAATCAATCAACATGTCATTCGTGAATATCTACTTTTCAAGACTCCAGTCTTTTGTTATAACAGAGCTTCAACTCAGTTCATTGCATGGACAAAATGACTTTATACAGACCCAAGAGCTAGGTGAGAATGGGCCACACTATTTCTGAGACATGCCGGGTGCAACGCGGGACGAGACAAAGATGCTCTCTCTCACCATTTTTATTCACGTTAGCCGTGGAACACTTGGCCAGCCAGGCAAGGACGGGAAGTTGGTACCAGAGCATAGACAACGGCGAGGTTCCTCATCACATAGCACTCTATGCTGATTACCCACTAAGGGACACTGCCATGGACTTCAGAGGCGCCAGAGAACTCCTAGAAAAATTTGGTACACTGTCTAGCCTACAGGTCAACTGGCAGAAATTGCTACTGTTCCAGATGATGATGGATCAAGATCCATTGGTGAATTTGGACTCAGTAAGATGGGAGCCTCGATGCCCGCTTTACCTGGGGGTAAAGATAAACCATGACCGAGCTGATTTATTAGAGGGTAACATAAAGAGTGTGATTAGAACAATGAAAAACACTTCCGCTCTGCATGGTGGGTAGAGTAGCATTACTTAAGATGGTGACCCTACCTTTGTTACTATATTTTTTCCTTCTCCTCCCACTCTGGATAACTGCAGCGACATTCCGAGAACTCAACTCCCAGAAAGTACTATTCCTATGGGGTACAGGAAGGAGGAGGGTGGCGTTAGCGACTGTGAAATGACCGAGTGGGGAGGAGGGTTTAGCAAACCCAGACTATGAATTATATTACCTAGTAGCTCAACTGCAATGGTTTGTGCAATGGGTGGCAGGTAAACAGGTTCGGAACCCTGAAACGGTTCAGTTCGTTTCAGACCTGCCCCGCTTAACAGGAGCAGTATTGAAAATCGAAAGGCCTGTGTCTAGAGACTCCCCAGAGTTTTGGGTCATACATAAACTCTCAAAATCTGTCCAGAGCCTGGGAAATGCTGCTAGGTTGCTTAAAAGACCTTGGAAGACCTACTCCTGAGGGGACACCTGGGTCCTCGCCTGTAGCTTCACAAGGCTCACACTCAGAGACCCAACCTGCATGATGGACTGATGACCTTATTTGGTGCCCGCCGAGAATGCATGATTACCTAGACACGTGGCATACACTAACGAGTATCTACTAGCACCAATGCACCACACAAATAGCATGTAACGAAAATGTGGCCACACGGCATGGGAATGGAGGAGGGACAAATAAATGTTGTTGGAGAGTAATTGGAATGTTAATTGCACAGATGTTTGCAAATATATTCGAATACCAAGTGCATAATAACTGGAATTTTTGCCATTGCAAAACCTAATCAAATTTGTTTTAAAAAAAAAAAAAAAACAGAGCTTCAACTCAACTTTCTTAATGCATGTGGTGGTTGTTTATTCAATTTTTACTAAAAAAAATAATTGCAAATCTCAGCACAAAAATTCGACATGTTACAAATTGATTGCTACCAAATAAACAAATAATATAACTTTAAAAATACAATATTTAAAATAACATTATAAATGCATTAATGTATGCATCTGTAACATTACAAACATGCAAATATGGTAACTGAAAGTCAGCAAAAAGCACAGAAGCACATTTGAAGTGCCTAGACTAGCCTACAATTCAATGCGGTGATTTAACTTCACTGGTGATGTCTCTAATGAAGGGAATCACCCTGCTAAAACACAGACAAGTCCGTCGTTGCTCTATCACTATCACAGCGCTTCAATTGTCTCTTTCCATTACCACAGTTGCATGTTTCTAATGTGACCCATGCATTTCCACTGTTCCTCAAAATGCCTTGTGCTCATCTGAAATGTTGCAAATGGGTCTTTTGGAGGTGTTGCCCTCTTCTGCTTTCAATGCCTTGAAAATGCCATCAAGAATTCTCAGCAAACCCACGTAGGCTCCCATTATAGCTGGTGCATTAAACTATGGAGAACAAGAGATAGGTAACCCCCTTTGAATCATTAGAAGCATTTGGCAAGTCAACTATGGAGGACAGCAACCAAACAGAATAATTAGGCTGCAGGGAGAGCTTCTTAGAAGGTTACGTAACTCTCAGGTGCCTTGCAACAGCTTTTTGTGATAAGGTATGGTATTGCATCATTGCTGTCCCTCAATAGCTAGCTTTCTGTTTTTAGATCGAGTCTACAAGACAGCAAAGCTAGCTGGTTGCAAACTGCCCATTGTTAGCTTACCATGAACTTACAGTAGGCTTCAGGTCATCCATTGCTTACCATTGTTTGGCTTTTTGTCCCTTTCATTTGCTTGCTTCTCATTTAGTGGCTTACCTAATGCATCTTGTGTTCGTCCCTCTCATTAGGCATACCCTTGTTACTTGTGTCCTTCCTAGTTCTGCAACTGGAAAATCTCTAACCCAGAGACCCATAAATTGGGGGTAAAGGTGTGGCCTCGGAAAGAGGGTGGAATCACAAGGGGTGTAGTCATGAAAAGCAGAGTCTGACAGTCAACTTATACATTTTTTTAAAAACTTTCCAGCAAAGAAATTGGCAAGGAACAATGTGATGTTGAACATGTTCTTGCTTACTTAATTTGTCATAAAGAAGCTGTATTGTAAAATATCTTACAGGCTTATGGCGCCTCCAGCAGAGATATTTGTGTACACAATAATGTTTAGAGGATAATAAACTGGTAGTTAATAGAACATTTTGTCTAGACACACGTTTGACTCAAAGTAGCATAGAGGGCTGATGTTCCTCTCACAAATCACATCATTTAATATGCTGATCAAAATTTGCATTTTATGTAGATAGTACAGTAGGTTACTGCTTTTGACACAGAGATCCTTTTGGTATTTGTAGTTCATACACTGCAATATTTGTAATATAAGACTATGAATTGTCATCAAGGAGCAGCATGCAAACTGCAAAACATGGATTTATCACCTTAATGTTTTTTTTTCTGAATCTGTCATTATTCTTAGGTTGTGAGGGGTTTTTGGGGTAATAATAAAGACTTATTAGTACAGAATACCCCAATCATTGCGATACATTTTGCACTCTTAACATATAATGCCTACCAAGTATGGATGATATGTAATCCTTATTGTTTTATGGATCCCCCTTTGCCACTACATTGGCACCTAAGTTTTAGGCTCGAGATAGTCTACCAGCCAAGATGATATTCGAACAAAAGGAGTGATGATGGCCCTTTAATTCACACCTTTGTTTTGGGTCCTGCTGGTGAGTGGAAAGATGGAAGCTCCTTCACCGCCTGCAGGTTGCTGCTCCAAAAAGAAAACATACAAGGTGCGGCATTGCTGATTGTGTTCCAGTGGCGACAAATTACACCAGTACATAGGCAGCATATTTCGCTGGGACCATCCCTGATGCAGCTCAGTAACAACTGCCAGATTCAAGATCCAACTGGACCACCCTCATTTCCTGCACTGGTGCTTCCAGTGGTCACTTTTAGGGAACTATTTTTTTCTATTTGCTTAAGCACCCCATTAGGGTGCATTTGTTTTACAGCTATTTCCCCTGTGTGTTTGTCCACCCTCCAGGGGCTTTGTGTTGCTGTCTCCTGCCTGTGTTGTTCTCTCATTCATCGTGCTCCACATTGCTGTCACTGGTGTGCTTTTCCCTTTGGCTCCATGTTATTCAACTTACCAAGCCATTTCAAATCTATAAATAAAAAAATGGTGCCTACAGCATGCGCATGCTTCACGAGCCTCCAAACCTGTCTCATTTTTCTTCTGTTCATGCTGCACAGCATGAACAAAAGGCCAAAAGTCAATGGCAGAACAAATACATCTGAAAGGCAAGACCAAGTGGCATTGTCAATGCTTGCTTAAAGTGTGGTACCAAAATGAAACAACATTGCTCCTCAGCACTCCAGTCCAGCAATGCAACAACCAAACATGTTGCCATGAATGCAAATAACTGAGTTTGCAGATAAGAAAAACAAGTAGATGCAAAGTCAATAGCTCTAACTTTCTTTCTCAGTTAGAAGCCGGGTCTATTGGTTTTGTGATTATATTGTAAGAATGCTGCAAGCAGGGCGGGACTGCTATGGTGTGAGGGATGTGAATGCGGTGTTGGTGGTGCCAGCAGCAGTATGACAGCGCCCTTCTGGCAACAGGTGACTTCTAAACTGAGGGTTGTTAACGTGCTCATTGTGCTGCGTGATTGTGTCTTTGATGAGTAGGGGAGAAGTGTGTTGTCAGTGGCATGCCACCGCTTGCCTGTGAGGGGTGTGAGAAGCTGTCAGAAGCTAAGATTGACTGGAGTCATCTCCCAAAACATACACGTTCACGTGGTCTTCTACCTATGTGTACAGTGCTTGTGCACCCTGGAATTCCAAATGTGTGCTGCTGAACAGCTACAGCCGCACACAGATTCTTGCCACTCTTGGCGCTTTATCGCGTGCTAATTTCGGGGCTCCTAAAATGCTGACTAATCGAAATTCACAGCTGAGGCTGATCAACAAATCGATACTTTCAATAAAGGTGAAGCAAATTAGGCTACACAAGGAAGACCGATAATTATTACATTCTCAAACCATGAAGGTTTATTAAAAGTTAATGGATTACAGACTGTAAAAATCAACACATTAGTATCAATCAATAATCAATATATGCATGTATCAATTGATATGAAGATCAAATCGAGGTCATATAAATGAGAGAAAAACCAGTATAAGGTCGTCTCAAAGTTACAGGCAAAGGCAAGCCAGGTCGCTCATAAGAAAGTACTCTACTACGCTGCTCCGTGCTGAAGAAGATCTGAGTTGCTATTAAATCACAAAATTCTAACATTTTCTACACCTACTCAAGTAATCTGTAGCAAGATGAGATACACGGTCGAGACTGAGCTCTCAGGTGGTTTCCTGAAAGCTATTCATTAATACTTTCCACGATTATCACAAAGAAAACATTTGACATCAGATCGCAGTGACTATCTCTCGACGATCACAAACACATTTAATTCTACTTAGGGCTTGATAACAAAGCAATAACGCTCGCAGTGCGTTTAACACTGCACAACAATTATATAGAGATCTATAAACCGAGGTGTGAACGAATTCCAAGGTACATAAAGTGTGTATCCCCTGTACATTCCAGGACAGCAGTGATATCGAACAGACCCATGCAAGACGGCCTGGCTCTAACTTTGCATTCTGGCAACAGGCTACCGCAGTCCATGTATTATAGAATATGCACTAAAACTATAAGCACCAAGTGTAAAGGACATAAATAAAACCTGTAAGAGTCACTTGGACTAATCAGAGGACAACCAGTGAGCTGTGTAATAAAAGCTATTAGCGGATCTTTCACCCTCCCCTTCTAACACCGTGCCAGCCGTGCAACTTTCCTGTCGATATTAAATGGCTGCTGCCCAGCTGAGGGCGTCCAGGGCATCTAGGACCTGCTCTGAGGGGCATGTCTGACACTAGCGAAGCAGGTGTGTCACAGGCCCTAGTGAAGTGAAGGATCCAGGCCTGTCTTCTGCTGGAATTATAAATTACAAGAATCACGGTTCACAACCACTTGCTGCACCAATGGACCGCCCCAGCTGCCCGGGCGTGTTGAGGTAGTGCCTCGGGCCCTTCCTGGCCTGCCTCCAGGCCGACAGACGCGGTTCGCTGATTAGACTGCAGGCAGGAGGAGGTGGTGGAGAACGGTACCGCTAGTCTTGCCGAGACCTGCCCGGGCCATCAGTGCCAACAGCTGCTCTACTAAGGCGCTGGCGACAGCTAGGCAGACAGCTGTGCAACGCCAGGAACAACCAACAACAGCAAGCAACCTCAAGAGCAACAGGTATGACCCTCTGCAGCAGGGGGCGCTGCCGCGCCAGCCAACCTTACCCTGGCAAGCTAGCACGTCCATTCGTCATTCCTTGAAATATGTTTTCGCAATGGCATTCTTTGATGTGTTGTATTCCTACATTAACTCCTGAAGTTAGTTTTTAGTTGGGTATGCCACTCACTGTATAAATGTGCTTTTGTATGTGCCACTGCTTGAAGATATGTTTTCCCACGTCTCTTAGACTTGTGCGTTCTCTCAAGTTTTAGGTGATAGTTCACGGGTAATACATTTGACATATTTGATTTCTGACATACTTCACACCGACATGACAGAGAAAAAGCAAAACGCTCCGTTAAGATAGGATCACATTAGAATTTCCCTAAACAAGAGAAATTAATGTTTAGTGAGTGCTATAAAATATATTTCAGGAATGTTTACAGAAAAAAAAACACTTTCTGCCGACACGTCTGTTAATATAACTGTATGCCTATGAACAATGTTCCTGTTGCACATTAGTATGTTCTTTCCATATGCTGGGTAAGGTTATGGTGCCCACATGGAATGGAGGCAAACTCAGGATGGGACTGTAAAAAAAAATCAGGACAACGGGTCAAAATTCAGGACAAAAATTCAGGACAAAGGGTCAAAATTAAGGACAAAAGGAGGAGCGGCCATATCCCACGCAATTCCACGCATCCATGCATGTATTTTTTTTAATTTGTATTGCACTACTTATTCACTAGCTATGCTACATTATATGGCACACTATGTCCTTGTTCAATAGTAAATGGGTGCCCTTGTGCACGGTGTCAAGGGCATCACTCTTACAGAAATATGCCCAATCTTTCGTGAAGAGAAAGCAACAGCAATATTTTGATTATGTTTCTAAACATTTCAATATGCATGGCAAACAGTTTGGGAATCATTAAGGTAAATGACATTTTCACCTTCTGCTAGTGTAGGCAAGTCGAGCAAACACATGTGGTTCACCTGACCCTCCACTAGAAGTCAAACCATACAAAATTAATGAGGCAGAGCAGATGGTGTGGATAACAGTCCCACAACCAAATGTCAGTATGTGAGGTACCCACAAGTTGTCTGTAGTCTCACAGTACCAAGAAGGCCCGACTGCTGTGTTAAAGTGGCCGTCTATGACTCTATATTTATTTTGGAACTGGGAGCCCGACCCATGTATATTTAGGTTAAAATCAAAGAAGTGTTTTCAAAGTGTACATTTTAGTAATATGGAAATTGCACATAGTGCAATCAGTTTTACAAACTGTCCATTAGAAGCATACACTCCACAACTCAGCTTGGAACACCCCCTACAATACGTCTAAAAAAAATAAAAAAATAAAAAATCTTTGTCTTCAGGAAGCTTAAAGAGTCTCTATCAATTAACACCACCGCTGCAGACTCCCAAGCAGCCTTTACATGTACAGATTAAACAACTGCACAGATCCACATTTCTTTAACTGAACAGATCTACATTTCTTTTCGGGCAGCCGCCACCCTGCTGGCAAGAAGGATTGCTTCTTGTTTATGTGTCAACCCCTCCCTCAGTATCACAGTGCAAGGGGAACTTCCATTTCAGATGAGGCATTTAAACTGTAACATAGGAACAAATGCTAAAATTACGGACAAATGCCGTCCTTTTAAATCTTCATGGACAGTCCAAGAAAATTACGGATGGGTGGTCACCCTAGGTGAGGTTTGTCATAAGGGGAAGCACTAAACAATACACCTTTGACATTTTGTTCCGACCTTTTGACGCTCAACCCTTTAAGTCACTTGGAACTAGAACATCCTGTCATCCTCCATCCTCTCTCATCTCTGATTCCAATCATCCACCTTCACCCTTTGACTCCATCTCCTCTCATCCCTGATCTAAATAACCCACCTCCTCCTTTAAGTTCCATTCTCACATCACCCTCTGCAAATAAAATGAAGAGTAAGTAGTCATACTTTTTCAGGAAATAAAGTAAGGTATGATACTTAATTACTTAGTAGAATTAGCAAGGATATTTGCATTTTCTAATGTCTCGTTTTAGAACATATTCAGACCAATGCATCACAAAATTGTGAATTATAATCTGCCTCTTCTAGGAATAGGACTCTATTTTCTGATTTTTAGGTCTGGCCTGGAGACAGGTGCTGTTTCTTGACCAGTCTCATGTAAATAAAAAACCTTCATAACTAAGAAATACATGCATATATCCTTCCAAAGAGAGGCTTTGGGTCAACCCTCTTCTTCCATTGATCTGTTCAACTATCATTCACATTTTGCTTCCACCCACCACAGCACACAGCATGGGGCAACAGGTCAGCCGACTACAGATAATGTCTTTCTTGCACTGTGAGTGACAGCATTTTACCTGATACAATGCACACACCAGCTTAAGAAGACAAGAAATTCAGTGCTGGGGATGATGGATAAATTTTGCCAATGTTTTTCTTATCCTTTATCTTTTTTACACCATTATAGCTAACGCTGCCCCAGTGATTCCTATCTTGCAATCTGCCTCTTCACCAGTACAGTTTTGTTTAAGTTTGTGCCCTTTTACCTTCCTATTGTGGGTCAGCGGTGGGGGCAAGAGATCAAAAAGGGCTTTAGTCATCGTGACATTAAAACATACTTTGTTACACTTAAGAAAACTAAATAAGTTATTTCAGAAGAACTATTTAACAACATTCACTCCCTGCCACCATACCAAGTCTTAAAGATGAAGAAAAGGACCTAATTTAGGGTTTGTTGTCCCCCTTACAACAAGTGCATTATATCCTATAGGACTTGCAATCAGGCAGAAGGGGTATCTGCCACGACTGTGGCAGAGTAACCCATACTCCTAACTCTAAACCTTACTCTCACACATGCCCACACAACTACACTACCCTGAACTCGAGTGGGTACACATGACTCTTCTAAACCCCTTCTGACCCCACAAACTCTCACTGACAGTCTGTAAAGGGTTCAAAACCAGGCTCACAAAAAACACTTAAGCCTGACTTACTTGCCTTTTACTGGACGTAAGGGTCACATTTCTAGCTGCCTGCGCCATTTAAACAAATTATTTTGGCAAAGATTCTGGTACCCACAAAGACGTAGAACTCATAACAAGCATAAAAAGACTGTGTACTCGTCCACAGCACATCTGTTCAGCCAACTAGTGGCCAACGGCACCTTTTGTGGTTAGAGGACCTTGAAGCTCATCGGCCAAGACTGTGGATCGCTTTGAACCTCGAGGGCAGAGACTAAACTCCCTGCACTTCTGAAAGGACAAGAAAAGATGTTTGTCTCTGCCGGGGGTGCTGGAGTCGGCCGGATTTCTGCCCTGAAGCCTCGCGTGGCGTTAGGGCGGAAGTCAAGTCACAGGGGGCATGGCGTGGGGCCGACGTTCGCCGTGCGCCGGTTCCGGCCGCCGCGCGCTGGTGGGGGGGGGCTATTTAAAGGCCCCCCCCCCCAAGAATGCTAAACCCTTCTTTCCTGTGTGCGGCGGCGGGACCTGGCGTGCGGCCCGTGTTTGTCCCACCCACCCTCTCCTTTATGTTAGTAGTTTGGAAAGAAGTTGGGAAATTGAGATAAAAAATGTGACTAGAAACAATAGGAGGGGGTCCCCAAGGTGGAGCCCCCAGGAGGACATCTGGGATAGGATCCTGAAGTTCTGAGCCAACCAGCGGATGTACACACCTGATCAGGGGGTAAGAGACCTCAGATCGCTGGGGGAGAACATGGGGCTCCAGCTCTTGGCTCCCCCCATTACACCCCAGGGCTGATTGGTGTTTGGAGGGGGGGCGGAACCCTAAACTGGAGGACAAGGTACCGGGTAGTCAGGGTAACCGTCCCTCCTACGGATACAGGTGAGACATGGGTCACCTGTGTGGTCCAAATGGTGGTTCAGGACAGGAAGGGATCCTGTAAGATTGGTTATGGTCACAAGTAATTTCTCAGTAACATGTAAATAAAAATGTTTTCTTTATTGACTAACCTTGCTATATTTGCTATTTGATGTTTGGCTTGTTGAAGTTATGAGTTATTTTAAATGATGTCTTTTTGAAAATAAAAGATACTTCTTCCAACAAGTAAAGCTTGTCTTCTCGTGCATTCCTGGCGGGGGGAGTGTGGGCCGTCTGGAGGCCTCAGTATCCTACCTGCACTCACACTCTGATGTAAATGAGCGGTGTCACGCGGTGCGTTGTTAAACCTCTTAATACGTTGTAAACATAAACATCTGTCTGCCCATTTGTGATTTACGCACATTCCCGTACCTCTTATTTCTATATCTTATACGTATGAGCATCTGTTTATGTCACCTTGCTATGCTTCTACTAGTCTGTACATCTGTCCACTCTAGCGTCTGGATGTGTATCTACTGCCGTAACCAGTAAAGTTGCATCCGGGTCTGTCCGCCTACATTTCTGTTGACAGGAGCAGTTCAAGGATGAAAACTGCTCACTTATACGTTTAAATACGTTCTTCGTGGCACTGAGTCATAAAGCGGTGGCAAAAACTGTAAAAGAAATCGGTACACTTTGTACTTTTCAAGTGTGACTGCATCCCCTAAAAAGGCATGCAGCTGACACCCTCTCCAGCGAGAGAACAGAGCGCTGATGAGCGACACCTCGGTGCTTGTCGGGAGTGCTTCGAGACACCGGATAATCACGTATAAATGGGCGTGCAGCAGCAGTGCACTCGGGCAGGTGTCTTGTTTTCTTGGGAAATGCAGATGTTTACTTCTCTAGTTTGTAATACATGGCGGTATATGTCTGGCATCTAAATACCTGGAACTGTGGAGCGGTATGATCCCTATATTTAGATCATTGAAGCGCCCTGTTCAGCGTATGTACGAAAATTCCGAAGTGATTGCTTCTCTATGCATGCCAAGGGCGCTTAACGATAATGAGATTTCACTTTAGGCATTTCTTCAGGTGCAAAAAATGCATAGCTTGGCAATCTGAGGCCTTGGGGCGCGGAAGAAGATGCTTACAGTGACAATTATCCATTCATGTTTATAAAGACGGCTACAGTCGAACTTCCCACTCGCGAGGCCCCACTCCTCCACCGACTCCCAACCATAACACGCCTGCATATCGCACACAAAATGAATAAAGGACGAGTATGCCACTCTGCACTCTCGCAAATTAAAATACGCAACCCAAGGAAAACTAGGCTCGTGGCTACTTCGAAAGCGCTGGTCCCAGCCACTTCCTAGGTAATTCGAGTAAAAACAAAGCAGAAAAAAGGCGCGAAGATTCGGCATCTCAGTTAGTGGGGAGGAAAACCAAAGGTTCTCTGGCTTCATTGTGGTATATTTAGCGGGTCAAAGGCTCTCCAGACCATAACTGTACTTTGCGTTTTTAATTAATCTCACATCCTGTTTACTATTCTGCTCTCACAGAAATGCCGTCTGAAAAAGCTTCCTTTGGAAGTACTCGACGGCTGAGTGTAATTAACTCAATGCCCGGTGCGGCGTGCAGCGCGTGCTGTCCCGCGTAAAGGGCCGGTACGAAATATATTACCGCACGAAAAATGCATGCTCTCTTTCCTCGGACTCTTTTGTACAAATGATACTCACTCCTAGCGTAAATGCACCCCGTGCACGCATGTGTGGCACCGGATGGTCACGGGTTCAAGTACTGATGTACTGATCTACAAGCGTGAGTCAACTCGGCTTCTAAAACCAATATTTTAATATCAAACGTCTTCACACAACAAACGAGATTTCATCGTTGACCGTTTTAATTATTGCACAACTTCTCACTTCCCTGCTGTTACTAGGGCATGGATGGAGCTGCTCTCTGGACCTACCAAATTCAGATCGAAGCTGAGCTGTTTCTAAACATGGCCCTGACGACCAAATCTGTAATATTTTGTGACTTCCCATTCTTTGTGGCATATTTAATGGTACCTATAACCTTCAAAGTATATATTGTGTTAATCAAGTAACTAAACCAGTGACACCGAATCGTTCTTATATGACAATATCAAAATTAAACGATAAAGCATCTGATAGACTTTATATAGATCTCATCTTCCTCTAAAAAACATCTTTAACACATTCAGCCTCCTTTGATCTGCCACTCTTCAAGTTCTCAGTTGCTTTTCTACCACTACATCTCCACCAGCTAACGCCAAAACTCCAATCTTAAAGCTTAAATTCTCCCTGACTCCATTCCCACATACCATGCCCGAGACACTGCAACCTGCTTTAACGTGGTAAGAGGTGTTGGCAGGACTCGGCGTATTTGCATCTCCTAATGCTGATGAAGGCAGATTGCGGGTCATAGCTTCGGAATGCAAATGTTCAGCAGAATGGGACCAAGTGCCAAGGAATCAGCAAAGCTAGCTCAATACACTACAACCTGCCTTAACTTGGTAGGGGATAGTTTGATTTTTCCTAGCTGGCAGGGCTCAGCATACCTTCATCTTCTAATGTCAACAGAGGCAGATTATCATAGCTTCATAATGAGAAGGGTCAGAAGGATGGGATTAATTCCCTAGGATTCAACAAAACCAGCCCGAGACATTGCGAACAGCCTTGAAGTGGTATTGGGTAGGTTGATTTTTCATGGCTGGAAAGGCTTATCATACTTGCACCTTCTAAACCTAGTAAAGGCAGATTGTGTGTCATATCTATGCAATGGGAAGGGCCAGCAGGATGTTGCCAAGTGCTTAGGGATCAGTGAGGTTTGAGGAATAGCAAACAGTACTAAAGTAGTGAGGGGTAAGCTAATTCTTTTCTTTAATGTGCCTATATGGCCCAAGTTCTTGCAGACCTCCAACATGTACCAATTTTGTGAATCACAAATTTTGAGCAAAATCGGCCCATTTGTGCCATACTCGGGATGTGTAACATACTGCCACAAAAGAGCCTGTTAGATGCAGTGCAGGCAGGAGTTTCATTTTTACTTCCTGCTCTGCGCCCCTACATTACACTCATGGTTGATGGCAACACAATAGGCAGTAACTATATTTAAAAGTCTGCAGTATTGATTTAATTACTGAAAACTTGTGAAATGTCCAGGGAATTATTTCACTTCCTTGATTTTGGCTGCCTAGTAGGAAAGCACCCTTTAAACTTTATTGCACGAATTAGTTTAACTTCGTTTTCGTTATCCTATGTAATTGACCATAAACTGTATTCAGCGTTTGTGTGTATAACATTTTGCAAACACTGGCTGGCATAGAAATGTTTATTGTTTAGGCTTCTCAATGCATAGACACTGCCTTCAATCGTCAGTCTTCCTGCAGAAAATCGATTTTATTTTCATTGACTTGGGCAGACAGGAAGAGCTTGGCATTTTAGTAGCTAGCAACTAACCCAATCCAGGTACCATTTTTACCCTTTTTAAAATACAGTCTTAGGCTAAGAACAAATATAGCTCATCCCACTGATCCCAGTTTCCCCAGGTGCTTAAATAAGATTTATTATCATGTTTGTTTTTTCACTGGGAAATTATTTTCTCTGAATCTGTCTGTAACCAACTGACCATACCAGCAACCAAGCAGCTCTGATTAAAAGGGACCATTTTGCCTTCTATCATTGAGAGATACATAAACCGAGTACCTTTGGGTAATAATTAGCAGCTCTTACTAGTGCCTATAAATAGGGACAAATCACAGTGTGCACAAGTAGGTGCTATATTAATTATTATTATGGATTCTTTGTACAGTGCTAAAATCACCTACATTAATTACATTTTTATTCTGTTTATGTTCGAATATATGTCGAGATCCTTTTCTAGCAACTTATCGCCTAGGGCTCCCTATGGGCTGAGAGTTCCAGTTGAACTTGGGTTTTTGTCCATTAAGTTCTAGGGCTCAGGGTCTTGTCCCTGGAGTACTAATGAGCTATCTCGGTAATTGCAGGGATGTGTGTTGCGTTAAAAACACCCATCTAGTTTGTGCCCATTAGCTGCACACCATATTCTGCACACAGATAATGAACCTTATAGGAGATGGGTGTATGATTTTGTAGGTGGCCAGTTCACAAAGAACAAACACATATGCAAAATTCAGGGCACATAGTAAAGATATTATAGCTGTTACTGCTTTTAAGCACATTTATGACGCAGCAAAGAGCAAGGCAGTAAGTACAAAAGGATTTTTTTTTTTAACCTTCCTAGAAGAGTATTGTTAGAACCGATTTCAGAGGGACATGAGGCAAGCAGTGATACTGGGCCCAACCATAGGGGTTGTGGCATTTTACTCCTGCTGTCCCAGGAGTATATCGAGCATACCAAGGCTCTTTCGAGGGAGATGCAGGTGTGAGGCATTCACAGGTGCAAACCTCAAAGTACAATCAGTAACGGTGATAAGTTGATTGTCCAAACACTTGCTTTTATGAAAAAGTAGTATTTTAATGTAAACACAAACAGCATACAAGTAACACTATAAGTAATATCCATGATCTTTTAAGGTCGGTGCACTAGCGTCATCCTGGGCACTATCCCAGAGGCCCTCTGTCCCTTCTAGTGAGGCTGGTTATTCCCCATTCGATACTAGAGGAGACTTTGGGATAGCGAGTATGCTAGTCCCCACACGACAAAGTCTAGGCTGGGCCTTAACAAAATTCAGCAGCACTACTTGCTAAATTTGTGCAAGTTCCCAACAGGCCTGCTGGCCTCGAACAGTTTTACCGGACCTGATGGCAGCTGGCAAGTGCGGGAGGATTGGGGTGTTCATTTGTGGACTCGACCTTCTTGATGCTGAGGGCCTGAGACCTTCTAGGTTCTTTCCCCAATAACTTGTTGTGCCTCCTCAGCCTTCAGATAGCCTGTGTCGGGTGTTCTTTCCGCGGCTTCTTCAGCAATTGGTAAATATTCTTCACAGCGGCCTGGGTACGATGATCCAGGGCAATGGCTCTGTCTCCACAGTGGTCCCCTCCGGGCACAAAGGCACCACAGATTTAATCTGCACAAAGGCACAGGACCTAATTACATTGTGCCCCCCACCCCCTGGCTCTCAAGGATCACTACCTTCTTCTGCACATGGACTACATCCCTAACTGCACAGTGGTTACATTTTGACACATTGGGGTCACCGAATTCTCTGCACAAGAGCAAAGGCGCTAACTTCACAGTGGTCTCCTCATGACACACAGGGGTCGTCAACTATTCTTGCAACTACATCTATCAGGCGGGGCGTCTGTCACTTCACTCAACAGGATCCACTTGGTTTTGCTCCCTCTAGACATGCTCCTCCTCCTCACAAGGTCCGCTGAACTTGGCAGGCAGACAGGAGGCTGATGCTTCAGGGTAAGTGGTCTTGATTTGCTGGATGATGGAACCTCATCCAGCAGGGAGACTACAAGACCTTTGTCACTAGTAGTGGTCCAGGAGCTTGAAGTCTTGATGATCTTCTCCCCTCCTCAACAGTGCTACTGAACAACTTATGGAACTCATGTTCCCACCTCTATAGTCCAAATCCAGATTCGATTTACTGTCTGATCCTGTTATATTCGGATGTATATCAAGTATTATAAGGTAATTGGAACTTTCAGTGACAACCTAATATGTTAAACTAAAAAAAAACACTGAAATTCACCAGTTATATTTATTAACTATAACTAGTGTCCTAAGATAAAACTCGTGCCCTGCAGCCCCCCCACCCCTCTGTGCACGGCTGAGGTGGTTGGGCTAACCATACACCACACACAACCTTCTGCAACAATAAAAATTAAAAAGTGATTCGATTGCCTTTATCAAGGAGTGAGCATTTCAATATATAAAGCAGATCTATCATCCTTCTCCAAAAACAACTAATATTTTAAATCAAATGTATATTTAAATAATTCACACAACACAATGTTTATTAATATTGATTCATATAACGTTTTTAATAGAGTTTTAATTTCTTTTTTCATAGTCTTCATTATTCAATTTTGTCAGTGAAAAATATCAAAATAAACTAACACATATATGCATCTATATATCACATTTCTTTCCTTTCACAGCAGTGAAGAAAAACTTGAAGCACGCTCTCGGTGGTGTTAATGGTGATTTTAATACATCAAAGGCAGATTAAAAACCCAGCGTGTTTTAGTCTTGCTACCTTGATCACTCTTTGTACCGTGCTCACCATTTTATGTGTTCACAAGTTGTCCTTTTTTCCATTTTACCACAAATCGACAATTCCTGTCTGTGTGCTCCCCATCGTTAATTATTAAATTGCGTCTCCAGTGTCATTTGCTATGTAAGAAGGAAACCAATTATTTGATATATCACGTTTTCTAAGCGCAAACATAAAAGGTCATGTGGAGCCAAATTAGAAGCGCTAAATGTGTTTTGCAGTTATGAGTTCACCTCCATTAACCATGGAGGTTCCTTAACATGCACTCTGGGTCTCAGAGTTTGCATATAGGATAACCCTTTTCTCACAGTTCCTTTAGTATTACAATTCCTGTTTTGTTACATGAGCAATTCTTATTACCAATGTCGTGATTCAATACCTTTTACTATTTGCTGAGTTTTCTATTCTTGTGGTTTTGATATCTTAATTAACATGTAATTCTTCGTCCTTATTCATGCCCTCAGGAGTCAGTGTACGAGGTGATAAGATGTATCTACGATCCTTTTGCCTCAGAATTCTTTCCCTGTTGCCACCTCGTGATGATTTTTCCACCTGATCAATTACATCCTATTTCCTTTTTGTCCAATCGCATGTTTCTCTTCCATATGCTTTGCTACA
This sequence comes from Pleurodeles waltl, assembly GCF_031143425.1. Lineage (NCBI taxonomy): Eukaryota > Metazoa > Chordata > Amphibia > Caudata > Salamandridae > Pleurodeles > Pleurodeles waltl. The sequence continues at coordinate 625,761,983 of NC_090440.1, forward strand.
GCATTGATGCAATCTTTATGGTTTGTGGCCCTTATGTGCTCCAAGATTCTCTTTTTGGTTTCACAAATGGTGCTTCCTACATATTTCAGTGAGCAAGGACAATCAATTACGTAAATGGCAAATTTAGTTGTACATATAAGATGTTGCATGATTTTTCTTTTTTGGCCATGTATGGTGTCATATTCCTGCTTGTTGATTGCAATTTTACAGGCTTTGAAATGGTGGCATTCATAAAACCCGGGTTTCTGAAGCCATTGTGTTTTATTAACTGTGTAATGACTGTGCACCAATTTATCCTGTATGTAGGGAGCTCGCCGGTATGTAACAGCTGGATGATTTCCAATGATAGCATTCAATGTTGTGTCCAATTTCAGTATCCCCCAGTGCTTCTCAAGAATGTTACGTATATCCGTGCTTTCCTTGAAATATGATAAGATGTATCTTGTTGATTCCTCCTCCTGAATTTTGTTGTTTCTTTTTTGGCAAGAGACATGTTCTGTGTTTGCTTTTTGCTTTCTCCAAACAGGTTTTTATTTCTTTACTGGAGTACCCACTATCTCCGAAGTGCTCAACTGATTGCTTTAAATGTCTGGATTCTTCCTTGTCCTGGGAACAATTTCTCCTGATCCTCAGGAATTCACCGTAGGGAATGCTCCACTTTAGACATGGCTCATGAAATTTTTTCCCAAGCAGAACTACATTTGTTGCCGTCCCTTTTCTATGTAATGCATGTACCATTCCGTCCTCTATGTAGATTTCAGTGTCCAAAAATGTCATCCTGGTACTGATTTCGTAGGCTAGTTTCAAATTTGCTGAGTTGTGATTCAGAATTGTAAAATATTCAACAAACTCCTTCTCTGTACCATCCCACATTATGAATAAATCGTCAATAAAACATAACCACATCACTATTTTACATACATACACATCATTTTCTGACTATAACCCGCGCCCTTGTCATGCACAGTTTTCTTATCAATAATTTTATTGCAAATGTTGCAGTGGTAATATCAAAGGTGCCATACAAGATCTCATCAATGTTATAAAATGTGGAGTAACTAGCTGCGCATGGCGAAGACGCAAGTTATAGTTACCTTAAGGCGCAAGTTATAGTTACTAAAAAGTACCATAACTAGAACTGCTGGATTTCTGTGGTTTTGCACGAGTAAATTCAGAATCTAACTATAACGTCCCTGTGACCTTTGTTTATTTTCAGCAAATTTCTATGGTTTCTTTAACGTAAAGCAATTTTAATTACTATTCGCTATTCTAACCCCCGCCGCATACGGCAGCCAGACCTTGCAGACAAACCCTTATAACCACCCAACCCGCGCAATGAATGACCTTTGGCCGTGGGCAATGCAGGTTGGGCACAGGGCCTGTCTCTGTCAGTGGATTTGTGAGTGGGTGCATGAGTGTTTGAGTGGGTCTGAAAGTGGGTGTGAGTGGGTACATGAGTGTCTGAGTGGGTGTGTGAGTGGGCGCATGAGTCTCTGAGTGCATGTATGAGTGAATGAATTAGTATATGAATGAGTCGGTGGTTTTTCTTTCAAACTTTTACATATTTGTGAATAATTCATGATACTTTGCATATTTTCTGAATTTCGTGCATGGTGATGCAAAATTATTTTAAATAATTTTCCCTTAAAACACACCTATATCACACCCCTAGGGCCAGGGTACCTTCACCCTGACTCCTTATGCAACTTTCAATTTGGATTTTCATCCCCAGGGACCATATCCGGTCAAATAAAATGGCAGCAGCAACTTTCTAGTCAGATTGCGGTCAGCAAATTACAGTGTTTCTTTTTACATGCAATTTGTGAAAAATTTGTGAATTTTTGCAAAATAGTTGCGAAGTCATCACAGCCAGAGATATACAAACGTATTTTCCTTTTAATATCTCAAAAACTACTGAACTGATTTACACCAAACAAGAGAAAGCGTGGCCTGTGTACCGAAAGCTAGTTTTCTGCCAGATTTGGTGTAATTCTGTCCAGCAGTTCGGGCTGTAGACATGTCTAAAGGTCCTGTGGGAATCAACATGGGAAATACAACTTTTTTCACTCCCCCCCTATTTTCTCTGCATCGCGCTTGACGGATCACACCGAAACTGTCAGTGCGCAACAAGAATCACTGTAACACCTTTTTTGGAAAATTCCGTGAAGATTCGTCAAACAGCACCAAAGATATAGGCAAGTCAAAGAACTCTTTTTCTATGGAAACATGGTCCTAACTATACCTACCGCCACTAGGTTATTGATATATATATATATATGTATATATATATATATATATATAGGTCACCAGTAGATAGTTATAGTTAGGACCTAATTTCCAAAGATGAAGCTGTATTTGTTTAGCCAATAATTTTGGCTCCATCTGATGAATCCTCGTGAAATTTTCAAAACTAGTACACGACTCACATAGGCTGCTGTGTGGAGAGATTTGGGGTAATTCGCCAAGTGGAGGCCGATAAAAAGGGGGGGGGAATCCTAAACACATTTTCCCCATGCAATTTCCCAAAGAGATTTTAGACACAACTACAGCCCGAACTGCTGAACGACATAACACCAAATTTGTCAGAAAGCTAGATCTTGGTCCAGAAAGGGTGCATTTTGTAATTTGGTGCAGAACGGTTTAGTAGTCTTGAAATTATTAAAGGTGAAAGAAAATTGTACCTCTAGGGGCATGAAGGATCCGCGGTCCGACAGATATCTGTGTGTGGGTAGATATAGATATATATATATATGTATATTTTCATGTACTCAATTACATTTTTGTTCGGGGAGAACACTTTTTTAAAAATTTACTCCTAACCACCCTTTATCACTACCTGCTCCTAAACTCTTGAATTACCCTTTCCACCCTTTACCACTACCCACCCCTAAATCCTATATTTACACATACCACCTTTTACTACTGCCCACCCCAAAACCCAAAAGGTTTCCTACCAACCGTAAAACCTAAAATTACCTTTTCCACTTTTTACCACTACCACCCCTAAAAACGAAAGATAACCTTAGTACCCTTTATCACTATCCACCTCTAAATCCTAAAACTACCCTTACCACCCCATAACCTTAAACTTACCCTTAGCACCTCTAAACCCCAAAATTACCTTAACATGCTAAAATCTCCCGCTTACTACCACCACCCACCCGTAAACCCTAAAATCACTCTCATCGCCCTTTACCATTACCTACCCCTAAATTCTAAAATTACCCCTTAGAATTACCCACTCCAAAATCGTGAAACTACTGCCTACCTGTGTGGTAAAGGCACTGCATGGTAAAGGTAGCACTGTAAAGGCGGTTTCTCCTGCTATTCCTGTTGTGGTTGTCAACTTAATTCAAGAGCCCTCGCCCCATCCAGTCCTTTGTTAAAGGGACAGCCTGCTACAGCAGGAGCAGCTCCAGTTTCGATTGACCCACAACACAGGCCAAGGGAATAATTTAGATCCCACCTGGCTGTGAGCCTCTACTAAAATATGCCTCAAAAAGGTCCAAAGGCCTAAGCCTTCTCCATTATTGTGATTCCCTGGTCCTACATTGCCAACCTTATCAGACCCACCATTTTACTTTACAGTGGCCCCCACACCTCACTGACCAGTAACTCTTCCTGGAATTAAAGAGACATTTGATGTGCAAAAGGGATACTCTGCGCCCCTTCCTCCAGTGTGTGGGTGCTCACCCCAGTCTTCTGGAATATCAGCAATCCAACCTGTCTGTGGTTGCAGTCCTCACCTCCACTAGTCTTTCCAGGCCCTGGGCTTCCAAAGTGGAACCCACAGGCCTCCATGTTATGTACCATACATAGGCGCGCACATACATCCCAGGACGCACACAAGCAGCATGCTCTGCCTGGTGCTACACACATTTACCACGGGTGAGTTAAGTACACAGCAGCGGAACTTTAAGCCAGTGGGCCAGTAAGCACCACTACAGTTAACACAGGTAAAAAGGACTGTTTACACTACTGATTCCTCCTAAACATAAAACAGGTCTGCTGTCACCACTGCGCTTGCGTCAACTCCTGGCATGGACAGTATCCCTCTACCATTATGAGGATAGCGCTTGGTGCATCCTTCTCAGTATAACAAGCAGTGGAGGCTGGTGAAAGATTTAAGCAGTGACACAGAAACATTCATTGAGAAATGCACTAAGTGAGCAATCAAAGTGAGCTAGTCTATCTCTCCCATGTGAGAGAATAATAACTGCACAAGCATTCCTTTCAAGAATGTACCTTGACTTCTTCAGTAACTGAAATGTTCAGTAGAATGTCTGCTGAACATAAATATTGGAACACAGGAACGAAATCCTCTAAAAGAATTAATTCAGACCTAATAAAAGTTAGTGTCTGTGACTTGTTCTCTGCCAATAAAAAGAAATTATCTGCAGCGAACGGCCAAGAGAAATACTGTCACCTATTAAAAAAAATATTAAAGAAGTTAAAGTTTGTAACTCTCTAAAACGCATTTTCATTTAAAGCACTCGCATTGCTCATTGCTAAAAAGGGGTAACCACATGCAGTGCTAAGAAAAGGCACAATTTATATTAGCTGCATTTATCTGGAGATAATTGCACAAATATGTTTATTTTAAACCTTAACGCTTCATGACTCACCGGTGACGTCACTTTCTCTCCCTAGCAGTGGGCAAAGTATCTTCAAATAAATATTGAAAATGAACTGCCAAAAAGTTTATTTTACTGCTAGCAACTGATGTGATGGGATGACGGCATGCCACAGGGCTTTGGTGTGCATCACTCTGTGAAACCAAATCCCTTTACCAATGGAACATGTGGCAGCTGCATCACCCGTGCTGTATAATCATCTAAGGGCTGAGAAAAGATAAGCCCAGACATGTGCAGTTAGGTGCTGGTCAGCAATGCCCTTATCACAATACTCAGAACAAGGGTCAAACAGCTAGGTACTATTAGATTTGCTTAAAGACTCAAGCAACGAATTCTAACTTTCCTGAAAATGGGAGGGGAGGACCCCCAACACCCTAAAGCAAAAACTGCCACTGCTATCAAGACCACATTACCATGCAACCAGTCTGGGTCATGGCCCACACACATAATCCGTGTTTGCTCATGGCCAAAAATCTGAATCAGGGATCTGGATTCCATGCAGCATGGGCACATAGGACAGGTGTGCACATCTGTTACCATGCAAGGGGATTTTCTGTCCCAGCTGATGCCCCTCCCAGATCAAACTACCTTGAACCAACTCCTAATCTGGAGCTGCTGGGATTGTGGTGGGAAATTTCATCTGCATTCCTATGGCTCAACCCAGTTCTATGCTCCACTACTAATGTAAGCCTTGTAGTGATACAGGCCAGCTCCACACTTTGCATTTAATTCTCTCTCATCAAAACCATCTAACATTTCAGTGGTTTATTACAGGTTTGCACTATTAACCCAGGGCAAACAAGCAAGGGCAAAACCTCTACAAGACCCACATTATTGCAAAACACTCCTTCTCTATCGCCGTTTAGTTCCTTTCCCTGGATAGTAGCCACTGACTAATAAAGGCAACTGGACTCTCTCTACCTTTGTCATCCTGTTGAGCTAATCAACTCTAACTCCATTGTAAGAGGCATCCATCTCTACATTAAAAGGCAAACTGTAATCAGGCGCTTTCGGTGCCGTTGCAGGGCATAATGTCCTCTTCAGCTCCTCAAATGCCCTTTGACATTCCTCAAACCAGATAATTTTTCTGGGCTGCCTTTTTAGGTTTTGAAAAGTTTAACAATATAATGCTCACAGAATGCTCTCTGATTAGATGGGAATGTTTGCAGAAGCTTGTAAGAAAGAGTGATGATTCTTTGCTTTCGAAATAAAATGTTGAGAAAAAAATGCAAGAAGGTAAAAAAACGCTTCGCTACAATGACATTTTAGGTGCTATTTCTTTGAAGCATCATTTAATAAAATGTGTTGATGCATGCTAGTATTTCCAAAAAATATTCCTAATGGAAAATCAGTGGAACAATTTTCAACAAGATTATGGGAAGCATGAAAATAAACAAGCATTGGCAAAGCCAAATGATCCGACATTTTTTGTTAGTCTTTTGGTTTCGTTAATGAGTGTCTTGTTTTAACATGGCTTTTGAAACACTTTATTGTTGTGGGACCTGCCAGACCCTCGCCATTATAACAAACACTGGCAAATAGAAAAAAAGTAATTTTGGTCTCAAAGAGCACACATTTCCACCACTGGTGTATCAAAGGCCCCTCAACACAGCAACCACCCTGAGTGAGTCTGGAGGGGTGCCCTCCTTCTTCTGTGCAGGGGGGCCCTTCCAGTTTCGTTACCGCACTAATTGCCACAGTAGTTCCTGGCATTCAACAAAACTACATTGTGTGCCAATATATTCCTTGCAGAAGAGCAGAATGCGATCACTTACAGTAAAGCTAGCCAATATAAAGAGAAATAGAAGTTTAATAAAAACAAAATGTCTTTGTTAACACCAGACCTAATTAGGGACCCAATTCTAAAAGAAAGTCACAAAAGTGCACCAATGGTATACACCTTTGAATTTGTGGCTTTCATGAATTCACAAGAGCTTCCAGAAGTAGACCAGGAAAGCGTACTCCTAGAAAATGTTGGTGAACTGTATTTTAGCATGAGCAAATATACATGTGTAGATTTGCTCATGTGAAAATCTATTGAGCGTTTACAAGTTCACTTTCCCTCCATCTACTTTTATCCCATCACTGGAAGAACTCCTACTTCTGCCATTGTCAGGAGTACATTTCTACCCTTTCTTATTATGGGAAAAGATTAGAGAAGAGCTGGTGAAAATCCTTAAAACATGCAAGTTGGTAGGTTTGCAGACTCAAAGGCAGTCCAGCCCTGGAACTATTGCTTACGGCTTCCTCCAGCCCCAGTATTTACATCTATGGAAGGGTGGCAAAATAAGAAAATTGCTATAGTAGGGATTGAAACTGCAAGTATTCAAGCCCTACTATCGTAGTAGCCCAGGCATAATCAGAGAGGCTTTATCAGAGCTCTTACACAATGAGATTGCTGCCATAATTTGTCGCCACACTGCATGGCACCAAAAGGACAAGTAGACTTTTTACAGGGCAAGTAGATTTAAGAAGCAACCTGCCCCATGGACAAGTAGATATTTTATCAAATTCCACACCCCTGAGAAGCCTTAGAGTATCGGCATTGTTATTTCTCAACATGTCCAGAGATCAGAGTTGTGAGAAACGTAACATCGGATGCGATTAAAGAATGTTTAGAATAAATATTTTGCAAAGAGATTCCAGCTGAGATTGTGTCAGTGTAGTGTGGTCAAGAAGATTATTTTGTTTGAGGATTTCTGTGTTTCATACTGATTCTAATGGTCAAACTAATCTACTATCAACCTGAATTTAATAGAAAGGTTCAGATGAGTTGTGAAAGAGTCCACTCAATTAGCGATGAAGGGAGAAATTATTTGGGGGAAATCATTGTAGGCCACCCTGCTTACCTACAGAACCACACCTAATCGGTAGCCTATGGTGTCTGCATTTCAACTATTAACAGGACTTAGTCCTCAGTCAAAATTGGTGCCTAGATAGTTGAAATAAAGATGCTTGAAAGGTGTTGACTATAACGAAACAAGGAAGTCTGAAGGGGAATATAGACACAAAATGAAGGATAATTTAAATAAGCAAAGACAGTCCTGCTATTTACTGTGTATAAAGAGAGAAAATGTAGTCAGGGTTAAACTGTCATTGAATTCTTGAAAAAGGACTTCAGTTTGTTCAGACATAATGAGAGAAGCACAGATGCTTAAAAGGGCCATGAGGGCAACTGGAGGAAAAGTATTGAATCTAGGTAGGGTTTCCATATTTAAAGGCAGCGTGAAGGGATTTCATCTAGGTCTAGTGTAGAGAGAATAGGTGAGTGATATAGTAATGTCTTCTTAGATGTGACAAAGTCTTCAGTTTGGAATGTTTAGAGTGAATTTGATGCTATTGTTAGTCTAGAAAGTGTGTGGAGCGAGCCATGTGTTTCTAGTTCAGGAGTCATGTGAATTTGGATCTTGATGGACTAGTTTTGAGAGTCAGGAAAAGGTGTAGGATACTTCTAGTCAAGTTTGATGCTTATGTTTTGGAGTAGCTAAGTGGACATATTATTTTTTAAGGTGCATATGGTTAACGCCAAGGACAGATTTAAAGAGGCAAGGTGAGTGAGGGATGAAGGAGGTGGGTATTGAAGAGTCCTTGTAGTGTTTTATGTGGTGAGCAAGGGAATGGCGATGTATAGAATATAAAATGGGGGAACTGTGTGCATTGAGTTGTTGGAGGAGTGGGAGCAAAGAAAGCAGCAGTTAAAGAAGGCTCCTGTTGTAAACCTAGTTTCTTAGTAAAACACATGTGGCTGCCTTGCCTGTCTCTTGGCTCATCTTTTGATGCGCCACAGGGTACTTGACTTTAATGTTGGTATCATCTGCATTCCACAGTTTTAAAAGAATCTACACTTTTCAGCAAAGCAAATACATACATGAAAAAAAAAAAACACCTGGAAGAGCCAGAGTTCACATGATCCAAGTGAAGGCTGAGCTCGAATGCAGGCATTTACAGACAGCGTACCTACACCATGCAAATTATTTGGCAGCAAATCTGCTGGTTGAACCTCAAGACCCTGTAGAAAAGGACAAAATGATAGAGGTTTATAATGCTGTCCACTCTAGCACAAACTGAAAAATCATAAGCATTACATCCCTCTGTGAGCACTTTCCCAGCACTCTATGGATTAATCATTGTGATTCCCACCTGCAAAACAACGACAGTGCTGCCCAGCCCCCAGTCTAGCGTAGGAGGGTCTGCGAGCGACAGGGAGGGTTTGAGGCAGAATTAAACACCAGAAGCCAAACGAAGGCTCAGTTTGTTTTTGGCTCAAGGGCCCAAGTGGACCTTGAGCTCAGCCATTGCCAGGCATCTGGCTTCAGCCTTCAGTGACTCACAGACCTCTAGTCACATTGGTGGTATACAGCAAGTTAAATAATACTTATACTGAGTTCCGTATATGCGCGAGACATCTAGAGAACACGTATTTACAATGTAATAGGACTTGCATTTGCTTGAGTTAGAGCTATATGCGTTGTAAATCCATAACTGGATTTTCTTGCCACATAAATTGGTCAACACTGATACATAATTTGGTCCTTTCTGCCACATAATTTCAGTGGCCCTGCATGTAACTAAAGCACTTCCACTTACTGCATAGAGTCTTGCCCTGATGACCTTGAACATTTCTTAAATTGTTTTTGGTACTGTTTTCTTTTAATTTATTTTTGCGTTGTGTGATGTGTAAGAGACTGTTACTGACATTTTTATGGAAATGTTGTATTTGTTTCATGCAGCATCGATAAAAAAAGATTCTTTAAAACCAAAACAGGGCCTCATATGTGAGAAATGGCAGAGTGTCAAAGAGATTTTTTGTAGTAATATTAGAGAGCTGCTGCTGTGTTACAAGTATTGAAAACACACATCACTACCCCTGAATATTAGATGTAAATACATTAAGAATTTGGATGGGTGTGCCTGTGCATTGTCAGTGACCTGGCCAAAGAGGATGAGAAAGAGCTGGAACTGGATCATAAATTAAAATATGTTACAAACAGGGGCCCTCAAAAAACGTTTGGCCCAGGGCCCCCAAAATCCTTAAGATGCTCCCAGTGAGAACTAGGGCAAAAGTATGATAAATGTGGTTGCACAAGTAGGGAAGTGGATTAGGCTGCAGCTTTCAGTAGCTAGGAGAGTTTATCTTATGAAGATGGTTGTTCTCCTGAAAAGTGTTCACAACAGCGTTTACGACAGACGTGGAGCTTTACATGGGGCAAAATTGAGTCATGATGGCTGACATCTTGCTGGTGTTACTAAGAAGAAGTTGGAACTGGAGGGGTGGCTTTTAATCAACACGACAAGCGCTAATCTTTGTAAACACACTTTTTCATCCCATGCTTTCAGTGGCTGAAACTTACTATTATATGGTAAGGAGGGCACACCAGAGGGGTTAAGGGGCAGCAGAAAGAGAGAGGAATGCAGATTTGTAGTTGCAGTAAGTGGGATAAAGTACATTACTTTGTGAAATGACCAACATTTTTGAAGTCTTTCAAAACAAAGAGAGTTTGGATGCTTTTTTTTGCCTGTGTGTAAAAATTCCTGATGAAATCCATCAGACACTGCACCATACCGGACTGAAACCTCCTTTCCATGCCACAAAGGATGACAGGGTATACATTTTAAAGCAACTTCAAACTCCACATATATGTGAATTCTTGGTGCTGGATGAGTTAGGGCTGAAAATCTTCTCCAAAATCACCGCTGTTATTTTGCAGTTTACAATAGAACAAACTCTACCAGCAGGCATTAAAGCCTCTAAAGGAGCATCAATTATATAACACAAGTGCATATTCATTTTTTGCATGGGGAGGTTAAGTGAATTGCCTAGAATCACGGAACGGTTATCCGCTACCGGTACACAAACATGGTTCTCCAGTTACAAAAGGATCAGCTTTGGCACCATGCCACATATGAATAATCTGTTGACAGACAGCATTAATTACACTTGGAACGCTTTGGATAGTGTGGACCAAAAAAAACCAATACTAAGCAAACCATGTGAAATGTATTCAAGAGGAACATGGTTATGGTAATGCTTTTACACTTATAATATACTAGCTGAAAAAAACCTGCAACATTTACGGTTCTAATGTGCACGAAGTAGGGAAAGGGTGTAGAACCACAGGCCGTCCCTAGGTGTCCCTTGGGAACTCTTTTGGCCACATAAGGTACTGCACCCTGCAATCTTGAATTCCACACATCCCCAATGACTTTCAGGTGCCGTGCTGAAAAAATGAAGCACATCGCCCGTTTTGTGAAAAGTTTTATGCTGTGCATTCAGGTTATGTTGGAGGGGAGACAAGAGTAATATGCTGACTGAAAAAAATAAGTAGCAACATCCTGGAAAAAGCAAACACTCATAGAGAATGCTAGATTAAGTAAAGCATGTGAAATGTAAGCAGAAACAACATGGTTAGGTTAGCGGAGAGCAAGAATACTCTGCAAATGAAAAGGGAAGCCTCGCGGAACACAAGCAGGAAACCACAGTCATACCCGACTGAAAGCACCTTTCCATGCCACAAATGATGACAAGATATACATATAAGTGACTTCAAGCTCAGCATCTATGTAAATTCTTGGTGCTGGATGACTTATGGCTTAAAATCTTCTCCAAAATCACTGCAGTTATTTTGCAGTTTTATATAGTGTGAACTCGACCAGCAGGCATCAAAGCGCTTTACAGGAGCACCAATTATACTACACAAGTGCTGATTCATTTTTTGGGGGGGGCACAGGGAAATAACTGATTTGCCCAGAAACACAGGATGATAAACCAATGCCGATACTCGAACCTTGTTCCCCTGTTACAAAGGTAGCAGCTTTGGCGGTATGCCACATTTGAGACATGTGTTGATGGACAGCGTTAATTACAGTGGGAACGCTTTGGATAGCATGGACCAAAATATTCAAAATTAAATAAAGCATGTGGAAGGTAATCAGGAAGAACATAGTTTCATTAATGCTTTTACACTTATAATATGCTGGCTGAAAAAAACCTGCAACATTTACAGTTCTAATGTGCACGAAGCAGGAAAATGGTGCAGTACCACAGGCTGTTCTTGGGTATCCCTTGGGACATCTTTCGGCCACATATGGTACTGTACCCTGCAATCTTGAATTCCACACATCCCCAAAGACTTTCAGGCGCTGTGCTGAAAAATGAAGCGCAACACCCGTTTTGTGAAAAGGTTTACACTGTGCATTCAGGTTATGAAGGAGGGGAGACAAGAGTAATATGCTGTTTGAAAATAAGTATGAGGTTGCGCTATGTGTAACTTCAGGTAGTGATATAAAGCGTTCTTCCAATCAAGTTTGAGCTATATGCGCAGTCATGTAAAGCATTCTTCCGCTCGAGTTTGTGCAATATGAAACTCCACATCCTCATGTAAAGCGCTCAGACACCACAAAGAACCAGCAGCATGCCCAAAACAAGGAAGAGGAAGAAACAACATATGGCCATGAAGCGCGAAGCAGCGAGGCAAAAGAAAAATAAATAGTGCGCCAAATTAAGCTATATGGTCGATTGTACAGTCATCCAGGTAACAGAGTCAGTCTGCAAGGCGGTAACAAGGCAGCCTCAAGGCGGGACGAATTTGAAGTATTTACCTATGAAATCAATGGAATTTTGAAAGGCAGGCCATGGAATGAATGAAAGTGATTGGCGTGAGATGGGCCGGGTTAAAGCCCACAGATGTAGATTACAACATGTTGAGAGACCGTGCTTGCACGCTGCCTAGACTCAACCTAAAATGGGGTGATGCAACATTATCATTTTCTGTGTAATAGTAGACAGTGGAACACACACATTCCACAACTGCTCACATCAAATACCTGAGTTATCCCGAAAAGCTTATATCAGAATTTCAACACGGTATCGAAAAGAGACAAAGTGAAAAGTGCACACGCACCAGGTTCGACACAGGCTTGGTGAGTTGTCCTGTAGGAAAACTCCTGACCAAATCTGTAATATTCAACAAAGGCAGGAAACCAGAGGCTCTAGTCTTCATGCCATAAACCATGATCCAATAGCAGGGAATCAAAATTACACAGATTTGAACACTTGTGCACAAAACCTTATGAATATTTTAATATTCCAGAACAATGCCAGAACATGTCACAAGACTCAGAATCAAGCACAGACTATAAATACACAAGACACATACAGGACTGTGTAGCTGTAGCTGTGTATGTGGAACTGTACCATGTGTGAGCGACATGTTATTTGTTTAGGTGTAGGGTACCTCGATGTATATACACCGAGGTTATTTCCTAGCTCAATTAATGACAGAAAGGTTCAAATAGCAGTATAGAGAGAGGGGCTGTAGTGTTGAAATTTTGTTATTGGTCTTCTTTTTAGGTCGAGCATGCAAGCTCTTTGACCTGTTGTAAGAACTGTGGGCTTTTAACCACCCCCACTGCACGCCCATCACTTTCATTCGTTTGTGGGCTTGCCTTTCAAAAGTCCATTGTTATCATTGCTAAATGCTTTATGTTTGTCCCTCATTGGGGCGGTTTTGTTACTGCCTTGCAGACTGCCCCTGTTACATGGATAATGACTTGATTGCCGATATGTTTGACTGCAAGCAAACTTATTTTCTTTTTGTGTCTCTCCTTTGTGCTCTTGGCGGCCATGGCACTTCGAATCGGCTTGCTTATGTCAACTGTTTTACTTTTCATTTTCAATTTAAATGGCAAGAAAAGTACAGTTAGGAATTTACAACACTAATAGCTCTAACTGGAGCAAATGCAAGACCCATTGCATTGCAAATGCTTGTTCCCTACATGATGTCCATGTTCTCTGCGTAAGACTTGGGCATACTTTGGTATCTCGTGTGTCAAGTGCTACGGGGTTGAGCTGAGTGACAATTGTGGGACCAACAGTTGATGGCCAAAGGATACCAAACGTAAAAAAAACTCCAATTGTTAGAAATGGAGTCCAACAACTCAATTGCCTGGAACCCTTAAACTGCTAACACTCTCACATATTCTAAAATGGAAGTACATTGGTATTGCTCACTTGCCCAATTGATACCAGCCCTACCAACCCCTTCGGTGGCATTGCAAGTTCTAACATCTGTGAAGAACAGAGCAGTACTATATCATAACGTGTGTCAACAAGATCAGGGCTGGCACGACAGAGCGGATTTCCTACTCCTAAAAAGGCTGCAACATAGCAATGCAATGATGCGGTTCCATTTTGCAGTTGCAAAGCCTGCAGTGTTGTGGTTGGAAGGCCAGTGAGTCACAAGAAGCAATGATACAATGGGCCCATATTTTTGTAAATATTGCAGACAGGATGGTGGAGTTGCAAGCTCCCTGACATGAGAAAACGGCACAATAGGAGCTGGGTTTCCTTCACCCAGCTCATCCACGAAACCTGTTTGCACATCTCTTGGAATGAATGCAGCAGACACTGTCCTTACATTTCAGAGTGACTCCTATCTCCTGGCTTATTTTCACAGAAACCAGATCCACTACAAAGGCCTTCAGGAATGTTCTCTAGGAGATGCTTCCCCTGTCTGGTATGCTCGATCTAGCCTCCATTGTTTGAACTACTCTTTCTTAGGAAATTCAAGATATATTCCTCTGTTCCTTCAGTCATATATGCACTAACACTGTTTGGTCAGGAATGTTCCCTGCGTGGTAAAACAGACTGTAGCCTGGCCCTGTATGGGACTGCATGAGAAACTCGTATTTTGACTTTGTCAGCCAGCTATCGAGTAACTCTACTATGTGAATTGAGACTTAGGCCTGTCCATGGTGATTCCAAGGTCAAGAACCTGTTCTGTGACCAGGAGGGGTGCACTAAGCATGTCCCGTTTATTGGGATGAGACTACTTTCCATGTCTAAGATGTGGAGCATACCGATTTTTGTGGATTAATAATACTGAACAAACCTTTTTCTGATATGGGAGGCGTGCAGCTTACCAGCCCCACTTGTTAAAGGTTCCACTTAAATCTGAATCCCAGGCACTTATGCTGACATCTTATGTGTGTGGGAAGTGAGTGAGTAAAGGACAGATGTAGCTAGATTCCATGTTATGCTGAGATTCTGATTCCTGGGGCCAGCGAGATCCATTTTGGATAGTCCATCATTTAACATATCTCAAGATCGAAGAGAATGTGAAATCCTCAGCCTGGCAAAGTTCAGCTCAGGCAACCAGGAGATTGTGCACTTAGCGCATACCGCTTCCTTAGACAGTGGTAGTGCTTTCCCTTCATTCCTGGAGCTGAACGGAGGCGCCTCAAACATTAAACCAGAACACAGGCAACCCAAGATCAGTTTCTCCCATCTTAGGGTTCATCAATCAGGTAAAGCTTGGCTTCAATGGTATAGAGTGCAAGAGACACACGTCTGGGCACACCTGTGAACTCAAGCTGTTGCCCTGAAGCATACAAAAAAGTGATGGATGAAATGCTTGAAAAAATGTCAGCAACTGTGCTACGGTTCATGGAACTGGACTGCTCCCACTGGAGCAAAGTCAAGACTAATTTGCATATGGCTGGGTCCAAACTGAGATGGCATGGTTGCAAAATAACAATGGACAGGGATGCGGTCTGAGCAACTACTAGTGGCTGCGATTAATTCAAGCATTCCCTCCATAACCTTTTTATATACTTCAGTGTTCTGTTCATCCGCAGTGGAAAGACTATGAGCAGGGGCTGCTGACGAAGATGCTGATAATGAGTCTGTAAAGAGTGCACCTTTGATATCAGTGTTGAGCCACATTCCAAAAATCAAGTAATACAGGGATGCAACTCAACGTCTGAGAGACTGTATCATGAACTCATAAAAGTTATGGTTATCCATCAGGACAATAATGGTTGCCAGCATTAACTCTTTTGCTCAAGTTCTGCAAAAAATGAATTATGGGTTACCAAATGTGGTAGTTGCTTGCATAGCTATAGTGTGTTCCACGTGTGGCTGACTGCGCCTAAGAACTTTTGCCTGTGCTAAGACTCCGTAGATATTGTGGGAACCATATGAGTTATGTTAGGATACCATAGATGGAGTGAGGAATGTTGTACCAGGCTAGAACCCTATATCCCTAATTGTAGAAGCCTGTAGCTGAATCCCCATCAATGCGTGTAGTATTTCGTTTTGCTGTGATATTAAAGTTTTGTCTTTTTATTGGGGCAAATACTGGAATGAAAATTGAGTTATTGTGTCTTTTGAGTATTCAGGGTCTGTCTCTCTGCCGCCCCACTACCTCCCTAAGAAGCCTCTGATTGCTCACCCTCATTACTCTAAGAGTCAAGTGCGGTAAGAGTGTCCTTGTCCCAGTTTGCAGAGCCAATGTAGGACAGCTACTAGGACACCAGTGGTGAAAGACCCCCAATCACCCAAGATGTAACGAAGTAGCCTTCCAAAAGGGGTCCGACACACACTATGCTCATTCTAGCACACAACACAGTGCAAACATGCATATTCCCTCCAAGCCACATACAGATAGAATAAAACATTAGGTGAAGGAGCTGGTAAAACCATGCAGAACTCTTAAGAAGAAGAAGCCAGTAGGCCAACCATCCTATGTAGGTAAACAGGCAGCATACACTACTAGAATTATTTGCTGCTATTACTACCACTATCTCGAGTCACTCAAGTGTAAAGTAGTCACTTCAGTCAAAAAAGAGTGCAATTTGTGTGACCCTCAGACTACAGCTCGTCTCACTAGGTCTCACATAATATTACATGCCTCCCCCGTATATGCATGCTTCTCATGTGTGCTGAAGCAGAAAAAGTGGTACGAAAGACACAGAGACTTGCTAATTGGAACCCAGTGAAGGGTTGCAAACTAGAGGGAGAGAACTCCACTTTGGTACTCCTCATAAATCAGCAGGCACACATTAGCAGAAGCGCTCTCACATCCTCACAACCTAGAAACAATGTTAATATGCGTGTCAGCTCACTAAAAGTGGCTCGTCATTGATTGACAAGTTTGAGTGTGTGCTATTGTTAACGAGCAAGTAAATGAATTCAAGAATGTGCATGTGGCTGGAAGAATAAATATACATGTTTAGGAAAGAGAAACTGAGTGAATGAATGAGTGCGTGCTAGGAACGATGGCTGAGTGACTGTATGGATGGAAGCTTCCAGGCACTTTCAGTCATAAACCAGATCTAGTTCCGTGTATTTTTCTTAATAACCAAATTTTATTGACTTACAATAACAAAAAGACAGACAAATGTACCCTTCCCCAATTCCCACATCGGATCCAGCATTTCAATAAATCGGAATGAAGATCACCATCTCACCCAGCAGAGGCAATATTACTGTCCCCATATCTTGGTGTGCTTATGTGGGCAACCCCTGGCCCGGTAAACGGCTTCCTCCAGTTTGGAGCATCAGTCCATTGCCATGTGCCAGTCAGTATTCTTCGTAGGGCGCCTGGCACTTCAATGACATCTATTATCTTGTTTAACAAGCAATGTGCCCATGCCCACCAACAAGTTTTCCAGAGGTGGCAGGTAATTTTCCGGGGAGTTGTGTGGGGTGGTGGGGCCAGGCAAACACACATTCACAACGCTCACTTACAAACACAAATACATACATACATGCATGCACGCATGCATCAAACATTAAAAACACTTAAAACTTACCTTCTTTGTAGCGAGGGAAGACTGATGTCCCACAAGGGTTGGGACTGCTGCCTTCCATCACTCGTCACAGAGTGGAATGTGGTCAGTGAGACTGCGAACCCCACGCCACTCTGTGACAAGGTGTCACTGATTGACAGTCGGCCCTGGGCACCTCAGGGCTTAAAAATGAAGCGCCCAGGTCGGAGGCAATCAGTGACGCCCCCCCTCTTCATGTTGGGAAGGGCCTCAAGGTACTTTTGCCAGGCTGAGGCCCACACTGGTGTGAAATCCTTCGTCTGCAAAGCTCAGCTCAGGTAACCAGGAGCATGCGCATTTAGCGCATGTCTAGGTCCTGGCTTCCTGACCTGAACAAGAAGAGTGTCTGTCAGGGTGACCTTTGTTTAGTCTGACAGACACTCTTCTTGCTGGGAAAAAAGTGAAGTACTGGGCTTCTGTGAAAAAAACAGAAGACCAGTACTGTGTGATAATAGGACACTACCACATCATGTTGTAAAAGTCTGCCTCCGGTGCCACGCATCGATTACGCTGTGAAATAGGTCTCATACCAACCCTCCAGGGACATGCTGGTGTTAGGTAGGTTTAGATGCAGATAATTGAGTTGGATGAGGGGCAGTCGGGAGGAGACAGGAAGCACTCAAGGGTCCATTCGTGCATCTCTCTAGTCTACATTGTCTAAAGGACCTCCCCAGGCTTCCCATTTTTGTTTGAGAAGATCCAAGATCAAATTTGTTAGGAGAGTTAATGATCAATGATTCATATGTGAAATCCCTCCCTTGCCTAGGGGACCCTGAAGCAGTTCGGCCTCAAGTGGATACGTGGAAAATTAACAAGTTACCCCTCATGAGAGTGGAGTGTGTGTCGCAGCTGTAAGTACTGGTGATATTGTGTATTGGAAAGCAAGAACTGTGCTTGCAAATCTTGGAATGTTATAATGGGTGCTCCCCTTCACACACCGCCCAGGTAGGTAATACTAATGGTGTGCCTTTTCTGCAAGCCTCTGAGGTGTGACACCTGTGCAAGTCATCGCCCCCCCCCACAGTGGAGTCTGCTGTGTGATTCACTTTTCCCACCCCAGTCGCTTCCTCTCCATGTACCTTATTTGGAGACACAATCCTGGTAGGCTTGGGGAGGAACTGAGGGAGAGGCCACCTGTGGAGCCAATGGACAACATTATCCAGACCCAGCAGAGAAGGTTCCAGTGTATAGCCTGGGTCTCCTCATTCATTCAGTCATTAATAACTAGCAATTGCAAAGTCCAGTAATACAGAGGAATATCAGCCATGTCCTGCCCACGTCAAAAGGTGACTGGCAACATTTGTCCCAGGCAATGAAAGGGGGTGCCCCGCCCACAGGAAGGATCTAATAGAGGTTGTGAGGTCCCACTACCACGCCATTGGGAGATAGAGTGGGAAATTTTGCAGGACATGCAAAAACCTCAGCAGGATGATCATTTTAAATAAGGCCCTCCTACCAGAGATCTGAAGGGGGACGTGATCCCAGGAATTAAAGTCTCATTTCATTTTGGTCAGTAGCGGAGGACGGTTAAGGGACCAAGTCAGGACAAGTTCCACTGAGACATGTACACCGATATAGAAGAAGCTAAGACGTTTGACTGGGAACTGTGTTTGCCAATTTGTGGTTTCTACCCCCCTCCCCCTAAAGTGGGATAAGCAGCAACTTCGCCTGGTTAATGTGTAATCCTGAGGCCTCCCCATAGAGGGACAAGATTCTCATCACTTGTGGGCCCGATTCTGTGGGTTTGTCAAATACAGCAAGGTAACGTCTGCGTCCAGAGCGATGATGCCCCTTCTCCCCCATGCCAGTGCCAGCCCTGTATCTGGGCATCACATCTAATAAGCATAGCTAAAGGTTCAGTCACAAGCGCGAACAGCAAAAGGGACAAATGGCACCCTTGTCTAGTTCCTCTGTGAATGGGAAAGGGATCAGAGAGAGTCCTGTGCAAAAGGATGAAGCATGTAAAAGTTTGATATAACGCATAAATCTCGGACCAAAGCCCATGCACAGCAACACTTGGTCCAGAAACACCCAGCCAACCGAATCAAAGGCCTTCTCAAAGTAAATGAACAGGAGAGCATGTGATTCTTGAATTTTGGTGTGTTGGTGCAGAGCAATACGGTGCCGTCTAATGCAATGCAGAGTGCTGCAGCAAGGCATAAAGCTGCATTTATCACAGTAGATCAAGTCAGTGATGACTCAGAGAAGTCTGTGGGCCAGCAATTAAGCAAATATTTTGAGTTCATTCTAAATTAGTGGAATTGGTCTATAAGAGGCAAATTTTCGCGATGGTGCCCAGGTTTATGTAAAACTACTATGGTAGAAAGATCCAACTCCTGGGGGAACCTTCCCCTGACCACCGCCTCCAAACAGAAGTCTAACAACCAGGGAACTAGGATTTCTCAATATTTACGATAAAATACTACCAGAAAGCTGTCTGGCCTGGCCTCTTGGCAGGGTTCATATCAGCCAGGGCCTTTCCCACCTCCTCCCATGTCAGGGGGCGTCCAGGTTTACAAGTTGGAGGAGAGAAATATGTGGCAGGGGGATATCCGCCAGGATCGATGTGGCAGGAGAAAATCGGGATGATGGAGGGAAAGCATACAGGGCCCAATAGTATTCTGCGAAAGCCTGAGCGATGGTCACCACTGTATGGTGTTTCTGACCTCTTGCAACAGCCGCGGACACTATCCTGGTGGCATAGTGCGGAAGGCCTGCCAATAATGTTTCCTGGATTTATCCCCAAATTCAAACCCTGGGGAGGGAGGCCCAGCAACACTGGCGGGCTCCTACAAAACAAGATGTTGCAGAGATGACTTAGCCACTTCTAACTGTCAAGAATGATTGGTTTGCTGTGCAGCGTTTTTGTTGTAGGCTTTGGATTACTAGAGCTGTCATTTGTCTGCTTTTTTCATGTTCTTGATTGCAGATCAGACGTTTAGCCCACCCTTGGACCGTGGTTTTACCCACTGCCCAAAGCATTCCGGTGGAGGAGATAAACTACAATTTATTTTGAAATATTGTAATATTATCTCCAAGGCACTCCGAGTAGTGGTCATCGGCAAGAAACCAGACCTTAAGCCACCAGATTGGGAAGTGATCGGAGACACTGCGCAGGAGAATCTTCACCACGGTGGGAAGGAGGACATCGGCCACGGGGAGCAGCGCCGAGTCAATATGAGCGAGAGTTTTGTGCACTGCGGATGAATGTGTGAATTCTTTTATGTGTGGCAGCCACACCCGCCACACACATCGCAGAGGCCTAAGGAGGTCATTCATGATTCCAGCAATTAGGAGTCAGCTATCCGATGCGCTGTTCAACCCGCCACTGAATCATGTTCGTGATTAGTCAGCTCAGGGGGGGAACCCCAGGATCACCACATGACAGTCATCCAACGCTCAGGAGACTGTGGTGGGATATAAACACTAAGAATGAATCTACCTTGTGGGTCAGGGTGTATTTTAGTGTGGATCAAAGGGAAGGATCTATGTAGAAGTATGGCCACCGACTTCGTACCTCTGGAGAAACCTGCATGAAACACACAGTCATACTCTAAGAAATGCAGTAAGGGGCAGTGAGTGCCTGTCAAGTGGGTGTCCTTGAGCACGATGATCGGCGGGAGCCTCCTCTTAGGGTATCGGAGAGTGGTAGCCCTTTCGATACAGTCTATTTGGCCATTAACGTTTTAGGAGAGTACGGAGAAGTTAACCATTGGCGCAGTAGGTGTAGTGGGTAGCAAATTCAGATAGGGCAATGGGTGGATATTGGGGGTCTCGAGGGCCGCAGGTCATATGCAATAAAAATAAGTGGTGCCGGACATGTAAGGTGGTTACTGTGGGAACTGGCCTGGTACCAATAAATGCAGGCAAACCAAATGTAGCAACAACCCCCCCCCCAATCCCCTTCCCATACTTACCCCCTAGAAGCATCTGTCACCCAAAAACAACCCTCCAACAACAACACTGTATCCAGGGCTTGCGAGCTTCAGTGGAGAACATCTGTCCATTTCAGGGTGAAAAATTACATCACCACCCTATGGCCTCGGACAAAGGACCAGAAGTAGAAGGCAATTCAGGAGACCTTGGGTCAGACAGGTGGGGGGGGGGGGGGGGGGGGGGAGGTGGGAGGGGCAGGGGGAGGGGCTAAGGGAATAGCTATTCTTTGTCAGCCATAGCGCCCCCAGAGCTGTTCGATGTGTGGCCGTTCAAGGACAGCCCAGAATGTTCCATCATATAATCTTGAGTAAGTAATTCCGCAGTATGCTCACCGAGGTCAGATCTCTGCAGTTTAATCTCAGTTCCAGAGGATTCCGGCAATGCCCGGGCCAGGCCATGCCAGAGGCCCAACCCCAGGGGTGGCACAACCCTAGGGGAGTGCCAGGCTGGGGGCCCTTCTGGACTTCCAATGACCACCACTCCAGCCTGTCTGCGTGAATAAGAGTCTTCCGCTATCCCACCCATTCCCTGGGTTCCTCCACAGTGTTGAGGAAGTGAGCCCGGGAGTCATAGATCAGTTTCAAGGTGGCGGGGAACATCAGCATATATTTGAGGTTCCTGGCTCTCATCAGAGGATTTCCACTTCTGCTGCACCAGTCTCGATAAGTCCTGGAGGATCATAATTAGGGCTTAAAGTTTTCAATTTTGACTGATTATTACAGATAAATACAGTCAGAAAAGCATCCATTTTCTTGAGTTTATTTATTTTCAAATATGGTAAGAACGGAAATTAGGTTGTTTTTTGGGAGATTTTAGGTATTGTCAGTCACAGGCAAAAGGCGATGCAGATTGACTGAGAAGGGAGTTACAAGAGAAAAGCTTCCCCAATGAGGCTTGAGTAGCAGTAGAGTTGCATAAAACTGAGGTTAAAATATAGATGTTATCGTAAGAGTGTATTGGTTTATCAGTTATGGGCATTCATATAATTCAAACCTATCAGGCAATCAAATATGAGTGTGTGTGTTTACTGTTTAAGAAAAAATGGAAATTTACTAGTTTCTAACTTCAGTTTTTTACAGAACCCAAATTAAATACAGAAAAACACACATAAATTTAGCAAAAAATAAATATGGATAAATACAGATGGAAATGGCAAAAAATAAGTACTTTAAAACTGGGAGCCCTAATCATAATGAGTGTGGATTGGAACATGAGATCTCCAGCCCTCCACGTCTCCCGGACTATCAAATCTCTGTCACAGAAATTAAGGATCTGCACAACCATGTGAAGCAGGGGGCCAACGGGAGGTTTAGGCAACAGTAATATATGTGTGCGCTAAAGCACGAACCAGTGGAAGAGAAGATTAGTTGAGATCAGGATATAAACCATGTTTCCAAGAATGTCTCACGATCTGCACTTTCAGTGCCTTCTGGAAAACCCACGAAGCCAACGTTATTCCGCCAAGCTCTGTTTTTGGCATCGTCCGCTTTAGCTGCAAGGTGTTTCATAGAGAGGGTCAGTTTTGAGACAGTGGCCTTGAATGTGGATACTTCATCTTCCAGGACAGAGACTCGGCTTTATGACTCTGTAGCTCGATTTGTGACATTACATATGTCTTGCCTGAGTAGAATAACACCCATTATCACCTCCTAATTCTCGCTTCCACTGCTTCCATCAAGGCCTGGATAATGTTTAAGATGGCACCAGTACCCATTGATTCTGGTGTGGGGCGTCCCTGGGTTCTATCCAATGAAGGTCCACCCTCTGCAGCCCGACGGGTAGTGAATCTGTCCATCTTTAATTGACCCAGAGAGGTAGGGACTTTGTCCTTGCCCATGGCTGCCAATCACTCCATAATCACAGGCTCTCTGCCTCCCCATAGGAGAAATATCCACAAAATGTTCTGTTGGGCCTGACCCACCTACCACCACCCAAGGACAAGAAGGTGGGGCAGCATTAACAGTCCCTGGTTCCCCACCCAGGCAATCCAAGAAAACCAGGTATGCCACAAACTCAGGCAGACATCCAGCCACGGTACCCGCTGGTGGCACTCCCAACTCCTGGGCCAACTTGCTAGCTCCAGTGTGAAAACCTCAAGGGTGAGAAAGGTCAGCAGTCAGTCAGTGAAACAAGGCCACCGGGGGTTGCAACGTGGTCTAGGCCCAATGATCTAGCAATCATTCTAGTAGGGGGTGGTGAGCCTCTAAGCCTCACAAGGTCCAGCGGGAGCCCACCACACAGACCACCAACAGACCACATGGATCTCTTGTTTGGTCTTTTAGCACATTCATAGGGACTGCATGGCCCTGGGCCCCTCGGAAATCTCCACAGACAAAGATTACATCAACTCTGGGGCTCGGGACTGGCAGTAAACCCTTCAAGGGGAGGGAGGAAAAGGATGCGGACCCGTTACCGCTGCCCCATCGTCAGGGCCTCGTTGTCCATCCCACGGGAGAGATCCCCCATCCCTCCTGCATTGCAGGTCCGACGCAGCCACCCCCAGTCTTCATCCCGTGAAACACAGGGCTCACACCACAGGGCCTCCAATGTGGCGGGAACCCCGAGCTAGCAAACCAGCAATCAAGCCCTGCGCCGGCCCACTAGAGACGGAAAGGAGAAAGCATTGCTCAGTTTCATCAGTATTTGTGGCTCAGGGACAGGAGAAAGAGACAGAAAGTGAAACAGGTGTGATTTTTGTCATTTCTTCTCTCTCTTTATGCTTCTCGGCAAACGCCACGTTTTGTTTCAAAGGCAGGAGTACGCTACTCTTTAATATGCTGTGCCAAAATGTAGTGCTTTCTTTTGGAGAGGTGGGAGATGCAGGTGTTCACCTCTCCTTTGATCTTTAATTATTGTGGCTTTCTTCTTGAAAAGGGGGGAATAGAACTACCTGTCAGCTAGATTGTATGAACGTGCATACAATGTTTGAGACACAGCAGCAAATGTGGGGGTCAGTGAGGCGATTGTATGCTCACATCTGTGGAGCAGACTCAGTTGAATTTTGTACTTTATTATTTCCAAAGAGCATGTGGAAGCCAACCGAATGAGTGTCTGACTTCATTTTGAAAGAGGTGACAGTGGAATTATGTGTCTTTTAACCTGTTCATGTAACATAACTCTTTGTTTGAAGCATCAGAGCCCGACTGCCACCAAAGCTTGCTTCCGATGGCATTACTGACACTTTATTATCTCGTATCAGAAATACCTATTGTGATGCTACAAAAATATCTTTTGATGGCACCAAACCTTAACATAGTTAAATAATTGCTATTGTTCATCTTGAACAGCAGAACTGGCCACTAATGAGGGAGGCCAATGTATGATATAGTCTTGTCATTCCTCAACCTTACATATTTAATTACTGTCTGTTTAATAAAGCATACCTACATTCTCTTTTCTCTCTATAATTTTCAGCTTTTCTTCTATTCCTTCTCACCTCACTTCTTTCCATTCATGCTCTGCCATATGTCTGAGTTTCCCCTTTCTCTCCGCTCTCCCCTCACTAACCGCTTTTCATTTTTCAGCTTCACGTCCTTTCATTATACTCTCCTTTCATGCCTTCCCCTCTAGGACTGCTCCTCTTTCCTTCTCTCGCTCCTTTCTTCTCCTCTTTCCCCTCTCATCAGGTTCCTCTCCAATCTTGCACTCCCTAACTGCTTTCTCCAGGTCTCTTCACATTCTTTGTCTACCTTTGCATTCTGATCTCTCCTCCCTCCTCACTCCCCCTGTTATGTTTTTCCTTTTTGCACATATCTTTCATAGTTTCCACCTGTCTGCCTCCTTCCTTGCCACTCTTCATCCCTACTCAACCCCCATGGAAAGTGTTTACACATTGCAACCCATGCCTAATATATTGGCACAATGATAGCTTAAGCACTGTGAAGATAACTTCTACATTTTGCGCAGTACTGCTATCGCTAGAACTGCTTGTTCAGGACTCACCTGCTCAGTCCAAATCTCACTCGGACTTCTGGCAAACAGCAGCATGCAACCTTCTCTAAATAGTGCACGTAGGATCTGAAAGCTACCCCAAATTGCCTCACTCCCCCAGCGCTCCCTTCCTGGGGCTGCTTGACCACCAAATTGCAGGCCTCACCTAGCATAGCCCACAAAGTGAAAGGGCTGGGCTTGAATGGCCTAAAATATAGAAAAAGCAGTGGCTAAGCCAAGAAGGCTGGCGCTGACCACCTGCCTTTTGGCTCTGTCACTGTTTTTGTTCTATCATGGTTTTTGCAAGACATGGTTAAGAAACCTGTCAGGTCCAGATGAGTATAAAACAATTGGTTAAACGCAAAAATGTTTTTGGTCTTAAAAGACAGGTGTTGGCATATTGGTCCCTGGCTTTTAAGGAAAATACTTTGTGTGTGGATGTGTTCTTGTGAAAAGCAAAATTGCTGTCACTCAAAACCAATTTGTGAAGTGTGCAGCCCATTGCTGTATGCTGTAGTGGACTGGTTGAAATTGCCAGACCTATGAATGTAGAGGGCTGAAGGAAATCATCTATACAGAAGTATATTGCACGTATAATTAGAGCTATGGGTCTTGAAGGTTCCCCAATATGTACTGAGATCATACTGTGATATGCAGGAATTCCTATTAGAGTCAAGGATGCTGTTCCAAAGCCTATTCTTCAAATATAAATGCAGTTTTCTGAGAGTTTGTCAGATTTCAAAACAGCTAAATGACTTTCCATTGACTACTTGAAAATGCTCAATAATGTTTCAACCAACAAATATGTCACAGAAAATCACATAAAAGTGATAGCGTGGGTTATGATCCAGATACTATCATGTGATGTTATTAGCACAAATGAGAAACATTTGATTATTGTGGGTGGTGATGGTGGCCAGAGTTTAGCAGGTGATAAGATGGTTTTTATACTATACTTTGTCCTTTAAGTGTTGAAAATGACAGTTCTTACTATTACTTTCTTTTGTTGTGTTCCATTTATCAATCTCAGAAAGATGGAAGGCAGAGTTTGCATTCAAGAGATTTTTATTTGAGCCCTGTCGATTACTTGAAGTCTATAAGAGTAGTTACCTCACTGAGCAATTTTGCAGATGCCAGAAGAGAAGATGGGCAGACAGAAGGAAACAAGTCTGTTAGGACAGCATAATGAGTGTAACAGAGCAACAGGGCAACAAGATGGAATTATGACAGAAGAGGACAGGTATGGGTGTCTTGGAGGCGGGTGGGATCAAAGGGTTTTGGAGTTGAATGACTGGCGTCAGACCGTGGCCCAAAAAGGTGACAGCATGTATGTATGTATGTATATAGTATTTCTACCAAAAAGGCAGCAGAGTGCTACACATGGCCAAACACAAGCATAAATTCAGTGGATAAGCAGGCTGTGGCTGATTAATGCATTGTTATGTGTTCTTTAAAGAGCTGAGTTTTCAGCTCTTTCCTAAACCGGAGAAGCACTTGGGCGGTTCTGATGAATATCAGGATGTTGGTACAGATCCCGATAAAAAATATGTCCAATGCATGCTGTTTTTGTCTTTTTTTTACCCTTAATCAGCCGTTATCTGGTATCCTGACTATAGGTGTGCAGAGATCCACCACTGATGGTGAGCTTGTCTGCAAGATAGGTGGCGGTGCTGCTTGAGATAGTTTTGTAAATGATGTAGCTGGTTTTGAAGATGAAGCAGGCTGGCAAGGGCAGTAAATACAGTTCTGTCAGGATAGGAGTGGTGATCATATTTCTTCAGTCCGGAATAAGATTCTCCTAAGAGGAGCCAGTGTTGAGTCTGGAAGGCCTGGACTGGGCATTACTACCATCCAGATGAAAATGTACGAGTGCTTAAACACACTTCTCATGTCGCTTTCTAGAAGACACGATTTTACTTTCTATAGAAGAGAAAGCTGAGTTGAGGCTGTCTTTGTTTTTATGGCAATGTGGTCCTTGAGGATGCGGTTGGCATCCAGGAGGATTCCATGTGACCTGCCTTTCTGTGAAAGTAGGGGTTCACAGGCGTCAAGGTTTTTATTACTGAGCCAGGTTTGTACTGTATTTTGTTTGGTGTTCCTGTCAAATATCAGAAATTCAATTTTGGATGGGCTAAGCTTGAGGTAGGAGCTAGACATCTAGGTCTATATGATGCGCAATCAATGTTTCAGGTATTGGATGAGACTTGTGTTGTTGCTTGCCCTGTCCCTTTCACTCTTCCTTGTTGTTGCTCGCCCTGTCCCTCAAGTCCGCATCCAGCGGTGTTGCTTGCCTTGTCCATGCCTGCCAATAGGTCTCACTTATGCAAGTGCTATTGGCTTTATCAATGTCTTTTAGCCATGATCTTCAGCATGGCTGAAAGTTAGAAAAAAATCTCTACTGAGCGGCCAGCAATGACTATGCCATAGTGCTTTTTTTTCCCCTCCTAACTTTCAGCCTTTGCTGCACAGTGGGCGCTGCTATACAGCATGGCTAAAATACATTGATTAAGCCAATAGCTCTTGCTTAGGCGAGGCCTGCTGGCTTTGCCAATACTTGTTCAGTGATTTTACGGATGAATAGTAGGCGAGGGATGGGACGGTATTTGGCAAAGTCATCAGGGCCTAGTGTAGGTTTCATTAGGAGTGGGAGGTTCTGGCCTGAC
The DNA here is from genome assembly GCF_031143425.1 of Pleurodeles waltl. Taxonomy (NCBI): domain Eukaryota; kingdom Metazoa; phylum Chordata; class Amphibia; order Caudata; family Salamandridae; genus Pleurodeles; species Pleurodeles waltl. The sequence continues at coordinate 625,789,755 of NC_090440.1, forward strand.
TTGAGAGCTTCTGCGAACATGCCCTGAGAAAGGGACGAACTGACAATGGTTTAAGAAGGGGTAAGAGTGGAGTGAGTGATCTGAACAGGGTAGAATTATTGGCAACAGAAGGCAGAAACTGGTGATGGGCTGGGTGAAAGGAAGTGGCAAATAGCCAGGGATTTAGATGAGAGAGGGATTAAAGGGGTATGTGACAGGATGGCCTATGGAATCAGTGACGTTCATGACAAATTTTGGTGGGCCTTATGATTATTTCTAGAAACAATGTTGAGTTTCTTTCGCTGCAGTCAGAATATTTTCCACCTCCCATACATTATATAATGCAAAGCTAAAGCAGTGCTTCAAAACAAGAAAAGGCTTGCATTACAAAATTCAAATATGGTGTTTGAAGAGACCAGGGGCTGTTGGAGAGCACAGGTAATAAGGTGGCTAGAAGACATGCCCTGTGCCTTTTCAGGGTAAGTGCCACTCGGCTGGGCGTGGTCTGTGAATGAGAACTTCATAGTGTCAACATACCTTGTTCTGTAGCCTTTAGACATGCAGGGTTGTTGAATTTCTTTATGATAACTTCTGCATGCTTGTTTCAATTGCACATCACAAACCTATTCTTTAAAGTATCTGTTCCTTGGATTTACTCACCAGTGCCAGTACCCAGGTTATATGGCTATCTTACCTGGTCACAGGACTAAGGAGAAAGCAGAGATAGATGCCAACTGTGACGGACTAACCTGTTCTCTAAACTCTAAATCAGGCCCGAAGACAGCTGTCAGTCTCAAGTAACAATGAAACATACAAAACGTGATGGATAGAATGCTTGAATTAATCTCAGCCACTGGTAACTATTTAGGGTCGCATCCCAATCCACTGTCACTTTTCACATCATGGCACCTCAGTTGGAACCCAGCCACATGCAAATCAGTCTTGACACTGCTCCAGTGGGAACATTTAAGCCTGAACTGCCAGGCAAGGCCCTCCCTAATCTGGAACACAAGCAACCCAGGACCCGTTTCGCCCCAAGTTAGGGCTCTTCAGGCAGGTAAAGCTGGGTACCAGTGAAACACTATTAAAAGATACAAAACTGTGCATGCATATCCTATTTAGGGCGACAAACAACTGACAGCATCACACAAGAACAAGATACCCTGTCCAAATAACTACCTCTCATCTCAGCCACTACACCCTAACGACATCACTCTGGTATGAATATCCCTTGACAATTCACAAAACCACTTTCACTACACACATGTCCAGTAGCCATTCACGTCTGCTGCTTTACTACTACGTTATTACACCATTCCTCTCAAGAATTCTCGTTAGCATTTGTTTGTTATCTCGAAGCTTTTAAGCCCATTTAATCAATCCACTCTACTTCAGATCTACTCTGCATCATTCATTCTCAGCCATTCACAACATCATTCATCCACACCACACAAAAGCAACCATAGCCACAACCACATTTTTGTACTCACATCAGCAATGAGCTGCAGTTGCTCACTGCTCAACTTTCTCACACCATTCAATCATCTCAGCCATTTTAAACATCACTCACCCATGCAATCAGTCGGATGAGCCATTCAGTCTTGTCTCACCCAAAGATAAGCATAACCCTATTCTGCCTCACAGGATGAGCCAGCCACTCAGAAACTTTCTTTCACATCTCATATCCCAACCTGAAATCACTCAAAACTCAGCAACATGCAACACTCATTCACTACTTCACATTAATTGCAATACACAACACTTATTACTTACCTAGGTCCTTCACAACGCAACTCATAACTCATCCCCAGCAATTTGCCACACTAACCCACAGTCATTCAGCAGTATTGGCCATCCTCATATCCACTCACACCGCCACCAACAGTATACACATGGACATCAACAGCAAAACACAAGCGACAGCGAGCAGTGCTGAGGCACCAAACAGGGAATACAGTGATGGAGGGGGGTTGCCTTGGCGTCTAACGCCGGCAGCGGTGGGAAGGATGCTGAAACAGTCTGAAAGGAAGTATTGTGGAGTGGGCAGCACCCTTCAAGGAAGCCAATAGGGGTTGGAGCACTGCACCTCAAAGGGGAGATGACTCCTGCGACACCAATACCGTGGACCATGAGCACCACCCACCCACACAGAGGGCACAACGGTAATGCGGCTCAAACAGGCCTGGTTCTAAAGGGTGGGCAGATGGGCCAGGCCCACCCAAGGCTATGCAGAAGTGGAAAAGCAGGTCCAAGTACCTGGGTCAGCTTTCCTACTGTCGTACAACTTGAACGGCTGCTACAGCTAGAGTGTGGTTGAACAAGCCACAGTCAGACCTGTCTACTGTCATACGTGGCATGGGGAGGCACAGCATGTGATGCACAACCTGCCATCCCAGGCTTCATGAAGTGACAAGGAGTATTTGGGTGGGGGGATAGCAGCTGCATTTATGCAGCACAATTAACAAGCCTGAGACAGGGGACGTTGGCTTAAGTCCCTTGCACAGGAAAACAACGATCAGATAAAAAAGCTACGGGTGCCTAGTGCCTGCGTTATTGGTTTAAAACTATGCAACGACATGCCAGATTGAAATGGGAGTTTTCTGCTAATGAAATTCCCTTCGTATATGGAATGGGGAGAATGTTGTGCACAACTCAAGAGTGATTGGACTTCAGAAAAAACAAACAATAAGAACTGAAATAACCTTACATTTAAAGAACAATAAGACTAAAAGGGGTACAAAAAAAACACTATTTGTTGCAGTAAAAAAAGAAAAATGAATTCACCCTCAATCTTATGGTAAAGAGGCCAGAGCAGAGACAGGAGAGAGGGAAAAACAAAAGGAAATGAGAGACGGAGTGGGGAGTACAGACAAACGGAGAAGAAAAAGGGAGACATAATTGTGGAAGAGGAGAAGATGCTAGAGAAGAGGGAAATAAATAGGGAGAACGGAGAGAGTGAAACGGCCAAGGAAAAGATGTAGTGAGGAAAGATTAATTGGACAGAAGGTTAGAACAACAGACTGGTATTGGGAGACAACAATAGGAAGCACAAGTGGAGAGAAGGATGATGGCAAATGGTGAAAGAACAGCCAAGTTTCCTGTTCAGTAATAATAATTGTCATTGTATTTATATAGCACCTACTACCCTTGATGAGATATTGAAGCACTTTATGGAGAGTAGCACAGTACTCCGGAACCGAATGATAGTGGTTAATGGTTTTAAAAAGGAGACGTTGTGATTCTTGAAATGAGGTATCAGCCAATTTCGGAATTACAATGTGCAGGATTAAGGTATCTAAGAGATTGAGAGGATGCTATACTCAGAAATAAAGGGCATTAAGAGAGTAGAAGGTAAGAAAAGGGTCACTGAAGAAAGAAAGGAGAGAAATCAAGCGTAAGGCAATGATGTATTAAGGCCTCATACACTACTTAATTCGGAGGTCAGTCTACAACTTGATTTAGAGGTTGGCGATACCCAGAGGAAGTGCCAAACCCAGACTAAAATTCAAGAAAGCAAGCAAGGGATAGTATGGTACTATCCTTTCAAGAAAGGGATATTATGGTAATAAAATGCCACCTGTGGATTTTCCACTTTTTCTAACACTTCCCACAGAAAGAGGTGGAGTTTCCTTAACCGTGCAACTCTAAATCAATTTAATGTCTACAGAGAATGGTCTTCTGCAAATGTCAAGATTTGATGAAGCAGATAGTTAGTGACAGAAACAGGCTAGTACACAACACAACAAAATATAACATTAGGTGTAGGACACAAACAATTTCAAGGGATAGTGAGAAATGGGGGTGACTGACTTGAGAAAACAACTGAAGAAAGGGACAAATTTCTAAACCGGAAAAAGAGCTGAAGTAAAACTCACGCTTTCACAGAGGCAATAGAAATTGGAAAAAAATGGGGAAGAATAACATGGAAGGTAGAAAACGAACAAAGGATAGAGCGTACGTGGGAAGACTGATAAAGGAAGATATTAAACTAGATGGATTTGTAGAATGAGAGGAAGGAAGACAAAGAATGAAAAGTTGGTAAGATAGATGGACAACATGAAGAAACATTTTTACGGCCCCTGCCAGATTTTGTAGCGGGCATTTCCTCTCAAACCCCCAATTTCACCATACTCGGGGACTTTAATATTCAGGTCAATAATACACATTGTTCCTCGGTCAAACTGCTTCTTTCCAGTCTGGCAGCATTGGTCCTAGTCCAGTACACCACCGGCCCCACCCATAATAGAGGTCATACTATTGATCTTGTTTTCAGTAATCTTTCTAATCTTCTCTTCTACACTCCTATGCCTTTTATATGGCCAGAGCATTACTTACTCTCTTTTTCACCACCTTATGGAACCTCACCCCTTTATCAACTTCCTATAAAAACAATCTCTCCTCAATGGTCAAAACTTGACCCCAGAAAACGGCAGAATACTCTCTCCTCCTCATTCTCCAATCACCATGAATCTAACTCTGACAATGTAGAATGCTTCAATAAGTGGATTTCCTCTTCGTTAGATACTCTTCTGCCAATGAAGCTCATTGTTAAAAGACCTATGCATAAAATTAACCTTGGTTTACATCTCAGCTACTGGGATTAAAAAAGGAGTCTATGAAACTGGAAAGAAGGTGGAGAAAAGACTACAGTACGCTCTCTAAAAAAGTATACAGAGCAGCCATTAGAACCTACCATGACGGTATTAAAGCTTCTCAATCTCTATTCTATAGAACTAGAATAGAACAATCAGTTAACTCTCAGAAAGAGATTTTTTATATTTTTAAAGAACTTACCCAAGTATCCTTTGATGACCCACCCATTGAGGCTTCTATCGAACACAGTAACAATCTAGTGATTTTTTTTTCAGGAAAAGATTACTGATATTTATTCCTCTTTCTCGGCAATTCCGGATCATAAACCTGATAGGGACCAGTATGTCAATACTCAGCCCCCACCAACTTCACTTGCAGTCTTTCAACCCTTGACAGAGGCGCTGGTCACGAATTACTTTCACAACATAAAATCTGCATCCCCCCTTGATCCCGCCCCTCCTGCCATCCTTGTGCGGGCTGCTAATATCATTTCCCCCTCTTTGACCAACACTCTTAACCTTCTTTTAGCCTCAGGATCTCTTTCTTAATCTCGTAAACATGCTGTGGTCAAACCTCTTTTAAAAAAAAAAAAACTTGACCCTACTTTGCTTAGTAATTACAGGTCCATTGCTCTCCTTCCTATTCTGGCTAAGATTATGGAAAAGCATGTCAACAATCAGTTGACATGTTATCTTGAAAATTGTGAACTTCTAGACCCCACCCAAATGGGATTCAGACCCCAACATAGTACAGAATCAGCTTTACTAGCGGTCACGGAAAGTACTCGCAAACTCCTAGATTGCGGTAGGCATGCAGCTATCATCCTGCATGATCTCAGTGCCGCTTTCAACACTGTAGATCATAATATTATTTTGCAAAGACTATCTATTATAGGAATAAAAGGTACAGCACTGGTCTGGTTTTCTTAATTTCTGAAAGGCAGAACCTTTCAGGTTCTCGACCGCTCTTTTTTTTTCCAAATTATTTCCCCTTACTTGTGGTGTTCCTCAGGGTTCTTCATTGAGTCCCACTCTCTTTAATATCTATCTTTCTGGCCTCGCCAAAGTTGTAGAGCCCCATGGTCTATCTGTGGTTACGTAGGCCGACGATGCGCAATTAGTGGTCTCTCTTTCTAATGCCAATGACCCCTCCCTTACTAATCTTTCCCTCTGCTTGTCTGATGTAGCCAAATGGATGACCCAGTCCAAACTTAAATTCAATGACGGAAAGTCAGAAATAATGATTGTAAGAAACAGTGCTTCTATGAACCTTCCAGCAGCATGTCAAGAAGTTCTTAATAACCTCCCACCCAACAAAGATCACATAAAAGAGCTTGAGTTTTTGGTTAGACCGTCGCCTCACGATGGAGCAACAATCTTAAAAAAAATCTTCATCCTGTTTTCGTCTTTTAAGAGTTTTAAGGGAAACTTTTACCTCCTATAGCCAGAAGAATTCTTGTTCAAGCTCTGATACTCTCAAAACTGGATTACGGCAATTCTCTCTTTCTGGGCTCTCCTGGTTATGTGATACGGAAACTGCGGATTGTACAAAACGCGGCTCCAAGATTACTTGTGAACATTCCCAGACATCAATCAGCCAAATCAGCCTTAGTCTCCTTGCACTGGTACCCATAAAACATCGGATCTGTTTTAAGGCTCTGTGTATGACACACAAAGCTGTGCATAATAAAAGCCCAAACTTCCTCAGACGCTGTGTCTCACCCTATGTTCCTTCTAGGTCCCTGAGATCTTCAACTGCCCAGCTAGTCTACCCCCATGATTTAAGAGACGTTCATGGGGAGGTAACTCCTTCTCATTCAAGGCTGCTCACCTTTGGAATTCTCTACCTTTGGAACTCCGACAAGAACCATTAGAATGAACATTTCGGAAAAAATTAAAGACCTTTCTATTTTCATCATAGGTCCTTTCTTATGTCTTCTGCTATGGGTGGTCACTTACCTTTAGCGTTGCCAGTCCTCCGGGTAGGCATGCGCTCTATAAATCTTCTAAAATAAACTAAACATTGACAATCTAATAGATATGGTGGGTGAAAATTTGATAGTGTAGGTGAAATGAGAGGGAAGAAAGGGTAGTGAGGGATACACACTAGTGGGAAGAGTGAAGTGCTGTTCATAAGGGTGGGTGAGTGAAAAAGAGTGCAAGGGCATAGACTATATATAGAAAATGAAAAGAAAGGCTGTACTTGAAGTATTTTCCTGCAGCAAGTCAAGCAGATTCAGGTCATGTCTCTTCTTGTAGTATAAAAGTCATCAAGTACCTTGCTGTGTTACACCCGAGACATCACACGCAGAGAGATGTCAGTATGGCTACCAAAATAGTCTATGGCAGACTTGGATGTGTACAGCCACTGAAGTCTGATGTTTTGAAGCGCGTTTTATGACTTTTTAAGGGTGGGTAGGGGTCTGAGGAGACCTCAGGGTGACCAGGAAAGTCAGTGATCTGAAGGTAAGCAAGAACTTCTGGGATGGGAAAATAAGAAGGAGATTCAGCATCTTGAGGGACCGATGGTGGTCTTCATGGATTAATGTCCCTGAGAAGGAACTTCTCAGCACTTGAGTGTGTCTAAGAGCCACAAGTAAATGGCACTGAGTAGGAAAATTAGCACTCCCTGGTTAGTAAGAACCACTGGGACAAGCAGAAGCATTTAATACCTTAGAGTGAGGAGGGATTCAGGCAACTAAGAGTGAGAACAAACCTCACGACCATTAGGGAGAACTTGAGGCTCAGGTACATAAACTGAGCAATGCCCCTGAAGCATATGCTCACCCCCAGAGCCCACTGCAAGGATTGAGGGCAAGCAGAATCTCAGTACAATGTGGCGACAGTGGACCCATGTCCTTACAGTGAGCAGAACACCAAGTGAGCTATACGGAAATATACGTTTTGCAGAATGTCATGATAAACATGGGCCTCTGGGAAATGAGGGTGTCCTGGAGCAAGAGCTGAAGTGGCTGACAGGGAACAAGGAAATCATGTGACCAGATGAAGTGGAATCCAAAGGCACCGGAGAGTGAACTGAACCCTTGAGGATCTGGGCCTGAACAGGATCTCAGAGGACGGGAGAGTGGAAATGAGCTCCAGGTCCTCTTAATAAATGGGTAGTGTAGAGACGAACTGCTGAGGAACAAGAGTCTCAAGTCCTTAGAATAAGCAGTACCCATGGACACTTGAGGGTGAACAGAAGCCTACAGACATGAGGATATGCATGGGTTTCTGGGGTCATGTTGGTTGAGGGCATCAATGATCTATAATATTCATATGTATGCAGGTGGTTATGTGTGACAGAATGGTGCTTTGTGTGAGAACCTAGATTCAACCGGCAGGACACCAGTTTAATTCCCATCAGGGTCATATCAGGTTTTCATTCTTATAATGCTGATAAAATGGGTGTCTGTTACTTGACTAATAGGAATACTTTTTAATTAATGTGAGGTAGCAGATTCCACATAAACACAAGTAATTCCATATTTATTTAAGGATTTTTAAAAAGCAACTAATTTGATAGATGTTGAAATTTCAATTGTTGCAGGCAACAAAACAAGAAAGGACACCTACAGTACTGAAACACATTGGTTAAGGTATTTTTATAAAGAAAATACCCTAGTCATTACTATATTATACAGGAATATGTATTGCAGAATACTGATGATCATTCAGAACTAGATAAGAATTTTGCATAGAACAATTATGTGTTTTTTTTTTAATGTACTGGGTGCCTTCAAGGTACGTGTTTTATGGTTCATATTGTACATCGTTTGTACCCTTAACTCCTGTTGAAGCCTTTATATTAAATTAGTGGCTAAGCAGAGCTCTGTTGTGCACAGTATAGTGTTTTCTAGTATGAGCATTTTTGTTTAGTATAGAGCACTGCTGTATTGTTTTCATGAATGAATAAAGCTTCTTTTATCACTTGGTACACACATACCATGTACATATTACCAAACCAAATACATGCCTCCAAAAACCGGGACAACTCAATACCAGCAGCTCAAGCATGTTGTTACTTCTTTCATTAGAGGGAAGCTGTGAGTGCTGAAAGTGTCACCACTACAGGGGAGGCTACTAGAGGCTAGAATAACCAAAAAAGCAATCTCTCACAAAATAACTTCAAAGACCTCAAAACAGATGGGAGAAAGAGCCAGGCGCAGTAGAGAATGGGTTTTGAGCATCACAGGCAACATGATTTATTGCCTGTACTGTGTGCGTCGGTCACTATACCTGGTGATTTTCATTAGTTTATCGTGTTTGTCAAAAAACATAACACAGTTTTAACTGTTTTTAGTCAATGTGTGCAAAGAAAGGGGGGATAAATAATGATAAAGGCTGCATTATGGTAATATGTAGGGGTGTGGAAAGTAGTCACAGGGCTTACCGCACCACTTTTTTAAACATCAATGCTTTGCAAAGTGCAAAGGTACCAGTTTTTCAAAGAAGCATAAAAGCTGCAAAGGGATGTATAGCACCAGGAGTGTTTATGCTGTTGCACATGACCAGGAGCATGCTGCAGCCTATCTGCATGCTGCCTCCCTCCCCTTCCACAAAGCTAGAATAGCATCAGGAATAGCGAAATATGTAACTGGTTGGCTTGTGCGTATGGCGTTAAAACGTCAAAAGTACACAGATGTCAACACCTGAAATATCACATCTCTGCAATACTATGTTTTCTGTCCACTGCCTATTCACCTTCGTGGCCCACCCATCCTTGTTTCGGGCCCTACCAGAGCAAGAATCATATAGCCAGGATTGGGCTCAAAAGACAATGGATGTCGTAGTCAATAGTGTAGTGTTGGGGGCCGTAGGCCCTCATGCTACTAAAATGAGGTGACACACACACAGTGGCATGGTTCAGGTAACTGGCCACGGGCATGTGCGCCCGAACATTTTCATTGGCAGGGTCACCTGACTAGTGACGCCTGTGTTGGATGGCTGTGTGTAAAGCCAGCCCTCAGCCGAGTGGCTGGTGGATCACTAGAACGTGTCCAGCAGGACACTACAAATAAGGTGAAGGAGGATGGACGGTCATTTTCCAAGGAAGGGCAAGGCACCTCGAGATTAAGCGAAGCTCTAACCCAGATGACCTTGGAATGTCAGACAGCAGGGTTGTCAGTGCAGAGGAAGAAGAGAAAGACACAAGGCAGGCAGGGTGATTGAAAACCGGCCAAGGACAGGACCGACCATAACATGGCCGGACATTGGTAGCAAGATTAAGCCTTAAACCAGCATAGCGTACCCTCAATTAATCCATACAATTATACTGATAGTGATATCAACGAGCGTGTCACCTAGACGTGGGTGCGTTTATGCAATTATCATTTGTTAATAAACTGCGGCCTTTTTCTCCATCAAGGGGCCGCTCGCGTCGTAAGGGGGGGCGGGGTCAGCTGATGGAAGAAGGGCGATGGCCGAGTTCCAGGGGAGAACAGGTTAAAGATATGGAGGCAGACGGAGGTGAGAATTCTCAGTATGTGCACATTGCACTTCACGCCGCTAGCTGCAGCAACGATTTATATGGTGAGACTAATTCCTGCTGGACTCGAGGGCACCTAATGAAACTTAAAGAGAACTGAAACCTTTAGCGCTGGTAGAAAGAAGGAGCCACACATCGACCATGGAAAACGCCGATATATACAACCAAGAGGACGAAAGGCAAGATAAATTAGGAAATGAAATACACCAGTAGCAAACCCCATTCCAGTACAACAGATGTTTTCCATTTTACACTAAGCTATTTAAACATGTCCTTGTTTTTTTTTTGGGTGGGGGGGGAGCACATGTAGTCCACTGGTGATAGAGGCACTCTTGGGCTCAAGTCTTCTAAAAGCTCAGGTGGTTCGGCCCAGGATGACGGCAAAGACTTCTCACCTCAGCAAGGCTGGAGTGAGAAAACATGAAAGAGCCATTAGTGAGGAAGAGGCCGCGTTCTCGCCTGACACCCCACTGAGGTGGGAAGGTACAGCACTCGAAACTACTGCAGAAGATAACTGGGCAGACTCTCCTGAAAGCCTGCACTGTTTGCAGATTAGTACCATTATTTCCCAGTGTTCCGAGATACTCCTCAAAAGGGGGATTACTTTAAAAGGTTGTGCAGACTGTGTGCAGGGGATGCTCCAGTCATGGAATATTGGTATGTACCAAAGTACCGCAGTTCTGGAAGGCGGTTCCCTCACAAAACATGAAAAAATGAAGGATAAAAATATCAGAGATTGAAAGCTTTGCCAGGAGGCAGACAGACATAAAGGGTAAGCATATCAAGTTACTTACCTTTGATAATACTCTTTCTGGTGGATACTCTAACCACAGACTCATCACCATCAGAATATTCCCAGACGGGATTTGGAGAATTTTACAAATTTACTTCTGTCTGTCAGTAACTGGCACCATGTGGCTCTGAAGTGACTTCTCCTTGGAAGTGATGAAGTAGAGCCACATGTATGAGCCACCCCTTCGAGATGACATTATTTTCTTAGTCTTTCTCTTCTGCATCCTCAGACATAGAGTACATCATACAAATTACAGGTAACAATGTGCATACACCTAACTTGGAGCTGTTTAATGATGTTCAGTAGTTCATTCCATAGAACTGGGAGGTGGAAGGGCAGTGAGGAATCTGAGGTTAGATAGAGTATCCACAAAACAGAGTGTTACCTAAGGTAAGTAACTTGTTCTTCTGAAGTAAACTTCTAACCACAAATTCCTCACATTCAGAATAGATACCACAGCAGGACCTCCCAAAGGCGGAGGGTCTGAGGAGTGAACTTGGATTAAGAAATGTTGCAAGACCGAGCGGGTAAATAGCCCCTGCAAGAAATCTATTACAGCAGTAGTGTCTTAAAAAATGTGCACCAAAACCCACATTGCAGCCTGTCAGATGTCCAAAAATGGGTCATGCAAATACCATCGCAGAGGCCTTGGTCCTGGTGGAATTACCCCATAGGCTTTCAAGGTGCTGCTTCTTGGCTGGCACAACACATTTTATTCTGCACCACCTTCCCTTTATTTGCACAAGAGACTCTCACAAAGAGCTGATCGTCCACATGATATTCATTGGTGCGATCAATACAGAAACTCATTTGTGAGGAAAGTGGTGTGTTATATGGTGTGGTTGTGCGACCTCACCATGTAATACACTCATTCTACCAACTTGGGTCCAGTCAGGCATGTTTGTTAAACCTTAGCTCAACCCTGGGTAGCTGTGGCTTTGAGCAATCAGGCTTAAATGAAGGAACAAGTCTACGGAACTTACAAGTACCTAAATAATGAAATAAGGAAGTCACACAACACCAAAGAAATCCTCTGATGCACATTAAAAAAAAATATATATATTAATATTAAGACACCAAAATTAGAAAAATAGACCAGAGTTCTAAGGTTATGGATGTTTACGTAAATTGAAAATGAATGCAAAATTCCAACAAGCATTGGTAACCGCAAACTCTAAAAACTTTCTAAAAGTTTTAAGAAGTTTTGTTTGGCTATGCCTACCCAATTTGAGCAACCAAACCAGACGGGGGAAAATCTAGGGGGCAGAAAGTAGTTATAGAACAGTTACCTCATGACCAAAGCAGAATCAAGTCCAGTTCCAGGTTCTATGTGCAAACTGGCTTAGACTTTAATGAAGTGGTCCTGGTGCAAAGGATACAGGATGCTGAAGATGCTTAGAATGCTGTGTGGTCGACGAGCATCTTCCTAGGGCTACTCTTCACTCCATAGTCCAGGTAGGGTGACTTGGTCACAGGTGTCAATGTCCAGGGTCAATCTCTATCAAAGCCCCTCTTTGGTCTACCAAAAGTCCTGTTGCCACTGGACTACTGGTCCTGGTCATTTCAAAATGAGTGTTTCCCTTTGGTAGAGGCTGGTGTCCGTCTTGGGTGACTAATCTGTCACTCAGATGACTGTTTCAGGTCCAACAGGCTAAGGTGCAAAGTGTGAGTGACGGGACTCAGCTGTCCGGGTGGCATGTTGACAGTCAGAGGCGATCAAGCAATTGTGGCTACTGACCATCCACAACAGGCTTATTAAGCTTTTGCAGCCCTGGTGCTGTAACATGAAGTCACCCAAAAGAATCTTGGAGTTCACCTCTTCTGTTTGGGGCTTGGGGTGACGTTTCTATGATGCAGGCATAGTCCTTTTGTTGCTAGCCGAAGGATCAGCAGATGCAGTTTAGCAGTTGGTGCAGCCTCTCTTGCCAGGTCCAGGGAACAATAGGGGAGTCCTTCCTCGGTCCTCTCTCAAGTCCAAATGTGATCTGAGGCCTGGGTGCCATATTTATGTCCAGCAATTGCCCTAAGGGTATGCAGCAATTATTAGCCAATGAGCTACAAGGACCTTCCCACCTGATGACTACTTCCTGCAATGCAGGGCATCTAGCTATCCCAGAGTGCACTATTCTGCCCACTACCAAGATGGCAGAATCCATATCTGCCCTGAACTGCACCCTCAGGGCAGCAATGGGTGTGGTAGACACTGGAAGGTCAAAATTACTATTCTAACAACAGTGCTAGAATATCCGGTGAAAGAGCAACTTTCTCCCAAATATTCCAGAAGGCTTATTTAGTATTTCAACCCCTGTCCTTGAATATTTTGGGGAAAGTTATACATTTCCCATCTATTTTTAGGAATGGTTGAAAAGTAGTAATTCTCAATGGCAGAAAGTGCTGCCTTGAAGGCTCAACCCATGGCAAAAACTACAAATACCCTCTTATCTTGGTGTGTGGATGTTGACTGCCCACCCTAGCAGTGTGACTACCTGGGGGCTAAACACTCACAGAAAAAAACAGTTTGTCAACTATTGTACCCTCTGTCCCAAAGCTAATCCATCTATCTCAACAAACAAGCAGCTTCTCTCGTGTGTGTATTTGCCCTTTAAAGGCAGCTTCCCATTCGAAGCTCATCTTTTGGGATTACACCACGTGTGGCTTTCTTCTCCCCAGAACGGCAGACAGCTCTCTCATGTCTAGCATCTGCAAATGCCCACTAGAAAACTTAAGCAATAGAGTGGCAACTTTCTTGAAAGTTGCATTCCTGAAAAGGTACATTAAATTCAACTTAGGCATCAAGTTGGTATAATGTAACACTTATTTTGATACCTTGAAGTACCAACGTTAGTACTGCCATTCAGGAGTTAGCACAGCTGAGTTGCCAGCTTGTAACCCTGTAGCTGCCAATGGGGCTACAAGCTTTTACAAGTAAAAACAAAAATTGGGGTTATTTCTGTTAGAACATACAAAAACATACATGTACCACTTTCTAATACACAGCAACGTCTCTTAGGACTTGATAGGCCTGCTGTAAGGCTGACTTATACATATTAAAAGGGAGGTTTCAACTTTACCATTAGTTTAAATGGCAAAGTCAAGTTAGCAGTTTAACATTGCTCTGTCAGTTTGCAGTAGCAGGCTGGGAGACATGTTTTCACGTTGACATATCCAGGGCAGCACAGAGGGTGCTGCAGCCCTAGTGGGGAACTTTAAGTTACTGGCCCTGGGTACACCTGATGCCATGTTCTAGGCACTAATAAATGAGTGAAGTTATACCAATGAGTGTAAACCAAATAAACATATACCTTTAAGGGTTAGAGCACTGAGGTCTGGTCAGCAGGCCTCAGTGCATTCTCAGAGTGAAAAACCAGCAGCATCAGTCCAATACTTTGGGGATGACCATGGCAAAAAAAGCATCTCCTTACATCAAAGGGTCGAGTTGTTGGAGCCTTTCCTTCTCTTTTGAAGGGTGAGGTTACTCGAAACATGTTGGCAGAGGGATAGACTGGCTGAATACCAATACGAAGTTCAAATCCCATTGGCCCAAAGACTGAAAGGGCAGATAGATAACCTTTAACGAGGTTCACTGCAGGGCCTTGCTGAAAATTTAGCCTGCAGAGGGTGGATTGATGAGCTCCACACCAATGGTTTTCTCCCAACGTCCAACATAGACAAACTTTCTTGAAGCGCATCAGGTTGCAAGGATGAAGACTACTGGGGCCAGCAGATTTAACACATTTAATTGCCACCATTCAGCCTTCATTCATGGAGGTGGAAGTTGCAGAGAACCAGTTGCAGGACCCCACCCTCCCTTGTTGCTGTGAATGTGGGCCTCCGGAAGTGGTACCTGGATCAGAGGGCAAACATTCATGCTCAGAAACTCTGTGTGACATTGTCTCTTGGCCCAGTCCACTGGATATTTAGATGACTCGGGCCTAGTCTGTTCTGACTTTCCTAATAACTTGAGACAGTGGCAAGAATGCACACAGGAGACCCAGGTCCCATTGCAGTCACCATGTGTCTTCCAGTAAGATTCTTGAAGGAAACTAGAGTGTGCAGTAGTTTTGACACTGCATGCTCTCAACATTAGTGAACAAATCTAATGAGAGCCTGCCTCACTGATTGAAGATGTCCTATGCGACACTGGGATGGAGATGCCATTTGTGATCTGCCAGCTGGTCTGCTCAGCTCGTCTGCTCTGACATTCAAAGATTCTTCTAGGTGGTTCGCTACCAGAAGTATGTTCTTTTGGTTCAGCCAGCTCCAGAGATGTAGGGTACAGGATTCAGGACCCCATTCCATCCTGCTTGTTGCAGTACCACATCACGGTTGTGTTCTCCCTGTTGACCAACAGCATCCTTTCCTTGTTGGATGGCAGTAAGGCTTTCAGGGCCAGCTGGATCACCCTAAGCTCCAGAAAACTGATATGTAGCCATCTCTCCATTGGAGCCCATAGATGCAGGGATGCATCTTTCACAGCTGTGAAGTCTGGGTAGGAAAATGAGTGGCTGGCCATAAGTCAGGTTGGTAGGCTTCTGAGACCCCACAAGTTCCTGTGCTGTATACCTGATCTGGATGGAACTGGAGAGGCAGCCATGATGTTAGGTACACTGAAATCTAAGGTTCCACTGCAGCGCCCACATGTGCCATTTGGTGTTCAGGATGAGGAGGATGCATCATAACGATCCATACTGAGACCAATATGTTTTATAACATTCATTTTCTGGACTTGCTGCAGTGGTGGAAAGGCTTTAAATGGCACTAAAAGGACAGAATCCTTTGCTTCACGCAGGACTGGCTCCTTGAACAGGATTGCATGAGTCTTGGCAACTTGGAGTGGGATGTATGTTTGAGCCACTTCCTTGTTTCATGTTTGGGGATGTAGAATTTCACCTTGGTGCATAAGGACACACGTAACTGACTAAGTAAATAGAGCCCAAACATCAAAGAAACACAGTCCATGACAGACATCTGCTTGATCCAGACGTGGTATAGTTCGAGACTGGTTATTTGGCGGGGGTGACACTGTCCATGCCACACTGTCAGAGGTAACGTTTAAAGTCACAGGATGACAAACACATTAGAAGCAGAGCTCTGAGTCCATGCTAAAAAGGTGCAGAAAGAAAGGAATTGATTGCAGAGTGCATGGATGGTGCTTTTATGCATCTACAATATATCAATTCAAGCGCGGTACACACAGGGCCATTACTCAGCACACTGAAGCATTGCTGTGAAATTCCATGAATCCAGCCTGGCATCTAGGGATAGTCTAAAGGTGAAGAATGTGCAGTTAGATATGAGTATCACTAGAATTTAATAGCACCGAGGGAAGGAAGTGCCCTACTTCACCATCTGCTTCCCCATGATTGAGACAGCTAAATCACTAGTACGAGGAGATCGTACGGAAAGTAGGAACTGCAATACACATTCAGACTTTTGGCACATCTGGAAGACAGTCTAATTTCAGATAGTTTATCTTGTCGACGTATTACGTGGAGGCATTCACATAATAATAACCCCTAAGCAAGATGGCCATTAGAAGGTCGGGCTTCTAAGAGCTCCCAGACTTGGGATCACTTTTGTGTGGATGTCCCTGTTGTTAGCCTGTCATCTTCACCCCAGCCTATCCGCAATGGTGGTGCTTAACCCAGTGACACCTCGGGTCTGTTTCCCTGCCGTCTATGAAGCTCCCTGGACACTTCTCTCCCCGATGTCCAGAGCTGAGGTAAGTGATCCATGGCGGCTTGTACGATCTCGCCTGATTTGGTGGTGTTGTGACCCTCTGGTGTGACAACATCTACTGCATCGCCATCTTTCATGCCCGCTGGAGCCTTGGGGTGACTTGGACATCTGGCTGTCTTCTTCCCGATGATCGGGGGTTTGTGGAGTAAGTGTGGAGATCCAGCGTCCCTACCCCGATCTGCTGCACTGCCCGCCGTGAGAGGACTCTGACGACCTGAGACACGTCACCCTGTGCCTCCCTCTGGGCCTGATGGCCAAGCACTGCACACGCCTATCTCCGCCATTCTGCAGTGGTCGGAATTTTGGTCGAGTTGGTTTGGCCCCTAGGCTCGGGTTCTCTGCCTCCTGCAGCCTGCCAAGGCCTGCGCAGGCAGTTGCGTCGCAGACGCGCACTCAAGGCTCTACAAGGTCTAGGTGTGGGTCCTGTGAGACGGATGACTGGCGTGATGTGGTTTCTTGCGGGATTGTTGTGCTTTGCCTCTGGGACCGAAGGGCGGCTCAATTTCCATTTTGTCTGTTCACGAATGGTTCCTGCAGGGCTTCTACACTGTTATATTTGTGGCGATTGCCCCCTTTCTCGAGGGATTGCTTGGCTTGTTCAACCAATCATCTATGATCCCTTCTGCTGTCTAAGCTTGCTTGTCTAAATGACATTGCTGCTTATATATGTGTTTTTTTTTGCCTTTTCGTTTTCCACCCAAGATAGCCCTTGCACATCAATCTCCAAAAAACTGATAAAGGACTTTACACTTCTCTTTGGTAACTAAATAAGGAAACTGGCACAGGACTATACATTCCTTTTTCGTTAATCAAAAAAGAAAAGGGACTTCTGAGTTTCTAACTGTAGCAACCTCCATTTCAGTTACCAAAAGGGCAGCCTTCTATGAAACGGTCCCCAACTTGCTCCTTCCTATCTTTCACTGGCCACTCCACTTGAGCATTGGTATATCCCAAGATAACTTGATGAATGCCCTATTACCCCTTGCAGGTAACAATTAATTTAGAATAAAATACTCTTCTAACCTATCCAAAAATGCCACTAAAAATCTTAAACATAAAATTCTGAACCTCAATAAAGAAATTCTTATTACAGACTAATATTTCTGCCACAACAAAGGCATTATAACATCTGACCTCATATTTACTAATCGATGTGCTCAATGGAGAAAAATATTTTCTTTGCTATTCAGTACCACCACCACCACAAAAAAATCCACCATGGCCAGAAACTCACTATAGCACCCTCTTCACTGTACAACGCGGAAGCCACCCTCTCAATCTACAACAGCAGCACTGTGTTTATTCAATTCTCATGTTCCTATGTCAATATCTTCCCCTACATTAAGAACAAATTAGACTCGACCACTGTTCCACTTGCCCCTCGCAACCACTCACTGACTCTTCTTAATGTGACACCCTCATCGCCCACTACCCCCTCGCCGTTAAAAGAACTCGGAGGGAGTGCAGAGATAACGATTATCTGGATAGAAGTGGGATCCAGTTGTACTACAGAAAATATAAAATCACCTAATCAGTCACCTGTGTTATATTGCACCACGGCCGGGGAGGGAGTCGAATTAGGTGCGCACAAGAGCGTCACCCTTTGAAGCATGTGTGACTCTAAGGGGACACTCCCCCTCCCCTAGACCAGGGGCGAATTGCCCTGTAGTGATAGGGCCCTCGTGGTTAAGTGATCCACAAGTAGGTCATTTTTCCATTACCCTTATCTGGCCACCTCCTACTGAGGTAGCCCTCTACCCCCTTTTTTTCTTCCGTTTGCACACGACTCTTTAGAGCATGAGTCTAGAGATCCTAGGCCCTGACGAATGACCCCAGACCTTTTTTAGCTCTAGCTGGTGGGCAGAATCATGTTGGCCAGTGAACAATAGGTGACCCTTCGAGTCATTACCCTCCATAGGCATCCCACCATTTGTTTTTAATCTCACCAACATTCACCACGAATAAAGGTGCAATATAACACAGGTGACTGATTAGGTGATTTTATATTTTCTGTAGTACAACTGGATCCCACTTCTATCCAGATGATCTTTATCTCTGCACTCCCTCTGAGTTCTTTTAACGGCAAGGTTGAGTCCGTCCAGGTGGTACTATTTACCTGGATGGGGCTAGGTGGTCAAATGATGAAGCATGACACTGTATAGTGTGTGAGACCACCTAGTCCGTAAGGAAAAATTCCCTACCTGACAGTCACATTTAGCACACAAACAAGCCCCGAAGTTCGGGATACCCAGAGGGTCCAGGGCAACTTTCCTGTACTTGGTACCCACTTAAACACCCCATACTCCCTGTGTACTTGGTTGTGTATTTTGGGGAGACAGTATGGAGGGGGGGTCTATGTTCTTTCTCTCCACTTTTCTCCCATTGTGTTAAGGTAACAGGAACCTCAAACAAGTTCCTATCTCACATTCTTCTACTACTACCAGGACTAAAACATTCCTCAAATGTGCACTATTCAATTGTCATTCAGCTGTGAAATATGTGGCTGAAATAGCTGATCCTATACTGTACCTCAGCCTTGACATCCTCATACTCTTCAGACTACATATTAAACAGAAATAAACTGTTCCAGTAAATATATAGGTAGGAAAAACATTGTCAGGCACTTCTATATATTTGAGCTAAAACCCTCACACATAATGTTAGATGTCATGCTTCATCATAGGGTAGCTCCTCGTCAGAAAGGCACTGCAATATCAGACGGGCCCCACTAGGGGGTTCTTTGCCGGAGATCTTAACTGATGGTATGTGCCACGATAAAGAGCACGTAGGAATGGACTCAAACCTACTGGCAAAGACCAAGAAACAGACAGGACAGAAGAAACAGAAAAGTTAAAATTGCCTCAGGAACCTCCAAACCCTGGTTTATTGAATGTGGCAGGATCCTGGACAAGATTGAAAAACAATGTAAAGTAGACAGGCAATAATGTACCCACACTCTATTGAAAACGAGGTAAGGGGAACTTGCTTCCACCAAGACAGGTCAACATGTTTCGTGCCTCACACTAGTCCAATTGGATCATATGGCGCTTCTTCAGGACCAAAAACAACAATGCGTTCTCCTGAACTTGAATATGAACTCAATGAAAATTGTGCCAAGTATTGGGAAATCAAAGAAAAACAAAAACAAAAATGAGTTGATTTACTCACGACAGTCTCACATCAGGTGGATGTGATCTAGAAGAGCCTATCCTATATTAGGGAGTAAGCTCCATGGGACAAGGTGTGCCACTAGGCTGACGTGTAATTCCCTACGTCAGTCTGTCCGGAGACCTACCCTGGGGCCGCGCTCCCGAAGAGTATTCAAGCTGCTCCGGGGGTGGCCTAGCCTGTATACACAAGTCCACGCTATCCATGAAACAAACACTTTCTCCACCACTGCCCTCCTGCGGCTACCTCTGGATCAACTTATTCACCAATGACAATACTATGTGCTCTCTCCATATGATTTATCACCCTCTTGGAGATAATCACACATTTATCAAACAGATCATGGAAACCATCTCCCCTATCAATGAAGAGTGAAACATCGAGATTTTTCTAGGTGACTTTAACATTAATTGGGATAATTACAATGACCCTCTGATGAACAGTTTCAAATCCTTCCTTTTTTACCTCAATCTTATCCAAGCTTGCAGCAGTCCTACCCACAAAAAAGGTGCCACCTGAGATTTAATAATTGCTAAAGAATACTCTGTTCAAATCAAATCCATCCTACCTTGTGAATGGACAGACCACCATTGCATTACTTTCTTTATATCTGAAACAGCTACAAGTTCTACTGGCCAACCTAGGAAAGTCAAGCATTGAGTCAGAGACACCGCCTCATCGACCCACTCACGTTCTCAGCCATTAGTAAAAGCAACCTGCTCCCTCACTCAAACATGCAAGACGCTCACTACCTCACTGATCATTACATCAACTCCATAACAAAAATAATGGACACTATTGCACCCAAACATAATCACGTCCAAAAGATCTAACCCCTGGTTCAGTAGCACCCTTAACGAGGAACATCGATGCCTCAGACTTGCTGAAAGTGTTTGGAGACATACCCCATCTCTGACCAACCTTAAACTACTACGACAGACTGTGCGCCTACAACAGACGAATCAGAAACTCCAAAGCAACATTTTTCCAAAATCAACTCAACTACTAATGAGCCAAAAAATGGTTTTAACGTATCAAAAGTCAAAGAGAATGCAATGTCCTATCCCCCGACAACAACATCCTAACCAAATACGAAACTCTTGCCTCCTTTTCTGAGAAAACCATGCTAATCTGCAACAAGAACCAGAATGCCCTCAAACTCCTACTATCCATACCTTCCCCTCAACCCGTACCCCATGCTCTGGAAGAATGCCCGACATCCTCTCCCCACAAACCCAATGCTCTTTGGTCCAGCTTTAAAAACCTTGATGAAAACTACATATCAGAACTTCTGTGCTCTCTGAAATTCTCAAACCACTTCAGTGATCCCCTTCCCACTAAACTTCTCAAGGAGTCCACTCACTTCGTACTTCCTATGTGGACAAGGATTATCAGTGCCTCACTTACCCAAGCCTCCATACCTGACTGCCTAAAAAGTGGGCCAGTTGCTCCAATCTTAAATTAAAAAAAAAACACCTCCGACCAGTCTGACTCCAACAACTATCGCCCTATCTCCAACATCCCAACTGTGGCCAAACAACTAGAAAAATGTGTGCATCTACAACTTCGCAATCACATTGAGCGTTTTGAACTCCTCGACCAATGTCAATCTGGTTTTAGACCCGGCCACAGCACTGAAACTGCTATGGTGCACATCCTTGATGATACTCTGCGTTCTCTTGACCAGAATGAATCTTGCTTACTAATACTACTGGACTTGTCAGCAGCGTTTGATACTGTCAATCATAAAACACTTCTGAATCTATTAGAACATTGGATGAGTCTCTGGCACAATGTGAAAATGGTTCTCCTCATTTCTTCACAACAGATCTCAGCGGGTCCTAATCAACCACTTTCTTTCTGATCAGACTCCAGTTATGCTTGGCGTCCCTGAAAGTTCCACTCTCTCCCCGACACTATTCAACCTATACATGTTGCCCTTGACCGAACATCTCAAACTCTCTCACATCTCCTATTGAATGTATGCAAAGGACACTCAACTCTACATGAAAAACGCCTCCCTCATGACATCAGAATCCTCAATAACACCTTTGCTGACTCAAAACCACCTCAAAATTAATGCCCTTAAAACAGAAAATCATGTGATCTCTCCGCCCAGTATCGTTCCTACTATTAAAGACTGGCTCCTACATCTTACTGGCTTGAACTGTACCCCACACATCATTGATTCAGCTAAATCACTTGGAATAATCCTGGACAATGACCTCTCCATGCAAAAGCACTTTAGTGCCTTCACCAAAGGAGCTAACCATCAACTCCATGCTTTCAGGAAATTAAACCTTTCCTTCTCTCGGCAGACCTAAAAACAACAGTCCAAGCTCTTGGATTATCTAAAATAGACTACGGCAGTGCTACCCTTGCGGGCCTTCCTAAAAGCAAACTTGGACCACTGAAGGCTACTTTGAACGCGTCAGCAAGGCTCATCACTGGCTCTAAAAGAAAGCAATCATATCTTCCCCGAACTCCAATCAGGGAATTGGCTACCCTTTGAGGCAAGGATCCATCTCAAAATTACCTGTTTGACCAGCAATGCGATGCACTATAAAACCCCTTCTACCTGTCCTAGAAATTGACCTTATCTAGCAGAGACAGACATTCTAGAAGCACAAACTCTCTTCTACTTAAGCCACACAAATTAGAAAAAAAGTCAACTTGCAAAAGATCCTTTTCTGGAATTCAATCAATGCTTCTATAGACCGGCTTACTGCCCTGCCCATAGGGTCTCAAGGCGCTGTTGCGGGCATGCTGCTCACTCTAATAGCTAAGCCTTGAGGTCCTTCCTGAACTGCTTCAGTGATGCGGTCTGTCTGAGTTTGAGTGGTAGCATGTCCCATGTCAGGCTGCGAGGTACGAGAAGGATTTTCCCCCTGCTGTGCATTTTCAGATTCTTGGAATGGCTGCGAGGGAAAGCTGGGAAGAACTGAGTTGTCTGTAGGGTGTATTGAAGGTGAGACGGTGGTTGAGGTAGGCCGGTCCTATATTGTGTAGGGGAATTGCCCCTACAATCTGGAACTCCCTTCCTCCAGAAACCAGGTGCAACCCTTCCACCCCCAATTTCAGAAAAGAAGTAAAACTCCTACTTGCCAACAGATTCCTCTTGCACTGAGGCCTTAAGTCCTCACTCATAATCCGAGCTGGCTCTACGTCTCCAATCATCTACTCACTGCCTCAACATCTATCGGATTTAGCTCATGACAGTTTTTGAAAAAGTTTGTGATCCTGCCCCCCACTACTCCCTTATTTATGAATGCTACATTTTTCTGTATATATTTTCTTATGTGTATCACTTTTTCGATTGTATATCAACATCTTGGTTTTCACTGAAAAGCGCTCTGTCACCCGTAAGGGTCTTGTTCGCACTATATAAAACTCTGAAAATAAATAAATATAATTTAAAAAACATAATAAAAAATAGGTCAAACAGTCATTGTCAGGCCTTAGTTTAAGATAAAAAGGTATTCTTATGAGACCGAACGCACATGACCCAACTTGTAAGCAGAAGAATGGAAGGGGAGTTTAGGTCTGCTTGTGAAAGTTTTGGAGAAGGTAATTAGTTATCATATTTTTGGATGAACTCAATACTTTCCACTCGTTCCACCAACACTTCAGAAAACCTCTGTGTCCCTTTTTCTGAGCTTACACGAGAATTGGATGACCTAGAAGCTGAATGATTTAAAGCAGCGGCTTACCCAGAGACGATTCTGGAGAATCAGCCTCTACAGAAGCTGGCAAGGGACAAAGAGGGATGCCACGAATGGGATTGTGGAAAGCAAGGGTAACGCACTGGCACAAAGAGTGCCAGCATGTACTGCCGACGGACGGGAAGATTCGGCAGCGGACGTCTAAAATGGAAAGGTTTAATTTCTCTTCACTGATAAGTAACGTAAAATGTTTACATTGCATTAAAAGAGAACAAACAGGTAAGTATATTTCAGTAACACAATAAAAGCTACTACTTTATTCAATGTTTAATTATAATTAGGCTATAAACAATGCTGTTATTAAATAGTATTCACATGATTGTTTTCAAAAGTGCTGACATCACAGTGAGGTCTTGATACTTCAAATCTGAGTAATGAACCCTTTGGCTCAAGCGCATTACACTCAATCGAGAGTCGCCCTAGCAGTAGATAAGCTCTACGGGCGCTCTACAGGTGTCTACTTGAGCTTCAGCCATGCTAAGGATGTTACTGGCAGCCAAGGTGCTTCTGGAGGGGGAGGGGAAGTACTTGCGCTACTTTGTTTCTGTGTAAGACTTCGCACTCATGTTTCAGTGAGCCCCACAACCGCAGTGCTTCTGTCAAAACCATACCAAAAGCGAGGGCTGTGTCTTGCTAAACACGTACGTGTCTCCTGACATGTAGTTTGCTTCCAGCCACACCTTTACACTCACCCCACACCCATCCACCACAGGCGTCATGAGTGACGTGACCCTGACAATAAAAGGAGCCTGAGCGCTCGTTCTCTTGTCTAGCTGTATGCACAGTACCCATGTGTCTGTGTCGTCATTTCACTGCAAGAGGGCCCAGGGGACCAAACCTTACAATGGTGACAAGGGGTCTGACCCCACCTGCCACGGAACTGGGAGCACACCCATCCCTCGTGGGGGAGGAATGGCACAAGACAGTGTCCGTAAGGCCAGCGAAAAAGGTGATAGCAGTGCCGACATCGGAGGTGCCCTGGACCATCGAGGTATGACAGGGACCACAACATACTATGCCCCAGGCCTGTTGTGGTGTCCGTAAGCTGCCCCTATGCCCCTGCCTGCCACCATTTGCCCCAGAGGAGATAAGCAATAATTTGGGGTCGCATGACTTTGTTTGGTGTGGAGCCGCAATGCTGCCGTGAATGTTTCCCCGCCTCCATCATCGCTCACCTGGTCCGTGGAGAGGCGCCTGTTGGCACCAAGAAGTTCTCCCCCACCAGGCCCACAGACCTATAGAGCTATTGCTAGTGGTCCAATACAAGAGAAGATGCGCAGCCCTACGAACTGGACAGGACCTCCGAGAAGTCCATGACAGGCAAAAACGCACAGTACTACCGACAGGACCAGCAAACTGTCCATATGAAGAGAACTGGTGACACATGGCTTGACGCCACCTCGCATCATGCACAGAGAACACATGTGACACATGGCAGGACACCACGATGCAAGCAAGGACTGGAAAAGGAGAGGAGAGAAGTGTGTGTGACCAGACCTGGTCAGAAGAAAAAGACAACGTGGCATGACGCCACATCGCAAAGGAGAATTGAAAAGGAGAGGAGAGAAAAGTGTCCGACAGACCTGTAACACTGAAGAACCTGATGACCACAGGTGCACGGGTGGAATAAACAAGAGTGACAAGACTGAGGACTAGTACCGCTACCTGACAGTGCACCAACTAACACAAGCCAGCCCTTTGGTGCAGCGATGTCACTAGTGACAGCAAGAGAACTGAAAGTAAGCCACCTACATATGTGAAACACGTATCTGCTCCGCGCTTCACAGTGCGACCGGCCGGTACCGTCACCGGCCGATTCAAGCAGGTTTCATCCCTGCTAGCAGCCGAATATGCTGAAGGAGGAGAACCACACCAACAATGCAACAAGTTAAGTGGCTGCTAAGTCCCTCCAGTCACCCCTATACCATGCACATCATTGTCACCTTTCATACATGTCATCAAATGACAACACCATCATTGCCATGTGCATCACCATAACCACCAAAGAAAAATCAAACCACTGAAATGGAGCCTTACACGAAGAGACCAAGGAGGCACTTCTGGCACTGAAAAGGACCAAGCATCTAGAGACTATCTGCTAGCCCCAAGTGCACCTGAGTTCTGCTGGCAAAAGTACACCTGACCATGAGTCATCTACCCTTGTGGCTGCTCAGCAGTGGCCTTGTTATTGGTCCTGCAGTGGCTCCCGCGCAACCTACACCCAGACCTGCACAGCCCACGCGGTCCCTGGGCAAACCAGCAAAAAGGGCCGCAAGGAAATTTCTGCGCAACGGAATCCCGGCATGAGAGATGAGTCTGAAACTACACCACAGACAAGGTACTGGGAGGCACCGGAGCCTCGGAGGAAGGCATCCAAACATCATCAGTGTCTTCCCAGTCCTTGTAGGGTTGTCCTTCATGGAGCCAAGACACCCCAAAAGAAGCCTCTGCAGCAGCCTCCACCAATGTTCGTGATGCACACAATTTTGAAATATTGACACCAACTTCAGCACCATGGGAGCAGGCACTCCCTGGGGGCTGGCCTTTACACTCACACCAAACCCATCCACCTCAGGTGTCACAAGTGATGGGAGACTGACAATAAAAAGAGCTTGCGCGCTCATGGCTAGTTATATGCACAGTGCCCATGTGTCCCCCTCGTCCTTTCATTGCATGAAGACCTAAGGGCCCACAACCTTACAGCAAGCATGGCATTAGTATAGATCGCATATTCCAGCAGGGGCCTGCTTTTTAGGACATTAGGTAGGGTTACACAAGAAAGACTTAAGTTGTGCTTGCATTAGGTAGCCCTGCTGGAACAACACAGGCCCTGCAAGAGACTACACAGCTTGTGAACGTGCCTTCTAGAAAAGTGATTCATGTAGGGGAATCTGGGCATTAGCAACTAAGCATCATTGGCTCTCTTGAACATAGGGCCTCCGACTGCCATTCCATAAAGGGAAGACAGTAACGTCTCTAGTACACTGTAACCTGTAATCCTCACTGCTCTACATTCTCTTGCACTGACACGTATTTCTGCTCCTCTGCATTTTTCACTGCTCCATTTACCCGATTCTTGCTTTTGCCAAGTTTTTCATTATGTTTAAATGGTAGTGGGCTGTCATGCTCACATTAAAGAAGATTTTGGTTTGATTTCATCCTGGTGTTTTACTGATTTGACCATACCACCAGGTTCACGCGATTTACCCCGAGTTCATTTGAACTGGTCAGAGCTGCTGGGAGGTGGTAGCTATTTTGCTTCTTTTGATTCTTTTCTTAGCAGCTGCATTTATTCACAGAAAATGCTGA
Source organism: Pleurodeles waltl (assembly GCF_031143425.1). Classification (NCBI taxonomy): domain Eukaryota; kingdom Metazoa; phylum Chordata; class Amphibia; order Caudata; family Salamandridae; genus Pleurodeles; species Pleurodeles waltl. The sequence continues at coordinate 625,816,545 of NC_090440.1, forward strand.
ACTTAAGTATCCTGCCGTCATCGATTATTCCCTCACGAGTTTATACAGCAGAGTGATACAAATACCTTCATCTACTCTGAAAACAACACCCAATACCAGGATTAGACCTTGGGTATACTGCAAGCACAGAACAAGAACGCAGCTAGGCACAAGGGAGAAACGACGCACTTCAGGCAAGAGAGAATTTGGAAAAGCTGCCATGAGAGATTGTATCCCTGAGATTGCCAGCACTTCAAGGAATGAAAAAAAGCAGAGCCTAGGCACAATGACTTCTGACAGAGACAGAACTCGGGTACTCAGACATATAACAGAGAACTAGCATGGGACTGGTATCACTGCATTCTCAAACCCTTCAAGCACAACAGTAGCGAGTAGTGCAGACATAGATACCGTATTTTCCGCACTATAAGGCGCACCTAAGAGCCTTAAAGTTTCTCAAAAATTGGCTGGGCGTTTTATAATCCGGTGCGCCTTATGTGTGCACTGAGTTCCAAAATCTGTTAAAATGTTGTTGTGCGACTTTGGTAAGTACTTTGCTTGATTGACTGTCAGACCATTTTTCGCTGACACAAGGGCATAATACGTACACTACGTAAGCTGGCAGCGATAAACCAATCAGAGAACATTACGTAATACATACAGTACATACGTTTACCTTCTCCACTCCTCCGGTAGGTATACTACCGGTATGCTGCAAAACAACATTTTCTAAGGACCCCCGAAAATGGTACCAGTGAAAAGACATGCCTACGAGGCACAATTCAGACTACAGGCTATCAGTTACGCGGTTGTAAATGGGAATAGAGCAGCTGCGAAAGAATTCAACATCAATGAATCTATGGTTCGGAAGTGGAGGAAGCAAGAAAATGAACTGCACCAAGTTAAGAAGACGAAACAGAGTTTCCGCAGGAACAAATCGAGGTGGCCACAGTTAGGAGACCAACCTGAACAATGGATTATTGAACAAAGAACAGCCGCGAGAAGCGTCTCTACAGTCACCATTCGACTGAAGGCAGCAACGATAGCACAAGACATGAAGATTGAACACTTTCAAGGAGGTCCGTCTTGGTGCTTTCGTTTTATGAAAAAGCATAATCTCTCCATCTGCGCAAGAACTACCGTGGCGAAGCAACTGCCGGCGGATTACAAAGAAAAGCTGGCCATCTTCCGCACCTACTGCAGTAACAAGATTACCGACAAAAAGATACAGCCCAACCACATCACCAACATGGACGAGGTCCCCCTCACTTTTGACATCCCTGTGAATCATACTGTGGAGAAAAAGGGGACCAGCACGGTATCGATACGCACCACGGGGCATGAGAAGTCAGCTTTCACTGTTCTTGGTTGCCACGGTAATGGACAGAAACTACCACGTATAGTCATTTTTTAAGAGGAAGACGCTACCAAAAGAAAAGTTTCCAGCTGGAATCATCGTTAAGACCAATCAAAAGGGCTGGATGGACGAGGAGAAAATGAGAGAGTGGCTGAGAGAGGTGGATGTCAAGAGACCGGATGGTTTTTTCCACGCATAGCCGTCCCGGTTTATCTGCGACTCCATGCGTTCCCATCTTACCGCTACTGTGAAAAACCAAGTGAAGCAAATGAATTCGGAGCTTGCCATCATTCCGGGAGGATTAACAAAAGAACTCCAACCGCTGGACATTGGTGTAAACAGGGCGTTCAAAGTGAAGTTGCGAGCGGCGTGGGAGCGATGGATGACAGACGGCGAACATACCTTTACTTAGACTGGGAGGCAGCGCCGGGCGAATTTCGCCACCATATGTGAATGGATTGTGGATGCCTGGGCTAAGATATCTGCTTTAACTGTTGTCCGAGCTTTCGCGAAAGCCGGCATCATTGCTGAACAGCCACCTGGCAACAAGACTGGCTCTAACAAAGATGAGAGAGAACCCGGCATGTTTGATGGCGAAATTGCCCAGCTGTTCAATTCAGACACAGAAGATGAGGACTTTGATGCATTTGTGGGAGAAGAATGATTAAAAAATAATGTGAGTGTATTGTTAAATAGTAGAATAAAGTTCAACTAAACTCACTGTTTTGCTTCGTTACCTTTTTACAACACTATGAACACCTGTTACCTTTTTTTTGTAGACCGTATGTTTTAGCATGCGCCTTATAATACAGTGCGCCTTATGTATGGGTTAAGTACAGAAATAGATCCCGTAATTGAGACTGCGCCTTATAATCCAGTGCGCCTTATGGTGCGGAAAATACGGTAATGCCGTTCTGAGATTAAAGGCCCCGCATGCATGAGCATGCCACAGCGCAGGGACAGGGGCTGTGAACAGGGGCGTAGATTGCTCAGTATGATGTGTGAGGGATGTTGGTGAGCTACAGATTTCCCAACAATCATGCTGGGACATCTTGTTTAAAAACACATTAAATGAGAAGCAGCACATGAGGGGGCATAGAGGGCAGTGGAAAGAGAGAGGAGTGAGAATTGTTAGGGGTACTTAAATCGCAATACTTTTCAAACTAATCAACATTTTTCAAGGAATTCAAATTATAGATGAAAAAGACTTTATGTTTTTGTCACAATGTGAAATCCTACAGACACTGCACTTTACCGGACCGAAAGCACGTGTATCCAACTAATTACTACAGAATAGATTTTTTCGGGGGTGTAACACCCCAAACACCCCCCCTGGAGCTACGCTCATAGTTGTAAATAATAGGTAAGTCAAATGTCCCTGGGGGAGCATCTGTAACAGAACACATATGACAATCTTAAACGCACTGGCAAACTCAGTGATAGATGGGAACAGCAGTGAAGGGTCCTCGGCTGCACATCTACAATTACACTAACTAGTGCAGGTTAACGAGGACCAGAGATCAGAGCTCCTCGAGATGTTGGGCATCAAAGGATTGAACTGAACAATGGTACCAAATTACTGAGGCCCTGGGAGCTGCTGGTGCTTTGCTAGTGGGCAAAAGCTCCACTCCTAATCTAATTTATGTGAGATTTATATGGTGCTCAGACCACTTGCGTTGAAGATAAACAATGGCATGGGCAGATGTGAGAGTATTGGACACACTAGGTGTGCAGGCTCCTGCACTGATAGGCTAGAGGTCAGCAAGCGGTCTTAGCACCATCTTAGTGTTTGAGGGGAGAAGTGGGCATGTAATAAGTGGACGTTTGTTTCTTTGCAGAATGTCGGAAAATCTTCAGGTCTTAGATGAGAAGAATAAAATTCCCAAAGTGGATCTCCGAGTAAAGACGAATTTTCTTCGGAACCACCAGTATTTAACAGATTGGACTTCAACAGGTCCAGGGATGCTGACTTGAGAGGCTTGGTCAAGTTATATTTCTGAAAGCCTAGGTGAGCTAATATTATTGATTGCTAGACCCTGTGCATTACACACTGTTTTGAACTAGGTTTACCATAAATTGGTAGCCAGCTCACTGCACCCAAGTTAACTGAACAGTTGGGTTTCCATCCAGCTGTTAGGCCATGATGTAACTCGGGCAGTTGCAAATAAGGTACCCTGTAAAAATGTCACGCAGTAGAATAGAAAGGGAGCAGGATGTGAACCCAGCATTGACAAACCCCAGCGTCCATCATCACGGACGCTAAAAGGTGTTTGTCACAAATGGGGGTAGAGCTGGACTCATTTTCTCCATGGATGCCGAGAGTAGCCTTGGCTGAGAGGCCTAAAGTACCAGCAGGCCCTCAATGACGGAGCGTGTGATATTTAGACCAGCTGGGCACGTGCTACCTGCGCTAAAATGGCAAGACATCCCTTCCAACAAGCATTTCGTGCAAAGTGCAGCCCAGTGCCCCCAGTGCTCTGCATCTATACAAAGCAGTGTACACCGTCTGCGACTGTCACGTCAATCACTGATAAACAGATGCCACCCCACAGGCCCCAAACACAATGCAAACAAAAGATCCCTCGGTGCCCTTTGGGAGCGTGCCGAGCAGCAATGCTATTGTTAACAGGCCTTGCTGGGCTCTTTTGTTGGAGGGCAACAGATACTGCCAGACAACGCTCTGGCGGTAGAAGAACAGGACAAAGGCCACTGGTTGGAATAGGTGTGACATTTAGAGAGCACAGAAGAAATAGAAAATGGTAACAGCGATCTGTGGGTAGGGATGGGAGAAGGCCGGGGAGGGGGATTCAATCTCCGAGCTGCTATCCTGTGCAAAATTCAGGGGCATAGTTTCAAGTAGAATGTGTGTGACACCCAGGGTCCTGACTGGACCAAAAGTAGGGCCATGCAACCAAAAAGGTTTCACTTAACTATTGCTTAGATAGTATCAGGGGTCTATTTTTTTTTGAGAAATGAGGGGTAAATTAAGCATTTTAAAGCGTGTAGGGTCAGTGCCATTGGTCAAGACCGGAAATACTGCAGATGTAAAAAGGGAATACTTATAGCAGTCTCAACACCTTGTACAACGTGGTGGAGGCCCACTCCCAATCAACTGTCTCTCTGACCCACATTATCAGATAAATTACAAATTGAACACAAATCCAACGGGGAAAAGGGCGAGGTCAGGACCTCTGGGGAAAGAATCTACAATGACAAGAAAGAGATTCTTAAACTCCTGCTCTAGATGATTCACTAGAGAGGGGTTTCAGCGAATAAAAGCTCTAATTTTCAGTAGCAGCTCTGCCTTGTTTCTTGCACCTTTTTAGGTCTCACCTGGGACAGAGCATGCCCTGTTGCTTGCAAGACATTTTGTTAACCTACAGTGGGCTTAGAGCTTGCCCAGTGCTTACCACTATTTGACTTCATCACCATTCTCATTTGTTTGCTTCTCTTTGGTCAGCGTGTGTCCGCTTCCCTTACTCCTTGTGTTTGTCCTTTCACGGCTATCTCCTGTTCCTCTCTTTGCCCCCGTGTCGCTCTTTTGCCCATGTGCTTCTGCCCCCCTTGCTTGCCCCTCCAGCTGTACGTACACTGCTCACTGTCTGTCTTGTTGGCTGCCCTCGCCTGCTGTCCGTGCTGCTGCTTGACTCTTTTCACCCTCCATGTTGTTGCTTGCCCCAGTTGCTGTCGGTTTCTGGTGCTTGCCCTCTCCTGCCCTCCGGATTGTTGCTTGTTCCCCCCACCCTCCGTCTTGTTGCTTGTCGCCATCTGTTATCGAGCTTGTTGCGTGCCCCTCCTGTCCTCCCTCCACCCGCCCGAAATATAAAAAAAAACACTAGGATACATCCACATCTGGCTGCGTGATAGAGCTTTTTAAATAAAAAAAAAATCTTGCATTAATCCCTCCCGCCACGCCTCCTTTTGTTGTTGATTTCCCCAACCCCCGTTGGCACTGCTTGCCCTCACCCACTTCCCGTAACCCCAAAATCACTAGTACGAGGACACTGCTGACTGCGTCATAGTGCTTTTTTCCAATTTGTGCCATTAAGCACAGCAAACGCGTTGCTGTGCAACATGACTAACACATTGGCAAAGTCAATAGCTTGCGTATCTGACACCTGTTTCCTTTGCCAATGCGTGTTTTACTACAACCAGTAGTATATAATAATATATCATTCACTACTAATCAGACTTCATTATTACCCCAAGAATCCTTTTTAGCAACCTTAGAATGAAGGTTAAAAAAACAATTAATGTTCCATTACTATGCCTTGCAGTTTAAATGAAGCGTCTTGATGTTAATTCATGGCTCACTGTGCTGCAGCGAAAGGACTGTAGCTTATGAACTGCAAGTTACAAAAGGATCTCTGTGTTAAAGGCAGTAACCCACTGGTTTATTTACATAAGCAGAAATCTGCGAACTGCATGTTACATGCTTTGTTTTGCAGCAGGCACTAGCCCTCTGTGCTAACATGATGAGCCAAAGATGTTGCTAGATAAAGCAGAGATCTTACCAGCAAGTACTTTTGTCACTGTTTGAAAACAGGGATATGGTAGGAGAGTTAATAACTGAAGTTGGGTCGTGTGGGTCGAATTTAAAATGGCCCAATGGTGACAACACTTGACCTGGCCTCCCAGCGAGGCCTCTGGGCCATTGCACACTTCACTCCCCCCTCCCACACGCGCCATGACCAGAATGCAACAGCCTGGCAGAAGAGACGTCAGGTGAAACATATTGCTTCTGGACTGGGCTGACCTATTGGGACTGAGGTGAGAACGGCCCAAGAACTACAGTAACACTTGGCCCCTCAGGAAGACCTTCTGAATAATTTCTCCACTCCCCCGCCAACCATGGGATGAATGTGAAACCCAGGCTTTGGATGGATGACGTAGAGTACAGCGCTTCTGCACCTGGCGAGGGCCCTGGGTAAAGAGGCCTAATGGCTTCAAAATCTGACCTTACCTCTTCACATCTCACCCTCCCACCAATCGAGGCCTTAGGGGAGAAGTGGGAAAAGCTTTGCTTCTGGAGTCTGGGGCAAGAGGCAAGGTGAAAATGTCCCACTAAACTGGCCTCTCAACGACACGGCTGCAAGGTCATGCCTCTAAGAACATCACTGTGTTCCTGCAGCCCACCTGCCCATCCCAGCCCTGAATAACAGTGGCTTGGACAGGTAGACATGGAGCCGGCTGGGAGGACAGTAGGACGTTGGTGGTTGCCAAGAAACCAACCCACAGCTGGCACTTGGGCACAGGCCCATAGGCCAGCAGGCAACTAGCCGCTTTTCCAAACCAACCCTGGTGACACCCCCAAATAAATGCATTCTTGGCTTGGTAGCTGGGTCTGGGGGCCCTGAGTCATGTGTGCTACCGCTGTTTCGTTTTTGTTCATGTCCTGAGCCAAGAATGAAAAACAACACAGTGACCTTAGATGTAAATGAAAGAAAGAGCAAAGCAGAGATACCCATGTAGTGGCTAAATTTCAAAATGCGAAACCAGATAACATGGCATCATACCAGCTTCCCTGCAATGTCTGAATTGTGTGATCCTAGGCAACATTTTTATTTCACAGCACCTTTGCTGGCTCATCCCTCTTACCTCTCTATCACCCAATCTACTGCAGTGCTTAGGAAACTCTAATTAGCAATTTATTTGCCAAAACGTACTTGCAGCCTTTCTTAGGGCAGTCCTGTCTTCATCCTCCCTCACTTTAGTTCCTGGGTCACTATCCACAGGCTGTAGGAATGCAGTCAATAGTCTTCCACTCTATAGGGAAGCTGTATCTACCCTCCATCTCGTGCTATGTGAAAACAGGGGCCATCCAAAATGGATCTCACGGGTTCCACTTAACATAGTCCCATTACACACACTCTACTGTCATGTATGAGCCACACATACACAGCACAAAAAATGTCAATGCAACGGTCTAGGCGATTGTGATCAGTAGGTCGCACTTTCTCCTGGAACAGAAAAGGCCTTTCAAAGAAATATTAATCCTGCAAACTCAATACAATGCCACCACTGCTTTTTATCAGTGACCCAGGGCACGTACAGTAGTCGTATTTCATCAAAAGAGTGCTTGCTTTAGCACTCTTCCAGGTTGCAGAACAGGTTGTGGATCTTGGCTTTACTGCGGACTGACGTAGGCCTCAGTAACCACTCTGAATCAGCATCCTAGCTGGGCCAACAAAAAGTCAGGGTTCCAGTTTTACTTGCAGTCAGGGCAGGAGGACGCATCTCTATAACATGCAGGGACCATTTCTATCCCAGCTGCTAACCTCTTCAAAACATGGAGAGCTGTACAATGATAGGAGACTGAGCTGTGCCCACTCTTCTAGGACTCCACACATACCTGGTCATTCAATGCACGGGGATCCCGTTTTTCTAAGGGCCATGCAGAGATAATTTGTGCTTCTGGAACCTACGTTTCACAGGGAAAAGGCCGGACCACTTTAAATACCCTGGGCCACACTCTATAGGAAGGGGTACCCCTACCCCCTTCAGGTCATAATCAGGTTGACAGAGATTGGTGTCCACTTCATTGAACAAAAAGGGAAGACAACCCACTTTAAGGGATACCATTATGGGCAGGTATGTGCTCCAATAAAACTTAGGTTCTTTGCTTCACTTGGAGGGAAGCATCCTGTAACCCACCAGGGTAAGCTCTAAGACGCAGTGTTCAGAATGCGTATGTAGGAGCTGCGAATGACAACATCTAGACCGCCTGGTATAAAGAACAAAAAATATATATTCTCCCCAGATATGTTGCCCACACCAGGTAGTATCTGTTGCATTATGCAAATAATGAAGAATAGAATGCTTCCTGAGGTGCGCTTGGGATTCACTGATGTGAGCTGCTTTCTCAGAGACTGATTGTTAGTCACTGTGACAAGGGGTGAGAACAGGTGAGTACCTGGGGATCTAACATATGAAAGGAAATTATTGCTGTCATGCAAATTTGGTACTTTCTATGATGAATTAATTCGGGACCAGATAGCTCACAACCAGTGACTTAATCAACAAGGGCTGATCTGGCATCAGTAGGTGGGCCAGGAGATAACCCATAAGCGTACCCAACGCAGTCATAACAAAAAAAAGAGAAAGTAAGGTAGCTTGGCCTGGAGGGGGGCCAATCTGGTGGCGTGCCGCACCAAGCCACAAATTTGTCCCAACAACAGGTGTATACAGTTTTGTTGAGGGACACATGGCTGCCAAAATCACATCAACCATCTCCAGAGTGAGGTCAATGGTGTTTGGCTGTCGTTGCTCAACCTCCAAGCATGAAGGTGAAGAGTGTGAAGGTCCCGGTGCAGAACCGTGCCCTGCTGCTGCAACAGACATCAGAGGACATATGGTTGAGTTCAAGAGTTCTGAATACCACACTCTCCATGTCCAATCCAGAGCAACTAGGATGACATGGGCCCAGTCTGTCCTAATCTTCTTAAAAAGTTGGGACAGGTGTGGTTTCAGTAAACTTATATACAGGAGTCCTGAGTTCTTCTAGATGCTGAACACATCTCCGAGTGAGAGACGCCTTGGAAACTCCACCACAAAGAAATACTGACATTGTGCATTCTCAGCAGTGGTGAAAAAACATCAAGCTAAGTTTCTCACTGTTTACGGAAGAGACCTTGTGCCACCTCCAGCAGTAACTGCCATTCATGATCCGCTAAGTGTTGACAGCTAAGCTAGTCCTTCCTGACATTTAAGGATCCTGCCAGGTGGATCACCAACAGGAAAATTAATTGGTGGTCCAGCCCCTTCCAGGGGCAAGGCCTCCAGGCACAAGGCTTGTGATCCATGATCCCATCATGCCCTGTTTGCTGCAGTACCACCTGGCAGTTGTGAGCATCTGTACCAGCCTACCCTTAATGGATCAGCTGAAAAGAAGACTTTCAATGCCAAGCAAAGTGTTCTTAGCTCCAGAAGGTTGATGTGGAGCCGGTACTCTGCTGAAGATCGGAGACCTCTGATCTCCATATCTCCCAGATGGGTGCCACAAACCAGAAGCAATGCATGGGTCACCGCAGTCAGCTTTGGGTAGGGAAGGGAGGAAGGTCTGCCACTGACCGAGTTGTGGTCCAGCAACCACCACTGCAGATCTTTTGCAGTCTTCTCCAAGATCGGCACCAGGCTGGAGAGTTCTCCTTGATGTTGGGTGCACTGGGACGTAAGATCCCACTGCAGAGCTCCTATATGCCACCTTGTGTGCTCAACTAGTAGAATGAAGGAGGCCATGAGTCCCAGTAGCCTCACAGTCAACCTCACTAAATTCCAGGACAAAGGGTGAAAGATTGGTAACATAGCTTGAATGTCCTGGACTTCTTTCCCAGGGAAAAGGCACGAAACAAACACTGTCCAGAATGGCTCCAATGAAGGGGAGCATCTGGGAAGGAGTCAGTGGGGCTTCGGTGCATTGATAGTGACCCCCAAAAATGACAGGAGGTTTGATGTAGTCTGGAGGTAGTTGGTGACTGCCTGGGGTGAGCCTTGTAGGAAGCTGGCCCTGTATATACTATACCAAAATGAGGTATGGTGTGCACAGAGTCCAGGGGTTTCCCAGAGGCTTAACAGAGGCTGAAATAGATAAAACTAATACTCTCTTTTGTTGTTGTGTGGTCAAGCAATTAGGCTTATCAGAGAGTAGTGCAAAACATTTGTTGTATACACACAGTCAAGAAATGAGGCCCACACTTAAAGATTAACTCCAGACCAATTGTTTTTATATAGCAAAAATATAGTTTGTTACTTTACTACTAGAACTAGAAGATCTTTGTTGCAAATAGGTAAAAAGCATATGTATCAAATGTCCTTTTTTGTTTTTTGCAGATAAAAAAGTTTACACGTAAGTAACACTTTTCTATTTCAAAAGTTGACACTGTGCAATTTTTCATAGGAGTCAATAGAATCCTAGAGGGGGGAAAGTGTTAGCACAATTAACAGGAATTCCAGTGTTCAGGAGTTAGAATGCCCACAGGTCAAAGTTTAGTCTGACCCCCAGAGTGTACCAGCAGCAACACAGGGCCGGCTGGGTGCAGAGGTCAAAGATGGCATTGGGTTTGCAATGGAATCCCATAAGGACTGGGGGTGCTAGGTAGAAAGCCGATTGCAGGTAAGTACCTGTGGTTTAAGGACACAGGCCTGGGGGATTTAGGTCAGCACTGGGGGGGTTGAGTGGGGGACACAGGTCTACACCAAACACACACCCTCGCCGAACAGTGGTGGCTGGGTGCCAACACAGAGCTGGGTGCCCAATTGCCCAATGTTTTTCAATGAGGGGACCCCGGTGGTCATAAAAGACGCAGCAGGATGGGTCCAGGAGGTCGATTCCGGGAAACCAAAGGCTGGACAGGCAGGAGAGGCACTCGCTGGAAGTTGCTAGACTGTTGGCAGGGGGCTGCGGCTGCAGAGATTTCCTTGGACATCGAGAATCTTCGTCAGATCTGGTTGCGGTCAGGGGGGGTCCTTTGGATTCAGGCTGCAGGCGTTGTTGTGTTAGCCATGAGGGGTCAACCCAGGGTACACTCAAGGTTGGAATCGCCTGGGGACCTTCTCTGCACCAGTGGGCCCACGGGACTCGGGCCGTGGGCGTCAGGTGCAGAGTGGGCAGGGCTCACGGATCCAGGGCAGTTCTAGAGTTCTTTTTGGAGGTTTCTTCTGGACAGGGTCGCTGTTCTCAGGAGTTATTGGTCCTCTGCTGGGCAGGCAGTCCTTTGGGAGTTTGTAGAGGTTGCTGGTCCTGCAGGATGTGTTGCCTTTTTAGAGCAGGAGTCTTGAAGCAGCAGACAGGCTGGTAGGGCTGGGCCAAGTCAGGTGTTGTCTGGTGTCTTCACTACTGGGGTGGGCTGAGCAGTCCTTTTTTTGGTCGCTAGTAGTAAGGTTTGGGGTGCCCCCTCAATATTAGATTTAGGGGCATCACAGCAGTCAGAGGGCATTAGCCAACGGCCTGCACTCCAAACCACTCCAAACAAAGATAGAGGATTTTGCAAGGAGGGAGTCACTTCAGCTTGGACACCTTTGGGGTGGTCTTAGCTACAGTGGTCACACCTCCACGTTTTACCTAATTTTCCCACTGGACCTGCTGCCAAAAGTGGGGCTTGGTCCGGGAGGGCGGGCATCTCCACTAGCTGGAGTGACCTGGGGCACTGTAACAGGAGGCCTGAGCCTTTGAAGCTCACTGTCATGCTTTGCCGTTCCTGCAGGGGGAAGATGTGAAGCACCAGAGGGCACAAAGGCTCTCACCCCATGGGGTCAGAAACTTGTATGTTAGTGGCAGGCTGGCACAGACTGGTTAGCCCTGCACTAAAGAGGCAGGTAGGGGGCAGCTCTAAGATGCCCTCTGGGTGCATTTTACAATAAATCCAACACTGGCATCAATGTGGGTTTATTCTGCTGAGAAATTTGATATCAAACCTCCCAGTCTTCAGTGAAGCCATCATGGAGCTGTGGAGGTCATCGGCCCAGGAAATTGATTAAAACATGGCTTTTTCCCCGATAATATCTTTCTTGTACCTCGTTTTGTATTTTTAAATAATTTTCTGCTCTCTCTCTTATCACTATCCGTTTCCTGGGTGGGTCTTTGCATTGTTGCTTTCTCCCTCTGCTCTCTCTTTGCTGCTTTAGCGCTTCGATGCTCTTTGTGAGTAGGAATGCGCTTAATAAATATGGCATACATACATACATGCACTCAATAAGGCCACACTGCACTTACAATGTCTAAGAATGGACTGTGGTATAATGCACCCTGCAGAGGGCCTGCTAGAGGGATGACTTACCTATGCCACAGGCAGTGATTTGTGGGCATGGCACCCTGAGAGAGATGCCATGTCGACTTTAACTTTTTCTCCCCACTAACACACACAACCTGCAATGGCAGTGTGCATGTGTGTGGTGAGGCGTCCCTTTGAGTGGCACAAGATATGCTGCAGCCTTTAGGGACCTTCTCTGGCCACAGGGCCCTGGGTACCACGAGTACCTTTTACAAGGAACTTATCTATGTGCCAGAGGTGGGCCAATTGGGGAAACAATGGTACAGTTTTAGGGATGAAACACAGGTGCTGGGGCCTGATTAGCAGGATCCCAGCACACACATAGAGGGTCATTCTGACCCTGGCGGCCGGTGGCCGCCAGGGCCACCGACCACGGGAGCACCGCCAACAGGCTGGCGGTGCTCCAATGAGCATTCTGACCGCGGCGGTTCAGCCGCGGTCAGAAGCGGAAAGTCAGCGGTCTCCCGCTGACTTTCCGCTGCTCATTGGAATCCTCCATGGCTGCGGAGCGCGCTCCGCAGCCATGAGGATTCTGACCCCCCCTACCGCCATCCAGTTCATGGCGGGAAAGCCGCCATGAACAGGATGGCGGTAGGGGGGGTCGCGGGGCCCCTGGGGGCCCCTGCCGTGCCCATGCCAATGGCATGGGCACGGCAGGGGCCCCCGTAAGAGGGCCCCAAAATGTATTTCACTGTCTGCCTTGCAGACAGTGAAATACGCGACGGGTGCAGTAGCACCCGTCGCACCTTCCCACTCCGCCGGCTCGATTACGAGCCGGCATCCTCGTGGGAAGGTCGTTTTCCCCTGGGCTGGCGGGCGGTTTAACTGGAACCGCCCGCCAGCCCAGGGGAAAACTCGTAATACCCGCCGCGGTCTTTTGACCGCGGCGCGGTAATTCGGAGGGCGGGATCCTGGCGGGCGGCCTCCGCCGCCCGCCAGGGTCATAATGAGGCCCATAGTCACATTAGCATCACATATCATCACATATCAGGCAAAACGTGGGAGGGTACTGCAAACAAGGGGCCAGTTTCCTACAGGCCTGTCTTCCAGCAGTCAGTCATCGAGGTAGGGAATAATTGCCATGCTGACTTCTGATGGTGTGCTGCTACCACCACCATCAAATTTGTGAACACCTGCGGGGTGCTGATGAGACCAAAGTGAAGCACAGAGTACTGACAATGCTCCTGTTCCACCACGAACTGCAGGTAGCGCTGATGGGACAGCAGGACAGATATATAGAAAATGGCGTCCTGCAGGTCCAATACCACCATCCAGTCTCCAAGTTCGAGGGCAGACAAAACATGGGTCAGGGTAAGCATTTTGAAGTTCTCCTTCCGGACAAAGGTGTTGAAAGGGCGCAGGTTTGGAATGGACTGAAGACCTCCATCCTTCTTGAGCAAGTAGCTGGAATAACAACCCTGCCCTACTTCTGGTACTGGCACCCTCTCAGCAGCCCCTTTGGCCAAAATGGCTTGAACTTCCTGCCGCAAAATGAAGAGATGGTCCTTCGTCAGTCTCTGGGAGGATGGTGGAAGATGAGGTGGAGAAGAAGGAGTAAAATGTATCCCCTGCAACAGTTTGTAGGACCCACATGTCTGATGTGATCACTTGCCAGCCCAGTAGGAACAGGTGAATTCTGCCTCCTTGCAGATGGCCTTGCCCATGTAAGGGCATGCTAAAATGCTAAAGGTGGGGCTGCAGGAGATGGCGGTAGGCTGGGTGGCATTCTGACCTTGACACCTCAGGTTCTACTGCAAAACTGCTAGGTTCCCAGTGTGGGCTAGACCGTCTGGCAGAAAGGGACGCCTCGGCCAATGTTGCAGTCAGCAAGGTGGGGCGGAAAGGTTCAGAGAGCAAGCAGTGGCCCTGCTCACAGAATCAGCTTTATACCCGAACAGACAAGTCCCATCAAAGGGCATGTCGATCAGGGAGGACTGGAAATTGCAGGACAACCCAGCCGATCGCAGCCATACATGACAGGGAATGGCAACGCTGGTTTCTATGTCCCTTCCCTGTAAAATCGGTTGTGTCCATGCCACAACAAATCGTGAACTTGGCTGCATCACAGCCATACTGAAGTGTCTGAGTGAGTGCACAGAGAGAAGGTCTTTGGGCACAGCAAGGAGGACTTGTGCCACTGAATCCTAAAGAGCATGTGAGTAGCATCTCAACAAACAGCTGGAGTTAACAGAGCGGGTGGCCAAGCTGCCCGAAGAAAAGACGCATTTGCCAAATGTTCTCACTCGTTTAGATTCCGTATCGGAGGAGTGGTAGGAAGTGTGTTGGGATTATAGCGGCTGTCAGAAGCCTGCACCAATAAGCTTTCTGGTGAGGGGTGCTGAAAAAGGAAAGCCAACTCACCTGGAGCAGGGCTATGGTGCCAAGCAATTTGTTGACATACCTGTGTGCTGGAGCATGGTTTAGCCCAAGCCTCCAATAAGGTATCCATCAATGCTTTGTTGAAAGTAAGAAGGAGATTCAAAGTTGTCTACTTTGGTTAAAGGACCTCAGTCAAAATGTTCACCTTAACTTCCAAAGCGAGGAGCTGGAGGTCAAGAATTTGAGCTGCCCTACGCATCATGACGTAGGAAGTGGATTCCTCTGTGGTTGGTCCAGGGGGAGAAAAATGGCTCTGTCTCCGGAGAGGTTTTGAGGCCACTAGCCTCTTGCAGGTTTTCATATCAACTGTCATCCTGGTAGAACTGGCCAAACCCATCACCCAGGTCATAGTCATTAGCCAAATAAGTCGCAAAGAGGGAATGTAGAGAGTGAGGTTGATAATTCAAGTGAGGGGTCAGTGCCTTGGGCGATTTGGGTGTGACGTCAGACTGGCATCAACTCAGCATCAGAGAGAACAATAGAACCGCATCCTCAGATGGCAAAATCGCAATTGGCATCAACATGCCCAGGGCTGGTGTGAGTAGGCGTGCCGGAAGCACCTGAGACAAGATAGGCTCGGAGGGTCCTGCTGGCACCGATTACAAACCAGCCAACAGTATATCAGGTAGAAGGTATTTCAGCTGCTCGGGCCAAACTGTGCCAAAGGAAGTGAGTAGGAAAACAAAGAGCTCGAGAATTGCTTTGCAGACCTCTTTGATTTAACATGGCGTGGCTGAACGTCCTGGACCCTCGGGTTGTGTGAGAACCAGCTGCAGGATCAGCTCCGAAGTCGGACGACTTCGTGAGTGAGTTAAAAAAAAAAACTTGCTCAGGCGAATCCAAGTCACGCAAGGGAGATGAATCCTGCTTTGATTTCTTGCATTTCTTATGCTTACCTGGAGACTTTGAGTAAGGCGAAGTAAGACCTCCGGAGGGGCTCAGTTGACTCTAGGAAGGGTAATGGAACTGGGAGTGAGACCCAACCTTGAACGCTGAGCATGGTATGGAACATCCCAAGGAGGAGTCTTCTCATTCTTGAAGATGTTAAGCCTTGCCTCCCGTTCCCTGATGGGCTTTGGGTTCCTCAACGAGCAGTCCGTGCAGGCCTTGGAGTTGTGGCTTGACCACAAGTACCACAAGCGCACCTAATAGAGATCTGTCATAGACATTTGTTTTTGACAGTCCCTACAGGGATTAAAACGTGTCATTTTAGGGGGGGCATCCTTTGCACACTGAAGAAATTTTGTGGAAAATATTGTGGTAAGTGTCTCAGAGAGATGAGAAGGGAGCTCCAGATCCATGTCTGGTGACGTGAAAAGAAAGGAACTTACGTCAACGCACCTATATAGGCCCCACATGTCCAGTCCAGAGCAAAACGGCATCATTGCAGAGCTGCACAATGACACCTTCCGGTGCCCAGAGGTACTGCTGAAAAGTTTCCGGATCCAGTCTGACACCTGAGAACTATTCAGAAGGTGAAGAATACGTGGACAGAAGTTTCAATCAGAAACAATTGGTACCACTATGGACTGGGTTAAAGTAATTGTATTGGTAAACGTTCTCTATAAATAGGTTTGTCATTTGTTTTAATAAGATCACTATTGTTATTGGTAGCAGTATTAACAACAGTAGTAACAGAATAGAGCAGATTTGTTTCGTTCAGGACGTTCGCTGACATAGGGCCCAGTAATGGTGATCCCAAGGAAAGAATGTGCTAACAGTCATTCTAAAGCTGGTGTTGCAAGCCCGTATACCATATAAGCTGTTACCTTTCTGGGTCTTTATATGCAGTCAGAGAGCAAGAACATAACCCCAAGCAACTGCTGCAGAAAGCATGCTTAGCAACAAAGCTGGAAATCCACTGTCTCCTTTAGCATCATGCAGAAGAGTAACTACAGAGTAGCTGAACATGAAACCGCCTGCTATTCTTTATTTCAACAGGAGGCCCTTGATCTACCAGTCCAGTTTAACAGCTGCATGACCGAGTACTGACATTACTGTGCAACAGGTTATGCCAACCAACATAAATTCAAATTGCCAAATAATACAAACAGGCCAACAAAATTAGATTAGTGCAGCCGGGTTGAAAATAAAGCGTTGCAACCAGATTTAAAAGCAGTCAAACAAGAAACTAGGCTCAAGCAAAAAGCTGGAGAGAAGAAAGCAGGCCAAGTACTGTTGCCATCAAATGCTATAAATATTGATCTTTTGATTGTGCTTCCTCTATAATTCGTGTCTAAACACTACTCAGGTGCATACCTGTTACAAATATCCATCACACCTCTAGGGCCTTCAGGGTTTTTTTACAGGGAATCCAAATACATTTGCAACAGTCTTAATCAGTGTCAATTGCACTTTTTAATCAAACCAATAAGACTTCCAGATGACCAAACAAAAAGTAGTTTTCGGTTTAGGCATATTTAAAAGGAAATGCTGCAACATGAAGTGCTCCACTGGTCAAGAGAAAAAAGATCCATTGCTATATCATTTTTATGCCTTTTGTGAGGAGATGTAGAAGCTGTTTGACAGAAAGTTGCATGCCCTTTCTTCCCATAGTGCACTATTAACTTTAAAGCAGGGCTATCAATATTTATTGTGTTATTTTACCACACTTAATTGTTTAGGTATTTAGACTTGATGGCCTGAAGAGAAAGCAGGATGATTACGTTATCAAGTGCTATGGATTAAATGACAAGATTATCAGCATACATCATAAATCCTTAGAGTATTATTTAGCTGTCTGTTGCCCCGAGAAAACAAAATCATAGATTATGGTGACAGCAGTATATCAAATGTTACAAAAGAGTAACATTTCAGAATATTCTGAACCTATGCCAAACGTTACTGAGGGACACCACGTTTATTGAAAAGGAGAGTTAAGCACTTGGTCTGTGAATATGGAGTGACCTTCTGTAGAGCATGAGAAAGTGGCAACCCTCACAGCAGCAAATAAAAATGCCAAACTCGAGAATAAAGTGATTTCAATGGTACTCTGGAAGGGGGAAGAGGCAGTTAACTATGCCATGCATCCCAAGAACAGCATTTTAAAAAACAAGGAATCTAGGTTTAAGGGGCAGAGTCAAAACTGAGACGTGTTAGTGAGTCTACTGCATCCAGTATTTGTGCACTGGTAGAACAAATATTAGAATATTGGAATTTTGGGAGCTCCACTGAAGCCAATGGAGTGCCGAGGCTTCTAATGGCTTCTAACGGCTTTTGGAGCCCGGAACTCCAACATTCCAGTGTTTGTCTTTCACAGCAACAGCTGAGCCCCCTCGGGCTCTGAGAGTCCTTTGTTTTACATTCTGCCCTCGCTTTCAGCTCAATAATGCTGGAGTGGGCCTTTAATGGTAGGTATATCCTGCCACTGCAGGCTATAAAGCTATATTAGAACATTGGAACGTTGCCAGCTCCATTGAAAACAATGGAGTGCTGCGGGCTTTTACTGGCCGGTAAAAGCCTGCAGAGCCAACATTCCAATTTTCGCTTTGTTCACAGCAACAGCTGTGAACAAAGCCTCACGGAGCCCGAGGGGATTTCAATCCCCTCGGGCTCCGTGAGCAATTTGTTTTATTTAATAGAACATTCTGCCCTGAGTGGCAGAATGTTCTAATAGCCTTAGAACCCGCCGTAGCGGGCTCTACTGGCTATTAAAGGCCCTTTCCCTTGTTAAATGCCCTCGCCTTCGGCTCAGGCATTTAACGCGGGAGCGGGCCTTTAATAGCCAGTAGAGCCCGCTACGGCGGGGTCTTAGGCTATATTAGAACACTGGAATGTTGAGAGCTCCACTGAAGACAATGGCATAGCTCTGTGCTTATAATGGCTGGTATAAGCTGGGAGCTCCAACATTCCAATGTTTGTCTTTATTTTTCTCCCTTTTTAATTTACACATTCAACACTTAGTGAGTAGAATGTTCTAATAGCCTACCAGCCTTTCTGTCTCGGGCAATACTGGTTGTTAAAGGCCCTCTTTCTCATTACAGGCCGTCACTGGGCTCAGGGCCTTTAACAACCAGAATAGCCCTTGGCAGCAGTCTATAACTATAGTGAAAGATTGAAGGCAGAAGACACCAGCCGGGTTGAGTCAAATAGGATTTAGTATCCTGAAGGCAAGTATGTGAATAATACATCGGTGGAAATGCACTTGGCAAATAAATGCACACATGCTTATCATTCTTTCCTTTCAAATAAATCCTGGATCTAGGTCTATGCTTTAATCTAAGCCGGGGAAGGGGGTTGTTAGAAGGTTAGGGAGCAGATTAGTGAACCCAAAATCATCCTGGAAAGTAGAATAAGAAGCATGAGAGGGATGAGATTCCAAATGGGCCTTCCCCTTTATAATCAACATGTTGTACTATTAGAGAACCGGAAATCCTCAGGCTCAAGCAAATATATAATTCTTGAAAGGCGACCTAGTTATCTTTCCAATGCCTCATCCACTGACTTCAGTGAACTTTTAACTTTTGTGTAAAATTTAAAGGCCACCTCAGATTAGCAATTTTACGGCAATCATATACCCAACTTTTACTGAGGAGCCAGAAGAGACGATAATTCAAATAAAGCAGGAAAGCCAAGAAGAGAAGCAAGACTTCTGTCTCCTTCATGTTGAATATGCTACAAAATATTCTCTCAGAAATATGGTAGACTAGTAAATATGAGAATTTATCTATAAGAGAACTCATGGGGATCAAAGTGAAAAAACTAGAAGGACTCAATCAGAATATTCTGAATTCCCAAACAGATCTTTCAGGTGGAGAATAGGCTAAAAACCGTTCAATCCAGTTCTATGTCAATGCAGGAGAGACTGATCTTGCCCTTTAGAAGTTGCAACACAAAATGGAAGACCCTGAGAACAAGTCCAGGAACCCCAGTTTCCACTGTTGAAAACCTTGAAGGAGATAAAGAGAAATCTACAAAAGAAACTACTGAGGGAGGAGTCATTGGTTACCTCTAATTAACAATCATTAGATCTGTTTATGCTAGAGCTAATCAAGAGCCCTTTGAAAAATCCAAGACGGGAAGACCTGCTCACAGAATTGTTGCTTTCTTTTTAAAGACTTCCTGTGGAGTAATAATGTATAGAATCTTTTATGATTTTTCCTTTCCGGCAGTTTAAGAGGAAAGAAGATGCACAATCTGATTGCTGCCTATAAAACAATGAGTGTGCAGTGCCAAGTAATATGAATGAATCAAGGGTTAGTTGAGATTTCAACATGCAACGTGAAATCTATTGCCACTGGCTTCACCACAAATTTAACAGCTGCAAGAAATATTCAAAAGCTAAAGTAGATTTTTATCTCTGCAAAGTAACAATGGGTGTCAGAGGTTTGTAGATCAGAAGAAAGGAAGAAAAATTGGTGAACCAACAGTTTTTAGCTGCCTCAATGTTTAAAATTATTATACGTTATATTAAACTCTAATCAATTCATGCAAATGATGATGTATCTCTCAATTTGCTTTGTACTTTGTTTTTATTTTCCAATAAACCTTAACTGCATTGTCTTGACAAGTCTAAAGTCCCTTCGTACCCTGGCACCTAGTAGCCAACCTGATGCAATTAGCAGCAACAAAATTATTTCCTGGTATTGTTTGTTGGAAAGAAGTCTGTTGAGAAGTGGATATTATCGCTTGCATTTGTGCCTTACTGAGGTTCTGTGCAGTCAGGCCTCGACTGGTCCTGCAGCAATAACTGCTGCTGCAGTGGAACGCATAAACCTTGGATTCCATATCTTACTACAAGTCCAACTTGTCCTGTTTGACTCTAGTTTAACATGCTCAACCAACAAAAGAATGTAGTTCATAGTCGGTGGCCACTTTGCTTTATTGGACTTGTATTCACTCACAAATATAGCATACATGTATTTCCAAGGTCGATTTCTGTCATTCATTACATTCACTATTTGAGATCTTAGTTACGAGCATTAGTCTGTGAGCTTTTGGCAGTCACTATTTTAACTACATTCTTCAGGATTTTACCTACCACTGTGCGTCCAGGACTACAAGGGTAAGATTATTTTTTTGAGACTTTGTCTATCATTTCTCATTACCTTCCTGTGGTGCATGTTGCTTCCATGTTGACCAGCATATTCAATTCTACTGGCATTATTATTGGCTTATCCCACAGAATCAACTATCTTAATCTTCACAGACCATAGTGAGTATCATTTTAGTTTGTTATTTATTTCCTGTTTGTTGAGTTTTTTAAGTACCATGCCTGTCATTTGATTCTTCCCTTTTTTCTTCAAACTCCAAGGATATCAACTATAGAATGGACTAACTGGTTTGGGATGTTTTTAGCGTACATCAAAGTCCTTTGGAGCGAAGAATGCTCACATAAGAGGAAATGTTCCTTGCTAAATACCTGTTTAGAAGGAGAGGGGCTGAGGCAATCTAAATTACTACCAGTCTTACCTGAAGCAACCAAATGGAATGATTTGACTATGCCATAAGGTAACATAAAATGAGATATATTTGCAAAAATAACATTGTGATGGAATACGTTATGTTTTATTTAAAGACAAAGTTGGGGAAATCACTGAGTATTATGTTGTATCCTTTTGGACTATGGCTATCAACTGTAAGTTCGAAACAATCAATTAAGATCAGGTACTGAGAGTCAGTAAACACAATTGAGGAGCCACTGTTGGCTCCACCCAAGTCGAGTACCAATGCAGCAGTTGACTTTACAAAGAACATTGAACACTTGGAAAAGTTTGCTAAGGAGATCAGAGGTCCCCGAATTCAGAGTATGTATGCCAAAATAGTGTATAGAAAAACAATATGGATAATTTAAAGATAAGAAATGAGGTGGTTATTGAAAGGAGGAGTAATATTTTATGTGTTCGATGTGGTAGCCCTGCTGTTGAAAAAGTTGCAATAGGTACAAAAAAAGTGCAGTGTGTTTTGAGATTAACCTATGTACCAATGAACTAGGCTATGTACCATGTTTGCCTCCAATGTAGTGATGAGCGTCGGGATCCAGAAATGGTATAAAGGTGTACAATATTGTTAGATGGTCTTGAAGCTCAGGTTATGGTTGTCTCTTGTGGTTGGTGTAGCATCCTTGGGTAAAATTTAGTGCTACAGTTATTGAAAGGGAGAAACTTGTTGACCAGAGGGATGTAGCAGACAAAGGAGATCAGATTTTGAGGTGGCCCCTGAGTAGATCGTCCGTTTATTTAGTTGAGGATGAATGCTGCTGCATGCGTGGTTTGACAAAAGAAGTCCAATTATGTACAAAACTGCACAGGGAATTAAAGTTTTTTTTTTTTTACCAACAAGCTTGGAGAGCATGAAGGTTTTAAACGATGCATTAGTTTGAAGGATGGTTCTATTCTCAATAGGCACAAAGTTAGATATGTTCCCTTGTCCTACAGGGGTGAATTAAAAAAACGTGGATGACTTATGTGATAAGATCTAATTGAGACTGTGGGATCGTTACCATCAACAGTAGGAGTGGTTGCAGTGTTTCTGACGTAACTGTTCGCGAGTGCATATCACAGATGAGAAAGATTAGAGTCGCATGACAACACTGGTGACGCCAAAGGGCGTGTTTCAATTTAATCGCATGCCAGTTGGACGGAGTACTGCATCAGTGTTTCAAAGGATCCTGAAGGAGACACTGGAGGGTACTGATGTGTCTATTACTTTTCAAGATGGCATCCTCGTTTTTGGTGAGTATCAAGCCCAGCATGATAACTGGTTTTGGAGGGTTCCTCAAGCATGGTCTGAGAAGGTATTAACATTGAAGGTCCAGATATGTACGTAGGTAGATTTTGGCACAAAAAGTAGAATATCTGGGTCACACGATCTTAAAGGAAGGTGCTGCACCTAAACAGAGTAACATTCAGGCTATACTGGGCACTGTTCAAGAACAGTTGTTCTCTTTTCTGGGTCTAAATGGGTTTAATTGTAAACTTGTGTAAGACAACTTTAGGAAGCTGGAACCAGTACAACCTTTACCTGAAGAAGGTGACATGTGGGTGGGGGGAGGAGCACAAGGAAATCTTTTAAGCTGTTTAAGAATAAAATGATAAATGCTTTGAGCTTAAAACTTTTTTGTTTCTTTTTTCAAGTAAGTGAATTTTTATTATGATCCGAAACACCTACGGAGGTCCACATAACGAACAACAATCCACAAGAAACGCATTATATGTTAAAATCAATATGAAAAATAATAAAAAATAAAAATAAACTCCAGAGATTTACAAACGTCATCTAAGAACGACAGTGGAGATTCCTGTATAATATAGCAACATACATGACATGATACAAAAGGAGAAAAAGAAAGATAGCTATGTACATGCGGTCACAAACAATAAAACATCAGGCAACACAATCAGAGGAAATAAAAGGCAAATTCAAAATCACATAATGCTAGAAGATAATATGCAGATTGTAAATCACACAACTGTAGGAAACAAGATGCATATGCCTATTCCTGACACATAAGGGAATCTCAATCCTACTAAGAAGCAAAACAATAACTTTTTATTTTTTTAACCAGGCTCTATAAAGTGCAACGTGCATTATGCAATGAATAGAGTGCAAATTGTGCCTAATGCATTTTTGTGAAAAGCAATGTAAAATCATGACATAGCAGCATACATAACCCATGTCAACATATGAATAATTGTATAACTGTTGTGCGAGTACATCCCCAGACATAACTATTCCAGATAGACATTACAACAACTATAAACACCCACAAGTACTCAACCAAGGCCCAAGGAGAGGATCATCGTAACTTGGGCCCTAAAAAATGTTCAACAAAAAAAAATCAAATCGAAAAAACGTATTACAAATCATTTTGTTTGGGGGAGATAGTACAAATGTGCGAGTCTCCGAAGCAGAATATACATGATATTTAATTAACAAAGGCCTTATGAATTAACGTCACGCCTCAGACAACCCAGAACACACAAATAATACATGATTAAAGTACTGAATAGAAAATTGGCACAGCTCACATATTCTATTCTTTTTGGGAATAATGTCCCAAATGCCAGTAACAACCCATATAGGGATCAGATCCAATTTCAACCGTGGGATCATCCTCCAAATCCCTGAGGCATAGTCCATGTTAGATAAAGCTGGGATTTATTCCCTAAAGTGTTTTCGACCACCACCTGATTACGAAGGTTAACCTAGCTCAAGGCAATGTCTCTGACCAAACTTACTTTGTACAAAGAGCCCCTTAACAAGTTCTTCGTGGCAGCCTTGGACACGTAAGAATTTCAGATTACTCTTCATTAGCCTGCCCAAATGACCTAAAGAACGCACTGCGCTCTACTAACCGAAAGAACATTTCAGGCCTCAGAGCAGCACATAAAGTTCCCATCGCACCACTAAAAAAGGAATTACCCCACCTCAAAACGGTTACTAGTGACAAGGCAAAGGGGGATAGTACACCAAATTCCAAGTGCAGCGCATGGGGAGCCGCAAGGGTATTCAAATTGCACAGCTGACTGAAAATTCAACCCTTCGGTCCTTTCAAATGAATGCCAATGCTTCATGTCAACAACTTCACAAGCATAGCACAAGGAAGGGGGATTTTAGTCCTATACACAGACAAAGCATACCTAAAGTGGTAACCCCCACACGATTTATAATGTCTAGGCAAGGCATTAGCCTGAGAGAGGACCAGGTTCATACAAACCTTCATGTGGTTCAAGTCCCACCCACTCTTGGAAAACAATTTCCTGAGGTAAAGGTATGAAGTACACTATTTCCAATTTGTCAAGACCCAGGTACCAATTGACATTCCTTTTTAATCTACAGCCATGCTTCCCAAAGATCAAAACTTTGCTTTTGGAGATATTGAGCTTTAGAAAGTGAGCATCTGCATACATCAACAATGCAGTAAGATCTATTGCAACTACATCATCAGCATAAAGTAAGGATCCAATAATTATATCACCAATTTTAGGAGTGCCACCCCTGACTTGTTTAATGCTCCCTGGAAGGACAAAAATATATATAGAAAACAAAAGGGGGGCAACAGACAGCCTTGCTTTGGACCATTGTGTGTTTTGAACTTACAGAATAAGCACTGTGTCCCTCCCATCAAAATCTGACACCATGTATCCATGTGTAGCTCCATTATAAGACGCAGAAGATGATGCGGGACACCCAACCAAAAAAGCTTCCTCCACAGCGTTTGACGATCAACTGTGTCAAACACTATGGAGAAATCAATGAACGCTGTGTAAACCAGTATGCCTGGGGATCAAACATATTTTCCATTACTGTTTGGAGGACGGAAAAATTGTCCAAGACACTATAGTTCCTCCTAAAAGTAGCTCGCTCTGGGGGTATGAAATTCTGCTTATCAGCCCACTGCTGGAGATGACACAGAACACTCTTGGCAAATAACTTGCCCGAGGCATTCAATAAAGCTATCTATCTAAAGCTCGGTGGGAGTGTTTGGGGCCCTTCTTATACAGCAGGACAATAACACTGCCCTTCCATGACTTGGGAATTTCCCCCATGTGCTAACAGAAGTTGAATAACGAGTCACAAAACGCAACCCAAGCAACAGCCACCTTTTTAAAAAACACAAAAGAGACCTCATAGGCCCCAAAGCGCTAAAATACCTAGCATTTCTAATGAGACCCACTATCTCATCCTTTCAAGGGACACCATGCACTGCTAGGGAATCCTCATCCACCAGATATTTCAAGGGAAATCAAGCTCAGGATTAGTTGCATACAACTGGGAGAAAATCCACCAGGGTGGTTTCAGCAATCAGGATAGCCTACACCTTCACCCTCGAGTCACAGTATTCGGCGATCAAGAGCCAATGCTTCAAGGAATCATTAGCCCTTGCTGCCTCCCTTAGAATGATCCATTTTTGGTCACGATCCCTTCTGCTCCCAACACATTTACATCAGGATCGAAACCAATTTAATTGTTGATTTCATGCTGCGACCCTCGGAAAAACGCAAATGCTGTTTCCAAATTAATGAGCTAATTTCCTGATTTAAAACCTATAGAGGGATATTACATTTCTTCATCACCCGAACATTATTGGAACTGGAGATTAATTTACTAAACTCTTCCATATGGGATTCTAAAAACAAAATAGGGTCGCCACAGATGTAGCCCACCAGATTCTCAGAAACTCCTTTGATCTTAACACTTGCAGCAGCTGTAGTCTTAGTTGTCCAAAAAGAGCGACCAGTCAACTTGGTGAAACCAATCATGCCTACACAGGAGTTCCCACGGACCAACTCCTGAAATTTAAAGCTTACAGAGGTACCAACTACATAATGATCACACATATCAGATGGGAAGACCACTTGCTTCTCTAAAAACACAAACACTTGGAAAGAGGTTACCACATAATCTAATGGGCTCTGAGCAATGGGGGTATGAAAGGTAATAGAGGCTACTACGCCAGGAGGAGATCTCCGATTTAATATAATCATGTCAAATTTATTAAGTGACTCGAGTAAAAGGAATCTGCACTTGCCAGCCATGATTCTGGTAGGTAATAAGCTCTCTGGAGTTGACTAAATATCCTCTTTTTCAGCATAGGGGAAAGTTACTATAGCAGAATTAGACACCTTGGCATTTAGGTCTCCCATAATGGTTACCAGGTGACAATCTTCCATTATGGAAATCTCATGTACAAAAGTGAAAAGTGAACTCACCAAGGAGTCAAACGATTTTCCAGATGGAATGTACATATTTGCTAAAAGAAAGGAAGAAGCTCCACTATTCTCACCCAGAAATGCCAACTTAAAGCATATGCACAGGTTTGAAGGGTGAATGTAAACTACGTGCTTCCAGTGTGTTTTTTTTTTAGCAAGATCGTCACCCCCCCACCTCCACTTCTAGCATGGCCCCTTTCAGAACACCTTGCCTTACAAGAAAAAACAAAATAGCCACTGCAATCAAACTCTGTACATAACCAGGGTTTTTTTTTTTTTTTTTTTAGACACATAGGCCCTCATTATGAACTCTGCAGGAAAACCCACCAAGTTCGGCGCTGGCGGTCAACAAAAGACCGCCAGAGCGCGGAAGACCCCGCCAGCCACATAATGTTTATTTAGCTGGGCCGGCGGGCAGAAACAGTGTTTCCGCCAGCTGGCCCAGCTGAATGCAGGGCCTGTACATTGACGCCGGCTCCACATGGAGCTGGCAGCACTGTAGCAGTGCGGCGGGTACAACAGCACCCATTGCACATTTAAATTTCGTAAATCGGGCAGTGAATGCGCAACAGTGAATGCGCGACAGGGCTATGCACGGGGGGCCCTGCACTGCCCATGCCCAGTGCATGGGCAGTGCAGGAACCCCCAGGGGGGGCCCCGAGGCACCCATTCTGCCAGCCTTTCCCTGGCAGGGTAAACAGCCAGGGAAAGGCTGGTGGAACCAGGAACATTATCCGGCGGGCAGCGCTGCTTGGATATGTAACTCCGCCATCGCCAGGCTGCCTGGCAGCGGAAGCCTGGCGGTGGCGGAGTTACAAAAGTGGCAGTTCTGCCACGAATATTATATGGCGGTCTGGGCCGCTATGCCGGTGGCGGTATTTACCGCCACCGCTGGCATGGTGGCCCAGACCACCATGTTCATAGTGAGGGCCATAATCAGGGGATTACATGATTTAAGAAAATTCAGTTTAACCTGATCTTGCTCCAACGTGGCCACATTCCTGGAATAAAATAGTCCACAACGCTACCTCAAGGGCACATTACACCTAGTGGTGGGGCAGGTGTTATTCAAAACAATGAGGGTTATAGTTTAAAGTGGGAACCAACTAATAACTTTCAGGCCTGCCACCACACTGATTACACTACCCCTGTGCCCCAAAGAAATGGTTATATCTTTGGCATTCCCACAGTTATATCCAAAATCAGAGCCCCCAGGCCAATCTCCGGTGACCTGGACACCCACGGACCGTTCAAATGTTGGCTGGGAGATCCCAGCACTTGGCAACTGAAACTACATCAATCCCATGCTTTAAGAAATACTCACAATTCTGAAGTACCAGGTGAGCAATGGCCAAGGATCCAAAAGTAACTCTGGAAAAAGGGGATGGACCTGACGAATGGATGGCAAAGTCTGAATTATCACCAACTTTAGGGCATCGATCTTGGTAAAAACTTTAAGAATAACACTACTACTTACCAAAACTCATGGTAAAATAACAAAATAAAATACAAGACAGACCCAGCGGGGACAAAGCGGGGATGAAGAGGTGAAAAAAGTGTTGAAAAAACAAGCTCAGTGGCAGCCACTCGCCGCACACACTCCACTTCCACAGGTTCATGGTGCGGGAGGCTGGGGCTGGAAGACAGGGCCAGTGGAGCCAATAGGACCGGAAGGACAGGAGCTGACACCTTAGGAGACCCAGATAAAACCAAAACTGGCACAGGCAGCAAGTGACGTGGGAAGTGGTCTCTCGACGAGGGACTACAGCTAGGTAGGAGGGGGGTATACCGGAGAACTCCCAGGAAACTGCCTCACTCACTCACCGTACAAACGGCATTGGTAATGCCAGCGGCCGAGATGATGCAACGCCACCACTGTCCACCGGCTCCCTCCCCGCTTCAAATCTCTCACTTTATCAATCCGCTCTTGGTCCGGTCTTGTTTTGGTGATTACAGAGCCCGCCTGACTGGGAAGACCCATACCGAGAGGCCTGCCGTACCTCCTCTACACATCGCCTCTCCTTCACGGTCCCGCTTCACACTTCTCCTCCTCTGCCATCAGCTCACACTCCTCCTCCTCTGCCGCCAGCTTGAAACCTTATGATTTAGCAAGCAATGTATAGAGTATGTAAACGGAAGTGGTTGTCACTTAGGAGCTGTTTAACAGTAAAGTGGCAATGCCCTATGAAAAGAGAGCTTTAAGAAAGTTCGAGAAACATTATTCATTTATGGAGAGAGCTTCTGACATGCACTTAGGCTTTGAAGGATTTTTGCACTTTTTCTGTGAAGCAGGGAATTCCTTTTAAGAACTGACCACAATTCATTAGAAAACATGCACTCAATCTAATGGTGTAAGACCAATGACTCCTCGTTTTGCCAGATTGCAGCCAGGCTTCAGAATTTCCAGTTTGATATTGAGTATGTTGCTGGAAAAAGGAATTTGCAGGCTGACTGCATTTCTATTTGCTCAAACTGATTATGGCATGGAACATGAGGAGCAGAAACGCAAGGTGGTCTACCGTGTTTCTGGGTTGGTTGGAGTAGACGGTCATGGAGAGAAAAAATATGAAGATGAATGAGTCAGAGTGTATGAGTAAGGTCTAACTGTGACAGAGTTAAAAAAGTATCTAAATATGTGGTAGCCTGATTTTTTTTAAACAAATTTTATTAGGTTTTGCAATGGAAAGAAAACAAAAATCCAGTTATTATGCATTTGGTCACAAAATATATTTGCAAACATCTTTGCTATTGACATTCCAATTACTTTCTAACATTTATTTGCCCCTCCTCCATACCCATGCAGCTTGCCCATACTTTTGTGATATACTGTTTGTGTGGGGCATTGGTGCAAGTAGACACTTATTAGTTTGTGTCAAGTGTCTACGTGATTCTGCTGTTTCGGTGGGCACCGGATAAAGTCATCAGTCTATTGTGAAGGTTGGGCCTCTATGAGTGTGAGCGTTGTGAGGCTACCGGCGAGGACCCAGGTGCCCCCTCAGGAGTAGATCTTTCTAGGTCTTTTAAGCAACCTAGCAACATTTCCCAGGCTCTGGCCAGATCGTGGGAGCCCCTCCCCCTCCAGGCATCTCTCATCAGCACCTCCCCATGAATATCCCACCAATCTTTCCAGTTCTTTTTTCCAAGTCTGAATTATGGGACCCCTGTGAGCCTTCCAATTTCTAGTTATCTCGCGTTTGGGTAAAACATATGCTAAGTCCCTGAGACATGCGGTAGCCAGATGATAGGAGATTGTCGGGTGAACTCAAGTCATTTGCCATGTTACAAGCTGCTTTGGCTTGATCCAGAGGTGTTCTCATGAGAGGGGATAAGGCTGGCTTGCCTCATGTTTTCAGGAGGTACGATTATCAACTGGTGTCTTGAAGGCCATATGGAAAGTAGTGCAACTAAGAGGCGAACCCAAGAATATTTTTGCCAATATGTAGGCACTCCACAGGGACCTTGGCATAACTTAGGAGGGACATATTTCACTCCCACCAGGAAATATATGTATATCTTTGTCCTCATGGGGTACTATTCCAAATGGCCTGAAATAAAGCTGGTGGCAACAGTTACTTTGGATGTATTCATTAATTTTCTATAAGGTGTTGTGTGTATAAGGGCATTTACAGAGTCTTGTCTTGGACAATGGTGTGCAGATTATCAGTACAAAGTTTTAGGCATATTTGAAGAGATGTGTAAAGACACTCAGTGGTTTTAGTGTTGAACCTTGGCATAGAGGCGTTAAGAAATGATCATGGCAGGTAAGATCTAGATGATCAACACGAAGAGACAGGCTAACTGCAAAGACTTATTGGATCGGCCTGTATTGATTCCAGCCCTCCTTTTACGTCTGACATACTACACTACGAATAATGTTTGTAAAGAAAATACTGCATAGTACACAAGACTTGGATGATCCTAAGGATATTGTATACATTGTACTGTTGATAATTAATGTGTTTTTGGTGCCTCATATATATGCATTGTTGTCTGTTTTGGGCAGCGCTCAAAGTAGTGAACAGTTATCCATGACTTTGTGTCTCTCAGACACTTCTTTATCCATCACACTAACTGCTGCGTCCCATACTCTATAACCGACAGAGTGGCGAGAGAAAATCATAAATGACTTGTACTAGACAAGTTAACTGCAATTCCTCTGGGGAAAGCTAAGATATGGCTGGTAAGGAAAAAAAAACATGGAGGCGAGGCAGCAATCACCCCCGCAGAAGAGGTACACTGTGAACAAACCAGCAGGATAAAGAACGGAAACCCTGTAAGGGGCACCAGAAAGACACACACACATGAAATAAAACACAGAAAAGAGCCAAAGAAGAAAGACTAGCAAAACTGTGACATCCAACAATCTCATAAGCAGAAGGAGAAAGTACTCCAGACAGAGAAGTGAATGAAGACCAGACGGTGGGCTCAGATGGAGCAAGAAACAGCACCAGGCCCAAAAGGGACAAGAAACTGGGGAAGACCAGGAAGGTCTTGCGCAAGTGCAAATTATATAGACATACACCAGGCAGGGTAAGGAGAGAGCACTGAAGGTGAACTGGGACGACAGGGAAAAAGGAGCAGATGGTCCAGTATGAACTCAGAGCAAAAAGGGAGGCCAGAAAACCAGATGACAAGGAAACTGGAGGCAGAATAATCAAGGCAAAGAACTGTGTGATAGGAAGCACAGAGTACAACAGAAGGAGCCTACTAAAATGTAAAAGCAGTGGCGAGATGCGAACCCCTGGAGAGGGATAGCCTGCCACACCAAAACAATAGACCTAGCCACCAACCTAAAGCTCCTTAAAATTACAAAGACACCAAATTATGGCACTCTGCGAGGAATATTAAGAGAGGAAGATATGGCATCTGAGACCTGTGAAGGGGCAAACTTTCAAAAAGAGTGAGGGTCTGTTAACAGGTCCCGAAGGACGGAAAAAAGACATTGAAAGACAACCATGGTCCATGCCAACGGTAAAAAAGACAGGAAACATGCAAGGTGTCAAGAACACCTGCAGTAAGAAAAAACCACAGAACCATCATGGAAGCAGAAGGACAGAGTGTGGCAGAGAAATCCAACAGGAGTAATGGCAAGTAATAATGACCAAATAGTCAAAACCACTAGGGAAGGAACCCCAGAAACATGCCCAGAAGGGGACCAACTCACGCGGTTCGCAAAATATCACACAAGGGAAGGAATACTGACACCAGGACCTAAAAGGCATGACACCTCCCAGGCCATTACTATGAACAATGAAGGCAAGGGACTAAAAGGGCACCATACAAGTCGTAAACCTAGCACAAGACAGTAGTCGAAGTAGCACCATGCCCCACCTAGTGAAGTAAGGTTGGGGAGGGTGAAAGAGAAAGTGTCGCCAGGAATTAAATCCAAGATCCAGGTACTGCTGAAGAAAAGTTTCCGGATCCAGTCTGACGCCTGGAGGAGAATTCTAAGATAAGGAATCTGCGGCTAGTTGTCTCTATCAGATATATGGACACACATATTACCTCAAATGCAGACAGTTTCCTTCTCTTTAAACTGGCAGCCAAAGGATTTGTGCCGCAGGGGGTTGGGCCTACTTGTTCCAAAGACAAAAGCACTCATTATGACCGTGGCGGTAAATCCCGCTTACCGCCACGCTGACAGCCGCCAACTTACTGCGGCGGCGGCAGATATTCGTTCACCATATTATGACACACACACACACCAATCCAACAGAATTCAGACACAAATCTGCCAGCCCAAAGGTCAGTGATAAAGTGGCGGTATCAAAACCCACACAAACAGACCAACGCCCACCACATTATGACCCACGAATCACCACGGCGGACATTCAACGGCGGTAAACCACTGGCGGTACATACCGCGGCGCACAGAATGGACACCCACATACAAAACAACTCCACATTGGACAATTCAAACAACACACACCTGACACCCATACACACACCACACACCACTATAAAACACACACCCACATTACCCGCAACCCCTTACGAATACAGATCATTGGCACGAGACTGACACCAAGACAACTGACAACTACATACACACACCACATACTCCCATACACCCCTCACGCACCCTTCTTCACACACCGCAACACACCCTCACCAACACACATCACATAACACCCATGGAACCACAAAAGCACTCCCGTTTCACTGAGGAGGAGTCAAGGGTCATGGTGGAAGAAATTGTCTGGGTAGAGCCTCAGCTATTTGGAGCACAGGTGCAGCAGATTTCAGTAGCCAGGAAGATGGAGCTATGGCGGAGAATCGTGGATAGGTTCAACGCTGTGGGACAGCACCCCAGAACAAGGGACGACATCAGGAAGAGGTGGAACGACCTACGGGGGAAGCTATGTTCCTTAGCAGCAAGACACCAGCTCGCTATCCATTGGACTAGCTCCTCCCCCACAACTCACAGCATGGGAAGAGCAAGTCTTGGCAATACTGCATCCTGAGGGCCTGGCCAGAGTCTGAGGAACACTGGACGCTGGTAAGTCAACTCTCTACTATTATCACCCCCCTATCTGCATGCCATCACATACTCTCACCCTCACTCCCATCACTCCACTACATCCCAAACACTCCACCAGCACATCTCTTCAATCCCAATGCCAAGCCCTGCATGCTGTACCAATGCATGGACACCCCTCACAGCCCTGCATGGACACTCATCACTAAAGCATGCAGAGCACAGACAACTAACAATTCCACCATACACCAACATACACAAGTAAAAGCTTGCAGGGCAACACCAACCATCGAGGGGAAGCCAGGGATGTACAATATGTCATACACATTAACCATAACACATTATTTACATCCCCACGGGTACCCCAGCCAATGTCACCGGAGAGGAGGTGCAAGCACTATCCAGTCCCCCAACTGAAGAGGCCCACAGTGATGACAGTAACTCTGGTCTTCAGGATCTGGACGATCTACCTGGCCCATCATGGACCACTGGACAGCCGGTTACCCAAGCCTAGTCACAGACCACCACAGAGCCGCCGCCATAAGGAACCAACATTACAGCACCCACCCAATGTCCTCAAACCTCTGTCCCCAGGAAATGACAATCAGCAGTGTGCCCACCTGTACAGGGACCCCAGGCCACACCTCGCACACAAGACAATCAGGGACCTGGGGTTAGTGGCAGTGGGCACAACGTTCAGGGGACAGAGGCACAGGCCAACAGGGACACTGGGAGGACTGCTGTGTGCCGGGGGAAGACAGGATCAGGGAACCGACTCTCCGGGAAGCACTCTCTGAGATCCTGGGAGCTTATCAACATTTCCAGGACACAATGGGCCAGATCCTAAACAATGTATAGGAGAGGAGGCGGCTGCAGGAGGGACAGTACCAGGGGATCAAGGAGAACTTGCAGGCCATTAACAACACCCTGATCTCATTAGCAGGGTGTGGTACTGTGTTAAGAATAAGTAAAGAAAAAATAACTTTCATGTATTTAAAATGTATCATATTACTGGTGTAATTGTATTTCATTGTTTTGCACTTTGTTTATTTGTAACATGTTATTTGGTTTCTTCCGGCCGCCCCTGCTCCATCAATGGGACTGCTTGGAATGTTGGAATGACAGTTGGTGAAGGAGCAGAGCAGGAGTGGCTGGGGTTTCCTTTTCTTCGTTGAGAATTATTCTTCAATAAATACGGATTACTGTTTTCCTGGTTTCCTGCATTGAAATTACTTCACAGGGGTGCTGGCAGACATGGCAGACATGGCCAACATTATGAGGGAGGCAGTGTTACACTAGCGGGCCCCTGTTACTAGCCAGTCATTTGAACAGCCTCCCACTTCCGCTGCCACTAGTGGCCAGGAGGCCCCGCCACAGGACTCACAGGCCACCAGCACCCCTCTCCCTGCAGCACCCCTCCCCCTGTAGAAGGTGAACCACCCCGCAAATGTTTCCTGTGATCCAGACAGAAGCCAGAGACACTTGCCAAGACACCCGCCAGGAAATTAGACTCTCCTGATTGTCCCCGTTGTGTCACATTCAGTCACCCTGTCCACCTTGAACTACCATTGCTCCCCTTCCTATGTCCTCATGGACAATGCACCTGTACTACAAACAGACTGGAACAATACCCTGGACTTTCCTCCATCATCATCCCATCCCATTGCACATTCCCCTCTATATATTAGCACTTCAATAAACACCCATTGATAAAAATCGATTTTGAGTATGTCATGTATTTCAAATATGGATTGATTGAGACAGGTACAACCATTGCAAATGAACTGTACATAGAATGAGCATGGAATTAATGACCTGTACCTCAAACACCAACATCTGCAAAATGAATAGCCAGAGGGAACAGTAAATGGGCAGAGAAGTGGGAAATACCAACATGCCAATGCCACACAGAATACAACCAAAGTCATTGAAATGTAAAGTTGCAAAGTTGTGTGTCACTGTGTGTGGTCCACATCCTCATCCTCTGCCTCCTCATCACCACTGTCCACAGGGTCCACTGCTGCCACAGGGGCATCTCCAGTCTCCTCCTCCTGCAGAAAAGGGACATGGCATCTGAGGTCCAGGTTGTGCAACATGTAGCATGCTACCACTATCTGGCAGACCTTCTTGGGTGAGTAGCACAGGGATCCACCTGTTAGATGGAGGCACCGGAACCTGGCCTTCAGGAGGCCAAAGGTCCTTTTAATGATATGTCTGGTTCGCCAATGTGCCTCATTATAACGTTCTTCTGCCCTTGTCCTGGCATTCTTTATAGGGGTCAGACGCTATGATAGCTTTGGGTAACCAAAGTAACCTGCAAATATTGAGGGACAACATTTAGCCACACACTATCCCATATGGCCAACACCATACCCATACACCAATATATACTGGGTGGGAACCAGGGCTCACCTATTAGCCACACCCTGTGCCTCTGTAGTTGGCCCATCACATTTGGGATGCTGCTATTCCTTAGAACAAAGGCATCATGCACCGACCCAGGATACTTAGCATTGACGTGGGAGATGTACTGGTCGGCAAAGCACACCATCTGCACATTCATAGAGTGAAAATTCTTATGATTCCTGAACACCTGTTCATTCTAGCGGGGGGACGGACAAATGCAATATGTGTTCCATTAATCGCACCAATTATATTGGGATTTGACCCACTGCATAAAACTCGTCCTTCACAGTGGCCAAATCCTCAACCTGGGGGAATGCAATGTAGCTGCACGTGTGTTTTATCAGAGCAGACTACTCTTGTCAGCACTATTGAGAACATTGGATGTGACATTCCTCCTGCCAAGCCCACTGTCATTTGGAAAGAATCAGTTGCCAGGAAATGGAGAACTGATAGCA
Source organism: Pleurodeles waltl (assembly GCF_031143425.1). NCBI lineage: Eukaryota > Metazoa > Chordata > Amphibia > Caudata > Salamandridae > Pleurodeles > Pleurodeles waltl. The sequence goes on from NC_090440.1 coordinate 625,852,022, forward strand.
CTTGCACAAGAGGGGTGATCCCAGTGGGATGACAGATAGCAGATATCAGGTCAGGCTCCAATTGGGCACACAGCTCTGTGATTGTGGCCCTGTCCAGTCTGTAGGTGAGTATTATGTGCCTGTCCTCCAGTGTAGCTAGGTCCACCAGAGGTCTGTACATGGGGGTATGTCTCCATCTCCTATTCATCCACAGCGGTAGGTATCTAAGGGACAAAAGAGTGAGGGGGCTGTCACAAACGGAACAATGGAGCTTCAACAGTAGTCCACAACCTGTAACAATTTTGTGTGACAGTGTGATTTGTCAAGTATATGCCTTTTTCTCCTGTGACGCAGCATTATTCTATAGACCTCCCCCCCCCCCCGAAATGGCATCTGCCTGTCCTGTGTGAAGGAACAGGTGGAAGTGAGGTAATGCCGCTGAAGTTGTGCGCTGTGGTGGGAGGCGGTGGGGAACCGCCATGCAATTCCTCATTGGTTAATATTGGACCCTATGGGATACAGTGGCCATTGGTGATCAATGCCAGCGGTGACGGTATGCACCGCTGCGGACGTGACCGCCATTTTCTATCAGATTCCTCACTTGTTTCCTGACCTTCCATAGGAAAGGACCTACACTGCATGTGCTGCTGTGACCTGTGTCTGGAACCTACCATGGCCCGTGTGACTGGGGAAAGGGCCCCAGCCTTCACTTCAGAGGAATTGGAAAGACTGGTGGATGGGGTCCTACCCCAGTAAGGACTGCTGTATGGGCCTCCAGACCAACAGGTGAGTACACAGTGGGCACGATGCATGTGGCATGAATGTATGGAGGTGTGTGTGAAGGCATTGTGTAAGGGGGAGGGATGTCCTCTTGGCTGGGTACACGTCGAGTGCTGGGCTATTTGTGTGCCAATAGAGATGGAAACGGGTATGGTGGGTCATTCGTGCTACAGGCTGGAATGTTTGGCTCATGGTGTTCTCCTGTCTGTATTGCCTCTGCAGGTCAGTGCCCATCAAAAGAAGGGTATATAGCGTGCCATCGCCAAGGAGGTGCGGACCCTAGGGGTCTATGGCAGGCAGAGCACCCACTGTCGGAAATAGTGGGAGGACCTGAGACGCTGGGCACGGAAAACTGCAGAGGTCCAGCTGGGGATGGCCTCCCAACGAGGAAGGGGTGCCCGTCAAACCCTGACCCCCCTGATGGCCTGCCTACTGACGGTGGCCTATCCTGAGGTGGATGGGTGCTTGAGGGCATCACAGCAGCCACAAGGGGGTGAATACAGTGGCCATCATTGAGGAAACGGCTGGAGGGGTGGTATCCGGCTGGTGGGTGTGTGTCAGTGGGTGTCCCTAGGCCAGGCCAGATATAGCAGCGTAGGTCTCTGGTGACTAAGGGTCTGAAGGGGAAATACTCCCTACTTAGCTTGTCAGCATCCACTACTGGTCAGGGCTGTGTGGGTCCCAGGTGTACTGCAGTTTGCAGGGTGTGCACCTCCTCATGCCTTGGTGGCTAGCAATATCACTTTTAGTGCAATGCATAGTGCGTAGGTCTGTACCCTGTGTGTGAGGGTGCTGTGTACGCTAACGGTGGTGTTGGTGCAGTTACTGACCCAGTGTATCCTATGTATCTCTGCCCCCCTTTCTTGTTTTGTCATCCTGTCCTTATGTTCATTAGCATCATCTGGCAGAGGAGCAGAGGCACCGGCGATAGAGGGAGCTGCATCCCACAGGACCTTGGAGGCAGGGTCCACCGACGCAAACCATCCCAAGCACACAGACAGACGAGCATGCACACAGGACAACAACCAAGAGTGTCACAGGCAAACACAAGCACCTCACTTCATCCTATAGGCACTCACACAAACACCATTCAGTTTCAGACACAACAACAGGCACTATTTCCACTGTCTCCCCCCCTCCTCCTCCTCCTCCCACCCAGTTACATCCACACTCACACCTGCATGCACTACATCACCATCCACTACCAGCATCATCACCACACCAAGCAGAACACACACCTCAGTAGCAGACACCTCCACAACATCCATGCACATGTCCCTTGTGTCCTCTCCCACCGTGTCTGTCCCCCCTCCTAAAGTAAACAAACGCAAGCACTCAGACACCCAACAGGCATCCACCTCACAACAGCTAACAACCCATGCACCTGCACCCAACGCCAGCAGACAAACACCTACAACAACCACTCCCTCACCCTCCACTCCCATTACTTCTCCCTCTTCCAGCCCCAAAAGCTTTTCCTTTCCACCACTGACCTCTTCCCTACCACTCAACCCCCCCGTCCTGCACATATGGCCAGGGTATCAAGAACCCAGCCATGCACCTCAGCCAAACAGTCTATGGGCCCTGTTGCATCAGCACCTACTCGTGGTGGAAAGGATTCCAGGCCACAAATACTGAAGGGGAAGGAGCCTGCACCAGCCAGCAGGAAGGAGCCTGCACCAGCCAGCAGGAAGGAGCCTGAACCAGCCAGCAAAAAGGGGAAGGAGCCTGCACCAGCCAGCAAAAAGGGGAAGAGCCTGCACCAGCCAGCAAGAAGAGGAAGGAGCCTGCACCAGCCAGCAAGAAGGGGAAGGAGCCTGCACCAGCCAGCAAGAAGGGGAAGGAGCCTGCACCAGCAGCTGTCACAGAGCCCCCACCGCCAGGCATGGTTGTGCAGCCATCAGTGAGTGCAGGGGCGGAGCAGGAGCCTCCCACTACCACCACCACAGTGCAGCCATCGGAGGGTGCAGGGGCTGAGCAGGAGCCTTCCACTACCACCACCACAGTGCAGCCATCGGAGGGTGCAGGGTCTGAACAGGAGCCTTCCACTACCACCACCAGAGTGCAGCGGTCACCGTCGGCGGACGCCATATGATCCAGCCTCCCTTGACTGCTGTGTGGCCTGCCACCACCAGAACCAGTGGACAAGTCACCCACTTGAGAGACTGTGGCCTTGCACTCCCCAGGACCATGCACAGGGCATGTTGCCCCCTCCAGAACCAGTGGGAAATTCACCCACTTGAGAGACTGTGGCCTTGCACGCCCCAGGACCAAGCACAGGGCATGTTGCCCCCTCCAGAACCAGTGATCTTGTTTCCGCATCTTGCTGAGGTGCCCCCCTCCCCCTGAGGTGCCTGCCTTTTACCAACTGATACCCCTGCAGTGTTATCTCCTTTTGGTGCAGGGATCGATCGGGCCTTGGACTTTGCCCTGTGGCCATGTTACCCCTGTGTACTGTGGACTGGGCAGTGTCCCTTTTTTGTACATTTATGTTGCATTGCCACATCGACTTATTATTTTTTATGTTGATCTTATTACAATCACTTTAGTCAATTCCTGTTATCCTTGCATTATTCATCCAATTTACGGGGATAAATAGTTTTTCTTGTGCAGCTTGTTGTGTGTATGGTGTGTGTATGTGGTGCGTGTGTATGTCACTCTTGTTTTCCTCCCCCCTTCCCTTGTGTGCTAGGCGGCTGTGCTCACCGTCGTCTTCACCGGCGCTGGTGTTCATGGTGGAGCAAAATGTAGAAGATAATCGGAATGACTTGCAGTTCTGGTTCCATGGCGGAGTGGTTCTTCCCTGTGTCTCCAATGGTGAGTCCTTTCACTTCTGTGATGTGTTTCCGCCAGGCTTTTGATGGCGATGGTATCGCCCAAGAAAATGTGGCGGATTGGCATGTCATAAAATGGTGGGTGGAACTTTGTCTTCCGCCTGGCTGTAAGGCAGCTACCGCCGTGGTGCCTGTTGTTTCCGCCCTGGTGGTCGGTGTGGTACATTGGCTGTCTTTCGGCGGTATGACCGCCACTTTATCACCGACCGCCAGGGGTGTAATGAGAGCCAAAATAAACATAAAAACTTGTTGACCTTGATACCAAACAATACGTCCCGGGCGTCGGGCGATAGGAATTCCACATCCCTGAGCCAGTCCTCACTGAGTTGACTTGTGTTCTCATTCAGGGTGATCCCCAGATTTCTGGTGTGGTCAGTGGGTGCTGGTCCTAGCTGTCAACCACCACGTATTGTCCAATGGGGATATGCTATTTCCAAAGACCAGTACTTCCGTCTTGTTGCAGTTGAGCTTCCGTTGTATGGTTCTCATCCATTCAGCTACCAAGGTCACACAATTGGTGAAGTTGGTTCTGGTCGTGGTTGTCTTGTCTGTTTGTGAGGGGATAAGTTTGGCGTTGTCGGTGTAGGAAGTGATGGTGATGCCTTGACATTGGATGATGTTGGAGAGTGGTGCCATGTTGATACTGAACAGGGTCGGGCTGAGAGACGATCCCTGGGTTCTTGTTCTCTGACATGAAGGGAGGGAGTTTGACTTTTTAGGTTTTTCCCATGAAGAAGGAGTAGATCTAGCTGAGTGCAGATCCTTGGATTTCGATCTTGTGTAGTCTTCTGACAACTGTGTTGCGGGAGACTGTGTTGAATGCCGTGGAGAGATTGAGGAGAATAAGAGCTGCTGTTTCTCCTCGGTCCATGATGGTCTGGATGTTGTCGGTGGCTGCGATGAGGGCTGTTTCAGTGCTGTGTTTTTTTCTGAAACCTGACTGAGTGTTGCTGAGTAGGTTGTGTAGTTCGAGGTGGCTTAAGCTGCATGTTGATAGCTTTCTCTATCACTTTGGCTGGGTAGGGGAGCAGAGAGATCAGGAGGCAGTTGCTCAGTTGGTTCAAGTCGGCCGGTGGCTACTTGAGGACGGTGTTGACTGCTGTATGCTTCCAGTCTTCTTGGAATGTGGCCGGTGGAATGGAGGTGTTGATGTGGGTGAGTGTGATGCTCCCTGGCCACAATCTGTGGTTGTAGAAGTGTGTGTGTATGAGCGGGTGATGTGTGGAGGGGCAATGGATCTGTTGGTCATGGCATGACGGATGCGCTTCCCACATAAGATTTTTTTAATAACTTTTATTTTCATTTTTAATTTTATTCAGATTGCATACAGTCTCAGTTTGCATGCAGCCTCTGCATTGACATATGCGGGTGGCAAGATTTTGGATTCAACTGCTCAATGCCTGACCCCCAGAGGGATTCCAAGCACTGGGTAGGTGGGGCACAGCAAGCCCTGGTGACCACAGAAGACCAGCGGGCCAGGCCTCCTATGAGTGAGGCAGGGGAGCCCACTATCAGTGGAAATCTCAGTCCCATCAGATGTCAAGTATATAGCAGGTCAGAGAGTGCCTCTCCGCATCAGTGCCATCACTCACCCCATTCAGGAACGCTTCCATCAGGATCATGTTACCGCTACCACTGCCCGACGCCACCCAAGGCCACCCAGGAAGGCAAGCGCTCTCCACTCACTGCTCATCGGGCCTCCGTCTTGTGGGGTTTGGGGTGGGGCTATGAGGCTCCCAGTGCGGGCTGAGGACCCCGATCACCCCTCAGGGTCCGGGTGGTGGCTCATTAATGGTGGTTGACTTTGTCCGTGCGATGCGGCTGCATGCCGCTCCAGTGCTTCCTTTAACCCCCACGAGCAGCATTACTGGACAACACACTTCCAACCACACACCTCACATGGTGTAGCAAGCTGCTCAGTTACGCAAGGACTTCAGCGACCCACAGAGGTAACCGTTATATAAATGTTGGAATACAATGCAATACATGCATTGATGAACCTTTATTGTTTCTATTAGATAAGCAATTTACTAAATATTAAATAAAAGATGGCAGGTACAAAAATGGGGATTCAGAACAAAATGCAAATTGGCATGATGACAAAAATCTAGGAACAGGAAAGAATATTACAATCATGAATTATTACAAAGAACCTTTAGCAGGAAAGCAAGAGTCAAAAACAGTTCCTAGCTTCAGTCAATGTCCTTGGCAAGAACGCGGTTTCCCTCCGCTTAAGCCAACCAACTCAGTGATAAAGCTGTGCCCAGATACGTATGTATAACAGTAAGGATTGATGTAAAGGATGGGCAACCTCCAATCTCACTGCAGGAAAAGCAGGGTGATGCAGTATCCCCTCCCGGCACAACCCTTCATCAAACACCACAGCCCAGAAACCGTCACGCTCAGCTCTCGCGCCCGCCGTGGCTAAATCCTACGTGGCTGAGTCCTATCCCGAGATATCACTGCACTAAGAGCGTGTATTGTGCAAAGCATCGACGCAAGTACATTATGAGCCAATATGGGGCCTACGCGAGCGGCTCCCCACACGCGCACCTTGCACCCAAGGCTGAATGAGACCTGCAGATGTAATGCTCATCTCCATATGACATTATGGCTTCCTGCTTCTCTAATCCGCCGGATAATTGGTTTACTCAGGTTGCGTGCAGCGGCAGTTTGCCCAGAGCCTTCGTGTTGACACTACAGGACTCGCAGGTGGGGTGTTTAATTCACTTCTTTCAGCCTGCGAGCGAGGGCGGCTTTGCTCTATTTTATCTGTTAATCCGGTCATCGTGGTACTTCCCTCGCTGCTACTGAACAAATTACTAAAAACTAAAGACCTCTTCCTACTGCTCAGACGCCCTCACGCGCCTTCCCTCTACCCTGCGACGATTGTAATCAAATTGTCAACGCCTTTGAATTATAAATACGAATAATATTAGCCAACGAAATTGAAACGGCTTGTGGGATTTTATAACTGGGTAAGGAAGCGGGTATATTATTTTAATATAACATTTATAAAACATGATATGTGTTATACAAACTGGACTAGATTCAAAAGGAAATTAGAAAGCCCAGCATTGATTAATCCAACAGGTTTAACTCGGGGGTGTTTTATGCACAGAGACGTCCAACAATCAAACGCACATTTGCACAGAAAACACATATAGGCACACATGCAGAACGGGCAACACACGGCAACAATGCAAACACAAAAAAACGCACACACACTACACAAACTCCTTAATAAGAGTACAATAATAAGGGCACAAATAAGGGCAAATAAGGGCACAAATCCTTAATAAGAATTTGCAATGCAATGGGTCTCGCGTTTGCTCGAGTTAGAGCTATTAGCATTGTAAACTCCTAACCGGATTTTTCTTGCCACATAGATTGAAAATGTAAAGGAAAACAGTTTCACATAACTAACCTGTCTTTTCTTGCCACAAAGTGAAAAGTAAAAGTTTCACATAAGTGAGTTGATGGCCGCCATGAGCGCAAAGCAGACACAAAGGAAAATAAAAGTTCGCTCTTAGTGAAACCTATAGGCAAAAGTGCAATTATCCATGTAACCAGCAAAAGTGCAATTATCTATGTAACTGGCAAAAGTGCAATTACCTATGTAACAGGATCGTGGTCATGCAAAGCGCTGAACTACTGCCCAGCAAGATCGCACTGCGAAATAAAGAGAAAAAGTGGTCCAGAAACCAGACTGAACACATCGAGCCTCGTATGTTTTCAGTAGTTGATCGGTGCGCTTGAGGAGGGCTAAACACCACAAAAGGCATGACGTATGTATGCCTTTCACTAATGAAATCAAGCAGATTTTAAAAGGCAAGCCCATGAACCAATGAAAGTGAGTGACGTGACATGGGCATGGTTAGAAGTCCAAAGAGAGATTACCGCAGGGGACTGAGCGTTTGCGCTCGCCCCTAAAAAATAAGGAGGGTAACTAACCAAGTTAGGCAGTAAGCAGGTGACATCATGGCACATCTCATCCACCGCGTGACATTGCACTTAGCATCACAACCCATGACCTCACAGGAAGTGGCATCAGATCTTAACACCTAAGACACATGTTTAGCAGTCCCATCATGACTACATTTTAGTGCATTGCAAGATTTAATAAGTGAGCTTTTGCCTTGGGGTTGTGGCAAAACAAATTATGCAACCCGACAAAAAATCTGAGCCTCAATTTATACATTTAATTTTTTTTTTAAAAGCCCTGCCACACAGAAATTGGCAGCAAAAAGGAATGTGGCAGAAAAGCAGTTCTGCGTAATTGGTTGCAAAGTCTGCATTTTAAAATATCTTATGGGGTTAAGGCATCTGCTGCAGAGATCTTTGTGTGCCAAGTAAATCTCGAGGAATAATAATAATGGTAAGATAACTCTGGCATTTAATGCATTAGCTGGAGAGATCTGTGCTTTGCCTAGTCCCGGTTTTGAATCAAAGTAGCACTGAGTGTTAATGTGTCTCTTGCAAAGCACATCACGTAATAAGCAGATGACAGGGTTTAATTTTATGTAGCTAGGTAAGTATGTTGCTGCTTTAAACACAAAGATCCTTTCGTAACTTGCAGTTCAAAACTTGTAAACCTGCTACTATAGCACAGAGAGATATGAAGGATACGTTTCTCCTACACCATGTAGCCCTTGCATTATTACGGAGCACAGGCTGTACACATCATTTATTGGCTATATATATATGTTTACCTATGATGTAAAGCGCTTGGACATTATGCCTTGGAATGAGTAGCGTTATAAAGGTAATAAGGCAAAACAGTGGTATTTAAATTGTTGTTTGTGTAAATACTGGGACAGGCCAATAGATCAGCCATTCGTACAATGTATGCATATCTCTTATATACAGAGGCTGAACAATTTGAAAACCATGCCTCTCTTAAGTCCCTGTGAAGTGATAAGCTGTGCGCCACTGTTTCCTCCATTGCAGCTAGGTGTGAGGCCCCAGACAGCTTCTAGCCAGGTGTTATGCCATTAATTGTGTTTGACCACTGATTTTGTGTTTCACCACTGCGCATATTAGTTGTTCAATGTTCATCAGTAGCACATTACATGTTGTTTTCAGTTTAGCTGCCTATTGGCTTTAACGTGGCATTAGACATTTTCAGTTTAGCTGCCTATTGGCTTTAACATGGCATTAGACATTACATTCTATATTCAGTTTAGCAGCCTATTGGCTTTAATGTGGCATTAGACATTACATTCTGTATTCAGTTTAGCTGCCTATTGGCTTTATCATGGAGTTCAACATTGCAGTTGAGACATTGCGAATGAGCTGTGTTTTTCCACATGGTAGACCAAGCTGTGTTTTTCGTATTGTGTTCACACCGAACCCTAGCATGATAAGAGAGCGTATATTTTGTGTTTTCCTCTCTACTCAGCCTTGGGAAGGAGCGAGGTTTAGGAGATCTGGCCAATCTCCAATGGCTTGTTTTCTTCCCAACTCTGCGTGTTTTGACTGTTAGAGGAAAGGCCTGTTAGCAGGCTTTTTCATTATAAGAGGGGTCCCTGGGCAGCAGCGAGGGGGAATTTTCCAAGACTTCAGTCAGGAGCGGACGTCAGCTGCCTGACCTCACGTTTGGGTGGAAAATGTCTTTCTCGCAGTAGAACAGGATTCATCAACTTGCAGACATAAGAAAGATGAAGAGGAGTGATAGGCCCTACGGTGATGAATTTTGACTTTTTTTTCTTTGCTTTGAAGTTATGCTATAATATAATCACATATATTTTCTGTGTACATTGCAATTGAGAAGTACTTTGATATATTTTGCTTTCATTGCTGTGAATACTTTTAGACGTGTGCTTCCAACCTACTAATCTCGCCTCTCAGGAACCTCGTGGTGAAGTAATAATAAATGTCTCCTTTAAACTAAGAAGTGCATTCCAGAGAAGTTTTGTCAGCTCGGTCATAAGATTAGGTAAGCAAAACCCCACGATAATAAAAAAAAATGAGGCCTGATGGCTCCTTAATTTCAGCTTTATCCTTGGCCAGCAGGAATTTAAAATAAGAAAGCCCTCTCCTGGTCAACTTCTTGCTGCTTAGACCAATCGAAAGCAAACAACGTGCAAGCACTGCTGAAAGTGTGTGCAGGTGCTGCTGAAAGTGTCCCACTACACCGGGACAAATTCAGCACATTTTACAGGGCCCCAACTTCTTTCCAGGGTGGATGGCGTCCACCATGTGAAAATAGTGGGTGGATGTCACCTAGCCCCGTGTACCACTGACTTGTGCCCTGTCATCTACCAACTATAGACACACAGATCTACATGGACCAGGTTATCAGAAATACAACCACGGCAGTACACAGACCAACACAGAGGTGCGTGAACAAAAACAGAGAGCACATAGGCGTTTACACATAGACAGACCTGGTTCAGATGTATGGCAGGGCAGCACATACTCAAGGTGAGGTATGCATCTCACAGCAAAGAGACAGGGAGTATTAACAACCACTGTCTAGTATCATTGCAACAATGAAGATTCAGATATCGGAAAGTATGCAAAAGTTTAGAATCTGCTATGCTCCCTCACGCCAAATTTATGGTTGGAGGTTCCTCATATAAAAATGTGTACACTTAAATTCACGCTTTCCTCCAGATGTACCTGTTTTGAAGTGATCTTCAGGCAATTTGTATCGATGCATTTAGAGGTACACTGTGTGTCAGGCCTAATGTATCGAAGGATTTTACCCACTCTTTGTCTGTAGACAATGGAGAAATGTGAAGATACACAAAGGCCATAGTATGCTACAAAAACGCACTTGTGCATTCCTAGTTGCGAAATATTCCAAGTAGCAAGTGGAACGGTATCCCACAGCACTAGCCACAGTGATAATCAAAGGACTGCAGAGTTTGTTATTTTTATTCTGCCCCGTCATCCGTCACTTTCACACTACTGAGCAAGAAACATCTCTGGCATCCTCCCACATGGGCAGGCTGCAGGTGTCTCTATCTGGAAACTGTAAGAATGTTTCCACACTCCAGCAGCCAATGAAGTACCTTTATTAACAGCCTCATACACTGTACAGCAAGAACAGCTCTGAATATATCCTCCTTACTCCTCTGCTGCTCCTTGACTGACTCTCAACCTTCTGCACTACATCACTACATTTTAACCTCCAACATCCAACATAAATATAATAGGTGTACATTGTACTACCCAATTCCCACGGAAACAAGTCACTATGACTTGATGAGATTGCATGCACCTCGCCTCAACCCACTGTATCACTGACCACAGTATGCACATCTTGCCTTGAGAGTTGCCTTCTCCAATTGGGGAAACTTGGCAACTGTTCAGCAGTCAGTCTGCACTTTACAGGAAACACATGACATGCTCCTGGTAGACACCACCGCCTGCTCATCACTCACTTTAATTTGCTTCAATGTTAATTTTATTAGTTTTCATGGAACAACAAGTTCAGGGTACAACACTGAATAAACATGAAGATAGAAAAGGCAATGCTTGAATCACAGGCACATACTTTTAGAAATTGCTTTATCTTTGACAAACATGTTACTATGGCCCTCATTATGACTTTATGGAAGACCGCCAAAGCCGCTGGCTGTCTCCTGCCCACCATATCACAGGTACTGCCGGCTTTCTGCCACACTTTGGGTGGAAATCCAGCAGTAGTCGTGCTGGCGGGCAGAGGTGCACTGGCGGCTCCTCCACCAGCCCAGCCCTGCCCCACCCGTAGGACACCACCCGCTGTGATATGGGCCATAATACGGATGGCGGTGTCATGCTGGCGGGGGGCTGCCGGCAGTGGAAGCGGCCCATCCCGTTCCCTGGTGGACGACCTTCTCCCCGGAACAGGTAAGGTGATCGCCCGACAGTGGAGGAGGGTGTTCTGTGTGTATGAGTGTGCGGTGTCTGTGTGCATGAATGTGTGTATGCGTAGTTGTATGCATGTCTGAATGTTGTAGTGAGTGCATTTCTGCATGTAAGTGTGTATGCATGTGAGTATGTGTTTGGATGGGTGTGAGTATGCATGTGTGAATGTGTACATGAATGTTGTGAATGCATGTATGGATGCATGCTTGTATGCGCGTGTGAATGTTGTTGTGATTGTGTGTATGTAACTGTAGGTGAATGGGTGTATGCGTGGTGCGTGTGGGTGTCTGTGTGCATGTATGCAGGGAAGGGGCGCTGTGGCTGAAGGGGGTGGGGGTGCTGTGGCTGAAAGGGAGTGGGGAAGTGGGTGGTGTGGCTGAAGGGGGTGGGGGGTGCTGTGGCTGGAGGGGGGAGCGGGTGTATATATGCTTGCTGGGGGGAGTTGGAGCCGTATACCGGTGACAAGGAAGGAATTCCCTGTCACCGGTAGACTTTCCGCCATGGCTTTCATGGCATTGCTAACGCAGCAGAAACCATGGCGGAAAGCCGGCTCCTAATACCGCTGGCGGTCTTCTGTGGACCATCGGGTCCGAGATGATCATCTCCGGCCAGGTGGTTCCGACTGCCATGGCGGTATGAGTGGAGATGTGGCGGGTTGGCACACTCATAATGTGGAGGTCTGCAATGCCAGGCTGTTGATGGTGGGACCGCCACATTTACCCTCAAAAGGAGGCCCTATATGTTACTCGTTCTAAATTCTACATTCATGGACTTTAATATGAGATTGTGTACCCTTTCATTAGTGATAATGCACACAGTGCATCTCCAGAGGTGTACTCTAAATTCTCATAGTCTCACCCTCTCTGCCTGCAATGTGGGCCAATTTGACTTTCACTTGTTTGGGACCTATTCATCCGTTCCCCAGAGTACTACCTTTTTTTTCCCCAAAGTTCCTTCTTTAATTCTCTAGGAACACCACCATATGTGGTTACATGTTGCCTCTCTAATGTCATCTGAAAGAGCTGCCAAGAATTACTGGTTCCACTATTAAAAATAATTTCAGGGCTAAGGATCATATTTTAAATATACTTTACGTGGTAAAACAACTTTGAAGAACGTAGTTGCACAATCTTCCTTCAAAAGAACAAGTTGGCAGCACAGGCACCCAGCCTTAGTAGTAACCAGATTGGTGGTGAGTACATTCTTGACTTCAGGCGCGGCCCATCCTTTAGGGCGGAGGGGCCACGCGCCACCACCTTTTGCCCCTCATGAAGAGTGTCTGTCAGGCTGAACAAAGGTCAGCCTGACAGACACTCTTCATGTTCAAGTCAGGCAGCCAGGAACAGACATGCGCGATTTGCGCAGACTCCTGGCTGCCTGAGCTGAACTTTGCTGGGCTGAGGAGGTCACAGCTCCTATGGACATGACCTCCTCGGCTTAGCAAAGGTGCCTCGAGGCCCTCCCCTGGGAGATGAGGAAAGCGTCACCCATTGACTTCGACCTGGGCGCTTCAGGTTTAAGCCCTGAAGCGCCCAGGGGAGTGTCAATCAGTGACACTTTGTCACAGAGTGGGGTGGGGTCAGCAGTCTCATTGACCCCATCCCACTCTGTGACGAGGCCGGGACTGCTGCCTTCCCTCATTGGCTGAACTAAGGCCAGCCAATGAGGGAAGGCAGCAGTCCCAACCCTCCTGGGACCTCGAGGCTGAAGGTAAGTGTGTGTGTGTGTGATGTTTTAAAATGAATGTTTGGTGCGTGCATGCATGTTTGAATGTTATGAGTGTTGTTAATGGATGTGCGTGTGTGTGTATGTGAAAGAATGAGTGTGTGTGAACTTTTAAAATGAATGTTTGGTGTGTGCGTGCATGCATGTTTGAATTTTATGAGTGTTGTTAATGGATGTGCGTGCGTGCGTGTCTATGTGTGAAAGAATGAGAGTGTGTGTGTGTGTGTGCTTCCCGCCCACCCCCTCCTTCCTAAAGCTGTTAGCCACCACTGCTAGACTCTCATTATGGCACATGAGATGCCGAATTTAACAATGTATGAGTCCTTCATCTGGGGGAAAGACTTTTTGTCAAAAGCGAAAAAAATGAAAAACTCACGGGCTTGCCTGGAATCAGCCTTTAATTAAAGTGACCAACTTAAAGTATTTTCCTCGCTACAATGATCCGATATGTATTCAGGAGCAACCAAATTATCTGTAAAGCCCCCCCCCCACCCTCCTTCTATAAATTGGCTGAAGCATCCTGTGCTTTGAAAGGCATCGTGCAATGAAGTGCTCTTGCTTCTCAAACAATACTATAAACGACTGAATACATTTTACTTGACTTCTAAATATAGGAAGCACCAAGAAAGCTGTTTCAGCAAAGGAAATATTAACGTGCTGTAGTGTCTAATCATTGCTAGGCATATATTATCTTGCCCAATGGATTAGTTCACAAAGAAGAAACATCGTGGATGAACAATAAATACAGGACGAGCCTGAAAGGAGCCTTCGTGTGGGGTTAAGTTCAGAGAACTTGTACAAACAAGTGTAAAATCGATAAATTATACATGTGACAGAAACGGGGGTATATAAAATAGAAAGAGCATTACTTATGATATTGTAGGATTATTGTGTACAAAGTCAAAATCATTTGATTTCATTTTGAACTTTAATTGTAACATCTTCCAAAGAAACAAATTCTAGTTTCTCTAGAGATCCTCCATTGTGAGGCAGTCGAGCCAGGGATCCTGCCCTGACCATGCTCACTGTCTCCATGACGAGCTCCTGCTAGTAGTTTAATGACCCTCGTTGTGGATTGAGGCTGCTTGTCCTGCAGCCCTCCCTCCTGGACGAAGCCAGAAGACGATCAGAGCCAAGCCGAACACCCCACTCAGAAGCAACGGTCTCCTGCAGCAACATCTCACAATACCCAGGACCATCAACGTCAGAGATCCTTCATCCACTATATGCTGTATGGCACCATAGACTAGAGAGTCTGCTCTCATCACATTGGCTCTTTCTTTCCTCTTAATTAGATCCTCCAACTGCAGCAGGTATGCTGCATGTGCAGTATGAATAATATGGAAACCACAATCACACCAGACATATTCCACTAATGACACTGCTGATGGGAAATTTAACCACGAGACCAGGGTGCTGTGAGGTCAGTGTCGTAGTCCTCACTATGGAGTTCTCTCATTGCTAGGGTCTCCATCACAGATAGATAGATAGAACCAGCTTACTCCCAACTGGCATTACGTGGTTCTAAGGAGGGGTGTGGGGAGGGATGGCGTTTTGGGTGTGTAGTTATAGGTCTAAAGAATCCAAATTCTTCTCTATTCAGCAGCCAGTGTAATGGCAAAAATTAATCAAAGTCTAGGGCTTGCGATGGAGCAAGGTATACTTTGAGTCAACTGTCACAGAAGGCTCAGAGGCTTTAAGACGCATAAAACTGACACATTCAGAATATGGCATAATGTAAATGGAGCTCTCAAATAACTGAAATGCATTACATTGTGAAGAGCAAGCAAGGACACTGAGACCTTGACACAAAACCATAATAAACCAACCCTCAGAACAGGGCAATCACTCTTCATCAAGGATTGCACTGAAACCACTCTGTGCTAACACTTACAGAGAATGGGGCAGGGTCATTACTACTTCAGTGACTAGCTGGATACGTGCCAGCCAGAACTGTTAGACCTATTACAGCCAATCCAGATGCTACATAACATTCAATGAGCAGATAGGCAGCGCTCAGTCTTACGGACCACATCCAACTCTACTGCCCACTCTCCAGATCAGGGGTCTGCAACAATTTCTGCAGCCACAGCTATTGTTGATCAGTGAAAAATATTGTGACCTATTGAAGGCTAAACAACTCGTGCATTGTTACCAGACACCCCCAGGCCCAGCTTCATTGAACTGAAGCCCAATGTCCATAGAGCCAGATGCTCTGATTTGAACAAAATGCTCTGATTAGGGTCACTCTAACAGGGCTGCCATGTGTGTCACTGAGAGTGTGGTCTTTGGAGATGTATGAACATATGCATGTATGAATGAAATATATGTATATGGGTGGCTGAGAGCCTGTGTCAAATGTACTTGTGGCACATTACATAGGTTTTGCCATATGTGGCACTGTTACATGTGTAACACAAACATGCAACCGTTTTTTAAAAAGGAGAACTGTAAAGTGTAGAAACATGTTCTGCAAAAATGTTCATATTATGGAACATTTCTCTGCATTTAAAATTTCACCCGCTTAAAATAATGGCTGTATTTTTCAGTTATAAATATGGCACCGCATCTATCAGCCACTGGGAGAAAGATGCCTGCTGTGTGGAAAGGCAACATATTGAAATGGAAGAAAATTAAAATGAGAGATATAACATAATCATTGAGGTAACATTTGATTTTGATTTACTCTCATTTGAAAGCATTCAAAATCATTATGTTCTCAAGATTCAATACTGAGCTAATAAGGATTTTTTTTATATAAGAGTTAAATACAGCTCTCCACCTCTGTGCCCCAGCCGGGCTCAAAAATCTGACTGAGCACTGCTCAGTTTCAGGCCCTGCTGTCTGCAGCCTGATAATAATAACGTGAAATAAACACAGCCTACCCTCAACTTTAAAAGGAAAATGTGACCCTGTGCTTATTTAAAGATGAACTCAAGGCTGCGAAGTACTGGTAGCTCTTGATCCACTGGTTGGAGACACCTGCTCCAGATAGTCTCCAGGTAATTTCTTTACCAATGGGACTTTGAGATATTTAGCATAGCACACTGGCAGCCATTATCTGTGTGTGAAGGGCACTATAGGAGAGAGAGTGTGTTATATGGCAACACAAGCTTAGAAGCATTTTAGTGTGTCATCATGCCTAATGTAACATATCATTCAACACCCTGAAACCACGTGCTGTTAGAGGATGACCCAGTGAAAGCTGCCCTAATAAAATGAATAAAATAGGCATCTGATCGAGCAAGTCATCCCACATCTTGCTGAAGAAATATCCTCAAGCACCTGCTATTCCTTTACCACCATCAAACCTCAATCAATGCGGTGACCTCTTTAAACTGCTCTCCATATACAGCTCTGGAACAGCACCCCAGTCAACCTTCGACTGTCAACTCAAGCAGACGCATTTCAAGCTCCCTCCTAAAAGGGACTCTCCTCCATATCCCTAGTTGCAATTCTAAAATGAGATATTCTCAAAGAACACTCAGTAGTGCTTCACCAGCCTTTGATCCAAGGAGTAATCATTGATCAGATCTTTAACGTCATCTTCAATGGGGAAGTAAGAGTCTCTCCAGGCAAACGCACAATCCTTACCCACATGGTCTATGCCAGCTACTGGATTAACAGCATTCAAGTATGTCCCTTAAAAATGGAAGGATTACTCTTGTCCATACAGACTCCATTGGTGTCATCATTTGAAACTGGTTACAGACAATCCAATTTAAAATTAATCTACAATGTCCAAAAGGCATTTTGATGGAGCACTCTAGCATGAACACAAAAAGCAGCAATAACAGAAGAAAATAACTCACTTACAGGATAAAGGTTTAACATGTTAACATAAGTCAAGAAACCTCATCTTGCTTGTTCTGCAGGGACTTAAGCACTAGGTTCCCCATTTTGGCTTGCTGGTGGAGCAAAGACGTCTTCTCATCTTTAGCTCTTTTCACCTTTGAAACTCTTAACAAGCACTCAACATTTTGGACCCTAAAGCTCCAGGTGTAAGGTCTTGTTGGGGGCTTTACCTTGTCTAGCAATGATATGTTGACTATGATGTGGGGTGAAGATCAGATCTTAAGGTAAATGCAGAAATATAGCAAAAGTCAACATCGATGATGCAGAAGGTTAGTCAAATTAAGCAGCCTTGTGGATTTAGTAACTATTCTGGATGGAAGACGTGTTAAAATAGACAACAGATGAGGATAGTCACATAAATCTCTTGTGAAAAGATAGCTCACCAAAATGTTAGCTGACTGGGCAATGATGACTCAACAACTGTCAGTCCCCCAGAAGCAAAGGGCACTGGGAAGTGCTGCAGATGAAGCTGCATTGAGTCAAATGGAATTCAGGGTAGAAAAGATAAATCAAGGCTGAAACGTTCATAGTGGAGAAGGGTTGCAGTGCATCGGACTGAGTAAAGACGGGAACTGGGGGGAGATTGGTATCCTAGAAACAAGAGGGTACAGGTACCCTACTCATTATCAGGAAGTATGGAACACACATTTAAAGATGAGTAGACATGCTGGATCAGTGATGATGGTAAGGCAAATGGAAGCATTATCCTTTTTGATGTGAATAGGAGCAGGTCTGAAAACCTCATAAAATGTTGTGGGAGCCTCCTGTGAGAGGGCAAACTTAGGTTTTTAGGACAGTGACTGGTTGTTTCTGATAAAAAAAAATATTTTAGAAAAGTATCTTTGCTGGATGATACTGTTCAATGAGTAAAAGTCAAAGCATGACTGGTGCGAGACTGGCACTCAGCCTATTACAGAAGTCCTGTTTATCACCAACATTGATCCAAGGGACAGTGGCCTAATCGCACTGCAACAGGAATCCAGTGACAAGTCCAGATAATAACAGGAGAAACTAAACCCTCAGCTTCAATGAGTCCAAATAGTCTTCAGGATTTCAACTTACGGAGGGTTGAAATCTACACACCCTTGACTGAAAGGAGTTTCTGCCAGCTTATTTCCGAAACTACAGGGATATACGTTTTTTTTGCTAAGGTTGAAGCTTAACAAATAACAATTAGATTCAAGAGTCACTGGTGAAATTGTCAAAGTAGAAGACTTCCCAGACTTTCGAGCTCAAGTGCACCTAGGGTACGGTACAAACGTAAGGATGCGGATTGTTCAACACATGGTGATTTACAATGTTCAGTGGATTCCAACTGAAGGAATCCCTAGTGTACCAAAAACAAAGAGAGGCAATGGTGTCCTGTCTACAGTTCCCACCAAATTCATTGCAAACTGTACACTCTCTATGAGAAACAGTACTCCTTATTCATGGAAATCTACTATTCTTCCAATAGCTGTACCCAATAACGAACATGTTTTATTTTACCATTAAAGGTAAAACTATTAAACACAAAAATGAGTTGTGTTCCTCCTCTAAAGTGAGGTTTTTGTTCCTAGTATTGTATTGTTTTTCTATCCAGTTTCCACCTATTTCACCAGTGAATAACTGGCTAGATGTAAAATGCCTTCCAACAGCATGGCTTCAAGAAATGTATGTGAATGACTGAGCAGTCAAGCTGGTCCTCAAGGTTTAAACGTTATCTCTCAATGTTGTTATACATATTTCTAAAACGCTTTTAGCTTTATGCTACAAATAAATAGCTTTCGTGGAAATGTGAGATCATGAGCAGGTTCAACACCATGGACAATCTCCCAGTCCTCATCCAAATATTGGATAATGTACTTGAATTTTACCTTCGGATCCTTCCCAATTACAGCCTATTTGATCCCCATCAATCGATGCCTCACCAAAACCACGAAGAGTGGCCTCGATTGTGAGCTCTGGGGTGGATTTCAGGGGTTCAGTGATTGACAGGAAATGCCAAATTAATTTTTTTGCCGGATTTTGGTACAATCTACTCATTGTAATCTTCTTCCACTGTAGTTTCGGAAGACTAACCATGGCACTCTTTGTAATGGGGAAAGCATGATGGATGCTTAACCTGAATGTCTTCGTCCTGGGGGTTGAGCCTGGTGAATGCAACAAGTCTTGTTCTTCCTAATGTGTCCATGTGAGGCTCACAATGCAGACTCTGAGGGGGAATGTCAACAGCCCACAAGCTCACTTTATAATGTGTTGTGATTCCACCAAGGTCTTGTAATTTCTTCTTGAGCAAGTTACATCTCTTAAGGTCACTGATTTCACTCTCCACTACGTGCCCATGAACATTAGGCACCCAGTGAGGAAAAATGTGACAGAAAGTGTCTAAAGGCTATCAGAGACCTTCGATCATCTCATTAACATACCGTGTTAGCTGGTACCGATGTTACAAGTTCTTGTGTAGTACTGTGCCACTCATCGTTCTTTCCTTTCCTGAAGCCACACTACACCCAAGCCTCTGAATCAAGAAAAGGTGTGAAAAGGAAGATTTTGCGAGAAAAAAAGTCTCCATAATCAGCTTTAGTGTCAGCATTTTCCCCCCAATTGCCTCGTGCTTGGGAGGAGTAACATGAAAGCAAAAGCTTTCATTAAAATGCCCTCTCTCCTTTCTTAAACTTTAGGTTTAATACCGATTTGAGCTAAATCAGCGTTGACTGCTGTTTATAGTTTTCTTTTATCAACAAATCTGGTTGGCTGCCAAAGGACAATGCTCTTCGGAAAGACATGGCAAACAATAGAGAATACTCTTGGAGAACAGTAGATAAACCTTAGTGCAGGCTACTGCTGGCTCACTTTCTTCAGTTGATTGTCAGATCAGTGTGCCCAAGATCTCAGAGGTCTTTCTCTGAGGGATGTCTAGGGGATTGGATTTTCTGTCTGTCTGCCCATTCAGTCATTGGAATCCGTGAGAAACTGTTGCCAATGTCTGGGTATCCTGGTTCATGCAAATTGATTCAGTGGACTCTTAGCACTGGGTGGTCACATGCCATGCCGAATCATGGTCATTGCTCTGGATACACTGCTCTCAGAAAATGACTCTCGATTCTGATCTCCTTGTCTCGCTGAGGTTCACTTCCATAGGACTGCCACTTCTGTGGTTGACCTCTAGGAGATCTGGAGTGTTACCTGTGTCTACACAATAAATACTCGGGCACTGGGCGGGGGGCCCCGGCTTCTATAAAAGAGAGTTCCTCTTAGGCATTAGAAAATAATATCCAATTTAGAGTTACAAACATTTCAGCAAAACCTGAACTTTAAACCATGACCATGTAAAACTGAGACACCCCTCAGTAAGCCCTTTAACAAACACAGTCCATATGTACTTATATCTCTGTAAACAGTCACACTAATGTTGTAACTGGTTCAGGGATGAGAGGAACACAGGGGCTAGTGGGCCTCAATCAAGGTGACTGAGTCTATTCACCACTGATGCCCTGGGACTGTCCTGCTGAGGACACTAACAACAGAGGACCAAGTCCACCTCTTTAGCACTTGACCCTTAAGGTGGCGATGTGAGGAACCAAAAGCTTAATCAGGGAGTGAAGTAGGGTTAAGAGAACTCAATAAGTCACACAATATCACTCAATGACTGATTGTCCAGCTAGTGCTTTCACTTGAACAAGAAAAATACTTCATTCTTACACTACGCATTACAACAAAAATACATCAATAGCTATGGAAATCATCTAAGGAATGCAAGATATGTAGAGGTTTAGTAAACGGCTTCTTTCCTGGTCAGTGACACCGAGGTCAGTCTCACTGTGCGTTTGTGATTTTACTGTCCCCTAAAATTGTTTAGTTAAGTGGCTCCCAAATCAAATACTTACACTCAGTAAGAACAGATTTACCTATGTGTGATGCCGCTCTCATTGCATGCAGTTAAAGCTCCGCATTGCCCAGTCTCCCCTTCTCCTGGAATCTTCCCAAAGGTGAAGCTTGGTCTCGGTCAGTGTTGCCAGTGCCTCACTAAACCCTCTGGAGGCACCTAAGAAGTCAAAATTCTGGAGCCTCCCCTCGCAGATTATCTCCTAATGCATTTTGAATTTTACCAACCAACAATTTCAGGCGTCAACATTCTGGGTCAACAAAAGAGCGACGACAAAAGATATTTATGCTTTGTTCAAGAAAATTAAAGAATTTCTTAAGTCTCAGCCAAAAATGAGTATAAGTGCCTGAACAAGATAGATTCATTCTGTTACGGTATAAATTAGATGGTGAAGTTAATCTAATTTATAACTCAGAAAAGCTAACTAATGCAGACGAGACTTCTGTTATAAATACTCGTCAGTGTACTCAAAGCTTTTACTTGTGAATATTCTACTAGGGACTGGAGTCGGCGGGAACTTTGCGACACACAACTCACAGAAAGCTTCATTTCTGGAGGTTAGAGTCACTACAATGTCCTAATGTGTAAGACAGAGAGGGAACGATTTCTGCCCCAAAATGGCGGTAGAAAATATTTAATTGTGATACCAATTCAAAATTTAATCATTTAACAATCCACTTCAATTCAAGTTTACTCATTACATTTATATAAAATTATAAAATACAAAATTATTAGGTTATTTTCACTATTTTAACACTTGTTGATAATTTACTTTAACACAAGAGGCGCTACTATTCAATATGTAAAAAATCAACTGTGATTGAATTGCAATCTACACATACAAATTTCCTGCTTTAAAATAGACCCAAAATGGCAGTCGTTTGCGGTACTCACTAAAATATAGTGACTCTACTTGAGGTTCCTCTTGCGCGCACCTTCGGGAATAATATTGAACTAAGTAGTGTGCATGTCCGCCGCTAGATGGAAATCACCATCAGTACTGTACATTACACATACGTAGTTTGCACCATTTTTTTTTTTAACAAACTCACAGCTGACAGAAGATGAGCTTTTAAGAGACAAACTGTTATGTGAATCTGATGTCTATAGTTTAAGTACTTTAAGTTGTTAATGGGTACATTACATTAATACAGTATTTTCTCTAAAAAGTCTTTAATGAAAAGTTTTCATTTCTTTGAGTTGATTAATTTTTTTCTATCTTTTGGAATAAAAATTAAGAATGTTTGATTGTAATATTCTTTCAAGATCAAATCATTAATATTTTGATCCATTGTCGCGGCCCCTTAAAAAGAGTGCGGCCCATAAGCCAGTGCTGTGCCTACTTTGCCTACTTAGCAATCCGGCAAGGCATCTTGGTTCTTGGAGTCATTGTCTCAGGCCAAAACAAACCCACTCCCTAATAAGGAGCACAGCACACCGACGGATCCCTGGAGAATAGTGAGGCTGGAGTTCATAGGACGAATACAGATGTCCCTACAGTCCAAGCTCAAGGATTGCCTAAGGCATGTCAGCAGGAGATGAAAGGTCACAAGACTCGCTTGTTAGTGCTGGAAGAACAGTTCAGTCCATTGCAGCAACCGTAGAACTGTGCTTTAGTTTTCTTTGGTGCTGCATACTTTGGGGGCACACCAGAACTGGGCAGATCACAGGTTGCCTGAGCAATCAGACTCCCCACGGTCCACACAGGAATCCCACTGAGCTGTTCCGGGTCAGGGAGGAGGGCCAAGGAAACCTCAAGGACTAGTTGTCAGTAACGAGTTACGCCCATCAAGTGGCAGTGGCTCACCACAGTCTCCGTGGAGCACACCTTCCCGTCTTAGCTCCTGACAGGTCAGCCACACTCTTTTTCCTTAGGTGATGGCAGTCAGGAGAACGTAATACTGGAAGTCTCCTCTACGAGAAACTCAAAAGATGGTCACAACGGGGAAGGAGGCCATCATCATTAACAATGGAAATGGAAAAAAAGGGTGAGAAAACAGCAAAAGGACGCCAGTGCACAAGAGACTACAGTCTTTGTCCCTCCAACAACTTGGAGTGTGACCCTTCACAAAGGCTTCAGCAATATACATTGACATGATGTTGGCTACAGCCAGCATTCATTTAGTAAAGTATGGGTTCAGTGGAAAGCCAAGATCGAATTCCTCTGGGTTCATAATCCATATATTCCTAGTTCACATTATCATGTACACCATGCAATCTAGTGGATGACCGGTTACAAAAAACTTGGTAGAACCTTTGCACCATAGATGCTAGTAGGCTGCTTGTCCTTCCATATGTCAAGGCGGCCTTGTCCTCCCATTATCAACTAATACGCTACCATCACTGCCAGCCTGTTTAATTCACTGAGCTGCGTTAGTCACACTTGCTAGAGAGGGCACCCATGGTGAACTCCTCCAAACATCACAGACCCACTCTGGGTCTCAAAATCATAGCTTAAACAGTCTAAAGCACACATGTATGACAGCCATGTGCTCAAAGGCCAAAGACAAACAAAGACCAAAACAATTCCAAAGACTCACCCTTGAGTAAATCAGGTCAGGGGTACATGCCAGCAACATGATGTAGGGGACTTTCTGATCCCACCAATTTGTACTTGATGTTTTTTTTTTTTTTTAAAGGGCAGGCCACAGACTACTACAGGTGTGTACCACAGCTCAAGTCATCCGTACTTTACTTATTAGTATGCAAATAGAGGGGTGCTGGATAAGCCCCTTTCAACCATTGCTTGAAAAGTATTTTTCACTTTTGGATCCCAGTTTATGTAGGGGTCAGAATTTTTAGTTCGGCAACGTTTACCACAGTTGGTAATAAGAGTGCAATACAATTTGTGCCCTTCAGTAAATTTCGTGACATCAAAACTGCCAAAGTTAAATAGGGAACAAAAATGCAGTGTTTACCGTGACATGACGCTTTTGGTGCAGAAAGCACAAAAATCTGCATGCTTTTTCCAAAAATTCAGGGTCGGGGCAATTTATCGCACCGGATCCATGCTGAGCTACATGGAGTCGGATTTATAGCGTGCAATAAAAATCAGCTCCTCCTCCTGGGCACTCATAACCAGGGCTCAAGTGTATATATCCACTTACTAGGAAGTGCATCCATTAAAATACATGAGGAGGATTGTTCTCTGGAGTAGCAGTAAGAAATGTTTGTTTGAAAGCATAAGTAATTTTAAAAAGAAGGCTTCACCCACTAAAAGCAAAACAACTTAAATGCTAAACTCCCAAACTCCCCCGGAAGTGACAGTGGAGCGCCAAATTGGTGTCACTCCTGTGCGCTGACATTAGTTCATTTTTTCCGTGCCTTCCAATGCAGAACCTCGCTGGTTGCTTTTTTCTAGTCCCTCAAAAAGTTTTTTTTTAAATACTTTTTTCCATTGTGCAAGTAACTATGTCACGGTCTGAAATTACAGGATTTAAACTCTCTAGTTTCCAGCAGGGACTGCTCCAAATAAGTGCCTGTGAAAGAAACCCATGAGGAATGCTTTTGGTATCTGGGTTTGGCGCATGACTCCAGGTTCTGCAAGTAGTTTGCCCTTTGGAACCTGAGGGAGATCAGGGAATGTGAAGGAGTGCCGCAGGTAACTAAACACCAAAAGAGGCCTCGTAAATCCACTTTGAAGTACAAGGCGTAGACTCCTATCTGCAACAACAATTCATTGAGGTCCAAGTCATCCAGTATGTTGAAGCAGAAGCACCAGAACACCAAGCAGAATTTTTCCAGTCCCACCATTCTCAACCTGAGAAGCCACAAGTATGTTGCTTCATGGTCTTGCTACAAGTGCCCCACAAAGAAGCATTTCCTGTAGCTGATCTTGATTCAGTTCAAGTTTCCATAACCATCAGCAAAGTCACAGATGAAGGCCTTTCTAGAGGTTATGTGGTAACTTTTAGGCACTCTTCTGACTCACTCTGGAATGTCTTCCGGCCCCAAGGATCCATGGAGACCTTCAGTCATGTTACTGCCAGAAGTTTGCCCTCAGTGGTATGGAAGTTAGGGAAGGAACTAACATACTAATAGAAATTTTACAACCAGGATAAACTTACTCAAAACTTTTACTTCCATTTAACGAAGCCCTGGCTGACACCCTTGTGGGCACCTGGTCTTAGCCCTGTTCCTGTCCACAAGTTAACAGGTAGGTTGCCAGACGCCACAGACAGGTACCAGGCAAATGTGATTTTTCTTTAACACAGCACCATACAGCAGAAAGTTTGTTCGGCTTCCACCAGCAGAGAGCACCTCAGTTCTTTGCCCACAACTCCCCCTGACAGAGAGTCAAAATAAATTGAGGTTGGTTGTTGGTAAATCCCAGGCCCACCTCTACTGAAATAGGCACCATAGTTCTTTCAGGGTCAGGGACTGAGATCAAGCACTCAGCGCCTAGGCCATCAAGAGCAACGCTTCATTGGCCCCAAGTTCCCAGCTGCTTTGATTTGTCCTTAATGGCACATGACAACCCTGTAAAAGGCAGAATCAGATATTTCCTCCATAGGTGCCAAAGGATAACATACAAGAGGTGCAGATCGATCAACAGGGCTACGCCATTTCTTTTAGAGTTACCATGCCTCCCACCCACATCAGAGCATCTTTTAAAGGAGCCCCTGCCCATCTAACTCCAAGAAATACAGGCTCTTTTGGCCAAATGAGCCACAGAGAGGGTCCTGGCCCACTCCACAAATGTCTCCACACCAGTCTGTTGGATGTGTGGGATAACATCAGTCTGTTGGATGTGTGGGATATCCACAAGGTGCTGAAAGTCTTCTTACTATCTATCAAAGAGAGGCTTGTAAGGACAACACCACCAGCATGTGGTACTGCAACAAGCAGAATGGGGTAAAGTCCCAGATCCTGGATCCTGTGCAAGGAAGGATTTAATTTCTGGAGCAGGCTAGTGCACCAGGGCATCTCCCTGGTTGTGAACCACATGTAGGGTTATTTTAAAGACTGAGCAAGCAAACTCTGCCAGCAGCATCTGGCCCATAACAAATGGCATGTACACCCCAAGCTGACACAGGGCATCTTCCAGCAATTGGGAGATCGCTGGCTAGAACTTTTTGTCCCCATCAAAAATGTGCAAAGTCAAAACATTTGTGTGCTGGGGTTTCCAAGAAGGCTCTCTTTCAGAGACACATTTCAGTTAGAGAGGAGCATGGGTGTCTTATATGCCTTTCTGTCGCTGTCTCTGCTGTCCAGAGTTCTGAAGAAGATAGGAACAATGGGGTCAAAGTCATCTTAGTGGCTCCAGAATGGACATGGAGATTGTGGTACCCAGAACTTCAGGGTATGAGCATCTGTCCTCCTATCAGGCTAACCCTTCGGGACGAACTTCTGTCACAGAAGCAGGTGGTCCTACACCTGAACCTGGACAATCTACATCTCCATGTATGGAAATTGAGCTGCGCCCTTCTACTAAGTCTGTCTACACCAGGCTCTGGGACAAGTCTATTATGGTGTAGCACCCACAATACTGAACCACTGCAGGCCCAACTGTGAGATGTCCTGTTCATTTTATTCCAGGCCAATCAAGGACTTGCATTGAGTACAGTTAAGGGTATCTGTCAGCCCTTTCTACCTTTTTTATGTGTACCGTGCCAACTGCCCTTTCTCAATTAATCCTTTGTGATGAGATTTCTAAAGGTTTTGACTTGTTTATTTTCTCTAAAACCCTTTGTGATGCCGCAGTGGAATACTAATTTGGTCCTCACTTTCCTTAGGTGCACCCCATTTGAACCGATGCACATCTGTCCAGTGAGTCTCCTGACTCTGATGACTCTTATCGTGTGTGTGAATTCCAAGCTCTCTCAGTGCAGGCACCCGACACATTCTTTTTCCTCTGATTAAGTGCTGTTGAGGATAAGAACTGCCTTTTTAGGAAAAGTCGTGATTGCTTTTCACGTTGGGCAATCCATCAGTCTCCCAATTTTCTTTGTTTCACCCCATCTCTGGAAAGTGGAGGAGAAACTATATCTGACACCTGCCATGCTGCATGTGTGTGTCCTGACAAATGTTCATAAAGCAGTTCTGTCTCAACAGCCAGGTACTAAGGGACTGACATTTCCCCCGTTTGGTCTTGCAGGACTTTTTGATCCGAGTCATTCCTCATTTTTAAAATGTAGTTTTATTTCTAAAAGAGTAAGCAATATGCTAGGCTTTAACATATCACTTTTGTCTTGTTTGCTTCTAATAGATTCGTTCTGTTTTATGACACACACCACTGCTGCTTTGATTGAGTACACCAATCATCCATAATAAATTATGTTTACTTGCACTGATCATACAAATGGACGCCAACCTAGTTTTTAGCTTCTAATTTCAAAATCCTTCACAGTTGCAGCACTTTTTAAAACTTTCAATTTTGTATTTTTTGTGTGCTTCATTAATCTTCCAATGTTTCACTTTCTAAACAGTTCCGGACCTCCTAATCAGACATTGCTCTATTTAACCACAGATTCCTCACTGTCCTCTCACCTCCACGTTCTGTGGCGTGTCTCTTTTCCATATAAAAAAAAGTTATTTGTTCTGCTTCTTTCCTGTCTCACTTTCTCACACGTGTTCACTCTGCTTCCACCAATTCCTGTCCCAACTGGAACCCGCTCCCTACCCTGCCTTTACTCACTTTGACCCGCTCCCACACGCAATCATTCTTGATATCTCTTCCCCGTTTTTAGAACTCGCCTACCAGACAGCTTTTAGTAGTCTGCATGTGTACGTTTTAGTGGACCTTACTGAACACTTGCAATGGGCTTAGAGCCCGCCGAGTGGTTACCATTGGTTGGCTTTAATGTCATTCTAAAGTGCTTATTTCATACCTTGCTTTCCTCTTCTATTTTTGATAAAACTTTAAATTTGCACTTCAACTATAATAAACAGTAGACTTACATCAACTTTGTAAAGGTGTAGTATATACAGTTTGCATTAATATTCCATTTCTTTCCCCTCCTTCTTTGCGTCCCTCCCCTAGAGCACAGCACATATACCATCCTGTGGATAGGATGACTTGTATTCTTTCACTACTCACATTCAGGGAATTACTTTTTTTCTTTCAGCACTCCATGACACTGCGTCCTTCCCTTGCCACACAATACATCATGACATATGCATGCAACTAAGCAATGATATGGCAGCCAGTAGTAGCCCATTTAATTCTGCCTTTTTTTTTTTTTTGCCAATGCCTAAGAGCATCGGCAAAAGTACTTTCCTTTTTGCCGATGGTGCACAGCATTGCAAAGCCAACAATTAAAAAAGACATAAAACTTTAGTTTTGTCAATGCTTGCTTAAGCTCCCTTTCCTAATGCAATCCTTTTTTTCTCCTTCATTGGTCCAACACCTTGCCAGGCTATAACTATACATTCTCTCCCTTGCGACTCCATGCTCAGTCCGACTTGTTTACCTCTCCTGTTAGGTTCCTTCCCTAGCTCCTTTTCTGTCCCCTCCCTGCCTTGCTTCCTATGTGGTGCTCCCTCTCCTTAAAGCTCAGACCCTGTCTTCCCCGGCCTAGCTTTGTCCTACCTTCATCCCCGCCCATACGTTTCCTTTACGTTAGCCACTCACTACCACTGAATCTGTCTCTCTAACTCATCTTCCAGGTAATGTACTTGCTGTAAATATACATTGGCTGTACTCTACTCGCCCCATGGCGTTCTGCAGTTGCCACACCACTGCTGGACAAGAGGCTTAGTGATAAATGGGAGGATGAACAAGGCTGAGCAGGGTCAGAAGCAGGTCTGAGGGCGAGAGTACCACGCTGTACTCGCTAATATTTTCCCCTCATCTCCCTCATGCCTTTACTACTTCTTTGCTACTTCTTCTGAGCTGGCCTTGGTCTGGTGGCTTGCTTTAATTCAGATGGTGTATTTGAGTTCAGTGTATTCTATCGTAGTTGCAATCATATAATGCTTCATAGATTAACAAGGCGCTGAAGCTCTTTTCCATACAGGTAGCATATTACTCCATGGGGGTACTTTGGATAGAAGAGTGTGCGTCTGTCATATGAGCTATTTATGTAGTGTAATGTCCTAAGTGTAACCAGCAGTGAGTGAAAGATAACGCTTGCACATTGCATGCTAGTCAATGGAGGGAGAGAAAGTGTGTAAATGCAAAGTGGCCTATGTGGGAAGTATGTATCAGGTGGCAGTGAAAGTGTTGCTAGCATAATTATGAGTGAAAAGCAGGAGAACAGGTGCAGTAATCCATGCTGGTATTTAACAATTCGAACTATAAACTGTACGGACTACAGAACAGAGGAAACCTCCATGGAGGTCTCTCTTCCATCAACAACAGTGTCTACCATGCAGAGTTCACCTAGGAGCAATCAACAGGAATGGTCAGAGAAGACCACATAGGAACAACCCATAGAAATGGGCTTTATACAGCCCTCCATGCTACGTACTCTGAGGAGTTCAGCCAGGAGTGTCAGAGAGCAATCTATAAGAACAAGCAATATACAACCAAACACAGTATACGCTAGGAGGAGCCGATCCGGGTGTGCAAGAGGTGAGCATTATACAATCAGCATTACAAATGATCTGAGGATTCAATTTAGGAGAGTAAGGTGCGCTTTCCTCAGGATTGTCTCACAACAAAGGTCTCAGGACGACATCCTGGGCTGAGCGAGTGCGCATCATCAAAACATCCTCCTTTTTGGTCACCACCTATGAGCATACATGCTGACACAACTGCAAAGCTGAGACACATAGGATAGGATGCTCACATGCACATCAATCAGTGATGCAAGACCAAAGGGTGACTAGAGAATTGTCTAGTGTTGAGTAGGAAATCCTAGCTATGACACTGTAAACAACAGCTTTACAGAGGAAAGAATGGCTAACGTTTTTTGACGTGGTAGAAGGGAGGAGGAAGCTGTAGCATGAAAGATGACCTGAAAAATGCCCATTTACCAATAACTTGTCTTTTAGTTATGCTAACACCGATTAATAGGGTACACCAAATTAAAGAGGCCCTGAACCAGACGAGAAGAGGCCCTGCACTTGCAACTCTCCACTCGAGCTTCAAAACTTGCACTTCACCTGTCATCATTTTTTCTCTTTCAGTGCAAAAAATATGAAACCATAACCATATACGGATTAAAAGTCAAGCTGTTTTGAATGTCACCTACAATGGCAGTGGAGGGGCTCTAGGCATAAGAAAAACGTGGTTTTCTCAAGATCAAACAGTTTACACATAACTTGCATGCATCGGAGGGTCGGAATTATAGACCACTTCTTCCGGTTCAAAGTTTCCACAACTTGTTTGGAAATGATTCAGAAGACAATCCGTGGGGGCGGGCCTCCTGAGAAATGCTAATCTGTATGAGGTTCTGTCGAGATTTTGAATGCTTTTCATTAGCAGAAAATTTGCTAGAGTGGCAAAGCCAGAGAATTATATGTCAAGTCTTCTAGTTCTGTGACTAAAACATGCCCACTGTACTATTTTTAGTGACTGTGGATAGTGGCGCTGTCTGCCCACCCTTGTCAACTGCCTAACCTGCACAAGGTTTCGGCAAAGTGTTTTATTTTGGTTTAGCATTCACAACATGAAATTCTGTGTTAAAGAAAATAATCATAAATGAATTAGGTAGTAACTAACACACTGTACTGAGCACCGAGAAAAGTCTCACTTTGTGGTATGTGCCATGATTATTATTTGGATAACGTTGCACCCAGATCTGGATACATACATTACATTTAATACGTACTGAGACATTGTATTCTAAACACAGGAAGAAGTATATTTGGCATATGGTTGTGCTCCGGTTACTGTGTGTCTATACAAACAGCCTTCACTTTTCTGTGGAAATATTTCTATTTTTCAGGGAAAATAGATAACTGGCATCCCTCTGTTTATCTTGGCACGTCTGCAACTACACTGTGAAATGAGGATGCAGAGCGTGTCTTTGAGTTCCCTGTCCTCCTTGCTTCCAGTAAGCTGCCGGTTTGGGGTAGAATGATGTCTAATAATATCACACTATTCTCAACTAATGCCGTGCCCAACTATCGAAAATTCAACTGGCCAAAGACACTACTGATTTCCCTTCTAATTTAGCAAGTACAGAGAGGGGTAGTCAAGTTACAGATTAAGCTCGTACAACAGTATCTGCAATGAAAAATGAAAAAAGCAAGCTACAGAACTGAAAGCCTATGGACCGAAGAAGCAATAGAAATGTAACTACACTGGATGAAATTGAGGCACGTGGCAGCTCTGCCGCTGTTTTTTGTTACATCAGTAAAACTGGTATCAGTTCCACTAAGCACTGAAGGCATTTTTATTAGGTCTGCTTGCACTGCGCTTATAGTGTGATCGCAAAATCTCTTGTAAAGAAAAGAAAATCTGAAAAGGGCTTAAAGCTCATCCATTACTTACTTTCACCTACCATTGGTTGGCTCCCATGTCACTCTCTTTTCCTTGCTTTTTGTTGGACAGCGCCTTCTCCTTCATGTGTGTACCTGCTGTGGAGCCTCAACCAAGTACTGTTTCCTGTCTGGACCTGTGTGCTTGCAGAAGTACTTTATTTTTTACTGTAGCACTCCATCAGAGTGCATCATTTTGCAGGCTGTCTCTGCTCCCGCATTTGTTGATGCTTGCCCTGGACCTCCACCCACCTCTATCCCCTCACCCGTCTCTGTTTGCAACCTCTCATCTCCAGTTGCTTGCCCCATCCAAAGATCCTC
This sequence comes from Pleurodeles waltl, assembly GCF_031143425.1. Taxonomy (NCBI): domain Eukaryota; kingdom Metazoa; phylum Chordata; class Amphibia; order Caudata; family Salamandridae; genus Pleurodeles; species Pleurodeles waltl. The sequence continues at coordinate 625,883,609 of NC_090440.1, forward strand.
ACCTCCCTCATCCCTTCACTGCTTTAACCTTCGTTGCTTGTCCTATTTTCCCATCAGTACCCCTTTTCATGATTTCTGGTATACTTGAGCTCGGGGCACCCCACCCTTAATAGCGTTCCTTATTTCTCACCATTTCATGATTTTCCAACATCTGACCCTTTTGTGTCCCATTCCTCTCCTGTTTCTCCCCCAGCTTACTACCACTGTCCATCTCCTCACAGCCCCCAGCCCCTCTCTTGTTTTTCCTAATATCTCATCAGCCTGTGATTCCCTTTTCTGGCCAGGTCTCCGGCTCATTTTAAGCGGTCCGCGAGCGGCACTCAGAGCCCTTTTGAAGTTTTGTTTTCTCTGAAGGGGAGGTGGCGCTTAGATGAGAGGACTTCTATTTAATCCTCTTAAAAGTCCATACATTTCCCTCTGCTTCATCTTGCCTCTTCTTGAACATTTATTCTTTACTGTTTCAAATGGCCCCCTTCTGTCTCTATGTTTGCGCCCTGAGCTGTTCTGCATATCACAAGGTACTTTATGTTTACAAAGCTTTCTCGAGATGAGCTGGAGAGGTAGGGGCACGTAGGACAGGGCACCCCCGCCTCTCCTCTACATATGTATCTCCCCCTGCTGAACCTTTGTCACTGACACTGCGGAGGGAAGCATGGCTCTGGGGTAGGTGTGACTGTATCTTTTCTCTGGACCACGGGCTGCAATGCCACAAAGTTTATAAGGCCAAATGCTGAATGGAGTGCATGTTATGCCTACAATGTGGTATTAAATGACATGTACAGCGCTAGTCCCTCAAAACTAGGACCTCCAAAACACATCATTCTGTCCCGCCCTTTTTTGTCCCCTCCAGAAATGTTCACAATGAATACTCTATACCCCAGTGTCTCACCCACAGAACACAAGATAGTGAGTGCCTAAACATTTTGACAAAATTAAGATATATATATATCATGGCATAGACACCTTGGCAGTTGGACAGGGAGACAGGAAGGCCTTGCCATATAACCACGCTAGGTGCCCAGTTATTACTGACCAAGGGATAAAACCTCACCTAAAGGTCCATTAGCATTCTTTTTTTTGTAGCTTTCTATAGCACAAACTCGACCCAAAGGTGTGGGAGAGCTTTACATGAGCACCAGCTGTATTACACAGTGTTTTTTACTTACTGTTTTACTTTTTTACTTAGTAGTAAAAAAGAAAATGCTATGATGTGGTCAATGCTCGTTGTGTCAAAGCTGTTTTTTTATTTTAGGCCATGTTGCACAGCAGCTCAACTGCTGTGCAACATGTAAATAACACTGACAAAGGCAACAGATTTTGCATAGGTGCAATCTATTGGCTTTGCCAATGTTCGTTAGTATTTTTAGCCATGGTCATTAGAAGACTGACACAAGTTACCACAGTGGGTCTGATACACAAAAGTAAACTTACACTTTTAAGTTTACGTTTGTTTGCTATTCACAAATTAATTTACTAGTAGCATCTTTACGACTGCAGACTCTTGGCACATCAAAACATAAAGCTGTCTATATTTTTGAGAATCTTATGAAAAGAGGGATAACAAAAGTGAAAGACAGAGTTTAAGAGACGAGTTCTTGATGGGAAATAACAAGAGAGTTGTACAGGTACAGAGGGCAGGAGTGAACAAGTCTAGGTCTGACAAACTGATCCTAATTGCATGCTATGTTATCTGGTACTTGTATAGTCTGCAACAGTCACTAGAGTGGCATCTTGGCCCACCGACTGTCCAGGGCAATTACAGGTGGACCAGGACGTTTGGTTGTAGAAATATGTGGAAGTAGGTTACCTATGTGGAATGAGCAGAGTGATGGACATGATAACGTTTCTGCAAATACGAGTGCTCCCGTTTAAAGGGAATGTGTAAAAGATACATCACACTTCATGGAGTTGTATTTTAACCCAAAAACGGTAAGGGGATGTTGCATGTATTATCCTTTGTTACAATTGGTATCACTAGTTTCTTGTTAAAATTTGAAGATCTATTTTCCCACAGACTTCCAAAAGGGTCTGTGGATTCATTGCAAACTCACCTTTCAACTGAGCAGCACCCAAAGAAAGATCACGCGAGAAGACGTGTCTTGCAGGTGTACATAATCACCCCCTCTATGAGGGATTAGAATGTGTGAGCTATCTTTGAGGTCATGTCATGACTAACCTCCCTTGGGTAAAGTGGGACTTTCCCAGGGACGAAGTAACAGCTCGGTTCCCCCCTCGGTTGAATCTCAGTTTTTCCTCGTGTAGACTATTTCCTTGGAACATTCCCTTACAGTCTTATTTACACCTGATCTACTGTTAAGGCTTACAATAGCATTTATTAGCAAGGGTAGCTCTCTACAGACTCACCTCTACGGCTTGAGACAGGAGGGCTAGGTTTGAGAACTGTATATTTTCTGGCCTTCCGAATAAAGAGCACTAACTTGTCCAATTAATTATGCTTTGACTCAACCTGTGCAGCTCACAACTACTGCAGAGCAGTGGTTTTTATTGCAAGACATTCTCTGTGGGGTCTATGGGACACTGGTGGATTTTCATCTTCTTTCATAACTCGGGAGGTATTTCCATTTGTGAAACATTCCTCGATCTTCCCCTGGGTAAGCTCAGGTCTTAGTGAAAAGAATGTTCATTTGTCTAGTACACTGAGACCTAGGGAGTCACCCCTTCTGATGCCTAGAAACAAAATGGAGGTAACCATATTTATGTCCATCTCAAACAATCACCTTTGGTGGATGGAAGCGAGGCCATTGCTCCATGTAGGTCACCTATCATGCCTCGGCCTTTTGGGCTTGACTGGCCTCTACACTGTAGCAGTGAAACTGTGATTTTTGCCTTGTGGTAGCAGGGCTGCAAACATCTCTTTCACAAATGATGGTGACCTCGCTTTATTGCCCTTGTACTGTGTCTTGCTCGTAACCAAAATAAAACCATATAATCATTCCCTCCTGTGGCAAAAAAGACGCCCAGCCTGCCCTGTTAGACAGCAGTTATAAATGCTTCTCATAAAAACCTCAAATTCTCCATCTACACAGTAGATCATCCTCCTTGCGCACAGTCAGCATGCGCCGCTTGGGGGATATATTTACAGTTTAGTGTCTGAAATCTGATATGCTCTGTGTTGTAAGATGCCGATAGAATAACAAGATGGAGCTACAATCACCAGGCATTGAGCGGACAGCCTTGAATTTACACCCCAATCGATGCTGTGTACTATTCTTCGAAAGCATACAAAACAGACTTGCCCTTCACTGTAGCTTATCACTAGTACCGGACTTTCAACGCAACTCCTTCAAGGGCCTTGTGCCATAGACGAACCATACTCCGCGCTCTGAGCGTAGATGGCACAATAATGTGGATTCATCTTAAAATATCAACCATCTGATCTCTCGGCTTGCCTTAATTATCAGGATTACTAGATCAGCTAATTCATGGGACCAGCATGCCCCTCGTCCAAGTGTGATCATGTAGGAAAGCAGCTGATCTGTGGGACTAACCCAAGTAAGGGGGGCATTTGCATGTGGACAGCAAGGGTGAGAACTGTAAAAATGCTACCAGACCTGCTTTTCTGCTCACAATCACAAGTATTTCTGGTAAGTGCGAGGAAAGTAGCCATAATACTGCATCGCGCATATAAGGAACTGCACATGCTTTAGGCGCTGCTGGTAGAAGTACTATTAAGAGAAGTTGCTCTTCCATCATACTCTATTATATAAATCCCATTTGTTTATAACTCGCCCTAACAGAAAGATTAGAGCACAATCGATGATTGTAATACATTCAATAGCTCCGACAGGGGGGTATAAGGTGGGGTGAGAAAATCAGAATTACAAATTGGGGCACCAGGCCATGAAGTTGTTATCTTAGACCCTTGCTTAGAGTTGGGAGGATGTGGAGCATTGACAAAAAATGGGATATGGCCCACCTGCCGAACGTGTAGTTGCCTGACGCGTTTAGAGACGGAGCAACTGCAAGGTGTTTGCTGGTTGAGTCTCAGCTGGTTCCACTGACAGAAACCCTGGACCCATCAAGTCATAGTGACGGTTGCACCCCCTTACCCCACGCTCAATTCCTCTTATTTAGGGAGGCGCAATTATCACTAGATTTCCCTACATGGAACTGCGTACATGGCATGACTTTCCTCGTCAGTGAAATCACCCAAAGGCCTCAATGCACAGGGAGAAAACTCCCTGCACATCAGTGACTCTGGGTCTTTGTTTTTCAAGAACTTCTGCTTTGGAAATGTATTCTAAAAAAAAACAAAGATGTTTGCCATGTGGAAACTTGCACCGCAAGCTCTTCAGCCTTTAGAGCAGTCTTCTCCTACAAGTAGCTCCTGAGCATTAGATCTCCAGCCACCTGTAAGTAGCTCTCCTGTGTGCAGCCCAGACTACTAAATAAGAAGCTTTTGCTTGGTGAATAAATGTAATTATACTAAAATTTAAAAGCATGCATTGGTAACAAAATGTCTGTTTTTCATAACTCATAGACTGATAGAGGAAAATGGTTGAATTTTCAGAATAAATTAAAAGTTGATATTTGAGAGCTAAATCACGTGGCCTTGAGGAGACATATTTCTTATATTATTACCTTGGTGCTAGGGGCATTATATGTTTTACCAACGGCAGTGCAACTGGAGCAGCCACACCTGGCGCAGACCTTGGGGGGTGAAGTGTTTTGAAATGACAGTTTTAAAAAGTACCTGCTGCAGAGTTTCTTGTGTGTCCAGAGGTTTTCAGGCAACAATAAAAATTTCAAGATAACTCTGGTGATTGATGCTTCTGCTCTATAGAGAACAGAGTTTTGTCTATTGGCAGTCCGAGTCATCAAAGTTGCTCAAAGGGTTAATACGCCTACTGCAAATAACGTGTAGCACGTAAATCACTGAACTGTATTTTATGTGGATTGATCAGTAGGTTGCTGCTTTTGTCACAGAGATCCTTCTGTTACTTGCACTTCATAAGTTACATCCCTAATACAGCACTGTGAGTTATGAACTGCCATCAAGGAGCTGCATAAACACTGGATTGTCTCGTTTAGAATATTATGTTTTCCCTAGTCATTCATTATCCTAATGTTGCTAAAGGGGGTTAATGTGGGTAGAACTACATTCTTATTAACAAATTCAACCACTATGCTATGTTTTAAATCCTGGGTTTGAGGTTCTCCAGACCAAACACTCAAACTATGATCCTGTGGGAAAGTGGGGTATTATGCAGTGAGGCTGGTTAGGCTTCACCATGCAATACCTTCACATAATCCCCAATAGATTCATTTGATTCAAACTAATAAATCCCCTGCTCAGTCCTGGGAGTGTGGCACAGAGAAGTCAGGATTTACCAGAAGAACACATATTTAGCATTTCAGAGGACCAACATGGACATTAAGTAATTGACACAACTCGAAAGACATCTGTCACCAATTTATGAAAATAAATACATGTAATAATGCACTGATTTATTTTTACCTTTGAAAATCCATAACTCTGGTTATACTCATCTGATTATAACCAGAGTTATCGATTTTCAAAGATAAAAATAAACCAGCGCATTTCACTCTTGTAAAACTTCAACATTATGGTCAACGTGGAAATGTACTAATGGCAATCAGTCACTTGCAGCTTAATAGTTCAATGGAACCCTGTAGGAGGCTGGCCTGGCTTATAGTGGGTACCTTGTGGTACTTACACCCTGTGCCATGTCCAGTTATCCCTTATTAGTAGAATAGAGGTGTTTCTAGCAGCTAAGGCTGATAGATGGTAGCAATGGCAAAGCAGCTTAGGTTGAACTAGGAGACATGCAAAGCTCCTACTATACCACTTATATCATATAGCACAATATCATAAGAAAACACAATACACAGAGTTACTAAAAATAAAGGTACTTTATTTTTATGACAATATGCCTCAAGTATCTCAGTGAGTACCCTCAGTTAGAAGGTAAGTAATATACACAAGTTATATGTACACAAACCCACAACAGGTAACAGTAAGAAAAGTAGTGCAAACAATGTAGAATCACAATAGGATGCAATAGGTGAACATAGGTCTTGGGGCAACACAAACCATATACTCCAAAAGTGGAATGCGAATCACGAATGGGCCCAAGACCTATGGGAGCTTGTAGAGGGTGGCTGGGACTGTAAGAAAACAGAAAGGGTGTCCAAAATACCCCACCCCAAGACCCTAGAAAGTAGGAGTAGAGTTACCCTACTACCCCAGAAAGACACAATAGTCGTGATAGGGGAATTCTGCAAGAACCACAAGCACCAGCAAAACACTGAAGACGGATTCCTGGATGTGAGGACCTGAAAGGCAAGGGGACCAAGTCCAAGTTTCGCAATAGTGTTCAGGGGGGGCAGGAGCCCAGGAAACCCCGGATGAATGTGCAAAAGGGCTGCCTCCGGGTGGAAGAAGCCAAAGATTCTGCAACAGCGAAAAGGGCTAGGAACTTCTCCTTTGGACATAAGATGTCCCACGGTGTGCAGGATGTTGCAGAAGTGTTTCCATGCAGAAATACCGCAAACAAGCCTTGCTAGCTGCAAGGGTCGCAGTAGAGGTTTTTGGGTGCTGCTGGGGACCAGGAAGGACCAGGATGTCGCCCCTTGGAGGGGGAGACAGAGGGGGCACTCAGCAACTCAGAGAGCCCCCGCAGAAGCAGGCAGCACCCTCAGAAGTACCAGAGCAGGCACTTAGAAGATTGGTGTAACCGGAGTCACAAAAGGAGGGTCCCACGATGTCGGAGTCCAACTCAAACGGTTGAGCACTGCAGGGCGGAGTGCTGGGGACCCAGGCTAGGCTGTGCACGAAGGAATCCTTGGAGAAGTGCACAGAAGCCGGAGCAGCTGCAAATGACGCAGTACACAGGTTTGCAGTCTAGCGTGGGGAGGCAAGGACTTACCTCCACCAAACTTGGACTGAAGGATCACTGGACTGTGGGGGTCACTTGGATCTAGCTCCTGTGATCCAGGGACCACGCTCATCAGGATGAGAGGGGACCCAGAGGACTGGTGATGCAGTCTTTGAGTGCCTGCGTTAGCAGGGGGAAGAATCCATCGTCCCACAGGAGATTTCTTCTTGGCTTCCAGTGCAGGGTGAAGGCAGACAGCCCTCAGAGCATGCACCACCAGGAAACAGTCGAGAAAGCCAGCAGGATGAGGCACTACAATGTTGCTGGTAGTCATCTTGCTACTTTGTTGCGGTTTTGCAGACGTCCTGGAGCAGTCAGCGGTCGATCCTTGGCAGAAGTCGAAGAGGGAAGTGCAGAGGAACTCTGGTGAGCTCTTGCATTCGTTATCTGAAGAATACCCCAGAGGAGAGACCCTAAATAGCCAGAAAAGGAGGTTTGGCTACCAAGAAAGGAGGATTGGCTACCAAGAGAGGTAAGAGCCTATCAGAGGGGGTCTCTGACGTTGCCTGCTGGCACTGGCCACTCAGAGCAGTCCAGTGTGCCTCCAACACCTCTGAATCTAAGATGGCAGAGGTCCGGGACACACTGGAGGAGCTCTGGGCACCTCCCCTGGGAGGTACTGGTCAGGGGAGTAGTCACTCCCCTTTCCTTTCCTTTGTCCAGTTTCGCGCCAGAGCAGGGCTGGGGGATCCCTGAACTGGTGTAGACTGGCTTATGCAGAGATAGGCACCATCTGTGCCCATCAAAGCATTTCCAGAGGCTGGGGGAGGCTACTCCTCACCAGTCCTTCACACTTATTTCCAAAGGGAGAGGGTGTAACACCCTCTCTCAGAGGAAATCCTTTGTTCTGCCTTCCTGGGCTGGGGCTGCCCAGACCCAAGGAGGGCAGAATCCTGTCTGAGGGGTTGGCAGCAGCTGCAGTGGAAACCCCGGAAAGGCAGTTTGTCAGTACCCGGGTTCTGTGCTAGAGACCCGGGGGATCATGGAATTGTCTCCCCAATACCAGAATGGTATTGGGGTGACAATTCCATGATCTTAGACATGTTACATGGCCATGTTCGGAGTTACCATTGTGACGCTATACATAGGTAGTGACCTATGTATAGTGCACATGTGTAATGGTGTCCCCTCACTCACAAAGTCTGGGGAAATTGCCCTGAACGATGTGGGGGCACCTTGGCTAGTGCCAGGGTGCACACACATTAAGTAACTTGGCACCCAACATTCACCAAGTGAGGGTTAGACATATAGGTGACTTATAAGTTACTTATGTGCAGTGAAAAATGGCTGTGAAATAACGTGGATGTTATTTCACTCAGGCTGCAGTGGCAGGCCTGTGTAAGAATTGTCTGAGCTCCCTATGGGTGGCAAAAGAAATGCTGCAGCCCATAGGGATCTCCTGGAACCCCAATACCCTGGGTAACTAAGTACCATATACAAGGGAATTATATGGGTGTACCAGTGTGCCAATGAGAATTGGTAAATTTAGTCACTAGCCTGCAGTGACAAATTTAGAAAGCAGAGAGAGCATAAACACTGTGGTTCTGGTTAGCAGAGCCTCAGTGATACAGTTAGGCACCACACAGGGAACACATACAGGGCATCCACTATGAGCACTGGGGTCCTGCCTAGCAGGATCCCAGTGACACAAGGGCAAAAACAAACATACATACAGTGAAAATGGGGGTAACATGCCAGGCAAGATGGTACTTTCCTACAAACCCACCATGGGTAAAAATGTTACCAAGCTCAGACTGAGTTGATTTTTACCTGGCTCACAGAGCCTGGGTGCAGAGTTGTCCTGGCTGTCCTTAATGCTGAACAAGTGTGCGGTGGGTGCTGGTTTTGTGACTTGGACAGTGCTGGATAGGAAAGGGGAGCAAAGTTTTAACAAAGGCGCTACTGAGGTGTCAGGTTGTAAATGCTGTGAGGTAGCCTTGAGGCTCAGCGTCAAACAAAGGTGGCAGTAGCCTTACTGGCCACTAGCAAGCCTTGGTAACAACAAAATCTTCCTTATTTCATTTCGACGTCCTGAAGTCTGGAGAAAACAGCAGCCTCCTTAAACTTGCTGGAGGTCAGGGCCATGTTTCCTACAATGCACTAGAGCACTTACTTTTGAGTGATGCCTTGGTGAGCCTGTTGGCCAGTGATTCTTTGATTCCGGGAGTGCGATTCTTGCCTGCTGCTGCAGGGGACGAGTACCTCTAGTCCAAGGGAGTTATGAAGCTGCCTTTAACGTGCAGAGTGGTTCCTCCTTCCCTTTCAAACCAGTCTCTGGTCCAGGACGAGCCGCAGTTGTGCAGTTGCAGTCTTTGGCGCCTTTTTACTTGAGCTGATCCTGAGGTCGCAGACTTGGGTCTCTTCCTTGTCCTTTGTTGCAAGTCGATCAGACCTGAGGTTCTGGTGCACCTGAAATCCTACATTTAGGGGAGTTACAGCTGTGGGTGCTAGTAGCCAATGGGGTAATCTTGAGGTAACCACTTCTGTAAGAGTGTGGTACCTTTTTTTACCCGGAAGCCTCCCTTTTGCCACTTTTAAAAATGGCAGAACACATCCTAGGCTGTACAGCACAGGAAGCCCACCTTAGGGGTGTGGCTAGCCTTCTGGGGGTGTATGTCTCCTGACTACCTAATTTTCCCACCTGCCTGGGTTGCAGATGTGCCTGGGGCATGGATGTGGCTTTGTCCTCCTCTGGGAGACAGCGCACTTGCATATCAGGGGCTGTGTGGCCTTTGAAGCTCCCCGCCTTGATGTGCCATCCTGTCAGGGAGGAAGGTGACACCTCCAGCCCAGGCAGGCATTTGTTTCTGATGCCTGGGAGAGTTCACATGTGCTAGCAGGGGTCAGATTCCTGTCTTGGCAGCAGCAGCTGCAGGCTGTCAGTCAGGGCACAGGACAAGCTGGGGTAACCAGGGGGATAACCTCTGAGGTAGACACCTGGGTGCATGCCACATTGAATCTGACTTGGGGAACTAGTCAGGTTTGATGAGACAAGTTCTTTGATTTCAAACATTACACCTTTCAGTGGGACCATAATGGAGTTGACAACCTCGGGATGCCCCCCCCCCCTCGAATACTTATAGTAGCCTTTAATGAAAATGGACTACTAAAGAACATGTAAGCTTGCACATATATGTCCACACCTTTAATATAATGCAGCATGCCTCCTGTGCTCAGGAGGCCTTACTTTGGGGCCACTGGCATATGTATTAAAGATAGTGCTGTGACCTTGCCACTAATGGTGAGGGCAAAGTCGAGTTTGAGTAGTATGCACTGCTCATACAGCTGCGGTGGCAGAGCTGCTGCCATCTGTTTACTTGGGCTAGTCAGAGTAGCACAATCAGTGCCGCAGACCCTTATGACCCCTTTAACTCCCATGCCCTAGGTACCACTGGTACCATTGATCAGGGACTTATTTGGGGATTAAAGTCCTTGCCAATTGGGGATACTAATTCACATGCATCATTTTTTTGGGAGAAAGCAGTGGCACTGGGGCCTGGTTAGCAGACTCCAGTGCACTTTCAGAGTCATAACTGTCAGCAATGGAGAAAAAGTGTGGGGGTGACCATACACAAATGGTACTTTCCTACAGCTGCCTACTAGTATCGGTGACAAGTGACTCCTACACATTGTGATCCTCATGGTCTTATGTAACATTTCCTATGTACTGATTTGCACATGTATGATAAATTGGCTCTATAAAATGTGTGATTGAAGTAAAGTACTCCGACACCCTACACTGGTATGAGTAGCGCTATATAACAAATTAAATTCAGTTGATAGAGAGGGGGCTATAGAGAGATGAGGCGTACGTGTGGAGCATAACAATAAGGGAATTAATGACTACGGATGTTTTTTTGGCGAGGGGCAACTAAGATTGTTGCAGTGGGCGCCACCAGCACTAAAGCAAGCCCTGGTTTTACCCACACAGTGGCATTCTACATTGACAAGTCCTTTTTACATTACTCCTGGCAACCTGCCTAGTGCACTAAGGTGGTAACTGCAGGTAACCTTTCATAAGGTGAACTCTAATGTAATCCTATATGATGTGGTCACTATTACAACAATAATAATATTAATAGCTTGGGATGATTTTCATTGAACATAGGTAGCTCTTATTACAAAAAAGATTGGAGACCCGTGCTTTAGAGCAACCGGTTACTCTGAAGGCTTGGAGATCCCAACCCAGGGAGTGGGAAGGATCCCTAAATCTGATAGTCAGTCCTTGGCCAGGTAAGTAGGCATCATAGCCTTAGTTGATTTGTCAGGACTTAATCATTAGGCAACATTTCGAAATATCTCCCTTCTGACCATACGCAATTTTCTCATGCAAACAGGAAAGGGAAAAGAAACTTACAAAACAACGACTAAAGGAACTAAAGTCAAAGTCTTTGACCTTTACCTGGGGCGAAGAGGAAGAACACGAAACCCAAGTGTGTACACTCTGTTCCTCATTGTTGACGCTTGTAACGTAGCAGGTCTGACCTCATCAGCACCAGGGCACATGGTACCGATGAAATAGTAAACATCGAGCATTTTGATTTACGTGGGTTATAAACAGGCCCTGCCTGCACCGGGGTGAATAGTCCACAAATTCAGTAGTATGTGCCAGGACACCAACGACCGGGCCAGCCATAAAAACAAAAACCAACATGCATAAAACCTTTGGATTGCATCTTTATAGCTGTCAGCCATGGAAAACACACATTTTTATTCATGAATGCCAAGAAGGCAGAATTTTCTTTCCAGTTTTACAACCATGGTAAAAACAAGCACTGATGAAATCAACAGGCTTGGCTTAATGCACCAATCTATGTAAACATAGGCATTCACAAATGATATTTACATGTGCATGCACAGATTATGTTATCACATTAAAGCAATCCCTACTGGCTTTATTAAAACTAGTAAAAAAGTAGCAAAAATTATTGCTTTCTGTATAGAATTTATATAGGAGCCAAATAATGTGACTAACAGCTTGATGTCCTGAGTGTGCTGATTCAATCCAATGGGGGTGCTTCCTGGGAGACAGACTGATACACCAAATAGCTAAAAGGGTAGAGTAAGAAAGAAATACTCCTCTGGGTGTAGCCAAAGCTGAATATGTTCAAGAAGCCCTGCCAAGCGGCATTCATCAATGGTTAGGCCAAAACATTGTGAATTTCCCTGCATTGCAGAGGTCTGTGTTGTTTAAAACTTTACAATTCACTCCCGGCCTCTGGGCACAGACAGCCAATCAGAAGCAAGGTCACTGTGGCTGATGGCCAAACGCAGCCACTGCAAGAGTCTGAAATCAGGATTGGTTGTAAAGTTTAACTAGGTGCGGCTCCTCCGTTAGGGTGGAGGAGTGTCCCCCCTCCGCCAGCAGCTGCAAACCTTTTAATACAAAACAATAATAAACAATAATAAACTATATTAAAGGGGCGAGGACACGTTGTGACGGGGACAGAGGGGGGGTGCACAGCACTCCTCCTCACTGCTCATGTATGCTTGGCCGGCCATCTCGGACCGGACAAACACACATGTGCAGTAGGCTCTCTCCAGCCCGCCCTGTGTTGCCGGGCTGGAGAGAGCTTGCACAGGCTCCCAGTCTGCCTGCTCTGAGCAGCGTCAGAATTGGCTGGAAGCCTGTGCCTGCAGCGAGGTCAGAGGAGCGAAGCGGCACAGCATTCAGCTAAGTTTAAAAAAATATATATATATTTTATTTCTCTCCGCCACACCCCATTTCCTTCGCACAAGCCGCCACTGAGTTTAACATCCTATCCCTGATACTGCTGTGATTTTTGGGTCTTGATGAAGCTGCTTCAGAAGTTCTAACTGCAGCCGCGCACCAGATCTGATAATATTTCACTAGGGCCGGCTTAGAAGAGGAAGAAAAGCTTCCAGCTAGGGAGCGAAAGCCAGAGTGTGGTCTTTTGAGAGCCGCACAGCAATTGAGAAGTGTCCACCCTGGGAGTCCAGAAATGACCACAGTCCCTGTGATGATAATTGCAGGATGTACAGTCCTGCCTCTGCTGTAAGACTGAGCAAAGTGCTACCATTACGTGAACGCACCACTGACTGTGCTCCTAAATATGATTGTCTTATTTGGTAACAACTATCCTCTGTGAGTAGGGCCAGAGGCCCACGAAGGCTGTGCAGACTTCAGTTAGAAACCTGGGCGTTTCCGTGTCTACACTCCGAGTGTAAGATCATCCAAGCACTGTTTAAAAATTATATGCACATCTCTATGAGTGAAGAAACATCATACACACCCACCCCATGCTCCCCGTCCAAAGTTAATAAAACACTTTTTTTTGTTCCTGCCCTTCCCCCCTCATCCTTTCGGGCCCTCTGATTGACCTCTCTAGTTTTCTGTGGCGATATGGAACATGGGGCTGCATTGCCTCTGCCTCAAGGGCACACTTTTATTTAGTGAGTATTAGCAGGCAAGCCCAAAGCTGCAAGGTATTACTTGCACGAAAGGGACACCAGGGAAAATTAAACAGGAAGCCCAGGGGCAAAGGAGAATTAGGGGTCAAGATCCGGAAAGGGTCAGAGGGCGGGGATGCGCTCCCCAGCAGTAGAAATCATGTTTTTGTATTGTATTTATTTATTATAAAAATAAAAGAAATCGACCGCCAACTTGATAATTGCGAGACATTTGGATAGAGAAGGAACAGGACAGTTAGCTCATCCAAATTTCTAGGCAGGACAGCCACTCGTCAAATGTTAGCTATTTACAACTTTTATCACTTTATTGTCCAGTACAGTCAATACCAATTTATATTCTCCTGGCAAATCTCTCTTTTGAGATTATTCAAAAATGTTCATGTAAGCATGAATCCTTGATTTGGCACGTGTACTTCAGTGGCAAATCTGCAATATCTTATTATGCAATTTCTGTTTATGAACTTGCAGATGTATGTGTTATAACTCAAAAGGGATATAACAGGTCCAGTCTCTGGATTTTGTAAGCACATCAACATAGTTTCTTTTCCAAATAAGGTTCAGTTTAATGGTATTTGACAATTGTTTCTAAAAGTGTGATTACCCCCTTCTCCACCCAAAAAAATCTGTTGAATAACTTTAGCAAGGCAATAACTAATATTCTTGGTTTGAAGATGAGGAATGGCCTGGCTGTATATTTGTTTGCAATAATGTGCTTTTTGTACTTAGCGCTTAACTCTGCAAGTTTGCTGCTTTCTGATTTAAATCACAGGATCACAGGTGTTACTATTATCCAGTTTAAAGGCACTATGGGCCACATGTACGTAGCTTTTTTTTTTTTTTTTTAGGCATAAATGGGCCAAGTCGCGACCAAAAAATGCATTTTCTTTTTCTATTTTACGATTTGGTAACCTATTACCAAATCACAAAATGGGTTAGCAATTCAGTATTGGGAAGGGGTGTATTAAGGGTGTCCCTTCCTAACAGCAAGTCGCAGTGCGAATGTTTTGTGACCGGAATGCCGTCGCAAGACATTCACTTTTTAACACCAATTTCAAGTTGGTGCTAACGCATTCGCAAATGGAAAGGGGTCCCTAAGGGACCCCTTTGTGAATGCATGCAAAAAATGCTTTTAAGGGAAGCCACTCCTTTAAAGAAAAGGGGCTGCGTTTAAAAAAAAAGAAGAAAAAAAAAGATTGCTTCAACAGCATCACAGATATGGTTGACTGCTGACCCCAGCAGGCTGTGATTTTTGCAAATTCCCAGTGGGTTGGAAATTGTGAATCAATGGGGTTACGTTAATTTGGAATTAGAATTTCTTAATTGCGATTCGCCTGGAATCACAATTAGGAAATCGCAATTCTGAACGTACATAGATGGGGCCCTTAGTTTGTTGATCTCACAATAGTTCAAATCTGAGTTGACCATCGAGGTCTTACCTGTGCCCAAATTAACAGCACATTTATCGAGACTGCAATGTTAAACATTTAGTTGGCCTCATCATAAGCAATCAAACTCACGATTATGAAAAGTCAGAAGCAAGCGCTACCCTTACTGACGTGTCTCGCCAGAACAGAGTGAGTGCTGCAGCAACCAGGAGTGAGGCGGCCAGTGCTGAGGGGACTCTGCTGCGGCTCCCTAGGAGGACCGGCCACAGAAGGGGGCCCTGGTGTGGAGCCTTCTGGAGCAGGGTAAAGCTGCATTCACTGAGAGGGAGGGCGTGCTGGCAGACTGTTTCTTGTGCCAGCAAAAAATAACTGCAGCGGAAAGAACTGCACGGTTGACCAGTTAGTACCACAGCAAGAAGCTTTGGAGTTTCATGCACAAACAGAGCATCCCATTCAGGGTTTTTTCGGGGTATTTTGAATCCTGATACTATAGTTCTTTAACCCCATTACAGACTGAGGACTACAGGTATCAAGATGCAAAGAAAATACCCGGAGTGGTGAGATCCTCCAGGAAGGAGATGGGAAACTTGAGCGATCTGGTGCAGTCTACTAGCCCCACACCCGCCTCTCAGGCGTCATTTTCCTGCTGGGTATGCTTTTGGTTGAGTAACAATGTGTGTTTTAAATTATTACTAAGTCATACCAGATAATGCTGGAGCTGTTTATCTGTGTTTCCTTCAATAATGACTTTTGTTATGAAGTGTTACCAGAGGTGTCCCACTTAGGAAAATGTCACACACAAGCACAATGGAAACATGGACATATCTCACACAGGGTGTCTGAAAACCTTGCAGCTTTCTTCGAGGATTTGTACCAAGACATCAACAAACAGCTAAACTGTCAAGCCAGACCTAAAAAAAAATACAAATCAGGGTTGAGGGTGAAGCCTATAGGCTGCACACTTGTACGACATTCAACAGGGACGACCTGTCCACATATCAGTTTGGGCAGCTGGCTAGGGTGCGGAGATAAACGAAACTCAGACAATTAAAGTAACAAACTAAATATTTAAAAAACACGTAAGGGCTAAGATGACAGACAAAGGCTGGGAGAGTTTGGAACTGCAGGAAAAATTAAAAGTATTAAAGAAAGCACCATTATTTATCTAAATGAATAACTATGTAAGCAACTGTGACCATCTTTGACTAGCATTCTGCAGGCACCAGTCCCAGAAACAGTCGAGCACAGGAAGGTGGCCAGCCAGGCATACCACCCCGAACTTAGAACCCTGCCGTGGCAAAGCAGTGTTTCTCGGGACGAGAACGAAATATTGAAGAATTTTGTAAAACCAGAGGGCTGACTTTGTGTCTGTACATGCTCCCAAGATTTACGTTAAGTGCTACGGCATCCAGACACATCTTAGAAATAGTTTCTTGTCGTGTTGCTTCGGAATTGCATTGTGTCTGTCAGCTGTGTGCACAGAGTACATGCGAACAGACTGTCGGAAGTACTGTGCTATTTGTCTGATGGGCTAACTTCGGAGGCCGGCTCTAAACACGCCCTCTTGCATCACGTGCTGACAAACATGCAGACAGACCCCTTGGGGCTCCTGCACTTTAGCAGCACGCAGACACTGTAACACGTTGCAGCACTTGACTATGGGCCTGATTCTAACTTTGGAGGACGGTGTTAAACCGTCCCAAAAGTGGCGGATATACCACCTACCGTATTACGAGTTCCATAGGATATAATGGACTCGTAATACGGTAGGTGGTATATCCGCCACTTTTGGGACGGTTTAACACCGTCCTCCAAAGTTAGAATCAGGCCCTATGTTTGGTAGCATAGGGAGCCAGACTAAGAACTGCACTGATAGTGCCAGGCGCTTCAGGCAGACAAATGCAGAATGGAAACGAAGCATATATAGGTCATGTCTTAACGTAGGCAGAAGTGCAATCATTATTTGTAACTTGACTAGTGCAGCAGCGACCTAATGTAAACTTCGCTCTGCGTGTATGATGTGCTTAGTGCAGGCAGTCCGACACGCGCGCTACGTCCAGTGGGAAATAATGCCTTTTAGGCTGCGTATCACGACAACATCTTTCCTCTGAGGCAGAGACCTTTGAATTCATGGGCGAAGTGGGCTCTGGCCCTGGACCCCGGCCTTTCAGGCGGGACCCTGATAGAGCCAACTCTGTTCTGCAGAGAGTCTTGCCCTAATGACCTTGAATTATTCTTAAATGGATAGTTTTAAATACCGTTTTCATTTAATTTATTTTTAATGTAGGTGATGTGTGAGAGTCCATTACAAACATTTTGCAGAGAAATATTGTGTATGTTCCGTGCAACATACATAATAAAGTTTCTTTTGGATCCTACTAGGACCTCATATATGAGAAATGGTGGGGTGTCACAGAGATTATTTGCAGTAATATTAGTGAGCTGCTGCTGGGTTACAATATTAGAAACTCACATCGCTATCCCTGAATATTACATGTAAACACATTTAGAATTTGGACAAGTGCGCCTGTGCACCGTCAGTGACATGGCCAAAGAGCATAAAAGAGCCGAAGTTGAATCAAATGCAAAGCTGTTCTGAACAGGGGATCCCCAAAATACTTTGGCCCAGGACCCCCAAAATCATTAAGATGTCCCTACTCTGAGACCCTTTCAGATTACTATTAAAAGAACTAAGACACAAACACACGATGTAGTCAGACGCAACTCATCCGACAACAATACTGGCAGCGAAACACTCTTATATCTATTTGTTATGTATTGAGAGCCTATGGAAACACAGAGAGGGAAGCAGGGGTAAGAAAGCACCAATTCACCCAAAAGCAGATGCTGTGATCTTCAAGTAAAGAATCTAAGCCCTGCTGCTGTCCTCCCGCTGAGGCTGGGCTGCATTATTTATTTAACAGCACTGCCTTTATCCGCACTCAAGATGCTGGCATCGACCGCTAGTGTCTTTCAGAGGCATGAAGGGATGTTAGAACAGGAAGACAATCAAGGTGCCCCTCTTAAGGCATGAGCTAGGACCCCATATTTAGGGCATTGGTACCAGATGGGAGGATGGGTTCTAACATGATTGTTTTGCAAGGTATGGATGACTGGAGATGAAAAATCTGAGATAGCAAGTTACCAGTCTTTGTTTTTTGTCTGATATTATTGGATTAGCAACCTTAGCCCCCAAAATAATGTTTTTATATTTTTAATAAATAGCATACAAATTAATTCATCAGGATATGTGGAAATATAAATCTAATTCCACCAGATTGGGTACATTTAATTTAATTAAAAAATAATTATGACTTTTAATTGTAGTAACAAGATAGTCCTTATAATTTCAACAATAAAACTTAATTGCATTTCATATATTGATATAGATTACATGCATAATTTTCACTTACAATTTCAAATAATTAATAGTTGTCACATCATACATAGCCAATGTATGTCACGAGTGAACCTAAACACAATTTTATCATTCACATTCATTGTCATCATCTTCTTTTTCTGAATAGGAGTTATCAGTCTCTGCATCTGTTTGATTTTCACAGGTGGGAAGTCTGCACAAGTTAGTGCATTTGCAGTCATTTAGACAGCAGACACATGAGGCCAGTTTGCATTTCCTAATGCAGTTGCAAGCTAGTAGATCTAACACAGTCTGAGATGCTGGCTGCCCCTCCATCCAGTCCACTACTAGTTTCTCTTCTCCCTCGTGCTTTTCCAGCCCCCACCCTCTCCTAATTGGACAAGGTGTCTGGTTATCATTCAGAAGACTTCTCTTGCTTATGGCGGCTTGATAATTTATACGCTTGGTATGTTTCTTCAGGAAGTCCGTGCAAGGTAGAAGTTGATGACTGTCTATCTCACCCTTCTTTGCGCTGAATAGGTAATATCTCAAGTCATTCATGTGATAAACCTAAGATTTTGGTGCATATAGCAAGCACGAGAATTGCTCCAATTTGTCCATTAGTTCTTCAGAGAGATCCCATTTGTCTCCGAGCTGCAAAATGTTTCCTGTGTACGTCTGTTTGCAGACAGGATATGGATTGCACTTACTTTTCCTTTTCCCGCAAATGCGCTTACTGTGTCACATAATAAACACATCAGTGTCATATGAACTTATCATTGCTGCCTCATAACCCTCATTAGCAGCACAAAAACCCATCTGCTTCTTCATGTGTACTGTTGAGATCGGGCACTTCGTGCTCCCTTCAGATGTGATTTTGTAGCATTTATCTTCAGAGTTCACGAACAGTATTTTATTCTCAAGGTTTACAAAATACTCTGATTTCATAGATTTGTTAACAAGAAATGTGATGAGAGTTGCTTTATTCCTTATGTGGCTCAGGAATTATCTTCACTCGACTTTGACTCCTATTTTTTCCCCGCAAAGCAATGCACATGACAGACATAGCCCCTACACCAAAGTTTTGATTCCGATCCATTTAATCTGTGAACACGAACCATACCATCAATCAGCGTGGCTGAATTTCCAGGTATTTCCTAAGCAGGGGTAACGTTTTTCTGCAAGTATGTTGCTAAAACAGCTTTGTCATTCGCAACAGCACTTCTGGAGTTGATAAAACCCACGGTAAAGGTCCTAAGAGAAGAGAGGGTACATCCGCCATTTGAAGGTTCTGATTCAGTGCTGTCACAATGATTCAACCAAGTAGTGCTTGGTCTGCTTTAGTGCTGAAGATTGTCCTGCAATCGCTGTTCACTGCCTTCTTCTTGGTAGTTAGTGAAGGTTTTTAGTTTGTTCATTTTCATTGGGTCATGAAACTTCTTAGGTGGATTACTCTCAAGTAGCCCAAGTTTGAAGTCTGTAAAGCACTGTTCACATATTTCATGCACCTTCATTATGTTGGATACTATGTCTTGAGATGCCTTTTTTGCTGTGGAGAGACTAATGTGATCATGTGCCCCCAACAAATGGGTTTATCCAGATTTAAACCAGACTAATAGTTCAAACTAATTGTTCCACTTCAAGTAATATAATTTCGGGATAGTACACAGGAAGATATCTAGCATAGTTCATCCTGTCATACGCAAAACACCATGGGTATCATAGAGCGTATGGCTGTAAGATGTAAATTCCAATTTCCTTCTTGAGCAGCAGGCAGTAAAGCCAGCAAGTCATTTTAAACAATACCCACATACGACATCCAAAATGCAGAGAGAATTCCATTGTCATGACAATGATATTCCAGGAATACATCCCAAAGCTGTTTTACTTTGGCAAAGGCAGCATTCTGCAAGAGGCTGTGTAATATCTGTTGGCTTAGGCCTTTTGCAAAATCATTAACATCCTCAGTGAAGGAGTAGACTCCTGAATGTTCTCTTCATAATTCTTCTAAACCCAGGAGATAAATTCTAACCAAGTCAGTCTCAACAAAGCTTCATACAAACACTTATGTACTTGAACTACACGATTGTACAAACAAACTTCTAGTACTGATGATATTGATCCTTCTACTATCACGTCTGCTTCAATACAAAGGCTGTGAAGACCAGCGTCTTGAAAGCATTTTCCAAGAAAGGACATGACATTGCAAATGGTGTGAAAGGTGCCCAGTGGAAGAATGATTCTGTCGCACATTGCTTTATGCTTCCACACAATATCAGTTGATTTTGCATAGAGAGCTTAATACATGATCATTACAATGTTTGCCAAATGCAGTGATTCCCTTATCAGTTCTGACTGTTTCCAAATTTCAGATACAATAGTCAACTCAGTTGCAGGGGCATTAATGGTGGGCCAGTAGCCAATGGATTCCTGTGATACACTAACTAGGTCTATAGTACTAATGTTAAATCTTGTCCAACTCAGTATTATCTATGCAAGGGTTGCTTCTTGTCTTGTAATAACCCAGACTATGTTCTTTTTTTTGTGCAAGCTTCAATTGGGCAACACATTCCGGCATGACTTCTGCATTTAGCATCAATGGCTGAGGCCCAACTCATTTACCAGAAACATACATGAACAATTATTCAGTATTTGTGGGTGTCAATGTTCTTTGCTTTTGTTTCTCAGTGCTTGGGAGAAGAGCTTTAAAAGGTTGTGGTCCAAACAACGTGGGCTGTACAGCTATACCGTTTACTCCCTTTCCAGTAAGAGTCTCTTCCAGCCTATAAATGTTATCTCATGCTACGTTAGTGAGGACATAAGGCTGGATGTCGGCTAGAAGAACAATTTGCTCATTTTAGGTAGCAGCACATTTCTGAAGATACAAGGCAGTATCATTTTCTTCCAGTTGTGAGTATGAAATCCCATGACCAAGTCTGTTTAGAGTGCAAATGATTTCAACATTGCCTGTCAGTGTTTTTTTACGGCATTTGGGAGCAACAACTGCTTGGTGTGGGTTCTGCTGGCCATTTGTGACTGCATATATAATGCTCTGACGAAATGATTGCATAAGTAAGGCAACTCTTTTGAACAGCTTTGTATTTTCTGGATCTCCAGTCAGAAGTCCTAATAGGAACCGTTTAAGGTAATCGGGCACTGTAAATGAATCTTTATCAACGTCTGATGGATGATACGGCCATGGTGTTGATGTCAAGGTTGTTTTAATCATTGTTCTTTTGTGCAATGATGTTTGATTAATTAACTTGTGCATGCATGTTGCCTTAACTTACAAAACTGATAATTCTCTTTTCAAACTCTGCTTTTCTCTTACAACGTCCTGTAGCATGACACATCAAGTTGGACCAATAATTTTCCTTAGCTGTCTAGGAATACGTGGAGGCTGTCCCCGAACCTGGAGTCCAATTTTCTTCTAATATGTTTTGTGGTTGATTTCATCTATGCCTTTCAGTGAGAGCCGTCACACATATTACCTCTTTGTTAGGAATAACCACAGTTCTAATGTATTGCAATAGTTCATCATATGCTTCATCTCTCATTTTTGTAGTGATCATCTGTTTGACCACTAGATGCATGATCTTCCTCCTTTGCTTTAACCCTTGCATAGTTGCTATAACAAGATGCACAATAATGGGCTTCTGCAGCCACCATGCCCTACTCCAAACTGCTAAGTTCTTTGAATCACAATTCATGGTTGCACACTATCGAAACCTTTTGTCAACTGTAAGCTCTGTGGCCTTCATGAATTTTTCACAGGTTGATGTTTCATTGTAGAATTTTATCTTTCCACAAAATATACATTCCTCAGCATACAAGTTTGGGTTCAATGATGTTCTTCTGTTTATGCCTTTACTCGTGCACTCACTTGTTCCAGTATCATCACTAAAACTTGCTTCAGCTTTTTGCTTAATACTCTGTACATCTCTCTTCAGGCTCCTGCACTTCCTGTGGTAAAATGCTTGGGAAACCATGTGCTTTCCACATTTCCCACAATGTCCAACAGTGGAATGTGGTTCCTTACTTGAGCTGCCTCTAACAAAGTTTTTCATGATGAGTAATCCTGTGGGCTTGTCAGCGTAACTCCATGTTAGACATTTGACCACAAAAATGATTATACACTGAGGATCAGAGGAACAAGATATGCTTGTTTCAGTCTACTTCATGATGCTGCATGGTCACTCACCACCAGCTCTGGAAAAATAAATTATTTTAAAAAGTTATACATTTTAGTTAGTGTATTTAATATAATCATAATGACTGTTACAATTATTATCAATTTATATAATCACATTTACTGTAATTGTAATTTTAATAATAAAAATCACAATAATAATACTTTTGAAAACATTTCCATTTACATCAGAGTATCTTGGGAGTGGAATGGTAACTCACAAAAGGCAAAGAGTTATGACTTGTTGTCACACAATTTCTATCTCTAGGCGTCCATATCTTGCCAATAAATCATATTAGAACCCATCCCTCAAGTGGTACCGATAACATGGTTGGCTCAGGGTCTATATGACGGATAATATACATGTATCTGAATAGGTCATTCAGTCACCGGCCAGCTCCACCAGGGACTGCGCTGTGCCGGTCGCGCAGATCACATTGGTTATTTTTGCAGTTCATGTTAGACTGGCTATTCGGGCACTCTGTCTCTTCACCAGTGGGATGCTAGCTAGTAGGCTGCTTTTAGAACTGGATGATTGCATGATCTAGCTTCGACCCCCCCCCAGGGCCACTTCTAGCCACAGCCCACTGCTGCTGCTGTGTACACCCAAGTACAGCATCATCCTTGCTCACTGCTTAAGGCACCACATAGGAATAAAAGGATTCAAATGCAAGTAGGAGTACATGTAGGAAGAGCAGCCTCCCTCCTAATAAAACCTTGAAGCAAATAAAGCTGCAGGGGATGAAGGAACCACAGGCTTCTGCCTAAACCTGCAGCAGTATACTAAGTGGCCATTTGCTGATGAGCAACCCCTG
Source organism: Pleurodeles waltl (assembly GCF_031143425.1). Lineage (NCBI taxonomy): Eukaryota > Metazoa > Chordata > Amphibia > Caudata > Salamandridae > Pleurodeles > Pleurodeles waltl. The sequence continues at coordinate 625,906,708 of NC_090440.1, forward strand.
AGGTTGTAGTCTGAGGAAATTTGCCCTGAAGCACCTGTCACCTACTGCAGCCAAGGCCCCTGTGAGACAGAGGAGTAAAGGGGTAAGAGTTAGGATGGGTGTCATGATGGCAATGGTGCTTAGGCTCAAATTTGGCTTTACCTAGGCATTTTGCTATCTGTCACAACAATAATGTCGTTCATACCTGTGGAGTGGGACTCTAGTGCAACAGTGGTGCTGAAAACATCTTGGAAATGTGGATTCTGGCATGGTCGTCAACACTGCAGTTCAAACCAGACGGAAAAGCCCTAATTACAATAGTGGTTTGCATATGGGGACTGTTTCGAATATGGTATGATAATGGTACTGTAGGAGCAAAACTGTACCCCAAAATGTGGGCACCCAAATTGTACTTAAATCGGTTTTTGCATGGTTTACTGGATTGGAGGTTCTGTTAAACCTTCATTTCGTAAGGCAGTGTGTTCCCATGTTAAGGCACCTCTATAAACATCAATTAGCAAAGTAAAAACAGTTCTTTAAATAATGGAGTCAACTCAATAACTGAGATCTAAATCAATGAAAAGTTAAAGGTTTCTATTACAAAAATTAAAATAAGCAGTACAGAGTTAATGCCATGAAGGATTGCAGATTCAAAGTTACGCAGAGTATGTGAAAATCAGAAAATATTCTAAGTCTCAAAGGGCAGCAAAATCATAGATTGGGCTGCATCCTCAGCAGTATGGAAAAGCCTTTCAACACCTGGCTACTCGCAAAATCAAGAGGTCCTTAAACACAATTCTTGAATGTAAAAGACAGTTATAAGGTGTCTCCCCTCTCCCCAGTCAATGAGCCCCTCCAGCACCGCTGAGGTTTTAGGAGCCGCAGGGAGTCCCATCTAGATCTCTCTTGCAACACTCTCCAATTTAGCACAGTGTAGAAAATGATGAGGACCTATCCCAAAGGTGTCTTGTGCTTCCTGGAAGGTAATAAAGGTGTCCCCTGGGTATAGGTACTCCATACATCCTCCCTCTTGCCACTGCGCCAGACACCTAAAAGAGACTATGGCACTCATTACAACCCTGGCGGTCAGTGTTTAAGCAGCGGTAAAAAAAAAAAAAAAAAAGGGAATTCGGACCTGGCGGTTACTGCCATCCAACACCGCCACTTTAACACACCGACAGTCAGGGTGGTTACAGCCGCTGGCCTGGAGACTTCGGGGGTCATTCTAACCCTGGCAGTAAAAACCGCCAGGGCGAATGACCGCGGTAGCACCGCCAACAGGCTGGCGGTGCACCGCTGGGCATTCTGACCGCGGCGGTTCAGCCGCGGCCAGAAACGGAAAGTGACTTTCCGCTGCCCTTGATAATCCTCCATGGCGGCGGAGCGTGCTCCGCCGTCATGGGGATTCTGACACCCCCTACCGAACAGGATGGCGGTAGGGGGTGCCGCGGGGCCCCTGGGGGCCCCTGCAGTGCCCATGCCAATGGCATGGGCACTGCAGGGGCCCCCGTAAGAGGGCCCCAAAAGGAATTTCAGTGTCTGCGTAGCAGACACTGAAATTCACGACGGGTGCTACTGCACCCGTCGCACTCCAGCAACTCCGCCGGCTCCATTCGGAGCCGGCTTCATCGTTGCTGGGTCTTTCCCGCTGTGCTGGCGGGCGGCCTTTTTGCGGTCGCCCGCCAGCACAGCGGGAAAGCCAGAATGGCCGCCGCGGTCATTTGGCGGTAACCGCATGGCGGGCGGCGACCGCCGCCCGCTGCGGTTAGAATCACTGCCTTCGTCTCCAGCCTGGCGGCCGTCACATTCCCACCCTCAGGATTACAACCCGGCCTACCGCCATGGTTTCTGTACCGCCACGAAAACCATGGTGATAGGCACTATCAGTGCCAGGGAATACCTTCCCTGGCACTGATAGGAGTCTCACTCGCCCCCCAACCCCTCCCCAGAGTCCTCCCCCACCTGCTCCTGCACATATACACACCCACACGCACACCCATATACACACATGCAAACACGCATACCCACCTCCACCCACGCATGCACACATACATACCCAGACACTACAACACACACCAACATACCTTGTCACACACATGCATCCACAATACACAATACTAACAATCACTCATTCACTCATGCGTCCAACACGACTCACACCCGCATGCACGCATCCAAAAACATACACCCCCCCCACATACACACAACACCCCCAACCCCCTGGAGAACCCAACTTACCTGCTTGTAGGGGGTCCTCTAGCTGTGGACGGTCCGTGGCGCTGCTGTCAGCAGCAGCGTCCGCTAGCAAAACACCTCCAGGCCGTATCATTGCTCATGATACGTCAGTGGTGTTTTGCTGGCGTGGCGGTGCTGCTGTAAGCAGCGCCGCCTTACCGCCGTCCGCAGATTTCTGGCGGAATACCGTCGGCGGTCATAATACGCGTTGCGGCTGGTAGCCACGGCATGTTGCCGGCCATCGCCATGGCGGTATGCGGTCAATACAGCTTATGTCTAAACAAAAAATTCAAATACCACATATTCAGTTTCCTGCTAAAGAGAGCTGCCCGTATGACTCTATGTACCACTTTTCTCCATATACTGGCTGCGTGCGTAACCAAGTATTGTACTGGGGTTTCCGACCTACCTGCCTGTATCAGCAACTGGAGAGGTGTATTAAGTCCTCAGTTTTAGAACATTACCATCTAGGCACCACAACCAAGAGTCCAAGAGTGGATGGAGACCTCTTGGGGGTTCAAGACTCACTCAGGCTGAGTCCAGGTTCAAGATGGTGGGAGCCTGTTATGTCCATGTGGCTCTGAACAGGAGGCCAGCTAAATTAGCCCTCGGAGTCACTACTGACATCCTGGATGCATGTGAAGATGCAGGGCCCCACAGCAGGGCTAGCCTCTGAGGGTTCCAGGCAGGCTCCAGGCACAAAGCAGTCCTTCCAGGTACAGCAGCAGTCTGGTAGAATGCATAGTAGGTCACGGCAGCAGGCAGTCCTCTAAGAGTCCTTCCGCAGGTCCAGTAGTGAACTGAAGAGTGAGTCTGAGAGTCCTATTTTTATACTCTGATGCCCTGCTCCTAGAAACCGGAAGAAGTTTCCAGAAGGGTTCTCTAAAGTTCCAGGAGTTTCCTCCCTCCCCTGCCCTGGCTCCTTGCTGCACTGACAATACAGGGTTGTTTAGCCTACTGTGTGGCAGCAGAGCTCATCCTATTCAGGTGTAAGTGGGGCTGTGTTTGGCTTGCCCCCAACCCCCCATCAAGTCAGTTATCGGCCCATTCTGGCTCTGCTAATCCCACTATTGGGTGAATGTGTGGGGTGAATTCACAAACTCGCAACTGTCAGTTACACCCAGTCAAGTGACCTAAGGCAGGCTTACAGGCACAGAGGGTTAAAGGCAGAAAAATGCCAACTTTCTAAAAGTGGTAATTTCAAACTTGTAATGATATATTCACCTTTACAAATAAAGAGGGTTTATCATTACAAGTTCATAGATATCAAACATGAGATATCTAGCACCTCTGTTTTAGGAATTAGAGCATATTAAATATAATAAGTAATCCCCGATGTTATCCTACGGGGGGCAGGCCTCATAATAGTGAAAAAACACATTTGAGAGTTTTTCACTATTAGGACATGTAAAACTAAAAAGTACATGTCCTACTGTTTAATTACACAGCACACCACCATATGGGCAACCTAGGGCCTATTTTAGGGGTGACATATGTAATAAAAGGGGAGCTTAAGGCTGGCAAGGGGTTTTAAATGCCAAGTCAGCATGGCAGTGGGTCACAGCCTTCAGGCGGCAATGGCAGGCTTGGGACATGTTTTAGGGTGCTACTTAAGTGGGTGGAATAATAGGTGCTGCAGGCCCACTGATAGCATTTATTTTACAGGCCCTGGGTATTCCACTCTACAAGGGGCTTACATGTAAATTACATATGCCAATCAGGTAAATGCCAATGAAACCATGTTTAAGTGAGTGAGCACAAGCACTTTAGCACTGGTTAGCAGTGGTAAAGTGCACAGAGTCCTATGGCCAACAAGCAAAATTCCATCAAAAAGTAGGTGGAGGAAGGCAGAATGTTTGGGGTGGCCCTGTATAGAGGGCCATTTCCAACACCAGTCCAGAGCAACTAGGATGACTTGGGCCCAGTCTGTCCTGATCTTCCTCAGAACTTGAGACAGGAGTAGTATTGTCCGAAAGACAAAGAGGTACCAAGGAGTAGTGTTGGCGAAAAACAAAGAGGTCCAAAGTTCCCCATGGGTGGTGGAATGCGTCTCTGAACAACAGACTCCTTCGGAACTCAAATGGGTAGAAGTGATGACGTTCCACGCTCTCAGCAGTGGGGAAGCAATTGAGCCAAGGTTCAGCCAATCCAGGGAAGAGACCTTGTGCCACGTCTCGGTGTAACTGCCACTTGTGATTCGCTAGGCACGGATGGCTGTGTTCATCCGCCCTAGCTTTCACCACTGCAGAGCTTTTGCAATGTCCTCCGAAACCTGAACATGGTCAGAACATGGTCAGAGAGGTCCGCTTGATGTTTTAGCACACTGGGACTTCAGATCCTATTGCAGTGCCAGCATATGCTAGCTGGCATCCTCAACCAGCAGGGTGAAGGGGGCTATCAGTTCCGGCAGCCTCAGAGTTAATCTTTCTGAAATCAAGGACTGAGGCTGAAACATCAGGATCATAGTCTGAATGTCCTGGGGACTCTTTCCCAGGGGACAAGGATGAAACCCAACCATGTCCACAACGGCTCTGATGAAGTGGAGCATCTGAGGAGTCAGGGGTGACTTTGGCATGTTGCTAGCCAACCCAAAGATGACAAGAAATTCGCCTGAGTCTGGAAGTGGTTGCCGACTGCCTGGGGAGAGTCCGCCAACAGCCAGTTGTCGAGGTAGGGGAAGATTGGTAGCCCAGAACTTCGAAGATGAGCTGCCACCACTGCCATCACTTTCACTAATACCAGAGGAGCACTAATGAGACCAAATGGGAGTACAGAGAACTGGAAATGCTCCTGTCCCACCACAAACTGCATGTAGCACTAATGGTCCATCAAGACAGGGATATGAAAATAGGCATTCTGGAGGTCCAATAGCACCATCCAGTCTCCAGAGTTGAGGGCAGACAAAAGCTGGGCCAAGGTGAGCATTTTGAACTTACCCCTTTAGAGGAAGGTGATAAGAGGGCTCAGATTTAATATAGGCCAGAGGCCTCTGTCCTTCTTGGTCACCAGAAAGTAATGGGAATAGTACCCAAACCATACTTTGGGCGCTGCCACCCTCTCAATAGCCCCTTTGGTTAAAAGGGCTTGCACTTACTGATGCAAAAGGAAGAGGTGATCCTCCATCAGTTGTTGGGGGGGACAGTAGATGGTGCGGGGGGAAGAAAGGAATGGGAGGGCATACCTCATGCAAAATACCTGCAGGACACACCTGTATGATTTGATCTCTCACTGGGTGGCTTGCACCGTCAAGGGCACGCTTAAGTGGTTTAGCAAGTGGGGCTGCTGGTTGGGAGTATGGGGTCGGTATGTGGACTGCGTGGCGCTTTGAGCTTGGTCCTGTGGGCCAGTGGCACTTTGGACGCAAAAATTCTAGGTCCCGTGAGGGGGCTTTACAGGCTGGCAGTAAGGGGTGCCTCATACAAAACAGCAAAAGGAGCATTCGAACTGATGCAGTTGGTGAGGAGCGGCAGAGAGGTCCACAGAGTGAGCCGTAGCCCTCCTCTCTTTAAACTATTTGAGAGGAGAATCAGCCTTGCCCCAAATAGGTGAATCCCATCAAAGGGCATGTCCATCAGGGAGGACTGAAATTCAACAGGGACAGAGAACCCAGCAGATCACAGTCACGCATGTCAGCGAATGGCAACACTGATGTCGATAACTCGCTCAATGTAATCAGTGGTGACAAAGCCAAAGAATTGTGAACTTTGGGACATCATGACCATCTTGAATTTCCTGGGCCAAGACAGGACAAAGGTCGTCAGGAACACCTGGGAGGACTTGAGCCGTTGAATCCCAAAGGCCATGGGAGTAACAACTCAGCAAGCAGCTGATGTTGACAGAGCAGAGGGCTAGGCTGGTAGAAGAAAAGACTGTCCAGCCAGACGTTTCCATTTGCTTAGATTTCCTGTTGCTGGTGTGGTTGAAAATGTGTTCCGATAGGATGACTTGTGGAGACCTGAACTACAAGGGTATCTGGTGAAGGATGCTGCGAGAAAAAGCAGGATCCCCTGGAGCAGGATGGCGGTGCCTGGTAACTTGTTGGCTGACAGGCGGCCCTGGGCAAGGTTTGGCCCACGCCCCTAATAAAGTGTCCTCAATGAATGGAAGGATAGGCTCTGCAGAAGTCTGTCCAGGTTGTAGGACCTCTGTCAGAATATTAGTTTTGACCTCCATGGTGGGGGACGTGTAGGTAAAGAACTTCAGCGCCATTTGCATAACCATAGAGAAGGAAGTGGATTTCTCTGTGGCAGGTCCATGAAGAGAAAAAAGGGCCATCTCAGGAGAAGTGTGGAGGCCACTAGCCTACTGCAAGTCTTCATACTAATTGTCATCGGTATAGAACTGAGCAAACTCATCATAGTCTGCAGAATCTGTGCCAAAAAGGGAATGTGGTGGGCTGCCTCGGAACTTCCAATGGAGTAAGTGGTTCCTAGACCTCGGCGTGGAGTAACCCAGTGCCAGCACAGATCTCTGGGTACTGGTGGAGCCGAAGGGTAAATGGGCTTGGAGGGTCCAATTGGCGCTCAGGGCGAACTTGCCTGCGGTTTCCAGAAGGAAGGTCTTGTGACTTCTTGGCCGTGCGGACCTCTTTAATCTCATGTGGTGTGGCATTCAACCCCATAAACTCGGGTTGGGCTGGCACAAGTTGCGGGATCGGCTCTAAAATCTGCCGACTTCAGGAGTGGGATCAAGAAGAGCAGCACTGCTTTCAAACCTGCTCAAGCAAATGCAAGTGGTGCGAGGGAGCAGAATCCTGCTTCCTCTTGTGTTTCTTTTTAGATTTACCTGAACACCTGGAGCATGACACTCTCATGCTGCTTTACAACTCCAGAACGAGATCAGGAATAAATCTTGGACACAGACCATGTCTTAAAGTGGTCTCAATGCGCAGTCTTCTAAGCTTCTTGAGCTTGATGAGTTTCATCTTGCATTCTCTGTTGACCTTTAGGTGAAATTACTTGCATTCAGCGCAGGCGGAGTTTTGGCTAGACCCCAGGCACCAAAAGCATGCCTGGTGGTGATTCATCACAGACATCTATTGCTGACAGTCCCTATGTCGCGTAGGCTCTCATTATCCTAATGGGACTACTGGATTTTGAGAGGCAGAATCGCCTGCGGTGTGGGAGACTGAGTCTTACCCACTACATGTGACACCTGTGCCCTAATCCAGGTTTTGCTCCGGCTAACTAGCAGTGCCTCATCTCTACCCAAAGATAGGGATGATTGGGCAGCCGAGTGCATGACATATTAGGCTTCTCAGGGAAGTCGTGGTCACTCAGGTCACATCCGTTTCTCTCAGTTACATTAGTCTCACATACACAATGACAAACAGAGGCAGTATATGTTTCAATAAGGTTTTAATGAAGCGACTGCATCTTAGATAGCAAATCATGTACTACAATAACCAGGACAATACAGCATGACAAGATTAGAATTGTGACAAGGAGAGTGAAGCATAGAAATAATGCTACCATATTGTCACTAGAGTCAATAGACTAATTCCTACCTCGGCTATAATAGAGCACAGCAGGTTGAGCTCTAGTTCTAGTTCTGCCCTTCAGGTTCCTCTGGGAAGACATCATCCCCCATACCTGAACAAAGGCCTGAAGTCTGCATAAGCAGCTGTAGCGAAGCATTCAGCAATCAGCATACAGTTGTGGTTCTCTGGCTGGAATCTCCCTCTAACGTGTAAGGAACAAGGAAGTGTTTTTATAATAAAACAGCTGATGTTCTGAGAAAATGTCCCTACGTAAGGATGTGTGTTTTCTATGAATGTCACAGACAAAACTTGTACCACGTTCACCGGCAATCTATCTCACTGCATCCTTGAAAGAAGCACAGAGTGAACAAGAATGTCTTGTTTAAGAACATAGTGCTGGCCTAAGCAGGAACAGCTAGATAGAGACAAATAAAACAAGACCGCAAAAGTTGCTATTGTAAGAATCATAAACGAAGCAGAATAAAATATGTCTAGTTTAAAGTGCACAGTGGCAGGCCTAGTATGCTAAAATAACATGCATGGAGCTATAACTAAAATGGCTGCACAACACCTACAAGCCTTGAAGCCCATAGTTTTGGGGATGTGACATTCCTTGCACACTGGAATAGTTTTGAGGTACAAGTCTCGAAGAGACAAGGAAGGGAGCTCCTGTTCCGATCTAGTTAAGCGGAAAGGAACTAACATCATCATGCTTGAGTGGTGCCTATATAGGCTCGGCACATTTCCAGAATGGAACGGCATAAGTGCAGAGCTTTAAGGCGCCACTTTCCGCCTTGCAGAGGTACTGCTGAAAAGTTTATAGTTGTACACTTGGCGAATATTCAAAATGGCAAGAAGTCTAAATCCGAAACTAATTTTAAAGTGGTGTTATTTCTTTCATCATGGGATTAAGCATGTGCATTTATTTTGTTAGGACACACTTCAACAGAAAGGCACTACATCATCTACGGCACAAATATTTGCCGGAAATGCATCTCGTATTTGGGTGCCTGCATCTTACTGTCTCTTTAGGCACATAAATGATTTCAAGTTTTGGAAATATATTGAGCCTGGGTACTCCAACAGACTGAATATCAAATAATGAGCTTCCCTTTAGAACTGCTTGCCTCATTGCCTTGAATACATGTTGCACAATCTGCAACTGCTAAATGACTAGCTATTTGTGAAATTTGAAGAATGCTGGTTTGGTTGACAAAAATCACAAAGGGATTAGATTTGGGCTGTGCAGTGGATCAGTGATTAATTTGCAAATAAAGAGGTGCCGGTGCCCAAAGCCCTCCTCTTAAACACACGGCTGCTGCAATTAATTGTGTGAACCCCGAATACTGAGGCAGCATAATCCTGAAGCCATCTCGGGCCTCTTCAATCCATGTAAAGCCACTCCCTTCCCCTTCAGCTCACTCTTGCAGCTTTCTGCTTTTTCCCTTTGTGATGCTTTTTCGTTTTTCCCTTCCTCCGTCTTTCCCATATGTGTCTTTTACTTGCAGCAAATGCTTGAGGCAGAAGAGCAAGCCCCGGCCCTCAAAAATATGTCCCGGTGCTCAGCACCGGAAACAACAAGCACAAATTAAGCACTACAGTGGATCCATTTACGTTGGTTCTACGAGGCTTTGCATGCTTTCTATGGCACGCCTTTTGGAAGGGCCCAGATACTCTTAGGGGATGATAGCAACAATATTTAGTGTTGGAATATCATGCTTCAATGATATTGTATGCGAATATCAACTACCACATTATCAAGAAGGTAAGTATATATAGAAAAATATGGAATTTCGGTTTGTAAGGCTACATATCATACACCTCTAAGGTATGTAGGTACATAATAGTTAATTAAAACGTATCTTTATTTAACTCCCTTCACAATAGTCAATATTAGGGATACAATATTTTGGCAGGAAGATGTTCAAAACGTCTAGTTTTGGTAGAATATCTTTCACTCGATTCACAGTTTGTCTGCTCAGGTAAGGGTTCTTGGTCAAGACGCCACTAACCAAAAACCTTGATATGTTTGCTATGTTCCTCTAAGAAGTTAGTAACTAGAAAGACCTGGAAAAGGCTCCATCTGTAGTTTTGGTTGCTTAATGTCACCCGAACACATTGTGCGTGAGCCCAATATTTATTTTTATTTAATGTGCACAGGATGGTGGATGGTTTAAGCCGTTCAGTAGAATTTTGGAAAACGCTGCCCCTTTCAATTATGGGATGGATCTCTGTAGAATTCTTTTTTTTGCCAAGATGCATGTATGTTCTGCAAAACACAATGTGTCCTATGCCAATAGGCACATTCTGACTGACGTCTAGACAGCTTGCTATGTGCTCAGGTAGGGGCTGGGAAACGTAGCTGGGTGAAGCTCGATATAATGAAGATCATATGGGTGGACGGAGTTTAGAAATCCCTGATATATTTTTGTAATACGCAGCAGAGCAATTGCAGCATGTAGTGCATTAGTTGTTTGAGGAGGGCCCAAATCGAGAGAAAGGACTGCTCACCTGCACATTCCCTGAAGCCCTCATTGAGCATCTTGTAATGCAAAGATTATAGCACTTGGCAGGATGGAGTGAACTGATTACTGTGATATATGCAGCATTATTTCAAAATGGGTTAGGGTGGAACACAAGAAAAGCCCAGGATCATTAGGCATTGAATTTCCAGGAGAAGTTTACACTACATGAGTGGAGGGAGGCATGTGAGCAAATAAAGAAGATATCTCCTCATGGATATCATTACAACTAATACAATTTCACTGCTTGCATGAAACATACCTATGGCCTTGCTAGCTGGCTCTGATTTATCCTGGAAGACCATTCCTGTGTGGCAGGTGTGGTGCCCAGAATGGTGACTTCTTTACCATTTTTTTTTTTAAACTATTTTTATTATTTTAACATACAGGAACAATACATGACATCACCATGATTGGAATGGTATAGTCACATTAGAACAACGGCCGGACCCGGACTTCAAGCATGAAGGACAAGATGGTGAATACTTCATGCCAATATGCCAAAAAACAAGGACAGGCCCATATCATATGTACGAAATCTGCATTTTCCGCATCACATTTCGGGTAGGCGGAGGATAGCAGAGGATCGATTTTAGCTAGTGCAGCGGGGGTCATGTAAATTCCGTGACTACATTTGTATTGGAGCAATTTATGTCTATGATTCGAGTGCAGGTCATAGAGCAACAGGCATACCATACCCTGTCCGGAAACAGCCGCCCCAGGTCCACCTCCCAGGCCCCCCGCACCCTTTGGTCGCGGACAGGCAGTAAAGCTAATCAGGCTCGGTACAGTTTGGATACCAATTTTCAGTTCATGTCAGCTATGATCAGTAGGGTGAGGGAGTGAAGTCAGCCCACTGTGAAACTTCAAAGCATTGATAAATCCAACCTCCTGAAGCAGGAGTCAAGACTTGAACACTGGCAGGGGAGTCAGAAACAGCTGATGGATGCCGTTCACATTGTTTGGTCAACTTCAGGGGGGGTGAGAGGACAGAAAAAAGAAATAACATTCTCTCATAACGCATGAAGCTGTTAACACAACACTCCAGTAGAGAGACAACAAGCATTCAACTCCACATAATTCAACACAACATTACACAATTAATTGCCACAACACACAAATACACGCTGCATAATTCCACTGCACACAACACATGAAACCATTCATAATTTCAGGCCACACAATTCAACTATACACATTTCCACTCCACATCATTCAACTCAATGCCACATAATTACAAACCAAGAAATTCAACTCCACATATTTCCACTCCTTGCCACATAATTCCAGTTCACATAATACCACTCCATACAACATAATTCCACTACAAACCATATAATTACAGTCCACGCAACACAATTCAACTCCAGCAAATTCCACCACACATAATTCCACTCCAACCTACATGCTTACACTTAACACTACATATTTACTTTACATATATATATATATATATATATATACACATATATATAAATATATATATATACACCCTTAATTCCAAAACACATAATTACACTCCACAAAAGTCTACTTCGCAACATGCCACATAATTCCACACCACATAATACCACTCCATACATCACATAATTCCACTCCACACCATGCCACATAATTCCACACCCCACACAATTCCACATCACACAATTCCATACCATGCAACAATTACACTCCACATAATACCACTCAGCACCACATAATTCAACTGCAGATAATTACACTATACTCAATACCACATAAATATACCCCACATATATCTACTTACTATGCCACATAGCAACAATCCACATGAATACACTTCACACCATGCCACATAATTCCACTCTGCATAATTTCACTCAACGCCACACAGTTCCACGTCACACAGTTCCATTCCACAACAAACCACATAGTTCCACTCCACACAACATACATCCAATACCACTCTACATAATTACACTACATGACACACAATCCCACTACACATAATTCAAGTACACTGGATACCGCATAATTAATCTCCACATAATTCCTAGAATATGTCTCTACCGGATATTTCGTTACCGAAGGTAAGTAACTTGTAGATCTGATAGAGACTTCTAGTTGCAGATTCCTTACCTTAGAATAGATACCCAAGCAATGCCATCCTCAGTGGTGGCCTGCGAACCAAGATCATACTAGAAAGTCCTGCAGGACCGAACGACCAAAGTAGCCGTCTCAACGGACCTGACTATCCAGGCAGTAATGCTTAGTAAACGTGTGCAGGGATGCCTACGTAGCTGCCTGATAGATATCCAGGACAGGAACACCACGTGCTAATGTCGTGGATGCAGCAGTTGCTCTGGTAGAATGAGCCCGTAGGCCTTCAGTAGGTTGCTTTTTAGCCAAAGCATAGCACATTTTGATGCAAAGAAGCACCAATTGAGAGATGGTATGCTTTTGCACTGCCTTCCCTTTCTTCGCACCCACATAGACAAAGAGTTGATTGTCCACCCGGAAATCTTTAGTACGATTGAGGTAGAACGCCAACGCTCTTTTTGGGTCCAGACTGTGGAGTCTCTCCTCCTCATAGGAAGGAGGTGGGGGTGCGTAGAAGGTAGGCAAAGTGATGGACTGGCCTACATGAAATGGTGTAACTAACCTTACGAAGGAAGGAAGCTCTAGTGCGTAACACCACTTTGTCAGGGTGTACAGACAAGTATGGAGGCTTTGAAGAAAGAGCCTGAAGCTCACTCACCCTGCGAGCAGAGGTGATAGTGATGACAAGACAGTTTTGAATGTGAGGAGCCGCAAGGGACAATTATGCATTGGTTCAACGCTGGTACACATCAAGTAAGTAAGTACAAGATTAAAATCCCACTGAGGCATGATGAAGGGAGTGGGAGGAAATAAGTGGGTGAGACCTTTTAAGAACCGACTCACAATAGGAGATTTAAAGAGTGAGGGCGGATCAGGAAGCCTAGGGAAGGGGGAAATTGCAGACAAATACCCTTTAAGGGTGCCCAATGCAGAGCCCTGCTGGGCTAATGAATGAACAGAAGAACCTCTGAAAGAGGGGCAGAAAGGGGGTTAACAGATTTGTTGGTACACCATGCCACAAATTTATTCCAACTACAGGCGTATACAGTTTTAGTCGATAGACGCCTGTCTGCCAAGATAACATTTACAGATTTCGATTGGAAGGGCAAATGCCGTCAACTGTTGCTGCTCAATCTCCACGCATGAAGGCGGAGGTTGTACAGGTTCGGGTGGAGGACAGTCCCCTGCTGCTGCGACAAAAGATCTGCCCAAAGAGGCAGTCTGAGTGGAGGACCAATGGACATGCTCAATAGCTCTGGATACCACACTCTTCGAGCCCAGTCTGGAGCCACCACGATAACTTGGGCCCGGTCGTACTTCTATTTTCTTGAGAACTCTGGGCAGAAGTGGGATAGGCAGGAAGGCGTAAAGGAGGCCGGAGATCCACTCCAGACGAAAAGCGTCTCTGAGCGAGTGGTGTCTTGGAAACTCCAATGTGCAAAATAGCTGACATTGTGCGTTCTCTGCGGAGGCGAATAGATCTAACCAAGGCTCTCCCCACTTGAGAAACAGACCTTGAACCACCTCCGGATGGAGACGCCATTTGTGATCGACAGTGCGTCGCTGGCTGAGTTCGTCTGCTCTGGCGTGGAGAGAGCCTGTCACATGTTGAACCATCAGGGTAATACCCTGATGTCCCAGCCATGTCCAGAGGCGTAGTGTCTCCTGACAAAGGGTCCAGGAAACTACCCCGCCTTGTTTGTTGGAGTACTACATGGCGGTAGTGTTGTCCGTGAACACCTGCATCACTTTCCCTTTGAGAGAGGGAAGGAATGCTTTCAACGCAAACCTGATCGCCCAGATCTCCAGCATATTTATGTGGAGTCCCAACTCCGCCGGAGACCAAAGGCCACTTATCTCCGCCTCTCCCATGTGGCCGCCCCACCCCAGAAGTGACGCATCCCTCCGAGATCTGGACCATGTCGGAGAGATTTCCCTGATGCTGCGCCCACTGGAACTTCAGGTCCCACTGCAGAGCCCGCATATGCCACCTGGGATGTGTTACTAGCAGGATGCAGGAGGCCATCTGGCCCAGCAGCCTCAGAGTCAGTCTCACCGCAACCCAAGACCAAGGCTGAAAGATCGGAATCATAGCCTGAATGTCTTTGACTCGCTTTTCGGGAGGATAAGCCCAAAACTGCACTGTGTCCAGAACAGCTCTGATGAAAGGGAGCGTCTGAGAGGGAGTCAGGCATGACTTTGGCACGTTTATAGTGAACCCCAGCTGGTGCAGGAGGTTCACCTTAGTCTGAAGGTGGGAGACAACTGTCAGGGGAGAAGGCACCTTCAACAGCCAGTCTTCTACGTAGGGTAAAACTGAGACCCCTAACCTGCGCAGATGAGCTACAACCACCGCCATCACTTTCGTTAACACCCAAGGGGCACTGGTAAGGCCGAAAGGGAGCACGGTAAACTGAAAGTGCTCGTGACCTACCACAAATCGTAGGTAACGTCTGTGGGCAGGCAGGATGGGGATGTGGAATTAAGTGTCCCGCAAGTCCACCGATACTATCCAGTTTCCTGGGTCCAAGGCAGACAGAACCTGAGCCAGGGTGAGCATGTTGAACTTCTCCTTCTTGAGGAAGTAGTTCAGGTCCCGAAGATCTATGATAGGACGTAAGCCCTTGTCCTTCTTTGGTATCAGAAAGTTTTGGGAATAACAACCACAACCTACTTCTGGCACAGGGACCCTTTCTATATCTCCCTTGGCCAAGAGAGCCGCGACTTCCTGGTGGAGAAGCATCAAATGATCCTCTGGAAGATGATGGAAGGATGGTGGCATGTGTGGTGGTGCAGATTCGAAAAGGAGGGAGTAGCCTTTCCGAATGATTTGCAAAACCCACCCGTCGGTGGTGATATGTTCCTAGTGGGGCAGGTGATGGCGGATGTGTGGCGGAGGAAAGACCAAGGGACCGAGCCGTAGCCTGGGAATCCTTGAATCTCTCCAAGGCAGAGTCCACTTTGTCTCCGAAGAGACGAGTGCCATCAAAGGGCATGTCCATGAGTGACTGTTGGACATCTCCTGAGAAGCCAGAAGTACGTAACCAGGCGTGGCGCCGTAAGGCAAGTGATCTGCCCAGAGAGTCAGTCGTATCCAGCCCACAACGGATACTGAACTTTGCCGCGTCTCTCCCATCTTTCACTGCTTGGGAGACAATAGCACGGGCCTCCGGTATCTGCGGCAGGACTTGCGCAACCGTATCCCACAGTGAGTGGGAATAATGGCCCAAAAGATATGCGGTGTTCACAGACCGCAGTGCTAGGCTGGAGGAAGAAAACAACTTCTTACCAAATTGTTCCAGCCTTTTGGATTCCCTATCTGGGGGTGCGGAAGGGAATGCGCCAGAAAAAGAGGAAGCCTGGATGACAAGACTCTCAGGCGTAGGATGTTGGGACAGGAACTTTGGGGTCGTTCGGCGCGGGCCGATGGTGGCGAGCGATAGTCCTGTTCACAGGAGCCCCTGTGTTGGGTTTGGACCATGTACATTCTGGACGCACCAAAGTCGTACCAAAAAAGCTCGACAAAACGGCCAAAAAATAGCCCAGGATAGCTCTCTATGGATCAGCGCGTGGCGCAGAAAGAAAAGAACTGACGTCACTGCGCGAGGGCGGCGTCTATGTACAACTCCCGACATCATCATGGCGACCACGACGCCTGCTGAGTCGACCGACGCCACCTACCGACTCGCAAAGGTATTGCTCGAAGAAAAATCTCTGGATCCAGTCTTACGCCTGAGGGAAAATTCTAAGGTAAGGAATCTGCAACTAGAAGTCCCTATCAGATAGAATCATGCTCTGCAACCTGATCACCAGATACCATTCCGCCTAATTTACTCGGACCGAACCCGCTGTCAGCTTAACACAGGGCTAGCTCTCAGTGCCTCACCCAAACCTCCTGTTGGTGTAAAAGGTGATTGCTGCAACCTGAACATGGAACTCTGACTCCCCAGGGAAGTCGTAGAAACAAATCTAATCCCTTTCGCCCAGCTACCCACGCATGCCAAGGTGAGACACTAAGATGCAAAATACATTTTCAATACATTGAGTGAAACAAAAGCAATATAGTATGAAAAGCCTGACAGAATATCAGGAATCGGCCCATGGTGTAGATAGCAATCCTCTCAGGAAGCTGGAAGTTCAATGCAAGCAAAACTGCCTGTTGTGCAGTACGCATCCCATGATGATCATGACCGGAATGCCCTCCTTGGGTCAGTGTGTAGTATATAATAACCCATGTCACACTGGAACCACATCTCTGATGCAATGCTGTGTTTCATAGATAAAAGCTGGCTCCTGGACAGGCAGCACAAGTTAGCATATCATGTAGTGCGTGTAACAGCCTTGGAAAAAGAGTACACAAGAGTAGTGCAAAGGCTGATTAAATGAACAGCACGGTCCTTGTCTTCCTAGGATGAAGCCGCTGATAAAAATGTATGAATGCTATTGCTAAAAGCAGTCTCGCTGATCACAAATAAAAACATGTATAAAATGTAAATAAGACATTAACTGTAAAACTAAGTTAAAATAGGGTGCCCAACTTGTGTACTAAAGGGAACCTCACAACACCCTTCCATTGCCAGTAATGGAGTGCAGATTCTAAAGACTCCTAAAAGAGACTAAAAACAGTAAAACTATAACAAATACTCTAAACCTTCAATAAAAATGCCCAACGTGACAAGCAGAGCATGCCAAACACATGGCGGACAAATTAAACTTCACAATTTAAAACAGAATTTAAAAGTCATCTGATACTTGGTCAGACTCACATCTACAGTTGTAGGTCACGCCTGAGTTGGCCCGTAACATGCTGGCAAATCATGGGGTGGGGGGGAGGCTGCTCGTGGTGCTCGGATGTCGCATATTTAAAGGCCTGCATCTATTGGAAGCAGGCTGGCTCTCCCTTTTTCTCCCATTTACTAACTGAGACATGCTCAAATGATTCATGGGCAACACCATCATCACCCCTCCCAATCCAACACAGAGACACCCCAATGCTCCTGGACAGTGGCACTGGGGACCTCCACCATCTCTTGACCCCCCGGTGAAGCCATGGGCTGTTACAAGTGTCCCAGAGGACAGATCAAGAAAGACAAATAAACAGCCCCACTGGAGGAGGGGTGATTGAGGGGACCTTTGGAGGAATCAACTGGGTGACAATCAGCCCTCATCCTGCAGGCTATCCAGTATTCCAAGTTGGCACTAGAGATCAAGATTGGGAAGGTGGGGGTGGATATATCTCCTCTGTGAGGACCTTTGGCAGATGATGGAGTGGGTCTCTAAAGTGGAGGAGACGATCTCCACCCTGGGAGACACTGTGAAATATCTTTTGACAGAGGATGCCCCCGTGAACAAGGACCCCAAAAGTCTGCATGACCGTGCTGACACAGATATGCTAATTAGGAATTATTAATGAATGTTTATGTGTTTTGATTAACAAGAAAACTAAATGTAGAGAAATTAATGTGCACATTTGAAAATGTGCCCACGGAAAGTGACAGCCAACTTATACGAACTTGTACTAAAATGATTTACAAAATGTGTGAAATAATGAAAATGTGTAATAATAATGTAGTAGTATGTCATATTAAGATATATAACACATGTTTTGCATTATATTGTAGAGTTAACTTAGCCGAAGTTGTGGCCTAGTTACCAGGCCTCATGCAGAAGCTGAATTTCTAGTGCACTGCAGAGAAGCTGGTGCGTTTGACTGTCCATGAACTGCGTATGTTAATAAAATCTGCTTAGCTAGAAGTTTTTGCAATGTTGGTGTAAGACAGACTCAATGTACTTTCCTAGGACTTGAACAATAGAAGCACTGACTGGGGAAGAAGATGCAACATTTTTGATACCCGATGAGCTGGATGATGAGGACATTGTACAGTGAACCAATCACAGCGTAATATTAGAATACACAGATTTGTAAAATTAAAGTTATTGGCTATGGTAATAATTGGTGATTGACTGATCAATTAGGAATTAGGGTGATGAACTGGAAAACCTTAATAAAAACTCATGACAAGGGGTAAAAACTTCAGATGATGCGAGGGGAGAACTGATGCAGATATTAGATGTTAGAATATACAATTCAGGATTCTGTCATTGGGCTCATTCTCTTGAGAGCCTGATATGTTGCTGATCGATTGATGACCTGAAGACGAAGACTGACTTTGTTGCTGATCCATTCTGTAGATAGATAGTTATGACAATGTGACTGTTAACTTTTGTGCCTTTCTTTCCAGGTACCAACTGCGCTGTTTGAATACGTTTTTTTTGTTAGCTAGATGCTTTCTAAATTTGTGTTCTAAATTGTTTTTGCATGAAGTCCCACATGCTAATGCTAATTTGGTTTAGGTGAGATTTGTTTAGTTGACGTTGACAGTGACAAATGATTGACAAGCTGATTGCTGAACTCTGCTATTAATGTTGTTGTATTCATCTTTGTTGGCTTATGCTGAAGCATTAGAGCATATGTTTTCTCAAGATCTGATTGGATTAAGTTATTGGTGGTCACTAATGAACTAATTCTGAGCTGATTGAATAAAGTGTGAAATAATCAATGGACTAGTATTGTAACCAATAGGGAAATAAAATTGTTAAAACGTATATTGAGTTGTGGTTATTTATGAAATGTTGATATATTGTCTCATGTTTAATGATTCTCTTAGTGGTTATTGATTGATTACATTGATAATTGATGTTAATCGATTACTACATAGCTGGGATACTCCATGCGATCCAAACGGTTCATCAGCCTATTCGCGTCCCCTTGTAAGTTTACTTACTAAGGACCAGGCGCACTAGCAACCGCGTGGAAGACGCTGAAATCAGGGCCAGCACAACAACCTAAGCTTCATTGGTTTCCCAGAGGGAGTGGAAGGTCTGTTGCCCAAACAATTCCTGGAACAATGGCTCAGCTCATGGATGGGCAGGTTTTTAAACTATAAAGACCGAGATGCCATTCTCAAAAGTGCACTCCTTGCCAAAGACCTTTCCTATCAATCAGGGCAAATCATGATCTTTCCAGGCCATACCCTCATGGCACAAAACCAACGTAAATCGTACAACCAAGTTAATATCAAGCTGCGGGCTATGTAGATTTCCTAAATGCTCCTATTCCTTGCCAAGCTTCGAGTGGTAAACCAGAGCAAAATTACATTTTTTGAATCCCCAAAGGATGCCTGGACCTGGCTCACTGAGCTACGCCCAGTACAGCCCAGATCCCTTCTCGGTGTCAGAGGGGAAGCGAGAGCCCCAGTTGTGGAAGATGGCACGCAATCCCGACTTGACTCAACAGGTTTACTGACCAACTTTGGCCCACAATAGCCTCTATATCCCCTTATCTTGAATGCACACCAGCATCACAATATCCTAGGAAAGTTCTGTTCCATTGTATTAAGAGGCGGTGGGGTTGAGATCTCTGAACCTGCAAGGTAACACCTTCCCCCCCGTTATTTCAGTTAGTTTGTTCTACGACCTGTTAGGTTTGGGCGACAGAGGCTTCTTCTGGGTGGGAAGTATAGGGGAGGTTTTTTTGGGAGGGAATAGGGAATGGTTTATGTTGACTTCTTTTGATGATAATGTTATGTTTTACCTTTTCCTTATGCGAGGGAGGAACTGACCTGAACATCCGGTCTACTAGGTTCTCCATTACAGATGTCTTTTATGAAACTGTTTTTATTGACATTTATCCTTTAAGAAACACTGAAATGATACAACAGATCTCACAAAGTCTCCAACAAGATGCCAAATGTGCTTGACTCCCCCCCCTCAAAAGGGGGAAAGCTTCTCCATCTTTATGGGGAACAAAATTACAATGCAATTAAGGCTTGCAACACCTCGCTGCATATACCCCACATCATCGACTGCTGAAGGCACCTTCAGAAGAAGAGAATACACATTAACCTGGACTATAAGGAAAAAATAAATAAGAACAGCAATAACATCAAAACTAACATCAACACTTTGTGTCCCGTATGCCTGCCACGTATGTTATTTAAGCAGGGTTTGGGGTCCAGAAGGCAAGGCGTGCAGAGGGCCCCAAGACACATCTCCCCCATCCTCCACTGAATTACCCCACTTGTACTGAACCCTATACGTGGAAAAGATGCAGCGCCCTAAAACATGGACTACAGGTAGTAAGCGGGACGCCCTTGGACAAAAACCTCACCAAGGGATCCCAAATATAGTCAAAACTCCTTCGAGAATTAGCCAGCTTGTCAGCTAAGCGCTCCATATCAAGTCCACGCCAGAGTCTGGCATACCACAACTTCGATGGAGGCGGATCTTTTTTCTTCCAGTATGATGCAAGAACAGTCTTAGCTGCCCCCAATGCCAGCCAAGGGATAGAGCGATCACCCTGTGTTTGAGGTTGCAGCTCAGGAGCGCGCAGACCCAATAAAACATGGGCCGGTGAAGTAGGAATAGGGTATCCCAGAATCTCTTTTAGATGTGACAGAATTTCCTTCCAAAAGGGCTTAATAACGGGACAGTCCCACCATATACGCCTGAAATCTCCCAACATCCCACAACCACACCAACATCTTTCCGATGTCTGAGGAAAGAATTTCTTAAGCTTCTCCAGGTAAAGATACCAGTTATAAAGAAATTTATAATGAGCTGCCCTAGTCCCCATGGAATGGTTATATTTGACAATATCCTGAAATAATCGTGCCCAGAGTCCCTTCTCAACCGGGCCGTCTAACGTCCGTTACCAAAACGCCAAATAACAAGGAGTATACTGTTGTTGTGCTGATAACAATAATTTGTATAGTGTGGAAATGCTGCCCCACTTCAATCCCCCATGTTGAACAAATCTCTCAATAGGAAGAAGCTCCCTGGTGGCCGCCGCTCTCATATGTGGTTGAGTAACCCAATGGAGTAACTCATTATAGTGGAAGCGCTCAGAGCTGGGAAGATGGAAATACCTACACCAATTTTTAGAGGTGCGCACCTTATTCCCATGCAAGAGATCAGCAATCGTAAGACATCCCCCCTTTCTCCACCTATCAAAGGGTCCCATTGTGGCTCCAGGAGGGAAGTCTCCGTTATAATGAAATGTGGTGAGGGGAAGGTCATGAGGCGGAGAGCACTTGTCACCTTGCCCCACACCTTAAGAGTAGTAGCCGTGGGGGTGCTAAGATACGCATTTTTCGGGCGATCATCCCTAGGTTTACACAACACATCCCAAAATGTCCGTCTGTCACTGCCCTATCCATATGCAACCACAGTTTATCTGACTCTCGAAGAGACCACTCCATGATAACCCGGAGCTGAGCCACTCTGTAATATAGTAAAAAAATCCAGGAGAGCAAGCCCTCCCTTATTCCTGGGGCGTGTCAGCAATTTGTTAGAGAGCCAAGCTCTCGTGTTCTGCCAGATAAACTGAGTACACAACTGGTGCAGTTCAGTAAAATAATTTTGAGGAATATAAATAGGTAGACTTTAGAATAAATATAACAGCTGCGGAAGAACCGTCATCTTAATAGTATTAATGCAGCCTAGCCAAGAGTGCCACAGGATTGACCATGTCTTAAAATCAGTACGCAATGTCTTAAGGAGGGGCAGAAAATTTGCCTTAAAGAGGACTGGCACCTTAGGAGTGAGCCGAACTCCCAGATACAAGATGTCTTTTTTAGCCAGAGCAAATGGAGAAGCGGAGGCTATGACACTCATTTCTGGAGCCGGAAGATTAAGGATATAGGATTTCCCTTTATTCACTTTAAAGCCTGCTGCTTGCTCAAAGAGACTCAGCTCCTCCAATACCGCCTGAAGAGTTTGTCGAGGATTAGTGATAAAAAGTAGAATATCATCAGCAAACAGAGAAATCTTGTGTTGATCAGAGCCAAATTGAATGCCCTGAACACTCGGATCTGCCCTTTTCCGCGCCGCTAGAGGTTCCACGCTTAGCGCAAAAAGCAACACAGAAAGCGGGCAACCCTGCCTGGTCCCCCTGGACAAATCAAAAAATTTAGAGATCACTCCATTAACACAAATCCGTGACCGGGGGCCCGAGTAGTTGCTCATCACCATAGCGATGAACTGGTCCCCAAACCCAAAGTGCCGTAGAGATGCCACTAAAAAGGACCATTCCACCCGGTCGAAAGCCTTCTCTGCATCTAGCGCCAATAATATAGCTGGGACCTGCTTCTTCTCCACTTTTTCCATCAGATGGATAACCCTTCTAACATTATCATGGGCTTCCCAACCTTTGATAAAACCAGACTGATCAGGATGAACCAAATCAGGCAACACTCCTTCCAATCGCCGTGCCAATATTTTGGTATACAACTTGGCGTCAAGATTGAGTAGGGCAATGGGCTGATAGGATCCACATAACTGGGGGTCCTTCCCTTCTTTAGAAATAAGTGCGATCAGAGCTTCCCTCATAGTAGGGGAGAGTGTGTGCTCAGACCCTATGAAATTAAATAGCGCAGTTAAGTGTGGGACAAGCTCAGCCCCAAAAGTTCTATAGAAGTGTGCTGTGAAGCCGTTGGGACCCGGTGCCTTATGCAGAGGGAGGGAGTCAATGGCCTCTCTTAGTTCATCTAGAGTGAATGGGGCCTCTAAGAGTTCATTGGTTTCCGGAGCGACCTGCGGAAGCTGGACATGTCTTAAATAACTCTCCTGGGCAGCCACACTCTGGTAGTCCGAGGTATACAAGCGAGTATAGAAGTTCCTGAACACTTGTGCTTTCTCCTCTTCAGAATGGTATTCCCCCCTGTCGTCCTGTATCTGTGCAATATTACCCTCAGATTGCTTAACCCGTAGTTGCCTAGCTAAGTGGGAACCAATTTTGTTCCCCCATCATAGTGAAACCTCTGGAGCCGTAGTAGGGCCATCTCTGCCCTATCCATATAAATAGACTGTATTTTACCCTTTATGGAGGTTACCTTCCTCTGGCTCTGCCATGTGGGAGAAAGCTTATGTACCCCCCTCAGCTTCCCGCAGTGCCTCCTCCAATCCCAATCCCAATCGCTCTTCAGCCTTTAGCCGATACAATGACGTCGCTAAGGAGATACAAGTGCCCCGGATGACAGCTTAGAATGCATCTCAAATGACAGGTAGAGGGGAATCCCCCGGGTAATTATTCTGAAAGAACTCTTTAATAGCACTCCGCAGCTCATCTCTAGTCATAGTGTCTCTAGTCAGGACATGTGGGAAATATCAGCGCCCCTCGTTGTGTGTGACAGAGTCCACTCCAAACTCACCTCCACCGGTGCATGGTCGGGGATGACTATCGGGTGCATAGTGGCCGCCTGAAGAAGCTGCCACAGAGGTAAACTCATGAAAATATAATCAATCCGAGAATAGGACCTATGAGAATGGGAGAAAAAGGTATAATCCTTTACAGTAGGGTGGCAGGCGCGCCAAGCCTCAAAAAGCCCCAACCTATGAAATGCCGATTTAACAGATTTGGTAAAGCTGCTAGCAGGTGGTCTCTAAGGGTGTGTCGCATCTGAGTGGAATCCCAAATCAGATTGAAATCTCCCATAAGCACTATCTCACCCTCTGCAAAGCCCCCCAGTACATCCAAAAAGTGCAAAAGAAACGGCGATTGGCCACTATTGGGTGCATAGAGGGTAGCTATCGTACAGATACGTCCACCCAAGGTTCCCTTGACCAGAGGCAAATTCCTGCCCCCTTTATCTAATTGTGACCCAGAGAGCTGAAAATACATTGATCTATGAAACATAAAGGCCACCCCACAGTGTTTTGTTGTCGCGGATGCCGTAAAGATTTGCGGATAGTATTTAGGCTGCAACCTATGGCCATCACCTTTCTTGAGATGTGTTTCCTGCAATGCCACTATATCATGCTGGTGATCATCAAAGAATTTCCGTAATTGTGATCGCTTATTGGGAGAGTTCAACCCCTTAACGTTCCAGGTTAAAAAGTGTACCATTATACCAAAGAAGCTAGGGGATGCTTGCTTATGTGTACGTCTAACCGATCAAGTCCTCTTGATACCCAAGTACCCCATCTCCCTCCACTGCCCCCTCTCCCCCCCAACCATTTTGCCAAAAGGAATAGGGACGAAAAACAATAAGCAAACAACAAACTGAAGAACTCAAAACCAAACATCAGAACGCCTACGAGTCTCTCGCAAGGCAGCAGAAAACTCTGCAAAGTTTCCATGATCTGGAGGGGTTATCCATCCATCCCCCCCCCCCACTACATACCCCTGACAGAAGCTCACATGATGTCTGGAATAAAGATGACCTTCACGTCCCAGAAGGAGCGACAAGAGCACCGTCGTAAGAATGTTCGGTCCACTAGCAAAAATGCAAGACCATCTGGTACCACCACGTTCCCGCACTGCCCCTCTGGGAAAGCAGATATCTTCTCCCTCTGGGGCCCCCTGCAAAGAGGATCACAAACTACTCCTTAGAGGCCCTCCTCTGCGGCAGTCTCCAACCGTCTCCTTCTGGAGACATAATGAAAGTTTCCCGGTGGTGCACCGCCTCCTGCATCGCACTGCCATTATCTCCACCTTTCTCCTGTAGACCCAACACTGCCGCCGCCTCTCTGCATTCCACAAAATGATACGGCTTGTTGTTAAGTTCAAAAGCAATGCCAAATGGAAATGTCCACCTTTACCGAATGTTCCGCGCATTCAACTCATCCGTAATCACACAAAAGCGCTGTCGTCGTTGCAGGGTGGCTGGAGCAATGTCCTGAAACAACCTACATTGAGCACCTTGAAATGACACCACGTCTCGATGTCTCGCCCTCTGGAGTATGCGCTCTTTAACCTTAAAGGAACTCAATTTCACCAGAACATCCCGGGGTCTCTCATTTCGAACGGTGGGACGAATCCCCACCCTGTGCACCCTTTCAATCTGCACCTCGGGATGGTCCGCACCCAAAAGTTGCGAGAAGAGGCCCACCACATACGCTTCCAAGTCCGGGCCCTCGCTGCCCTCCTCCAGCCACCACACTCTAATGTTGTCTTGTCGAGACTGATTTTCCAAATCCTCACATCTAAAAAACGATTGCTGGAGTTGCAATTTAAGTTGCAAAACCTCCAAGGTCTAACGTGCGGGTACCTACAGAGTACACGTCTGCCTGGAGAGGGATCAGGCGGCTAGTAATGTCAGATTGAAGAGCCTCCAGTGCAGACTTCAAATCTGCCATAAGCTCCTCTCGCAATTCCGTCTTAAAGGTGCAGAGAGAAGCCAAAAGGTCGTCCTTAGTGAGTGCCATGTTGCCGGGTTTCTGCGACACAGGAGTCTCCCCTGTGGCCAGTGTGAAAAAGTCAGAGACCTTAGTATATTGTGGTTTCTTCCGAGGCATAAGCACCTAGTAGCTCTCACTCCCCGTAATGTTCCTCGTGCCTATGATAAACGGCAGTCCTTTGGTTAGTTCCCAATTAAAACTTGCTAGGACATAGCTCTCACCATAAAAAAAGAAGAGCCGGTGGACATGCAGAATCAAAAATCAACTCCCAGAGCAAGACCAGTGCAGCAATCCTCCTACACGTGCTCATGGCTAGCCTGCTTCAGTTAAGTTCCATGGAGATGGACACCAGGCGCCATCTTGGGGTCAGGCATCTAGGACAGGCAGGCCCCCAGTACAAAAAAATTAGCCCCAACAATCAAGTTGCAGGGGGCCTACTGCCGCCCCCCCAGGGTCCATATGGGGAGGTGCACAGCCTGCCCAACCGAGGCCCTTCTTGCAGCTCCCGGCCGAAACGCCGCGCCAGACCTTACAGTCTGCTCCCCAGAACAAGCGAAAGTGAAAAATGAAAAAGCGGCTGGGCGTCTCCACTCGCGCAGTCGCGTGTTAAAAATAAGGGGGCTCCCTACCTCCGGCCATGTCTCCGCCGGCCTCGGCTGCTCAGCCCACCCAGGGGGGGTCCCCCTCACCTCATCCAGGGACCCCCCCCGGTGCACAGCCACCCAGGTACCCGTCCTCGGCCGAAACGCGATCCAGGCTGTCCGCTGGAGTGTGGGCAGCAACCAGCCTCAGGAACCCCGTGGCGAGCCCGCTCGATTCCTCAGGCTTACCGCATCTCCGGGAAGCCCGTTTGACCCGCGGCTCCCCCCAGACACAGCTAAAAGGCGTCTGAAGGTGCAGTCGGTCGCAGAGCCTCTCGGCTTCACGACCTGTCAGCCATGTTGGCTGGCCCCACCTCCTATGGGTGTCTTTTGTCGATATTCCCTCACAAGTCCAATCCAGTTGTAACCAAGCACAGCCAAATGCACACACCCACTCACCAGGGCTCTACCATGGCCCACTTGTTAATGGTCCTTACCTGGAATGTTAATGGTCTCCTAGACAGTATAAAAGAGGAACTGTCTCCCAGATCCTTCAACAACACTCCCCAAAATTTGTATTCCCCAGCGCCAACCTCCACTTCCTTTCCTGCAAACAGTATGACAGGGTGTTTCACGCAAAACACACAAGAGGGTCTAAGGGGTAGTTATCCTTCTCCAAAAGACCCTACCCTTGGTGGTGACGAAGGTTACAAGGGACACCAATGGCCAATATATCCTCCTTGAGGGTGTCATGGAGGGCACTGTTTACAACCTTTTAAGTATTTATGTTGCCTCAGCACTACACCAGACTACGTTAAAGTCTCTGAGGGACATGGCGTCCAGCCTCCATCAGGGAATAATGTTCATTGGGAGGAGCAGCGGGGGGGCAACATGAAGGGACAGATCGACCACCATGGTCCCACAGGCAGAACCCCAGGAATGGCCAGAGTTGGTGGACTGGATGGAGGGACTGGGACTCAGTGATGTGTGGTGACTTTGACACCCAAATAACCTAGGCTATACCTACGCATTGAATACTTGTTTTTGCCAGCCTCTGACCTCCTCCGGAGTACGGGGTGCCAAATCCTGCCCAGAGAAGTATCCAACCACGGGTGGAGGGCTCTCAGGAAATAGCTGCCATATTTGCGCAATACTATCAAAAACGCACGTCATATGCGTCCCGACAATGAGGGATCTGCACTCTTGGTTAAGGGAACTCCCTCTGCCCCCGGTGTCCTCCCCCCAAGGACACCCGGGATTTTTTATGCACACAGCAAAATACTGGTCTGAAGGATAAGGATGAGTCCTTGTTCAGTTCCTCCAACAGTGATACTCTAAAGTACTGCATTATACGATCACAACACAGTTGGTCTCATGGTAGCTCCATCACTCTTTGGCTTTGAGGTGAGACATCCAGTGTGGAACAAAAATAGCAACAGCAAGATACGGCCAATTAATGCCAATACAAGACGTATGTCTCTAAAAACATTTGGAAAAAAAAAAGTGTATGAAAGGTAGATATCGACAGGGATATCACCCCAATATTTACCACGCTGATGACAGTGTTTCAGCCACTGTAAAATGCAAATTTTCTAACTTCTCTATGTCAAGCATGGCGTAACTGGCTTCTTTCTTTGCAATTATTTATTGTTTCTGTGTGAGGTTAAATGGTGCAAATAACTCTTTCAAGTTTGTGTGCTTCCATGGCACGCAGTTCACTTTGAGAATCTGTAGTTTCAACTCTGTTGACTCTGTCCATGTTGTAAAGGTGGCATGTCATTTTCTATAATGTCAATTGCAGATGACACAATGGGGGTCATTCTGACCCTGGCGGTAAATACCGCCAGGGCCGGGGTCGGCGGTAGCACCGCCAACAGGCTGGCGGTGCTCCGCCGGGCATTCTGACCACGGCGGTACAGCCACGGCCAGAAGCGGAAAGCCGGCGGTGTACCGCCGACTTTCCGCTGCCCATGGGAATCCGCCATGGCGGCGCAGCTTGCTGCGCCGCCATGGGGATTCTGACACCCCATACTGCCATCCTGTTCCTGGCGGGTCGCCCGCCAGGAACAGGATGGCGGTATGGGGTGTCGCGGGGCCCCCGTAAGAGGGCCCCACAAAGAATTTCAGTGTCTGCTTTGCAGACACTGAAATTCGCGACGGGTGCAACTGCAACCGTCGCACCTTCCCACTCCGCCGGCTCCACTCGGAGCCGGCTTCCTCGTGGGAAGGGTGTTTCCCACTGGGCTGGCGGGCGGACTTTTGGCGGTCGCCCGCCAGCCCAGTGGGAAACCCAGAATGACCGCCGCTGTCTTTTGACCGCGGTACGGTCTTATGGCGGCTCCCGCCGCCCGCCAAGCTTAGAATCAGGCCCAATGTTGTTTAACCTATAAATGTGAAAGAACAATGTGTTCATACCATTATCAACAACGGCTAATGCCTTCTCTAAATTTGCCTGATTTATTTGCCTTAGACGAGAAGCAGATTCTATTTGTGAAAAGACAGCCTGCCGCAGGCTCATGTTATACATACATTGGGCCATCAAGGTCAGAAAACATATTTCATTGTATATTGCATATAAGAATCTTTTGGAGCATGGTTTCCTAGGACCTCACAAAACGTCCTGCAGATCTACATGCTCAGAGAGGAGAGGTAAGTGTTCCTTAACAGCTGTCAAAGTGGAGTATTGCAACCATTGCTCACATAGTTGGCCCACACTATATGTGGTGACTATACCTGTATGTTGTGGTGAAATAACTAGGGTCCGGTCGCTTGTTTTAAAACCCTGTGTAGTTAATAAAATGTGCATACCAACCATTTGTGTCCACTGGCCACAATAACCACCCACTGGGACCTGAAAGGGTTGAATTAAATATACCATTCATAACCATACCACTGAGCTGTTTTTCTGTAAAATTCACAACATTTTACTAATTTTCAAATTTTGCTATTGAGGAAATACTTGCCACGTTCATATCCAGGTAAGCTGTTTGTGGAACAGTTTCGTTAAAAAAAAAAATTTGCAATGGCATAAAACATGCTTTAAATAAGGCGCCTGTGTCTTGTACTTGCCGCTCTTTCATTTAATAGACTTGTTTTAGATCAGTTGTTTTCTTCCAATATTTGTAGCCCTGTATATTTAATTGGGAAGTGAATGAAGTTGAATACATTAATTTAGTATCAGTGAGCAAAGCTTTCCTTGCTTTTACTGCTGGCAGTTTGAATACTATGACTCAGGATCAGTTGCATCATACCCACAAAAATACACAGATTTTTCTACATGTTTTAGAACTCCCCACTGGTGAAGTATAACAGTGTTCCCATTGTGTGTAATTAAAAACTGTACGTGTGGTAGTAGCTCTGTGTAGGTAATAGTGACCATAATAATGGTAGCAGAACATTTTGACATAGTTCTCAGAATTCAGAAACATACCTTGACTTTCAAATACCAATAATATTCAAACTCAGAGAGCATAGAATCAACTGCTTTTACATCCCGGTCATTGGACACAACATCAGGTGTGGTAATATAATTCATGGACATCTTAAATACATATGAAGTTTGAATAATTTCGGAAGGGCCAAATATATTCTATGGAATTTATCCCAAACAATCCCATCGGGAACAGGAACACCAGAAATGTTCACTAGGGACAAGTCTCTTCACACGCTGTGAGAAGACAAATAAGGCTTTGAAACCTCATCTACCAGTTCAAAAGCAGAGCGTTCAGGAAGATAATGCCCATGTATAAGCAAGAGGAAGACAATGACAAATCCGATCCACTGAAAAATGCAAGCAATGCTAATGTAATCCACAGGTAAGACCATGGAAGGATCAAATAACTGCATTTGAGCCAGTTGAAAAGCTTACGTATACTATGTACAGAAGTGGGTGTTGAAGTTGAAGAAAAGTTGTCTCTATCTAAGAAGTAACCTGAAGCAACTGTGCAAAAACTGGAGCCTGCGCAGGCGCAAGAGAACTGGTAGATGCCTTTAACTGTGGGTCATCATAAGCAACTCTGTTGGTTTGTCATGTAGTAGGTTTATGTCTGGGACATTTCTTGTGCGTGTAGTGGTAAATGGAATCAACCAAAGTTAATTTTTTGCCCTCCCCAACCAAGGGGATACAATTTCTGTGTTGTTAAATGCCTGAAGAGTTGTTCCCTGTATGGTTGTGAGAGGGGAAGGGAACTACCCAGGAATCCTCAAGGTCTACTGTGCAGGATCAGCAATTTGTTTTGATCAATGGAGACAGAACATTTGTCTTTAAAACCAGCAATGGTGGTAGAATCACAGTTCTGGTACCCTGTATCTCGAGAACAGGCACCGGTGCTCGGTAAGATGGGCCATACTCCTCCTTCACAAACCAGATCCCCAACGTTTGGAATCCAGCATGTAGAAGTTGGTGAGTCCCTCATTCTCAAAATGGCATTGTGTGTAGTGGAACATTCATCTCTGAACTGCTTACCTCCTGTAAGACAGTGAGTTGATCATTTATGTCAAAAAGGGATTTCTGCCGCCATTGTGCCAGGACGATCAAGATCTGGGACAAACACTGGAATTCCAAACAGGACTTCAAATGGGGTGCAGCCTCCCAAAGATCTTCTAGACAGATTATTTAATGCCCTCTGGACCCCATATAGGTGGCAGATTCAACTGCGACCTGAACCTACTACTCTAGCTGTTAAGGATTGCTTTAAGAGCCGATTTTATCTTTCCACTATCAAAGTTCCCTCGAGATGACAGGGGGAAGAAAAATGCACTACTACACCCAACATTCCCATGGTGTCCCTGTAAACCCTAGAGGTAAAAGCAGGGCCTTGGTCCGAATGGAATGTGGCAACTGCATATGTCCTGATAAAGACCTGCAAATCTTCAATAACAGTGAAAGCAATCTTTGTGGCCACACCCAAAGGAATCTAGAGCAAGAGTTTACTGCTAGTAAAATGTATTTGTATGTACCATTAGAATTTAAAAGACCACAAAGGTCCAGGTACACACACTGCCTAAGCTTGTTGGACACTAGGAGGGGTGTCTGCGGTGGGTGTTTAATGGTGTAACCGTTGATTTGTTGGCAGATGTCAAAACTAAGGACATAATGTTTGGTCTGTTTGTATAGGTCAAGCCACCAGTAGTGTATTTGTAATAATGAAATGGTAGCTGCCACACAGCATGGGCAGAAGCAACACCCTCATGAGCCGCTTAAATTAATTCTAGCCTAGATCTTGGTCGGGAGAACATGATCAACCACCTCTGGAATTGTTACATATGGAATGTTTGGGGCACTCAAATGGCAGAAATATTTTGTTGGGTATGCTTTTGGTAAAGGCATGCCGTTAGCCAAGGCATTTACAGCAGCCAGATTTTAATCAATCAGCCTTGTGTGTGAACGAGTTATGACAACGACAGTTGCCGTAATAACTGCAGATTTGGCCAATTCATCAGCTAATGAATTGTGACACATTGATGGCCCAAAGCATGTATTACATGAGGCTGTGGCAGTCTGTTTTTGAGCTCTGCCAGCTTCCCCCAAAAGCATTTTATGCTTTATGGTATTTCTTTTGGAATCTCTGAATCTGTTAAGGCACAAATAGTGTAGGTTTTCACTAAAAGACTGGATACAATAATACAAATCACACACAATTAATGAGGGGAATTCAGGATTCTTACGTTCCAATGCTAAAATCAGTGCTTTCAGTTCAGCAAGTTGCGTGGTACAAACCACAAGGGACTGTGTAAATAGTTGTTGAGGGTGGAATTCTCTCTCCCTCATCACTCCATAAAAAGCTGCAGAGTTTTGATGTTTGGTCCCTACAGTGGGTTGAGCTTAGCCATCAGTATAAATGATGTATTTACAATGATCTAGAGGCATGACGTTAGTGGGCAAGGGGTACTCAAGTTTATATTGGAGAAATTCTTGAGTTTGTAATTCTGGGTCAAAAACATATTCAACAACAGTTACAGCAGTTAAGTAAGTGGCCCATTGTATCCATTGTGGGTGGAGTGCTTTTGCATTTCAGACGCTGGCTTTTCTAAAAGCCTTTGGGGCTGGGACTGGGGTAACAGCAATGATGTGTTTTCCATCCCTGGGCCAATGGACTCTCCTTTATAATGGCCATCTGAACACCGTTTTTTCAGTGGCTACAAAATGCATTTCTCCTTTGGAATATGGATGCGATTTATTTGCAATAGGACAGTCAACTTTGTTGGATGCAACATAGTTGAAGCCAATAGCACCCGGGATTATCCAGATGACCAAATTAGTTTTGTTTTCAAGTACATGTAAATGTTTGGCTCCAAGCACATCTGTAACGATCTCAGTATTAGTGTATGGTGTGGTGTCCAATGTTTGCTACAGAATTCTGGACATAAAAAATCATAAACTTGTTTTATGCATTGCGCAAAAACTGGTATGTATATTCTGCCAAAGTGAAAGAATCCTAGCAAGGACTGCAGTTTTTGATGGTACTTAGTGGTTGTATTTATGCACACTTCTAAAGGAAGTGTGATGCCAGACTCTTCCCCTCATTAGAAAGCTCATATCCCAAAAACAGGACATTGAGAAATGCAATTTTTGTTTTCATAAAGTTGAATTGGTAGCCATGTTCAGCAAATCCCAACAAAATGCGATCTACCCTGTCCAAATGTGTGTTTAAGTCATCATTCGTCAGATAAATGTCATCTACATAGGACAATGCCTCAGAATCAATATTGTGCCGTATTGATGTTACACGGGCAGAGAACAGTCTCGGGCTGTTCTTGTACCCTTCAGGGAGTCGTCAAAACCAGCGCTAAGAGACAAGCATGGAAAAAGCAGTTAGATCCCTGCTTTCAGGCGCTATGTTCTAACAGGAAAACAATTGGAAATGTTTTTTGTTTTTTTTCAGACAATGATGTTCATTAGAACTGTGCTGTGTGAGTTTTGAATCACAAATGTGCATGTGTGATTGTTGAAGCTTCTGTCATAAAAGACAATTCTATAGGAATGTTCCAGCTTAACTACGGGGAACAATGTGTTTTTCTTTGGAGGGATAGAGGGTTCAATTACTCCCTGGTACTCAAGTTGTGAGAGAATCTCCCTCACATGGGCTTTTGCTTTACGTTCTATTGGGTACTGTGGTTGTATACCTGCGGGCTAGACCGTATAGGTATAACATAAGAATAATCTTTATCCCAGCCCACATGGTTGCGGTACAGCACTAGCGCCCATGCTAGGGTCCAGTATGCAGCATAGGCTTCTTTTACTTGCTCTGGAACTAGGACTGAAAAGGATGGCAAAATGATGACATCTGCGTATGGGAGGGTTCTAACAAACTCTGGCGGCCCATCTTTTTCTGTCAAGAGAATGTCACTGGTGAGCTTTAATCTTTCCCAGAAAATTACTTTAATTAGGGGCATTATGTCAGCCTCAATCTGCATGTTTAATTTATAGACAGTCTGGAAGGGCGACGCCTGTCTGGGGTTTCAACTTCTATATAGTTAGTTGCTCTCACATCCAGAAGCTCTTGAAGATTCTGGAGAACTATGGTGACCTCTGTTGTACCAGATTCACTGCCCATGTCCTGTGCTTCAGTAATGTTCTCAATGTGTGTGGCATATTTAGCTGAAAATCCTGCAAACTTCTTTTTGAATTGGGTTTTTTGTTGTGAAAGTTTCTCTTCCTTTTTTATTATTACGTCAGATGAGCATTGTGAGTCCTTCTTTGGTTTCACATGCTCTTATGTTCTGCACTCTGACCGCCCACCTCTCTTGGTCGTTTGTCAGAAGAGTCCTGAAAGGAATGACTAGGATGTGTATCAATAAACTGTCAGGTTGTTTCAAATTATCATGGTTACGTAGATTGTAAAGTTTCCCAGAGGTCTCCACATGTGGAGATTCTCCCTGTGACTTAACGTTTTCTTTATTTGATTTTTGATAATCCCAGAATATATATATTTTTTTTTTAGAAAACTCCTGCACTTGCTTGGTGTTATCCTTTTCAGAGATACCTTTAAGCTGTAGTTTATTTGGTCTGGCCCCTAAATTATCCCGACCTATACAAGTATAAGGCTCGGAAATTATTTTTGGTAGCTCACATTCCTGATCTATTTGAGGAGCTTGTGCGAGCCGTTGGCGTACCACCAACACTGCTGCTTTCCTTTTAATGTTTCCTAAAATAATTGAGGATACTGTGGCAAAGTTGTCCATTCATTTCATCCCCAAGTCAAGGGCAGGGGCAGTCCTGTGTTCATTCTGAATTTGTTTCAGCACCAGTAGAAGAACCAAAAGAGATGGTGTACCATGCGTTATGGTATATGTTGCGGTAAAAACTGTTCCCCATGTAGCGCTATCATCTATTGAGCGTACCATCCCAAATGGCAAGCACATTGTGGGAATTATATGTTTATGTTGGGATTCTGAATGGGGAAACACTGCTTCCAGCTGGTTTGTTTTTTGAGCAATCCAAAATGAAATTTCTTCTCGTTTGGTGGGTACCCATAATTGCATTAATAGTTACTGGGTTTATCCCTGGTGTAGCCAATTGTTGTTAGACACCTGGAGCAGCCTTTGCTGAGGTAGTATTCAATGTTCGCATTACGAATTGTATTAGGTGTTCACATAAACGTACTAAATTATTATATAACGGAGGCAGATCTGCTGCCTGTATGTTTTGTAAATTAGGATACATGTGTAGGCAACTAAGATTGGCCAAGAGGCCCCATCATTATTGAGAAGACACAGTCTAGCATTTTCAGTAACATGTGGAAGGGCGCATTGGAACCAATTTTGACCTTCCAGGTATGTTAGTGGTATTTCTGGTAAATATATGCTATTGTACTGTTGTGGAATATTTGCTACTGTGTATGTATGAAATGTATTTGCATAGACTGCAGGAAAATGGACCATGAATAAAATGTTTGTTTTGTACGCTTCATGTGCCTCAACAACAACCGCAACATCGCCACCCACATTTAGTAGCCCATTTGGAAGTTAATGTTGTGTGACAGCATATCTGCAATTTACTGGAATAACTACTGGATTTACCAATGAAGGATTAGAATTCAGAGTTAGAAACACCAAGCAGGGTATTCTGTTCAAGCTTGAATGACCTACAGATTGACATAGGTGCTACCTATATAACTGAGGAGGATATTTCCCTAACACCACAGATGCCTCTGTATAAAAGGTGAACAGGGCACCTTAAACATACGAGAGAGAGTTACTCAGGAGATACGTTAAATAAGTAGCTGACCTTGATATGTTAGTGGCGCCATGTTATGCGGTTCCTACTTTGGTAATAGGACTTCATGTTTAAGTGCCAAATGTGGAAGACTGGGTGCACCCCACACTATTAGTAGCTGTCCGCCTAACTCTTGGCTAGCTCACAGTGCCTCACCCAAATCTCCAAACCTTTCAGGTTAAAAGGTGATTGCGGCAACCTGAACATGGAACTCTGACTACTAAGGGAATTCATGGAGTCAGACTGCACCCTGTTCGCTCAGCTACTCGCACATGCCAAGGCAAGAAACAAAGATGCAAGATAAGTTTTTAACACATTTATTAAAACAAACGCAATCTAGTATAAAAAGCATGTGCTGCGATAATTAGGCGGATGAAACAAAGTAACCAACATTACCATCAGGGTGAAGACGAAAAACCCCACCATGTTATGTGTAGTTCTAGATGTTCTAGAGGCTCTAGAGATTCCTACCTAACCCTATGTCTACGTTGGAGAACATAGGGGTTGTAACTAGGAGTGGGTGGGAAACTCCACTCCACACCCGGAGTTTGCAGAGTTTTTCCCACTTCACTTAGAGTGCGGAGTTCTGAAAAATTCCACTTAGCTGAGTTTTTTCTTTGCTCCCGCTCACCAACGTTAAGTTTCCAAGCACAAACTAGGAAAATCTTACTCCAGACAACCTACCAGTGGGATTTCTCAAAGCAGGCAGTTGTGGATGGTCACTATTGCTCATGTTGAGAAACCTTCCGTTTGCGATGACGAAGCTGTTGCTTGAGTATAAAAAATCTACTTGAGAAAAGAAGCAGCTCCCTCTTGTGCTGCACATGGTGCAATTTGTGCTGCTTTTACAGCGCAGGACAAACACCTGGTGCTAAAAATCATAGCAAACAGCACGACCTAACACACTCGGACACTTTGTGGAGCTCCATGTAGCGCAGTGGAGTTTTTTGGTCACTTCACGGAGTTCTGCATAGCAGAACTCCACCCAGGCATAGCTGTAACCCTGTGCCTGGCCAGATCTAAGGGATCAGACCCATACCTGGATAGAATATCAGGAATCGGCCTGTGGTGTAGATGGCAAACCTATCGGGAAGCTGGCAGTTCAGTGCAAGCAAAACTGCCTGTTGTGCGTTCCAGGATGATCAGGACCAGAATGCCCTCTACCCTCCCTGGGTCAGTGTGTAGTTTATATAATAACCCATGCCACATTGGGACCACATTTCTGATGTAATACTTACAAGATGGCTCCGGGATAGGCAACACAAGTTAGCATATCATGTACTGTGTGTAACAACCCTGGACAAAGTGTGCAGATTATATGTAGTGCAAAGGCTGATTAAGTTAACAGCACGGTCCTTGCCTTCATAGAATGAAGCAGCTGATAAAAATGTGTAAAAGCCATCGTTAAAAGCAGTCTCTGTGATCAAGAATAAAAACATGTATAAAATGTGAATAAAACACTGTAAGGAAATGCTTCCTTGGCATGGTTACCCCCTGACTTTTTGCCTTTGCTGATTCTGAGTTATGATTTAAAAATTGTGTGCTGGGATCCTGCTAACCAGGCCCCAGCACCAGTGTTCTTTCCCTAAACTGTACCTTTGTCTCCACACTTGGCACAACCCTGGCACTCAGGTAAGTCCTTTGTAACTGGTACCTCTGGTACCAAGGGCCCTGATGCCAGGGAAGGTCTCTAAGGGCTGCAGCATGTCTTATTCCACCCTGGGGACCCCTCACTCAGCATATGCACACTGCCTCACAGCTTGTGTGTGCTGGTGGGGAGAAAATCACCAAGTCGACATGGCACTCCCCTCAGAGTGCCATGCCAACGTCACACTGCCTGTGGCATAGGTAAGTCACCCATCTAGCAGGCCTTACAGCCCTAAGGCAGGGTGCACTACACCACAGGTGAGGGCATATGTGCATGAGCACTATGCCCCTACAGTGTCCAGGCAAAACCTTAGACATTGTAAGTGCAGGGTAGCCATAAGAGTATATGGTCTGTGAGTTTTTCAACCACGAACTCCACAGTTCCATAATGGCTACACTGAAAACTGGGAAGCTTGGTATCAACATTCTCAGCACAATAAATGCACACTGATGCCAGTGTGCAA
This sequence comes from Pleurodeles waltl, assembly GCF_031143425.1. Taxonomy (NCBI): domain Eukaryota; kingdom Metazoa; phylum Chordata; class Amphibia; order Caudata; family Salamandridae; genus Pleurodeles; species Pleurodeles waltl. The sequence goes on from NC_090440.1 coordinate 625,944,069, forward strand.
TTTATTGTAAAATACACCCAGTGGGCATCTTAGAGATGCCCCCTGAATACATGCCTGACTTCCAGTGTAGGCTGACTAGTTTCTGCCAGCCTGCCACAAACCAGACATGTTGCTGGCCACATGGGGAGAGTGCCTTTGTCACTCTGTGGCCAGGAACAAAGCCTGTACTGGGTGGAGGCGCCTCAAAGGCTCACCCCTTTTGTTATAGCACCACAGGGCATCTGAGCTAGTGGGATGCACGCCCCTCCGGCCACTGCCCCACTTTTTGGCGGCAAGGCTGGAGGAGATAATTAGAAAAACAAGGAGGAGCCACCTACCAGTCAGGACAGCCCCTAAGGTGTCCTGAGCTGAGGTGACTCCTGCTTTTAGAAATCCTCTATCTTGAGAGTGGAGGATTCCCCCAATAGGATTAGGGATGTGCACCCCTCCCCACAGGGAGGAGGCACAAAGAGGGTGTAGCCACCCTCCAGGACAGTAGCCATTGGCTACTGCCCTCCCAGGCCTAAACACACCCCTAAATCTAGTATTTAGGGGCACCCCAGAACCTAGGGAACCAGATTCCTGCAACCTTAACAAGAAGGGCTGCTGACCTGAAGCCCTGCAGAGAAGACGGAGACGACAACTGCCTTGGCCCCAGCCCTACCGGCCTGTCTCCCAACTTCAAAGAAAACTGCAACAGCGACGCATCCAACAGGGACCAGCCACCTCTGAAGCCTCAGAGGACTGCCCTGCACCCAAGGACCATGAAACTCCCGTAAACAGCGGCCCTGTTCAAAAACCTGCAACTTCCTTGCAACAAAGAAACAACTTTAAAGACTTCACGTTTCCCGCCGGAAGCGTCAGACTTCCCACTCTGCACCCGACACCCCCGGCTCGACCTGCAGAAAACAAACACCTCAGGGAGGACTCCCCGGGGACTGCGAGCCCGTGAGTAACCAGAGACGAACCCCCTGAGCCCCCACAGCGACGCTTGCAGAGAGAATCCAGAGGCTCCCCCTGACCGCGATTGCCTGTAACAAGGGACCCGATGCCTGGAACCAACACTGCACCCGCAGCCCCCAGTACCTGAAGGAACCGAACTCCAGTGCAAGAGCGACCCTCAGGTGACCCTCTGCCTAGCCCAGGTGGTGGCTACCCCAAGGAGCCCCCCGTGCCTGCCTGCATAGTTGAAGTGACCCCCGTTTTTCTCCATTACTTCCTGTACAAAACCTGACGCCTGTTTGCACACTGCACCCGGTGGCCCTTGTGCCGCTGAGGGTGTACTTTCTGTGCCTTCTTGTTTCCCCCCGGTGCCGTACAAAACCCCACTGGTCTGCCCCCCGAGGACGCAGGTACTTACCTGCTGGCAGACTGGAACCGGAGCACCCCTGAGGCACCAATGTGTTTTGGGCACCTCTTTGACCTCTGCACCTGACCGACCCTGAGCTGCTGGTGTGGTAACTTTGGGGTTGCCTTGAACCCCCAACGGTGGGCTACCTATGCCCCAACTTTGAGACTTGTAAGTGGTTTACTTACCTTCCAAACTAACCTTTACTTACCTCCCCCAGGAACTGTTGATTTTTGCACTGTGTCCACAATTGAAATAGCTTATTGCCATTTTTACAAAGACTGTACATGATATTGGGTTCATTCAAAGTTCCAAAAGTATCTAAGTGAAGTACCTTGCATTTAATGTGTTTACTCGAAATCTTGAACCTGTGGTTCTTAAAATAAACTAAGAAAATATATTTTTTCAATATAAAAACCTATTGGCCTGGAGTAAGTATTTGAGTGTGTGTTCCTCATTTATTGCCTGTGTGTGTACAACAAATGCTTAACACTGCCCTCTGATAAGCCTACTGCTTGACCACACTACCACAAAATAGAGCATTAGAATGATCTACTTTTGCCACTATCTTACCTCTAAGGGGAGCCCTTGGACTCTGTGCACACTATTTCTTACTTTGAAAGAGTATATACAGAGCCAACTTCCTACAAACACTAACCGCAAAACTAAGTTAAAACAGGGGTGCCTAACTCAGGTACTAAAGAGAACCTCACAAAAGAATAACTGCTTACATTTCTGCTAACAACTGACATGAGCACTTTGATACGCATTTGGTGCTGTGGTCAAGACTACTCCTTTTTCTATCCCTCTAAAAGCCTATCTCTCTCAGTCTATGCATTCCTGCAAAACTGCGATGGCGTAATATTTTCAGGTCAACCAGTGTTGCTAAACGTGATGCCCACCCAAAATTCCGACTGCAGGTACTATGTGTCATAGTAGGTCCCAACATCTTATCTAAATATACTGATTTCCCTAAGCTTGCTGGCCTTTTGTGGAGGATGGTTGCCACTTCACCTTGCTTTCACAGTGTACTATGCACCTGCCCTCTATAAAGAGTACGATGGTGAAGTGCTAAGGCACTTAGGGTTTTGGGGTGACATTTACATCAGTTGAAACTAGCCGCCGAGTAGGAAGTTCAATCCCCACACAAGCGCAGGCCCTAATTATCATTGCTGTTAGGGAAACATTTTCCAGCTCATCTTCACAGAGCCATGATGTCTACTGATTGTCTCCAATACAGATGTGGGATTATTTTTCGGGGCTTCTATTTTGTGCACTACTAATGATTAATAGCTTCGCTCATACATGAAAACATGTAAATGGTGGATTTACAGAAATGCACTTGAAACACACATCAAATGATCTGTAGAATAGTTATGCCACATTTTCCTGTAAAACATTTTAGACAAGATGGATGCCATCACTGCCACTCACTCCTGCTTCTCCCTGCACACGTCTTCTATCCCACAAACTTCACAGAGCAAGGCAAAGCTGATGTGTGGTAGGTTATTTCCTTTGTTATGATTACAATGCTTTTGGTTAACTTTTGGCTGTTCCCTATGACTTGTGACATTGTCAAGATCTCTTTCGCTGCGATCAGTAGTCTATTAATTCGCTGAAAGTTTCATTGTTCAAATGTTTCATATTATTTAGCACATCTACAGTTGAAATTTGCATAGAAGGTGTTGAATAGTTTTTTTTTTAGATTTGGGATGGTGTTTATGTGTTAAGGTAATGAAATGTATTGTTCTTGTGACTGATTTGCTAATGCAGTGAGCGCTACCTTTAAGCACAATGAGAAGTGGAATGAAAAGACCTGAAGAACGAGTTACTTACCTTCGGTAACGACTTTTCTGGTGGATACATTAGCTACCTGTGGATTCCTCACCTAATGAATACTCCCATGGCGCCAGCATTCGACGGAAATCTTCTTACTAGTCTCTGCACGTCGACGAGGACGTCACTCTAGCCCACGCGACGCTGTCTGACGTCATACAGGCAATAAGAGGTCCTCGACGACGTGCGGACGTCAGTACCAATCATTTTTTACGTGCATGAGAACAACCAGGCAATGCAATGAAAGAGCAAGGCAACATCCCATTACATTGTAAAAATACACAACATTGCATGAATAACTGTAAATCTTTTATATATATATATAACTCTCTCTTTTTAAAATATATATACACATCAAGTATATACACAAAGATATATACATATATAAATATAATATATACAACATCTATTGCACCCTCAAAGACCAAGAGGAGCGCACTCAAGGATTACTTGGTAAGACCAGAAAGGCAACGGGGAGGCGGGTGGGACCGTGAGGAATCCACAGGTAGCTAATGTATCCACCAGAAAAGTCGTTACCGAAGGTAAGTAACTCGTTCTTCTGATGGATACAACTACCTGTGGATTCCTCACCTAATGAATAGAGTCCCAAAGCAGTACCACGCCCGGCGGTGGGTGCCTAAATGGTCAAACCAAGAAATCCTGCAGCACTGACCGTCCCTTCTAACCTCAGAATCCAAACAGTAATGTTTTGCAAAAGTGTGAAGGGACGACCAAGTTGCGGCCTTGCAGATGTCGACCACAGGAACACCTCTGGCCAAGGCCGAAGTGGCCGACTTAACTCTGGTGGAATGAGCTCTAATGCCCTCAGGAGGATCCTTCTTTGCCAAAGAGTAACAGATTTTAATGCAAAGAACAACCCACCTGGATAGTGTTCTCTTGTGGACTGCCTTTCCTCTCCTCTTGCCCACGTATCCAATAAACAGCTGATCCTCCAGCCTGAAATCCTTTGTTCTATCAATAAAGAAGCTCAACGCTCTCTTTGGGTCCAGACGGTGCAGTCTTTCTTCCTCTTTGGAAGGATGAGGCGGAGGATAGAACGTGGACAAAGTAATTGCCTGAGCCAAATGGAAGGGTGAAACAACCTTCGGGAGGAAAGCAGCCTTGGTCCTCAACACCACCTTATCCCCATAAAAAGTTGTATAAGGGGGCTTTACTGATAAGGCCTGCAACTCACTCACTCTCCTTGCTGATGTTATAGCTATCAGGAAGACTGTTTTTAAAACCAAATACCTTAAGGGGCAAGAATGCATAGGTTCAAAAGGGGACCCCATAAGGAAAGTCAGGACCAAGGACAAATCCCATTGCGGCATAATGAATGGCTTTGGAGGATATTTATTTAGAAGACCTTTCAAGAATCTAATAACAATAGGGGATTTAAATAAAGATGGTTGGTCTGGAAGACATATGAAGGCTGATAAGGCCGATAAATAACCCTTAATGGTAGCCACTGCACAACCTTTCTGCGCTAGAGACAGAGCAAAAGACAAAACGTCCGATAGATGAGCATGCAAAGGATCAATCTGCCTCTCTCCACACCACGCAACAAATTTAGACCATCTATTAGCGTAGATAGATTTAGTGGAGTGTCGCCTGGCCGCTAATATAACATCCACTACCTCAGGCGGGAGAGAGAAGGAACTCAGGTTGCCCCGTTCAATCTCCAGGCATGTAGGTGCAGACTCTGGAGGTTGGGGTGTAGAACCTGCCCCTGCGACTGCGAGAGGAGGTCTGCCCTGAAAGGGAGACGGAGCGGAGGGCACATTGAGAGTTGGAGAAGGTCGGAGTACCATACCCTCCTTGGCCAATCCGGAGCTATTAGGATGACTAGAGCCCGGTCCTGGTGAATCTTCCTCAATACTCGAGGAATCAAGGGTATGGGAGGAAACGCGTAAAGCAACTGGCCGCACCAGGTTATTTGAAACGCGTCCCCCAACGCTCCCTGCATCGGATACTGGAGGCTGCAGAATAACGGACAATGCGCGTTCTCTTGAGTGGCAAACAGATCTATCCGAGGAAACCCCCACCTCTGGAAGATTAAACAGACTTGATCTGGATGGAGACGTCACTCGTGGTCTGCCGAGAAATGGCGACTGAGACTGTCCGCACGCACGTTCAAGACTCCGGCCAGATGGTTTGCTATCAAGCAAATCTGATGGTCCTTTGCCCAGGACCATAGTCGAAGAGCTTCTCTGCAGAGAAGGTACGACCCCACTCCTCCCTGCTTGTTTATGTACCACATCGTGGTAGTATTGTCCGTTAGGACCTGTACCGACTGACCACGAAGGGAAGGGAGGAAGGCCTTGAGAGCCAGACGTACAGCCCGTAACTCTAACAGATTGATGTGAAACATCTGTTCCTCTAGAGACCAAAGACCTTTGATCTCCAGATCCCCCAGATGAGCTCCCCACCCTAGAGTGGAAGCATCCGTTATGACTGTGGCCACTGGTGGCGACTGCTGGAACGGCTTTCCTTGTGAAAGATTGTTGCTTGCAATCCACCACTTCAAATCCACAGCAGCATCTCTGGAGATCTTGACAGTACCCTCTAGATCCCCTTTGTGTTGAGACCACTGCCTTCGGAGGCACCACTGAAGAGCCCTCATGTGCCAGCGAGCATGCGTGACCAACAGAATGCAGGAGGCAAACAGACCGAGCAGACGAAGGACCTTGAGGACTGGAACTACCGCTCCATTTCGAAACATTGGAACCAAATCCTGAATATCTTGAATCCGCTGAGGCGGAGGAAAGGCCCGACCCAATGTTGTATCCAGTACTGCCCCTATGAACAGGAGGCGCTGAGAGGGCTCTAGGTGAGATTTGGGCTCGTTCACCGAAAAACCCAGGTCGAACAACAACTGGGTTGTTGACTGCAGATGATGCGACACAAGCTCCGGGGACTTGGCTTTGATCAACCAGTCGTCCAAGTAAGGGAATACTGCTATCCCCTTCCTTCTGAGTTCTGCCGCAACCACCGACATCACCTTCGTGAAGACTCGAGGTGCTGAAGTAAGACCAAACGGAAGGACCGCAAACTGATAGTGCTGCGATCCCACCACAAACCGGAGATACTTCCTGTGTGACTTGAGTATCGGGATATGAAAGTAAGCATCCTGCAAGTCGACAGACACCATCCAATCTTCCTTGTTCAACGCCAAAAGCACCTGTGCTAGGGTCAGCATCTTGAACTTTTCCTGCTTGAGGAACCAATTCAAGATCCTCAGGTCCAGAATTGGTCTCAAACGACCATCCTTCTTGGGTATCAGGAAATACCTTGAGTAACATCCTCGACCCCTTTCCTGCTCTGGGACCAACTCCACCGCGCCCTTTGAAAGGAGGACTTGTACCTCCTGTTCTAGCAACAGGAGATGTTCTTCTGAACAATAAGAAGGGCGGGGCGGGATGAGGGGCGGGAACTCCCGAAAGGGAAGGGTGTAGCCTTTTCCCACAAAACTGAGAACCCACGTGTCCGTTGTAACAGTCTTCCATTTTGTGAGAAAATGCTGTAATCTTCCCCCTACAGGAGAGGAGTGGAAATGGCGGAAGCCTAAGGCTGCTTCCCCTGCTGCACCCCGCCAGAGGATGAGGAAGAGGCAGAGTGCTGCTGAGAGGCTCCTCTGGTGCGGACCCTACCTCTCCCCCTAAAAGATCTATAGGGATGGGAAGAGGCAGGTTGCTGATATCTTCCCCGAAAGGAAGAGGAGGAAGAGCCACGCCCAAATCCACGAAACCTCCTGAAAAATCTGGAAGAGGCCGTGGCAGAAGGAGCTTGGAGCCCTAACGACTTAGCCGTGGCCCTGCTTTCCTTAAAACGTTCCAAGGCCGAATCAGCCTTGGCCCCAAACAGTTTGTCCCCATCAAACGGGAGATCCAACAATGTGGACTGTACATCCGCAGAAAAGCCCGAGTTACGGAGCCAGGCCGGTCTCCTTGCCACCACAGTTGTGCCCATTGCTCTGGCTACCGAGTCGGTGGTATCCAGTCCCGTCTGGATAATCTGGGTCGCAGCAGCCTGGGCATTTGAAGCAAGATCCAAAAGACCCTGGGGAAGCTCTGTAAACGATGAGGAAATGTCATCCATCAGAGCATGAATATACCTCCCCAGGATACAGGTTGCATTAGTGGCTTTTAACGCCAGACTGCAGGACGAAAAAATCTTCTTGGACTGCACCTCTAGTTTCTTAGAATCTCTGTCCCCAGGCACCGTCGGGAAAGAACCAGGCGCTGACTTGGATGAACAGGAGGCCTGCACCACCAAGCTCTCCGGCGTAGGGTGCCTAGATAGAAAACCAGGGTCAGTCGGAGCCGCCCGATACCTCCTGGCCACGGCTCTGTGAACTGCTGGGGAAGATGCCGGCCTCTTCCACACCTCTAACACCGGATCCAGCAGAGCGTCATTAAATGGCAAAAGAGGCTCCGCCGCAGCTGAGGCCGGATGTAACACCTCTGTTAAAAGGTTTTGTTTAGCCTCCACCACCGGCAAAGGCAGGTCCAAAAAACTAGCTGCCTTCCGTACCACTGCATGAAAGGAAGCAGCCTCCTCAGTATATTCTCCCGGGGACGAAAGATCCCACTCAGGGGAAGTGTCCAGCCCACTGGCCGACTCCAGACCACGCAGCCCATCACCCGAGTCCTCTAGCTCTCCTTCCTCCAGGGCTCGTTGGTACTCCTGCTCCTCTAATACACGGAGAGCACGTCTCCTCGAATGAAGTCGTTGTTCAATACGCGGAGTCGACAATGCCTCCGCCGAAGTCCGGCACCGATCCTCAGAAGCCACCGACGCCGCGTCCGGTGCCACAGGTAACTTCGGCGCCGACGAAAGAGCAGCTGAAGCAGATGGACCCACCGGAGTCACAGGCCGAAATCCCGACGTCGACGGGATGGAAATCCCCGGGGCCAATCCTTCTGAAGCCACCGGCGCCGACACTGGCGCCGAGCCCACGTTCCCAAAAGGGAGAAAGGGCATAAAGGGTGCCGGCCGAAGAGGCGCAGGATCACCCAAAGAAAAGGCCAAAGGCCCAGCCGGAGCACCGCCTGGAGCCATCTGTTGGAAGATGGCATACATCGCATTCAAGAATGCGGAACTATCGGCTCCAGGGGTGGGAAAAGCCAGATACTGAGGTGCCTGTCTCGGAGGCGACCCCGACCTCGATGTCTGCGCCGGAGAAAACACCTGAGGCTCCAATACCTCAATCACCGACGCCTGTCCAGGTGAAGTTGGAGACGCCGGAGAGGGCAACGGCGTCGAAGGATGCGGCGTAACCGTGGGACTAATCTCCCATGTCCTTCGGCGCCGATCCGAAGACCTGGAACGAGTCTCCTTCGAATGACGCCGAGATTCTCTACGGCGCCGGGAGTCTCGATGACGCCGATGTCTTGGAGAAGAAGACTTCTTGTGATGCTTCTCCTTCGATTTTGCCATAAACAGCTTCGCCTCACGTTCTTTGAGGGCCTTCGGATTCATGTGCTGGCATGAATCACAAGTCGAGACGTCGTGGTCGGAGCTCAAACACCAAAGGCAATCGGAATGAGGATCCGTCACCGACATCTTGCCTCCACACTCACGACAAGGCTTGAATCCAGACTTTCTCTGCAACATTATTACCACAGCGAAAGGCTACGCAGCAAAAATACACTGTAACCACAAAAGTAACAGTTGCTCCCTCGAAGATAACCGTTTCGAATGCACGGAAAAAAGGGAACTGACGTCCGCACGTCGTCGAGGACCTCTTATTGCCTGTATGACGTCAGACGGCGTCGCGTGGGCTAGAGTGACGTCCTCGTCGACGTGCAGAGACTAGTAAGAAGATTTCCGTCGAATGCTGGCGCCATGGGAGTATTCATTAGGTGAGGAATCCACAGGTAGTTGTATCCATCAGAAATAGTACTTTTGCTCACATCACCATGACCTTGCAAGAAATGCACACAATTATCCCTTGATTTTGGACGTGAGGCAGAATTTGTGGGAGATTTTAAGAAGACGTTCCTATGCTACTAGGGATAGTGTCCCACTTCCTTCTAATTTTGCTGCTCGTTTGGGACTTAGAATCATTTCTGATTTTTACATACTTCGTATAGTTTTGCATTTGAGAGCCTTCATGGTATTGCCCTTTACTGCTCACTTTGTAATGAAAGCCTTTAACTTCTATCAATCTAGAACTTAATGACTGAGTGGCCCCATTACTTACTGGAACCATTTCACTCTGCTAATTTATGTTTAGGGGATGTCTATATGCGAAATACAATTTGTGGAAGAACTGTGTGAGGTATTTTTTTTTTGGGGGGGGCGTAATTTTTGTGGTGTCTAAACTTTGGGGCAGGGTTTTGCTCCCACACCAGCAAAGACTCAATTCACCTTCCCAACCAACATTTCGCCTCCCAAAATCTGCCACCAAGATCATCTGCATTACAGAGAAAAAAATGAGAAAAAAAACTAGTTTTCGGCCAAGTGTGAAACCCCGCGTGAAGAGAGGTGGAATGCCCAATGGGCAGCTGAGGGAAGACAGGACCTATGAGGACGAACAATGTCTCTGCTTAGGGTTATAAACCCTTTGACCCTCCGTATCCGCCCCGGGGCCCACAATGCACCCTATTTCTACCCAGTAACCCTATCTCCAGAAGTAACAATTGTCCAAGGCAACGACCCCTTGAGACTCGTTTTTACAACAAAAAGGCGCCTCCGATGCAGCCATCGATTTCCCGTTGGAGCAGGGGCCTTGATGCTGGAATTCCAATTCTCACTGCAACCCCTGTTTTAAGAGAAGGCTTACAATAAAGAGGGTCAGGTACAAATTCAACAATAAAAGTGTTGAGCCAAATTGTTTTTTAATCAAGGAAAAGAAGAGATACAGTGTAGATTGTTGGTCTAAAAATAACATTGTGAGCTGATGTGTATTTTCAGGTCTTTATATTCCACTTCTCGTTGTGCTTGAAGGTAGAGCGCACTTGATTAACACAAATGTGTGTAGCTAAAGAAAAAGTCTGTAAAATCGAGAGGAATCAAATGGAACATTAGTCAAATTCAGACAACATAATTCCCTAAATCTCCCAATCTCCCACATAATCGTCGCCGTGCAACACGTAGTAGGAAGGTACCGCAAAGACTATGCAAGAAGGAAATACACCAATGCAACAGGAAGCAGCTGCCCTCACAACGCCCCACCACATGACCACACAAAAAACACAGAACCCAGGAACCACACCAATTTGTTACAGAGCAGCCTTTGCAACAGCTGGAGGAATAATTTACGACTCTGGCCACACCGATTAATATTTCAGGGGATTGTAAAATCCGAGGCAGCATCAATTATTCATGAGTGGCTGGCGCAGTGGGCCCTCGCCACGTCGTGAATGTTGCGAAAACTCGATTAGAGCAACACTGCCTTCTGATGACTGCTGCCTAGACATCAGTTGGGGTCTGCCTCTCCTAGTACCAAGTGTACGGTTCTGTCACTGAACACTAGAACATGCAAGTGATCAGTTTTTCACTCACAGAGGTGCCACCGTGAGAAGCTCAGGTCTGCATACTGAAGACACTCAAACGTGACAAGACATTATTATGTTCCGGAACTGGTATCGGACTTTCGACAAAAAGCAGACTTTTAAAAATATCTTAATTATTTTAAATATATAACCGTTGCTAATGTCCACAACATTTTTTGACAGTCATTGTGTTCTTGTTATTACATTATTTTGGAATTCTGGCTCTCACAAAGGTACTTATACACACATTTCAAATCTTTATTATTAATGCATCAGATTGGCTGAATTCCCTTTGAGCAGTGCTTAATTTGTGCTTGTTGTTTCCGGTGCGGAGCACCGACGCTTATTTTTGAGGGCCGGGACTTATTCTTCTGCCTCAAGCATTTGCTGCAGGCAAAAGACACACATGGGAAAGACGGAGGAAGAGAAAAACGAAAAAGCGTCACAAAGGGAAAAAGTAGAAAGCTACTAGAGCAGTGGTCTTCAAACTGTGGGGCGGGCCCCCCTAGGGGGGCCTCAAGTGATCCCAGGGGGGGCTCCAGACTCTGGCCAAAAAGAAGCATTACACAGATGACAGTGTTTTGCTTTAAGCAGAAACATGCTATTGCATTTACAAAAAGGAAACAGTACTTAACTGCAATGTTTAAATACGTCTAGACTTATTTAAACATTGCCATCTTTATAAAATATTTCTGAAAAATTCTGAGGGGGGCCCCAATGATTTGTATTTTGCAACTGGGGGGGCGCGGCATTAAAAAGTTTGGAGACCCCTGTACTAGAGTGATCTGTAGGGGCAGGGAGTGGCTTTATTTTGATTCAAGCGGCCAGAGATGGCTCCAGGATTACGCCGCCTCAGTATTCCATGATGCCACATTTAATTGCAGCAGCCGCATGTTTAAGGGGAAGGCTTTGGGCACCGGTACGTTTTTATTTACAAATTAAGCACTGCCTTTGAGGTGTCTTCTTTGATCACTAACTTATTATATTTCAGATGGTGTTTATACAGTGGCTTGGTTACTACATCCTGCATTCGGCAACATGGGGTTGGGGACCATCCATGTCGCTTACTGCTCCACCAGCCTAACCCTCTATCACTGCACTTTGAGCACCTCGTGGGTGCAGCAGGTTTATGTCTACTCTGTTTTGTTAGCACTGGTCCTAGACCGCTGGCTTATGACTCTTCATCTCCCCTTTCAGCTATGGTGATATGCCAAAGAGACAGTGTTAAATTCAAAATTCTAATATTTCTCCCATAATTGGACATAGTATATGTATTACTAACTGTTCCACGTTCCTTGCGTAAGAAACAGTCCGCTAATTCCCTACTGTCCCTACTAGTGGCTAAAGGGGACCTCCTGAGCTCAGTGTGCTCCACCAACTGATAATGTGACTGGAGGGCTTGTGCTGGAAGAGTGGGAAATGGGGTGTGGAAAGGGTCTGAGGGGTACAGCCTGCTCAACTGAAGAGGCTGCGCGACCGAGTAAAAATCCCATTCCTTTGCTGAAGCTCGGCTCCTTGGTTCTTGTACTAAAAGTTCATGGTGTTTGTGCAGTAGTTTCCATGGCGGCGGGGAGTCTCCACAGTGAAGCAATGCAGTTCGAAGGTATAATGTGCAGGGTGCGATTCTGTATGCACCTTACAGCATGCATTTCCTGCACCAGCTGGGGAAGTCCATAGGCAGCGGCGGCTCCTCGTTGCCCCCTCGCCAGCAGCAGTCGCTGCAAACTCTTAACAAAAGGATAATAAACTATGTTTATTAACCTTTTGTTGTTAAAGGGCCGAGGCATGGGGGATGACGGGGACAAGGGGAGTGCACTGTGCACTCCCCTTAGTGCGCATATGTGTTTGGCCGGCCGTCTCAGGTGGACCAAACACACATGGGCAGTGTGCTCTCTCCAGCCCGACACTGTGTTGCCAGGCTGGAGAGAAAAGGCACAGGCTCCCTGTCTGCGCCCCAGCTGGGCACTCCAGCTAATCCTAACACTGCTCTGAGCAGCATCAGGATTGGCCGCAGGGCAGGCAAGGAGTTTCTGCCTGCTGAGGAGACAGAGGAGCGGCATCCTGGCATGCAGGTTAGGTTTCTTTTTACCATTTGTATTTTATTAATATTTCCCATCCCACCGCACGTCGCCTCACCGCTAGTAACTCCCACGACTGCAATGGGGATGTTAATAGTACTTTATATGAAAGGGTGCAAAGAGGAACCCTGTAACTTGGGCTGCGTAGAACAGACTGTGGAAGGAGCAACTCACTGGTAGACTGTCGAAAGAATTCAGGAAGGAATCCGTTGTACTTGTTACCTCACTGTGTTGGGCTGGGAAGCCCCTTACCTTCTGTACGCACATAGTGAGTGCCGTTGACTGACCCTAGAAAAACTGACCTGTATCGCAGCCTATTGTCGCCTAGTGGTGACGAGGGTGTCTGCACTGCGCACAGAAGCCCCTTCACCTGTACCTTATGTCAATCCTCAGAAAGGCTCAGGACCTACCTTAGTTTCTGAAAAAAGCTCAGACACACCTGGAACTCAGTCGCTGATTTTGGCGCCCCACCTTCCTTGTTCACAACCTGATCCCCTCTCCCCTCCACACTGCTTTCTGGTATCCCCAGGAGTTCACGGTGGAAAGCACTTGGCAACCCGGACAGGGGCTCTAAAATCTTTCCTCTACAGACAGCCCCAGTCGAGATGTGGGGTAGGGTGCGACTCCTAAATCTACTTCTTCCCACATGAAGAGTGCGCTTCCTGGCCTGTTGTTATCAGGAAACCAGGCCGCTAGCTTGTTTGTTGATGAGGCGGCGAGGGGAGGAGAAGCAGACTTGTCTTTTCGCACCAGACGGGGCCCTGAAGTCTGTGTTCTTAACTTAGAAAGCTGCATTTAACGGAATTTTAAAAGTCTCCTTCCAAAGGTTTCTGCGACTGCATCGTTCCCATAGCAGTGATGGAAGGCATAATGTTAACTCTTGTCATGTTGAAATACTTTAACTACAGCATTTTAATTTGATGATACTGCACATGCACAGATTTTTTAGTTGAAATTCCAGTCAACTATTTCCAAATGATTTCTGTCATATTGCTTTTTTGACATTAAATAATTTTTAGTGGGGAATCACAATTGGTTCCGCAAGACTTTTGGAACTTTGTTGTGCTTTATTGCTTTCTATTTGTATTTTTACATAAGTAGTAGATTTTTTTTTTTGGTTGGACATGTACATTCTAGTGCCTAAAATTCCACATTGCGTTCTCTGGAAGCTATCTATAGCAGGTGAACTGGAATATACGCTGTTTACCTTGAAATTATGTGCTCTGTTAATTGCAATGTGTATAGGAATTAGAGTCGGCAATGTGAAACAAAAAGTGAATCTTGACGTGGGCCCGTGCCGATTAAAATGTGGCATTTATGAAATACTGGATAAGATAATTGGTAGGGGTCGCTAATGGTCTGAAGGTGTAAACTATTAAGCCCATCTCGGAAACATAAAATTATGGAAAAGGTAAGGATTTTACCAAGTAAACGTATAATGATTACATTTTAACTATATTTAATTTGGTTTTATTGGCTCTCTTAACATTTTGACTAAAAGTCACTGGTGTTAATTTTTAAATTTCTGCAAGCAAGAACACTTCAGAACTTAATTGTGAGTGTCAGTCCCGTGCCCTCAAGGTGAGTCAACCCAGAGGGCCTGCTACCAGCCTGCAGAGGCCATGCTCAGGGTTGAAGCTTGGTCAGTAAAATGGAAGGGTGGGGGGAGCTTCAGATTTTCCATCAATCAGGCTGGCATACAACGTCAAAATACATCATACGACAAGCAAGGCACACGAGAGGGGCAGTGAAAAGGGAGACAAATGAGGATTGGAAGGGGTAGTAAGCAGTGGCGGCCCGTCCTTTAGGGCGGAGGGGCCACGCCCCCTACCTTTTCCCCTCATGAAGAGTGTCTATCAGGCTGAACAAAGGTCAGCCTGGCAGACACTCTCCATGTTCAGCTCAGGCAGCCAGGAGTGAGACATGCGCAATTTGCGCACACTCCTGGCTGCCTGAGCTGAACTTTGCTGGGCTGAGGAGATCACAGCTCCTACGGGCGTGACCTCCTCGGCTCAGCAAAGGTGCCTCGAGGCCCTCCCCTGGGTGACGAGGAAAGCGTCACCAATTGACACAATCCCTGGGCGCTTCAGTTTAAGCCCTGAAGTGCCCAGGGCGAGTGTCAATCAGTGACACCTCGTCACAGAGTGGGGTGGGGTCAGCATTCTCACTGACACCATCCCACTCTGTGACGAGGCTGGGACTGCTGCCTTCCCTCATTGGCTAACCTATGGTCAGCCAATGAGGGAAGGCAGCAGTCCCAACCCTCCTGGAGGCTGAAGGTAAGTGTGTGTGTGTGTGATGTTTTAAATTGAATGTTTGGTGCGCACGTGCATGTTTGAGTGTTGTTAATGGATGTGTGTGCGTGCATGCATGTGTGTGTGAAAGAATGAGTGTGTGTGATCTTTTAAAATGAATGTTTGGTGTGTGCGTGCATGTTTGAATGGTATGAGTGTTGTTAATGGATGTGCGTGCGTGCCTGTGTGAAAGAATGAGTGTGTTTGTGTGTGTGTCTCACCCGCCCCCCTTCCTCCTAAAGCTGCCGGCCGCCACTGGTAGTAAGTGAGAGAAACAATTTTTATACAGTAGCTAACATGTTTGAAGACTTTCAAAGCAGAGCGGGTGAATGCGTCTTTTTTATTTTGTCTGTGTTTATGAAAAAAATTCTCGTGAAATCCAAAAGACACCTCAACATACCCAACTGGAACTACTTGTTCCCAACTATTTTCCAGGAAATACATTTATTAGGCTGGTGTAACACCTCAAACACTCCCCTAAAGCTAGGCTCCTGGCCACGCCCAGGTAAGGCTGCTGTGTTTACAGTGACACTGGAGTCAGTGGGCCGGCCACTAATGCTGACCTAATGTTTAAGCCATATGAATGGAACCTTCATTTGCATTACTTCCCCATCATTACAACCAGGGTTCTGTAATCAGGTCTCTGACCTCATAAACAGTGCTGTTCCATGTGCAGCACTACATGTCTAAGAAATTCCTGCTACAGTAAAAATGTTCTTTCAAATGTACTGCTGTAATCAGTGAAACTAGGTCTGCATATGACCTTAAAAACAAGTGTGTGCTCTGAGCTGAAAATAGAGAGGACACTGCACATAGGGAACAGAAGGAGCTACACAGTACACTGCAATGTGAGCAGATAAGGGAGACAGAGCACCGGACCAGTCACTGAAGTTGAGGAAAATGGAGACATGGCTTCCCTTGGAAATTCAACAAGGTCCTTGTTGGAAGGGGCTGCTGATTACCTGTTACCATCAGCACTGAAGATTTGGTACACTGTGTGTACAACTACAGTCTCCATTATTCACGTTAGGAAGTTTCTAGAGAGGGCTTTTAATTTTGTGTGTCTGATTATTGCTACAGGAAGGTTGAATGACAACCAGATGCAAAATCTCACACTTCATTGTGCCTATGATGTGGGAGCTCCAAATTACACATAGCTTTACCCGAGTGCTCCCTGGCGCGAGGAGCCCTACTTTATACAAATTCACTAAAGCAGCTATTCTTCTTCATCCCATCCTGACCATCAGAGGGAAGTGGGAAGCACACCTCTAGCACAAGCATTTGAAGTACATTCCATTTTGTTTTTAATTCTATTAGATTTTATAGAAACATGAAACCATACTTATTTTAATTATTTTTACCCACTGGTGATGGCAGTGTGTGTGCACAGTGGTGTTCTCATAGCCTACAATGATATTACAACACATTTAAATAATGTTTTTTCTTTCTCTAAGTTTGCATGCTGTCTTAAAAAGCCTGTGCAATATTCCTTAAATCCCGGCATGAAAATTGACTTTGACTTAAAACTTTCAATTCTTGACTCTCCTTTCTCCTTGAAATGACTCTCTCCTTTCTTTCTGTCATCTGGGTGCTTCTTCTTTCTGAGCACAGCCTACACTAAATCACATGCATGATTGCTTAAACTCCTAGTTTTGCATCCCTACAAAATGCCCACACCTCATTTCAATTATCACAACTTGTCCTTTAAGTCATACCCCTGAAACTTAACAATACCTGACGTCCTGCAGCTCATCTATTTAGATCGTCAACCAATGCATGAATACCCCAGATCATGCCTAACTCCTATTAATGTCATCTTCCACAGAGAAACTGGACTAAATGCGGGCATGTTTTCTTTACAAACACAAGGCTAATCTAAATAACCAATATTATCCTAAAAAGTAAAAATACTGATTCTGGTTACGGAGCAGTGAGCTGCCTGGTGTGGTGTGCTACAATACCTATTCAGGGGTAGTAAGTGCTATATAAATGCAATTACAATACAATATAATATATAACCTTCCAGCCTCATACTAATTCTAATTCCAGAACGCTGAGCAACTGGGCAGTCCACTGTTGTTCATACAGACTTTTAATACTTTCCTTATACTGCTTGACACTCTTACACTCACATTTGACACACCTGCTAAGGGTGATGTTCTTCACCCGCCAGTCCACGGCATTAAACCACCGTCACCAACTGAGCAGGCATTGAATAACTGAAGAGATCTTTCATGTGACACTGGCCAATGGAGAACTTTAATTTAGTCCACCAATACAGGTTTAACTAGTTATATACTCTAACCGCTTCTGACTCTCACAATGGAGATCAGACATGGAATGAGTAAACAAAATCCACCCAAGCACCCAAGCAGTTTTTTTTTATCCATGTCTCCCTCTCATCTATGCCTGCTTGGGACCATAAACTTTAAACAAGATATCTCAGAATGGACAACCCAGTGCAGTAATCAGTGGACTATGAAAATAAGAAATACCATAGGAGACCTGCAGAGCTGCTTAAAGCTGCCAGCTTAGCGATAATCATAAACTGTGCACTAATATCTCATGCTTCTTCACCACACTGCTAAACACTATGACCCATAACCTCTGTGGTCATCATGCACGATATGGAAATACTTCCCACACAGGGTCACAACTAAGACACCATCCTTCCACCCACACACCCTGCACGCTACCCGTGTAGGTAAGCACTTCCGCACCCCATATAATGGTAGTAAGAGCTACATAAAGGCTGCAATACAATCAGAGGGTCTTTAAGGACATTCTGTTTAGCTCTTGTGGTGTACTGAAGTGTGATGCAGGTAGTGAAAGTGAATAGCTTGAACCTGGCTTTGCTTCACACGTTTTTGAGCTGGAAGCATGTACTTTCCCCGCTCCATTTGTTAGAGGTTCTCTTATGTCATCCTGCCACTGCTGTCTCACTTTCAGTGTGCCTTGGTCCTGTCTTCTTTCAGTGTCTTATATGATGAGCTCGACCCCAGGCTGCGTTCTCCAACCAGGTCTACCAACAAACTGAACAAACAAACTGGATGGTCTAGGTGCTCTCAGAAAAAATATGTCCCTACCCACAACCAGTGTGGTAGCACTGGCTCGGTCTGATTCCAAGTATTACCTGGGCATGTGCGAATGCTGTTCAATCTCCCACACAGTGCACCTGCCCTCCTTCCACCTATGCACTCATATCTCGTGACCTATCTATTTGAACAGACGCAGTGACCAGATTTCGGTTTTCTAGCACAGGGAGGTTTACGCAATACCCTCTTTACTACTGTTTCCTGTATTGTTCCCACTTGTTGTATTATGTATGACCTTTGTGCTGTCGATCTGACCCTTATGAGTAGTTCCACCAATTGTTTCCCACACTACAGCTCACCTAAAAATCATTTTCCTCCCTTATCACCTTCTTCTGTTCACCTCGCCACCTGTTGCAGCTTGGAGGCAAAAGAGTATAATTTCATGCCCAGTAATCCCAATCCTTCTTCTCCCAGTCGAATTTAAGCCTGCCCAGGCTCACCCT
Organism: Pleurodeles waltl; assembly: GCF_031143425.1. Taxonomy (NCBI): domain Eukaryota; kingdom Metazoa; phylum Chordata; class Amphibia; order Caudata; family Salamandridae; genus Pleurodeles; species Pleurodeles waltl. Next base: position 625,962,641 of record NC_090440.1, read on the forward strand.
GCTCCACAAAAGTTATCAGAAGGCTATCTGATTTCTTGAACGTTGCTGTGTTTGGCGTGCACAGCCTGTTCTGAATGCTAAATAGGCATCTTGTTAGAAGAATCATCTTTGCCCTCACTATTCTTCCCATGATCGAAGAGGCAAGAAATTCCAAAATTCTATAGGGTCTGCTAATCTCTCAAATATTCTGTCTATACTGTACTTGTACTATTTTTTTCTCTGAGTGCGTCAACAGTGTCACAAGGTGTATGAACATTTTTGTCTCCAAGTGGAACCCCAGATCAGGTCCTTCGCTGATGTTACTCCTACCATAACTCCCAGGGGAAAGATCACCTTTACTCCCTACAACCTGCAGCTGTCTGATGTATAAAGGTGTATCATCAGGGTACACTAATACTGCAAGGATCTGATTATAAGCCTGAATACTCCCCTCCTGCAGTATCTCTCAGATCCTGATCGCCTAGGGTACCACAGCACAGGCAAACAGCAGGGTAGATATTGGTGGGCACTCATGTCTGATGCCTGCTCAGTTCTCTAGCTCTCCAAGACTATACCCCTAGACCTGACCTCAGCAGTAGATTCTGTGTAGAGAACAGGCACCCATCTCAGAAATATATCCCCAAATCTCATACCCTCCAGCACTGAGACCATGTATTCCCATTCCAGTTTGTCACAGGCACATTTTATATCGAGGGAGATAAGTGCACACTCCTCTTCCCTCTTTTCTGTAGTGCAATATGTGGAACAAAACCCAGACACAGTGAGATTTCAGTTCACTGTCTAAGGAGTAGAATCTGGTCACTAAATACCTTTAACATATATTGTAGATGACTGAGAAGATGCAAAGCCACAAGGTTGAGACTGGGATCAGGTTGTTCGCAGATGTATAACCTGTTGATGTTCAAATGTGTTGTACATACAGAGGAATGGATTATTTCTAGGTTACATTTATACTCTACAACTCATCTACTGAATGTAGTGTGGTTTCCACCATACTCCAATTAGTGTATGTTCTTCTTACTAGTCCCTGGTCTTATGTAAAATCTATTCACCCGTTTTGTGAAGTGGTTTTAAATCCCATTACAACAAGAGAAATAGGAGTGTAACTAATATGTACACACTGAATGGACTATTAGGATCATAAAGAATAAAAACAGTTATATGTAAAAAATGTATTTCAATCAGGGAGAAACTGATTCTTAGGCCGAAACCGATGTCCATGGGTGAGAATGCACACAGGGGCCCATCCCTAACACTCCATTGCTAAACTGTTGAAGAATGAGAAGACATGAAAAATAGCTGTTTTGCCCAAGACTTGCATTAGCATTTGTTTTTCACCAAAATAATTCAAAACAGTGAAATCAGTGAAAAAAAACGTTGCAGGAATTGAAATGCTAAAGGGATGATACGCCTTTCAAAGATATGCATTAAAACGGTTCATCACTTTTTAAGTAGTTTGGGCTCCGAAGCCCAGTTTTGTACAGGAATGTTAGAGTTATTTTTACAGGGGTATCTACATTGCTCTAAACAGTTTAAAAAAAATGTACTATACAGTTATAAACCCATATTTTCCAAGTTGCAGTGGTCCAGCTGTAGAAGCTGGATTCCGCTCTGGCTTTGTGTGAAAGAAGACAGTCCAACTAACTATAGAACCGAAAAAGTGAAGGGAAGGGATTATTTTACCTTCAGATGATTAATTTAGCAGTGGAACAGGTCTAGGTAAGCCTCCCATGACAGGGCCGGAAAAATCCTTTGGGGTATGCGTATACTGGATAACAGGCCTGTAACACCTGTGAGTGTGTTCTTTAATCAAATAGGTATTGAGGAAACAGATACTTATGCCCTCCCATGAGGAACAGTAAGCAGTGTACAATATGAACATCTTTACTGCAAAACCGAAGCAAAACTGGTTAAGCATGCAACTATAAACAATGGTAAGCCTTCCCAATTTTCCAAAAGCTTGTTAATTGTGCACCAATGTACTGGTTTAATGTCAGTGTATCTGCTGTGAGTGCATACTCAACCATGCATACACTGCAGTGGTGTGCTAGAGGTAGTCTAAGGGATCCACCTAGAAGGCCACCACGAGTGGTAGTTCCAGCAGAGAGGTCAAAATGCACTAGAGAAATACCATAGGTTCTCTGTTTAAAGCAGCCACTTCTGTCTAACACGGATGGAATACATTTTACAGAACTAAAAGCTGATGTGTAATGAGCAATACTCTTCCTTGGCATTGTAGATAAGTATGGTTGGAACCTTGGAGCACTGGTGACCAAGATTACACTGCATGCAAAGTTCAACTACCATCTGCCAGTCTGCCCCATATTGTGATAATCATGGAGCTGCACTGCTTTAGAGCAGTGTACTTAATGAAATGATACAGTCAGAGTAATGTCGAGATGCTATTGGCCAGAGCAGAGCACGAACAGTCTCAATAAGTGACTGGATTTCAACACATGGGGACGGAATTACAAGGCGTCTCGCTTAGAGGAAGGTCTCTCAAAACCAATCTCTACATCGTTAATTGAGGGAATTCTATAATTACTCTAATAGAGTGGGGGTAGGATGCACTGGAAGACAGGGCAATTGCATTTAAGAGCAACTGGTCCTTTAATTACTGCAGAGGTTGGTAATTCCTAGTGCAGGAGTCATTCCTGGGTCACGCTAGTACAGCGTATTGAACTCCACTTCAGTCATGACTCTTTGCCTTGCAACAACTTGAGCTGCATTGGCTTTTCGGTCCTGCGTCGTTTGTTCACTCAGCACCGCTTCTCTGCACTATTGTTTTCTTCCTTTCCAGTTATTGCCAAGTTACACTCAACCCTTGTGTTTGTGGCTTCATATATGTTGGCTGTCTGTTGTCCTTCTACCATATGTTTGCTGCTGCTGTTCAAATTGTCCCTACTCTCTGATGTCCTGGCATCAATGCTGGTAATACAGCACTGCCAAGTACCAAACATTGGGGTAGACTAACGCATTTTAGTGTGGTCGTCCGCATCACCGAACTAAATTGCATAAGTCATGCATTTATAGTGCCTCCTGACACCACCAGTTCTGAGGCAGATAAAAGCGAGACAGGAGTGACGCCTTCTGCAGAAGCACTCAAGCAAGCAGCGCGCTCTGGCAGAAACTGAGTGCTGCCTTGGTTTACTGCATATAGTGCAAGGCTAAGCCGGTGCCGCAGCAAACTAAGGGCCAGATTACAACATTGGAGGAGGGGATGACTTTGTCACAAGTTCCATTATATCAAATGGAACTTGTAATACGGAGGACGGAATATATGTCACCTTTGTGACAGTCATCCCCTCCGCCAAGGTCATAATCAGGCCCTTAGTCATTTTTACTGCTGTTGAAGTACAAGCGTTTTGATTGACGGATTGCAGCGCAGCTTGGGCTGCAAGGCTGGTGATGCAATAAGCTGATCAAATGGCCGCGCTCACGTTTGAATTCCAAACCTGAAGAGGTAGTCCATATCGTCAGGTATCTATTCCCACTGACTGATGACATTCAGCTAGGGCGGGACATGTGGGCTAAGCGTGCATAGCGCGCCTGCCTGCCCCGCCTGTGCTGCTCAGAGGCAACAAAGTCGGGGAGCAGTTTTGGCGTGTTGGTTCGTTGTTCTGAGGTCTTTTGCATTTGGAGCTGTTCTTGCTTATCATTGTCAGGGCCTGAAAAGTGTGACACACTTGTGCGCCTCTGCGTGTACATTGAGGATTACTTCTGCAGCCATTATCTGCGTTCTGCTGCTGCTTGTACTTCAGCAAAGGTTGTGTAACCATATATAAAAGGGAATAAAAAAATATGTCAATGAGCACGCCTATATTTTGTTGGTGCCTCGCTGGAAACTCTAGTGCAGTCATTATCGCCACCTGACACTGCAGCACGCATACCCAGCAAATGAAATCTAAAGTGGCTTCTTTGCTGCCTTTATTTTAATTGCAAACATTAAAAAATGTGTGGCGGCCAGATCTAAACAAGTCATTGTGCTCCATCACTCCGCACCAGACACCAACACACTGAACAAGGGTCTCTTTGGTTGTGTTTGTCTGTCGGGTGTGCTTCTCAGGCTTCACTCAATTTATTTTAGATGCATTTCTGAAATAAATTAAAAAGGTCAGGCTGAGCATCGTTTTAGGTTATAAGGTTTTGTTTTTCCTCCCATTCTTTCTAAGAAAGGGTTAGTTTGGTTAGAAATGCAATGTTATTAGTAAAGCCAACCCTAACTAATTTGGTACGTTTTAAATGTTGTTTGTCCTTCTCCAGACGAGACGCTCTTAAAATATACTACCTACTAGTATGGATGACATGTGATACTCATTCATACACCTTGTAATCCTCATTGTTTTATATAACATTTTCTAGAATGAATTACCCACAAATGATTCATTGTCTCTGTATAATGTGTGTGTTATGTAAAGTTATCTGACATTCTGCACTGGTATGAGCCGGCTATAAAACAAATGAAATGCATGTGAGAGAGGGACTATGAAGAGATGAGAGCACTGACGGAGGGTGGTAGTAAGGGAAATCTGTGAAAAAGGAGGTCTTGCGGGGAACCAATAAAGGCTGCTGCATCAGACACCACCTGCACTAATGATGGCTCTGAAAGGGTGAGTCAGTGATGTCTATTATTGTGCTGTTTGACATTGATAGTTTTGTCCAGTTGGGAAGGTGCTGTTCACTGTCTTGACTGTAGGTCCATATGGACTTTAACAGTACATCGCTTATTTTATAATGGAAGGGACACGCTCTTAGATACAGCTATGTTTTTTTTGTATTTAATTTGGTGTCTTTGCATAGCTGCAAAGAGCGTTAATAAAGTACTTCCTCCGAAAGATGAGGTTATTGTTTACTACCAGGGTTACACAATTGTTTTACAGTACAGTGAGCTTACAAGGGCACTAGGTTAGTGCCCTTCCATTTCATCACATTTGCACTGCAGCAGTTTCAAGAAGAGTTTCTTGTTGCTCAAATGGGTGTAATTTCGGATATTTAACGGTTTCCATGGACTTCATTGCTTGATTTTGCTTGTGAGAAAGTGTCACTCATTGTCGTTGAATGTCACTCATAAGTATGCTTAAGGTATGAAAATGTCACACATATGCAATCTGAAACCTTGGAAACTATGGGTATCTTGATCAACGTCATCTACAACAGTGTAAGACTGTCACCTGACCTTCATAGGAGAATCCTGTAACCTAACTCTCTGACACCCTTTCTAGTCAGAATACACTCCATGTCGCACATCAGAGTCACAAAAACATACCAGTCTGAAACCTAAAACTGCTGTGGTCTGGATTTAACCAATGCCTGTATGCAACAGTAAGAACACCTATGTTTCTCTTCCCATTCCCGTTTTCTGCCTTTCTTTGGGGAGGTGGGTGAGTGCTCTACACCTCCAAAATTTAAGGGATGCTAGGATTCACAGTGATCCCAGTCTCTATCTCAAGCTTGACATTTTACCAGGCCGCTATCAGACATATACCCTGCTGAGAACTGACCACAAGAAAAGGCTCAAGCCGTTACGAAAATATAGGCTTGTAACTGCCATTGAGGAGAGCGCTTTCCTCTTAAATCGTATTAATCACATTTCATCACCACTTCAAACCTCAGGAAGTTTCACAAAAACCTACAAAGTACCTAGTTTCTGGGAAAAGCTTGGACTCTCCAGGGTTAGAAACCCGTTCCTCTACAGTAGCACCGCTAAAGAAATACACTGGAAATCCTTTATAATTCCAGTCTGTTTCTTGCCCAGCGTCAATGTGAGGAAATGGCTTGTTAGAGGTTGAGCCCCACTTTTTGACTTTTAGGTACTAGTGTAATGACTCTGCAGTGCACTGGGCCCTGCTAACCAGGCTTAAGTGCATGTGCTCTGACCTTTGATAGTGTATGTTTAAATGGTTTATTTCTAATTGGCATTTGAACTTACTTTTAGGACCCTAATATGTGGTACCAGGAGTACCCAAAGCCTGTAAATTGTGTCCCTCATCGACTGTAACATGGTTGTGCCACCGCTAGTTTGATAAAGTAAAGCATGTCTCCAAGTCTGCCACTGCAGATTGGTAGAGCAGCTTTTAAACTGCTAAATCAACTTTGCCCTTTAAACCAATAGCAAAGCCAAGACCTTCCTTTTTCGCCTGATCGTTGCCAAGCACCTCTGTAAACAGGCATGTCAAAAATGCTTAAGATCGGGCCCCCAACTCCCTCTTCTAGATTGAAGATGCGTATGTTGTCCCTCCGGGACCTATTTTCTAAGTCTTCACATTTGAGCAGGGTGTCCTGGAGTTGTGTGTTGAGTAGGTCAGTGGAGGATTCCATCTGATTAATTTGCTTTTCCAGGTTCTGGACTTTAGTGTCAACATCTAGGGATATGGTGCCTATGGAGTCCACGTCTTGCTGAAGGGAGGTACGTTTTGTGTTAATTTCTGTTTTGAAGGACTCAAGTGAGGATGTTAGGTCAGCCTATAATTCCTCGCAGAGTTCTCTCTTGCAGTCTCTTAGGGAAGACAGGAGGCCTTCTTTAGTGAGGGCCATTACATTGGTCTGTTTTGCTGCCTGGGTAGTGTCCCTCGCCTCTGCAGACGTAAAGTAACTTGAGACTCTGTTGAACTGGATTCCTTTAGGCAGCACAGAATCTATGCTTATGGCCAGCAGTGAGTGCAATAGGAGTGTAGGTAATACAGTACGGGCCAGTAAGACAAAATGAGGGATCAGACTGTCAGCTGTAAGTCCTGATTATGGTGGGATCATATTGGAGCTTCGTACAGGAGCTTTGAGGCAGTTTCTCCATTTTGTGACTCCTATGAGAGCCATAATGTATGTGGGTCACAGATGTGGGCCCATGAGGTGGTCAGTAGCTGTGGCCAAGGCTTCTGGCATTTTAAACTTGTGATGGATTTGACGCGGAAATAAGGCAGTTGTCTCTCTGGGAAGTGTTAAGTGAGAGCCCTCAATACTCCTGTTCAGACAGTGATGGCTGAATTGGGGGTTGTTCCTTCCACCGTTCAATCAATGCTCAAGGGGGGCTGCCTCAGAGGGACACTATGTGGACTGTTAATCTGAATCAGGTGAGGTTGCCGGTAGAGCTGTAGTGGAGCTCTCTTGATCACATCCACTCGGCCATCTTGGTTGGCCAAGCCCCCACCAAGACCTTCCTTTTTAATACTTATAAGACACCCCTATGGTAAGCCTACTGAGTCTTAAAGGCATAGTACATTATATTAAAAAGATGGACAAGTGTTTTCATAATTTTACATGTCCTGACAATAAAAATCCTGCATTGTCGTTTTTACTGTAGAAAAACTAGTAGTCCCATAGGCCAACATGAAGTTCCACTCCGGCAACTCAGCAGTGCTAACGTCTGAATGGGGCTACTAAATATGATACTTCACAGTATCAACTGAATCACTGCATTAAATCAGACTTGTTGCTTAAGTCGAGTTTAAGGCAACTTTTGCAAAAATGACTAATTCAGAAAGTTGCCACTTTGTTGTCCAATGTTTAGCCGTTTACTTTTGCACACAAGCTGTTGTCCTTGAGACAGCATTCTGCCCTCCTGGAGAGAGATGTGAACAACTCTCAGCAAGAAGAACAAAGGTTCTGCCGAAGAGTAGAGGTGTGATCTCCCCATGCAAGATGGCCAATTCTAGGTTTGAGCCCAAAAGTAGAGCTTCTAAGGGGAAGGCACCTTTGAAGGGCAAATGGCTATCACACACAGGAGGGGATGAACTTTTGTTTTAGCAGACAGGTTGGCATCTCGGACAGGGAGCAAAAGCCACTGTCAAACCGTTTTTCCGTAGGTGTTTAGGCACACCTCTATGTTGGGCTAGGAATCTACACATATGTTGAGATGGGTTCTGCCATGTTGGGAGTCGGCAGAATAGTGCATTATGGGCTAGTTCAATGCCACACTTCACAGGATGTCGTCAGCAGGCAGGAGGGAACCTGGTTGCCCATTGGCTAATTAGTCGCCACATCCTCCTAATCTCGTAGTGGGCATAACAGTGGCTTCCAGACCTCAGTCTGCCCCTGTGTTGGAAGAAGGACAGAAGAACTGTCCTGCTGCTTCTTGGACCCACCAAAGAGATGTTCTGTACCTGCTGCACCTTTGGCTAGCAAAGACAGGACTGTGCTTGTGATGTCTGGCTCAAGGAAAAGTTACCCACAAGCACCAGACAAAAGCAGTGACTCCAAGAGTCAGCTGGCAGACTCACTGTTACACCCACAGGGCCATAAAAGCTGTGGTCTGCATTAGGAGAATTCAGTAAAAAAGGACAGCCTAACTCCGGCTGTTGGGCACAGAGGTGAAGTTTGGGAGACATGATCCCAACCCTCAAAAATTACATCCAAATATGCTGGACCTGTGATATTTTTTGAACTGCGGTTTGGGCACTCAGCGCAGAAGTTACTGCAAGTTAAAGGGAACCACTGGTCTGGCTGTACCAAGAGACCAGTGACAATTGCTTATGTGATGAACTTCAACCAGATATCATGGAACATCGACGCCTGAGGCCAAAGTTGCTCCTCTGTGTTTGTGGACTAAGGGGTGGCCACAGGAAGGCCCCAGACACCAGCTCAGCATCCTTGAGCATCTTTATCATCCCTTATATCAGGACCCCTATATTGACTGCTATAGAAGTTCTCCCATAGACCCTGGATCTGGACTGGGGACACTTTAATTGTGAAGTAAATGTTTATCTGGGCCTTGTTGGCCCCTGTGATGGGTTCCCTGTCGGAGTTGATTCATACAAGAGTGCCTTTATGGCCATTTTCATGTTATTTGTTGTGGCTAACCCTGAAACCATAAACTGCAGTGGATTACAACGATTTATTACAGTGAAAAGTTGTGATTTATTGTTGCTTTGAAAATTCATATCTCTGAGGGATTCTATCATTGGGGTGTCTTTTTAAATTTTAAATTGGTGTAAATTTGTATTGTGCTACATTTTCTTCTTATTCCTCTGTTTTGGTACTTATTAATGCTTTACACTAGTTCCTTTGATAAAGCCTGACTGCCCTGAGCCATAGCTATCCAGTACTGGGCTAGGATTTTACAAACAGACTTTAGTGGACTAGATACGCTACTGTGCCTTTATTAAGTTTGTGAGGTTGCACAACCACACCATAAAATAAATCCCTTTCCTCGCAGTTATTTACATTTTCTTTCAAGACCCCAGAACCCCTCTAATATAGCAACCTTTTTTATTCTATTTTACCTCACCAAGGAAGCTTCAAATAGGCGGCTCCTTCATTCATTAGCAAGAGTCCTGCCTTTTTAACTATGATCTATTTATGGCACAACTGAAAGCTATATTAGAAAACACTAGAGGCTTTGCAGTGCACCCATGCATGACTCCTTACCTTTAAAAAGGCCATTAAGACCATGTGTCCTATATTGCATGGGCTGACCAGGTGGTGGCTGCTTCATTTTGTAAAGGGTTTAAGGATGAATTGAAGGGTGCCCTTTCAATAATGGTGAACCACCCCACTATGCCCATGATATTAACAGACCTGATGTTAATGTTAAAAGTGAAGCTCAGCAACATTACGGAAAAAGAAGATGAATGGCTTGCCACCTGAAGTATGTTCCCATTTAGGCAGATGCTGTATAAGACTCCAAAATGTGAAGAACCAATGCAATTAGGAGCTTTCAGAAAGACCCAGTCTGTGGATAAAAAGGAACACTGAAGGAAAAAGACAAATTGGGTCAGTGTTCTTACCAATTGGGAAACAAGTTTTCTTGTCCCTAGAAAACTGATCTAAGGCAAGTGTTCCCGATACCAACTTGTCTGTTTTATCCATATCTCATTTCTTCCATGCTCTGGTGGATTCATATGTTTCTGACATTTTCATGGACCATACCTTCCAAATTCACCAGGCAATTACCAGTTTAGCTAAGGAAGAACTCAAAGACATTAAGGAAGTCGATGCTATGCCCAACACATTAGGACCAGTATAGGAAGAAATAAACCACTGCTGAGGAGTACTTTTTGTGGACATGTGGAAACTCTTCAACTTGATTTCATCAGCTGTTGGGACAGAAAAGTCCTCCTCATGGTAAAGGACGTGTACCCCTGCCCTAAGAGCTCCAACTGTACTGATGTCAGGATCCCTAATACTGATTTTTGATGTCGTAGGCGAACACGGATAATGGGTGTGCACTATGACATTGATCTGTCTCACAGTTTGCAGTCTTGTTGGACTTGGGAGATGGAGTGCCTAAGGCACTACCCTCATAGTTTTAAGAGGCTACTGTCTTCCCCCGGAGTAAAGCAGCACAAGCGCGGTGGTGGTAGCATACCGTTTAGTGATCAGTGGGAGTGAATAGGTCCTTTTTAACCTGTGCACAGGTTAACTTAGTTAAAGTTCAGCTTCTGTGTACTTAACTCACCCTTGCCCTACAACAGTTTGGTGTGTAGTGCTGCGCAGCCCATAAGTAGTGTATCTGTACTAGGTGTATGTGTGCCTGCGGAGAGTACAAATGATGGATAATGCAGTACTGTCCATTTTGTGCAAGATAAATGCATGTGCTGGATGGATGTGTGCTTATGAGTGGTACAATACATTAAGGATGTAATTCTGTGCAGTGGGTGAATGTTAAAAGTATGTGTTGGATGTATGTGTGCGTATGAGTGTCACAGTACATGAAGGATACAGGGCTGTGCGGTGCGGTGCGGTGCATGCATGTCAAAATGTATGTGCTGTCATCTATGAGCGGCACAGGAAGGATACAGTGCTGTGCAGTGTGTGTAGGCTGTATACATGCACTGGGTGCAGTGTGCCTGTGAGTGGTACAATACACTGCAGACTATGGGTTCCATTTTGGGAGACCGAGGACTGCAACGTGAAACATGAGGAGAGGAGATAGAGGAACCCCTGACAAATCTGTGTATTGCTGCAATCCTGTAAGCTGGGTGTGACACACACACTGGAGAGGGGCAATCCAGACTTTCCCCGTACATGTTAAAGGTTGCTCTTTGATTCAGTGAGAGGTCACAAAGTTGGTACCGGGCACATCTCAAGAAGGAAATGGGGCTGATATGGGCATAATAAAGAGTAGGGCTGGGGCTCTGGGCTAACCTTTTGATACACACATCACTGTGGCTGATATCCAGGTGTGAACCCTAGTCACTCCCAGGGCCTGTGTTATGAGGCTTTAGAGTTGCTCCTGCTGTGAAAGACTGCTTTCAAGAGGAAGAGAGAAGTGGGCATTCCAAAATGAAACAGACCCCCAACATAAACTCAGACTCTAAATAACATTTGGTGCCTAGAAATGGACTATAAGAAGGGGAGCTTAAGACCCAAAAAACTGTCATCTGCCAAGCAGCCAGATGAGCTTTGTAAAGAGGGAAAGCTCTGCAAGACTTCTGCCTGTGACCTGAACTGGGTGGTTAAGGCCTGCTAGTGTCCCTGCTGGGTGAGGGCCACTGTAAATTGAGATATGTGCACTTCTGTGCTGATTGGACCTGAGCTCGTGCATAGTGAGGAGCAGGCGACCACGTATACCAGGAGGGGCTGCTGTGAGAAGCCTGTGGAGCTTTGAGGGCTGTACTCCTTGTACAGTGGATAGTGGTGAGCCGCAACCCTGTATGCTAGTAGGGGCTATCATGGATTGTCTTGCTGTGAGGGCCGTAGTCCTTGTGTGGTCGTGAGCCGGGACCCTGTATGCCAGGAAGGACCACTGCTGAGGACTTTTCTGTGCCAAACAGTCTACGCCTTTATGCCACACTGAGGATACGGTCACTTTGTATGGCAGAGGGGGTCACTGGGACTAACAAGATTTGTGACCTGATCGACATCTCGTGCCGGAGAAGTGAGGCTGCCTTAGGAGCACCTACGCACCATCATCAAGGAAAGAGACCTGCTTAAGGAGCGTTGCATCACTCCCAGCTTCGCTCCGACTAGTATAATGCATCAGACACCTGCAAGGAGGAGCCGCAAGAATCTTGGACCGCTTTGGTGGTGTGAATGTATGTGAGGAACTCTGTGGCCGCTGAGTGCAGCCCATCTGGGCTGGATGCAGCAAACTCACCTGATTAAGCTGCTGCCACTCCAAGCCCCCACAGACTATGCGTGCTCAGGAACTCTGGATGCTCCAAGCCTGCATGTGCGGGTAAGACTGATTTTGAGCCAATCAGCCCCAGGGGAAGTTGGGTGCTAGTTAGCATTGCGGCACTAAAACACTGTTGACTTTAAAATAGAGTAAGAAAAGACTAAGACTTGGGGCCAGATGTACAAAAATGAAATTTTGCATTTCTTAAATAGCAACTTCACAGAAATCACTATTTAAGAAATGCAAAATGCTAAGTACAAAGATACTGATTTCCTAATGATATTCCTACAAAGTAGGAATCGCTATTAGGACATTGATATTAAGAAATCCCGTTGCATTTGAGTCAATGGGTCAGTTTTGCATTACCTAAATAGCAATTGCTTATAAAGAAATCACTATTTAGGAAATTCAAAACCAGGGATGGCAATGGGAAAAGGGCTCCCCCTTGGTGCACCCCAAAAATAGGGGTGCACCTGTAGAGCACACACATGCATGAGGGGCATGTGTGCTCTATTGCAATATTTAAAAAAAACATCTTGGGGTGCACTTTTTAAATTGCACCTGGTTACCACTTACTTCGAGTTGGTGGTAATTGCATCTCCAAAATGCCCAAAGCACATTTTGGAAATGCATGGTACATCAGAATAGGAAATACAGATAGGAAATCCCTATTTGCATTTCATACTCTGGGAATCGCAAATTGTTTTTTCTACAGGGTAGATATCGCAGTTTTTCCTTAAAGGGCTTTGTACATTAGAAAAGCCCGGTCTGCATTTCTTAACGGCCCGAAATACTGATTTGGACCATTAAGAAATGCAAACAGTTTCGTAAATCTGGCCCTTGGACTACTAAGAGGGCTTGCCCTGGATGTTGCTTATAGTGAATGGGGAATAACTACTATTCCTTGGGAGCCACAACGGAGTGTGTCTCTGTGGATCACCTAAAGAAACACTAAAGTCCTGACAACTCTGGGGGATTGTGTAGTTGTTCTTGAACGTAGTATTGTTCCTTTTTTGGTAATAGCGGTAAAAATAAAATACTTCTCTTTTTTCATAAAACTGAGTATGTGGCCGGAGAATGATTTATTGCTGCAGATTTGTGCTCGTTGAGTTGGGAGCCTGTGTTCACTTTTCTCTATCTACCCCCCCCAAGGGAGCTGTGGACTGCTCGGACCACGCTACTTATGAGAGTCAAGTGGTGAAGGGGTACTTGGCCCAGTTGCCCAGAATTCATCAGGAGTAAAAGACTTCAACCCATACGGTTGGGCAGAGTAACCCCTGCATGCCCCTTAGACCTCTGTAATGGGTTCACATTACCTCTCATTCATTTTCTGTAGTACTGGGTACCTTCTGACTGATGAGATAAAATCCTTTGATTGACTAGCAAGCTCCAAACATTTCCTTATCTACAAACTAATATTTGAAGAAGTATAAGGCCTGTGAAATTACTATTCAGGAACTCAAGTGTTTCACTTTCCAGAGGTCCTCAGTAAAGAATTATGAAAATGACGGCAAGAACAACACTTTGCTGCTTATGCTGAATTTGCTAATATCTTTATAGAAAAAGGAGGGACATGCTTACACTACATTAGGATGATGATTGTGCGACTGAGTTAATTCCAGGTATACCCATCCCACACAGCAGAATTTATTCCTGCATGGTGAGGAAGAACAGGTCCTCAAACAATATCTGAAAGAGAATCTGTAAAAGGGTTTTTGATATTCAACATCTACAGAAGGGACCTTCTATTTGTTTCACCCCGAGGTAAATCGGAATTACCTTGGGGATTACTTATCACAAACTATATTCCATCACCATCCGGAATAGCTACACTCCCACTCTCATTTCTGTTTTACTGGACCAATTTAAATCTGCAAACATTTCCTAGAAACTTTATATAAGGGGGCGTGTCCTAGGAAAGGACCCGGACAAACGTGTCTCCCCTAAGCTCTGACTTGGTGCTCCTGTCATTAGCAGCGTTAAGCTGCAGCCCACGAAGTGGGGGCCCCATGACTGCACCATCAGACCACTGAAGCTCCAGAGCATGTGAGAGAGCACAATAGGGGACACCGATCCATGCTGGAGCAGAAGACACCGATGTGAGGAGTTCTGCTGCTCCTTCCTGAAGATGGCCACCATTGGTGCAATCAGCATGGAAGAGCCCTAAATAGCCAGGTGGCATAGACCTGCAGGTGAGGCAGCCAGTAGAACCACAGTATCCACAGAGTGAGCTCACCAGGTGAGGGGGGACTCCGGGAAAAGGCACCGAAAGGAGTCCTGAAAGGTACTCTTTAAAGGTACTCAGCTATTTAAGCGGACCTTTGCAGCAGGGAGGCAAGGGGAACGGACCGTTGCCTGGCAGTGGGTGAGATAGGACCATGCCAACCCCAGGGACCCTAGTTCATTGCCTCCCAACAAATTAGCAGTGATGCCCAAATAGGGCCCCTAAGGAAGATCACCAACGATGCCATTCCACCCTAACTTTACCTCACTGAGTTGTTTGACGTTGAGGACCCTCCTTGCCCCCACCACTATCATTGCCCCGGAGCCTAGGCAGAGGCCCCAAACACTACAGGCTGCATAGTCTGGGCATCCACAAGGGCTCACCATGTCCTTTCTCTTGACGTATGCGAGTGAGGGCACAAACAAGACAACAGCATAACGTGTGAGAGAATGGCAGAGGCTGTCTGGCACAGGGTAAAACAAAACTGCTCAGACTCTAGGTATCCTACCTTATTGCCATCAACACACCAGCGGTACCTCCTCAGCAGCCGTGAAGCAATCCTATCAGAGCTCTGAGCTCTAAGGCCAAAGTGAAACACAGGGTGCCTAGTGTTCCCCCCCACAACTAGCATCACCCAGATAGAGGCCCCGAATGCCACAGGCCTCGTCATTTGAGCACTCCTGCGGCCTTCTTCTTGGTATCTGCAGAAATAGGGGCACAAGCGGGCTGCCCAACGCAATTAAGGGGAGGACAGTATGACCATCGGGACCGGGAGTGGGACACCACTTCCAAGACACACAAACTGACAGCCCCAACAGCACTGGCATCACAGCAAAATTTGTGCCCCTGCACCTTGAAGGTTTGCTGTGCACTGGTTGACCACCCCCATCTCACTGTGGGACCGTGGAGTGACTCTTAGCAATGAACAGCTTCATCTCATTATCAACTTCCTCCACCTAGAAGTTGTGGGATCCGACGCTGCGACGTAACCCGCACTCAATGCGGGCTCAAAATCCAAAATGCCCAAGCCAACAAACATTAAAGCAATGCTCTACTCACGATGTAAAGACAAGCCCAATGCACCGGAGAACTCTGCACAGCTCCACAACTACTCAACTCCAACAGATTGCTCCCTTCAGGCACAGCCACAAAAGAAGACATCCAAATCCTACAAGGAGAATTCCACAAGAGATGTCCTCGTGGAAACAGGATCTCAGCAAAGTG
Organism: Pleurodeles waltl; assembly: GCF_031143425.1. Classification (NCBI taxonomy): domain Eukaryota; kingdom Metazoa; phylum Chordata; class Amphibia; order Caudata; family Salamandridae; genus Pleurodeles; species Pleurodeles waltl. Next base: position 625,978,141 of record NC_090440.1, read on the forward strand.
ATCTCTGATCTAGATCAGCAGCCCCAACAGACAGACACTGACTTAGGCCAGATAAAAAATTATCTTGTCACAACCTCCTATTAACACGATGTGGCTATACCAATTACTGGCAAACACTGTAACACGTCAGAAAGAACTCACTGACATGATAAACTCCATCAAAAATCGATCTTGCAGAAACTATCCACATAAGAGGCATCCGAGCAGAGATACCTAACAAGGACCTAGAGGACTACTTTCAAGTGCTCTTTCAACAAATCCTCCCGGACTCCACCCTGCGGTCCTTACAGCTAGAAGCCATGCACTGAGCCTACTCGGCCCTCCAAAAACAGTGGGAATTAGATCCGAGCGTGCTGACCATGGTTCACTTCTTCAAGACAAAAGAAGCCATCATGTCTGCAGGACGCAATTTGGACTCGCCAACGTTGAAATGCGACACACTCCTACTCTTTTAGCATGTGTCCATCCACACATTACCATGTCATAGGGACTTTAAAGACATCACAATACGCCTCCATCAGGAACATATTCTGTACCACTGGGAGTATCCTTTTCATCTACATTTCACATACAAAGGTAAGGCTCAAGCAGTGACTGATGTATGAGAGGTGAAAGAAATCCTAGGCCTTTTGAACAGTCAATTGAACAAGCGGCCCAAATCTCCACCCTTGGCAGATGTAAGAGGAGCCTGCCACACTCTGCAATCAAATGAAGCTCACAAAGAATGAAGAAACCAAAAACTTCAGCAGGATAGAGGAGAGAGTCCAGCAACATCTGAGGATGACTGAACAACATTTCATCGAGCAATCACCCCACAACAGTTGGACTCCAACAACCCCACGCCATCAGTCTGAAAAACGACACCACAACCCTAACCATCAAAATCTGAAATCAAGGACAGCCTCTGTGTTTTCTTGACTGGGGCACCACACCCTATTCTGAAGCTAGCCCCAGCTGACACCACTCGGACAATGATTACCACCATACTATTAGGCTACATTTTCTTATTAAGCCCACTTGTTACCTGCTCTATGTCTCTGTTTTTGCAAAGGTTTGTTTGAGGTTATTGTTGTTTTGTTTTATTTTTTGCACATGTCAACACACACAATATCTCTGATCAGGTTCCACACCGACTCACCGACCCAGAAGGACACACCAGGTGCCATTCCTCACCCTCTCACCTCCACCACAAACCTGGCTCATACAAATCCGACTAGGCCGGAAAGCTCTGGAGCCAGACAGATTCCCAGCCTCATTTTATAATGCCCCACCCCGCCTGCTCCTCCTGTAGCAAAAGTTCTCAACCACATCCTGAATACAGGTGTGGTAGGCAATACCATGATCGAGTCCCAATTAACACCCTTATTAAAGCCAGATAAAGATGGAAGGGAAACCACTCACCTCTCGACAGTCTCTCAAGGGGGTGGCATCTCCCCTGGTTCTGGAGGGGGCTTTGTGCCCAGTCTGCTTCATCCTGCCAAGGATAGGGGGAATGGATGCATCTCTCCACTGATTCTGAAGGGGGCTTGGTGCCCAGTGATGCTGCATTTGGGGTGTGGCAGTTCACATTCTCTCACCTGGTTGTCTGAGGCAATATTGGCAAATCGCTCTCTTAAATAGAGGCGTGAACATTTTTGCGTCAGTGCACCGGCTCCACACAATATGGCCGAAACTGATCTCGCAACCCCAAAGCAGCTTCATCCAACACCAACATGCGAAAGGCAAAACCAGACTGGAGATCTCACTGATCATAGTGGCGGAACGACTCTGGCAACCAACTGTTCTTTTCTTGCTGGATGTGGAGACGGTCTTCAAGAGGGTCAATTGGAACTTCGTAAACAATTAGACAAAGTCCCACTGGGTCCTAAGATGAGGTGTTGGATACTAGCAAACTATAACACAACCAGAGAAATGCCTTTGGAACAATGGCCAACCATCCTCAAACCTCATCCTAACTCGAGGGACATGACAAGGGTGCCCCATGTCCCCACTTGCATTTGCCCTATCCATGGAACCCCTAGTGCAACGTATTATGCCAAACCCCAATATCCAAGGGCTGACAATTGTAAACAGGGAATACAAAGTGAACCTTTATGAAGAAGACATCCTATGCTTTGTAAAAAAAAAAAAAAAAAAAAAAAAAAAACATCTCCTCTTCTAGCTCGTAAAGAAAAGCTTTCACAGTTTGCCAGGGTATCAGGATTCAGGATAAACTTCACAAAATCTAGTAGCATGGGTTTGGTGGGCAACGCCAGAAAGACGGAGGAAGTTCTAAGACAAAACAGGTTAATTAGGCCCAGTAGCCCCATCCTATATATCTGGGTAGCTATCGCCCATAAAAATTGATTCATCTCTACAGGGCCATCATTACCCTGTTGCTGCAGACCCTCTTTATGGACCTCTACCGATGGGTAGCTGGAGAAATATTGGATGGTCTGAATGAATAGTGTCAACATGAATTTCCTACACAGTCCCTTTTGCACAGTGCAGACACTCCCCGCTGCACCTTCACACATCCCTAATAGATCATATTCAAAAGACATTGTGGGCCATTGTGTGAAAGAATCAAGCGCCGAGGGTATGCAGAGTCACTCTCCTAAAAAACACTACGGATGGAGGACTAGGCTTTCTGAATATAAAGACAGACATCCAGGTGGCACAAATATGCCCAGCTTTAGAATTAAACATCACAGACACTCAAAAGTTATGGAAGAATATAGAACAAGCCTTCTCACTGATAACACTACGATAATTACCATGGCTTCCTCCTCAAGCACCGCTAGCACCCCCCACCTTCTTACACCCAGAGCTATACTACTAAAGTATTGGCAACAGGTGACACAGGGGGAGGGCACTACCACATAGCCATCACCACTGATCCCCATAACACACAACCCAGATTTCCCCCCTGGCCTCACCGATGCCAGATTCAAAACCTGGACGGACTGCAACCACCCATTGTTGGGAGGACAATTTGCGAATGTGACAATCCTTCCCATACAATAACTAATGACAGATTGGGGTCTGGACAATTTGGTCTACTTCAGGCTTTCCCAATTCTAGACTCTACAAATTCACCGCAAGTCACTAGACTGGCAGGCCACAACACAACCCCTCTGGAATCTTTATTTATAAACCAACAAGTCCGGAAAGGCATCACATGGCTACAGAAAACTCCGCTAGACCTTCATACCAAACCTAAACACAAATCTATCTGGTCTTGGGAGGCGACTTTGGGACATGAGATTCCCGAAACCACATAAGGGAACATATGGTAGACAGATGCAAAATCCTCAATAAGCTTTCAATATAAAGAAAATGCCAATAAACGTATAACTCAATGGTATTTATTTCCAATATACGATTCAAAGCAGCTCAGCACTGTGCTGGAAAAATTGTGAGGCATAAGGTACCTTTATTCACATGTGGGGGCAGACCCACAAAATCCAGGTACACTGGAAAGTAATACTCTCGCTCATTAGGCATATCATGTGCATTACTTTCACATTTAAACCACTTGTGGTCCTTCTCGGGCCCAGGGGACGATGGCAGATTTCCGCTTACCACACCTACAGGCAAATTGATAAGACACCTGTAGGTATTAACAAGAATAACACTTGTAATGATAGGGAAGCAGCCGATCACTCCTCCACTGCTCATCTGGTGGGGTAAAATCTGAACATTTATATTATGAAGTTTAAGCCATAATACACGAGCGCCAGAAATTTGACAAAACCTGGCAGGATTTAAAATTAAAACCTATGTGAAACGTAACCGCCCTAGACAAGTTCATTAGACACCGGCTCTCGAACTGGTATGAAGGGCCAGACTCCACACCACTTCACCTTCCCCGGCATCTACATCGGATTAATTAAAACCAGACAACAGCTGGGGCTTCCACGCACTGATGCTGTGTAAAAACGTTGTGGACGATGTGAAGGACTCTGTTGCAAGCCACTATCCAGCATGAGGAACCAGTGTTTTCTTTTTCTTTATTCTTGTAACCAATCACACATAATGTATTTGCTTGATTAATGTTCATGTCCAGCACAAAACCCCAATAAAGATACTTGTTCAGGAACCGGATATGAGAGGTACTCATAACCCAGTTAAAACATGCGTTCAATACAAAGTACAGACATTATGGCTATCTGGTAAACCCTTTGGGGTATGCAAAGTCCCTGATGCATCCCAACACATACAGAAGAAATACATTTTTAAAGTCTTGCTGTACATTTATCTTTTTTGTCGGGATAATATTTTCAATTAATATGAAAATCTATCACAATGAGCAAATATCAAAAAAGTGGTTTATTGTCTCAGGAAACACTCACTTTACACCACATTATTAAAATGTCTCTTTTAGGGCACAGAGAATAATTTTCGGTGATTCCAAATATTGGCAAAAGCGTTAGCATGGATAATTCAAAGTTACAAGCTGCCTTATACTGGCATTCTTTTGACAATGTGGAAACTGTAAATTTGCGAAATGATTGATACTTGGCATATTGACTGCTTGTTTTTAACAGAAACCTGGGGCAAAATAGAATCAGACCCCGATTTTGTTGCAGCATCTCCCCCAGGGTATACCTACTACAGATTAGATAGACCCCGTAATAGGGGCGGATGTTTGGCTATTATCTGCAGGGCTACTCTCGTGTGCGTTTGGTCAGGCCCCGCCGCTGAAACGTGCGAGACAATGGCTTTTAAGATCTCTCAGAACAATGGAGTACTGTTGGAGGGCTTACTGATTTATTGACCGCCGGGCCCTCCTATAAACTTTGTCCAATCTTGGGTTAAGTTGATAGAACATAAGGGGGGTCATTACGACCTTGGCGGATGGCATCAGCCGCCCGCCAAGATCTGACCGCCATGCGCCCGCCAATGCGGCCGCACCCCCGCCGCAGCCATTTGGAGATCCCAGATAGGCCGGCGGGGATCACGGCTGCAACATAGGAGCCGGCTCCAAATGGAACCGGCGGTGTTGCGGCTGTGCGACGGGTGCAGTTGCACCCGTTGCACTTTTCACTGTCCCTGGGCAGCTGGCGGATTACATCCGCTGGGGCCATTGTGGGGGTAAACCGCCGGCCCCGGCGGTGCGACCGCGGCAAATACGCCGGGTGGCACTGCCAGCCTGTTGGCGGTGCTCCTGTCGTTTTGGCCCTGCCGTTGTAATACCACCAGGGTCATAATGACCACCATGGTTCTGTCCTCAAAGGCAATCATCCTAGGTGACTTTAATATATTAATTTTGATGAGATCTGTACTGTAGTGGTCAGGGAGTTCTTAGATAATATGGAGGCCTTGGATTGGAACCTCAGAGTTTCGGCAGCAACCCATAGTGCAGGACATATATTAGATGGGGTCTTTGCTCGTACTTCTCTACAGCTGGCTTCAACTAACACCCAGTTAAGTTGACGGATCATCATCTGCTAAACTTTAAAATTGACATCACACACTTTCCTGCTTTGTAAGAGGTGGAGAACAAAGTATTTAGGCCATGGAAGCAGATTAAAGTGGAAGAGCTAGTTCCAGCCTTAGAAGAGGGTTGGGACAGGGCAAAGAAGCTGGCTCGGCCCTTGCTTGACAGCTTTCAGCAAGGGGTTGAAACAGCGATGGCTCAACTGGCTCCCCCTAAGATCCTGAGGCCTTGTAGCCGGAAGAAGCTTGGTCAACCTTGGTTTACGAGTGAACTTAAATCTTTCCAGAGAAATTACTGACAACAGGAGCGCCAGTGGAAATTAAACCCAGTCCTAAAGGAAAGAGATGCATTAAAGTCCACCCTCAAGGCTTACAAAGCGGCACATTTTAAGGCCAAATCTAATTTCTATACTGCCAAAGTTAAGGAGGCACAAAATTCCCCTAGAGAACTTTTCAAGGTGATAAAGGCATTATCCACTCCTCTTAGGACACTCGATCTGGAAAATTCTCAGGAGTTCTGTGATAAGGTTGCTAGGCACTTTGAGAACAAAATTTTCAAATACACGCAAATTTTGCTCCTCATGAGATCTCTAGGGAGCTCCCCTCTCTTGTATCTACTGACTCTAAAGCTAGTTGTAAAGTCCTTTCTGATTTCCATATCCCAACTCATGACAGTATTAGAAAGAGGATTCTAGAAATAAAGTCAGGTTCCCCTTTGGATCCGTGCCCCCCTTCTATCTTTCAACAGGCCCCTGACCTGATGGCTCAGGCATTAGCTCCTATCTTTCAAGAGGTTCTGATATCTGGGATATATCCCTTCCTATGGAAAGAGACCATAGTTTTTCCCCTTAAGAAGAAGCAAGATGGCGACAGCCAGGACCTAAACAATTTACGGACAATAGCGCTTCTTCCCTATCTGGCAAAGAATTTAGAGAAAATCTTGAATATGGAACTGGTTGAATTCTTAGCGGAAGTGGGAGGCTTTGACTTCTCTCAACATGGTTTCAGAAAGGGGCATAGTACGGAGACGGCCTTGATTTCATCCTCTGATGCTGTTCGGAAACTGGCAGATGAAGGTCAAGGGGCCATCCTAGTACTATTAGATTTATCGGCGGCGTTTGATACTATCTCCCCTCACCTATTGATGTCCAGCCTCTGTCAAGTAGGGATCATAGAAGCGAGCGCTTAAGCTTCTGGAATCTTTTCTGACCAACAGATAGACCACTGTAAGTTGTGGTGATTTTAGATCCACACCTTATCTATTACGCTGTGGGATTCCACAGGGATCTTCTTTGAGTCCTACTCTTTTCAATGTGTATGTTGCCCCGCTGGCTAGTCTGATTCGCTCCTTTGGCTTTGTCCCATCCTCTTATGCAGACGATACTCAGCTTATCATCCCAATTAAAAAGCCTTGGGAGGAGGTTGCGGACCGGTTCAACAACTGTATGCAAGCAGTTAGTAATTGGATGAAGACTAACTGGCTTAAAATGAATGCCACCAAAACCGAAATTCTCTGTTTTGGACCAGGAAAAGAGTTATGGAGCTCACGCTGGTGGCCTTCAGATTGTGGAACGCTTCCTGTTCCCACCACTGCCAGTAGGAATTTGGGCATTCTTTTTGACGATCGCTTATCCTTTAAAAGTCAGGTAAACCACACCTTAAAGACATGCCTCTGGTTCATCAAAATGCTCAGGAACATTTTTCCATATCTCCAGCATGAATGGAGAGTCTCTGCTATTTTAGCATTGGTGATGTCTAAAGTAGATTATTGCAATGCCTTATTCCTTAATTTAGACAAGGCCTTGATTAATAAACTGCAACTGGTTCAGAACGCAGCTGTTAGAGCGGTTCTCAACCTCTCACGGTGGGTATCAGTCAGAGAGAGTCTCAAACAATTACACTGGCTCCGGGTGGCTCAGCGTATTATTTTTAAATCGCTCTGTTTGACGTATAAAGCTACTCACAGGATCGGTCCTCGCTACCTCACCACCAGGCTCTGTTGGCATGCCCCTAAGAGAAACCTGTGGTCTTCCAAAGCCTATCGAATTCAGGTCCCCTGTACTTATAAAGCCAAATGGGGGGATAAAGCTTTTACCGTGGCTGCTGCCAAAGGTTGGAACGCGCTTCCCTTGAATATCAGGCAAGAATCCTGTTTCCTAAGGTTCAGGAAACTGGTTAAAACATGGCTCTTCCCCCAATAGCATCCACTCTGTACTCTGGCGCGTACCTTTAAGTAATCTTCATTTTCTCTATTATATGTTGTTTTTGGGTGGGTTCCTTGGATCTTGCTTTCTCCCTCCTCTCTAACCTTCTATATCAGCGCTTCGATGCTCTTCATGAGTCAGAATGTGCTTTACAAATACGACATAAATACATACAATGTCAAATACATTTTAAAAATGTGCAGGTTTTGCTAATTTTTATAGACAAATCATTCAAGATGTTCCCAGTCATGTGACGAACTGCTAAACTAACTTAGAAGTATACTATTTTAGTAGGGTAGGGTGAAGAACAGGAAGCTGCACTTTAAAGAAGCGTTCACGACAGCTCCAATATTTCACCATCCAGATCTTCAACTTCCTTTTATCATGCAAAACGATACCTCATCTTTCCTACAAAGGTGCTATGCTGTCTCAAAGAAATACCAGTAGTAGGTCATCCAGGGCAACAGATGTCACAAGATCTTGTGAATAGGCATTTTTGGTGACTGGGACTCAGCCAAATCGATGAGATATGTGCAATGATTACAAGCTACAGCTTTCTATAGTAGATCAAAATATTAAAGACAAGACTGCCCTCAAGGGGAAACCAAAAATTATGTACACATATCATAAAGCAACATAGGTGAAAATACAACAATCTATTTATTCATATACATATTAAAAAACATCCTTCTATATACAATCCCATAGGAACAACCCATCTCATGATCAAAAAAAACGGAAGGACAAACCAGTGTAGGGAAAAAGTGCTTGTGATAAATAATAAAAGAAAAAAAGAATAATAAATATCCCAATAAATCCAAAGACTATATAAAAATAAAAACAGTTGTTTGGTTCTTTTTTTACTGCATTGAGTCCATTCCAAATCATCAAAGAATATAAATCTCTTTTTTATGTCCTTCTTTAGTATCCTATGCAGAAACCAATCCAAACTGAAACATATACGCCAACGTTTCGTCCCCTTTATATCCTGGGCCAAATCACTGCTCCACAATAGGTCTTCTTCAGGACTGACTGATGGGAGTCCCCTCTCATATCCTCTGAACCCGTCACTTATTACATATTCCTACTTGCCAAGCAGTTAAATCTATTTCTGTTTTATTCCAAATGTCTCCCATCAACCATTAATTCAATGCAATCTTCGTCCGTATGTATGCCCTCGCATAACCAATTACTTCTTTTGCTCAGGAAGTTATCGGTTATACAAGGGCATACATACGGACGAAGATTGCATTGAATTAATGGTTGATAAGGTGTATATGGGAGACATTTGGAATAAAACAGAAATAGATTCCACCCAGCACTTTGGGGTTTATGGGTTACCCTCTGTGGTCTATAAGTAGTTCTATAGTAGATCAGCACTATTTGTTTACCACTATCCACACCACTGCAACATTTCTATGGATTTTACTGGAGAACTGCTCTGTTGGTAGTCATTGACTACTTTTGTAAATTAGGACATTTCATTCCTTTACAAAAGTTACCTACGGCAGTAGAATTATCACAAAGCTTTTTTTAGACTAGATAGTTTGACTTCATGGCTTACCCGAAATCATTGTCAATAATAGGAGCTTTCAGTTTAGTGTACATGTCTGATCTCAACATCAAGAAGAAATTGGATATAGCTCATTTCAAATCCACCAGTTATCCACAGACCGAGAAGCAAACGGACAGAGTGAACCTGTATGAGAATACTACTAGGCCTGGGTGAAATTTTAATCATGCCAAAATACTTTTAGTAATTTTATGCAACGAAATTACAGATTTCACCAATATCCCACATTGCTTAGTATCAGGGAGAAATGTTAATTTTAAATGATCCATTCAGCTCCAGGACCAAAGAACTTAGAGAACTTTTTTTAAAATGCAAACTGCATTTCAAGTAGATTTCTGACCTCAAAGGACCATTCTGGCAAAATCTGAAAGCAAAACTACAAATCTGAATGAGTGCAGTAGTGTTTTGAACGTGAACAGCAGATCCTTTAAGATGAGCTGTGAACATTTCGGCTATTTTTTTTTTTAACCCAAGCTGACTGTAGTCGTTAGTGTGTGGGAAACTACATATCTAAGCGGGAAAGTTCTAAATGCAAGCGTCCGCAAATCAACTCGAAATGACAATTTTGAGTTGAATGTTTACCCTAATGACTCGTTTGGGTACTTTGTGGTGTAAAATGCATTTCACGGAACTCTGTGTAATTGCGTGGTAATTTTACATAATTCTGCTACAATAAAGCATGCAGGTTTCGCACACCCCTAAATAATACCGAGGTGTTTTCCGAAGCACCACAAACTTGATCGGTTATGGTAAACAGCCCTTTCAGAATTTTCATACAACGACTCCATGCTGTTCCTATAAGGGATATCTTCATTTTACTGCACCATCCTGAAATGTTCCCCCATCTAATAGCCTCACAAGATTCTTCAGTTCCACATTTATTACTTCCCATTCAGAAGATTCAGAAAACAGTACAACAACACTTAGTAAAATCACAGACAGATTACATGTGCCTGGCTGGGTTGCACTGGCAGACTACAACTTCCAACAGCACTAAAATTCTCTCTATCCCAGTGATAACCATAATTTACATCCAGGCGTGTAGGCCCATGTTAGATCTTAGGGATGGTAGGGAAGGCAGCAGTAAAGCTGGCATTACCATTTAATTGGCAGACACACCCTCTTGTATACATTTCTCAAGTGAAACCTACTGTATCTGAGACAAGGCCTTACCCATGCTATATTCAAGCTGTGTTCATTGATGGCACATCGGATTATGGACAATTGCTGTACTTGTTTGCACGGAAAGGGTCGTGGGAACCAACCTAATTTGTACATGCTCCTGGCTGTCAAGTCGTTTTAGCGTTTCTTCGGTGGGGATAAGGAGGGTAGAGAGTGGCATAGACTGTACTGTTAAGATATCACAACAGAAGGGAGTGAGAAAAGGGTGTACAAGGTTTCTTGCTCAGATGGAGGTCTGCTAAAATCAGCAACCCCATCATTCCGTGAAAGAGTTATACAATTACCTGGTATGGAAAAGGTAGGCGATGGAGACTCTGGAAGATGAGACAATGGCATCTAAGACCAACTACACCACTAACCACAGCGGGAGTGGGAACATCCTAGGGCGAGAGTTACTTCCAAATAAACACTAGCAGAATGTATTTAACATCACTACAATCACGGATGTTTGTCTGGCAATAACTCCAGTTGTACAGTTCATGACTCAGTATTATGTCAGTACATTTTACTCGTTCTCTACCTTTTCAGTTCCCTTTCGGTTTAGATTTTGCCCTTGTGGTTTTGTATCTGCTATCTGTTTTTGTTCATCTAGCACCTGGTTTGTGCTGCTGTTCAAGTTCTCTCTGTTCTTAGGTCTTGGGGGACCAGTGGTAGTACCCTAGTTGATGTCCAGTATCATCGTTCTGTGTGTCTTGGCGCAGTGTAAGAATATCTTCTGACCTTAAAATGTGTTACAGTGGCTGCTGCTTGACTGTATCCTAACTCTTTGATACTTACCCTGTGTATTCTTTACATAGTCCACCTTGTGCATCACAGCCCAGCAGCATACCTGTCTGAAATTTGGCACAACTCTGGCTTTTACGAACACCAATCTGCAACAGCAAATGCTCCTGTATTTCATTTCCTCTTGCATGTTTTCCCCTTCTTTCTCTGCAGAGGTGGGTGAGTTCTCAACACCTCCAGAGTCGTTCGTGGAAGGCTGGTATTCTCAGTGACTCTGCACATTGGTATTTAAAACAAGCATTTGCAATGCAATGGGTCCCGCATGTGCTTGAGTTAGAGCTATTAGCGTTGTAAAGTCCTAACCGGACTTTTCTTGCCACATCAATTGAAAATGAAAAGTAAAACAGTTTTCACATAAGCGAGCCGCTTCAAAGCGCCACAGCATGAGTGTGAAGACCGAAGGAGACACAGAAAAGGAAACAGAAGTTATGCAACTATCCATGTAACAGGGTCGATGTCATGCAAAGTGCTCGACTACTGCCCAGCAAGATCGCGCTGCATAGGAAATGAAAAGAAAATTAGACCAGAAGCCATGCAGAAAACATGGAGCCTCATATGTTTTCAGTAGTTGGTCTTTGCGCTCGAGGCGGGGTAAACCAGAAAAGGCATGACGTATGCATGCCTTTCACTAATGAAATCAAGTGAATTTTAAAAGGCAAGCCCACGAACCAACGAAACTGATGGGCATGCGGTGGGCATGGTAAAAAGTCCACAGAGAGATTACAGCAGGCTAGAGTGCTTGCGGGCTCGACCTTAAAAAAGCACCCAAAGGTGCTTTTTTAAAATTGCAATAGAGCACACACATGCCCTTTACACAAATGTGTGCTCTATAGTTGCACCACTATTTTTGGGGTGCACCAAGGGGGGCATTTTTCCCATTGCTATCACCGGTTTTGCATTTTCTAAATAGCGATTTTTTATTAAGAAATCACTATTTAGGAAATGCAAAACCAGCCAATTGACTAAAATGCAATGGGATTTCTAAATAATGATTTCCTAATAGCGATCCCTACTTTGATAGGAAATCTGTATCTTAGTATATAGCATTTCTTAAATAGCGATTTCTATGAAGTCGCTATTTAGGAAATGCAAAACTTAATTTTCGTACATCTGGCCCTTAATCCTATCACTAAATAGTTCTGACAAATTACACAGTATTTGGTCCTACGTTTTCTCGATTCTGCAGGTTTTTAGTTACAACCCTCACTGGACAAAAACTACCAGGATGCAGAACCATATCTAGCCACGCAAGATCCTGCCACAGACTGCTATATACATTTTAGAGTAAACAGACCTTTCCATAAACTCTAGGTAACTTGGAATATAACCAACCACTGTTCGATTAAACTCAACCAGATATTTTTAGATTCATATCCAATGCACGCAAATACGTACTGTTCCATTTACCTTAAAAAGTGTTATCAGACAAAACTGTCAATGGCCAACTTGAATCAGCCATAGTTTTTTATCTGTATTGGCCCAATATTCACATTAGTACGTTTCACCCCAACATTCAGTACATTCTTAAAATCTACAGTCAGTATTAAATTCAAGAATCTAATAACAATTTCATCATTTTCAAGGCTACTCATGTGCACAACAACACAGGCACTCTTGCACACTTTGGCCAGTGCCCAACCTTCTTGCACTTATTACATTTCTACCAAGACTAATCGAAAACTCCACATTTAAATCTAATACAAGTCCAACAACGACGAAATACAAAACTATATGTTAGGTGTAATCTCTGATTGATGTTATCTGTAAGGAAGGCGAGACTGTACTTTAACAACCCATGTAGTATACTTTAGTTGCTACCTCATCTAATACATCATCATTTATACTTTCCAAAAGTTATTTTAGGCAGTTTGCTTTCTCACAATTAGAAGTGCTTCCACTACTTTGTTTCAACCACCAGAATGCTTGAACTGTGTCAGGAGTAATATCATGGAGTAAGGTATAATATGGATAGCAGCTAGTAGGCACAATAAATTAATAATAAAACAACCCGAAAAGATATCAGAGAATCCAGAACATTTGTGCCACAACTCCATACATGCTTGTATTTGTATAGAACTTGTGTTTGTAGTGGTGTCTCACATGTAATGCAGCCTAGTGGTCTGTGACACCACGTCTGTTAGCTGGAGTAATTCAAAATGGCTGCACACCAAATGTGCATTGACATCAATTCACAGGCAGTGAGCCCCACAATTTGATGGCTGTTTTATGTCACGTACCTACAGCAGCAGCATTTTGCCTGGCACCGCACCCCCCACATGAACCGGTTTGTCATTAATAACTGGGTGCTGTGCTGCAACATCAGTATTTCAGTTACAGATTGTTGGTACTGTTACATTCAAATGATACACAGTAATTAGGTTGTCGGTCCAAAGTCTTCTAGTAGTGTGTCGATCAGCAAAAGGTTCACAATCTGCTGCAGTGCACTCATGCTGGTTGAGCAGTGCATCTAATACACAGTCTTGCAGTGTGGTGGGCTCCTTCTTTTGCAAACAGTTGTGGTGTTTGGCTCACACGTCAAATAAAGCATCATGCAGCCACAATGGAGAGACAAAGGCCCTCATTCTGACCTTGGCGGGCGGCGGAGGCCGCCCGCCAAAGTCCCGCCGTCAGGTTACCGTTCCGCGGTCGAAAGACCGCGGCGGTAATTCTGACTTTCCCGCTGGGCTGGCGGGCGGTCTCCTTCAGACCGCCAGCCAGCCCAGCGGGAAAGAGGCTTCCACGATGAAGCCGGCTCGGAATCGAGCCGGCGGAGTGGAAGCTGTGCGACGGGTGCAGTTGCACCCGTCGCGTATTTCACTGTCTGCGCAGCAGACAGTGAAATACATGTAGGGGCCCTCTTACGGGGGCCCCTGCAATGCCCATGCCAGTGGCATGGGCACTGCAGGGGCCCCCAGGGGCCCCGCGACCCCCCCTACCGCCATCCGGATCTCGGCGGTCCGACCGCCGGGATCTGGATGGCGGTAGGGGGGGTCAGAATCCCCGCGGCGGTGCAGCAAGCTGCGCCGCCGCGGAGGATTCAATGGGGCCGCGGTACACTGGCGGGACCCCGCCAGTGGTGCCGGTCCGACCGCGGCTTTACCGCCGCGGTCGGAATCCCCATTGGAGCACCGCCGGCTTGTCGGCGGTGCTCCCGCGGTCCTCCGCCCTGGCGGTCAAAGACCGCCAGGGTCAGAATGAGGGCCAAAATGTTCCTTGGTAGGAAAGAGCTCAAGTCCAGAGCGACCAACCGGGCCCTAAAACCAACTGACTGTCTGCACTGGAATGCCTAAAACAAGAAGCACACTACAATCCAGCAAAGGAATTGAAACCATACCTACAATCTGAAATATTAAATGTGGAACAAACATCACATAACTAGAAACCAGAATATAACACCAGTTCTCCCAAAGAGGGTCAACCAATTATGTGAGATTTAACTATGGGCCAGTCACAGCTGCCCTGCTGCACCACAGCCCTTCTGCTGGCCACTGACTGCTCCGCCCACATTACTGAGCCTGATTGCGACAACCCACCTGCATTCCTGAGCCTGATTGCAACAGCTCTGCCCGCATTCCTGATACTGATTGCGACAGCTCTGCCCACATTTCTTAGCCTGAGTTTGACAGCTCCATAGGCAGTCTTCAGACGGACTGCATCTGCTGACAGCGCTGCTGCTGTTGCGTCAAAGGCAAGCCCATCTGCGCCTGTCCGCGTCTGAACTGTGCCCAGTGCCAGGACCCCTGTTGTTGCCACCGCTACACCACCAAGGAGCATCAGGCTATGAACTTAAGAAAACCGATCAACAACTGCTTCATGGCTTCCCCACACTCAACTAAAGGACCCTTGATATGGCTATACTGCCAGTTTTCCTGCAACACAAGCTGACCTGTGCACACTAATGCCCAGAAATGCACCCACGCAGAAGACTATGAACAAGTAAATGCACACTCCTTAAGCAAACACGCCATGGAACTCTGGAACACCATCATGATCCACAACCCGGACGTAGCCTTCATCACCGAAACATGGCTAACACTCTCCTCAAAACCCAACATTGCCACCCCTGATGGCTACAAGATAATACACCAAGACCACAGCAACAAATATGGCGTGGCATCACCATCATTTTCAAGGAAACCATCGAGTGAACCATCACCGACAACGACCCAATGCCCCTCGTGGAGCACCTCTACTTCCAAATCCAGGCTGATGCCAACACCATGATGCGAGGCACCCTCATATACAGACCCCTGGGACCACGCCCAACCTTCTGCGACGTCATCACCAACCTCATCACCCCCCATCACCATCGGCTCCCTCCACTACGTCCTACTCGGCGATATCAATTTCCCCCTTATATACCCCAACAACACCAACTCCACTTCCGACTTACAGAACCTCAGCAACATTGGCCTCACTCAATTGGTCACCAAACCCATGCACAAAGCCGGACACACAATGGATGCCATCTTCACTTCTAGTGACAGAATCAGTTTCACCCATGTGACTGAACTCACCTGGACGGATCATATCATCATTCACCTCACCATCACCAGTTCTCAGATCACCACCTCCAAGCACCTCAGCATCCACCACCAACGTAGGGCTAGGTAACGACCATATGGGCACAGGCATTAGGCACCGCACAACCAGAGCTCATGGCAGACCTCAGCCTGAACCAGACCATCCAAAACTTCACCACCTGGATCACACATCTGACAACAGAGCCACCCAGCTGAAACCGGATAAAATGAACAACACCTCCAAGCCAGTGAGATGGTACACTCAGGATCTCAGAAACGCCAAACGTGACTGCCACTGACTCAGGAAACAATGGTGCGTTACCAAAGACTCCTCCAACAGAGATACCTAAAAGGCAGCCCTCAACAACTACTACCACCAATATCACCATATCAAGGTAGCATAAAGAGCAGGAAACACTGCCCGCATCAACACCACAGCCAACCACACAAAATAACTATTCAGAATAATTAAGGAATTCTCTAACCCAATAGCCAGAAAGACCACTATCCACCCATCCCAGGAACTCTGCGATACCATCTCAGACTATTTCCACAGCAAGATTACCACCGTATACAATAATTTCAAACCCCAACCCTCCACCTCTGAGCCAAGACTATTAGCATGGAACTAACCCGCATCTTCAACACCTTAATCTCCACTGCAACATTCCCAGACGAATGGAAGCACAGAAGTCAGAAACCCTCCACTGAACCTAGCAACCTCAAAAACTACAGACCTATATCCCTGTTCCTCTTAATTGCCAAAGTGCTTGAGAAAACCATCAACCAACAGCTGACCGACTACCTCGAACAAAACCACCTTCTCAACACCTCACAATCAGGATTCCGGGCCAACCACAGCACGGAGACTGCATTGATCGCCGCCATGATGAACATCAGGACCCTCCTAGAAGAGTCAGCAGGTTTGATCCTTCTCGACCTCTCTGCAGCCCTCGATACAGTATCCCAACACACACTCCTCAACAGACGTCACACTGCATGGCGGTATTGAACAGTTTCTAAGGGCCACTACATGGCCTTCATGGAAAGGCTCTAACTGTTGTATTTGACTAGGCTACTTTAATATCAACAAGAACATCTATTTTGGATGTTACTATCATAACTCAGTCAACTAAAATCAAATATTTCTAATCCCCCCCAAGATATTACCGCCATAATCCATAGAATTCTCAAACTTTGCTTTGATTTTCTCAGTCATTCACAAGTATTTGTTAAAAAAAAAAAAAAACATAAATCTGCCTAAGCCATATTTTATAGTAAATGTGTTCCTAATCATTTGCCAATGACCGCCACACTTTAAAGGCACGTCTAGAGCCAACCCTTTTGTTGTCATTCACCATAATATCTCATTGATGGAGTCAAAACAGCTGTGCTTCATGTCTGAATTCATACGAATTAGTGAGACCTACATGTACTACTAACTAGACGACTGAACAATCTCTGGGAGTTGTTCAACATTGCAAGCGGAGTCTATTGAAAGGCTCCCAGAGGGCGACACAGCTATTTAACCATCTGATGTTTTTCAGTATTTTTCAAAACACGTCGACTTTTTTTCAACAATAAGTTTCAACAGGATGTTAGTTCACAATTAATGTCCAATGTACATGGAAGCTAAGTTTATCTTTGAGGACCAAACAAACTTTGAGGTTTTCCAAATATCACTGCTCTTCTAGCAGTAGTGACTAAAACGACCATAGAAATTACCATTGTCATGAGGCCTGCGCCCCACTTGCATTACATGAGCGAATTTACATAGATGCTGATTAATGCCTCTCTCCAGACACTCTCCCCCGGAACACAATTCATTTTTCTATCCAGTATCCGTAATATCACTCCATTCAATATCATTGTATTCAGTAATATCCTCTTGCAGGGGATATGAAATGAGGATAAAATGTCTTGCACAAACTGTGAAACTGGATGTGTGCTGTGCTTGCTTGTGCTTAGGAAGCAACATTCACTGTGTGACTGTGAATTACTGCTCTTGGCTTTAGGTATTCCTTTCAGACAGTGACACAAAAGGGGATTAGGTGTATACAGGATGGGCCATCCTGCCAGGATGGTTGGGGCGGCAGAGCTGTACCCAACCCCACATACATATCAAAGGGCTTTGACTCCTGTACACACACAGGAATCTGACACTAGTCTTTTTTAAGTCTTCTTTATGGTTTCTTAGGAAAGGGAAGGCCTTTCCATAACCAGATGCATGGGTACTATAGAGGATCCACCCCACTTCAAAGGCTGGTACCGGGTATAAATACTGGACCTCCAGAGCCACTCTTCAGTACACTCCTGGACCTGTGGACATTACAGAAGGAGGACTGCCTTATTCCCAACAGAAGCCTGCCCTGCTGATTGAGGCCTGCCTTGCTCCACCGAGGACTGCCCTGCTGCTACCAGATGAATGCCCTGCTGCTTGAGTACTGCCTTGACCCCTATAGGGCTGCCCTGCTGCTTCAGGCCTGCTCTGCTCTCTGAGAAAGGCTGGACTAGCTCCCTTCATACAGGCTACCTGTGTGACTCCGAGGGTCTATGTGTAAATATTTATGCAGCACACACACACACATACACAATAATACAGTAAAATAAAAAAAACTCAACATAAGAATACAAAATCCCAAACAAAATTAGTAAAACATAGTATATTCCAATAAATAAAATGATACCAGAATGACAAAAATCTAATCAGTAGAACTGATGATATTACATTTGTTAGTTTTAAGTATATACAGCACATGAAAGCACACAGTGACACTTGCGGTTATCTGTGTGTTCTAGCCCAGGGAAAGTCATAAGTTAAAACCAACCGTAATTCAGCGTGGGCCAGATAAAGGGATCAGGTTAGCCCGGCAGAAAAAGATACCTTCTCAAAGTCCAGGCACAAAGAGTTTGGTTTGTGGTGAAGGAGACCACGAGAAGCAGCGAGGCACGGTGGTATATGTGCTAAGCACTGGTGTAACATTTTTAGAAGTCCTGCAAAACTACTACAGTGACTTCATGTTGCATAAGTGAGCTTATGCCATGAAAAGCACTCTTATATTTACCACGCTTGCCAAGCCAAAAACCTGCGGTACACTACTGGCTTGAAGCTTAGGTCTAAGGGTGGTGGGGGCTGGGGACAGCCTTCTCAGTTCAAAGACTATCTTTCTGCAATTTTGTACTAGACACCTAAAGAATTAGCCTAACTTCTCCATTTTCCGAAAAATGCTAAAAACACACCTATTTTGCAGTAACATTAAAAGTGAAGGGCCAGGAGAACCACTGGAGATACATATATATATATATATATATAATAATATACTGTCTGATATATAGAGACAGATAGATAATGTTAAGAGTAGGAATGTGTCGGCCTATGCCGATACTTCACTGTTGGGTGTTCAGTGCATGTACACATATACGTATGAATAATGACTAACGCAGAAGTTGCTTGCTTGTGGCAATAACATACAAAATACATTTTTGGTGACCTTTCATTGAAAAATGTGCTCGTGGCACAGCGCTGTCACCCCGTTCTCAGAACACTTGCTCTAATTTTCATAACATAAACGTATGGAATACAACTTAATAAACCAGAAAATAAATCATCAATTACTTTAAATCACAACTTCGTATTTTCGATACTTATTGTAACAAAACCATGCCACCAATACCCATTTTTTACTGTTTAGGAGCTGAAGTGTTTGGTGGTTAGTGTAAAGGTTCTTTTTGGTCTTTTAAAGCGTAAAGCAGGGAAGAGAGGTATGTACCCTCTCCATAGAGTGTGATCCCGTAAAGAGACCTGGACCTACAGGTCATTGGTGGATGAAGGTAAAAGCCCCTAATTTGGGCAACTGGAGTTGATTATAAGCATGGAGGATGTAATAATTGTTGGCTTATTTTTTTTTTCTAATTCTCTGACCCCGTTCTCCAATATCGATGTGACAGGGATGGGGATATTTACCCACGTTACATAATTGATAATGATCCAGATAAGAGCAATTGGTCATCTGGATTTCGGAGTAGTGCTGAGTGTACGAACATTATCATTCTAATAGCTGTGAGTGAATTGGAGGACTACATATGAGTATCCATTTTATTAGAGACATATGGGCTAAGTTTAGAGAGTTGCTTAATGTGAGTAATTCGGTTCGAATGGTTATTTGCTTAATTGTATGTCTGGGTGATTATATAAACACAAGGGTTTTAGAAAAAGGTTTATTATGTGATTGCACAGTGTATTAACTAATGTTTATTAAATAATTAATTTCTTCAATTATTTTTATTTTATTGTCCTTAGAGGTATCGTTAAGGATTTTCCATTGGAGATATGATATCAATTTTGTCCTGAAGAAGATGACAGTGATTTTTTTTGTAGCACCGAAATGCATCAATTATATTGTTGAGTCACTATTTGCAATGTACTGGTGTCTTTAGATATGTGCAAATAAACACATAGACACCTAGTGATATTGTGAGTAGAAGTGCTTGAAATGATGACAAATTGGATTGTCTGTATATATTCCCCTTGAAATTATTTGTTGTGCATTTGAAGAATATTGTTTTTAATGTTTTTAACATGTGATATTTCATGAGTTACAACTTGTAATTTTGTGGATTGTCCAATATAAATATATTAATGATACATATATCATTTTTAAAACCCGAGTGGCTTACAATTTGATGTTGGGAGTGAATGAGTGTGGTGAATGTGAATTCCATATGAAGCATTAATACATGGGGAAATCTATGTCTTTCTGTTAAATCATTTCCAGATAGAAAATAGATGGGTTGGTTCTAAAAGTTGGAGCTATAAACTTCCTGTCATAAGATGCTTTTATTCTTTGCTCATGTTTGACCCAGATTAAGTTGGCCACTGTGCAAACATGACATAAGGAGTAACAAGTCCAGGCGAGCAAAATACAGAAGTCTTCATCATGAACAGAAGAGAGGCAGCAGCAGGGTTCTGTCAGTCTTCTGGAGCTTTCTGAGGAGGGACGGAACACCAAATATGAATGGACAATGAGGGTGTGTCATCACATGGCCAAGGAAGCAGGGGACTGAATTGCCAAAAAGGAAGACATGGGAAAGTAAAGCAAGCAGGGGGCGAGTGGTTGCCCTCCCTGACGCAGTCCTTCTTAGGAGGCCTCATCCTTGAAACTAAGTCAAGATCTGAGGGCAGCATGAAGGTAACACAGGTAGCGGACATGGCTGGGGGGAGGTAATGGATGCAAAGCATGAGGAGTACTCAGATATCACAAGTGATGTATCTGTCAAGGATTACGCAATTTTACAACTGTGACTTAGAACAACTGTCGCAATCTATAAATGCTCTGTTGCCTTATTCCAAACTCATCCTTCCAGACATATCTTTAGTTCTGAAGTTATTCGCGACCGCTGAGGATTCTTAGATAAACGTGTTCCACCTTTACAGGGCCTGCCTCAGTTTAGAAAATTCCACCCACATAAATAAAGGGGCTAATGTCCCAGGTCAGCCAACATATATTAAAAGTTTACTGTCTTTTGGCCAAGTATGAGTTCTCAGTTCAAAAGGTGGTGTAAAATCATTGCCAAAGTAACACCCACTTTACTTCTCTTTTGTGATGCAAATGGAAGAAAGGGTAAGTAGAAAATCCAGGCCAAAAATACGCTGTTAATAGTGGCATTCCCTGAGCAGTTTAAAAAAAATAGTTTATTTTTAAAAACGTGCGTAACTTTGGTCAAACATATATTAATTAAAGAGCCAATGGTATACTTGGCTTTTCTCTTGAATTTTAAAGGCTGAAACGGTACTCCTCCTCTCGTTAACAACATGAAAACAGATGGGCAGGGTGTGTGTTTTTCACCTGGAACGTATTTCTCTGGTTGAAACCCAGTTATAAAACAGTCATTAGTTTTTTGTTTTTTTTAAGTACGGGTAAGAGCCCCAAATAAAGACATAAGTGGCACGGGTCCTCAGATAAAGAGAGAACTGGCCTGTGACTTGTGATTGTGTTAAGTGCCCTTTCAACAAGGGCTCAGCTCTCAGGGTTACTCACTGGAGGTTACTGTCACAGAAGCATCTGTCTCTGAATTCTGGAAAGTACCTACCCCGGTGCCAGAGAAGGAGGAATCACTAGAACAAATTGCAGTTTGGCTTGATGCAGAGTTTCTGCCAGGTGGCCAAGCATATGAACCAGCTCCCTGCAAAATAGAAAACAAACAGTTAACCTCAGAATGGTGCAAAACTCACAACTGGCCTGTGGTAACTGGAATGGACCAGAGAAAGGCAGCAATCTACAATTGTATGAAAAAGTCCCATCTCTTTATACTGCTATTGAGATTCTATACTGCAACTTCCAGGAGGAGATGTGACACCATCTCCCTATCAAGACATTATAGACAGTCCATACCACACATGTTTAAAATATGTCTGACATCCCATAACCTGGGTTTCACTGGATATCCAGCAGCAGTCTCCATCCAACATTGTTCCAAACAAACATACAAACTGTTATCCATAAACATCACACACCATAAAGAACTCTTAGCCCCTCATCTTCATAGCTCCGCACCAAAGCCAAATAGTTGGCAAATTGCTGCCAAATCATCATCAATAATAATCTTTATTCGGTTTTATAATTCAAAACCATAAAAGTAGGCAGAAATTCGAACACATTTAAGTTGTACAAAGTAGCATATTATAAAGATTCATTGCTTAAAGCAATTTTAAAGCACCAAGTCAATAGATCAAAAGGATATAATACGCTGACCAAATATAAAATGCAGACACTTAAAAGTCCCACACTCAAGTGTGCCATCAGAATCTGGCAAAAAATAAACATCAGGTACCATGACTTTCGTATAGGTAAGATGTGCCAGACGGAAGTAGAGATTTCAGAGCAAACCTCTGTTGACTGTAATTGTTGCAAAAAAGTCAGAGCAGGTTTGCAGTGTCTAAAATGGGATTTTCTTAGTCGAGGTTTAATGTAAATTTTTCTAAGGGCAATGCATAACGAGTAAAAAAATAAATCAATAGCATCATGCATTGAGTCATTCTACCACAGCGGCAGTTCACTAGCACCCTCAACCAGTCATTCCATCATGGAAAAGTAAATATACAGTGTAAAATATTAAGTCTGAATATTGTCAGTGTGAGCACAGATATTTTGACATGAAACCATTATTCTTATGTAATCATACGTATGCACTAATATGAAAAATGCTTTAAATGAAAAATAAATGTCAACATGAAGTGTGCCTGCTTAGTGGCCACCATCAGAATGAAAGTCCTGCACATATTTTTTAAAAAGTGTTAACTTAGTGATGATAAATAATATTCTGTCTCTTTAAGAACATGTTCTTTGCAAAAGTTTTAATTGTCACCCCTTCCATGCTGTTACCGCTGACCCCCTGATGTATCTATGCTGTGGTGATGAATCCTTTAGGATTGGTAATTATATTGATCTGTCCAATGTTATTTGTATTTTGTTTTACAGGTACAAGCTGCTACTGCTTTAATTTCTGCTGCTATTTTTGATAGTGCCTTAGCTAGATGTTTTCTAAATTAATGTTACTAAAACCTTTGCATAATGCCCAACATGCTAATACTAATTTGAGGTTAGTGAGGTGTTTTCTCTATGCCTATGATTTGACATTGTTTTATTACTGAATCAAATGTATTTTATCTCTCATACACAGATATTCACATTATTGATTTGTGTTTTAACTATTGAGTTCATTGTTTTATTTTCTCTGTTTAAACTAAGATTTTTCAGGCCAATCCGTCAGCCTGTGATGATTCTTTATTTGTACCATATGGTATTGAGAATAATTTTCGGGACCTTAGCACTGTTAATATAGGAAAATAAATATTTTAATTGATACCAAAATGTGTGGTTATTCATGGCCAATTAGATCATGGTACGTCGTATATTGATTCTTTGGTGATGATTATTATTGTTAAATGTTGTTGTTATATGTGCCAATAATCAATATGTTGATTAATGTGATAATCAATATAATCTAAACAAATCAAAAGGTTCATCGACCTTAAAGCAGCGTCCAATCACTCACTATTCTGAAATAGTTGAGACAAGTATCTGCGCTAACATAAGTATAAACCTACTTTGAGTATTTGTAGTATGGGCTAAAAAGACAAGATAACCTTGGGTCTACCTAGGTTATGTCTTTCCTCTTCAAAGAGCTGAAGGAACATATGCTTGAGTTCAATCCTGCCAACATGAGATAATGTCTCTGGATCATCAAATAAATTGGTTCTCTCTAACTTACAGTACTCCATCTTAATATGCCCAAACTATGGAATATATGAAGCCAGGTCAAGCGCTAGACACTCATGCAATATCAACCTGTTCAGGTGAGGTTCCTGTTTTGTCTGAACCTAGTGCCACAAAAGAAGTGGGCAGAGTATACACACACACAAAAAAAATCACATCAAGCTCTTTGTGGGACATAAGGGTTGAGCAACTAAGAGGGACTGACAACACTCTCCAAAGACATGCATTTTTTGTGACCTTTAAGTTATACATTTTAAAATGCTCCCAAATGCATGCCCCAGATGTGACAACCGAGATACACTTAGCCCAATAGGTTGCAGTCATTTCCTTCAGTGGTTTAATTCCCAACTCGGTTGAGAAAGCAAATCACAATTTGTAGCCTACACCATTTGATTATTCCTAATAGTAGATTGATGTTTTCAGGTACCATCAAAGTGCATCCCAAAATAACAGAAAGTGCCTGTTTGTTTCAGCTGAACATCCTTCAGTTTAAAATGACAGGGAGTGAA
Organism: Pleurodeles waltl; assembly: GCF_031143425.1. Lineage (NCBI taxonomy): Eukaryota > Metazoa > Chordata > Amphibia > Caudata > Salamandridae > Pleurodeles > Pleurodeles waltl. The sequence goes on from NC_090440.1 coordinate 626,002,612, forward strand.
AGGATGGGCCCCGCAAATCATAATATTTGGTTTGACTGTGATCCAAATTGCCCATAAGTTCATCTCAGGTGTTCAAAAGTAGCTGCAGAGCTTTCAGAGTGAGGGCTACCAGGGCCACATTGTCCGCATATAAGAGGGTGGAAATGGGATGATGACCAATCTAGAACATGTCCCTGCACTTGAACACAAACACACTCAGCAAATTGCTTATGTAGAGGTTGAAGGGAAAAGGTGCAAGGACACAATCCAGCCTTACCCCCAGTAATGTGAAATTCATCAGAATGTTCCCCATCCAGACCATTTCTAACTTTGGCTGATGTTCCAGTGTAAATTTGTCTTAAAGGGTTTATAATTGGCAACTCAGTCCCCATCTCCACCAACAAGCGCCAACGTCTGAGAAGAGAAACACAGCCAAAGGCATTTGAAAGGTCCATGAAGGTCTCGCAGAGTGTGCCCTTTTTGGCCACCATAAATCTACTGATCAACAGTGACAAACCTGGACTCTGTTCCACCATTACAATACCCTTGCAGAACCCGTAGTGGATGGTGGTCAGGGTACAATGTTCCTCTGCATACGATTCCAACCTAGCAAGTAGCATTCTACTTAAAACTTTAGCCAAAACATCCAAAAGCGAAATCAGCCGATAACAACGGGGATTTGCACAATTGTGCTTTTTCTACCTGGGTATAATTAGGGATTGTGACCAAGAGTAATGTGCCTCAAAAACTCAATATTGGTTTATAAAAGTTCAGCAGAAATTCCATTTGTGGCCAGTGCTCCCACATCTGGTTTATAGAATGGGCAGTAATAACCTCTTGTAAAGAAAACTGAAGGGGTGTATGAGTACAGGGAATCCTGAAAACTTTACTTCCAGAGAATGCACATGGGTTGATGAATCAGAGACTGTGTTAAATCTCAATTTCATGAGGCAATGTATCTCTGAGTTAAGACACTGCTAGCACCTCAAAAATACAGTTATACAAAAATTAAAAAGATACAGTATGGAATCATCATAAAGTCATTGCAATAAAGGCTCTTAGCAAATAGGGAATACAGTGCAAAATCAAATAATTGTCAGTCTCAAAGGAGCAGAAAAATCAATAGAGAAACAGATATCACCTCTAACAGCATTTAAGAAAGCTGTAGACCACCCCAAAATTCGGGTTTATATTAGAAATCGAAAGAGCAGATTCATCATGGGGTGAGCAAAAGTATCATAATTTTAACAAATCAGAACACAGTTTTATAAAACATCATACTACCTTAGCATTTAAGTACCTTCCCACACCATAAATATTGATTCTGTCCAATCTATGCTAATGTCATCCGGTAATGGTAGGGCAAATGAGATACCTGAACTAAAGCAAACTATTATAAATGAATAGGGTGCAGTGAGCTAGTGGAAGATCCTTGAAGAATGATACAGTAAGTATTAGGAGCATGCTAGAAAGATTTTATCAAGAACAGCAAGAATGTCAAAGGAAATAAAAAAATATGACTGATTGACTGTGTGCCACAGAAATAATAAACAGTCCATTGTGCAGGGGAACATCCATTTTGAAAAAGATAGCAGCTGGGCCTAAACTCATGCCTTGTTTAGATGAGTGAAGAAAACACTTCTATGTCATAGGAAAATACTTTCAAAAATATTAGCACAATATCAGTGTATACATGTAAAATCACTGGCAATTCATATTCTTCTGATTGTTGTTAATAACACTACACGAAAATATAAATGAAAACAAATCTTTTAACAACCGCGATATCCTTAGGTGGGAGAGCTGGACTGATATCCTCCACGGTCACTAAGCAGCCTTGTCGGTCATTACTGGGGGCAGCATAAAAGCTGTCAAAGTGTGGTACCTAGTCATTAGCCTGGATCACTACTGCCAGGGCTTCCAGACTCTCTAAAATATGGCTGATTTAAAAACTGCCAAAAGGAAGTACTGTCCTTGGGCCACATGTAGTATCACTGAAATTTGCGACTTCCTAATTGCGACTTTTTGCGACTCGCAATTAGGAAGTCACAAATTGCAATGCACAGGAGTGTCTGAGACAGTGTTTGTGATTCCCAAATGGGTTGGAAGAGACCTGCCTTGTTAATATTCATTAGTTAGGTTGCAATTTGCAACCCTTTGGCACAGACACCATGTCTGTGACTGCTTTTTAATGAAAGCTTCTTTTTTTTTTTTAAGAGTAGGCATTGGTCCCTGGGACCACTGCATGCTCTGAAAAAATGTTAGCGCACCAATTCGCAAAAGGAAAGGGGTCCCCATGGGTTTGCGAATCGGTTACCACCAATTTGAAGTTGGTGGTAAGCTGAAAATATTTTGCGACCGCATTCTCGTCACAAAACATTCACACATACCACTGCAAATCACTATTAGGAAGGGACTCCCTTAACAAACCCCTCCCCAATACCGCACCGCAAACCCTATTTTGCGAGTCGGTAATAGGTTACTGACTCACAAAATAGGGTTGGTACATATCAGAAGGCCGCCTAGCGGTTGCAAACAGCCCAATTCACTGTTCGTGACTGCTAAATACTTTCATACATGTGGCTCCTTGTTCTTACTGGCAATTACTAAAGCATTTGATCCCTCACCCTTAATCTCTGTCTTTGTATAATTTAGCACAGATTTCTATCAACATCTACTTTAGTGATCTTCATGTTAGATTTGATGGGCTTTCTGAGAGCCTTAATTACAGCAGCATGGGCCTAAGTACAATCACAATCAAACCAACCTCTCAACTTTGGTCTCCTACCAGTGATTGACCTCATGTTTTCCCTCTTTACATAGATATTTCAACAAAGGCCCTCTTAATTTCCATGTCTCCCGCATATTTATTTTAACAGTTGTTGATGTATAATGTATTAGCCCCAATCAACTTTGAGAAGAAGCCCTCTGGATTCACCCTGCCCCACCTAAGACCTGTGTCATTGTGCCTGATCACTTAATATCACCCACTAAGTCTGTATACCCAAGCAATACTGCCCAACTTGCAAATATTAGCTCAAAGCTTTGTGATCACTAAGGCATGTGGCATTAACCTAGAAATTATAAACATGGCAGCTCATATTGGGTGTCACTAGAATATAATCTATGTTGCTTCCCTCTACTCTATGCAAGCATGACAAAATGGGGCAGAAGGTACATGCACTTCATTAGCGAAAGCTAAGTAATATGTAATAAAATGATTGAGTCTCCATACCCATCAAGTTTGAAAGGCTGCCAAATCAAATGGACTGTGACACACCACACCATTTTCCGGCCTAAGTCCACTACAGTTAAACTAGTACAAGCATACCACAGACACATGTGAATTACAATTACCTCCCTGTAGTATGAAGCACATAAGAAGCACTTCACCCTGGCCAAGCAATGGACAACTGACTAGACTACCAAGGAAAAAACAGAATAGTTATTTAGCCCACTTATCTGTGAACCTAAGACACTTTAAAGCTCTTCCAAGATCAAACATTTTACCTTTACAGTAACCTACAAAATGACTCAAACTAAACATTGTGTAAACTCTCTACTAACCATATACATCCAAACACCAGCAACAAGACACAGTCATTTCATAGCATCCTCAGGGCTACACACAATGCACCCGAAAGTGAATGTACTACAATCCCATATTGATTGTCATGAGCAGTATAAAAATGTCAATAGTATCCCTAGTCATTCAAGAGTACTTTATGGGTTAATAGAATGGGATGATGAAATGAAGTGTAAGAGCGTAGATTTTTTGTGTTTATTTTTCACATACGTAACAATACTCATTGTCTGATATATTAATCATTGTGTACTAATTATTACGTAAAGTCGAGTTTTGTGATAGACTTGATGGCCACCATCATCTACAAGGCCTACTTTTTTGTTTTCCACGCTAACCTAAGCTAATGGAATTATTCTGTCTTTTCCAAAGAGTGAGTTTCTTTGCTAAAATAAATGTCTGAATTAATGTGTATTTAGTGGCCCCTGCTGGATTAAATCAGATGCAAGGTCACAGTAAAATGTTATCTGTATAAAATGTTTCTAATATGTTCTGTTTTCTAGCTGCATTTCCGTGGCCTAACTGACTTCATTCATAGTATTTGTATATTTTGCTTGTAGTTATATTTCTTACCTATGTTTTTTCATTGAGGGAAAAGAATGGTGTGATAAGAAATGTGTCCATATTTTGTAATCATTATCCGGGGTTGAGGTAATTGGACTTTTGAACAAAGGGTCTACAGATGCAACAGAAGAACGGAAGAAGAAATAACAAATGTATTAGTTTGAGTTTCGTCAATGCAATAACAGCAAATAGAAAGGCTTAGAGCTAACATTTTATATAATTTTGATAGTCGTTTGAGTGTTTAGTAAGTTTAAATCACTGTTCAGTCATCATTGATTCAGGGTCATTTTGTCATTCATAATTGGTCTTTGGTCATTCATCGTTGGTCATTTTATTATTCTTTCATCTAGTTTACTGACAATGCTGCTGTTTATTATATTCTGAGTTTACTTAGTCTGTTCAATACTGAACAAATGTTTTGATGGTTTAGTAATTTTAAAGTCCAAATTCTAAACCATACCGCTCATTTTGTTCCTTGTTCTGATCCTGATGTTTGATGTTGCTGTCCCCTTGATGAAGTAGACCTTGTTGCTGAATACTTTTGTGATTGGGTAATTGTATGAAATACATATTGTTATTTTTCTTTTGTTTTTCAGGTACCAACTACTGATAATATAATACTGCTGCTATTTTTTCTACTTCCTTAGCTAGACATTTATTTCTAAATTTGTGTTACTAAATTCTTCCACATGAAGCCCAACATGTTAATGCTAATTGGTGGTTAGTGAGGTGTTAATCTAATATTCCTGGAAAGTTATTGATGTCCGTTCTATATTAAATCAAATGTATTCAATTTCTCTTGCTCAAATTCCATTGCTATGGTTTTGTGTAATAACCATTAAGATTTTGTGTTTGTTTGCATTGATTAAACTTAGATTCATGCGCAGATTAAATCAGCCATTGTTGTTTCTGTATGTGTATTATTTGAGTCTGAAAATGATTTTCGTGACTTTAGCTTTGCTAATATAGGGAAATAAATATTTAATTTCTTAATAAATTGGTGTGGTTATTTAAGTAATCATTGATTGGTATTTATTATTTATGGCGTTTATATTATGATGTTATCTTTAAAGTAAACTGGGTTTGGTCCGTTTGCCTAGGGGATCAAATCAATTATCTGGTCTGTCATAACCAAACAGTTAGGATTTTCTGTGTTAGCAGGTTTGGTAGCAGAGATTGGTTTACTGTTTCTTTCAGTGATGTCAAAATTGCGTCATCCGTAGCAATTAATTAGTGTTCTTTTGATTATTGTTTTTGAATATGTTGTACAATTTTGGTCAAATGGATTGATAAGTGCCCAAAGTGACTTTCCCCGGTCTTTTGGAGTTTTCCTAGGATGGTAGGGTATGTTCTCAGCGTTCTGTTGTTAGATTGAGTGAGTTGGAATATGCATTTGCACAGCTTTAGCTAATTTGCAGTTGATTGAGTTGTTTGTGAAATTTTAGGGAGTGGGCGTACTCCAGAAGAAAAAGCTAATGTTGGGGAAAGAGTTGGCATACTCTAAAGTGTGAGAGTAGGGAAGTCAGCGAACTTCAACTGTGTGGCGCTTTGTACTCGGAAAAATTGTCCACGTGGTTGTTGTTAAGACAGACTTCACAGAGTAGGTCTAAGACTGCGGAGTATATTAAAAGTGTATGGAGACACTTGATTTATGTTGTAATTTGTCTATTTAGTAGACCAATTGAACGTGGTTGGTAAGTCGAGTTTGCAAGTTAATTTGAGTGTTTGGAATTTTCGACTGAGATTTGGCGAGTTCTAGGTGCATCAGAACAGTATCCATTGATCAGTTGAGAGTGAAATTTGCAGGTCAAATTTTGCTTGACAATCTTGGGGAACTGAGAAGATGAATAGCTGCAAGAGCTGAAGCCATCAGTGAAATTCTTAAGGATCCTGAAGCCACTGTGTTACCCTACCTGTAGTAAATAGACAAATTTGTTTTATTATTGGTTTTGAAGAAGTGCTCGCAATTAATTTCCATTAGTTTTGAGTGTTTCTGAGTTAAGGAGGACAAGCAGCAAGACTTTGCCAGCCACTGTGTGTGTTGTCATTTTTATGCTGCGCTAGGATAGGTTGGTTAGTGAGAAGGGTCGTGCAAAGATTGGTGGACAACCATGAATCACAACTCGACGAGAATGGATATGAAGAGAATTGTGGGATTGTAGTCACTTCCTGATTATTGATTCTTTTGAATTAAAATTGTGAAAATTAGATTTTTCAGAGCTTTAAAAAGTGCTCTTAGAGGAGATGAGTATATTCCGGCTAGGCAAGGAGAAATCTGTCCGCCAGAAGGTACTCCGGCATATATTGTAATTGAAGAAAAAGGTGCTAGAGCATGTCTTTTGTTAAAACATTGAGTTAAGATCACAAAGAAGGAAAGTTGTTTAGCGTTTCCTGAAAATGGCACATTTAATTTGGGAATCTTGGAGAATTTGAGACAGGTAATGTATGGTCTATGACCTCCACTGAGACCAGCTCAGTTTGAAGCTTTGGCGATTTGGGATCTAGTAGCTAGACAGCAACAATCACTTAAATTTGAGAGGAGAATGGGGAGAGCTGAGAAATCACTAACGGAAGCTATATGGGGCAGTGAACAGAGGCAGTGGAGACTTTATAACTGACAAGGTGTTAGGTTGTTTCCTGCAATGACTGAAGAGAGTAAGAAGGTTTCAAAGAAATCTAAAAAGAGTTCTTCTTCAGCAGTCGAAGAGCAGACATCAAAAGAGCCTAAAGCATTTCTGATTAATGATGATGAATTGGACAAAGATGAGTTTATTACACAGATGTTGAGAAATCGCCCGCCACCTTATGTGGTTCAAGAAGGATCGAGTACAGCAGGTACAAATTCTACTGCACTGATACCAGTTACAGTGACTCAGAATACCGCATGGAGTAACCAGAACACGACTGGGAGTTCCGTACAGGTTAATCCATATGTGAATCAGAGGTCAGCTCAGACTAGTCCTCCAGTACAAATACTGATGCAGAGTAGACTTGATGAGTCAATTGACAATAGACAGCTGCCCAAGACTAATATTCCTGGGATCTATTCAGATGTGCCATTTGTGAACACTATTGCTAAGATAGTAGCATCTTCAGGTCCAAATTTACAGGAGCTGAGATTGATTCAAACAGAGCCTACTTCAGTGTTAGTGCCTCGAATGGAGAATCCAGGAGTAGAGAATTCTGAGAATGTCGAAACCAGGAGCCCAGATGCAATATCAGTACCAATTACAATTGGTCTACTTGCGCCTTTATTTGCTCAGAATAAAAAGTGCACAGAAAATGAGAGTTCAAAATCAGAATGAAAACATTAGGTGAATGTCACCTGTGAGACAGACTCTAAATAGTTCAGGGTCATTATTGGATTTAACTCCAATTAGAAATTCTGAAACGGATGGATTGGGAAATGGTTCTGTGTTTAAAATTTTAACGCCTCAACATGTGAGCCCAATGCAACAGCATTTACAGAGTATACAACCTGGTACTATTTCATTATAAACTATGACTGCATAGCAATTAACAAAGTGGTTAGAAGATTCAAGTGTTTCAAACAATCCAGAGAGACAGTCTAAAGGTATTCCTGTTAGTCAGCTCAAGGAAAAAAAAGAGTAAATACATCAAACAAGCCCATCAATGGAAGCTTGCGAGCTTCTGGAAGGAACGATAGCAATAAATGGACTCGATTCCTATACTGAAACACAGTTGAGATATTTGTGTCCATTAATCACAGAGGGAGCAATAGAAGTACATCAGCAAATACAATAATTAGCAGACAAATATGAGATAGAGCTTACGAAAACAAAATGCCTTAAGAGAAGTTATAGATTACATTTTGAAACTGAAGATTTTAAACACATGAGGTCTACAGGGATGAAAACACATCTAAGACAATTACTAGACAGTGCAAGTTTGGAGAGCCTTAGATAAATGTGAAGGCAGATGGGTCAAGAAAAGAGAAAGACCAAGGAAAGGTCCAGATACTCCTCTTTAGATGTATCATGGATTAAAGAGCCAGTAAAGGTTTTACCCATGAGAGAGATTCCAGGAGAAAATTTAGTTCATGTTCCTTGGGGCAGCAGTGATATCATTCACAAATGACTACCCCAGGTTCAGGGAGAAACCAGTGGAATGGTACAAGCAGACAGATAGGTTCGTGAAACTTGCGAAGTGTATGTGGGAGGAATTAAACACTCTGTTAGAGAATGTGGTTCCAGCAGATCTGTGGATAGAATGTAAAAGGAGTGTAGATTGGCCAACAAGTGAGCCGAAAATAGATCCAACAACAGGTGCGCCCTGTCCTGAAGTAATAAAGTATTACTATAAGATCATTGAATTTCTGAAAACGAGAATTTCGCCGAAAAATACTGATTGGCAACGAATAGATAGAACAGCTCAAGAGGTGAAAAAAATCAATTCATGCATACTATAAGAGGTTGTTAAAAGCATTTAAACATTACAGTGGTACAGAAACAATTGAGCTGAAAGACATGATTAATTTGTGTTCAGGTTTGTTAAAGGATTAAGACCAGAAATTAGCCAGATGATTAAGAATCGTTTGATTTGCTGGCAAGCAAATCCGACTGATGATGTGTTACAGCATGCAAAATACTGTAGTGATGAGACTGAATTGAAACAGAAAAAGTTGAAAGAGAAAACAATGGTGATGCAGATTAAAGCTGGACAGGCAGGGATTCAGGGGAGTTTTCGGCCCCAACAGCAACAGGGAAATGGCATGTTTTAGAATCAGGGAATGGAGGCAGAGGTAGAGGTCGTGGTGGAATGATACTTCCAAATGTTAATCAAGGTGTAGATTTGAATTCTGTGATGATGCAAGGAGAGCTGCAGGGAAAAAGAATGTTACCTTGTCATGTTTGCGGAGGAATCGGGTATTGGAAAAGACAGTGTCCAATGGTGAATCAAGGGAATGTTGCTCAACATATTAATGGTGTTAATGGTGTTGATGCTTTCCAGAATGAGAGAGGACCAAACGTGAGAGGTCAAATTCAAAATTTCCACAACAGTGTAAATCCAATGCAGGGTTTTCAACCTTTACAGCCCATGCAGCAGTTACAAAGTGTACAGTGTACAGCCACAGGCACAAGTACAGATACCTCAGTTACAGCAGATGCAGCCACAAGTGCAGATGGTGGCTGCACAACAAATTAAAATACCTAGACAACTACAGATACCACAGAGTCCTATGGATCAGCAACAAATGATGCTTTCTCAAGTGGTCACAGGTCAGAAAATACATCAGAGTAATAGTACTAATGCAGTACAACATTTTCTCTTACATTGTGTGAATGGAATATACAATGTATGTCTGTCGGATAGTTCAGATGAGGAGAAGAGTGTGATGGCTGTTTCATTAGAAGTGGATCAGAAAAGTTCTTATGTTAAGGGAAAAGTGCATAGTCACAAAGTTTCTTCCCTGGTTGATACAAGAGCTACACGCTCAACAGTGAGATCTGCAGAGGTTCCAGATTTGCCTTTATCACGGAAAATGATTCAGACTGTGGGTGTTGCAAACTAACATTTGACGAACCCCATTACAGAGCCAGTTTTGTTTAAAATTGGTAATTTTAAAGGGTTACTCAAAGTTTGTGGTTTGTGATTCAAATCCAGTGTCACTACTTGGGAGAGATTTATTGTGCAAAACAAGATGTTCGATTACCTGGTCAGAAGAGGGAATTGAGATTCAGACAAACAGTGATGATTAAGAAAACCTGACACATACGGTCAGCAATGAGTTAGTGTCTGAGGAATTAACTTTGATTAGTTTTGATGAGCCAAAAACTGTGGAAGTTCCTTTGATTAGTTTCTTTCTAGTTTTTGAGGTGAAAAATCTTCCTGTTGATTTGCAGAAGAATGTTAAGTTTAAAGTTTGGGATCTTTCAGGAAGGGACAATGGGTTAATTAAAGAAGTAGAACCAGTCATGGTGGCAGTGAAGCCAGATGTAGTTTTTCCTCAGACTCCACAGTATCCGATGACGATCGAGGCAATCGAAGGTGTAAAACCTTTGATAGAATAGTTTGTGGAAAAAGGACTTCTGAAAGAAGTGCTGAGTAGCTCATGTAATTCGCTAATAATGGGTTTAAGAAAACCACGTGGAAAAATTTATCTTGTACAGGATTTGAGAAAAATAAATGACATTGTGATTAAATTTTGTCCAGTGTTTCCAAATCCAGCTGTGATTATGTTCCAGATTCCATGCAATGCTGAATGGTTTACTGTGTTTAACGTATGTCAAGCATTCTTCTCTGTGCCTCTTCATGAGGACAGCAGATATCTATTTTGTTTTAAATTTTTGGGCTACTGTTGGTATAGAATTCCACAAGGGTTTTCAAAGTGACCATCCATTTTCAACCAGATCTTGAAAAAGAATTTGGAGTCATTGGTAATGCCATATCAATAGACATTAGTGCAGTACACTGATGATTTGTTGGTCGCATAAAAGATAAAGGAAGGGTGTAAATATGATATGACTGCTCTGTGGAATTTCGTGGGAGACAATGGACAAAAGTTGTCCTCTACTAAGTTGCAGTATTGTCAAAAAGAGGTGAGATATTTGGGTCAGCTGACTGAGAAAGTAACTAGGAGAATTTTGAGAGAGAGTAGTTACAATTTTGCAGATGAAAGTAGCAAGTACACAGAAAGATGTGAGGATGTTTCTAGGAATGGTTGGTTACTGTTGTCAATGGATTCCGAATTTTTCAGTTCTTTCAAAGCCATTGCAGAAGCTGACTCATAAGGATGTTTCTGATCCGATAAATACTGGATGAAGCTTGTATGAAAGCATTTTCTGAGTTGAAAGAGTTTGTGTCAAGCTCCAGCCTTAGGTATGCCTGACTAAATTAAGAGTTTTCTGTTGTTTTGTCATGAACGTGATGCATGTTCCTTGTCTGTTCTGACTCAGACACATGGTGGTGTAAATCGCCCAGCAGCATATTTTTCAGCTACTTTGGATCCGGTCACAGCAGCTTTACTGGTTTGTTTGCGGTCCGTTGCAGCAGTTGAGCAGAGTACCTCTCAGAGTGAAGGTATAATAATGAGATATCCCCTTCCTATAACGGTCCCTCACTTAATAGAGATTTTATTTACCCGTTCCAAGACACAATATCTCACTAGTTTGAGATTGACTAGGTATGAGACAGCAATCTTGGGTCTACAAATATATCTATTAAGAGATGTACAGTGCTTAACCCAGCAACCTTAGTCCTGATTGAAAACATTGGTTTGAACAAACTGGATGATACAGAACTTGATTGTTTGGAAGTTACAGAGTTATGCACAAAACCCAGAGCATACATTAGAGATACCTGCCTGGAAGAAAATGATCAAATTATTTTTGTTGATGATTCCTGTATAAGAGATAATGTGGGCACATTGAGGGCAGGCTAATCAGTATGTACTCTCACTGGCATACTGAAAGCATCATGGCTTCAAGGAGCGTTTTCTGTACAAGTAGCAGAACTGGTAGCTCTTACTAGATAGAGCTTGCCATATTTCGAATCAGATGAAAGTGACAACATACACAGATAGCCAATATGGATACGTAATTGTGCATGACTTTGGTCAGATTTGGTCACAGAGACGTTTCCTAACTTCTTCTGGTTCGCCAATAAGAAATGGTGAGAGAATTCATGAGCTATTACAAGCTATACAAATGCCTGAGAACGTTGCTGTGATGAAATGCGGTGCACATCAGAGATCACAAGATTATGTGTCATTGGGAAATGCATATGCAGATCAACTTACAAAGTTTTGCGCCTTGAATGGCATATCCTTCAAGGGAAATTGGGAGTTGTTACCTGAAAATGATGAAGTCTATGCAAATTTTACTATGCAAATTGTTGATAACTTGGAAGATCTAAAAGCTCTTCAAGACAATGTCCCTAAAGAAGAGCGCTAAGAATGGCTGAAGTTAAAATGTGTCCAGAGGGAAGATGACATTTGGATGACAGGTGAAGGGAAAGTAGTTCTGCCAAACAGTCTACTGACACAAATGGCTAGATACTACCATGGACAAGCTCACATAGGGAGAGATGCAATGGTCCGTACATTAAAACAATATTGGTTCAATACAAAATTTTGACAGGTTGCCGAAGCAAATTGCCACAGGTGTACTATTTGTCAACAAATGAATGTTGGCAAAAGGACAGTGGTCAATATGGAAACATTGGCATGGCAGGAGGACCATTTAGCAGAATGCAGATGGATTTTATTGAGATATCTGCGTGTGCTGGTTTGAAGTATGTGTTGGTGATTGTGTGCCTTTCAGTCACTGGATTGAGGCTTATCCTGTCACAACTTGAACGCTTCTGACTGCAGTAATCCGCCATTCTCTGCGCACCACCTGGTTTCTTGCTTGTTTTGGACTGACCAAGGTAGGGGCGACCCTTTCCAATAGCCATGGTGCTGCTGATAATGAAACACCAAGCAGGCCATAACCTCCAGAAGGAGTCTCAGAGGCAAAAAAAACAAAAGGACTGGAGAAGAGAAGAAGAAAAACAGCAACAAACAGGCAAGAAAAATTAAGGGGGCAAAAGGTGGACGCAGCAAGAAACCGAGTCTAACGGAAAAGTCTCAGGTTGCACTGCAGCCTGAAAAACAGGTCACAAACTGAAAAGCGGCCCGTGGCAGAAATGGCTGTCCGAGACGCAGCCCGCTGATCTGACCGCGGCCTGTGAGTGGGGAGCCGCCGTTCTGCGTTGTGTCACATATCCCATAAGAAGAAATTATAGCCTTATATTAGCAAAGTTACTACTTTGAGAGTTAATATCACGTTTCAGTTTCCCGGAATCAGATAGAGGAAGCCACTTCAGCAATGAAGTGATTAAATTGCTATGTTCAGCTTTAAACATTGAGCAGAAACTCCAATGTAGTTATCGGCCAGAAGCTTCAGGACTTGTAGAACAGATGAATGGTACTCGAAAATCGAGATTGGTGAAAATGTGTGCGTCAACTAATTTGAAATGGCAAGATGCATTGCAACTGGTTCTGATGTCAATGAGAAGTTCTCCTGACAAAAAAAACAGGATTCTCGCCCCATGAAATCCTCATGGATAGAGCTATGGGATTACCAGCAGTACCTACAAATGCACTTGTGAACACTACAGATGATATAGTGTTAGACTACTGCAAGGGTCTAGCGGATGTGGTACGATCTTTCTCTCATCAGGTGGAAGCTTCTACACTACATTCATCTCAAGGTCAAGGACACAACTTGAAAGCTGGTGACTGGGTCATTATTTGTAAGCATGTGTGGAAGTCGTGCTTGGAGCCAAGGTGGAAAGGACCCTACCAGGTGATATTAATAACAACTACAACTGTGAAGTGTGCAGGTCTTACGAACTGGGTGCATGCAAGCCACACTCAGAAAGTGAGCAATCCAAGAGAGCAAGAAGAAGAGCTGTTGAGATTACCTGTACCTAAGTGTACTCCAGATCAAGGAAAAGAAAGAGGCGCTGGAGGCTACAAATGAAGTACCCACTCCTGTGTCAGACGAGGTGGAAGGTATCCTGGAAGACAAGGGTGAATCATCCTCGACTGGAAAAACAAAAGAACCGGTCCACGGTGAACAGGAGAGAGTACTGGTCGAGAGAAGACCTGCTCAGAGGAGGGTGTCCTCAGAAACAGATGGTCTGATAAACTAGACTGAACAAGTGACTAACCCCAGTGTAAAAGGAGTTGAGACCTCCTGAACCAATTGCGGGAACATCAAAGGAGAAGGTTTCGATTTTGAAAAGAGTGCTGATGAAAGAGCCACTTAAAGGTGATAACTGGCCAGAGAAAGGTTCATAAGCGGGGAAGATTAATGTGGTACCACCAATTCAGGAAGAAAACAAGTTGAATGGAGAAGAAGATCTCAGTGAAGGAGAGGTTTGTGGTGGTCGAAGGAAAAGAGTTGCCAACATGAGATATTCTGGTCCCTGAATGGGCTTATGTAACCACAAATGAATGGCAAGAAGACGTTTTGAATTTCTGTTTTCACAGAGACATTACAGGTTTATATTTTGGTACATGAAAGAAACTAATGAACGTTTGTTGGGAAAAATTGAATCTGGAAAACAAAAGTGGAAAGACTTTGTTGAAATAGTACCAGGAAAAGACTTTGATAATCTAACGTGACAAGCTGCTAAACTGATTTTGACAATTTTTACAGAACTTTGACAAAAGGTCCTGAAAGTGTGAATGAAATGAAAAAAAAAAAAGACCAAAAATTAGGAGGGATTGAATTTGAAGATTGCAAGTAAAAGATTTTTGAATTTTTTGCTTTTGTTTTTGATTTTTGCTGCATAGCCATAATTGTTTTTGCTTTAACTTTTTGGTTCTTTACAGACAATGGGAAACTTTAGTAATCAACATACTAAGAGTAGTCATTGTAAATGTATACGTATTGGTTTGGGAATTGTCTGTGCAATAATATGTTTGTTGTTGATTGTGAGTGTGATTGTTTTTTTTTAAATCGAGTGGAGCCAACTGTACTATTACTGTTTCAGAATCAACTACTGATCTGTCAGAGGAAGATAGGTTTAAAATAGATGAGAAATATTTACATGGAGAGTAAGAGCTTTCGTCTAATGTCTCCTATTGCTTATTGTGTGAGTATGTTGATGTAATGGATGCAAAAGATTGTTATGTTTGTAAGCAGATTCCAGCCTCTGTTGAGGAGAGAATTGCTTGTCATAGTTTACCGCTTACTTATGTTATAAGTTGTAGTCTTTTACTAAGACGATTCTATATCCAAGAATATACTCAATATTTTTACTCAAACACAGATGTTGTGTTTTCTTTTGTGCCTATTATTAGAGATCTTAGTAAGATAGCTAGGGATCACAACATAGAGCTAGTAAAGGGATTCTTTGAACCTACATTAACCTTTGGGACTGCTTTTGCACACTGCAATAATTTAACCTGTTTGCTTACACCTGTAGAGAAGAAAGTTCTAAAAAACACAGAGGATAGGAGGAGCAATTAAAGCAAAAATAGATAAGGGATTAGTTTTGCGAAGTCCTGGAACTGATCATGCATATACTGACTTTACCAAACAAGGGAAGCTAAACTTAGATGCATTGCATGCAGGCAAACTTTGTATATACAGGCCGCAATCTTATTTAGATAAAGTATATGTGGGAACGAGTAAATGTAGACAGGTGTTTTTGTTTGGGAGTAAGTAGAGCTTTATCTTGAATGGTCAGGACCCTCCAGCACCTGGTGTGTACTATATTTGTGGGGAAAATGCTTATTACCATCTTCCTAGAGGATGGTATGGCACATGTTATTTGGGAATAGTCTTTTTACAAATGTATCATCTGGAAGATTTAAGTAAGTTTCCTAAATTTTCTGGAATTCAAACGAGGCACAAGCGAGAATCAACTTCTAGCATAGTGGGAGAAATATTTGGATCAATAATTCCTTCAATGGGAGTTGTTCTGAATTCAATAAAGATACAGAAGTTGTCTACAGTTGTAGATCACTCAGGAGCTATTTTACTCCTGGATGGTTAATTGGCTGCGACAAGAGCTATGACTCTTCAGAACCGCCTTGCGTTAGACATTCTCTTAGCAAAAGAGGGCGAAGTTTGTAATTACTTGGTCCGCGTCACTGCTGCTCATACATACCAGACAACACTAAGTTAGTTACAGGGTTCATTAATAATTTAACAAGAATTAAAACAGAATTAAAAGAATAAACTAAAACTACTATTTGGAAAAAGGCTGGCAAGGGAATTGGGTCAGTGGGAAGTTGGATTGGCAACCTAGGTGAAGGTATTATATTAAAATTAATTAAATTGATCTCAATCTCTGTATTTTGTCTAATTGGAATTTGGGGACAATATAAATTGTTTCAAATGATTAAAAGAAGATTTTAATAGAATCAGAGGAGGGTAGATGTTCAAATGGAAATGTTTTATGGGGAAAATTCGAGGAGAAAGAAATTTTATAGAAATGTTAAAGGGACTAAATAAAAAATAAATTGAAATAAATGTATTTGGGTTTTTGTGTGCTGACATACAGTCATCAGAGGAGGGATTGTGAGAGCGTAGATTTTTGTGTTTATTTTTCACATATGTAACAATACTCATATTGTGATATATTATTTACTGTGTACTCATTTTTATGGAAAGTCAAGTTTTGTGATCAACTTGATGGTCACCATCATATATATGCAAAGCCTACTTTTTATTTTCCATGCTAACTTAAGCTAACAGAATTATTCTGTCTTTTCAAAGGAATGTGTTTCTTTGTCAAATAAATGTCAGAATTAATGTGTATTTAGTGGCCCATTACGGATTAAAGCAGAAGCAGATGCAAGGTCACTGTAAAGTGTTATCTGTATAAAATGTTTCTAATATGCTCTTTTTCCTAGATGCATTTCCGTGGCCTAACTAATTTCATTCATTGTATTTGTATATTTGTATATTTTGCTCGTAGTTATGTTTCTAACCTATGTTTTTTCCTCGAGGGAAAATAAATGTTCCCATATTTTGTAATCATTATCTAGGGTCGACGTAATTGGAGGTTTGAACAAAGGGTCTACAGATGCAACTGAAGAAGAAATAACCAATGTGTTAGTTTGAGTTTCGTCAATGGAATAACAGCAAATAGAAATGCTTAGAGCTAACATTTGATAACATTTTTATATTTGTTAGTGTTCTGATTGGACATAGTTTCTCAGGATATTTCTCTGAACCAATCAGAGTGTTTAATAAGTTTAATTTAATGTTCAGTCATCATTGATTCAAGTTCATTTCGTCATTCGTTATTGGTCTTTGGTCATTCATCATTTTATTATTCTTTCAGCTAGTTTACTGACAATGATGCTGTTTATTATTTTCTGAGTTTACTTAGTCTGTTCAATACTGAACAAATGTTTTGATGGTTTAGTAATCTTAAAGTCCAAATTCAAAACCATACCCCTCATTTCATTCCTGTTCCGATCCTGATGTCTGATGTTGCTGTTGCCCTGATGAAGTAGACGTTGTTGCTGAATACTTTTGTGATTGGGTAATTGTATGAAATGCATATTGTTAGTTGTCGTTTGTTTTTCAGGTACCAACTGCTGATAATATTGTAGTGTATTTGTAATAGTATTTATATAGCGCTTACTACCCCTGACGACATGTTGAAGCGACGTTCGGCGAGTGGCACGCTACTCCGGAACCCAAGAGGAATTAGTGGTAGATTAGTATAGGGAACTATGAATACAGTTTTAGTATTTTTATGAGTTAATTTCAGCAGAGGGTATGTGAGTTTGTGAGTTGGATTGACTAGAGTAATGGAGGGATAGAGGGGGGGAGAATCCAGAAGTGTTAATTGGGAGTTTAAAGTAATAGGATGAAGCTTGGGATGAGTAAAAGCGAGATGGGGGAGGGAAGAGTCTGTGTAAAGGGTTAGGGAGATCATAGTAGCAGGAAGGGATTTGGATGAGTCAAAGATGAGATAAACGGGGGAACATTTAGTAGGGTTATTGGGGGGTCATGGTAGTAAACTGAGGTTTGGGTGAACTAGATATGGAAGTGGAGGGAAGAGCTTAGGCAGGGTTTTTTTTTAGATGAAAGTAGTAGAATGGGTTTGGGATGAGTCAGAGTGGGATGGAGGATAGATGACATATGGTAATAGGTAGACAAAGTAAAGCTTACAAGAGTACATTTATATTATTTTTATTTATAATTGTATATATATATATATATATATATATATATACACAGCTCTCCACCTAAAATTGGGAACTTCCCAGAGTTCTCCTTTGTTTTTTGCATAATTTATGCGTCACTCTATCACTGAAAGGGCCTTGGTTTGACTTATACTGGGTGCTCCCTTGTGTCTGGAAAAAGCTATATCCCTCTGAAGAGCTCTAATGAGAGCGAAACACGTGTCAGGGGTTGCTTTACTCATTCCAGGTTGGACGGTATTTGACCAGTCCAAAGCTGTAATACTGTTCCTGGAGTAGTAAATGGCTTTTGTCATTTTACAGCTCGTCAAGGATGACACTATGTCAATCCTATGCTTAAAGATTTTGCTGTACAAATGGCAAAAGACTTTGTCACTATCTAGCTTGGCGAGGATAGCACTGTGCTAATCCAATGCTTAAAGACTTTGCTAGATAAGCAGACATTTGAGGTGAGCAAATCTAGAGTGTCGCTGGTGTTGCAGGGTGCTCCTTACTAGAGCAGCTCTCCACCTAAAATTGGGAACTTCCCAGAGTTCTCCTTTGTTTTTTGCATAATTTATGCGTCACTCTATCCCTGAAAGGGCCTTGGTTTGACATATATATATATATATATATATACACACACACACTTTTTAATCATTATTTTCTTTAATTTATTTATTCATTTTTTTTTTTATTGAATTTACTTATTTATAATTTAAATTTTATTTATAGATACTATTTTTTTTTCTTTTTTTTTTCTAGTACAGTAGGAATAGAGTAATAAATAGATTTGTAAATATATAGTAAGGGAATATATGCTCAAGGAATATAATAATGGGTATAACAATATGGGAAGAAAAGTATTATTGTATAAACATATGGCTGCCTGACCTGTGAGGAGGGACAAGTGGAAATGAGGTAAGTGCGCTGGCATTGTGCGTTGTCGATGACCGCTGCGCAGATTTGCATAGGTTATTATTGGGCCCTATGGGTTCCAGGAGCCAATGGTGATGTATGCCGGCAGTGACGGTACGCACCGCCGCGGAACGTCACCGCCATTTTCTAACTATTCACTCACTTATTACCTGACCATCAACAGGAGAGGACCTACACTGCAAGTGCTGCTGTGACCTCAGTCTGGAAGCGACAATGGCTACCGTGTCTGGGTAAAGGGCCCCTGCTTTCACTGCCGAGGAGCAGGAGAAACTGGTGGATGGGGTCCTACCACAGTACATGTTACTCTACGGTCCTCCAGACAAACAGGTGACTACAGTGTGAGCATGATGTGTGGGCAATGCATGTTTGGAATGGTGTTGATGTAAGCCACAAGTTGGGGGGTGCTGATGCATCCTGGCCTGAGTGCTGCATGAAAGGTGGTCAGTGTTTAGGTGGGAACTGGAGGGCAATGAGTATGCCGGTCCGGAAGGGTGAGTAATTTTCTTTCAGCTGTATTTTCCCTCTAGGCCCTAACCCACCAGAAAAAGGGTATTTGGCGTGCCGTCACCAAGGAGGTGTGGACCCTGGGGGTCTACCACAGGCGGAGCACCCACTGCCGCAAGAGATGAGAGGACCTGCACCGCTGGACCAAGAAAACGGTGAAGGCCCAGCCGGGGCTGGTCTCCCAATGTGGAAGGGGTGCCTGTC
The DNA here is from genome assembly GCF_031143425.1 of Pleurodeles waltl. NCBI lineage: Eukaryota > Metazoa > Chordata > Amphibia > Caudata > Salamandridae > Pleurodeles > Pleurodeles waltl. The sequence continues at coordinate 626,022,042 of NC_090440.1, forward strand.
GCACCATGACCCCCCTGATGTTCTGCATCCTGGCGGTGCCCTATCCGGAGTTGCATGGGCGCCTGAGGGTATCACAGCCGCCACAAGGGGGTGAGTACAGATTCTGAACCCTGACTTTGCGCGCTTTAGGAGCTAGCTGAGTGGAGGATGTGGGCTGTGGGTCAAGGGCAAAGATAGCAGGGTAGGTCCCTTGTGTGCAGCCTCTGAAGCACTCCAAACCCAATGGTGTTAGTAGGCATCTACTACTGGGCAGGATCCTGTGGGTGTCAGGTGTGCACATGCTGGCGTTAGGCATTGTACCCCATGGGCTTGTGACTACCTTAGTGACTGGTTGGGCATGGCCTAGTACATAGGGCTGCTCCCTGTGTGTTGTGTACGCCAACGGTAGTGTTGTTGCTGGCATTGATCAAGTGTATCCTCGGTCTTTCCCCCACCTTTTTGTTTTGTCACCCTGTCCTTGTGTGCATTAGCATCATCTGGCGGAGGAGCAGAGGCACTGGCGACGGAGGGAGCTACATCCCACATGACCCATGAGGCCGAATCCACCGAGGGTGAAGGCACAAGTGGGATGAAGGGAGAGGGGAGCACCTCAACAGGGATAGGAGGGGAGACCAGTGACAGCGACTCCTCCTCCAATGGAAGCTTCCTGGTGGTGGTAGACACCTCTGTGCCCACCCCAACAACAGGTACAGCCGTCACCCCCTAACAGCACTGCCCTCCAAGCAGCCCCTCAGCATGTTTCCCGTGCCTGCTCACCCAGGAGGGTGGGCATCTCCTTCGCCCCAGGCACCTCAGTCCCTGCCCCAGTCAGCCCTGCTGCCCTCAGTGAGGAGGCTATTGACCTCCTGAGATCCCTCACTGTTGGGCAGTCAACCATTCTGAATGCCATCCAGGGTGTCGAGAGGCATTTGCAACAAACAAATGCATACCTGGAGGGCATTCATTCTGGCGTGGCGGCCCAACAGAAAGCATTTCAGGCTCTGGCCTCAGCACTGATGGCAGCCATTGTCCCGGTGTCTAGCCTCCCCCCTCCAACTTCCTCTACTCAGTCCCAATCCTCTCAACCCCAGCCTATCCCAAGCACACCCTCAGACCAACAATCACCCAAATCAAAACACAGAAGTGGTTCAGGCAAACACAAGCACCGCACTTTCTCACACAGGCACTCACACAAGTACCATACCCATGCAGACACAGCAACATCCACTGCCTCCACTGTGTCCCCCTCCTACTCGTCGTCCACTCCCCTCCCAGTATTGTCTCCACTCACACCTGCATGCACTACGTCCATCACAGCACACCCATCACAACACACATCTGTGACCCCTCCTCCCAAAGAACACAAACGCAAGCACCCACCCACCCACCCTACAGCCATCCACCTCACAACAGCATCCAGCCCATGCACCTTCACCCAAACTCAGCAGACGTACACCTCCTACAACCACTCCCACTTCCTCCACTCCCAAACCCTCTCCATCTTCCCGTCCCAGTGTGTCTAAAAACTTTTCCTTGCAAACTTTGACCTCTTCCCTATGCCTCCCCACCCAGTCCTTCCCCTCGGGCCCAGGTGTCAAGATCCCAGGCCAGCACCTCAGCCACCAAGTTGGCGTCCGCTGTGGTACCAGCAAGTCCTAGTGGATAAAGGGGGCACCCGTCAGGGCTACCAGTGTGCCACCGGCCCCTGCAAAGAACCAACCCATACCGCCACCTGGCAAGGTGAAGAAGATGCCAGCATGCATCACGACCCATCCAGCAAGGCCTCCTCGAAAACTGCATCTGCCAGTGCCAAGGTCCCAGCAGCGTCTGCCAAGGTGGGGAAGGGGACTAAAACCCAAGGCAAGGCACTCCAGGCCTCGGAGCATACAGGTGAGGAACTGGTGCCCACCATCAGTACCAACAGCCCAGCAACCTGTACCGCGGAAAGCACCGAATGGGAAGTGCCACACCCCAGGTGCTGCATCACTGGGCACAAGGCCCCCTCCAGAACCAGTGGAGACATACATCCACTATCACTTTCCTTGGCAGGATGAAGCAGACTGGGCACAAGGCCCCCTCCAGAACCAGTGGAGATTATGCATCCACTATCACTTTCCTTGGCGGGATGAAGCAGACTGGGCACAAGTCCCCCTCCAGAACCAGTGGAAGAAGGCATCCATTTGAGAGACTGTGGCTTTGCACTCCCCAGGAGCAAGCAGTGGGCAAACCACCCACTTGAGAGACTTGAGAGACTGTGGCTTTGCACTCCCCAGGACAATGCAGTGGGCAAACCACCCACTTGAGAGACTGTGGCCTTGCACTCCCCAGGACCAAGCAGTGGGCAAACCACCCACTTGAGAGACTGTGGCCTTGCACTCCCCAGGACCAAGCAGTGGGCAAACCACCCACTTGAGAGACTGTGGTCTTGCACTTCCCAGGACCAAGCAGTGGGCAAACCACCCACTTGAGAGACTGAGGCTTTGCACTCCCCAGGACATCGCTGTGGGCATGTTGCGCCCTCCAGGAGCCGTGGCGTAGTACCATCTTCCGGCTGAGGTGCCCCCCTCCCTTTCTCCCTGAGGTGCCTGTGTGTTTTTGACCTGATGACCCTGCAGTGTTCTCTCCGTTTTGAGGCAGGAGTCAAGTGTGGGTTTCGCCCATGTCTTTTTGCCCACTGGATCATGAACATTTGCAAAGGACAATGTATGGCCTTCTGTACATATTGTAAATATTTGTATATACTGTTGTTTACAATCGTTAACTTTATATGCATATTTCTAAATATCACTATTTGCACTCAATTCCTTTTGTCCTTGCGTTCTTCCAAGGGGTTACGGGGTGTAAATGTACTGTTGATGCATGTGTTTGTGTGTATGGTCTTGTGGTTGGGGGTGTTGTGTGCTGCGTGTGTGTGTGTCACTCTCCTTTTCCTCCCCCCTCCCCTGTGTGCTAGGTGCAGTACTCACTGCCGTCATCGCCTCCACCTTCTTTGGTGTTCCTGGTGTATTAGCAGATACACCAGCATCGGCGGGACCTGTAGTTCGGGCTCCATGACGTCCTGGTTCTTTGTTGAGTGTCGAAAGGTGAGTGGTTCCCCTTCTGGGTACTGTTTCCGCCGTACTTTTGATGGCGTTCATACCGGCCTGTTGGTGGTATTACCGCCGCTTTATCACCGACCGCCAGGGTTGTAATGAGGGCCATAGTCTTTTTTTTGTATGGTGGTGTTCTAAGGCTGGGTGCCAATCTTGAGTGGAGGTTTCTTTGTTATATGTATTTTGTTTCTGATAAAAAGTGGTCCTGTTCCGTGTATAGCTTTGTGGGTGATACAAAGCAGCTTGAAGGTGGATTTTCTGGCAATGGGTAACCAGTGTAGTGCTCTTAAGGAAGGGGAGAGGTGGGCTTGTGGCTTTACATGTAATAGTAGCCTGGCAGCGGAGTTCTGAATACATTTTAGTTTTTTCATAATAGATATAGATAATCCGTGGTAGAGGCCATTGGCATAATCCAGTTGGATAGTACAAGAGATATAGTAGCCTGCACCTTGTGTAGAAATCAGAGGTGGCGGAAGATGCGTCGCCGAGTCTTTAAGGTGATGAAGCTTGTTTGTGCTAATTTGTCCACTTGTGCATTCATTGTTAAATTGGAGTCCAGGGTAATTCCAAGGTTTTTGACTTCATCAGATAATTGAGGAGGTGGTCTGAGATCGTCAGGCCAGGTTCACAGTGGGTCATCATTTTTCCAGTCACCACAAATAAGTATTTCTGTTTTGGAGGCATTTAGTTTGAGATGGCTCCAAGTCATAAACTGATCAACAGCTTTGAGGCAACTGAACATTTGTGAGTTTTCAATGTCCTTGGGGCATTCCAATTTAAGTAGTATTTGTGTGTTATCTGCATAGTTGTAGCATGAGAGTTGAAAATCATTGATCAGTTCTGGTAATGATATCATGTAGATGTTGAAAAGCAAAGGTGAGATGATTGATTCTTGGGGGACCCCTGCTTTTGTGAGGTACGGTTTAGATAGGAAGAGGAGAGAATAGATAATATTAGTTCTGTTTTGAAGGTAGGATGTAATCCAGTTGAGAGCAGTCCCTTCTATGCCAGCTTCTTGGAGTCTTTGAATTAGGGTGTCATGGTCAACCGTATTAAAGGCAGCCGAGAGGTCCAAGAGAAGTAGTGCAGCAACTCCATTGCGGTTATCTGTGTTTTTAAGATCATCCCAGATTGCTGAGTGCGGATTCAGTGCCTCTTCCTGGGCGGAATCCAGTTTGGTAGTCAAAGTATGGAATTATCTTCAATGAATTGTCACATCTGGACGAATGCTGCTCTTTCTATCAGTTTGCCCAGGAAAGGTCCATTTGTGATTGATATATAGTTGTTGAGGTCCTGCGGGTCTAGGTTTGTTTTCTTTAATAATGGACGTATATATGCCATTTTCAGTCTTCAGGAAAGGTTCCTGTAGTTAAAGAGTTGTTGATGATTCTTCTTACAGGTGTGGCACCAGAAGTAGATAAAATAATGTTCTTGAAGATGTGTGGTGCGCAAGGGTCAGAAGGGCAACCGGAAGGCCTGCTTGCTTTAACCAAATCCATAAATTCACCTTGTGATATTTTTCTGAAGGACTGTAGAAGCTGGGTTGGTTTATTCTTAGAGGGGATTTTAGGAAAGGGGATGGTGCTGAAAATGTTCTTCTGTTTTAAATAGGAGTCAAATGTGTCTGCCTTAGTTGTGTAATGAGTTGCCAGTTTGTTTGTGAAATCTTGAGCAATGGAATTACTTCCTTCCATGCATGCATTTAGGTTTTTCGAAATTCATTGAGAAATTTATAAAAATTCTTTGGTTGCAGATTTACCATTTTGAATTCTGTCTGAGTAGTACGTTTTTTTAACTTTTTTGATTGATTTGTATATTTTGTTAAGTTTGTGTAGCTGCAGTTTATCTTGAATGTTGTTTGTTTTGAGCCAGGTCCGCTGCAACCTTCTGATTTGTTGCTTTTGCTTTATCTTTTTAAGTTCTGTGTTTCTCCAAGGTGTTGTTTTGCTTTTGTCCTGTTTAGTTTTTCTGAGTGGTAGTAGGGTATTAAAAGCTTCCTGTAGCCACTCAAAGTTTTGGAACAGAATTAATTGTATCTAGATCTGTGTTAGCTTTTATTTGTGTTTTTAAGTCATCAAAATTCAGTTTGCTCTATGGTCGATAGGTGCACGTATGTAAGTAGTTGTGGGGTTTGTTGATTTGTGGTGTTTTAAGTCAGAAAGTTATCAAATGGTGGCCTACCATGTGATTGGTGTGATGCGATGAACGGTAACTAGTTCAGGCTTAGCAAAAATTACATCTAGGATGTGTTCTGGGATGTGTGTGGGACTGTGTACAATCTGATGTAGGTTCAATGCGACTAGGCCAGTGGTAATAGCTTTCGGATGGGGCATATTGGGTTTGTACCCAAGAATGCATAGGTTTGAGTATAATGTAATAAGGTTTGCGATTGTATCTAGAAAAGTGTCTGGGAATGTTGCGTTGTTAGGTGGAGGTCTGTAAAAGTTACAGGAGGAAGTTGGAGTAGGGTGGCATCTGGTGAGGAGGGCTTCACAAACTTGTGTGGAAATGATGTCTGTTTTACTGAGATTTATTGCTTGTTTGAATATAGTAGCTAGTCCACCTCCTCTCTTGCCTATACGGTTTTGCATGATGGTTTGATAGCCTGGAGGAACGGCTTCATGCAACACTGGGGCCATATCATCTCCCAACCCCGATTCTGTTATGAATAGTAAGTCAGGTTGTGTGTCCGTGAGCAGGTCGCAGATGTGGTGATTGTTTTTTGAGAGTGATCAAGCATTTATGAGCTGGCAGTTTAGAAAAAGTGTGTTAGTGGCGGTGTTGTTTTGTTTAGGAGAAGGGTGGGCAGTATATTTCGAGCTTGTAGCAGGTGTGTTAACTGTGTGAGAGCCACAATAGTCCTGTTTTTCAATATAGTGTTCCTCTTCTAGCAGGCTTAGGAGGCATTTTGTTGGGTCTGTGTGTGTTGGTGGTGGACTTGGTGGCTGAGAGAGGCATAAAGAGTATACTTTTTTTGTAGGGTGGCCTTATTATCTACTGTAATAGACAAGGTATAATACTGCTGCCATTTTTAATAGTTCCTTTGTTTCAAAATTTGTGTTACTGGATTCTTTCACATGAAGCCCAACATGTTAATGGTAATTAGTAATTAGTGAGGTGTTAATTTCATATTCCTGGATGGTTATTGATGTCCTTTCTTTATTAAATCAAATGCATTCAATTTCTCTTGCTCAAATTCTATTGCTATGGTTTTGCGTAATAACCATTGAAATTGAGTTTGTTTGCATTGATTCAATTTAGATTGCTGTGCAGATTAAATCAGCCATTGTTGTTTCTACATATGTATCATTTGAGTCTGGGAATGATTTTCGTGACTTTAACATTGTTAATATAGGGAAATAAATCTTTAATTTCTTAATAAATTGGTGTGGTTATTGAAGTACTAATTGATTGATATTTATTGTTTATACTGTTTATATTATTACTTCATCTTTAAAGCAAACTGGGTTCGGTCCATTAGCCCAGGGGATAAAATCAGCTACATGGTCTGTCATGACCAAATAGTTAGGATTTTCTGCACTAGCAAAAGAAAAAGATTGGTTTTATCAATTAGAGAGAGAAAGGAACTCTCAGGGATGTTAATTCACAACTGGTGCTCCTACTTCCATAGTAAACAATAGGGATGTACTGCACGTTAAAGGCAGAGGAAAACTGAATTAATGAACAAACAGAACTGCAGGATAGGATATGTTCAGATAAATTACAGTCATTAAAAAATACAATAGCTCTCTTTAAAATCTGAGAGGTTCTATTCAGCTATTTATGCACTCAGAAATAGTTTTAATAACTCCTTCAGGAGGTTGGTCACCAATTATTAACCCACTCTGAAATATAATAATCAGGGTTGAGGCAGATACAGCTGTCATCACTCCCATACAACATAGAGGCACACTGCAGAACTGGCAAAATGCTACATTTTCTCAAGTTAACAGTGAAGATGTTGTACTGTGGCAAGTCAGAGTTTAGGTTCAGTGACTGCCCCATTTTAACAGGCCAGTTCATTGCCTACACATGTGAAGGTTCTTACACAACGCATCATTCATGTAGTAAAAGTGGATGGTCAGTAGAGGGTGTGGAAGATATTGTCTTTGTTTTTTGACCCTTGTTATTTGGCGTTCACCCGTTCTATAAAATGGTAAGTTTTTGCAACGGAATCAATTATGTGCAATTTTACTAATGAATTTCTAATAGGAAACAGGATTAGGCAAGGGACGTGAAAGGGGACAAGACAAGGGTATGGCTGGGGACCCAAAATTACGAACATGGCTTATAGGAGCTGCTGCTGCAGGAGCTGGTGGATGAGCCTTAGAACGGTGTCATCCATCGCCCAGAGATGCTTTAGTTACCTTAGAGAGCGATGGTGGTTCTGTACTTGCTGCTTTGTGGTGACTGCTCTGAATCCTACTGAGCACAACAATAGTGAAAGTAGACCTGTTCTGCATTTTGTCACAGGGGAAACAAGACGGCAGCTCATAATTTTGTAGGCAGCGGCAATCCAAAACACTTATGGTGTAACAATAAGCAGGGCTGAGACATACCATCAGGTGGACAATGTGACAGTACCATTTTGACATGGGAGAAATATAAAATCACCCATGCAGACACAAAGTGCCATGCTTTATGGCGATGAGAAGTGTAACGGACATGAGCACACAGCCCCTGCAATGAATCGACCCAGACTGAACCAGCAGAACAATTCAGCTGGCAGTTATGGAGAGGTATGAGAATACCTCAATCATTGAGAACTTTGAATGGAGACTGTTGAAAATGACCCTCTCTGAAGGGTCACCCCAAACTTTAGTGCCTTCCTCCTCTCCTTTTTGCTTAATTTGTTTTGTTGGTTTTAGGACTCTGGGCACTTTACCAGAGCCAAAGTGTATGTGGTCTCTGCTCTTAAAACATGTTAACATTGGCTTTTATCCAATTTTCATATTGAAGTTACTTGTAAGTTCCTACTAAAGTACAACACATGTACCCAGGGCAAATGAAATGCTACTAGTGGGCGTGCAGCACTGATTGTGCCACCCACTATGTGTGTGTGTGTGTCACCTCCATGGTAGGCCCTAGACAGCCCTAAGGACGGGGAGCAGTGAATTAATAAGTTGGGAATGTATTTTTAAGTTTTACACGTCCTGGCAGTGAAAAACTCTTAAACTTGTTTTTCACTCCAGCAATGCCTATCATAGGCTAACACTGGTATTATCTTATTACATCTTATAAATGTAATTCACAATCTGGAAGAGATACATTTTTCAAGTTTGGTTGGATTTTAAATTGCAAGTCTGAAAATGCCACTTTTAGAAAGTTGGTATTTTCTTACTTTAGCCATTTGGTGCCTGCAGTCTCTCTCTAATCATTTGTCTAGGGTGGATGAAAGCTGGGCTTTGTATATTCTTTCTACACAGCCACAAAGAAGGAAACTTACTAGTGACTTGATAGGCCATCTCGGGAAGATGGGAGGGAGGGACTGGGCAAAGTCTCAGTTACACCTGAATAGGCTGCGTCCTGTCCACTGACAAAGGGCTGCATAACCCCCTGTAGTGAGTGTGGATCCCGGGCAGGAAGGGCTTGGACTCTCTGCACTTCAAAGGCATGTCTTCAACGTCTCCCTCACTTCAAAGGCACAAATGGGTAGAAGCACTGGACCTCTGACACCACCTTTTCAGTTTACTTTTGGACCTGCGGATCCTCTGCCAGGAAGAAGAACTGTGCTGTGCTACTAAAAGGACTGCCACTCTGCTGGACTGCTGCTTTACAAGGAACTGGTGACCTGCTGCTCTCTTGCTTGCAGATGAAGAACTAGACTTGCACCTCCATACTGCACCCAGGACCCCAGAGTGACTCAAAGGGCTAGTGTGCTGGCCTCCTGATCTGAGCTTCAGCAACATAACAGGTTTCCGACAACTCCTGGACCTGTCTTCAATGAGTTTCTGGATACCCCCCCCCCCCCCCCCCCCAAGAGGCTCTTCTCTGGTCCTGGGCCTTTGGTGTAGCTCTAGAGCTCTTCAATTCAAGCTTTTGGGCTCCTTGAGACTGCATATGAGTCAGTTCACACTGGAATTGCGCTGCTCGCACAGAGAATCAACACAAGCCGATGCAAGTTTGTCTCTTCTTACAGTAAGCGCCATTCGCCAGTGTGGATCGCCACTATGAGGGTCCAACCTGCCCATCTGCGACACCTGGCCTGCTCTTCATGCACAGCTAATGCTCACCAGCAACGTTCTCCTAGCTCCCAGCAAAATACTTCCATATGCAAATCAATATTGACCCTGTTCCCCATGGGAATAGTCCAGCCCAAACTGCCAGGCCAGGTCCTCAATGGACTGGAAACAAGCATCCATGACGGGTTAGCACAGTGAGCAAGGGACCCACGTCTGGGTATACCCTTCCCACTTAGGGCAACTTTACAACACAAAAGGATGAAGTGGGAAGGGTATGCCCAGGCGTGGGTCCTATGCTCACTGCGCCACTCGATTCAAGCTAGCCTGTCTGATGTAGGGTGATACCCTGCTTGTTTCCGGTCCAGCGAGGACCTGGCCTGGCAGTTCGGGTTGCACTGTTCCCTTGGGGAACAGGGTCAAGACTGATTTGCAAATGGCTGGGTCCAAACTGGGGTGGTGTGGTGAGCAAAAACAAATTATGGATCAAACCCAGATCTTTGTGACTGGGGGTGAATGTTTGCATTGTTCAGCATTCCGTCCATCATCTGTTCTTTTGCATTTGCCTTCCCTAGGGGTGACATAGGCATTAAGAAGGAAGGTCTGGGCCTGACAAAAGGTTTCATTTTCCATCCATCATCTGTTTTTTTGCATTTGTCACCCTAAGTGGAAGAGTATGCCCAGACATCGGTCCCGTGTTCACTGCGCCACTGGATTCTAGCTAGCCTGGCTGATGAAGGGTAATACCCTGAAACCGGTCCTAAGATGCTTGTTTCCAGTCAAGAAAGGACCTGGTCTGGCAGTTCGGCTGGACTATTCCCATGCGGGGCAGGGTCAAGACTGATTTGCATATTGCTGGGTACAAACTGGGGTGGCGTGGTGAGCAAAAAAAACGATTGCTTAAACCAAGATATTTGTGACAGGGGGTGAATGTTTGCATTGTTCAGCATTCCGTCCATCATCTGTTTTTTTCATTTGCCTTCCCTAGGGGTGACATATGTATTCAAAATGAAGGTCTGGGCCTGACAAAAGGTTTCATTTGCAAGGTCGAAATGACAGTTTAAAACTGCACACACAGGCTGCAGTGGCAGGCTTGATATGTTTAAAATACTACTTAAGTGGGGTGGCACCATCAATTCTGCCGGCCCACTATTAACATTTAATTTATAGGTCCTGGGCTAAGGTAATGCCACTTTACTAGGGATTTACAGGTAAATTGAACATACCAATTGCACATAAGACAATCCTACCATGTTTTAAGGCGTGAACACTGGTTAGCAGTGATAAAGTGTGCAGGGTCTTAAGGCCAAAAAAAACGAAGTCAACCAAACAGGAGGTCTGAAGGAAAAAGTTATAGGGAAAATCACGTCAAGGATGCAGATCTAACACAAACCAAACTATGTTTATTTATTATTTGGAGCTTTTTACACCACTGCACCATAACTTGAAATTCCCCACCATCAATTGATAATTCTTAGTCTCTCAGCAAACAAAGCAATTCCTATTTTTTAGATCTGACTAAAGTCAGCTTTAGCCATTCTGCCCACATAACACTATCACTATAAGGAAAACCATAGAGAAATCACAACAAGTGGCATTTCTGTGGTTTTTAATGGTGTGCATCCTTGACCTTGTAAGTGTTTAGGTTGGTTAAATCAAGCATCATTAAATTAACTAACAGTAACATACTAGTTACAATCCTTGGACGCAGCAGAAGTGTGGTATGAGGCACTAAATAAAAACAAGTAATTATCTTTAATGTTGGATATAAATTCTTGACATTTTAATGGTGCTAAATGTTTGCATCAAGAGCTGCTGTTGTAATGGTGCTACAGATGGGAGGACCTGTTAAATTCCATGAATCCATCCTAGAAACATCAACTAAGCACACTGCACTGCTTCCTCTGGACACAACCAAACACAGTGCACTGCATCCTAGGTACTTCAAAAAAACCACACTGCATATTAGCAGCATTGCCTCACCACACTGCACTTCACAGTAACACAGAGATGCTACCAGATAAATCTGCCTGCATCATTCGGGATACAAACCCACCCTACACCCTAGGAAGACAACACTACATTATAGTGCACCCCACGAACAAAACAAAAAAAACACACACCTTAGTGTTCATTACACTCCACTACATATCAATAATACACCAATTTTTTGGGGACACTAACCTAACACCATATTCCATATCTAAGAGATCCAAAAGAGTAAATCCTAGGGATATAAACATGCCATAGTTAGAAACACTAACAGTTAGTACCGTATCCTAGAGGCACTAACTCACCTCATTGCATTGTCGCCTAGAGAAACTGACCACAGTGCACTACACCACAACTGGAAAAAACTAGCACCCTACACTTCATCTCAAGGACACTTACACACAACACTCTACCAAAAAAAAGACAGCAACCCACCCAGTGAACTGCATCCAAAAGACCTTAGCGCACCACAAAACTAGATCTAGTGGCACTGGCATATTACACTGCATCCTATGGACACTACACCAATGCATGACATCTCAGAAATACTAGTCAACACTATGCATTGAATCCTAAGGAAATTAGCACATCATAATGGACCCCAAGGATGTCAGACTGTATCCTAAAAACAGTAACCTAAAACAAAAAGCACTGTATTCTAGGGAAAATAATTAACCCCCACTCTACTGCGTCCTTGAAATACTAACATGTCATACTGCAATAAAAAACAATAGACACAATGGACTGCATTTTAATAATCCTATACAACCACTCTTCAGACACCACAGTACACACAATGCTGCACTGGGCTGCACGGGTACTAACTTACTACACTATACCTCAGGGACGTTAACCAGCTGCACCTCACTCTACTAACACTGTACTGCATCCTAAAGAGACTAATCTATCGTTGTACAATGAATACTTGGGGCCACAGCCCAATGCACGTCTTTCTGAGGTCAATAACCACATGCATCAAAGAGAATACAAATCCCCCACTGCAGTGTCTGATACGAGCACTAAGCTGCCGGACGTCACTCTCCTAGGGATGAAAACAGATGGCAGAAATCGAGGGACACTGACCCATCACCGTACTCTCTGTGCTAGGCGCTTCAACACCACACTACACAGCCTCCTTGGGACACTAACCTACACACTTGACTGCATACTAGGGACACCATACTGTAAGCAAAATATGTAAAGCAATCCACCCCTTGCATCATAATAACTAAGTTACCAAACTGCACCCTATACTGTGAACAATATGCAACATTACATGTCATCGTGTTGAAGTTAACCCATCGCACTGTACCCTATCAATTTTATCCTGTAACAGTGCATGAACTCCCCACATCATTCTGCTTACTAGGGATAATAACATACCCCTCTGAACTGCAACTTTAGGGAACTAGTCCAGCACACTTCACTGCATCCTTTGAGGACTGCATTTCCTAGCAAACCCAGCCATGAATTGCCTGTACGGCCACCAAAGTCAACACTAGACATTTTGACAGGTACAATAAAAGACTCAGAAAGAAAATGAGTTTGCCAGACTAGTCTATCCGCTCTCCCTAACCAGAGTGGGGTCTCTCATTCTTAGGTCGAGTGAGCAAGCGCTCTGGCCTGTTGTAATCTATCTGTAGGCTTTTAACCATGCCCATACAAGCCCATCACTATCACTCGTTCATGGGTTTGCCTTTCAAAAATCCTTTGTTATCATTGGTAAATGCTTTAGGTTTGTCCCTTTTTGAGGCAGTTGTTACCACCTTGGCCATCAATGATGTTACACCGATAATTGCACTTTTGCCGATAAGTTTGACTACAAGCAAACTTGTTTTCCCTTTAGTGTCTCTCCTTCGCTCATGCTCATGGCGGCCATGGCACTTTAAATCAGCTTGCTTATGTCAACTGGGTTACTTTTCATTTTCAATTTATGTGGCAAGATAAGTCCAGTTAGGAATTTACAGCGCTAATAGCTCTAACTCGAGCTTTGCAAGACCCATTGCATTGCAAATGCATGTTTGTACTGCCTCCAACAACCACTTAGGGCCATATCATAATACAGTGCATCCAGACATGGACAGCAACAATGGGATGAGAATTTTTCATGATGCAAAAATGCTGGTTGGACAGTATCATCCCCAAAAGACCCTGGCCATTTTTCAGAAAATTCTTCAACTTGCAATCCCCGGAGAAAAATATTTTATTTTAAAACCATCACATGAAGCAATCCAATGCAGCCTGATCAAACAGCGTTCAACCTCGATACATGTGCCGCACATACAGAACTGCATCTTGAATCAAAATATCGATTGAGCTTTCATCACCAAGTCATACATACATGCTGTGGGTGAGTTTTCACTTGAGTCATGAGTTTCCAGGAAAACTAAACTTTAAAATCATACACTTTTATGGACTGGGTACAGAGTAGGAGTAGGTGTCACCTGTATACTTAGGGAAAGTCTCTCAGAAGCTGAATGCTAAATGTACAACTTCGAAAGTCTGTCGTTGTGATTAATAAATTCAGATGAGTGCATCAGACTGTTTGTGATTTATTTCCCACGCTATGGTCTTTATTTCCAAGACAACTTCATTGAATTGATTATGGACTCGCTGAATGATTCAAGGTAAGTAACGTTAATCCACCAATGGCAAGGCATTAATCCCCTCTGCCCAAATGTATGTGAGACAGCTTGCTTTAAATTTAAACAAGTGTTAAAGGTGCCTCAAGCACAGCAAAGGTTGTGTGGTAGATCTTGAGTTCGGTAGAAAATGAACATTGGGAACCTCACAACCTTTCCTGTGACACTGTCATGTCTTTTGGCCATTTATTTCATTCTTAGGAACACTATCCCATTCTTTTCACTATTTTAATGAAATAGGAAGCTAGTTACTTGGGACAGAATCCATGCAACACTGCTATGATTGAACTTGAAAATCCAAGACAAAATCTGCTCCACACTCCTGCTTTCACACTTGCTTTCTTTACCAAACAACTGAAAAAAGGGCCAGTCAAGGCCTGACACACACTGGAATACCAGACTTTCCAACAAGAGAGACGATGGCATGAAATCAGATGGCCGAAAGCAAATCCTACCACAGCTAAGTTACTGTTTAAGAGTCACTTAGCAATTTATTGTAAAGTCCATAGACAATCACAGTTGCCTTTTTTTTTTTTTAAACGTCACGTAATCTAACAATCAAGCAAAGGCCCTTTTTTATGTCAAAATACAATCTGCTAACAGCTAGAGTTAGGCAACATAACTGCCATTTTTTGTATGCTAAAGTACCTACCATAAGGAGCAAATTGCATGCAACTGATGAACCTATATCGTGTTAAACGTGTTGCCCCTTACCGAGCCGGTGCTGTAAGGCCCCAGTTTGAAGAGCTGCCCTCCACTCTCTTTCAGTAACCCAATGTCTTTAGAAGAGAAAGGCCACCCTTTACAATGAACAAAACTGCCTGGGTTTCCATTTGGCGTGGTGCTGGGTGGGCTAAGTGCCACATTTTTAGAGTTGTAGTCCAATTTGAAGAGGGTTAATTAATGCCTCCTTTAGATAGAGATCTATAATGGGTAAGTTGAAAGAAGCGTCGGTCACCACACTAGTCAAGCAATAAGATTTAAATCCTGAGGACACCAGCTCTTACCAACCTTTTGCAGGGCTTTCTAGCATTAGCAAAGACAAATCAGGCTCAATATCACTCGGGACAACAAAGAGTTCTAGACAAACATTGATCTTGGTTAAGATATCGTTCTGGCCTGGAGACAGCTCTGCCCAATGGATAGAACATCAGAGACTCCCTAGTTAAAGGTCAGTACTCACTGATGGGTCAGCCATATGCAATACTGGGGACTGTCCAGTTCTGGTGGTATACAGAAACCGTGGACAGAGTTGAGGAGACCACACTAGGTTGGCTGATGATACATTTGAAGGTCATTCCAGACAAGTGAATTTGGATTGCTATCCATACAGACTGAACTATGCTGTAGAGTAATAGACAAGGGTCCCAGCTTAGCCATATTTATTTAATGAATATAAAAAAAGGACAACCAAGTAATCCCGGAAGAATCCTGGATATTTACTAATCACAATTGAAAAAATGCTCCATAGAGGGCAATTAATGGTTATATATTGAAAATGAACAATATGTAATTGCGTATAATAAATCGAGCATAAGGGTTTATTGGACTGTGAAGAAATAAACATTTTATAATCCTATAAATCTATTCCTAATTATTTCTAATGCAATGACGAAGAACTATACATTTGAATAAAAGACATGAATAGCAATACAAAGTACACATATTCAGAACAATACTGAAATTTGTATGTAAAAATTTGATGACACAATACAAGTCACACATTATGTTTATTTCTTTACAATCCAATGAACCCTCATACTGGGTTTATTTTTCATTATTATCCGCTATTCCTTTTCAATATATGCAACGGAGAACTATGAATAACACATAGGTGGTCATTACAACCCTGGCGGACGGTGTTAAAGCAGCGGTAAGACCCCCAACAGGCCAGCGGAAATGTTTTGGGAATTACGACTGTGGCGGAAACCGCCAACAAAGACAGCCACTTTAACACTCCAACCGCCACGGCAGTACAAACAAACAGCTCGGCGGTCACCGCCAACAGACAGACGGAGGACAATGTACCGCCCACACTATTATGACAGGCCAATCCGCCACCTTTTCCGGGGCGGATTCACCGAGGATAAAAACACGGCGGAAACAGGAATTTCGAAGGGAAAACGCTCACCTCTACACACTCCACGAGGAAGGAGGACACCATGGACCCGGAACTCCAAATTCTCCCTGCGATAGTCTTCCTGCTCCTGTACCAGGAGCACCAACTCCGGCGGCGAAGACCACAGTGAGTACTGCACCTACGACACAGGGGAGGGGGGAGGCAAAAAACAGGGACACACACACGCAGCACACAACACCCCCACCCTCACCAACTACAACACACACACTAATGCATATTTATACATTATAGTTACACCCCCCAGACCCTCCCCGGAAGAATGCAAAGACAATAGAAAATGAGTGTAACCATTGCAATATATCAAAATTCAGTAAGCAAAAATATACATATATACACTATTAACAAAATATACACCAAGATTAGTAGTCCATGTATTGCACCATTCATAGTCTGTGGACCACTGGGCCCAAAATGCATGGGCGAGACCCACACACGATACCAGATCAAAACAGAGAGAACACTGCAGGGGTATCAGATAGAAATACAACAGGCACCTCAGGGGGAAGGGAAGGGGGGGCACCTCAGCCGGATGAGTGCACAACGCCAGATCCACGAGGGGCCTCCATGCCCATTGATGTATCCTGGGGAGTGCAAAGCCACAGTCTCTCAAGTCTCTACAGTGGGTGGTTTGCCCACTGCTGCATCCTGGGGAGTGCAAAGCCACCGTCTCTCAAGTCTCTACAGTGGGTGGGTTGCCCACTGCTGCATCCTGGGGAGTGCAAAGCCACAGTCTCTTAAGTGGATAACATTCTCCTCTGGTTTCTGGAGGGGGCTTTGTTCCCAGAGTGCTTCATCCTGCCAATGACTGAGGTAGTGGATATCTTTCTCCACTGGTTCTGGAGGGGGACTGGTGCCCAGAGTGCTTCATCCTGGGAAGGACAGACGTAGTGGATGAATGTCTCCACTGGTTCTGGATGGGGACTAGTGCCCAGAGTACTTCATCCTGCCAATGACTGAGGTACTGGATGTCTTTCTCCACTGGTTCTGGAGGGGGACTGGTGCCCAGAGTGCTTCATCCTGGGAAGGACAGACATAGTGGATGCATGTCTCCACTGGTTCTGGGGAGGGACTGGTGCCCAGAGTGCTTCATCCTGCCAAGGACTGAGGTAGTGGATGTCTTTCTCCACTGGTTCTGGAGGGGGACTGGTGCCCAGAGTGCTTCATCCTGCCAAGGACTGAGGTAGTGGATGTCTTTCTCCACCGGTTCTGGAGGGGGACTGGTGCCCAGAGTGCATCACTCACCCCGTGACGGTCCCTGTTGCGTCAGTGCCCCTGCCGCTCATGGGCTAGCGGTGCTTGAGTTGGCGGTCCTTGCCCTGTTCAGCGGTGCTTGAGTTGGCGGTGCTTGCCCTGTTCAGCGGTGCTTGAGTTGGCGGTTCTTGCCCTGTTCAGCGGTGCTTGAGTTGGCAGTCCTTGCCCTGTTCAGCAGTGCTTGCCCTGTTCAGCGGTGCTTGAGTTGGCGGTCCTTGCCCTGTTCAGCTGTGCTTGAGTTGGCGGTTCTTGTCCTGTTCAGCGGTGCTTGAGTTGGTGGTCCTTGCCCTGTTCAGCGGTGCTTGAGTTGGCGGTCCTTGCCCTGTTCAGCGGTGCTTGAGTTGGCAGTCCTTGCCCTGTTCAGCTGTGCTTGCCCTGTTCAGCAGTGCTTGAGTTGGCGGTCCTTGCCCTGTTCAGCGGTGCTTGCCCTGTTCCGCGGTGCTTGAGTTGGCGGTTCTTGCCCTGTTCAGCGGTGCTTGCCCAGAGTGCATCACTCACCCCGTGACGGTCCCTGTTGCATCAGTGCCCCTGCCGCTCATGGGCTAGCGGTGCTTGAGTTGGCGGTCCTTGCCCTGTTCAGCGGTGCTTGAGTTGGCGGTCCTTGCCCAGTTCAGCAGTGTTAGCCCTGTTCAGTGGTGCTTGAGTTGGCGGTCCTTGCCCTGTTCAGCTGTGGCTGGCGGGGCCCTCCTGGGCAGCTGGGCTGTGGCTGGCGGGGCCCTCCTGGGCAGCGACGATGGGGCTGTCGGTGGCCTCCTGGGTAGCGACGATGGGGCTGGCGGTGGCCGCCTGGGCAGCGACAATGGGGCTGGCGGTGGCCTCCTGGGCAGCGACAATGGGGCTGGCGGTGGCCTCCTGGGCAGCTGGGCTGTGGCTGGCGGGGCCCTCTTGGGCAGCGACGATGGGGCTGGCGGGGCCCTCCTGGCCAACGGGGATGATGGCGGTCTTCTCCGCCGTGCTGCTCCTCCCAGACTTGCCGGGTTTCTTGTGGCCCTTCCCCACCTTGGGAGAAGTCACAGCTGAGTCCACACTACCACTGGGACCCTTGGGAGCGGTTTGGGTGGCTGGAGTCTTCCCCCTCTCCCGCCGGGCAGTGGCCAACTTCTGGTGCTTCACAGGGGGGGACTGGCTGTGCTGTGGCTCCGTGCCACACTGGGTGTCCTGGTGGCCGGTGCACTCCACATACCTGTGACAACAGGCACCACTGGTCCCGGAGATGTTGTGGCTGAGGTGCTAGTTCAGGACCTATGAGTTGGACGGGGGTGGTAAATAGGTTAAGGGTGGACAGTAGTAGTGCATGCAGGTGTGAGTGTAGACGAGACTGGGAGGGAGGGGGAGACGACGAGGAGGGGGACATAGTGGAGGCAGTGGGTGTTGGTGTGTCTGTATGTGTGTGATGCTTGCGTGAGTGCCTGTGGGATGTGTGGTGCTTATGTTTGCCTGAGCTTCCCTTGTGTGGTGAGGTATGTGCAGGCCGGTCTGATGGTGTGCTTGGGATAGGCAGAGGTACAGGGGATTGGGTCTGGGTGGAGGAAGTTGGAGGGGGGAGGCTAGACACAGGGACAATGGCTGGCATCAGTGCTGAAGCCAGAGTTTGAAAGGATCGGTGAAGGGCCGCCTGACCAGAATGAATACCCTCCAGGAATGCATTGATTTGTTGCAACTGCCTTTCTACACCCTGGATGGCATTCAAAATGGTAGACTGCCCAACAGTGAGTGACCTGAGGAGGTCAATGGCCTCCTCACTGAGGGTAGCAGGGGTGACTGGGGCAGGGCCTGAGGTGCCTGGGGCGAAGGTGATGCCCACCCCCCTGGGTGAGCGGGCACGGGGCGAAGGCTGAGGGGCTGCTGGGAGGGCAGTGCTGGTGGGGGGGGTGGCGGCTGTACCTGTAGAAGTGGGGGGCACAGATGTTGCCACAAGGGAGCTCCCATCAGAGGACGAGTCTGTGTCGCTGGTTTCAGCTCCTGTCCCCGCCGTGGTGCTCCCCTCGCCCTCCGTCCCACTGGTGTATTCTGAGTCCGTAGTGTGGCCCTCCATGGCCATGTGGGATGCAGCTCCTTCGTGCTCCGGTGCCACTGCTCCTCCGCCTGATGATGCTAATGCACACAAGAACAGGGAGACCAAAAAGAAGGGGGAGGGAAACAGAAGAAAGACATATTGAGTGCATGGATTACCGCTACCGTTGGCGGACAAGACAGACACAGAAGCCCCCTGCACTACGTCGCGCTGTTGGGCTCTACAGTGCAATTCCTGGGAAATGGCCTACAAGGCTATGGACGACATCTGCACACATAGATGACACGGGTGCATGAATAGCTGTACTTGGCACTCTACAGAGGTGGGGTGGGGGGCCACAGGGCCATGCCTTACGGAGGGGCCTAGCCTACGGAACTCGCCCTGGCCTAGGGAAACCCACAGCCCTCCTCCCCCACCCAGACACCTCCACTGCACGCAAAGTCAGCTGAATGAGAATGTACTCACCCCCTTGTGTCTGCTGTGATACCCTCAAGCGCCCATCCAACTCCGGGTAGGCCACCGCCAGGATCCTGAACATCAGGGGGGTCATGGTTCGACGGGCACCCCTCCCACGTTGGGAGGCCATCCCGAGCTGAGCCTCCGCCGTCTTCTTGCTCCAGCGGCGAATGTCCTCCCATCTCTTCCGGCAGTGGGTGCTCCGTCTGTGGTGGACCCCCAGGGTCTGGACGTCCGTGGCGATGGCACGCTAAATATCCTTCTTCTGGTGGGCGCTGACCTACATGAAATGTACAGGGTACGAAGAGAAGTCATTACCAACTGCGCCGTCAAAGTGAGTGGCCCCATCCCTACCCTTGCCATGTGGCACATGCACCCACCGTCTTTCATGCACGCATAACTCTGCCCCCTTCCTTCTTACAACCAGCCCTCTCCACAAAGGCATAGCCCATACAAAATGTTTCCTGTGTACTTACCTGTTGGTCTGGAGGACCGTAGAGTAGCGTATACTGGGTGAGGATCCCATCGACGAGCTTCTCCAACTCCTCCGATGTGAAGGCAGGGGCCCTTTCCCCAGACGCACGAGCCATTGTCTCTTCCAGACCGAGGTCACAGCAGAACTTGCAGTGTAGGTCCTCTCCTGTCGAAGATCAGGTATTGAGTGATTCAACAGATAGAAAATGGCGGTCACGTCCGCGGCGGTGCGTACCATCACCGCCGGCGTACATCGTCATTGGCTCCTGGGAACCATAGGGTCCAATGTTAACCAATGCAGCATTGCGCAGCGGTCTTTGACCGCCTACCGTGACGGTGTACAACGCCAGCGCAGTTACCTCACATCCCATTGTCCCACTTTACAGGTCAGGCAGCCGCCATTTCAGGGGCCCACATGGCCTAATTACCAACTGCGTCACACATACCTAGGCCTAGTCTCAACACACATACAGGCCACATTTTGTGTATGAATGTTGTTCTGTGTAGACTTTGGGTACATACCTCTGAGTTGTTTGACTCTGTGGTCGCTGTTGTCCTTCATAGGCACCGTCCTCTGGGACATGTAAGGAGATGGCGGAATCCTCTGGTGTACCGACCGCTGGTGGACCTGTCGACAATGGAGGAAAGAAATTTGATTATCACCTACAGGTTTGACCGTGCCACAATCCAGGAACTGTGTACCCAGTTGGAGCCAGACCTGATGTCAGCAATCCGCCATCCCACAGGAATCCCCCCTCAAGTGCAAGGGCTATCAGTGCTCCATTTCCTTGCTAGTGGTTCTTTTCAAACAACTGTGGCCATGGCATCAGGGATGTCCCAGCCTGTGTTTTCCAATGTATTGTCCAGAGTGTTGTCTGCCCAGCTGAAACACATGCGGAGCTACATCGTTTTCCCTCAGGTGGAGGATTTGCCTACAGTGAAAGGTGACTTCTATACCCTTGGACATATCCCCAACATCATAGGTGCCATTGATGGGACCCATGTGGCTTTGGTCCCCCCCACAGGAGTGAACAGGTGTTCAGGAACCGGAAGAGTTATCATTCGATGAATGTACAGATGGTATGTTTGGCAGACCAGTACATCTCCCATGTGAATACCATGTTCCCTGGCTCAGTGCATGATGCCTACATCCTGCGGAATAGCAGCATCCCTTATGTGCTGCGTCAACTCCAGAGGCACCGTGTGTGGCTATTAGGTGACTCTGGTTACCCCAACCTGTCATGGTTACTGACCCCAGTGAGGAATCCCAGGACAAGGGCAGAGGAACGCTACAATGAGGCCCATGGGCGAACTAGGAGGGTAATCGAGCGGACTTTCGGCCTCCTGAAGGCCAGGTTCAGGTGTCTGCATATGACAGGTGGATCCCTATTCTACTCACCAAAGAAGGTGTGCCAGATCATCGTGGCCTGCTGTATGCTTCACAACTTGGCTTTGCGACGACAGGTGCCTTTTCTGCAGGAGGATGGTCCAGATGGTGGTGTTGTGGCAGCTGTGGAGCCTCTGGACAGTGATGAGGATGAAGCAGAGGAAGAAGATATGCAGAACAGGGACTCAGTCATCCAACAACAGGTGAGAATAAATTCCTGCCTACTACATGTACTTTTACACTTCTACCTCTATCCTGTCTGTCGATTTCACACAGTGTATGGTCACTGAGTTGTCACTTTCCCTTACGGTTTCACAGGTGTGTGTCCCAATGCGTCTCATCTGCTTAGATTCCTCATGGACTAGAGCTGTGTGACATAGATATGTTGACATTACTATTTCATGAACATTTTGTCACTGTATTTGCAAATACACTATTTCGAAATCACAGACAGACTCCAGATCTTTTGGTACTTTAGGTGTGTTTATTTAAATACAAATTATTGGAGGGGGAAGTTAAATGGTGAGGGGTGATGGCGGAGGAGTGTCCATGGCAGAGTCCAGTCTATTAGTCTCACAGGTGCATTGCCCATATGGGCATAGGAAGTGGAGCTGGGGCAGTTTCAATATGGACAGGGTGACAAAGTGGGACAGTGGGATGACAATCAGGGTGGTCTCATTTCTTGACGGGGGTCTTGGCATCGTGCTCTGTCTTGTTCCTGGACCTCAGGGACCGTTTGCGTGGTGGTCCTCCGTCTGCAGGGGGTGGGGTGCTGGTGTGGTGGTCCTGTGGCGGTGCCTCCTGTCCACTAGCGCCAGTGGAGGTGGTGGGCAGTTCATCGTCCATGCTAGTGTCAGGGGCCCCTTGTAGTGCCACAGTGTCCCTCCTGGTGTTGAGTACTTCCTTCAGCACCCCTACGATGGTGCCCAGGGCGGAGCTGATGGTTCTGAGTTCCTCCCTGAACCCCAAATACTGTTCCTCCTGCATGCGCTGGGTCTCCTGAAACTTGGCCAGTACCGTTGCCATTGTCTCCTGGGAGTGGTGGTAGGCTCCCATGATGGAGGAGAGGGCCTCGTGGAGAGTGGGTTCCCTTGGCCTGTCCGCCCCCTGTCGCACAGCAGTCCTCCCAGTTCCCCTGTGTTCCTGGGCCTCCGTCCCCTGGACCGTGTGCCCACTGCCCCCAGGTCCCTGTTGTTGTTGGGGTGGTGGGTTATCCTGGGTTCCCTGTAGTGGTGGACACACAGCTGATTGACGTGTCCTGGGGACGGAGATATGGGCCCCTGGGTGGGTGCTGTGCTGGTGTTTCCAGAGGGGGGAAGGTCTGTGGTGGCCTGTGCCTGTGTGAGGGGAACCGACTGTCCTGAGGCCCATGATGGTCCGGGCTGGTCATCTAGATCCAGGTGGACAGAGGTGCTGTCATCACTGTGGGCCTCTTCTGTGGGTGGAGTTGACATGTCTGGACCCTCCTGTCTGGTGACGTTGGGTAGTGGTCCTGCAGGGGAGAAAAGGCATGATTATTGCATCTGTGTGCGTCATGGTGTGCAATGGGTGGGTGACCGTGTACCCCAGTGCTGGCATTCCTGTGTGGGACCTTGTGTGATGATGGTTTAGGGAGGTGTATGGGTATGTGCAGTGGGCATGCTTTAGTGATGGGTGTCCATGCGTTGTTGTTGCATGCAGGGCTTGGTGTTGGGATGTGTGGTTTGTGATAATGGTACATTTGTGAGGAGTTGGAGTGATAGGGGTGGGGGCGAGGGTGGGGGTATGTGATAGCATGCATGTAGGGTGGGGGATGTAATAGTTAAGATTTGACTTACAGGAGTCCATTCCTCCACCGACTCCTGCGAGGCCCTCAGGATGCAGAATCACCAAGACCTGCTCCTCCCATGTTGTTAGTTGTGGGGGAGGAGGTGGGGGTCCGCCGCCAGTCCGCTGAACCGCCAGGTGGTGTCTTGAGACCACGGAACGCACCTTCCCCCATAGGTCGTTCCACCTCTTTATGATGTCATCCCGATTTCTTGGGTGGTGTCCCACTGCGTTGACCCTGTCGACTATTCTTCGCCATAGCTCCATCTTCCTTGCAATTGAGGTGTGCTGTACCTGTGATCCAAATAGCTGTGGCTCTACCTGGACGATTTCCTCCACCATGACCCTGAGCTCCTTCTCCGAGAACATGGGGTGTCTTTGCCGTGCCATGGGGTGGTGTAGGTGATGTGTGGGGTGGTGTGTATGGTGATAAGTGTGGTGATATGTAGTGGTGTGTGGTGTTTTGTGCGTGGAAGTTGTGTGGGTGATGGTGTTGTGTGCCTATGGATGCTAGTTTGTTGATGGTGGTGTCTCTCTCTGTAATTGTGGTCGTAGGGGTTTGTGGGTGATGTGGGTGTGTGTTTTATATTGTAATGGGTGTGTGGGAGTGGTGTGTGTATGTGTATCAGGTGTGTGTATTTGGAATTGTCCAATGTGGTGGTGTTTTGGAGATGTGTGTGTATTTTGAGCGCGGCGGTATGTACCGCCAATGGAATACCGCGGTTGAAAGACCGCCGCGTGGATTCGTGTGTCGTGATAGTGTGGGCGTATTTCTGTTGGCGTGACGGTGGAGGTTTTGTTTTCGCCAGTTTATCACTGACCTTTGGTGTGGCGGACTTGTGTGGGTGTCTGAATTTTGACGGATTCCGAGATGTGGGTCATAATAGCTGTGGCGGAATTCCACGGCCGTGGCGGTGTGTTAGCGGTCTTCTGCATGGCGGTAAGCGGCTTTTACCGCCAATGTTGTAATGACCCCCATAGTTCTTTTCGGAGTAATGTTACGGTGGTTATTATTTAATATATGCATCAGAACCTGCTAGCTTTAACAGAACAACAACGGTGCAAATATCACTTTTACGCTGAGAATAACCAAATTGGAATAAACTCTGACGTAAGTGACGGCCAATGCAAACAGTCTCCATGAAATTAACTCCTGGATCGATAGCAGCTTTAAGAAATTGGCTTACAGGTAAATATCAGCTGATTCCAGTTTAACTAGTTCAAAGGAGGAGGTAATCACCAAGGTGCTAATGCGTGGATCGATAGCAGCTTTAAGAAATTGGCTTACAGGTAAATATCAGCTGATTCCAGTTTAACTAGTGCAAAGAAGGAGGTAATCACCAAGGTGCTAATGTCTGGATCATATTCTAGATTCAACAACTTGAAGCTGAATGATGACCTTCCACTTTCCTCTTCTAAACACATAATTTATCCTGACTATGAGGCCACAAATGGAGAACTGAAGTGAACTATTTTTATAATTTACTGAATCCTCATCCACATGCATATCTGTTGCTGCATCAGTTGCGATTTGAAATTTGTCTTAGAAAAACGTAGGGTGTCTGGGATGCTTCGAGCACAATGTGTGATTCATGACCGGCAGGTTCTTGTTGATTGATATATTAAGAACATTAATATAATTTAATATTAGCTGTCTAAGCTTGCAAATAGAACGAATCTCCTCGGGCTGGTGCTGTGGCGGAGAGGACTGGACTCTGCTGACTCACTGTAATGATTAGCAGTGCCACGCCTTATGTCATGTGGCCTGCAGTTCCTCGCATCAGTAAACTAAATGAATGCTGGGGTCGGTGGCACTTTCCTTGTTGCTGAGTACTTGTCTGGAAACTGGCGCAACCCCTAGTGCCCTTTGGACGGACGGACTTCGATTACTCTGAATGCCAGCAAATCATTCGGAAAGGGTGCCGACCTCTGTGCACTTTTTTCTATAATCTTCGGCGCCAGAATCCTCTGCAGATTCCTTCTGTTATGAATTTTAACAGCATGGGATTTCCGACCCGATAACAGAACATACTTTCCAAGAAAGCCGAGTTCAGCAAGGCGCGCCAAACCATGAGCAGGGTGTGCAGGCGCTGCACCACTCCGTTTCTTATAGTAACAAATGTCGTTCGTTTGTAAAGTCGCTGGTTATACTCTCATGGAGTTACTAAATTATTTTTATCAAAGTGTAAAAATATAATATTTTTTGCGAATTCCTAAATGCATCTAAACATTTAAAGTTGGCAAACGGTATGTATTATACACTGAGGGAGCAAAGTAGTAGAAATTAAACACATCAGTGTAACATTGTTAATGCTAAATTGAGTTTAACAGATATTTATTAACATTTAAATGAATACGGATACAAAACCTATAAACCTTAACACAGATCAGGATGACACCTCCATCACACCGTTTAAGGCAATGTGAATATGCAATGGTTATCTTAGAGAGCAGCTGCAGCTACTGACCTTCCATTTCAAGGATCTTGCAGCAGTTCCAACATCTTTTTTTAGAGCTTCTCATTGGTCAAAAGAATGTAATTTATAATATGCCTTTCCGTGCACTAAATTGCTTGGTTTTACACGAGCAAAAGTGTCAGTGAGGATTCACCTTAACATGTTTTACCTGGGTGGAATTGTGTCATACATTCCACCGTTACCATCAGAATTACTTTCCGTGTATCGGAGTGTGGGCAGTTTTCACACTCTCACCCAGTCCGTATAAACGATCTGGCCGCTCACTCATTCTGGTGCCATCAACAGCCTCCCATGTAGTGACTGGAGGAGGGAGAACAGCTGTCTTTCCTTCTTGTTTACAGAAGCCTCCAGTCCTTCCTGGAGGGACCGTTCAGGGAGAGCTCAAGAATGCATTACAGGAAGATGCATTTATCAGGCAGGGCCACTGGTGCCTTCGCTTAGGGGTCATCTTCTTGGAGGAGAGATTATTTGCATGGGATAATTACTGGCGTGCGTCCTCTCCCTGCACTCCCAGACTGCAATGGATCACCTGTCAGGTGTCCGGGACAGAGTAAGATGTCTCTTCTGTAAAATAATGCCCTCTCTGTGTCTCATTCAGGCCCTGCCACTGCAATAAATTACCACAAAGCGTTGATTAATCGGCCCGTGTCCTGGGCACTTGAAGGATGCTCAGCAAGCCTGGCCGGCCGTCGCCTCCGCCAGCTTTACAATGGAAAGGGAAGGTCAAGCACTCTACGGGGGTCAGGTGTCCAGAGGGGAGGGCCGAGCGAGGGAGCTGTGGTACCTGTCACAGCATCAATGATAAATGCAAGCCACGCATCAGCCTTTCCAATCCACGCAATAAAGAGGAGGGAGTGATCCGCATCTTACTGCGGGGTCTGATCCCTGCTCTGTTATTAAGGTGTAAGGGGGCATTAGTGTGGCAAGGCAAGCGTGTCCAATGAGGCTTTAGGAGGGCCGGATCCTTGCCAGATTCATCAGGATAACCACCGGGTATGTAAATGAGGTCCATAATATTAACTATGCACGATTATTTTATGTACGAAAATACAGAAAATCTGGTATGGTTCCCATCTTCCAGGACTTATGATGGACACCACTGGGGTACACGGTGCATATGTGCACACACTTCACGCTCATCTCACACCTTATTGCACCCCAAGAAGACTGCAGTACTGGAACTACAAGTGGTGGCATAGGCCTCACATAACTCTACAGTACTGGTATTGTCCCCAGCAGGGTCAGTAGGTCTACTGATGACAATACCAATACTTGCAGTGGGCTTGGTGTCTGACAGTCGCTTACCCCGAACCTGCAGCTAAACACTGAGAACCAAAAGGACATCGCCAGGAAGGAGGAGACATAGGCCCAAAACAGCTTATCTGCATTATGCTTTTCCTCTGCATTTTCCTCTGTAGTGTTGTAATCCGTGTTTAAAACAAAATCCGAAATTCAACCCCGCCGGCCGAGGTGACAGAGGCATGCTCCCTTGGTGGCACTTTTTCAAACGAAGGTACATCCCTACCGCCACAGTCTTGCACTTCAGCAGCAATGTGAATAGGATTTACATTACCCAATAGAGCAGTGCTCAGTCTATGCTCTAGAAGAATGAAGGGCTGCAACAAGATTCGAACCTGTGACCTTCACAACTGAAACATGAATAACTAAACTATTTTACTGGCTATTATGTGCTGCTGGGAAAACGGCGGCTCAACAACATGTATTCACTGACTCTCTGCGTGTTATGCTAGCAAGACAGTGCAGGGGCTCAAACGTGGTGCAGAGATCTGTGTCAGCAGCTGGCCACAGGTTTGAATCATTATAAAAAATCTTATGGTTAATGTGTCTTTTTCAGAGCACGGTGTAACCTGGTGGTCGCGTCTGAATTCTTGCAAGACAGAGCAGTGGACTCATGAATTTGAGATCAATGCCTAACCTTCATTTCAGAAACTTCCAGCCTTGGCAAACAGTTCACAACGTTATGCACGTGCTTATCAGCAAAGCGTGTAATGTTAACTATAATGTCACTTAAATTCGACAAAATCACTACTATTCTATTAGGTAATAAGTAACACCAATTAGTAAGTGCTAAAAAATCACTTTGCACTGTTTGCCATATGGTCAATATTAGTGTAAGTATATACGCAAAGCTGCATACCTATAATTCTTTACATATAACGCTGAACAGGCACATTGTTTTTTTGAAGACACGATGCAACATATTTAGCAGCAATTGCTGCCACTTGGATTTTTTTTAATCAAATACTTCTCGCCTCCTTAGTGAATAATATCCATATCTGATTGTCTTATTCGGATGATGTATTTTAGGCCCTGCATATGCCTACTAGACACCCTCAGCTTTTACATAACAAACCATAAACTAAGATTTTCCTTTATGCAACAGGTTACTGTAGCAAATTGCCTTTATATGCATAGTCGGTGCAATTTTTTGCATTCTATGGATATACTTTTGTGGTATTAGGACTCTGCTCTAGGATATTGCCAGTAAGTGTAACAGTGCATATACTTTTCCATTAACCATGGATCACTGACAGTGCTAGGGTATAGCTGCCGCTCCACCTCGCTCACCTTGGCTCATGCTGGGGAACTAGTAGTTACGCAAAGCAGAGGTAGCGAGAAGACAGTGGGGGCCCTAGGAAAAGCCAAGGCTTACACCAACCACATGTAAAATGGCAGCTGCGGGGGGAAGTCCACCACCACTGGCGAGCAAGCAAGGACAACTTCGACAGGACCACCTTCAAGACCTCCCTCAACCTCTACCATCGGCTGCTGAGGTAGAAGAAGAATCCCCTAACAGCTCCCATCAAATCCAGCTCCAACCAACCCAGCTCTAGCTCCAGCAAAGAACTCTTCAGCATCATCAGGGAGTTCTCCAATACTGCAGCCACAGGGAATAGCATCACCCCCTCACAAGAACTCTGCAACAAACGTGCTAACTTCTTCCACACAAGATCACAACCATCTACAAAAACGTTGAACACAAGCCTACAAACTTCCTCCACCTACACTCCTTCACTGCAACCACCATGGACCACCAGCTGGTCAGAGGGGAACCATCTTACCTCCCAGGACAGGACCTCCATCATGCTCTCCGTTCACTCAGGAGCTCCCAAAGACCCTTGCCAACACCACATCTTCAACCTCAGAAGCCACAGCATCAGCTACATACTCAACACCCTGTTCAACACCTCATTAAACAAGGCCACTTCCCCTGAAGACTAGAAAAACTACTGCCCCTGCCCCCTGCTCCCCTTCCCTGCCCTGCAAAGGTCCTTGAGACGGCCATCAACAAGCAACTCACAAAATATCTGGAGCAGGACCACCTTCTCTACATCTCTGTCTGGATTCCACAGGAACCACAGCACCAGACCACCCTGATCACTGCTACCGATGACATCAGTGTCCTCCTCTACAGGGGAGAGACATGGCTCTGATCCTCCTCAACATCTTTGTTGCAGTTAACAACGTATCCCACCACACACTGATCGCAAGTCTGCACCACATCGGAATCCAAGGAGACACTCAGATGGATTGCTT
Source organism: Pleurodeles waltl (assembly GCF_031143425.1). NCBI lineage: Eukaryota > Metazoa > Chordata > Amphibia > Caudata > Salamandridae > Pleurodeles > Pleurodeles waltl. The sequence goes on from NC_090440.1 coordinate 626,051,489, forward strand.
CCTTCCTCACCGGATAAACACAAAAGTTCCGCCTACCACCTTTCACCTCTGAACCAAAGGACATCATTTGTGGTATCTCCAAGGCCCATTCCACAGCCCCACCCCTCTTCAGCTATATGACCTCCTTGGTGAACATCGTCTGATTCCATGGACTAAACATCATATCCTACGCAGACGACACCAGACTCATCCTCTCCTTCTCCCCCTCCAAAGACCCTACCACCACCAGAACCTACTTCCACAGGAGCATGACGAGCATTGCCATTTGGATGAAGGACAGCTGCCTGAAGCTGAACATGGACAAAATGGAAATACTGATCTTCAGCAACAACACTCCCTAGAAAAATCTCCTGGTGGCCCTCGGAACTGGGACTATCACCCACACTTACCGACCATGTCAGAAACCTCAGCATCATCCTGTACAACAAGATGACCATTAAGTCCCAGATCAACGGAGTCTCCTCTGCCTGCTTCCTCACACTACACATTCCCTAAAAAATCTTCAAGTGGCTCCCCCAGGACACAAGAAGAACTGACACACAGGCCCTAATCACCATCCAACTGGACTATGGCAATGCTCTCGATGCAGGAATCCCCACACATCTCCTACAAGAGACTTCAGAATATACAGAACACCGCAGTCAGACATCCTCGACAAATCCACATCACCCCCACCTCAGAAAAAATTCACTGGGTCCCCATACAGAAGAGATGCCAATTCAACCTGATGATCCACGCGTCCAAGACACTACACAGCCAGGGACCAGCCTACATCAACCACCGCATGAGCTTCCATCAACCTTCCAGACAGCTACGCTCCAATGCCCTCTCACTCGCCCACACCTCCCGCATTCACTGAAGCAGAAGCGGAGGACGCTCCTTCTCCTACCACGTGGCGAAAACATGGGATGACCTCACCCTGCAGCTATGGACCTCTACCTCTCTTCTTGAATTCCAAAGGGCACTCAAGACCTGCCGGTTCCACTGAGCCCCTCTGACACCGCAAGCACCTGGATACCCTCCCGGGTGATTAGCTGCTCTATAGAAATCGACTGATTGATTGATTGTTGTTTCAGGTACTGTGATTCTGCGACAGGGCTCTGCTCAGCACTATGGGGGATGCAGCAGAAAGGGATTCAGTACATTTGTGAGTTCATAGCAGATCCCCACTTGCACACCTTCCCTCTCTTCCCTTCCCTTCCCTCGTAGAAAATTTCCCTCTTGTACCAGAGGTAATGCATAGCAAAGACACACCTTATGCATAAGTAAAATGCATTCAACGTCAACATACATTTGATCCTTTCACATCACTGCTTCACAACTGTGGCTATCCACCATAGTTGAGGAGCTCTTGATTCCCTTGTACTAGTTTTGAATACTCTTTTCATTCCTGAACCCGCTTCCTGCCTCTTTATTCTCCTGCCTTTATTTCCTCAAGTGGACTAACTCTGCCTCCCTACCTCTGCCTGGTGATTCCAATCCTGCCTGATTGGATTGTTTAGCCTGACACCAGTCCTCCTTTATTTTGATTCTAAATCCTGATTCCAATCCTGCTCAATTTGGAACCTCAAGCCCTGATTCCAGTTCTACCAGCCCTGGGATTCAGTCGAAGATTGTGCCTGCCAGATCTCTTTGTGTCTGTATCTTTCTATAAGCCCCATTTATTGCCAACTGTCACACTGATGTGAGAATATGGGAGCAGGAACATAAGCATGCTGTGTTACATATGTGTAGAGATTTTGACAATTGTAAAATTGGTTATACCTAATTGACATATTCATTTTCCAGTAAGGCCATGGTAAATTAGTGGAGGACATGCACTAGTGGCATAGAGATTAAACACCAAATGTAGGCTGCAGCGTATATAAAAACACCTCCCATATTTATGGCCAGAGTGTATGGCTTCAGGGAACAGCACTGTGTCCTGACTATGATGCAGCTCTTAAAACTATAGTAGTAACATATGCCAGAAACAAGTGCTCTGACATGTAAGAACCCAACATTTATCCATTAGGGAGGTCATCCCTAAGTATGAACTGCAAGCCTACCGCATTAGGTTCCACATGTTTAAAACAAAGCATACTAAGTATTAGTGATATGTATGATCCCACAGTGAAAACATGTCAAACGAACATGTTACTTACTTTTGGTAATGTTTTATGTGGTGAATACCTCATCTTACTACATGTTCCTTGCTTTTTAAATTCATCCAGGTGCCAGACTGGATCTGGATGTTTACCTGCAACAGCTCCCTTATGCCAACAGACTGAGCAGTCATACTCTGTGGCAACCTCGGCCCTCCTACAGAATTGATGACATGCAGCCGGATGTAGATGCCACACCTGTGCACAGTCAGCTTCACCAAGATAACTTCTACTCCCTTAGAAGTGGAGCAACAGACAAAATAATAGATAGTGAATCCACAATGGTACACTATGACCTATCAGAACTCAGTTCAACAGAACAGGGAGTAGTTTAGGTAGTTGAGGACTATGTGGTTAAATAGAGTGTCCAGTAGAAAAAGTGTTACTGATGATAAGTAACTTCTTCTTTTGTTGGACACTTCTAATCGCAGATGCCACAATTTCTGAATAGTTATCTAAGCAATATCCCCAAAAACGTGGTGGGTGAGATGAGAGAATTTTATTCCAGTAAGGGTGGCAAAATGGCCCTCACTGCGGACCTGAGAATTTATTCAATACTGCATGGTAAAGGTGTGAATGGATGACCACATAGCAGACTAGCAGATGTCGAGCACTGAAACACTCCTAGCAAAGCTTTTGTAGTAGTGTTTGTCTCTGCCTGAATTAGCCTGATTGTCCTCAGGAGGCTCTTTCTGGGCCGAGGCATATAGGCTTTGGGCCAACCATGTTATCAGTAACACTGGGCGGGGGGAAGAGGGGGGGTGTTAATATGATATACTGGCAAGGCATGCACGCCTAGAGACGGAAAATATATAATAGAAAGTCATAACTCTTTGCCATTTGCGAGTTACCACTACATTCCCAAGATACCTTGATGTAAATTGAAATTTGTTCCTAATTTTTATTATTGTGAATTTTATTATTAAAAATTACAATTACAGTAAATTTGATTCTATACATTGATAATAATCACAATAGTAATTATGATTATATTAAACAAGCCCGCAGGACTACTCATCTTGAAAAACTTTGTTAGAGGCAGCTCACGTAAGGAATCAAATTCCACGGTTAGACATTGAAATAAATGTAGAAAGCAACACGGTTACCCAAGTATTTTACCACAGGAAGTGCAGGAGCCAGTTTACTATGAAGAGAGATTTACCGATTATTAAGCAAAAAGCTGATGCAAGTGTCAGTGATGATTCTGGAACGAGTGCGTGCATTAGTAAACGCTTAAACAGAAGAACATCATTAAAGTCAAACATGTATGCTCAAGAATGTATATTTTGTGGAAAGATAAAATGCCACAAGGGGACATCAACATGTGAGAAATTAACCAATGTCACAGAGTTTAGAGTTGACAAAAGACTTCAAGAGTGTGCAACCATTAACTGCGATCTTAGCAGCTTGTATTGAGGACATACAGGCTGTAGAAGCCAATTATCATGCATCTTGTTATAGAAACTATACAAGGAATAAAGCAAAGGAGGAAGATCATGCATCTAGCATTCAAACCAATGGTCACTACAAAAAATTAGAGAGATGAAGCATATGATGAACTATTTCAATACATTAGAAGTGTGATTATTCCTAACAAAGAGGTAATACATGTGACAACTCTCACTAAAAGGCTTGAAACACTCATGACAAGCAGAGGAATACAGGAAATAGATAAATCAACCAAGAAGTATATTAGATGAAACTTGGACTCAGAGTTCAGTGACAGACTCCACATATTCCCAGACAACCAAGGAAAATTATTCGCCCAACCAGATAGTGTCATGCTACAGGATGTTGTAAGAGAAAAAACAGAGTTTGAAAAGAGAATTATCAGTTTGAAAGATTAAGGCAACAGACATGAACAAGATCATTGATCAAACATAATTGCACATAAGAACAATGATTAAAACAAACTTGACATCAACACCATTGCTATATTATCCATCAGTCTTTGATAAATATTCATTTACAGTGCCCGATTACCTTAAACGGTTTCTATTAGGACTTCAGGACAATATGTATGCAGTCACAAATGGCCAGCAGAAACCCCCTCAAGCAATTGCTGTTCCAATATGCTGTAAAAACGCTGGGAGGCAATGTTGAAATCATTCACTCTCAACTGACTTGGTCATGGGATTTCATACTCACAAATGGAAGAAAATTATATCGCCTTGTGTTTTCAGAAACTTGCTGCTACCTTAAATGAGCAAATTCGTCTTCCACCTGACATTCAGTCTCATGTCTTCACTAACTTACAATGGGATAGCATTGATAGGATGGAAGAGACTCTTACTGGTAAGGGGACAACTGATCAAGTTAACGGTATAGCTGTGCAGCCCAAGTCGTTTGGACCACAACCTTTTAAAGCTTCTCTCCCAAGAACTGAGAAACAGAAGCAAAGAACATTGACCACCACAAATACTGAAGAATTGTTCATGTGTGTTTCTGGTGAATGAGTTGGGCCTCAGCCATTGATGACAAGTACCAAAGACATGCCGGAATGTGTTGCCCAATTGAAGCGTGCACAAAATAAGAACATAATCTGGGTTGTTACAAGACAAGAAGCGAGTCTCGCACAGATAATACCAAGTTGGACAGGATTTAACATGAGTACTAGAGACCTACTTAGTGTATCACAGGATTCCATTGGCTACTTGCCCACCATTAATGCCCCTGCAACTGAGTTGACAAGTGTTTCTGAAAATTTGAAGCAGTCAGAGCTGATAAAGGAATCACCGCATTTGTCAAAAACTGTAGTGTTCATGGATCAAGCTCTCTACGCAAAAACCACTGAGATCGTGTGGAAGCATAAAGCAACATACAACAGAATCAATCTTCAAATGGGCACCTTTTACACCATTTGCAATGTCATGTCTGTTCTTGGAAAACGCTTTGAAGATGCTGGCCTTCGCAACCTTTGCACTAAAGCAGACATGATAGCAGAAGGATCAATATCATCAGTACTACAAGATCATATGGACAATCATTCAGTTCGAGTACACAAGTGCGTTTATGAAGCTATGTTGAGACTAGCTTGGTTAGAATTTATCTCCTGGATGGAGAGGAATTACGAAGAGAACATTCAGGTAGTTACTCCTTCATGGAGGATGTTAATGACTTTGCAAAAGACCTATGCCAACAGTGATTAGACAACCTCTTTGAGAATGCTGCCTTTGCCGAAGTAAAACAGCTTTGGAATATATTCCTAGAACATCTTTGTCATGACAGTGGAGATCTTTCTGCATTTTGGATGTCGTATGTGGATGTTGTTGAAAATGTCTTACTGTCTCCACTGCATGCAGCTCGAGAAGGAAATTTGTATTTATACCTTACCACCATACGCTCTCTGAACCCATGGTGTTTTGTGTATGACAGGATAAACTACGCTGGATATCTTCCTGTATACTATGCTAAAATGACATTACTTGCAGTGAAACATCCAGAGATACACCACAACTTAATTAATGGATGCTTTTGAGTTCAACTGTCAGACGTTAATCCGTTTGGACGAATTCTGGCCCATCAAGCGATAGAAGTACCAGTCACAAAGACACCCAGGCTCTGGGAGGTACGACAAAGTTCATCCTCAAGGCGGGTGCTGTGAAAAGATATTATATGACGGCTGAACATAGAAGCCCCATTTTTGGGTCAGGTAACGGCGATGGTTCATAACAACAGATCACATCTTACTGACACATACCTACAAAAGTCCCAACTTCAAAATGACGAAGATACTGTTACGAGAGCTGTTAGTCTGGTTCAAAGCTGGATAAATCCATTTGTTGGGCCACGAGATTTCATTAGTCTCTCTACGGCAAAAAAGACGTCTCAAGACATAGCATCAGACAAAATGAAGGCGCATTAAATAGGTGAACAGTACTACACAGACCTATTAAGAAGTTTCATGACCCAATGAAAATGAAGTAACTAAAAACCTTCACTAGCATGTCCAAGAAGAAGGCAGTGAACAGCAGGACAATCATCATGCCAGCAGACAAAGCACTACGTGGTCAAATCATTATGACAGCACAGGATCGAAACCTTCAAATGTCGCTTGTACTCTCTCATCCCTTAGAACCTTTCCCAGGGGCTTTAGCATCTTCAGAAAGTGTGTTGCGAAAGACAAACAAAGCTGTTTTAGCAACATACTTGCAGAAAAACTTTGCCCCTTCTGAGGAAATACCTGGAAATTCAGCCATGCTGATTGATGCTATGGTGACTGTATAGAGAGTAAAAGGAGAGGAATCAAACTTTGGTGAGGTGGCTGTGTCTTTCTTGTCCATGGCTTTGCGGGAAGGAAAGAGGACTCAAAGAACCGATATTGTGTTTGATATGTACAATGAGCCGTCTATTAAGAACAGCGAAAGGACAATCAGAGGGGAAGAACTCAGGCACCAGTTACAGAGCATCACACCTTCCCAGATTGTCAGAAAGTGGAGGAAATTCCTAAGCCAGGTAAGGACTAAAATAACTCTCATCGCATTACTTGTTAACAAATGGAGAAAACCAGAATATTTTTTCAAACTTGAGAATAAAACACTGCTCGCGAACTGTGAAGATAAATGCTACAAAAATAACATCTGAAAAGAGCCACAAAGTGCCCATCTCAACAGTACTCAAGAAGAAGCAGGTGGTCGTTTGTTGCTGCATGCTCCACAGACTGCTAATTGGGATTATGAGGCAGTAATGATAAACTCAGATGACACCAATGTGTTTATTATGTGTTTGGGATTCCATGAAAGAATCTTGGCTAAATTGCTTCTGAAATGTGGTACTAAAATACGGATGCGAGTCCCTCACATAGGGAAAATAGCTTCAACTCTTGGTGAAAATGTTTGTCTTTATGCAGCTCGGATACAAATGGGTTCTGTCTGAAGAACTAATGGACACAATGGATCATTTCTTGTGCTTGCTGTATGCACCACAATCTTGGTTAATCATGCGAATGACTTGCGATATCACCTATTCAGCCCAAAGAAGGGTGAGATAGACAGTCATCAACTTCCACCTTGTAGGGATTGTCTGAGAAACATGCAGAACGTGCAAATTATCAAGCAGCTATAAGCTGAAGATGTCTTCTGAATGATTCACAGACACCTAGTCCAAGTGAGAGCAGGTGGAAGTTTGAAAAAACATGAGGGAACAAAGCAACTGGGAGTAGACTGGGTGGAGGGGCAGCCAGCACCTCAGGCTGTGTTAGATCTGTTAGCTTGCAACTGCATTAGGAACTGCAAACTGTCAACATGTGTCTGTTGTCTAAATGGCCTCAAGTGCACTGATATGTGGAGAGTTCCCGCCTGTGAAAATCAAACAGACGGAGAGAATAATGACACCTATTCAGAAGATGATGATGACGAATGTGTATGATAAAATTAAGTTTATGTGCAGTCATTACATACTAGAGTGAAAATTATACATATAATCTATATCAATATATGAGGAATGAAATGAAGTATTATTGTTATTATTTTAAGGACTATATTGTTATTATTCCAATTAATAATCATAATTCTTTTAAAATTATATTGAATTTAACCAATCTGGTGGAATTAGATTTATTTTTCCATTTATTATGATGAATTTGTATGCTATTTATCAAAAATATGAAAAACTTTTTTTTCGGCTATGGTTGCTAATCCCAAAAATTCATATTTTCCATCTCTAGGCATCCATACTGTGCAAAAAAATCATGTTAGAACCCCCCCCCCCCCCGCAGTGCTACCAATGGTCTAAATTTGGGGTCCTGACTCATGGCCTAATAGGACATCTTGACAAAGACAACAATCTAGCTCGATAAGATCCATTCCTGCAACTTCCCTTCCTTTTTGCACTGGCTAATCCGATCAGGAGCTCTGAGTTCTTTAGGTTTGTCTATGTAGATCTTTAGGGCTCTCTTTGGATCAAAAAGATAAAGGGGGTCATTCTGACCTTGGCGGACGGCGGAGGCCGTCCGCCAAGGTACCGCCGTCAGAACACCGCACCGCGGTTGAAAGACCGCGGCGGTGATTCTGACATTTGCCCTGGGCTGGCAGGCGGCCGCCAAAAGACCGCCCGCCAGCCCAGGGCAAATCAACCTTCCCACTAGGATGCCGGCTCAGAATTGAGCCGGCGGAGTGGGAAGGTGCGACGGGTGCAGTTGCACCCGTCGCGTATTTCAGTGTCTGCTGGGCAGACACTGAAATACTTTTTGGGGCCCTCTTACGGGGGCCCCGCGGCACCCCCTACCGCCATCCTGTTCGTGGCGGGAGAGCCGCCATGAACAGGATGGCGGTAGGGGGTGTCAGAATCGCCATGGCGGCGGAGCGCGCTCCGCCGCCATGGAGGATTCAGACGGGCAGCGGAAAGTCGGCGGTACACCGCCGACTTTCCGTTTCTGGCCGCGGCTGAACCGCCGCGGTCAGAATGCCCAGCGGTGCACCGCCAGCCTGTTGGCGGTGCGACCGCCGACCTCCGCCATGGCGGTAATTCAGAATGACCCCCAAAGTCTTTCCTCCTCCTTAGAGGGATGTTGTGGACAGAACAAAGTGGGGAGCAGGAGGACTGTCCCACATGGAGAGGTGACACAACGTTTGGAAGAAAAGACTTCCAAGTCCTGAGAATCAACGTCTCTGGAAAAATGGTAGCATAAGGTGGCTGCACTGCCAGTGCTTGCAGATCAGTGATTCAACATGCCAAATTAATTGCAATGCAAAACACAGTCTTAAAGGGTTAGTAATCTCGAAGAACAGCTGTACAATGGTTCAAATGGTGTGCACATAAAAACAAATGGACACCACCTGCATAAGAGAAAGCGTATGAGGAAACATAGAAATATGTAATGTTAGCGCACTGTTGTAAGTGTTAAGACTGAATAACTGCTACATAAGAGTTATTTATGTGAACTAAACAGAAATCCCCATACAAATGAGCAGATGCAAGTATAGTAAAAAAGATCTTTGAACTGCCAATTTTTCAGAAAACACCAGTAAAATTAGACTATACGAAATAGTGCAAGAATATAGCTACATTAAAACTAAACAACAACATGCGTAAGTGGAGCTTGTTACAAGTCACCAAGAAGCCTTGAAAAAGCTGGTCACCATGAAACATGTCAGCAGCAGCTGCTGATGGGCTAATATAATTTCATGAACAGGGTATTAATTTCAGTGAGAAATTTCTGAAAAATGTGTAGTCTTTTCGGAAGATGTAATAAAGAATAATGAGGAAGAAAAAGAACTGGATCCGTGTGGATATATGGGCTTTGAATAATATTTGAATAATAGTTTCCCTTTGTTTTTAGATACAGTTTTAAAGTTCAGTAGTCTCAAAGAACAGCTGCAGATTTGTTCAAAAGGTGTGCTCATCAAAAACGTAAACACCATATTAAGAACCCGTTGCAACATAAGAAAAGGGGAAGGAGGAAATATATATATAAGCCTTTCCAAACATACATCACAACTAGTGACTTAGATAGACAAATAACCCTTAATTGTGACCAGGACAAGGCTTTGCCAGGCAAAAGACAGAAATATTAGAAGAACATCAGAAAGCTTAGCATTTAGTGGATTGATCCAACAGTCCTTGCACCAATCTACAAACTGTCCAGAATAGATTCATTTGGAAGGCAGATGATACACAGACACCTCTTCCAGTTCTGCAGGCAGATCAAATCCACCCATCTGGTTCCACTCAATCCAGTCTTTTGGAGGTGTAGGTTGCAAAGGTTTGGCTGAAGACTCTTTCCCTGTTGTTGTTTTAATAAGTAACAGGAGCAACAGAGAGAAGACACAAAGGCCCGCCATGCGGTTACCGCCAAATGACCGCACCGCGGTCACAAGACCGCGGCGGCCATTCTGGCTTTCCCGCTGTGCTGGCGGGCGACCGCCAAAAGGCCGCCCGCCAGCACAGCGGGAAAGACACAGCAACGATGAAGCCGGCTCCGAATGGAGCCGGCGGAGTTGCTGGAGTGCGACAGGGTGCAGTAGCACCCGTCGCGAATTTCAGTGTCTGCTAGGCAGACACTGAAATTCTTTTTGGGGCCTTCTTACGGGGGCCCCTGCAGTGCCCATGCCATTGGCATGGGCACTGCAGGGGCCCCGGGGCCCCGCGGCACCCCCTACCGCCATCCTGTTCCTGGCGGGAGACCCGCCAGGAACAGGATGGCGGTAGGGGGTGTCAGAATCCCCATGGCGGCGGAGCACGCTCCGCCGCCATGGGGGATTCTGCAGGGCAGCGGGAAACCGGCGGGAGACCGCCGGTTTCCCGCATCTGACCGCGGCCGAACCGCCGCGGTCAGAATGCCCTGCGGGGCACCGCCGGTCTGTCGGCGGTGCTCCTGCCGACCCTGGCCCCGGCGGTCAGAGACCGCCGGGGTCAGAATGACTCCCAAAGATTCTGCCACTCTGAGTACCAGTGCCTCCGAGCCAAGGATTCTTAAGATACGTTGACCATGGTGCCTCCTAGCCATCTTTAGAACTCAGGGAAACAAATGCAGAAGAGGAAACACATATAGAAGTCCGGAGTCCCATCAGAAGGCAGAACGCATCTCTTAATGTGCCCTTAATTGGAAACTTTGAGTTGCAAAATGACAACGCTGTGTGTGTTTTTGATGGTGGCAAAAAGATCCAGGCAAGGCAACTTGTGGTCAGCTAGATGACATCTGCTCAGCTCCTCTACCCTTGCATTAAGGCAGCCCACTGGGTGACAGACAGTTAGAAGAACCCCCTGAAGGTCCAGCCTTCTCTAGCAGCTAAGCACACACAATCATACTCTTCTGTGCTAAGCTTGTTGCAGTACAGGACCATATGGGGGTCGCGTTATGCCAGCCTATACTCCACTGGAGACTACAGCATCTAATCTCCACTTTGTCTGGGTGACCCCCCCCCACCAACCAGGAGATGATACATCTGTCCCTACAGTGCACTTTGAATGGGAAAGGTAAAGCGCCCTTCTGCACTTCAAGCTGGCCTCCAGCATTCACCATTGATGGTCTTGGGCTATCTTGACCACATTATGGATGCTGTCTGAGATAAAGCCACAGTGCTGGATCCTTTGAAGGTGAAGGTTCTGTCGTGTAGGCTTTCATTATTCTAATGAGACTACTGGATTTAAGCGGCAGAATCGCCTGCTGTGTGGAAGACTGAGTCTTAACCCACTACAGGTGACACCTGACGCCCTAACCCAGGTTTTGCTCCGCCTCACTAGCAGTGCCTCATCTCTACCCAAGAACAAGGATGATTGGGCAACTGAGCACATGACACAATTGACTCCTCAGGGAAATCGTGGTCACTCAGATCGCATCAGTTTCTCTCAGTTATATTGGTCTCACATATCCAACGACAAACAGAGGCAGTATATGCTTCAATAAGGTTTTAATGAAGCAACTGCATCTTAGATAATAAAGCATGTAGTGCAATAACCTGGACGATAAAGCATGACAGGATTAAAATTGTGACAAGGATGGTAAAGCATAGAAATAACGCTACCATGTTGTCACTAGAATCAATAGACTAATTCCTACCTAGGCTATATTAGAGCACAGCGTGTTAGGCTCTAGTTCTGCCCTTCAGGTTCTCCTGGGAAGACATCATCCCCCATACCTGAGCAAAGGCCTGAAGTCTGCATAAGCAGCTGTAGCGAAGTGTTCAGCAATCAGCATCCAGTCGTGGTCATCTCCCTCTAATGTGTATGGGACAAGGAAGTGTTTTTATAACAAAACAGCTGATGTTCTGGGAAAATGGCCCTACGTAAGGATGTATATGTTTCTATCAATATCAGAGACAAAGCGTTACCACGTTTTACCGGCAACCTATCTCACTACAGCCTTGAGAGAAGCACAGAGTGCTTGCTTAAGAACACAGTGCTGGCCTAAGCAAAGGACAGCTATATAGAAGGAAATAAAAACAAGAACGCAAATGTGGCTATTGTTAAAAATAATAAACGAAGCTGAATAAAATATATCTAGGTTAAAGTGCACAGCGGCAGGCCTAGTGTGCTAAAATAACGTGCATGGCTAGTAAAATGGCTACAAAACAGTTCCAATGCAGCATTATCAGGATTCTCTCAACTTTCCAACTTCACCCGGTCAACTCGCTTAACCATCCTCACTGCACACAGCTTAATAAGTTCCAGCAAGCTCCAGCTAGTTATCTGTCCTTTAATATATATTCATGTCTAAAAACAAGATGAGAAGACAGGTTAAGTGTCTGAATATAAGGTATATGTTAACAATCTCCTCTACCTGTCAGAGACTTATTTTATAAGCTAAATTATTCCTCAACTTTTTTAAGCAAAAAATATAATAGTTCTTATCTTCACTTTTGGCAGTTTATTGCATTATCTGTTGTTGTCTGATAAATGCAAGATAGCTGAAACAGTTATGATGCTATATGCACCTTTGATGTATTATGACTTGAGTATTTCCTATAGTAGACTGTTTCTACCCTCTCATTGCTTGCATGGTGCATCACTCTCTGTATGGTTTGGTTTTGTTTTGTCTTTTTCCCAAATATGTTCTAATTGGAAAAACAAAAATTAATTTAAACAAATATATATGCATTAGTATCCCACAGCTGCGATTGTACTGGATGTACAACCTCTCTGGATGTGGCTGCCACTTCCTGGCACCCACAGTTTTGCCTAGTTCAGCGTGATGGTGTCACTCTAAGGGACACAGCACCAAACTTACACAGACTGCCACTGCAGGCTGCGTGACAAGGTGCTCCAAAAAGTGAAAACATAACATGGCACACACTTGTGTGCCATGTCCCCTAACACTGCCTGTAATCGAATCAAACCAAACAATACTTTATTCGATTGTATCTCACAATCATAAAAGCAGATAGAATATACAAAGTAACACCAATCGACAACCCCATAGGATAAATAACATAAAATGAATCAAGACATACAGCAATTGATACCATGTGATAAAATTCGCTACAAAAACTGAATCCACTTATTCTTCTAAAAAACAGTATAAGATAAATAAAAACAAATATTTGGAGAACAAGAAACTGCTGTCCTGGCTAAAAACATTTTAAAATGGAAGGCCTCCACAATTTGCCTAGAAATATAATCTGGCCTTAATTACTGCACATAAATATAAAGCTAGACCATTACATATTTTGATTGATGGAAGAGACAGCAAGTAAATAAAAGCAGGGTGGCACTGTTTAAAATGCATACAGTTTAAAAGTGGAATCACAAACACTTTCCTTAAATCAGAGTAAAATGTGCAAAAAAACAACTGTATGCATTGTGCTGACACTGAACCACAAGGACATTTTCCCAAGACTGGACTCTAGTCGTTGGTGAGCGGAAAACTGACAAGTCGGTGAATGTCTCTAGTCTTAGGCTTGTGAGGACATATTGATGCCTCGGGTTCAATACTATTTTAAATATGGTTCCATGCCATCTGATTGCTGCAGCAGAAGATTCCTCCTTACACTAGATTTCTTTGACTCAGTAGCCCACCTCAAGTCAGCCAGATAAGACAGACAGATGTTTTTCAGATCTTTCCTGGAAAGGGTTTCCATTTTTTCTGGTGTAAAGTAAAACTCAGGATGGCCCAGGTCTGTAAAAAAGTTCTTTCTATAATCCAGCCATGGAATTTGCAGCGAATGACTTAATGATTGAGCATCTTCTATAATGGCCCTATTCAGACTAGCAAAATCCGAGGTCCATACTTTATGCCAAAGTAAAATTGGTTGTATGCTTATAAGATCTGTGATGCATGTTACCCCCATTTCTGAATGGCACGCCAAGGTTGAGGTAGATTTTGGCACACTTAGGATGGACTTTAAGAAATCATTTTCAGCTAGCTGTAGGGCGTTACATTTCCTATATCCCCATAGGCCTGCCCCATACAGTGCAACAGAGACACATTTTGCGTTATAAATTGTCATCATGTCTTTGGGAGTGGTCCTGCCGACCTTTTTAAATTCTTTTTTTTTACAGCCATAATAGTTTTAGTGAAAAGTAATTTCCTAGACCTAATGGCTTGCAGCCAAGTGCCTTTGTTATCAAACATAATACCAAGATATGAAAAGGTTACTATGTCATCTAGTTTGACACCCTTTAAAATGACATGGGATTTTTTTGCAGAGTTTATACCACAGGTCATCGTGAAGGTTTTAGAGTGATTGATTTTAAGGCCTAGATCTTCCATATAGTTGTCAAAAGTTGTCAGTGGTCGCTGCAAGGCTACTGGGGTGCGTGCCATCAACACAGCATCATCCGCATACATAAGTGCTGGAATCTTTCGGAAGCCAACTTGTGGAAGATCTCTGCAAGCAGTAGATGGAACAGTCTCTAATTTATTAATAATGTATAAGGCAAACAATAGGGGAGCTAAAACACAGCCTTGGCGTACCCCCCGCTTTACAGGAAAGACAGCGGTACACTCCCCCTGAGACCCGTAACGCACCCTAGCTTTAGCTCCAGAATATAGTTCCCTGACAAAGTGGACTATTGTAATGTCTACCCCCATATGCAGCAAAATGGGCCAAAGTTTGCTGTGAATTACACAGTCAAATGCCGAAGTCAAGTCTAAAAATACAAGGTGTAGAACTCCTGTCTTAGCTTTCGTATATTTACCAATCAGAATATCTAAATTCAGGGCCTGTTCCACAGTCCCTATACCAGCCCTGAAGCCGTATTGTAGATCCATTAGTGTATTATTAGCTTTCGTCCATTCCCGCAACCTATTTAGGACAATACGTCCTCAATCTTTGCAAGGGTGTCAAGCAGTGAAATTGGTCTGTAACATGCTGGGTTTTGGCGGTCTCCTTTTTTAAATATTGGAACAATAATGGACTCTGCCCAGGTTGGGATAAAGGCTGTGGCGCAACAGGCTCGTAAGACCTGTGTCAGTAAAGGGCCCCAAAGTGAAATGTTAGACTTATAGCTATCAATTGGTACTCCATCTGGGCCTGGTGCTTTCCTACTCTTGCTGGCGTTGATGGCATCAATGACCTCATTTAAACTGAATGGCGGAGTAATAGGCTGAAAATCCACTCTGTGGGCATTTGTATCTGGGACTACGTTTTTTGAGGAGTATATTTTGGAAAAATAGGTAACCCACTCCTCTTCCGTGATGGCTATTTTGATACTTGATGACGTTCCATCACCCAGGAGGGGGGAGTTCACTATCTTCCAGAATTTGGCATTGTTGTTCTGGAGGCTTGCATTATGAAGAGTATGCCACGCCTCATCTTAAAAAAAAAAAATCCTGTTTTTTATAGCCTTTTTATACTCATGTCTGAGAGTAGTGATCTCATGCTTATCAGGGTTTTGATTATGTAGGTACTGTTTAAGTCTCTTATGGGCCCGTGTACATTCAGTATCAAACCACCCTTTGTTTCCCCATGGTCTAGGTTTGCCTGTGCTTACTGTGAGAGACTGTTTGATTCCCGTGGTGATTACTGTGAATGCTTTAATACACTCCTATGGACTGATGTTGTCTGAGAGGTAGGTTTCAAACTCATTAGTGTAATCACTCAACAGTTGTTTCATAAAACCTATTGGTTCAATCTGTGACCAACGAATAGAGTAACCATTCCTTGAACCCAATTCAATGTTCGCTACCTTCTCTTTTACTCCCTTATGTTTGTTTATAGCTTGAGGCAATGCAAGACGTAAACTTTGAGGGTAGTGGTCACTAAACACGATATCATGGATTTTGTACTCAGATGTGCAAAAAATGAAATTATTAGATATTAATATAAAATCAATTATAGTATTGGAAATTCTGCTGTTAAAGGTAGGTTTAAGCTGTCGATTGCTATCATTCAAACCATTGCATGAAAAAAGATCAAATTTAAATTGTACGTCATTCGACAAATTGCCGTAATAGTTGTGAGTAAAATGAAATAGATCGTCGTTTTCACCTATACCAAGGAAACAAACATTCGCATCTGCGCATCTGTTTGGGAGCGCAGGTGGGTGTTAAAATCGCCCTCCCCTCCCTGACACACTATCATCATCCTGCGATTGCCTGAGTGTATGTGAGATTTTTTGTAGTGGGGCGTTATTATAAAAATTGATCATCACTAATTGCGCTCCATTTTTTTATTCGCATAGTATCAATTGGTAAAACGTATTAGAAATTAAGCTAATCACCTTTACTGAATCATACTTATTGGAGATAAATGTGCACAGTCCACCTTTCGCCCTGCCCCGTGAACAAGGGATTGCGGGTGTGTGAAATGTCCTAAAGCCATTTATATGAATGGGATCTACAGACCAAGTCTCTTGTAAACACACGCAAGAAAAAGATCTAATAAATTCTAGCCAGTCCTCATTCTCAATTTTATTACGCAAACCTGCCACGTTCCAGAATAAGGAGTTTGTCTCCCAGTGTAATTAGGCCCAAGCACGGAGGATCGTGTTGCCCTACTTTCCTTATTAATGTGGAGATATTAGTCTCAATCTCTATGTGGAGTGTGGGAATTGGTATGGGAATGGTCAGATGAGCAGGAACTCCACCTGTTGATGTTTCGTCAATGAAATCCTGCCGAGCTATTTTTTTTTCCTTTACCATCATTTCATCCCCTACACTCCCCACCAGGCCGTCACTGCCCTTCAATAGATCAGGAGCGGTACTCATCATTATAGGCCTTATCCTGCCCGCAACCTGATCTATTGTCAGTCAGTCAACTTCCTCCAGAAAGAGGGCATGAAATCTGTTCTTCGTAGGGACCATATAATTTCTTTCGGGTCTGCTTTGTTGATTTACAGGATCTGTGCTGAGTTGGTCATGCCTACCATTAAAGTTATAAAAGAAACCTAGAGGGAGCAGTGAGATGCCATGGCCAGAGATCTGTTGCGGGCTTAAATTTCTCAAAATGTCCTCGACCAATTTTGGGGTTTTGAACGAAAGTACCACACAGTCACCTCTTAGTGTGTTGTCGTTCCTGCCCACCCATTTAACCCTTCTGACCATTTTAATATCTTGAAAAAGTGTATCTATCATACCATGTTTCATGCGGGTCCCTATCCAGTTCAGGGATTTGTTTCTCAGGGCCGTCCATGTTTCCCTGTTATCCATGGGTAAGGTGGGAACGTTTGCAAGAACTACCACGTAAGGAGTTACAGCAGGAGGGAGGTCTAGTGTGTCTCTTGATGTTGATAAAATATCCAAGGAAGGTTTCGGTCTATTCTGTGGTTCTGAACCATTTCTGTTCACATTTGATTGTTGGAAACTTCTGGTGCTGGTTAGCCCGGGGAATGATTGGTGGATGTTGACGCTCTTTAGGAGAATGTACATTCCGATTTAGGTCTGTTTCGCTACAATGTTGAGGAATTACAGGCGTTGGACCTAAAGTCCGAGCCTTCACAAAATTTAGTATTGACTCCACGTTTTCCTCCACTTGGATTAAGTGCTTTGTCAATAACTCAAAAGATGACTTAACTAGATGTTCCAGGGCATTAATAGTATCTAAGGTGTTAGTTTTTGCTTTGGCTATAGATTGAGTAGACTTCTGACTGGATTTTATATTGTCGAGGTTAATTTGAGTTTATTCCGTGGATTGAATTCCAGTATTGCCATATCTGCTTATGACAGATGGCTCTTGGCTTGATGCTCTACCCTTTCTGACTGCTTTGGGTTTCCTTGTGCGTTTGGGTGGAGGTGGATGGTCATCAGCCTCTGAGATAGACTCATTTAGATAGTGGATAAATCCATTTGGGCCTTTTATTTGGTCCCCACTTTCCAATAACTTTATCTGTGTTGGTGAGGCTGATACTAGCGGTGGGGGGTTATTATGATTAGATGAAAATCCCAACGGGCCCTTCTGAGTTAATATCCTTTCCTCGACATTAGTAATCTGTTTATCGATAGCACCCATTGCTCCTGAGATATTCTAGGATTGAGGAGTGGTCTTTGTGAGAAGGTGTATCTTTGGCACTAGGTTGCTTCCTCTTACCCATTTTTAACTAATTACTTTGCACTCAAAGGTTCAGCTGGTGCTACTCTAGGACGCTTCTAGCCAATATCTAGAGCTAGGAAAACAAACGCAACAAGGACGATCTACAATGGCCTTGTAACAGCACAAAGGTAAAAATAACCTTACCAAGATTCAGAAAACTGTTAGTAAGGTAACCTGTAATAGTGTGCAGTAATTCACTTAGCAACAAAGAACAATGAGCAAGAGTACCTGCCTAATTTCCTAGTAAACACACATTCTCAGGTCCCAATATAGCAATGTAGATTTCGGGGGGGGGGGGGGGGGGGGGGGGGGGGGGGGGGGGGCAGCCTCCTCCTGTCGAAGGATGGGCCAGCCCTTGGCCAGGGCTTTGCCCGGGCGCTTCCTGCGAAGCGGGAGCGCGACTTCGAATTTAAAGGGGCTCCGCTCCTGCCCCCACCAGCCGCAGTCCCGCGCTTCCCGTGCCTGTAATATTTGTAAGTCACTCCTACAGCAGGCCTTACAGCCCTAAGGCAGGGTGCATTATATTACAGGGGAGGGAAGATCTTGTTTTGAGACTATGGGTGAAGTGTTTTCATGCAGTGTGTGACCACTAAGGTTATGGAATGCAGCATTTTCTACTACTATGATCTCCCTAACCCCTTTCTACAGACTCTTCCTTCTTCCATATCTCCTATACTCATCCCAAGACTCATCCTATTACTATAAAACCACAGTTAACACTTCTTGATAGTTCCCTCCTCTATCCCGTCATTATTCTATTTAAACCTACTAACAAACTCACATATCCTCTGCTCAAATCAACTCATACTAATACTGTACTCATATTTCCCTATACCAATGCACCACTAATCCTTTTGGGTTCCAGAGTAGCGTGCTACTCGCCAGAAAGCACTTAAATGCCTCGTCGGGGTAGTAAGCGCTATATAAACAGAATTACAATATCCCAATGGGCATAAGCACCAGCAGGATGCACAAAGTCAGGAGACCGAGAAGCCTCAAAACTATCAGGGCTGGAACGCTGAACTCAGCTTTGAACATCACAAACATAGCCTGAATCAGTATGGTAGCAGAAAGGATTTGACAGCCACTGTGTCCAGCCCGTATAAAGTTTCCTTTGCACTAGATTCAAATTTCGGCTCCTTGACAGAGAACCCAAGGGAGGACAACAACAAGACTATCATCAGTATGTGGTCTGCAATTGAGTGGCTTCAAAAGCCAGTCGTCGATGTACAGGAACACATGTACTCCCAAAGTGTGAAGTCCCAACATCAACTTTGTTTACACCTGGGGGTTGAGGGAAAGCCAAAGGGTAGGATGGTTAAGTGTTCCAAACCCACCATGAACTAGATGAAGTGCGTGGGGGCCTGCAAGATGAGCGCATGAAAATACCTAAGTAATTCCTAGGTTCTAGAGCACAGAGAGCATCAGCCAGAGGCAGTGTAAGAATGTTTTTTTTGCACAGTCACCCCTCCACTACTTACTGAATTTTGTTGGTTGTGTTAAGGACTTTGAATACTAAAGTGATGCCATTTAGTGCCCAGTGTCCGTGCTCTGGCCCATTAAAAAACATGAAGAATGGCTATCTTCTGATTGGCATATTTAACTTACCTACAAGTCCCTAGCAGATGGTACCCAGTGTCCCAGGGCTTGTTGGTTAAATGTCTCTAGTGGACTGCAACACCTGTTGTGCCACTACTAAAATGACAGTACAAATTATGACTTCAGTTCAGTCCCTGCAGCTGGAGTGAGCAGTTTTAAAACTACAAATTCAACCTTGCAAAGTAACCTATTTGACAGGTATAGCCTTCATTTTTAATACTAATATGTTACCGCTAAGGTAAGCCCTAAATGATAATAGTGCAGGGTGCATGCTATTTAAAAGTAGGACATGTATCTCCGAAGTAATTTTTCACTGTGGCAAGGCTAGCTCTCCCTTATAATGTATAACTTCATGTTTGGAATAGCTAGAACCATGATTCAAGGGCTCAAATTAATAGAAATGCAAAATCTAATCTAATGGTCAAGTGGGGGTTTAAACTTCTATTTTGAAAATGCCACTTTTTGAAAGTTGTAATAGAAAATGGGTGCGGCCTCTAAAACAGCGAGGATAGGCCAATCAAAATACACAAAAAAACAAAAGCCAACACTGTAAAGTACTTGAAAAGAATTATTATTCACAATGAGAAAGCAAAACCAATTACCTCTCACTTACATCACTTCATAACATTTATCAATAATTTTTTTTAAATATTATTTGAAAAATATCTGTCACACACAGAAAGACAAAAACAGAAATGAGCAATTACTTCATGTAAAGAATTGGCACTACACAAACACTGCTTAAATCAAAAGCACATGACAATAATGCAAATTCAAAACCAAATAATAACACATCTACTTGAAAGATGAAAATTCCGGCTCTGCATCAACTTTAAAAAAGATGGAACTCAGAGCTTAACTCATTCACAACTTTTTTGGCTCCACCTTAGAGAGAAAACGCATTGAGGCGCCGAGTACAAGTTTTTGTAATACCTTAATCAGGAATGATGTGCATTACAAGACAATACCTTGAATTCTCCCTGACAGCCTAATCTTCTTTGATAGCGCTTATCACCGCTTCCTATTGTCAATGCATTTCGAACCCACTGGATTCAAGGGTTCTCTTCAGGACACAGAACGCCTAGACACAACTGATTAGTAGAAACTGCCATCTTGTTAAATAGCTTATCAACAAATCAGAGGTCTCTCTATTCGTGTAGAGAGAAGCACTCCTCGACAAGCAGCACTGAAGTGTAAATCACTTTAATTGCTTGTTCTTCGGCTTGCTCACAATGTGTTCAGCCAAATATCCATCAAACAAAACAACTTTTAGAAAGTTGGCATTTTCCTGCCTAAAGCCTCTAATAGCCTTTTCTGAGTTAATCTCCAACAGTTACCTGGCAGCCCGCTGATAAGTGTGAATGGCTCCCAGGAAAGGGAACAAAAATACTTTTGCTGGGAGGAGGTGTGACCTTCTCCTGGCATGATGGCCTGAGGGTTGTGTCCATATAGTGCAAAAGCTTCAAATGGGCAACCCCTGTCACAGCAGAAGTAATTCACACCAAGGCCTGTCTCTGCTGTTATCAAAGTACCAGTCCCAGTGAGGGGAAAGCCTGCTTCAGAACCAAATTTTTCATTCCTCGAAGACACACCTCAGGGGAGTGCCCAGAGTTCTCCAGAAGGGAAGAACATTTCTGCAATGTTGGTTTTCTGAGGAGAGGGGCACTGTGGGATAGTTTACAGTAAAACACACAGGAGTGCTGCAAAAGTGGGTAAGGGCACCCCTGGAAACATTTACCCCATTGGTTAGGGATGGCCAGGAGTTTCCCCCACACACAGGATGGCACTGGGCATAAACGTGGCACCCTCAGTATCCTCTTCAGAAAACCTCTGGACCTGTGGAAGACAGAAAGAGAACTGCACCTGCTGTTGAACCCGTGGAGAGAGACCTCAAAGGCCAGGTCTGCTCTCACTTGTGTTCAGGACTAAGAAGTGGACATCAAGGTTCAGTTGGCTGACCTACTGTTTAGCTACAGGGACGTGAATGCTGCAAGATGCCCACTTTCCTGAAGCGCTCAGTTGACCAGTTCTAACTGGACCTGCTCTGGACCCTGCTCTCTGGCTTCCCTTGGATTCAGTCCTGAACTTCAAGTGGTGTCCTTAAGGTCCTGGGACCCTGAATAGGTGTCTCCTGCCTAAAGCTGGGACTTAGAAACTTTTTCAAAGATTTTGCCCAGAAAACTAGGACCAACATGCCAAGTCAGTCAAACAAAGGTGTTTTTCCGCTGGACCAATGATTCAAGCTGCTCCTTTTATGAGCTTTTCTGTAGCAGCAAATCCGTTTAAGCGGGACGTCACAGAAGCCTATCGTCTCGTGGAAGCTTGCTTGGCTAGGAGCTTGAAGCTTTGTGCACCCTAGGAATCTGAGCTACAAGAGACCTTCCTTGGACATAAATTTTGAATTTCTCCCGCTCAGACCCTTCCCATCAAAGTTCAATGGCTTCACCTGGACTTTGCCCAACAGCTATCTGGCCTTGTGGACCTGAACTTTGCCAAAGTCTTCTTCCCTGACCCACTGAGAATTTTCGATTTCCATCCTTATGTCAGATTTTTGTTGTTTTGGTGTGTATTTGGAGATTAAAATGTATACTAGTTTTATAAATTTGAGTTTTTTTTTTTTGTGTTGTTTACTTTTTAACTGTTTTGGTACTGATAAATGCATTACACATTTCTCCTAAGTAAAATCTTCCTATTTTGAGCTACTGCTACCAGAGGCTGAGATTAGGTTCAGGTTAAAATTATCGAGATCTAACTGGACCTAGTAAGGAATAGTGGCATTATTACTTGAAGAGGACTACCATTTACTTCAACTAATAATCCATGTTCCCACAGGCAGAATTTCGAATTTGTATTTCTGAAGGAAGATGTTTAGGAACCGAAAATCTGGGATCAGTCACAGGACGCTGTCTTTTTTGGTGCACCAAGAAATACAGTGCCCTTCTCCGTCTCGGACACTCTCTCTATTGCCCCCTGTGGCCAGCAGAATCTGCACTTCTTTGGAAAAGATAGGGGCATGATCTATAGAATTCCGGGCAAATAAGGAGGAAAATTGGGAGGAGTAAGAAGTAAAGGGAGAGTGTAGCCATTTTCAACAGCCTCAAACACATTTTGGTCTGAGGTAATAGCAAGCAAATTGGGCATTTCATTACCCTACTGGGTGGATAAGACCAGTGGAGGGGGAATTAGAGTGGCTTGGCAGCAGTTGTGGCAGGTGATGAAGAGGCAGGGGGCTGCTGTCGTTGCTGAAAACCCTAACCTCTGCCACCACCTAATCTTCTAGAGCTGTGATACGGCTGCACAGTCTGAAGTGCAGGTTGAGCGGGTCCTCCCTGGAGACAGACAAGGCCTCTAAAGTTGCCTCTGAATTTCTTGGTCTTCTTGTAGAACTGGAGTTCAGGACATAATAGCCTAAGGAGTGAAATGTAGCTTAAAACCCTCCATGGCGGAATATGCTTTTCATCATAGATTCTGGGGCCGTGAAACAGAGGCTACTTCAAGATGCGCATTTAGGCAAGCCTTTGGAAAACTACACCGGTACCCACAGCATGGCCAAGACATTGGTGGTGTCTAAATCACCCCATAAATATACTTGCCTGCATTCTGTCTAATGTGAACTGTCTGAGTGATCAATTTCCCAAACATCTCAGGTGGAAAAGGCAGGATATTGCTTCCCATGTCCCAGAGGACAAGTGTGTACTGCCCCATTAAATAAATCACACTAATGGATCTAAGAGCCAAACTGGTGAAGGAATGACTTTCTTTTCTAGTTCATCAATGTGCTTTGATACCTTTGTGGCAGGGTCACAGGGAGCTACTAGGGTTTATCTAACTGCCAATCACCTGTACAAACAGACTTTCCGTTATCGGATGTATGAAGGTTTATGGAGCCTATCAACAGATCAACTCACTGGCAGCTCTAGAAAGGCTTTGACTAGGCCACCATCACTCACATTAAACTTTGCTAAAATATATGAAATCAGTTCTGCCCAGAATTATCAACATATGTACAGTGCCTTGCCTCATCCCCATCAACCAGAAACCTCGGTATGCACTTTGATTTCAGTGTGTTTCATGAATCCCTTGCAACTACCACACTACTATTGTGAGGTTCTAAGTACTGAAATTAAGACTTTTAAGACTTAAGCTCTTTCTTTGGATGAATTGATGCCCTAGAGTGACTGTGATTTTTAAATGTTTTGCTAAGGTCTTGTTGCTCATATAGTGTGCAGCTTGGTTCAATATTAATTTAATTATTTGATTCCCTTATTGGCACAAGATTAATAATAAAATTATAAGCTTGAGTTGTTATGACCTCTGCCTATACTAACTGGTCAACATGTTTCTGCCACTGTTCAACCGCTCGAATGGATTTAGGTATTCCCCAGGTCTCTACTGACCGCGCTATCTGTCCTATCTTTATTCTGACCTTATCTTGGTGTTTCAGGTGTGATAGCACACAGAGAAATATTCCTTTTCCTTGGTTCTGATCAGGTCTATTCTGAAATTACAATCCCATTCTTTAATTTGTGCCATGGTCAGGAAGGCTGTACACTAGATTTTTCAATCATTTTCTCTGGGTATTTTCAAATTCCTGGTGCCCTTTGCTGCTGCACTCCACAGTACCAATCTATAAATACCACTCCCCTGGACTGAAGCAACTCATACATACCTCCCAGAAACACTAACCAGATACTACAGATACTACATCTGCCGGATCTGCATTTCTTCCTTGCACAGACCACCTTGTTTCGCATGCTGAGATGGGTTCTTCTGTCTGGCAGGGCACTGGAACCATCTCTCCAATTAATAAGGCGTAATCACCTCTCCCTTAATCATTGAAAACCATAATAAAAAGCTACCTACTGTTCACTGACTGCTAGAATGCTTGAAGAATTAGGGCGGGGTGTATGAAAGGAGTTGGCAAACTCTGACATCCTCAAAATCACTTGATTTGCAACCGCACAATGCAGTTCTTTTAATTTTTATTTTTTATCTATAAAAACCCTGAGTTGCAAAAGTTTTTCTGACTTGTTAAATGGGTCTTGGGACCACATCAAATCGCAGTTTAGAAGGGACTTAATGGGGCATTGTGTTCAAATGCGATTTGGTATGTGATGCATCAACCGTTTGTGACTGCAATTTCAAGAGCAAACCATTGAACAGTTACCAACACTTCAAAGGAGGCGGTAATGATTCAGAAAATATAAGAACTCCCCTTGTTTGTTATATGTGATTCAATACACACAATTTAATTTAAACAATACACTTTCTGTCTTGAACTAGGGCTGTAATGCTAGCTTCGCAGCAAGTTGTGAATCCACAAATGTTTTTCAAAAAGTATGTAATACACTGGTCGTCAAGCCACAAAACAGAATATAGTTTTAAAACAGGGCATGTCTGTGGTATTTTTGAGACACTTCCGTGTTGTGCTGAAAAGAGTGATTTGCAATTTTGATGTAAGTAAATGCTACCATACATTTGCACTACAAAGCAGAAAATCCCAAATAGCTGAACAACTCAATCCCAAAATTATTCTCTGTGCGATTTAGTCTGTCAGGTGCACATTCAATAAAATCATGCTACCACAAGTGTCAAATGATATGCCCATTTCAGTGTTACCTCACATCGTGCAGAGGCCGCCCCCGCAGGGGGCATAAAGGGCCGGCGCCTTAACGGCTGCCTTGGCCCGGAAGGGACCGGTTAAACCGGTTTGGGGAGGGCGCGCCCCAGCGAAGGAGCAACGCACCCTCCACCCCCTAGCGCGACCATCAGTAAGGGGGGGGTCAGTTACGACCCCACCAATAATGGGGGGCTTGCGTTTTTCAAACCCCCCAATAGAAACGTCACAGGTATGCAGGGGGGGGGGCACAGAGGGCATTAAAGGCAAGCGTCCTGCAGGCCCCCCCAAAATCGGGACCATCGGGGGCATGACAACATGCTCGCCAGCCAGAAGAAACTAGAAAACATCTGGAACCTCTGATCCTCACTGCACCTACCTTTCTTCCCAGAAGACGCGGACTCCGGACCCCCCCGACCTGCATCAACCTAACACCGAAGGAACACCTGGCCAGTCGGGCCGATTTCACCGCGGCTTCTCCTACCTGACCCGGCGGCGCCACGGTAGGAGTCCTGGGGGACCGCGCAACAGTGTGATGCGACCCCGGGCACTGCCTGCTTCGAGGGCCAAGAGACGAGCAGCAACCAGCGGCGGCCCCCTCGTTTTCCGGGGTCAGGTGAACGTGGCCGCACCTTCCCGCAGCGCCGACGCATCTGCCTAGGGGGACCGCGCTCTCTGTGCGACGCAACCCTAGGCACCATCTTCCTGAGCCGGCACCGCCGCGCGGCTCTTTCAAAACAGCCCAGGCCGGGGACACGCCCAAGTGGAGCCGGCGAGCACCAGGAGCGGCCTCAACGTGCCCCCATCTTCCTGAGCCGGCTCTCGTTCGCGCTGCTTTTCAAACAGCCCAGGCCGGGGACATGCCCAAGTGGAGCCGGCGATCGCCAGGAGCGGCTCCAACGGGCGCACAGCCGACGGGAGGCACTCTCCTGCTCGGGGGACTGCGCATTGCGCACGACGCTACCCCGGACATTGGCTTGGACCACCACCAGAGGCAGCGGTGGTTTCCCTTATTGTTTGGGCCCGGCCGAAAAGTTCTTTCCTGGTACTCCGAGCGGGTTTCCAGGAGACCGCACAGCACCGCGTTGCGGCACCCAGGGGGCACAAACGAACAGAAGCGGGACACACATATTATTGTATTGGAGAGGCTCCAGGGGACCGCGCAAAAGCGCGACGCGACCATGTCTAGAGCGCCTCCTCCCCTCAACTGGACAACATCGGAAATCTCATAAAAGAAAAACCAGGCAACACGGCCTAGAGCAGGAGTAAGTCAGGTAACGCCCAGTTGTTACCTTATTAGTTGCTGCTCCCGGGGGACCGCGCATCGGCGCGACGCGACCCCGCACTAAGCCAGTGAAAGCTAGCCTCAGCAAATTAAGTGCGCATTTGAGCTTTTCCTTACCGTCCGAACAGACAGCGACCCAGGAGAAGTAAATTCACCATGGAGGAGGACCAGGTACCTGAGCAACAGGACGATTTGGAGACAATGATCGCGCACATGAGGGCAGAGGCATTGAGACGGGGCAAAGATTGGTTGCGCGCCAAGATGGAGGACAGGAGCAGGGAACCCGCAGAACGCGTCGAGGACACCACAGCGCCGCCAGGACTGGCAGACAATTCAGCCGAAAGACCCCCACCACAAAAACCGGGCAGGCGGCGAAGATCTGAGGGGAAGCAAGCAAGTAAACCAACAAAGAAGGCAAGGATCGTGATCCAGACCACAGATGACGAGACAGCAGCGAAACCAGTGGACAGCAGACCGAGCGCGCCTGCAGAGGGTGAGCATATAAGCGCAATTATCAAAGAATGTTTTAAGTCACTTGCGCCACTGCTGCTGCGGGGGGATAGGGCGGGGCCAGCCATAGACAGGACCCCACCCATAGGCAGACAACCAAACACCCCAGCAATCACCTTAGAGCCCCCACCCCCAAGCGACCCCCTGACGGTTTGGGGCGCGGTGGCAAAGGGCGGTATCCCAACACCCAGTACAGGTAACCCTCCTGAAGCATACACAAGACCGTCACTGGGACCACCCTCCATGACAACCAGAGCAGCGGGCCTGGCAACTGCCATCCCACTCCCAGTTAAAGAAAGAATATGGCGTAAAGAATTCATAGATATCTTCACATTACTAGAAATCCAGCTGGAGGGCCTAGACCTCACTGTATGCGACAAGAAGGACGATGATAGAAGGGAAAGGAAGAGGGCCAGGAAAGAGAGAAACTTTGAGAACTGGCTAGACGCATTTAGAATAATGGCTTGCGTCATAGTAGAAAAATTCCCGCGCAGTGGACCTCTGGCTTTATGAATCAAAGATACATGAGGCACGCCACCAATTCCCGGGGGACGCTTGGCTAGAGTATGATAAAAGCTTTAGATTAAAAATGCAAGCCCACCCAGAAATGGAGTGGGACCAAGAGGATGTATCCGCATACATCCACAAAATGATGGTCGCATGAGAAGTTAGCACATGGGCGGGAAGAGGGGACCAGCCCTTTCGGAACGGCTACAGCAAGGGGAAGCACAAGAAATTTAAAACACCCCATATGCACAAAACATGGCACAGCGCGAAGCCACAAGGCGATAAAGGTCCGCAGGCCATATGCTGGAAATTCGACACTGATGAGTGTTCCTGGGGGCAGAACTGCAAATTTAAACACAGCTGCTCCACTTATGGTGGTGAACACCCAGCATCAGCTTGCAGGAAAAACAGGCACAAGTCAGACAGGAAAGAAAAGAAAAATAAACACTAGGGCCCCCCCCCCACCTGCCTGAAGACCAACCAGTTGAATTTCAAATTAGCCAAGTCACCGATCATTACAAACACGCTAAGGAAGCTAGCCAACACATACCATAATAAGCGAGACGCAATCACACTAGTGAGAGGTTTCGAGGAAGGTTTCATAATTCCAATAAAGGGACAGATAGCTGGTGGGACCCCAAAGAATTTGAAATCCGCCTCAGAGCACCCCCAGGTCATCCAACAAAAAATCAATAAAGAATTGAGGCTGGGTCGCATCGAGGGCCCGCTCCTCCCCCCTCTCCCTACAGACCTAATCATCTCGCCACTAGGGGTGGTACCCAAGAAAGAACCTGGCCAGTTCAGGTTAATACACCACCTTTCTTACCCAGAGGGCACATCAGTAAATGATAGAATCCCAGAAGAAGCATGCTCGGTGGGCTATGCCACGCTAGACGACGCAATTGACATGATCAGTGCAACAGGCAAGCGGGCACTTTTAGCAAAGGCGGACATTGAATCTGCTTTCCGGCTACTGCCAGTGCATCCTGACAGCTACCACCTGCTAGGTTTCCAACACTAAGGGCAGACATTCATAGACAAGGCAATGCCAATGGGTTGCTCCATCGCGTGTGCATATTTCGAGCAGTTCAGCACATTCTTAGAATGGGCACTCCACACCAGACACCCCGCGGGGGGAAAAATGCACTATTTGGACGATTTCCTATTCATAGGAGGGGCAGATGATGGTACATGCGCCAGCCTCCTGGAGGCTTTCCAAACACTAACAGGAGAGTTGGGAGTCCCGCTAGCAAGGGAAAAGAAGGTAGGACCATCCACCTCACTCGTATTTCTAGGCATAGAATTGGACACGGTCACGGGCACGTCCAGGCTCCCACCCAAAAAAGTAACTGGGCTGAGAGCAGACATCAAAGCCATGTTAGGCAGACAGAAAGCAACCCTAGGCGAGTTGCAGAGCATGGTGGGCAAACTTAACTTCGCCACCAGAGTCATCCCAGCAGGCAGGGTGTTTGCCAGGCGGCTGAGCCGGTTGACAGCAGGGCTGCGCGAGAAACACCATCACGTGAGGCTTGGAAGTGGGGTCAAAGGAGACCTCTCCATGTGGTACTCGTTCCTGGAGCAATTCAACGGCCAGCTCATCTGGAGAGAGGGCCGGGTAGCAGCAAAGGAGATCTCACTGTTCACCGACGCCGCGGGTGACTGCGGTTTCGGGGCCATCCTAGGGAGGGAATGGTGCGCAGCCAAATGGCCACGCAGGTGGCTGGAGCTAGGGATCATCAGGAACATCACTTTCCTAGAACTATTCCCCATAGTAGTAGCCCTAACAATATGGAAATCTCAGTTAAAAAATCTGAAAATAATCCTGTGGTCAGACAACTTGGGAGTGGTCATGGCCATAAACAAAGGGTCCGCATCTTGCCACAACACACTGAGATTGTTAAGGCGACTAGTATAAATCCAACTAAAAAACAACCTGGACATCAGGGCCAGGCATGTAGAGGGCACAAAGAACTCACGGGCGGACGCCCTTTCTCGTTCCCAGATGGACAGATTCAGAAAACTCGAGCCCGAAGCAAGCCACAGGATGACACCCTTCCCAGTAAACCTGTGGGAATTAGCAGAGCAGACCTGTCAATACTAGTACGGAGCGCCCTCACGCCAGAGACACAGCGGAGGTATGACAAATATACCAGGGTATTTTTGGACATTGGGGGTTTAGAGTCATTATCTGACGCCGCAGCAATCAGGCGCGCAACAGAACACTTCATACTCTGGGCATTTAATCAGGGGAAAACAAAGTCCTGGGCACAAGCACACCTGGCGGCAGTCACCCACCATTCAAAATTACAATTGGGCAGTGATCCCACCAGCTTGCATTATATAAAAACAGCGATGAAGGGCTGGAAACGCTTAGAGGGGCGCAAAAAAGACACCAGACACCCCATTGACTTCAGCAAACTAACAAAGTTATTAGATTCCCTGCAGCTCATAGCTGAGAACCAGTACGAGCAACTGCTGTTCAGGGCAGCCTTCTCCACAGCTTTCTTCTGGGCATTCAGAGTGGGCGAGCTGGTGGCAGCAGCCAAGTATTCAGGGGGCAATTCATGCTTGCAAGTTGGGGACTGTCATTTAAAACCAGATGTGGTGCGACTAACGTTAAGACGATCCAAAACGGATCAACTGGGCCAGGGCACTAGCACTACATTAAAACGCATAAACCAACCAAAGTATTGTCCCGTGGCCAGCATAAGAGAATATTTGCAGGCACGCCCTGCCGGGCCAGGCCCCTTGTTCAAACACGCCAATGGGGACCATCTGAGCAGGTTCCAATTCACTGCGGTCATGCGGAAAGCCCTAGGGAGGGAAGGTTTTCTCGCAGCAGATTTCAGTTCCCATTCATTCCGCATCGGGGCAGCCACCACAGCCGCCGCCCTAGGTTTAGAAGCAAACGCAATCAAAGCAGTCGGTAGATGGCGTTCCAACGCTTTCAAGGGTTACATTCACCCTCACCTATTGTGACGGTATCTTGTCATTTCAGGGGGGGGGCACCCCCCAAACTCACATGGATCATAGGGCACTCATTCATATCCAGGCTGGAAACATGGTGGAAGCGGAACGGAAAGTTGCATTCAAAGGTCAGACCCGCAACCACGATCCGATGGTGGGGTTATCCGGGCATGAGATGGGCACAGCTCCATCCTACCATGGAAAAAATTCTAGACTCCTCGCAGGAACACCCGGATACGATAATCCTGCACCTGGGGGGCAACGATCTGACCACGCTGGGGAGAAAGACACTCCTCAACGACATTAAGGAGGTGTTAGGGATCCTTGCCAGGCGGCTGGGAAACACCACCATCATATGATCAGAGCTAATCCCCCGGATCACTTGGCGCGGGGCAATATCGGATAAGGCGGTGGACAACTCCAGGAGGAAGCTGAACCTTGCAGTCGCAAAGTACTGCAAATACAATGGTTGGGAGCGTATACGCCATGGTGTGATCCACCCCAGGAGACCAGAGCTGTACGCGCCAGACGGCATGCATTTGTCAGAGGAAGGGATGGGCATCTTCTGGTCCAACCTGGCTGCAAACATGTTTTTAAAAAAATAAAACAAATTAAAAAATATATATATATATATATATAGAGATAAAAGGAGGGGAGCTGCCAGGAGACGTGAGCCTCACTGGCAGCGTGGCGGAAGGCAGATAAAGTTTTACCAAAAAATCAATGGAGGACACACCTAGTAAGGAGGTGTGCGAACAAAAAACACACACCTTGGGATGCCTCACGGCAGGGTGTAAGGTGGCAAAGTAAGGGGTCTAAGCAGAACACGGCACTCGCAGCCCAGACCCGCCATGTTGGATGGCAGGGCATTGAACACACCAGGTAGCGAGTTGGGCCTATTTCCAAGAATGGAAGGCTACCCCCTAATAAACAACACTGGTAAAACAAACAGTGTCGTTGAGAGCTTTTCCATTGAAAGGAAAATGGGACTGCCAAATTCAAAGGATAAAAGGATGCAGGACAAAGGTAGGCCAGGACTTGAAGGCCACCAGTCACTCACGACAAATTGTAAAATGGAGAACCTAGACGTGTAAAGTGTAAAAAAGAAAGTATTACAAGATAAAAAGTTTATTTGACATATGTGCTAAACGCTTTGATCAGTGACCAGTCTGCATAATCATTAAATACGTTAACATTGGGCAGTCACACAATCGCTTGTCCACACCAATAAAGCGGCCAATTGATTCCACATTACAAATGTTGCCAAGGTATTTTTCATGCTCATAAGTGCACGGGCTGTATTGCATGTCATGTGGTTGTTATTGTCTGCTCTGTAGTGTGCCAAGTGCGGGAGTTAGTGCAGAGGCCGCCCCCGCAGGGGGCATAAAGGGCTGGCGCCTTAACGGCCGCCTTGGCCCGGAAGGGACCGGTTAAACCAGTTTGGGGAGGGCGTGCCCCAGCTAAGGAGCAACGCACCCTCCACCCCCTAGGGCGACCATCAGTAAGGGGGGGGGGTCAGTTACGACCCCACCAATAGTGGGGGTTTGCGTTTTTCAAACCCCCCCAATAGAAACGTCGCAGGTATGCAGGGGGGGGGCTCAGGGGGCATTTAAGGCGAGCGTCCTGCAGGCCCCCCCAAAATCGGGACCATCGGGGGCAGGACAACACACTCGCCAGCCGGAAGAAACACCACCCTCCCACCCGAACGGAAAGGCATACAGTCACAATTACGGACAAGGAAGGCGGAAGGCAGATAAAGTTTTACCAAAAAATCTATGGAGGACACACCTAGTAAGGGGGTGTGCGAACAAAAACCACACACCTTGGGATGCCTCACGGCAGGGTGTAAGGTGGCAAAGTAAGGGGTCTAAGCGGAACACGGCACTCGCAGCCCAGACCCGCCATGTTGGATGGCAGGGCATTGAACACACCAGGTAGCGAGTAGGGCCTATTTCCAAGAACGGAAGGCTACCCCCTAATAAACAACACTGGTAAAACAAACAGTGTCGTTGAGAGCTTTTCCATTGAAAGGAAAATGGGACTGCCAAATTCAACGGACAAAAGGATGCAGGACAAAGGTAGGCCAGGACTTGAAGGCCACCAGTCACTCACGACAAATTGCGAAATGGAGAACCTAGACGTGTAAAGTGTAAAAAAGAAAGTATTACAAGATAAAAAGTTTATTTGACATATGTGCTAAACGCTTTTGATCAGTGACCAGTCTGCATAATCATTAAATACGTTAACATTGGGCAGTCACACAATCGCTTGTCCACACCAATAAAGCGGCCAATTGATTCCACATTACAAATGTTGCCAAGGTATTTTTCATGCTCATAAGTGCACGGGCTGTATTGCATGTCATGTGGTTGTTATTGTCTGCTCTGTAGTGTGCCAAGTGCAGGAGTTAAAGATACCTTGTACAAAATCCTTGGTGCACACTCAGTTTTATTTAGCTTTCGAGTTTGACTAAATTTTCTATACTGATGAATCCAAGCGTGGATCAGTTTCCGTTAAACTGGGATTTGCCTACAATGAGCGTGTGGAATTATTTCGAAGACACCGAGTCCCCTATTCTGCTGACCCATACCCACGCATTTTGGTAAAAGTATAAGTCTAATGTGTTTGCAGTGCTTAATTTGTGCTTGTTGTTTCTGGTGCTTAGCACCGGCACTTATTGTTGAGGGCCGGCGCTTATTCTTCGCCCCCCAAGCATTTGTTGTGGGCAAAAGACACATATGGGAAAGACGGAGGAAGAGAAAAATGAAAAAGCGTCACAATCGGGGAAAGCAGAAAGCTGCAAAAGTGAGCTGAAGTGGCAGCGAGCGGCTTTAAATGAAATGAAGTGGCCCGAGATGGTTTCAGGATTACAGCCGCGTGTTTAAGAGGAGAGCTTTGAGCACTGGCACCTTGTAATTTACAAATTAAGCATTGTGTGCTTGGTACCACTCACAGCAACGAATGAAAAATCCTGCCGCTCACAGGACTGAAGCTCTCTATACACGATTAACTGAAAGATTTTTTAATAGGTTACGAAATTGCCACAAATGGGACAGAATTTCTGCAGATAGGTGGTAGTTGTACTGGCCTAGGCTGGAAGCAAGAGTTGCACGCGTGCGTACTATCACACATGAGGACAGTCAGGAAATGAAGCAGTTCTATCAATGGCACTGAAAAAAGACTGTCGTGGGAGATTTGCTTCAGATCCCGCTGTCACTCCTTTTTAATACAATGAAGCACTGACTTGCATAAATCTGGATAACAGCACTATGCTTACGCTGCAGCACAAAAATGAAATTATTGCTGTCACACAGCAACACAATTTGGCGCATATGCAAATTTTCTGAACCACGCCCAACTCTTACACTGCTAATGCCGAAGTACTTCCTCTAATTGCAATATACTAATAATAAAAAGGGAACATTCAGAGCAAGTTAAAAAGGAAGAATTCCCAATATGAATTTTGACCATTATGCATCCAGGATTCATACTGTTGTTGTTTGGTTTTGTGAAAGAGGCCAACCTGAAAGAGGCCATAGCAGGGGAGAATCCAGAGTTTGACTGCTATTGGCATGTGGCATGATAGTTAATTTTCTACAAATGTCTAATCCTGCAGGAGGAATGTAACTATAAATAAGCTGTAGTAAAGGGTTCATGCCACAGAGATTAATGCTTCTCTCATAAGAGAATAGAAGGGTGATGCGCTGCATGTTAGACAGAACAAGTGAGACCTGTCGTCTGTGGACACCAGAACTCCCGTGTAACAACAAACTCAAAGAATCTTTTTCGAATCGGAATAAAGTGATTTAATTCCATTAATTGGATATGCATTTATTTCTTGTTCTCTGACTAGGGACAATGAGCACGACCCCTTGAACAAGATTCAATAAGCCCTGAATGAAGGTGATGTGAAAAGCAGGCCCGGACGTGGTGGCTACCACTAAACACAGCAGAGGAGTGAGTAGGAGTATTATATAGCTGATTAGGTTCCTATTTCTCAGCACGCAGGAGAAAAGGTGTTTATTTTTTATGTGAAGCTTGACTTGCAAAAACAATGGCCTCATGCTCTAAGAACACCACGACTTTAGAAAAAATGGCACTGATGTGGTTGTGAAAGCATGAACTGTGGTACATTCTTCTCAAATACCAGGAACCCCCTGAAACAGATAACTCATAGCCCTGGTGCATGTAAAAGAGAAACGAAATGGACTAATGCTTCTAAGACGGCTGCATGACAGATCATTTTGACTCACTTGAGGAAAAACCATAGGGCAAAGAGTGTGCCCAGAACTAATTATCAGTGGCAAACTGCAGGGCTAGGCATACAGGCCAGCCATCCAGGGAGGGATACACCAACACTGAAAAGTATTCGTAAAGATCTAACAGTCACTTTCACTCTAGATGGTACAAGTTATTTTCTGCTAGTGCTAAATCCAACCTCAAATCTAACGAAACAAGTTACTTCCCTTCTGTAACGCATTAACTGGTACAGACTATCTAGTTACAGTTTCCTTACCTTAGAATTATCTCCAGGTGAAATATTTCCAGAGCAGTACCCCTGTGCATTGGTAAGTGGAGTAATTCAGCTCTGCGTGTGGTCATCGCCCGCACCAGAAGTGATGTGAGCAGTGCCTACATAGGTGCCACCCCAGCGCACGGAAGTAGTTTCTTTTCTCAACTTTCCATGCCAGGAACACAGAGCGACGAAGAACACTAACCACTGGGGTGGAAAACTAGGGACATGAAAATGGAACAACCCTGTCCCTAGAAATCCATTCGCAGAGTGGGGAGGATTGCTGGGTCAGTAAGGAATCTGCAGCTAGATAATGTCTCTACTAGACAGGACTACCAAAGGTAATTAACTTGTTCATCGGATAGAGACTTCTAGCAGCAGATTCCGTACTTTAGAATAGATTCCCAAGCAATAAATCCCCACAAGTGGGTCTGTGACACAATTTCACACTAAAAAGTCCTGCAGGATAGAATGGGCAAAGTGTCCCTCCCGACTGACCTGACTGTCCAGGAAGTAGTATTTTGTAAATGTGTGCAGCGAGGCCCATGTTGCCACCTGGCAGATGTCCAGAATCGGAACTCCACGTGCTAATGCAGTGGTTGTAGCCTTAGCTCTAGTGTAATGAGCACATAAACCCTCAGGAGGTTGCTCTGTGGCCAGAGCATAGCAGATCTCAATGCAGAGCACAATCCATCAGGAGACGGTCCGTTTCTGCATGGCCTTTCTCTATTTTGCTCTGATATATCCCACAAACGGTTGGTCGTCCACCCGGAACTCTCATGTGCTGTCAAGACAGAATGGCAAAGCTCTATTCGGGTTCAGACGATGAAGTTGCTCCTCTTGCTTGGAGGGATGTGGCAGAGTAGGCAGAGTGATGGATTGGCCTACATGAAAGGGAGTGACAACTTTCAGCAGAAAGGAAGCTCTAGTGCATAGAGGTGTAGAGGCTTAGTTGACAAAGCCTGAAGCTCACTAACTTCCGGGAAGATGTTATTGCAACCAGGAACGCCTTCTTGACGGTAACGACCCTGAGAGGGCAATTATGTAATGGCTCAAAGGGAAAGCACAAAAGTTAGGGCAAGATTAAGGTCCCACTAAGGTCTGATGAAGTATGAGGGTGGAAACGTGTTGTAACCCTTTCAAGATCCTATTCACAGCAGGGGATTTGAAGAAGGATGGCTGATCTGATAACCGCAGGTATGCTGAGCAGGCAGAATACCCTTTAGGGTGCTGGGCAAGAGAAAGGATAAAGAGATGGACCTGAGAGAGGGCATCAGAGAGAGAGTCAACCTGTTTCCCTGCACACCATGCCACAGTCTTGCTCCAATAGCAGGAGTATATAGCCTGGGAAGGAGGCCGCCTGGCTGCCAAGATAACATATCAGACATCGGGCGAAAGTTAGAAAGTTGTCAACTGTCGCAGCTCAATGTTCCTGCATGAAGGCTGAGTGTTGTCAGGTTTGGGTGCCGAACTCTCACCTGCTGCTGTGACAGAAGATCCTCCTGAAGGGGCAGCCTGATTGGAGGACTGATGGCCATGCTCAACAGATCGGGATGCCAAACTCTCTGAGCCCAGTCCAGAGCCATAGGGATGAGTTAAGCTCTGTCATTCCTGATCTTTATGAGAACTCTGTGCATGAGTGGTATGGGCAGAAAGGCATACAAGAGGCCTGAGCACCACTTAAGACAAAAAGGGGGTCATTCTGACCCTGGCGGGTGGCGGGAGCCGCCCGCCTGGAGGGAACCGCCAGAATACCGCTGCGCGGTCAAAAGACCGCTGCGGGTATTCTGGGTTTCCCACTGGGCTGGCGGGCGACCGCCAAAAGGCCGCCCGCCAGCCCAGTGGGAAACACCCCTCCATGAGGATGCCGGCTCCGAATGGAGCCGGCGGAGTGGAGGATGTGCGACGGGTGCAGTGGCACCCGTCGCGTATTTCAGTGTCTGCAAAGCAGACACTGAAATACAAAGTGGGGCCCTCTTACGGGGGCCCCTGCAGTGCCCATGCCATTGGCATGGGCAGTGCAGGGGCCCCCAGGGGCCCCACGACACCCCTCACCGCCATCCTGTTCCTGGCGGTCGGAACCGCCAGGAACAGGATGGCGGTGAGGGGGTCGGAATCCCCCATGGCGGCGCAGCAAGCTGCGCCGCCATGGGGGATTCCCAGGGCAGCGGAAAACCGGCGGGACACCGCCGGTTTTCCTGTTCTGACCGCGGCCAAACCGCCGCGGTCAGAATGCCCTGCGGGGCACCGCCAGCCTGTTGGCGGTGCTCCTGCCGACCCCGGCCCCGGCGGTCCTTGACCGCCGGGGTCGGAATGACCCCCAAAGTGTCTCCGAGCAAGGGATGCCTTAGAAACTCCAGCTTGCAAATCTGTGACATTGCATGTTCTCAGCGGTGGTGAACAGATCTAACCAAGGATCTCCCCATTGCTGAAGGACACCTTACACCATCTTCGGATGGAGATGCCTTTTGTGATCTGCTAGGCATCTTCAGCTGAGTTTGACTGCTCTGGCATTCAGGTAGCCCACCAGGTGTTGAACCACCAGGAATATGATGTGACGTTCTAGCCACGTCCAGAGGCGCAAGTCCTCTAGACAAAGGTTCCACAACCCTACCAAGCCCTGGTTGTTGCAGTACCACATGGTGGTGGTGGTGTCCGTGAACACCTACACTAGCCTTCCCTTGATGAAGGGTAGAAAGGCTTTGAATGCCAGCCGGATCGCCCAGATCTCCAGAATTTTCAGGTGGAGTCCAGATTCCAATGGAGATCAGAGGCTTCTGATCTCAACCTCTCCCATACGGGTGCTTCATTCCAGGAGTGATGCATCTGTCACCACTGTCAGGTCTGGTATGGGAAGTGAGAGGGGCCTGTCGCTGACTCAACCTTGGTTTGTTAACCACCACTGCAGATCTGCTGCAGTTCCCTTCAAGATCTGGACCCTGTTGGAGAAATTCCCCTGATGCTGCGCCCATGGGAAATTCAGGTCCCACTGCAGAGCCTGCATATGCCAACAGGCATGTCTCACAAACAGAATGCAGGAAGCCATGAAACCCAGCAGCCTCAGTGTCAGTCTCACCGAAATCCAGGACAGCGTATGAAACATCAGTATCATAGCCTGAATATCCTGGATTTGCTGTTTGTAAGGATAAGCCTGAAACTACACCATATCCAGATCAGCTCCGATAAAAGGGAGCATCTGAGAGGGAGTCAACTGTGACTTTGGAATGCTGAGCAAGTGAACGAGCCCTCCTAAAGTCTGGAGGCGACAACCTAGGGCGAGTCCACCTTTAACAGCCAGTCATCAAGATAGGGGTGCCAGTCTTCGCCTATCTTGATGACTAGCTGTTGAAGGCAGACCCGTGGGGCGCTGGCAAACCCAAAAGGGAGCACAGCAAACTGAAAGTGTTTGTGGCTTACTGGGAACCGCAGGTAACATTTGTTGGCAGGCAGGACATGAATGTGAAAGTATGTGTCCTCCCAGTCCAACGCCAACATCCAGTCTCGTAGGTCCAGGGCAGACAGGACTTTAGGGAACATGAGCATTTTGAGCTTCTCCTTCTTGAGGAAGAAAGTGAGATGGCGCTGGTCTAGGATAGGACGAAGGCCTTCTTCCTTCTTGGGCACCAGAAAGTAGCAAGAATAGCAAGCACAACCAACTTCTGGCATTGGCATCCTCTCTATGGCTCCCTTGACCAAGAGAGACGTCACTTCCTGGAGAAGCAAAGTGAGATAGTTCTCTGTCAGCTCTTTGCAAGTAGGTGGCATGGGGGAGGGTTAGCCACGAAGGGAAGGGAGTAACCCCTTCAGACAATCTGGAGAACCCATTGGTCTGATGTTACAGACCTCCAGTCAGACAGGTGATGGCGCATCCTGCCTCCCACTGGGGGCTCATGATGGTAAAAAGGCAAACTAAAGAGGTTTGGAGGCTGCGGCTGCCAGGGGCGGGTTGTGGACTAGCCCGGCCTCTGGCTGCCTGACCCATGGAGTCTGTGAGTATTGTGTCTTCACCCTTGCAGAGGCTGGAAAGCTTGTGCGCCGTGGTGTCTGGGTGGGTAAAGATGCAGATGGAAAAGAGAGAAAGGTGGACTGGGGCTGGTGAGGGGCCATGGAAAGGCCCAAGAACCTGGCCATAACACTGCTGTCCTTGAACCACTCCAGCACTGAGTCTGCCTCGTCTCTAAAGAGATGGGAGCCATCAAAGGACATGTCCATAAGTGAGGCTTGGACATTCCATAAAAAGCCAGTTGTTGTCAGCCAGGTGTGTAGCTATAAGACCACCGTCAATGAACCCACTCTGCCTTGTGTCTCAGTGGTATCCAGCCCACATCTGATTGTGAACTTTGCAGCATTTCTCCTATCAACAACAGCCAGGGAAAGTATGACCAGGCCTCCTTCAGGACCACTGGCAGCACCTGGGCAACCAAGTCCCATAGGACACGGGAGTAACAGCCCAAAAGGCATGCAGTGTTCACAGAACGCAGTGCAGGCATGGTGGTAAAAGACATTTTCTTGCATTTTCTTGCATACGGTGTCCAGCCTCTTGGATTGCCTATCAGGGGGAGCAGTAGGGAATGCGCCAGCATTTGCATGGGAGGTGGAGTCTTGGACAGCCAAGCTCTCCAGGGTAGGGTGCTGTGTGAGGAACTTGGGGTTCCCTGGAGCGGGTTGATGTCCTGTTCACAAGAGCTTCACAGGAGCCCCTGTGCTGGTCTTGCATTGAAGGACTTCATTGAAAGGGAGAAGCGGTTCAGAGGTTGTCCCTCCCGGCTGAAGCACCTCTTTCAAGACACTAGTCTTGACTGCCACTGAAGGAAACTTAAGGTCCAGGACCTCAGCTGCCTTTTTCACCACCATAGCAGATGACGCTCCCTCCTCCATAGCCATGGTAGGAGGAGAAAGCACACCAGGTTATGGGGAGGTGGCCAGTCCACTGCTGTTCACCAAGTCCTCACACCATTCCATGCTGGGGTCTAGGGGCCGGTATCCAAGGACCCTGACTGGTGCAGAGGGCGGACCAGCTAGCGGGAAACCAGTAGGGGCTCCTCTGGAACCCAGGGGCCTGGAGGTGCACCGGCAGAAACAGGCCACCCAAATATGATGTGCATGATCTGATAGAACTCATGAAGTTTGTTGGTGGGGGGTTGCGTCGGCTCCCGGAAACTCGAGAAGGCATGCAGCCAGCCAGGCAAAAGCCCGACCGTGGAGTCAGGCCTCAAACGATGATACTTTGTCGTCTTGTCGGAGGACCGTGATGAACGGGACGAAGTCGAAGTCCTCTTCAACTTCTTGCTCTTCTTTTTCTTGTGAGACTTACCCGAACACCAGGATAACTTCAAGTGCGATGAAGATTTTGGGATCCGCGAGCGATCCCGGGATCTTCCTCCTGGCTGGGATCAAGACCATCACAGGGTTGCTTGTGGGGCGTCACGGAGTTTGAGGGAGCGCTGACTCAAGGCCTTGGGGTGCATGGCACAACAATTGGCACAGGTCTTCGCATCGTAGTCGCGCTCTAGGCGCCATAGGCAAATAAGATTTGGGTCAGTCACCAACATCTGTCGACGACAGATGCTGCAGGGCTTGAAGAGGGCTTTAGAATCCCCAAAAAAGATTTTGACACAAGTCCAAAAAGGTCAGTCAAAAATTTACTAGGGCTAGCTCACTCCAGATCTGAGCTGACTGGTGTGGAAAAAAAAAGAACTGACGTCAGCGCGCTGGTGTGGCACCTATATAGGCACCACACACAACTATTTTGGCACAGATGACACCAACATGGCCACGCAGAGCTGAACAACGCCACCTAGTGGCACTGCCCACAAAAAACTTCCCAGTCCAGTCTGACGCCTGGGGATAATTCTAATGTAAAGAATCTGAGGCTAGAAGTCCCCATGAGATAAGTACAGCAACCCACCAAAAGGGTTAAAAAGGGCATACTTCCTTTAATTAATCTGAACAACACAACTTCCTCTTCCTTGCAATCGCAAACTGGACTTTGAACAAATTCCTAAGATTTCATGACAAGAAGAGCCAGCCACACAACATTTACGTTCAGTTCCCAAGATTGGCACACAAAAGCAAGGAAACGACAACAGTAAGTATCAAGAAACCTATCCAAATTATACTTGGGCATTATTGGGAATAAATACAATCTCATCCGTGGGAGAAGAGTGTTTAGGGAATATACTGAAATGTGCAGGGATTTATTGTGCAAACTAACATAGCCCCAAGAGCTAAGTGAGGTTGGTTAAAGGCCCTTTGGCCAGCAAGAAACAAAATACGGTCTATGGTGAAAGATTGAGGCTGTTTTACTATGGTGACTGACTCAGGTTGTGTGCCTAATGTAAAGTACCAAAATGACAATTACTGAATAGCAGACCTTTGAGAAGGCAAGATGGTTCATTCTAGTTAATGGAACACTCATCAAGTGGGAAGGCATACTTTTTTTCAGATATAGTGAAAATAGTGAAATTATTATCAGACACAGAATATCATAGGGCAAATTCCGTTGGACCTGGGAGCTGACCAGGTCATGGAGGCCACTAGCCTCGGTTTGTAATCCTGATATTTTTCACCAATTGTTTTGTCGTGTGCTTTACATGTTGCCTACTTTTGAGTCCCTGCTAGTATTTGTTTGCCCACAATAAATGCATGACTTTGCTCATTATTTCATTGTTTGTATGGAATATGGAGTGTGTGATGCATAGATAAAAGTCCATAGTACATCAGTAGCTCATATGTTATGTAGTCAATAGCGTTATTTACAAAACACAGATCGTGCAAAGGTGCAGAAGAGATTGACATTTTTTTCATGTCTTACATACAAATCACAAGCCTATTTTCCCTCACAAAAAAGCTTAGAAAACAAATAAAAGCTGGAAGCACAGCCATCTTAGTGGATAAAGGATCTTCAGGTTTCTAAGGAGACATCGAAATAATACAGGTGACACACTGGTGGTGAGCTAGTGTTACCTGTCGCTTTCTCCAACAAAACACGAGAAAACAAAGACGGAAAGAGACCTTGCATGTTGCAGACTGTTAAACATCAAAAGACTGAGTTAAAGCTATGTCCGTAAAGAGGCCACCTATGAAATGTGTTTATATGCCATTCTAGTGCCAAAATAAACATTAGCTGGAGGTTAATGGAGAAAAATTCCAATATAGATTGATTCCATCAATAATTTGACTTAATGATCAACATCTGCTATGCTACCGTTTTTCCTTATATTCACATGTATTGCGTTTTTTACTTTCATCGTTTTTATTTTTACAATTAAGTTCATATAATCTTCACTATAAAAACACTTTTATATTTAATAAAGCATTTTTAATTTAAATGGTGTACATTTTTGTGTGTGAGTCTTTTAAGGAAAAGGGCTCCAGAACTCACTAATAAATATAATCCTGTATTCTCAGACAGGGATGATTGTCATACAGTGTGCATCATTTCGGTACAAGTAGTGGGAGGTGTGTGGGACACAGCTGGTCTGTCTTTCCTGCTTGTGTTTGTACGATGGTTCATATGGGTGCTTTTAGTCACTCGTCTTTTGCTGTGTAGAATCACCTGGTGAAGGAGACCTCTAGGGCATGATCCACGCAGGAAGTTGAAGAACTGGAGGTACTAAGGGCCAGATGTAGCAACATTCTTAATTGCGACTCGCAAATTGAGAGTCAGAGCTTTCGCAATTCAGAATGTTGGATGGTGTCCCTGACACCATCTGCATTTCTCAAGAGGGTCGCAAATGGCCACCTCATGAATAATCATGAAGTGGGTCGCAATTTGTGACCCCCTTGCGAATGACCGGCCATCACAGGGATGGTGGCCTGCTGCGGACAGCAGACCACCATGTGTGTGACTGCTTTTTAATAAAGCATTTTTGTTTTTGTGATGCATCCCGTTTTCCTTAAAGGACCACTGCCTGCTCTGAAAAAAATGGTTGCAGTGCCATTCTCAACGGGGAAGGGGTCCCATGGGGACCCCTTCCCTTTTGCGAATGGGTTACCACCCATTTCAAAATGGTGCAAACTGTGATTGGTTTGCGACCGCATTCGCGGTCACAAAGCAATCCTGCATTGCACTGCGACGCGCAATTAGGAAGGGAACACCCTTTCCTAATTGCGACTCGCAAACCAGTTTTGAGATTCGGTAACCAGGTTACCGAATCGCAAAACGGGGTTTGTGCACTGCGATTTGCTTTTTGCATGTCGCAAACAGAGAAATTGGTTGTTTGCGACGTGCAAAAAGCTTTGTACATGTGCCCCTAAGGGACTGCTAAGTACCTTTAAAATGCAATTTTAAAGACTGCTAAAAAGTGAGGAGGATATGCACTGAGTGAGTATATTGTGAGGTTAATCAATGCTAGAACATGGTGTCCTTGTCTGGCAGCACAACAACGGGTCAGCCATCACACCTAAACTTCGTTCTGCTTCTCTGACTGCATGGAAAACGCTTACCTTTCCTCCCTTAACAGTCCCACCAAGCCCTGAAATCTCCCAAAAGCAGTGTCGTGAAATTCAATATTTGAAGTGGCTTGAGACTGGAACACATCTAGAATCCAGCCCAAGGCAGTCCTTGGCGGTTAAAAGAGAAAAACATGTTCTTTGAATGCACTGACGGGCATCTAATGCAATTCAGTTAGGTCAGCCCCCTGCCTGGCAGCGCTGTCAAAGAACCCCTAACACAGTGAGCAGATTTCAAAGCATTACTCCAGAATTTTGAAGCCTACTACCAATCTGACAATCATGGACCTGGGGTACTTGCTGGGCAGCAACAGCAAAAAGTGAGTTGTATGTCACCCTGTGGCTGGTAAATGTCTAGATGTATGCATGTAGCCTTGCTGCCTTCTTGAGAACTGCAGCTCCCATCCTGTAAATGTAATAGCACCAACAGCTTACCTTGCAGCACTCTACTAATCATTTCCCCAGAGACGCAGGGCAACTTCCACAAAACACCCAAGTACAGATTAACCAGCCCCATGAACAGCAGAGCAAGTATGGTGTACTGCACCTACAATGTACATTTTGCTTAGACAGTACCCCAGTGAATGATCCAAGGATCCCCCGCATATCAGGGCTGACTGGTCACAGCGAGCACCTCTTATCCTTGGGTTCGGGGGGCAGATCCACACTCATAATACTCTATGACATTGCTGGGTTGTGCTTAAATCAAACAAGGGGCCAGACCCTGGCACTGGTAACTAATGTGACTAAAAAATAACCTTCAGATAACAAGAGGTCCAAGCAACCAAGAGGGACGAGATATTTTCCCACAACCAGTAAAATCGGAGATATTTCAACTTTAATTTAACTTTATTGGACTTGGACTTACTTCTCTGTAGCCTGATAAAAAGAAAATATATTTTTGGGAGAGGGTCAGTATTAATTTCCCCATGAGCATAGGTAGAGATTGATGCCTGTGTTGTCTATCGACTATATCCTGAGGGAAACTGCGCAGACATTCATGTCAAAGAGTTTGAACAAACCAAGGTGATAAACTCTTAAAGGGTAACACAGGTCCATGGGTGCCTACCGGAAGTGTCAAGCAGAAATTAACCAAAGAACAGGAACCCAAACAGGTCGGCAAACTAAGGAAATTAACCCCAATCATAAAGCTTTTCTTCTTTCACTTCCCTTTAAATGTTAGTGACTACGCCCATTCTTTATTATAATTCTGAGGTGACTATTAAAGTACTATTTCTTTTGAATTGAATGTAGTAATTGTTATAGGGCAGCTTGCTGAACCTTCACATAACCACCAGCAAGTCAGGCCTTGACACTTGAACAAAGCAAAGAG
Organism: Pleurodeles waltl; assembly: GCF_031143425.1. Taxonomy (NCBI): domain Eukaryota; kingdom Metazoa; phylum Chordata; class Amphibia; order Caudata; family Salamandridae; genus Pleurodeles; species Pleurodeles waltl. Next base: position 626,096,326 of record NC_090440.1, read on the forward strand.
TCTTTGATCTTTGATGTTGCTGGATGATCATCAGTGTGTGGAAAACACAAAACAGCGGGCCTTTGGGGAAACATTGATCAACGCAACGAGATGTGAAGTAAGACTGTTTTTAAGGAAATGCCATGTATTTGTATCAATTTCAAGGCAATTTACGCCGAAAATCAACACTGGTGAAAGCAATAACCAGTCACGGAAGCTCCCCTGGGTTTAGAGATACTCACGAAGAATAGCTTGTGCTAAAAATCGGTTGGCTGACTTAACTGCCCTTCTTGCCTACAATTCTAAAAACAGAAACAATCACTAAAGCCATGTCTTTAAACATGTCTGTTAATGCTCTCATCTAAATGAAACCAATCAGTTCAGCCTGGCCGCAGGTGAACGCCCTATGGTCTTACGCACTGCGCCTACAGGCTAGGTACACAAGTTCACACATCTAATATGGAGCAAGAAAAGAGCAACAGCCCTGTCAAGTAAACGTTTCCCAGACTATTACTGGAGTAAGACTGGACCTAAAGTGGCCGTAGAGCTGGTATTGCTCTAATGGGAAATGCCTTAGTATGGCATGTCCACATCATCACCCCTCGACCTCTTCATACGGGGCTGCCTGCTGCACAGCTCTAAACCTTACACTTTTTATGGGGCCCTCTCCTCTGCCCTGGAAACGCGTACCCGCTTCATGGTAACCTCCTGCTACTACTCAGCACCGTACAGCGTCTGCTAATACAAACCGAACGTTTTCCATCTGAGCCCCTTCACGCTGCAGCTGCAAACCAGGCAAACAATCGTAATCCTGGCATGAAATGAGGGAAAACAAATTATTGAATAAATAAGATTTTAAGAACATATGCATGTCAACTTAAAAACTTATATAGAAGACAAGAAAGCGTGTCACCTCGGCACTGACGTGGACAGAGGCAAAGCCACGCTAGGTGGAATAGTGATGAGAGGGCACCACAGTAGAAACATGGCTATGGATCAACAAAGCCACGCAGAAACCTCTACCAAAGCCCATACCAGACGGGATACCAGCTACCCTACAAAAAAATTAGGGCGGCAGTTAGAAGAGAAAAAGAAAAATCTGCTCTGAATTCACTGTTCACACACAGAGCAGACCATGCCCGCCACAAATTACGCTACACACAACTAACAGTGTGAAAGAGCGGGAGGGGCGTCCTTTAGCCACACAACTAAAACAAAAAGAATCTCAAACTGCAAGCCACGTACTAAGAGCCTCAAAGCGAACCAGAATCCATGCACTTTTGAAAGCTATAGTAGAATCATTTGTGAACTTCATGCAGACCAGCCAGGGAACAATGTCACACTGCAAGGCAAATAATTATTTGCCAGACTGCAGGGGCTCCTCATGCAGCAGAGTGGAGAGCTCTGGACAGAGAAGTAGCTCTCCAGGAAATACAAGATGCTGTTGCTTGCCTCCCCAATAATAGATCGACAGTGGAACACGGATAGCGGCAAATGTTACACAACCAGGAACACACAAATAGCTTAATGAATATTTAAAGCCTTCAAAAACAAGTTACTTATCTTGGGTTGACACCTTATTTGGTAGAAACGCTGGCATCGTGCACAAAGGTGAACTTACACTTTTGTTTAAGTTTATGATTGTTTGATATTCACAAAAGTATTTTAATTGTAGTATCTTTAGGACTGCATATTCTCCGCACACAAAAAGATAGGACAGTTCTATCTCATATGCTTAGACCCCTCAGTCATAACGATACTACTAGAAAAATACCTCTGTGAATAACAAACAATCATAAACTTACATAAAAGTGTAAGTTTACTTTTGTGAATCAGGCCCTCTATCTAGCTGCAGAATCCTCACCTTTCAATAGTCCCCAGAGGTCACACTGGACCCAGAAAATCTTGAGCAGTACCTCTGAGTGCTGGTAGGTAGCATCGTTCAGCTCCGTGGTGGCCTATATAGGCGCCATCCCAGCAAGGTGATGTCAGTTTTTTTAACCACACTTCGGTACCAGAAGCGTGGAGTCATAAAAGAATGCTGATGGACCAGTGTGCAGACACTAAGGACGTACAAGTGTCACCCTATTTAGAGAAATCTGTTCAAAGAGCAAGGAGGATTAGTAAGGAATCTGCGACTAGCAACAGAAAGTCCTGGCAGACTGAACAGGCAAAGTGCCGGGCACGACGGATCACACCGTCCAGGCAGTAATGCTTGGTAAATGTATGCAGAGATGCCCAAATCACAGCCTGACAGAAGTCCAGGACAGGAACTTCACAAGCTAACACCGTGGTTGTTGCCTTGGCTCTGGTGGAATGAGCATGCAAGCCCTCAGAAAGTTGGTTTTTTTGGCTAGTGCGTAGCAGATTTTAAGGCAGAATAGAATCCATATTGAGATAGTCCTTTTCTGCACAGCCTTTCATTTCTTTGCCCGCATGAACCCAATGAAGTTAATCGTAATAAAAGGAACTCTTTGAAACAATAGTTACAGAGCAATAATGCTCTTTTTGTGTCCAGGCAGCGGAGCCTCTCCACCTACCTGAAAGGGTGAAGTGGTGGAAAGAAGAATGGCAGTGTGATGGTCTGGCCTACGTAAAAGGGTGTCACCACTTTAATATGAAAAAGGCACGTGATCTTAAGACCAGTTTATGTGGGAAAAATATCATGTAAGGAGGCTGAACAGAGAGTGCCTGCAGTTCACAGACCCTCCTGGTTATTGCACTGGTCATTAGAAATGCTGTTTTGGTGTTCAAAAGACACAGAGGGTAGCTATGTATAGGCTTGATTGGTGAGCACATAAAGTCAAAACCATGTTCAGGTCCCACAGGGGCATGCTGAAGGGTTTGCGGGAAACGTGTTGGAGATCTTTAAAAAAAAAAAAGGGTCACAAACATGTGACTTGAACAGGGAGGGTTGATCAAAAAACCACAAGAAAGCTGACATGACAGAAAGGTACCCTTTCACTGTGCCCAAAGCAAAACTTTTCCAGACTAACGAAAGAACATATGACACTTCGGACAAAGGTGCAGAAAGAGGAATCAATATTTTTGGTAGAGCACCAAACAAAGAATTTATCTCAATGGCAATTATATACTGTCTTGGTTGAGGGATGCCTGGCTGGCAGAATGACATCGCAAACTTCACAAGAAAGGTCAGAAACCGTCAGCTGCCGCTGCTGAATCTCTATGCATGAAGGCCGAGTGTGTGCAGGTTTGGGTAAAGGACTCTGCCCTGTTGCTGTGACAGTATATCCTCCCGAAGAGGCCGCCTGATTGGATGACCCTTGTTCATGCTCAGGAGTTTGGGATTCCATTCTCTCTGTGCCCAAACTGTACCCTCAAAAATGACATAGACCCGTTTGTACCTCATCTTCTTGGAAATTCTGGGCAGGAGAGGTATCGACAGAAAGGTGTACAGAAGGGCCTGTGCTTCACTCGAGACAAAATGCGTCTCTGAGCGAGAGTCATCTTGAAAACTCCAGCGCGAGAAGTGTGCATTCTTGGCAGTGGCAAATTGATCTAACCAAGATTCTCCCCAATCTCTGAAGAGAGCTTGCACCACATCTGGGTGGAGACGCCATTCGTGATCCATGAGGCATCAAAAGTTGATTTGGTCCTATCTGGAAATCAGAGAGCCCACCAGAAGTTGAACTACCAGGAATATGTCCTGACATTCCAGCCAGGCCCAGAGATGCAGGGCCTCTTGACAAAGGGTCCACAACCACACCCTGCCCTGTTTGTAGCAATACCACATGGTGGTGGTGTTGTCAGTGAGCAGCCTTCCCCTTCCCTTGATGGAAGGAAGAAAGGATTTCAATGACAGGCGAATTGCTCTCAATGCCAACAGGTTGATGTGGAGCTGAGACTGCACTGGAGACCAGAGTTCTCTGATCTCACAGTTAGTCAGACACCACTGCAGGTCTTTTGTAGTTCCCTCTGAAATTTGGACCAGGTCAGAGAGATTCCCCTGGTGCTACGCCCACTGGGACTTCAGGTCCCACTGCAGGGCCCGCATATTCCAGTGGGCATGTGTTACCAGCAGGATGCAGGCGGCCATGTGGTCCAGCAGCCTCATAGTCAGTTTAATCGTAATCCAGGATAGAAGCTGAAACATCGGAATAAAAGCCTGTATATCTTCGACTCCCCACTCTAGAGGATAGGCCCAAAGCTCAACTGTGTCCAGAACACCTCAGATGAAAGAAAGCATCTCATATGGAGTCAGGTGTTACTTCAGCACATTGATAGTGACCCCCAGGAGGTCCACCGTAGCCTAGAGGTGGGAGCCGACAGCCTGGGACGAGCTCGCCTTCAACAGCCACTCATTGCAGTGGAGGAAGACTGGACCCCTGACCTCCTCAGATGTGCTGTGACCGGCACTGGTGAGGCCAAATAGAAGCACAGAGAGTGACCCACTGTGACTCACAGGTAACGCCTGGTGCCAGGCAGAACATGTACATGAAAGTAGGCGTCATGGAAGTTCAGTGCTACCATCCAGTCTCCAGGGTCCAGGGAAGATGGGACATGAGCTATTGTGAGCATCTTGAATTTCTCCTTCTTCATAAAGAAGGTGACAGAGTGCATGGTGTAAAATAGGACTGAGGCCTTTGTTCTTGGGCACCAGAAAGTAGCAGGAATAGCAACAACAACCTAGTTCTGATGCCAGCACCCTCTCGATGGTTCCTTTGGTTAAAAGAGCCTGCACCCCTGATGGTGCAGGGATAGGTGGTCCATCTGCAGCCAGTCTGAAGATGGAGGCATTGGGGGGTGGGCTGGGTTTCTACAGATGGAGTAAATGAGCTGAACAATTTGAAGTACCTGCTTGTCCGATAGTATGGACTGCTAACGGGGAAGGTGGTGCTGGATCCTGTCGCCAACCAGTTGTCCATGTTGGTGAGAGGGCAAACTAAAGGGGATTGGAGGCTGCTGGAGCGGTGAGGGGGGATGGTTGAGAAGACCTCTGGCTGTGCCCCACGGGGCTTTTCAGAGCCAATACTAGGCCATGAAAGTACTGGAGAGCCTGCTGGCGTTGGTGACTAGGTGGGAACAGACAGAACTGATAGCTTCTACCACAGCCATAGAAGGAGCGAAAGGCAGAATGGGGTTGGTGTGGAGCCATGGAGAGGCCCAGTGACCGGGCAGTGATCCTGCTGTTCGTGAAGTGCTCCAGCGCGGAATCTGCCTTACCGTCGAAAACTCAGGTGCCATAAAAGGGCATGTCCATAAGAAATGCCTGAACGTCCCCTGAAAAGCCAGTAGATCTCAGCCAGGTGTGGCGTCTCTGAGTGCCAGTGGCTATGCAATTGCTCTGTCTTGTGACTCAGTTGTATCCAGTCTGCAGTGAATGATGAACTTTGCTTCATCCCTGCCATTGGCAATAGCCTGGGTCTGGATGTCTTGGGCCTCCTTCTGCAACCATGTCAGCACTTGAGCAACCGAATCCCAAACCGTGTGGATATAGATTGGCCCAAAAGGTACGCAGCGTTCACTGACCGCAGTGCAAGGCTGGCGGAAGAGAACATTCTCTTGTCAAAGGGATCCAGCATCCTGGATTACATATTTGGTGGTGTGATGCAGAACGCGCCAGGGTTAACTTTAGCAGTGAAGGCCCGGACAACCAGGCTCTCCGGAGAGGGGGGCTGGTTGAAGAATGCTGGATCCCAGGAGAGGGCAGTGGCAGCAGGCAATTGTCCTATACACAGAAGCTCCTGTGCAGGGCATGGCCTATGCCCTGAACAGGACATCTGTGAAAATTTCATTAAAAGGGAGGAGAGATTCTGAGGGGGCGACTTCTGGCGGAAGGCCTCTTTCAAAACATTTGTTCTGACTGCCACGGAGGGCAGCGTAACCTCCACTGCACTCATCGCTACCATGGCAAATGAAGCCCCTTCCTTCGTAGCCATACTAGGAGGAGAGACTAGGCCAGTGTCTGGGAAAGTGGCCAGACCACTGGCATCTGCTAGTTCCTCATACCAGTTGCCTTCAGAATCTTCCCAGGGGTTATGGTAACCATAAGGATTCTCCCCAGTCTTATTCCTCATAGGGCCTGTTGAAAAAAAGAGGCCCTGGCTCCCTCTTAGTTCTGGCCAGCGCTGGAGTCAACATGGGTCGATGCCAATTCGGCTCCATATTGAAGTTGGGTATGATGATGGCATCAGAGCCACCAGGAGCAATGTCACTGGAAGGGATCGAAGGGGCCCAACTGGCATCAACAGCAGACCTGCTGGTGGAACTCCAGCAGGGGCACTCAACGAACCCACAGGGTTTGAAGATACTCCAGAGGGGTTAGCCTGCCCACATATGAGGTGCCCTTGTTTTGGGAAATTCAGGGAGGTGCGAAGCAGACCCGAACATAGGCCCTGCGGCTGACTCGTGGGAGCAGGACTAAGAGTGGATTTATGCAGAGTGCTAGTCATCCATGGGGGTATGAGCTCTAGGTGGCGCAACGTTAGTCGAGCCAGGTCTTCAGCTTCTTGCAGAATTCGAGAAGGAGGCTCTGATGTGTTGAGGGAGGTCATTCCAGATTTTGGGTGTGACGTAGGAAAATGAGGGACCTCCCATTCTACTTTTGTGGATGTGGGGCATGTGTGCAAGTAAGAGGCTGACCGTAGGTGAATTTTAAGCTGGTGAAATTGTATACAGTTGTTCAGGTATGCTGGTCCGATGTTGTACAGTGCTTTGTATGTGTGCCCTGAGGAATCTGAATTTCTTGATGTGTAGCCAGTGGAGCTCACTGCGGTGTGGTGATATGTGGGTGCTACACGGGAGGCTGAGGATGAGTCCTGCTGCAGTGTTCTGGATGGTCTGGAGTCCGTGTAGCTGCTGTTTGGAGATCCTGGCGTAGAGTGCGTTTGCTGTAGTCAAGAGTGCTTGTGTGAGGATACATCTGGTGTTCTGGGGCCGCCATCTGAAGACCCTGCATAGCTTCCGGAAGCAGGAGGAGCTAACTGCTTTTACTTGCTGGTGCGGGGAAATATATAAACAATAACACATTTCCCCTTGAGGTCAGGGCTCTAGTGTTTTGTTAGCAAATGGCTTTTCCACCCACACTTAATAATGTGGTAGGAGTTATTCTCAGCTCAAGAATGCTCACTAGTAGGCCTTAGCTCAAGAGTCCACTCCAACTGTTTTGCAAAGTAGTCAAGAATATCTTTTTTTTTTTTTAATCTGTTTATTGAACACAAATTCCACACAACAGTACCAGCTGTACATTCTTTTGCGATATATTTGCATATTTGTATAAATTTACACAGCATTGCCACACCAAGTGGTGTAAGATGAAAGGAGGAAGAGGGGGGATTGGAAGGGGAAAACAAGGGTAACTGGAAGGGGAAATTTTGACAACTAAACCTAATGATACATAAGAGTTAAGGGCATAATAAAAGGAGAGCGCGACAACATTTAGCATGCAAGCTATTGTAATGAACAATTACAACTTAATAAGATTGGCCAATCATTGACGATATCCATGATTATTATAGAAAACATTACCAGGCTGTAAAGGGTAACTGTGGAACTGACAGGTTCAGGGGCAAGAGCATTTTACCTATTATGGTTGTATGTTTCATGCTTGTATGAACGTGTGGGGAATAGATAGGCGCAGCTGAGAAATGTCTTTTGAGGAGGGAGAGGGATATTAGCAATGAGTGTATGTGAAGACAGTCAGAGTGAGTGTCGTGCGGCTAAGGTATTAGCAGTATCAGCACAGGTTGCAATGTTTGTGAGTTGAGACCCGTTCATGGGGGATACATGTCGTCTCTGGCCTCTATTGCCACCACAAATGTATCCCAGACCTCCGGGCCGTCTAGGATGAGGCCTCTGTGTTGTAGCAGGTGAAGTGTCTGGGCTTCAGCTTGGGAACGGCTATGTAAGTCACGTAGCCATGTCGCGTGAGAGGGAGCGTGTGGGGCTTTCCAATGTATTGCTATCAAGCGTTTATACACTACGAATGCCAGGTCGATGAATCTTTGCGTATGTTTGTCTGCTTTAGTGCGGCGTCTTATACCAAGTAAGCAGGAGTCAGGAGTGGGCACTAGGGTGTGAGAGGAGATCTCTGTTGTGACCTCCGTCACACGTTGCCAGGCCGAGTGTATTGAATGGCAACTCCAGACCATATGATAGAAGTCAGCTGCTGGTGTAGCGCATCTAGGGCAGGTTGGTGTTGTATTGGGGTAGATTTTTTGAATGCGGGCTGGCGATAGGTATGATTGGTGGAGGTAACTGAATTGAGTGTACCGCAAGCGAGGATTGCGAGATATTGATTTGATTGTTGCAAGAGCAGTAATCCAAGTCTTCTGTGGTAGTGGGGTAGGAAGGACAGCATCCCAACAAGCCTTTGCGTGCGGCAGTGTTGTGCATATTGTTCCAAGCAATGCTTTATATAATATGGTAATAATGCTCTTTGAGCTGCCAATGGTTAATATAGTGGTGAGCAGCGAGGACTCGGGAGGTTCCGAGTCTCCTACTCCCCAAATATTATTGAGCAGCAGCTTTATGGCATTGAATGTTAGGAAAGCCCCTTTCTGCATGATGCCTTCTGACACCAGTTCGGTAAAAGTGCGCAACTCAGAGCTAGAATATAAGTCGCCCAGCTGGAGCGTGTTCATTTCGCGTGTATCGTGGTGCATCGACAGGGCATGAATGCCCGGCAATTGGAGTAATGGAAACAAAGGCGAGTAGAGGGAAGATGTGGACTTTGTTTGGACATATCTACGCCAGCAAAATCGGACTACCTCTAGCAATATTAGTCTAGGAGATGTGTGGGGGGTGCTGGTTAATATCGAAAGTAACAACTTCTGCGGTGCTATATGTGACTGTAGCATCCCGCCTTCAACTGACAGAGTGTCGCATAACCATTTAGACAGCCTTGATAATTGGGCTGCCGCATAGTATCTTTCGAATTTAGGCATACCTAATCCGCCCAACTCCAACGGATGTTGTGTTATTGACAGCGCTACTCTGCGTCTATCTTTACCCCAGAGCAAATCCGTTAGTACTGATTGCAGCTTATGAAAAAAGGAACGTGGTAAGCACAGCGGAAGTGCTGTAAAGTAATACAGAAACCTTGGAAGGATGAGCATTTTGGCTATTGCCACTCGGCCCATCGGAGATAGGGGAAGTGAACTCCAGAAGGGTATTGAGCCACGGACGGACCCAAGGACCCTGTCTATGTTTCCTTCTTTTAGATCTGTGATGGAGTGATAAATCTGCACCCCCAGGTATTTAAAAGTTATGTGTGACCATGGTAGTTTGTATTGCGGCATTAACATATGGTGTGCTACTGGGGACGGAGAGATCGGGAATACACTTGATTTGGACCAATTGACGTGTAGACCAGAGGCGACAGCAAAGGAGTCCAGTAGTTGCAAGACCTCAGCCATGTAGGCCGAGTGATCGCGCAGATATATTAAGGCGTTATCCGCATACATAGATATAATGTGGTGGGTGTTAACTTCCGGGATACCCCATATGTGTGCGTAACTCCTAAGTTGAATCGCTAGTGGCTCCATAGCAATAGCGAACAGCAATGGAGACAGTGGGCAACCTTGTCTAGTGCCTCTGCCTATAGGAAATGCTTCAGAGATAATGCGTCCATTTTTAACCCGAGCAGTGGGCCTGGAATAAAGCGTTTTGATCCAGTTAGTGAAGCCGGCACCAAAGCCGAATGCTTTGAGTGTGTGTAGAAGATAATTCCAGCTGAGTGTGTCGAATGCCTTTTCTATGTCTAGAGATAGGGCCACTGCTTCCGAGTTTGTGTTACTGTGTATTATGTGTAATAGTCTCCTAATATTCAGGAAAGTACTTCTGCCAGGAATGAAGCCTGATTGGTCATGGTGTATTAAAGCTGGTAAGTATGGGAGTAGACGGTTTGCGAGTATTTTCCCTAATAATTTACAGTCCGTATTCAGCAAGGAAAGCGGTCTATATGATTTGACATCTAAAGGGTCGCGGCCCATTTTTGGGACGACGACTATCAGTGCTTCACGCATAGAGTCCGGCAATTGTAGTGTATTGTGTGCTTCGTCGAATACTTCTGTGAGTGGGTGTAATAATTGGGCAGCGTGAGAGTTGTAATATTCTATCGGCAGGCCGTCAGAGCCGGGTGTTTTATTGCGTGCCATTTGTGATAATGCAAGACGCAATTCTTCAATAGTGATGGGACCGTCTAGTGCAGCAATATTATCAAGGATAAGTTGACACTTAGGGACCAGGCTTAGAATATTGATAATATGTTGTACTGAAGGTTGTGGAGGGGGCGTATAGAGGGTCCGATAATATGTGGAGAAGGCGTCATTTATGCCTGTCTGGGTATTAACAATCATATCAGGGTTTAAGCGTATTGCACCGATGGGTGTTGATTGTGGTGTTTGTCGAGTCAGCCAAGCTAATAGTCTGCCAGATCTGTCGCCTTCAGCGTGTTGTCTGGTCATATAGTGTCTGTAATCGTGTTTGCTCAGTCTATTATCTACCTCCTTATGAGAGGCTCTAAGCAAGTGTAGTGTTGCTAATGCAGGTTCACTATTATCATTTGCATTTTCTGCGTTACAAAGCTTTATTTCTAAGTCTTGTAGTTCCTTAGTGAGTACCTTTCTGACCCCAACCGTGGCCGAAAGGCAGTGACCTCTTATCACTACTTTATGAGCATCCCATTCTATGGCACGGGATGATGTTGTATTTTTATTTGATAGAAAATAATCGGTTATACTTTTGGAGATATCTTTTTGAAAAGGAGGATCTAGGAGGACTTCCGGTTGCAGCCGCCATGTTGGTATACGAGTATGTATGTGACCCCATGCCAGTGTCAAACACAATGGATTGTGATCTGAGATCACGCGTGCTAAATATTCAGATAAGCATATTTTGTGATTAACAGTGGCGGATACAAAGAATATATCTATCCTGGTATGCAGTTTATGAACTGGGGAGAAGTAAGAGTATTCGCGGTGAGTGGGGTGATGCACCCTCCATATATCACTCAGGCCATTATTTGATGCCCATTGCGCCAAAGATTCTGACGTGCGATTGGCGGGGGCTGCTATGAGTGGGGGGAATGAACGATCCATTTGAGTGTCCGGAACGCAATTAAAGTCGCCTCCCCATATGCATTCCAATGTAGGATCGCTAAGATTACCAGTAGTTAACGTGGATAAGAAGTCGCGCTGGTTCATGTTTGGGGAGTATAATGCAACCAGGGCTAATGAGGTCCCATCTAAAGCACCTTCCAATATTACATATCTACCGCTCGGGTCGCATTGCGTGCGGGAAGGTACAAACGGAACATTGGGTGCTATCCAGATGGCCACTCCGCGAGCAAAGGACGAAAAAGTGGTGCCGTATAGTTGCCCCTTCCATTTTAAACGGGTGGTGTTCAGGATAGATTTGGTGAAATGTGTCTCTTGTAGCAGAGCTATGTTTATTTGATGTCTTGTGAGAAAGGCATGAACCTTTTGACGCTTCCAAGAATTTGCCATACCCTTAACGTTCCATGTAAGTATTTTATATTTTAGGGTACCTGGGTACTTGTGATTTGCCATAATTGTTGTTTATGTGCATTACATAATTGGAACCATAATTATCTGGTGACCCTATGTTAACATTTTTGTGGGACTCAGTCGTTGTAATTGGCCAGCTATCAAAAGATAGGTTGCAAGTTGTGTTATTGTTACTGCATTTGGCGTCGCTTGTGTATCTGCTACTGCTTTTATGCTCGTCGCGCCTACCATAAATCCCTACTCCTAATGGGGAGATGCACACTAAAGCGACACAAAACAAATAAACTATTAACATATAGAAAAACAATACCGGAAAATTCCAGTGTGAGGTAATTGTCCATATGGAGCTGGGGGGTGCCAGATAGCGTTGGTGCCAAGGTCCGGTCTTACCCCGCCCGGATTACACATGGTATAACAGGCAAAGCGCTGTGGACGGGGGGCAGCTGTTGACTGCAGGACAGCGTGTAGAAGCCACGAAAAAACTGTGACGAGGTTTTTAAGGAGTGAGTGAGCCAGTTCGTGCATACATCAGATGTCGTCCGCTGTGCGTGGTGTAAGAAGCGGACCACATGTGGACTCAGTTGAGTCAGAATTTAGGTCTTGTTCCTGTTCAGTTTCCGTTTGCAGAGGTAGAGCGGCGGAGGGAGCATTGACAAAGTTGGATGTCGTTCGAAGAAGCCGAGAACGCTCAGATTTTGCCTGCTCAGGTGAAGGTCTGGCTCCCTGTCTCTTGCGTTGTTTACGGTACGGCGTGGAGAGGGATCTATTGTCTTCTTGAGTGCTTGCGTCTAACGGGTCCGCCAGGCCCTTGGCGTGTAGCCAGGTCCAGGCATCTTCCGGGGTAGTGAAGAAGAGAGAGCGGGAGTCATCCTGTATCCGAAGTCTGGCTGGGAACATCAGTGCATATTTGATATCATGTTTGCGAAGGCATATTTTAACTCGGTAAAAGGAGTTGCGTTTTTTTTGCACTTCTGCTGTAAAGTCTGGATAAGCTGTTATCGTAGCATTTTCGTAGCACACTGGGCCTGATTTACGGAATAATTGAAGGATAAGATCTCTGTTGCGGTAGTTAAGGAGTCTTATTATCAGGGGACGTGGTTGCGAACCAGGTGTTGGAGGTCTGCCTGGAATTCTGTGTGCGCGTTCAACCGAGAAGAACTTAGGGATTTTGTTTTTAAGGATTGTATCTATGAGCCATTGTTCAATAAACAGTTCCGCACTTAGGCCCTCTGCGCGTTCCGGGAATCCCGCTAGGCGTATGTTGTTGCGGCGGGATCTCCCTTCTGCATCTTCTGTTCTACGTTTTAAGAGATCAACTTCTGTTGACAGCTGCGTTATCTGTATTTGCATGTCTTTCATGGAGCTGGGTAAGGGCGCCGTGTCTTTTTCAAGTTCAGATACTCTATCAGCTAGAGCGTGTTGGTCAGTGCGAAGGATATTGAGTTCTTCTGTTACAGAGCCTATTTTGGCTTCCAAGGTGGACTTAGTGTCTAGAATAGCTTGTAGGATTTTCTCAAATTGTGAAGTATGTGATTGCAAGGTTAGTTCCAACTTCGGTAATGTTGATTGTGCATTGGGATGATTTTCCGGAGGAGGTGTTGTAGTGTGGTCCATTTTGGTAGGAGGTGCTCGGGTGGTCTTTGGTTTCACCATTTGAAGGATGCGGCAGTGTCTGTAAGTTAGTATTACATTGAAAGACGCTACGGTGAAAGCTACCGAATCTAATGGTGTGACAAGCCGGTCGAGCAGATCCTGCGTCTGACGATTAACTGGGGTAGGAGCAGCTAGAAGTGTTACCCGGCTGTTTAAAGAAGTTGCAGTTAGCGGTGTCAGCCGGATATAGCGGTGCTGAGGAGGCGTATATTTGGCGCTTTCAAGTCATGCACGGGCTGTGTTTGTGCGTATTATAAAGCACCAGCCCAGGAAATATCACCAGGAGACTCTGCTATTGTTTTTAACTGCACTTCTTGCAACCCAGAATTGCGTGCACGATTTGCATTGCCACTGGCGTAACGCCGCTGCACCAACTATATTGGGTTCCTTCAGATTGGCTTTCCTAATGTTCTATGGAGGAGCAGTGGGGTTTAAAGTAGTATCATTGGGTAAAAGTAGTATTCCTGGGCTACAAAAACACAATCCCAGCTAGGACTGAGGCTCCCAAAATGGCGGCTTACGTTTTTTCAAGTGTGCAGTTATATCCTTTATTCAGACTGGCTCACGGGCCAACAGCATCGCCTATATTGTGTTTTACAGGTCCCAGTTGTGGGGCGGGACTGCAGGACGGAGCGCGGGAGCTCAGTAATTGCCAGCGGGCAAAAAGGTAAAACCATCCAATTAGGCGTGCTCCGGCGCACCGTGCAGCGAAGCAGGGCTGTGCGCGAGAGGGCTCGACCGGCCCGTGTGTGCCAGGCGACCCCCCGCGGACTAGCGGTTAGCTCCAACGCCCGCAACGGGGTCGCGGCGTCGAGCCCTCATCTCGCTGCCGACGACGGGGTCCGGGTATCGGCTCCGGCACGTCCAGAACACTGCTCCGTTCAGCTGGGCTAGAGGGCAGCACGGCAAACACGGACCACGGCGGCGTTTTTCGTGCTGCTACAGAACCGCGGTATTCCCGGTCCCGATTATTGATGCCGTCCTGCGGGGCCCCTCGAACAGTCTCTCCACCCTGCCCCAGGGGGGGGGGGGCAAGGAACGCGATGGCAGGATTATTGTGCGGGCTGGGCGACGGAGCTGTGATTTACACAACTGCTCCGGTCGCCATCTTGGCCACGCCCCTAGTCAAGAATATCTTGGTGTCGCAGGTCCCTCAGTAGCAAGCTCCCTTAGGGCCAGATAGGCTTGTAACCCGTTTGACCTGCTTCAACAACGTGGAGGCTAGCAATGTCCAGCAACCATGGGCAGTCACACTACTTTAGTCCTGTCGGAAAGTTGGCTGTATGTATATCTCTCCTGAGCATACACGTCTGGATCCAACAGTGATAACAGGTGGTCCAGTGCTCCTCCTGCATGGTAAGTCTTGAGCTTCCCTCACATGGGAGAAGGGGTTAGAGGGGGGATTGGATTACTGCGGTCCCAGTAATGCAGCAATGCATACATTACATCTTCCTCAGATCAACGGAGGGAATTCCGGCTCAATCCTTGTTGCTTTTGGTGACTCATGTGTCACGAATCAGATTTCTCGCTCAACAGACCAATTCTTGCAAACAGTATCAGCAGCCTCTCCTAGCATATAGGGTTGCCATAACTCCGCCGACCAAGGTGCTTTTCCTCACCGCACGGTAGTCTGAACCACAGCAGCCCCTTCTAGCATACAGGGGTTGCCACTAGGCTTCATGCATGCTTTGCACCTTCCAATATGACAATCAATTTCACTGTGGCCCCTCCTGGCACATGGGGGTCCCCGCAACACAGCTTCAACTGTCTTACACAGCACACCTGCTCACCGTTAACTTCATGGCGGCCTGCTCCTGGCATACTGGGATCACCAACTAGAATATGCACATGGGCAACGACTCAATCAGTACAGCAACTGCCACTTCACACGGAGTCCATTCGGCCTGTTTCTACACTGGACCTCGCTGCCTTCAATGCTCTCTTCTTCATCACAATACACAGTAGTCTTGGCAAGTAGGAAAGCGTTGGTGCTTCTGGTTCAAAAGTAGGCAGTCTTGGTTTCCCTGGATAAAGTCCCCTCGCCCAGCAGGGAGACTAGCATGCCTTGGCTCGCCAGTGGTGGTCACAAGCAGGAGTCTTACAGAGCTTCCCCTCCTCACACAGCCCATCTTGTTGCATGACAGATGACCCGTTTTAGGGTCTCAACCTCCCCTTCTCATAGTCCATTTCTAGACATACAATGTGATTTAAAGTCTGGGTCTTTGAAGTTTAATGTTGGGGTTATGATTTTGATGTGTACACTTTTCTCCGTCTTCTTCCTCTTGAAACACTGTCTGTCACAGCAGGAGAGACTCCGAAGCTGATTGTCCCAAAACACAGGCCATAGGAGTGACTACAGTTCACACCTAGATGTCAGCCACAGTGATATATGCATCAAAAGGTTAACCCAGGGTTCCCTTTCCTGCTCTTCAATATTCCCTTATCAGCCCCATCTCCTTACCGAGATGTGTCCATGCCCTTTCCTTGTGATATATCACTGAATCAAACAGCACCCTTTTAAAGTGAACTGGGGGAGTTTCTCTCTCCCTTCCTCCAGTGTGTCTGTCCTATATCACAGGAATGCAGCAATACAAAAATTTGTTTGGGGGGAATTCCTCTACTCCTCATGTCCAAAATGGAACCCAGGGTCCTCCATATTATGTACCACTGCAGGCACACTTGCACTCAGTTTACATATGCAGCACACATACTGTCAGTACTGTCACCTCCATGTATTGTGCCACCTCAGGTGCACATACTTCCAGCACACACAGTCACTCTGTGCACACTGCTCACTACTGTATCTTTTCTGTATTGTGCCATAGTGTGCTATTCTCAAACACACTCACCATGTGCACGCTCCACAACTCTTCATCTTTGGTGTATTGTACACTTCTCTCAAACGTGCATACATTGAACACATGCTTTTCTTGTGCGCACACTGCACAGCACGAAATCTCTCATGTAATGAATTCCTTTCTGGTGAAAGTACACCCAGTATATGCACCAACCATGCATGCACTTCACATCACTGCTCCATTCGTGTACTACATCCTTTCCAGGCTAACATACATCCAGCGCAAAGTCACCACCACAGCGCTCTACATTTAACTGGGGGTGAGTTAAGCACACAGTAGCAAAACTTTTAAAAGGTGAATGAGCCTGCATGGCTGACTCCAGTGAGACATGTTAGATAGGATCTTTTGACTCCTACTAATAGGTACAAACTATGCTGCAACTACCACATTCATGTTGCTTAACTCGAGATGAAGGCGAGCCTTCTACTACTGTGTTTTGGGCACCCCTCGTGGTACAATACCACCACAATCTGTGAGACACACTGTTATCATGGCGCACACGCATGATCCATGCTTGCCTACGATAACAAAAACCAGCATTAGAAATCCAGGCAGCAGTACAGTTAGGCACTCAGGGCAGGGGTACACCTCCATTACCATGCAGAGCACTTTCGGTCCCAACAAGGCCTCTACCTAAAGGCAAAAAAAGCTTTCCACTTCTTCAGAAGCCTTGTCAAATTCAACATAGGCAAAAGCTTAATTTCAAAGGTACACTGCCTATACGACAACAGAACAGCTCACATGACTAATGGGGATTTTGTGACTGAACCATTTTCTTTTTTTGATAAAGAAATTTTATTAAATTTTGCATAGAACAATTATGAATACAGCACAACATGATGCCAACGGGCATCAAAACAATACAATAAAGGTCAAGTCCCCGGTCCCTGCTGCTTTCATCACTAATGTTACTCACCATCCCCTCTTAAAGGCCCGCTACATCCTCCCATTTCCCCCATATCTTCTTGTGTTTGTGTAAGCAACCTCTGGCCTCGTACACAAGTCTCTCTCACTGCGCACACCAATCCACTCCCTGTCTCCACTTAGTCAGTGCCGGAGCCACCCTGGCCTTCCAGTCTGCCATTATGTCCCTTTTGGCCACCAGACATGCCACCCCTAAGAAGGACCGATCTGCTCTTCGTAGCTCTGTATCTCCCAATACCCCGAGAAGGAGGGGCAATGGCGACCTCTTTACCTCCTTCTGTAGGGCCTCAGATATCTCTTGCACCACCCTTTCCCAATAGGTCATTATAATCGGGCATGTCCATACCATGTGGTAGAAATCCGCTGTATGATACCTGCAGCGGGGGCATTCCGCTGTGGGGCGGAGGCCTGCTTTATGTAACATGGCGGGTGTGAGGTATGCGGTGTGAAGGAAATAGGATTGTATTAAACGGAAGCGTGTGGCCATTGTTAGGGAGCTTGGGGCCATTAGTGCTTCTGTCCAGTCCGCTTCTTCCATGGGTCCCACCCAACTCTCCCACCTTTGGCAAAGCTCTCTCAGGGGTCCCCCAGTGGCGGTGATTAAGGAGCGGTAAATCTGAGAAACCCCTCCCCTTCCCAGGACTCCCATCAGTGCCTTGGCTTCCATGGGGCTGTGCTCAGGTATGGTGTCTCCTGTCTGCAGGTGAACTAGCAGGGCATGACGTAGTTGGAGATATCGATGGAATTGTGTTTTGTTTAAGGAATATTGTTTCTGGAGGTCTTGAAAAGATCGTATATGTGTCCCTCTCCAAATATCTCCCAGCGTTGAGATCCCTATGGTGTCCCATTTCTGGAAGCCCTCCAGACCTGCTACATGTATCAGCTGCTTCCCCTGCCATAGCGGGGTTTGTTGGGTTAGGGGCCCCCACCACCCCGTCACTTTCTGGGCTGTACGCCAACCCAGAAGTACCATTTTGGTCACATCTGGAGTATCCTGGGGTATCGGGCTCCCGTAGAGTATGTCAAGGATCTGTGGGTAGCCCATTGTCTGCAATTCTAGTTGGTATGCGGGGTCTGTCCATCCACCTCCCATCCAGTCATTAATTACAAGTATATGCATCGCTAGATAATAGTATTGAATATTCGACATGCCCAGTCCACCCTCATAAACATCCCTCTGACAGGTTTTCAGCGACAGTCTTGAACGTGAGCCACTCCATATGAATTGGCGTGCTAAAGAATCCATCTCCCTGAACCATCTCACGGGGAAGGGGTGCGGAAAATTCTGCAGGAGGTATAAGATCCTGGGGAGAATCATCATCTTGTACAGCGCTATTCTACCAAGTAGATTCAGGGGGAGGGCCCTCCAGCGCAGAAGGTCGGTTTTGATTTTCTTTGATAGCGGCGTGACATTGAGTTCCCACGCTAGCTCGGGGAGAAGTGAGATATGTATCCCAAGATATTTAAAGCTGTTTCTCCGTATCGGGATATTCCGTTGCCAATCTATACAGTCGTGCGAGCGATGAAGGGGGATCAGTAAAGATTTGGCTGGGTTCAGGGTCAGCCCTGAGGCTTCCGCGAAAAGTCTAAGGATCTCTAGGACGCGTGGGCCGCTTTTGGATGGATTAGAGATATACAGGAGCACATCATCTGCGTACAGAGCCACTCTGTCTTCCGAACCAGAGGGCCAATGCCAGCCCTCGATCAGTGGGTCGCCTCTCATTAATATGGCCAGCGGCTCTATCACTAGTGCGAAGAGCAGGGGAGATAACGGGCATCCCTGTCGAGTCCCACGACCAATGGGGATTAGGTCGGAGACTACTCCGTTTACCCTAATTCGAGCCGTCGGGTTAGAGTATAGGAGTTTCACCAGTCCCCGGAATTTAGGTCCGAGCCCGTTTTTACATAGGACCTGATTGAGGAAGGACCAATCTACCGTATCAAAGGCTTTTTCGAAGTCGAGTAAAAGCAGTGCCAACTGCGTATGCGATAGCACTTTGCGGTGCGCCAAAGCAAGATGTAATCGTCTGATGCAGTGTCTTGTGCTACGAGTTGAAGAACCAGAACCTTATGGGCCTGGCGGCGCAGGGTACGCCTGAAATCTCCTTGGATTCACCTGCCTCAACTAACAGAGACACGGGACACTCTGTCAGGCGTAAAAGATCAGATTTTATTAGCTGCAGCTAGTACAGTTGTCCAAGAAGTACACAAGGTATGTTCTCAGGAGACTGCCACTTTACTTTGTGGCGCACAATCTTATATACCGTATAAAAACCATTTATTAACTACATACACTCCCAGAACACATAGAAAGGAGCCAGTAAGAATAATGTAAAGATAGAACAGAGCCAATAGAAATGTCGGAAAACAAGACAGCACCAATAGAAGGAATTGGAAAACAAAGTATCAAGTGACTTAAGGTTGCCTCCCCTCCAGCTGTGTTTGTCACCCCTCCCTTGAACTAATTCATTAACCGATCCACAACGAAGTTGCATGTGGTGCGATAAGTTTGTGTGCGTTTGGAGGACAGTTGTGAAATGAGAGAATACTAGCAAAGGACAGCGAAGGCCAGACGATAAGATAAGATCGGCGGAGAATAGTGTGAGCCTACAGATAGTTGAAACAAGGATTAGAAAACCAGACAGGGATTAGTGTACTCGGTCAGACCTTAATACCAGCCTTGTAAAGATAGAGGCAGAAGGCTGTTTTGAACACCATGTTGCAGAATAAGCAGAAAAGGCAGAATGGACTTCGTTCGCTGTGCTGCCTGAGTGAAGGCAACATAAAATGGCGGCGGGCCACAAAATGGCGGGTCGATACGATCGTATTAAAAATCGAATTTCCTCAGACCCTCCTTTTGCCAGAACTCAGGCAAGATACACAAACTCATGTTAATCTGAGTCGATGTCTATGGCCATGAGGTCATCAAGCTGTTGCTGTACCATCATTTTGATATTCTCTGCTCTTTGTGACTTGGGTTTGGGAATACATGCAGTAGCACATAGGTTGCAGATGGCAGGACCGCAGTGCATACAAAGACAACAAGAGAATATAAAAGCTAAAATTACTCCAAAGAATGTCAATACCTTCCAACCCCATTTGGACAGTAATCCCCAAAACCATTCTGAAAAGGACCAATCTCCTTCGTCCTGATGAATCGACTCGGAGATTATGTGTAACTTAGAGATAGCTTGGTATACTGTCGGAGCGTCATTAGGTATGAAAATACAGCAACTTGATCCGATCAATTTGCATACTCCACCACGGTCCGCAAGAACAAAGTCTAAGGCAACACGGTTCTGCAAGGTCATAAGGCGATCAGCCTGTAGTTCAGCTGTAATGTTACTTAAAGCTCCTACAGTGATGTCTATGGTGGTTTCTACGACACGAACCAATTGCCTTATATTTCTGCTGTTGGCCATTGGACCCCAGAAGGGAAGAAATCCTTTGAGGAAATCTCCTCCCTCTTGTCCTGCTGTGTCTTTCGAATCCACAATCCCTCTGCCATATCTATTTTTATGATGGTTCGCAGGAGCGGTGTATGTAGGGGGAAGAAGAAAGGCTATATAACAAGTACCAGAGAAATCAGCTGGCAACCATGTATAAGCCCTATCGTGGCAAACGAAGTATGTACCTTGAGATGGTACTAACGGCAGTGAATTCAGGGCTGAATAAACATATGTATGGGAACATAAACTTTCTCTTTGTCCGGTGTTTGGAGTTCTACCATTTATTTGCAGACAGAAATTTCCTTGTTGGGGTATGACCCGTATCGGAGGAGATTTTCCTTGCTTAACCTTATCATTGAGGCTGGAAATGTAATTAGTTATGTTCCAATTGGTATATGCTTTTCTTTCATCTATGGAAGCTTCACTTTTATCCATGATTTTAGCCATAGCTACCATTCCCTTTATCAATAAACTATGACTGAAATTTGAACCAACACTATGTGAACTGACAGGTTGTTTAATTTTACTTTGATATGCATTATTGAAAATGACAAAATAAGCCCAAGCGGAACCTTCATAGGAGAATGGAAGAACTAAATATGGCATTCCTTTTTCTACCGTATGTGGTATGAGTCCACACACCCAACAGTCAGTTGTATTGATCACTAACTGATGTTGATGTAACAACTGGACGAAGGAATTGTTAAAGTATTCAGTTCTTCTGATGAGTTCATGCTGGGGAAGAGTGTGAAATAGGTGCGGAGAGATAGTAGAAGAAGATGTAGAGGTAGGAGAAGAGACAACTTTTTGCTGCAGAGTAATAATGATCCAGTTTACAGATGCCAAAAGAATACACGACAATATAATGACGCATAGAGCAATACTACAACGACTACATATTTCTTTACAATTATTCTTTACATTTTTACTTTCTCTTTTATCTAATGTAGCCTCCATCTTTCTAAGTGGATGCTCACGGCAATCTTCCTCAATCACTGTAGTCACGATTATCTACCGTCCTATGACACTGTGAGGTCCTGCAGGCCTATTGCCACTTACTCAGGTCGTAACTAAGACTCCTACCGTGACCCTGCAACCGGGATAGAGTACTACATAGGAGAGAAATTTACAAGTTCTTTGGTCTTGGTCTCAAATTATAGCGTTCCTGTCCAGAGGCAGTCTGGTTTTGAAACAATGTTCCTGGATTTGTCGTGTTCAAGCGACGATGCGATGGTATTGCTTCTTGAAGGATGTCGTCGTCCTCTTTCTCAGAAAGTGTTCCAATTAGACGCGCATCACTGAATGGTACAAATTGCGGAACTTTCTCACTTTCAGAGTCACTGATGCCTCTACGGACCCACTGATCGAAAGGCAAGGGCAAAGGCACTTTCTTGCAGTGCACGGCATGCACCCAGTTTTTCTTTCCTTCGACTTTAACTGCTGTTCTTGTGGTCAAAAGAACCAGGCGTGGCTCTCTCCATCTGGGCTCCAAATTTCTCTGTCGTTGGAAATTTTTCGTGCAGACCCAGTCACCTGGTCGGATGGAATGACCTGGGTCTGTGGAAGCCTCTGGTAGAGCACTCTGAACCTGTTGATGTAGAACACGCAATTTAGTTGTAAGGTCATGCAAGTAGTCAATCAACATCGGGTATGGCAAGTCTGAGTATTTCTTAGGGCGAGGAACTCCCCATACATTAGCTGGGCGACCAAATATCACTTCGTAAGGGCTAAGCCCCAAACGAGAGTGTACTGCTGTTCTGGTGGACAGAAGAGCCAATGGTAAAGCATCAGGCCAATTAAGTCCTGTGCTAGCTTGCACCTTAGCAATTTTAAGCTTCAAGGTTCCATTGTAGCATTCTACTAAACCAGCCGACTGTGGGTGATTCGCCGCGTGGAACTTCTGTTTTATGCCAAGACCTGCACAAACTTTTTGCATGACTTGACCCACAAATTCGCTCCCATTGTCACTCCAGACAATGCGCGGCAAACCAAACCTAGGGAAGAATTCTTTCAAAAGTATTTTGGCAGTTGATAAAGCAGTATTGTCCTTCAGAGGGTAGGCTTCTACCCATCTAGAAAAAGCACATACTACCACCAGAACATATTTGAGGTTGTTGCATCGTTCCATGTGAATATAATCGATCTGCAACACCTCAAATGGATATGTTGGAGGAGCAAAATGACCTGCTGGAGTTGGGGTTCCCTTTCCCGGATTGTACATCAAGCAAACAATACAATGTTTTACTACATTATTTGCACACTTTGGGATCCCCTCATTTTGCCACACTGGAGCCAGAAGCTTACATATTCCTTTTGCACTTAGGTGAGCTGGACCATGTGCCATAGTAACTACAGGTAGTACATAAGCATCTGGTAACAGCCAACGTTGATGTTCTGATAATTCAACCCAACATCCCATCTCATCTAACATTCCTGTACTTTCCTTCCACTTTCTCAACTCATTCTCCGTAGCCTCTCCTTGAATTGATTTCACACTCTCTACTGTATCTTCACACATTCCCTTTTCTCTTACGCAGTTTGCGAGACCTGCAACATACATTCGACTTGTGTTGTCTCTGGCTGTCTTTTTCGCTACCTCATCTGCAAATGCATTTCCTCGACCAACATCGTCCACAATCTTTTTGTGTGCACTACACTTCACGATCGCTATCTGAGTAGGCATTGTAAGTGACTCAAGAAGTTCAGTCACTAATTGACCATGTTGTATCTTAGTACCATGGGAAGTAAAGAATCCTCTTTCCTTCCATAAGGGCCCAAAGCTAAACGCTACACCAAAAGCGTATTGGCTATCAGTGTACACGTTTACTCTTTTTCCTTTGGATAACACACACGCTCTAGTTAAGGCTATCAATTCAGCTGCCTGAGCTGAATTATGTCTAATGCGTGCTGTCTCCACAATCGTATGCAAAGTAGTAATAGCGTAGGCTGAAACTGTATCTCCATTCGGGAGCTTGAAACAAGAACCATCTACCCATAGTGTTCCATCTGGATTCACTAATGGCGTGTCTTTTAGGTCAATTCTACCCTTAGTCTCTTCTTCAGTACGGAGAAAACAATCATGCTGTTCAGAGACATCTCTCTCTTCTGGAAGAGGCAACAAAGTAGCTGGATTCAGGGTATTACATCGTTTGATGTGTATGTGACTAGCCAAAAGCGTCAGCTCATATCCGGACAACCGAGCACTCGTAAGATGCTGCGTTTTTGTCCTATTTAGTAAAGTATCCACTGCATGTGGCACCATAACAATGAGAGTATTATCTAGCACTACTCCAGCAGACTGTCGAATAGAAATTGCTGCTGCCGCTGTTGCCTTAAGACAACTAGGCAATGCTTTAGCTACTGGATCTAACGTAGCTGAGAAATATGCGCATGGTCGCTGTTGATCTCCAAAACGCTGCGTTAAGACTGACAATGCACAACCCTCTCTTTCGTGGACATAGAGCGTAAAGGGCTTACTGTAATCAGGAGTACCCAATACAGGAGCAGAACACAAAGCAATACGCAAATCAGTAAAACTCTTCTGACATTCGTCAGTCCACGGAAGAGGCTGAGGCGTATCTTTTAAAGTTAGCGCCAACAGCGGTTTAGCCAATAAAGAGAAACTCGGAATCCACTGTCTACAATAAGAAGTAATGCCCAAAAAGGCACGTACCTCTCTTTGTGTGGATGGCACTGACATTTGTGCAATTGCCTGAATTCGTTCGGGGGTCAATCGTCGTCCCTCCTTTGACAAGAGATGACCCAAATAAGTCACCTCGCGACAGACATATTGTAATTTAGAAGGAGAAACCTTGTGATTCAGATCAAACAAATGACGCAACAGTGCAACGGTCACGTTTTTGCAAATCTCCTCTGAATCAGCTGCAACTAATAAGTCATCCATGTACTGAATGAGAGCGGCACCGGACGGTAAGGAAAAGGCATCAAGATGACATTTTAGAGCTTGACTGTAAATAGAGGGACTTTCACAATAACCTTGAGGTGCGCGTTTAAACCGGAAGCTTCGGCCTCCGAGGGAAAAACCAAAAATATCTCTACTCTCTTCGGCGATGGGAATACTAAAGAAAGCATTCTTTAGATCAATAACTGAAAACCAAGTCGCTGTAGAAGGTATCATCGTCAACAGAGCAGTGATATCTGGGACTACAGGAAACTGCGGTACGACAATCTTGTTTACCTCCCGAAGATCAATTACAAAACGATAAACAGGAGGCTGAGAAGGATCAGTGCGTTTAAGAACCGGAAGAACAGGACTGTTACATGTATTTCCTCTCGTTTCCTCAACCACACCCTTCTGAATCAAATCATGGACAATTTCCAGAAGTGCTTTCTCACCTTCAGTAGAGATTCTGTATTGCGGAATACGTGGCATTTCAGCATTGGGCTTAAGAGTAACAACATAAGGTGGGATCTCAAGACAACCAACGTCATTCGGACCCGTAGCCCAAAGCGTTTCGGGAAGAGAAAGCAATTCAGGTGGGAATTGATCTTTTGATAAGTACATTGGACTAGTCATTTTCTGTCCTAGAGTGAGGTATACACCAGAAGGTGAACAATATATCGTAGCATGCATTCTTTTTAATAGATCTAAACCCAACAGATTTTCACCACAACCATTCGTCAGAAGAAGCGGAGCTTCTAAATCATAAGGGCCTATTGAAACAGGCAAAGGGCAAGAAACTGGATTGCGAACAGGGGCGCCAGAAAATCCTACAGATACATTCGTTAAGCCAGACAAAGGTGCGCCAGGGAGTTTAGAATGAATGATAGAGCTTCTCATGGCACCAGTATCTAAAAGAAATGGCTCTGAAACACCCATTGTAGTGACATTAACATAAGGTCCATTCTGATCCACTGGAATTGACGTAACCCCCTTACTTTGTCCATGGCTGTCCTATTCAAAATGAAGACTTTCATTCCCTCCTTCAATATACTGATCCTCACTTTAATACTGTGTAGACCTAACATTTTGCTGGTCAAAGTAATTTCCGGAATTTGGAGGAACAAAAGAACGCTGCTCTTGGGTTAACACACCTCGACCTCTACCTCTATTTGCTGACTGAGGACCACCACGACCTCGTGAAGCAGATGTTGCTCCATTACGCTGCAACAATGCCGGACAACTGTTCTTAAAATGACCTTCCTCCCTACAATAAGCACATTGATTGGGACCTAGCAAAGGTCTTGGAATGAATGGTTCAGGCTTTTGATACAACCTCTGAAACTGCGGAGGCTGTTGAAACTGAGGCTGAACATAACGAGGAGGATAAGCCTGTTGCAAGAGAACTTTAGTTTTTAATTCTTTCGTCTTTTTCTCTTGTTTTTCTCTTTCTTCTTTGTCTCTATTTTCATAATATTGTGCAGTAGCCAATATCTGGGCGGAAGAAGAAACTGCCCATGAACTCTCGGAGTCTTTTAGCTTGTGTGATAGTTCAGGAAGCAAGTTATATACGAACTTATCCACAAATAATCGCTGTCCCCCTTCTGTAGCCATATCTTGACCACTGTGATCAATGAATGTCTCCTCGAATCGGGTAAAGAAATCGGAAACACTTTCATCTTTCTTTTGTTTACATGCTGCTAGCTTATCCCAATTAACTCTCAAAGCAGGCATCATTGTTTTCATTAATGTAATAATCCTACCAGGGAGTTCTGAGATCAAAGCGTCGGGCTTTGCACCACCTACTTGACCTCTATCTGCGGCAATAATAGCGTTCCAATCGCCGCCTAATTCTTGAGCGTGATCCTCTCTACGAATTTTAGCCCATATTGTCTGTGGAACTACATTTCCCATCAACATGTCAATATCTGCTAGATTCATAGTACATGCATCAACTGTTTGCGACAACTCTTTATAGTAACCAGCAGGATTTTTGCGTGAATCTGGTAGTGACTGTTTAAGTGCTAAAACTTCAGACCTTTTCCAGGGGACATGTATCCATATGCGCTGAAAATGCGCAGGAATAGCTGGATTAGCACCTGCTGCTGCAACTTCTTCCTTCCATATTGGAGAAACCTCTCTCATGGGATAGTTTTTCAGTGCTGTCCTAACTGAAGGATCAGAATCAGGAAAAGTCTGTGAGAACAATAGGGATCTGAAAGAAATAAGTGTTCTGACAGCGTTTTCAACCTTAGGACCCACAATAAGTCCTTTGTCAAAGTCAGCCTGAACATCTAACAGATCCTGTGGGGCCGAACCCAAATTCATATCCTCCCATTCTTTAGCGAGAGTATCGCACATAACTTTAAAAACATATCTCTGCGTAGGTGCATTCCATTGCAGAAAGGTGGACATAATATCAGACATACTATATTGGGGACCCTTCTTGATCCATCTACAAGCAAGTGAGTCCAATTTTTCTCGCTCTTCGGAGTCTGGGAATTGACTACGAGACTGTCTTCGAGAAAAAGCTGGAGACACATTTAAAGCTTCAAAGAAAGGTGATAAGAGACCAGAGACAGTATCTGCAAATTGTTTACGCATAGATGGAGAATTTGACATAAGGATAGGGGAAAAGGCATTAGGTGAATTAACTAAAGGAGCATTAGGAATTGCCAAAGGAGCAGAAGGCAAAGGAGTTAAAGGCAAAGCTGGCATAGGCAATACTTGAGGAGGCAAATGTGGAAAAGCTGGAGCAGGCGGAAGCACAACTGGCGGCTGAACAGGCTGTAACATCGGGGGTGCATTAGCACCTTGTACATAGGGCGGAGGCAATTTCAATAAGTGGGACATTAAGGAATCTTCCTCAAAATCTTTTCTCTTATCAAGGGAAGAGATAGGCAACGTCGGATAGCATTTATCTATTGCCATTCGATGCTGTCTGTCTGAAATTTCCATTGCATTATCTATTTCATCATCTTTGAATTGCTGAGCAGCCTGTATAATCGTCATTCCCTGTGTTTTCCTATCTCGTTTCGCTTGTTTAATTTCTCTCTGTTTGGCTTCCTTACGCCAAAGGCGAAAAGAGTCAAACATTGCCGGCCGGGCTTTTCTTTTAAATAACGTTGCTTCTAAATTATCTAGCACATCAGTTTCGAAACTACCATTTTCTGGCCATTTTAAAACACCATCTTTCTTTGTATATCGGGTCCATGTCTTATTAAAGGCAATAGGACCAACACCATGTTTAGAATAGAGCTCATATGTGGGAGTTCCAACCGAAGGAATCGGACAGGAGTCCTCAAGCTGGGAGTCCCTATTACAACCAAAGCAACAAAGTTTTCCAAACTTAGTCAAACCAGACATCTCACGATTTTTACTGGCTGTTCACAAACATCAAGGGGGTAAAACTTTCAGTTTACACAGCACAAATGCACTTACCCCTCGGCTTTGGCCACTGCAATGGCCAAATCTAAGGACCTAAGGACAAAACAAAGACCAAAATTTGTGGGTGCGACCCACCAAATACTTAACTAAGGATGTCTTCTTACACCAACAGAGGCCCGTCTATCGTCTCGCTTTACCATACATCATCAAAGAAAGGGCCAAGGCAGGGCGGCAGTCAGGGCAGCAGTCGTCAGTAGCCGTCAGGAAGGAGTAACCGCGCTGAAAAAGACCTTCGGACCACTTCGACATACAGGGGTCGCTTGACGTGGCTCGCGATTCCTCCAGAATTTTCTTGCGGGGTTCCTCACGACCTTCAGGCAGAACCGGTACCGCTGAAGCCGCCCCACGTTGGGCGCCAGTTGAAGAACCAGAACCTTATGGGCCTGGCGGCGCAGGGTACGCCTGAAATCTCCTTGGATTCACCTGCCTCAACTAACAGAGACACGGGACACTCTGTCAGGCGTAAAAGATCAGATTTTATTAGCTGCAGCTAGTACAGTTGTCCAAGAAGTACACAAGGTATGTTCTCAGGAGACTGCCACTTTACTTTGTGGCGCACAATCTTATATACCGTATAAAAACCATTTATTAACTACATACACTCCCAGAACACATAGAAAGGAGCCAGTAAGAATAATGTAAAGATAGAACAGAGCCAATAGAAATGTCGGAAAACAAGACAGCACCAATAGAAGGAATTGGAAAACAAAGTATCAAGTGACTTAAGGTTGCCTCCCCTCCAGCTGTGTTTGTCACCCCTCCCTTGAACTAATTCATTAACCGATCCACAACGAAGTTGCATGTGGTGCGATAAGTTTGTGTGCGTTTGGAGGACAGTTGTGAAATGAGAGAATACTAGCAAAGGACAGCGAAGGCCAGACGATAAGATAAGATCGGCGGAGAATAGTGTGAGCCTACAGATAGTTGAAACAAGGATTAGAAAACCAGACAGGGATTAGTGTACTCGGTCAGACCTTAATACCAGCCTTGTAAAGATAGAGGCAGAAGGCTGTTTTGAACACCATGTTGCAGAATAAGCAGAAAAGGCAGAATGGACTTCGTTCGCTGTGCTGCCTGAGTGAAGGCAACATAAAATGGCGGCGGGCCACAAAATGGCGGGTCGATACGATCGTATTAAAAATCGAATTTCCTCAGAGTGGGCATAAAACCACACTGGTCAGGGTGCACCAGCGTGGGCATTACCTCCCTCAGTCTGGAAGCAAGGATCGAAGAGAGCACCTTGACTTCCACATTTAGGAGCGAGATAGGCCGGTACGCTGAACATTGTCGTGATGGGGGTTGAGTTTTGGGGATCACCACAATAGTGGCTTGATCAATCTCTGTTGGGAAGCGGCCTTGATTCTCCGCTTCTTCGTACATGTTGAGCAGGTGGGGACCCAGAATATCGCTATATTTACTATAAAATTCCGCTGGAAAGCCGTCGGGCCTGGTGTTTTGCCTGATGCCAGTCCCGATATTGCGCTGCAGACTTCCACAAGACCGATGGCCTCGTCCAGTCTATCTCTCGCCTCTGGAGTTACCACGGGAAGGGTAATCTCATTTAGTAGGGGGGACTCTCTCTCAACAGCAGGGCGTGGATGCCTGGCGTATAGACGGGCGTAGTAGGAGGCGAAGCTATGTGCGATTTCCACTGCTGTTTTGACAAGGGTGCCTGAGTCATCTAAGATCTCCGGTATAATACTGTTAGCCATGGGGCGGGTGGCCAGCCAATGCAGTAGTTTCCCGTTTTTATCCCCCCATCCATAAATTCGGCTTGCTGATGCTCTCCACATGTGCTTGGCCGAATCTAGCATTATATGTTTAATATCTTCTCTTACCCTGGTCAGTTTCCTCATGGTCGTGGCCGATGCCAAGTTTATATGTTGGCATTCGAGTCTCCGGGCCTTGTTCTCTAGCTCTGTGATTTGGGAATTATGATCTCGTTCACGGGACCGACGAATGCTTCTGGCATGTCCTCTAATAGTGGCCTTGCAAGCAGCCCATAGCATTCCTGGGGATCGAACCGAGCCTTCATTTAATTCGAAATATTGGTCTAGGTGCAACCCGATCTCTTGGGTGTACTCTGTATCTTGTAAGTGCCACGCGTTCAAGCGCCACATAGGCCGTCTGGTAGGGTCTGCTCTACCCAGCCGGATCCGTATTGGAGCATGATCGGAGACCCCCCGTGGAAGAATCTCAGCTCCTGCTACTTTTAAGAAATCTAGGGCGTGCATGAATACCAGGTCTATTCTGGATTGCGTCTGGTGGGCTGCCGAGGTATGTGTGTATTGGCGCTCCCTGGGATGCCAGGTGCGCCACACCTCACACAAGCCAAGGCTCTCCGCCCAATTACTTAGGGCTGAGGCCCGCTTGGATCTATGTATGGTAGCTTCCCCAGAAATGTCCAGCCTTGGGTCAAGGACCGCGTTAAAGTCGCCTCCCAGCAGGGTAGTTCCTTGGGGTAATCCTGAGGTTACTCGGTGGAGCGAAAGTAGGAAGGAGTCGTGATTTGCCGGGGGCGCATAGGTGCATACCAAGTTTAGCGGTTGTCCGTGAAGAGTCCCCGTGACCACCATGAATCTACCCTGTGAGTCAGATTGCGTGGAAGTGATTACCATGGGCAGAGATCGGTGGAGCAGAATGGCCACTCCTCTAGAGCCTCTGGAAAACCCTGCATGATATACCCTATCGTATCTTCCTCTCGCAAGCATAGGGCATCTGGACCCAAGAAGATGGGTCTCTTGTAGTAGAACTACTGAGGGAGAATACCTGCGGAGGGTGTTAAATACTGCCGATCGTTTGATCTTGTCTAACAGGCCGTTTACATTCCAGGAGAGGACCTGGGTTACTGAGGACCAAGCGTGAGGTGTAACACTGTTGGGCATGTTTGGATGTGCGGGAGCAAGCCCAGGGATGACCGTTTCGGACATGACCGTAAAATTTTAAATCTACAAACCAGGCTAACCAACTTGTCGCCTCTTAAACCTAACTTGAACTTCCCCTGCCCCCTAAACTCCCCCCCTCCCCATACTCCCCCCCCCGGAAGCATCTGTCGCCCATGTACCCAACCAAAACCAGACAGCCAGTAAAACTGTCATTGGGGTGGAGTGGTGGACCCCTCCTTTCTTTCGGATCAATTGCAATTAGTAGTCACAAAACAAGCGTTCAACACCATACTCTAGGAAGCCTCCGGAGTCATCAATGTTAATCTCGCTAGGGGTCGCCTGAGAGGATCAGGCGAAGCCCGAATCCCCTTACGTCTCGCGCAGGGGTCCTACATCTCCTGTCAGCCGAGTACCGGAGACTGACTCAATCGCCCATCCTCAGCGGGTTGGGACGGTGTTCGGGCCACCGGAAGAGTCTCAATGTTAGATTTAGTCTGAGGACCAGAGTCCCGGGCTGCTTCGTTGTCTGCAGGAGTGATCGTGTCTTTCTGTCTGCCTCTCCGGGATCTGGTGCGCCGCTTGCTCCTCCGGGGCCCCTCTGATGGTGAGGGCCCGACATGAGGGGTTCTTCCAGTGGTCCCAGGGGGACCCTTTCGGGCTCCAATGCCCTCCTCCGTCAGCCAGTCCCAAGCCTCCTCCGGGGAATCAAAAAAGTAAGCTTTCCCAGTCATGAGGACTTTGAGGCGAGCGGGGAAAAGGAGCATGTACGAGAGCTGCATTGCCCTTAGTTTTTGCTTAACATGTTCGTACGACCTACGGCGGGTCTGGACTTCTCTGGTGTAGTCCGGGAAAATTAGGATTTTGTGGTTTTCCCACTGCGTACCATCTTGCCGCCTTGCTTCCCTGAGGATATTGTCTCTGTCCTTAAAGTTAAGGAATCGTGCGATCATCGGGCGCTTCGGACCGCCCGGAGGTGGGCGAGGCGCGAGCGCCCTGTGGGCTCTTTCAATTGCAAACAAGGGCGAGAGGGATTGGTCAGGCATCCAAGATTTGATCCACGTCTCCAGGAATTCGGCGGCCTTGTCATCCTCTATGCCCTCCGGGAAACCTATGAAGCGTAGGTTGTTGCGCCTGGCTCGGTTTTCCGCATCTTCTGCACGACGGTGAAGCTCGCCGGTTCGGGACTGCAGCTGGGCTACTTTGGCTTTGAGGTCAGACAAATCAGTTTCAGTTTGGGAGACTCGGGTTTCCACTTCCGTAATTCGGGTTACAGCATTTCTAAGGTCCTGTCTGATGAGGCCCATGTCCACTCGCACCTCACCAATTTTCGTTTCCACGGCTATCTGCGATGATTGAATAGCTTGGAGAATGGCACTCACCCCGTCCGGGGTTGAACCCCCACCAGCCACTTCTCCCCCTCCTCGTTGGCCCGTCGCAGTTGTGAACTGGTAGATTTTTTGTTGGGAGGGCGGAGGTTGTTTGTTCGTTTTATCCTTCCCCATCGTGGCACTTGAGGCGGGCGTCAGGTGGGCCACCCCTTCCTTAACGCGGTTTCAAGCCTGAGAATTTAGTGCGTTGTTAAGTACCATGGACTGTGGGTGGGTTCGCTGTGTCTGATCACGCAAGGACGGCCGGCAATGACACCGTTGGCCCCTTCTTTTCAGCTCCCTTTCTCGCTCTCTCCATCAGTTGGGGGGGACCCGTCCGAGACCCAGACCCAGGTCTCTCCACCTTAAGGGCTCTGCGCCTCCATTGTAGGCCTCGTGCCGTCGCGATCGCGCTCTCGATCTCTCAGGTCGTTCCGACCAGGGTCTAAAGTCAACCAAGCACGACCCGGAACCCAGGGTATCCACTTGCCTCAAGGTGTTGCCTTCCACCGCTCGGCTCGCAGTCCAGATTTTGCCGCAGTCCAGCTCGCGCTCCACCTGGGCTCAGGCCCGAGAGAGGCCGGAGCCAAGTCCCCAGGCCCCGGAGTCCCCTCTTGTTGCTGCAGGGATGGGGGTGGGGGGGGTGGGGCGGGGGCGTCACCGCTCGTCTTCTCCTTCCACTCCCCCCCCGGTCTTCGATTCACTTCCCTGCCCCCCCTGGTTCCCAGCACTCCTTCAAATTTAAACTCCCCCCAGCAGGGGGATCTCGGGGGCCAGGGCCTCCGCCACGGCCCCAGCGCGGCACTGCAAGTCGCCCAGGCGGTGAGGGAGGGCTCCCGGTCCTCCGGGTCACACTCGCGCCGGCGCGGCGCCGCTCACCCCGCGTCCTCCTCCACGACATGAGGGGGGGGGGGGTCCGCCAGCGCCCCCGCGGCAGGGAACCACTTTCGGGGCACGCCCCCAGCTCTCACCGGGCCTCTCGCCGCCTCTCAGTCCGCGGCAGTCAACTTCATCGGGGCCCCCAAGCCCACCTCAGATCCGCCGGGCGCATCTCGCAGCGGCCGCCATCTTGAGTTCCTCTTCACGGGAGCAGCCGGGTCGCCGTATGAGGGCGGGCCGCCGGCTTTCCATCGATTCGCCCCAACAAACTTCTCTACGGGTCCCCGGGACACCGGGGCGCCATGTACAGCATTTTTCCGCTCCTTTGGACCACAGTGGTTAAGGGCGGATGACGGAGGGGTCCAGAGCACTCTCAGAGTGCGACCGCCATCTTGACGCCCGAAGCCACGCCCCCGACTGAACCATTTTCACTGTTAAGAAGAACGCATCAGGGGCGCCACTCTCACCCTTACTATTTTTCCTGGATTTAGGGGTTCAGCCATTGCAAACGGCTTGCCATAAAAGAGATCCACACCCCAGCAGGGAATCAAAGACCCTTTTAAATACTGATGACATTATGCTTGCACTTATAGAACCGATGACTAATACCTGCACTTATGTCCTTAACAGAATCTTTTTCCACCTTCTCAGGGTACAAGACCAACTGGATAAAATATGAGGTGCTTACGACGACACTCACTACCACAAAAGCAGCCCTTGAGGGGTGTTGGAAATTTCCCTTTATGCAGGGTTATCCCCAAACTTCTTGCCTCTCTCCTCCTATGTTTCTGACCCTCTTTTTGTTGGCTTTAGGAATCTGGGCACTTTACCACTGCTAATCAGTGCTAAAGTGCATGTGTTTTCTCCCCTAAAACTTGGTATGACTGGCTTACCCCTTTCTGGCATATTTCATTTACCTATAAAACCCTAGTAAAGTGGTATACCATATACCAAGGGCCTGTAAATTAAATGCCACTAGTGGACCTGTAGCACTGATTGCACCACTCATAGAAGTAGTCTTTCAAACTTGTCTCTGGCCTGCCACTGCAGTACCTGCATGCGCAGTTTACTGCTGCACTGGCTGTGCAATTCAAACTACATGCCAAGGTCTAAACTCCCTTTTTACTAAACCTAGGTCACCACCAAGGTAGGCCCTATATAGCCCTAGGGTGTTGTGAATGTAAAAGGTAGGACACGTACTTATATATTCTACCTATCCCAGTAGTGACAAACAGCCTATTTTGTTTTTCACTACTGTGAGGACGGCTCCTCTCACAGGATAGCATTGGGAATTCCCTTATGTAAGGAAATGCATCCATGGCATGGTTACCCCCTAACTTTTTGCCTTTGCTGATGCTAAGTTATGATTTGAAAGTGTGCTGGGACTCTGCTAACCAGGCCCCAGCACCAGTGTTCTTTCCCTATACTGTACCTTTGTCTCCACAATTGGCACAACCCTGGCACTCAGGTAAGTCCCTTGTAACTGGTACCCCTGGTACCAAGGGCCCTGATGCCAGGGAAGGTCTCTAAGGGCGGTGGCATGTCGTATGCCACCCTAGGAACCCCTCACTCAGCACATGCACACTGCTTCACAGCTTGTGTGTGCTGGTGGGGAGAAAATGTCTAAGTCGACAGGACACTCCCCACAGAGTGCCATGCCAACCTCACACTGCCTGTGGCATAGGTAAGTCACCCCTCTAGCAGGCCTTACAGCCCTAAGGCAGGGTGCACTATACCACAGGTGAGGGCCTATGTGCATAGGCACTATGCCCCTACAGTGTCTAAGCAAATCCTTAGATATTGTAAGTGCAGGGTAGCCATAAAAGTATATGGTCTGGGAGTTTGTCAAACACAAACTCCACAGTTCCATAATGGCTACACTGAAAACTGTTTTGGTATCAAACTTCTCAGCACAATAAATGCACACTGATGCCAGTGTGCAATTTATTGTAAAATACACCCAGAGGGCATCTTAGAGATGTCCCCTGAATACATACCCGACTTCTAGTGTAGGCTGACCAGTTCCTGCCAGCCTGCCACACACCAGACATGTTGCTGGCCACATGGAGAGAGTGCCTTTGTCACTCTGTGGCCAGGAACAAAGCCTGTACTGGGTGGAGGTGCTTCTCACCTCCCCCTGCAGGAAGTGTAACACCTGGCGGTGAGCCTCAAAGGCTCACCCCTTTTGTTACAGCACCCCAGGGCATCCCAGCTAGTGGAGATGCCTGCCCCTCCGGCCACTGCCCCCACTTTTGGCGGCAAGGCTGGAGGAGATAATGAGAAAAACAAGGAGTCACCCACCAGTCAGGATAGCCCCTAAGGTGTCCTGAGCTGAGGTGACCCCTGCCTTGAGAAATCCTCCATCTTGAGCTTGGAGGATTCCCCCAATAGGATTAGGGATGTGCCCCCCTACCCACATGGAGGAGGCACAAAGAGGTTGTAGCCACCCTCAAGGACAGTAGCCATTGGCTACTGCCCTCCAGACCTAAACACACCCCTAAATTTAGTATTTAGGGGCACCCCAGATCCCAGGAAATCAGATTCCTGCAACCTGAAGAAACAAGAAGGACTGCTGACCTACAAGCCTGCAGAGAAGGAGGAAGACGACAACTGCTTTGGCCCCAGCCCTACCAGCCTGTCTCCAACCAGCGACGCATCCGACAGGGACCAGCGACCTCTGAAGCCTCAGAGGACTGCCCTGGACCAAAGGACCAAGAAACTCCTGTGAACAGCGGCCCTGTTCAAAACCAACTACTTCTTTGCAACAAAGAAGCAACTTTCAAAGATTGCACGTTTCAAGCTGGAAGCGTGAGGCTTCTCACTCTGCACCCGACACCCCGGCTCGAGATTCAGAGAACCAACACCTCAGGGAGGACTCCCCGGCGACTGCGAGCCCGTGAGTAACCAGAGACGACCCCCCTGAGCCCCCATAGCGACACCTGCAGAGAGAATCCAGAGGCTCCCCCTGACGGCAACTGCCTGTAACAAGGGACCAGACGACTGGAACCAGCACTGCACCCGCAGCCCCCAGTACCTGAAGGAACTGAACCTCAGCGCAGGAGTGACCCCCAGGTGACCCTCTGCTTTGCCCAGGTGGTGGCTGCCCCAAGGTGCCCC
Organism: Pleurodeles waltl; assembly: GCF_031143425.1. Taxonomy (NCBI): domain Eukaryota; kingdom Metazoa; phylum Chordata; class Amphibia; order Caudata; family Salamandridae; genus Pleurodeles; species Pleurodeles waltl. The sequence goes on from NC_090440.1 coordinate 626,132,274, forward strand.
CCCTGTGCCTACCTGCATCGCTAAAGTGACCCCCGGGTCCCTCCATTGTTTCCTACCTGAAACCTGACGCCTGCTTTGTTCACTGCACCCGGCTGCCACTGTGCCGCTGAGGGTGTACTTTGTGTGCCTTCTCATGTCCCCTCTGGTGCTCTACAAAACTCCCTTGGTCTGCCCCCGAGGACACAGGTACTTACCTGCTGGCAGACTGGAACCGGAGCACCATTGTTCCCCATAGGCGCCTGTGTGTTTTGGGCACCTCTTTGACCTCTGCACCTGACCGGCCCTGAGCTGCTGGTGTGATAACTTTGGGGTTGCCATGAACTCCCAACGGTGGGCTGCCTATGCCCCAAACTTGAGACTTGTAAGTGCTGTGTTTTACTTACCTCCAAAACTAACCTTACTTACCTTCCCCAGGAACTGTTGATTTTTGCACTGTGTCCACTTTGAAAATAGCTTATTGCCATTTTTACAAAGACTGTATGTGATATTGCTTTCATTCAAAGTTCCTAAAGTATCTAAGTGAAGTACCTTACATTTAAAGTATTAACTGTAAATCTTGAACCCGTAGTTCTTAAAATAAACTAAGAAAAGATATTTTTCAATATAAAAACCTATTGGCCTGGAGTAAGTCTTTGAGTGGGTGTTCCTCATTTATTGCCTGTGTGTGTACAACAAATGCTTAACACTACTCTCTGATAAGCCTACTGCTCGACCACACTACCACAAAACAGAGCATCAGAATTATCTACTTTTGCCACTATCTTACCTCTAAGGGGAACCCTTGGACTCTGTGCACCCTATTTCTTACTTTGAAATAGTATATAAAGAGCCAACTTCCTACACCTTACATATGGTTAAGTGGTCATTTTATTTGAAGGGAGTAGCGTGCACATGTTTGGTATGTTTGGAAAGGTAGTGAGAAATCCTGCTTACTGGTGTAATTGGATTTTAGATTACTATTTTAGATATGCTTCGTTTAGAAAGCGGCACTTCTCTGTGTTCATAGCTCTAGTGTTTTGCAGCCTGACTCCAATCCATGTCTAGGGCACAGTGACAGTTACACTTGGTGCATACTTTCCAGAGAGCTACAATTCACGGTGTGACAGAAGAGGCATCTGCATCCATCTGCATACTGATATTCATTCTGAGCTGGGGAAGAGGGAGGGTCGTTCACACCTTACATGTCAATAGGTTGTGTCCTGCTCTCATACAATAGGCTGATTTACCCCCTACTGATTTCTGGAGCTGGGGCTGGTTTAAAAGAGGTTGTGTTGCACTTGAAATGGTTCTTTGAAGTCACCCCTTGAACAAAGACATTTTGGAGTATAAGTATAGTGGCTGACCCCATGATTTAGAGAGCACTTTTGAAACTGGGACTGAACCTCTGTCAGAAGCACTGCTGCGCTGCCCCAAAGGACTCATCTGGACTGCTCTTCTTCTGCTGCCTTGGTAGCTGCTGGGTGGCATAAAGGACTCACTGGATTGCTTTCCTGCTGCCCCCTGACTTTGTTGTGCTACACCCTGTGGTGCTGCCAGGAGGAATCGCCATTGAAGTTACTGGCTTTTTTGAGCTAACTGGTCATCTGCGGATCCCTAGAAGGTCTGCCACCTTGCTACAACTGTAACTGTATTTGCAAGTCTGCAACCCCCTTTACGCCCCAAATGTTTGCCTGGGGCTGCCCCAGAATTGGCCGTGGGCTCCTGATTCCAGTCCCCGCAGTCCCCACCATCACAGAGTGGTGAGCTCTGCAGCATTCACTTGATGTGCGTCACAAGCGCATGGGAGTGCATTATTTTCCTCCACAAATTGTCTTGTGGTCAGAGCATGGTAAATGTTTCCTTTGTCACCTCCTCTTAATTAGTGCTTCATTGATTCTTAGCACGGAGCAGCCGCTCTAAGGAGAGGAGTGGTGTGTGTTCCTCTGGTGATACCACATTTCTGAAAGGAGGAGTACAACGCCGTCCTGTCACCACCATCTTGGAGAGACGGTACTGTGCCTGGCCCTCAGGTTCTACGAAGAACTGAGACTCCCCCAAAGCTGTGTTCATCCCCATGCGGAGTCCTGTGGGGAGTGTGCCCCCCCCTTCCGGGGAAGATGTAAAGCCATCCAGCTCTACCTTAGTGAGTGGGCTTGTTTTCTAGTCGGAACCCGGGTGCATTGCTTCCCGAGTTAGAAACTCCAGGGCGGGCACAGTGAGGCGGGGGGGGGGGGAGGGATTGTGACAATTGAATGTGGAGAGTGGATGCTGATGCACCGGGGCATCTGACCGTAACATGTATGCTGGACGCACGGGCACTCTTGCAACCTGCCCGACCATGACAATTTTTGGCCTAGAAGGGAAGGCTCATAAGAATCCAACATATAACCACTAATAGAAGTGAAGGTGCTCCTATGCCCTGAGCCCATAATCCGATCACCACGAGTGTTGTGCAGCACCAGAGAGTGTCTCCTATCCTTCAGCCACTATGCACAGGACTCCAGAGGAGCCTACCAGTACCACCATTATACCGCAATAACTGCACGAGGTTCATGGTGACACGTAGAAAACCACGTTTATAAGGTAATTGGAAGGACCTGTATATCTAATAATTCATGTGCAGATATGTACTTCTGAAATACTTCGCCAGTGTTATATTTTAGGGGGACAGCTAGTGATGTGAGCAATGACTGCTCCATTATATGACCTGGGCATCCCCTGATGTAGGTCATTATTGATGCATGCATTTTCCAGACTATCGAATATAGCATTTCAGGACTTATGTAATGTGCACAATATTTATGAGTCATGTCTGTTTGCCAGATTAGTTATTCCCTTGCACTGCCTGGTATTACATAATGTGTAACATGATGACTTTCGCTTAATCAGGATACTGAGCCTTTCTACAGTAATTGGATTTTGTGCAGCAACTGTATGATTTATGTCATTTTGGACCTATGATAGATACAATAGAAAAACATATATCTTTGTACAGGCACATGCAGATTCTCTTTTGTGGTGTATTTCTTGTGCCACTGGTGTGCATGTGTTGCGCAAATGCTTTACACATAACCTCTGGAGATAAGTGTGACTGCTCTGCGCCAAGCTACCAGTGGTGCATACCCTAGCCAACCAGAAACCCCATTTCTAACAATGGACATAATTTCCAATAGATGACCTACAATCTCAAATATCATGTCATTCTTTAAATCATGGGCCTCTCTCATATGGTCTGAGACAACCTGAATCCTCATATCCGACAAATATGCTTTGACTTCCAGCAATGGATTAACTCAAATCTTTTTTTCAAAAGGGAGAGAGCGATGGTAATCACATAATCAAAATGGTTGTAGCTCCGGGATTAATTTCACAATGGGTATGACCCCCCATCAAGATTCATCACCGCACATTGAGCAAAATAGATCAAGATATGCTTGTCTTCCTATGAGATGGGCAAAGATCCAGGGTTTGAACATCTAAATTATATGCACACACTAAAAGCCTTAGAACGTGTAGAGTTAGAATACCCCGGTTTCAGTAGGCTTGACTAGGCCACAATCAGCCTGCATTGACATTTGTTTTGCAGTGGCAGACACATGTTGTAGGAAGTTGGCTCTGTATGCACTATTTCAAAGTAAGGAATAGTATGCACAGAGTCCAAGGGTTCCCCTTAGAGGTAAGATAGTGGCAAAAAGAGATAATACTAATGCTCTATTTTGTGGTAGTGTGGTCGAGCAGTAGGCTTATCAAAGGAGTAGTGTTAAGAATTTGTTGTACATACACACAGGCAATAAATGAGGAACACACACTCAGAGACAAATCCAGCCAATAGGTTTTGTTATAGAAAAATATATTTTCTTAGTTTATTTTAAGAACCACAGGTTCAAATTCTACATGTAATATCTCATTTGAAAGGTATTGCAGGTAAGTACTTTAGGAACTTTGAATCATTACATTAGCATGTATACTTTTTACATAAAACACAATAAGCTCATTTAAAAGTGGACACAGTGCAATTTTCACAGTTCCTGGGGGAGGTAAGTTTTTGTTAGTTTTGTCAGGTAAGTAAATCACTTACAAGTCTCAGGTTTGGGTCCAAGGTAGCCCACTGTTGGGGGTTCAGAGCAACCCCAAAGTTACCACACCAGCAGCTCAGGGCCGGTCAGGTGCAGAGGTCAAAGAGGTGCCCAAAACGCATAGGCTTCAATGGAGAGAAGGGGGTGCCCCGGTTCCGGTCTGCCAACAGGTAAGTACCCGCGTCTTCGGAGGGCAGACCAGGGGGGTTTTGTAGGGCACCGGGGGGGGGACACAAGTCAGCACAAAAAGTACACCCTCAGCAGCGCGCGGGCGGCCGGGTGCAGTGTGTAAACATGCGTCGGGTTTTCAATGGTTTTCAATGAGAGTCCAAGGGATCTCTTCAGCGGTGCAGGCAGGCAAGGGGGGTGCTCCTCGGGGTAGCCACCACCTGAGCAAGGGAGAGGGCCTCCTGGGGGTCACTCCTGCACAGGAGTTCCGTTCCTTTAGGTGCTGGGGGCTGCGGGTGCAGGGTCTTTTCCAGCCGTCGGGAAATGGAGTTCAGGCAGTCGCGGTCAGGGGAGCCTCGGGATTCCCTCTGCAGGCGTCGCTGTGGGGGCTCAGGGGGGACAACTTTGGTTACTCACGGTCTCGGAGTCGCCGGAGGGTCCTCCCTGAGGTGTTGGTTCTCCACCAGTCGAGTTGGGGTCGCCGGGTGCAGTGTTGCAAGTCTCACGCTTCTTGCGGGGAGTTGCAGGGGTCTTTAAAGCTGCTCCTTCGAAACAAAGTTGCAGTTCTTTTGGGGCAGTGCCGCTGTCCTCGGGAGTTTCTTGTCTTTCTTGAAGCAGGGCAGTCCTCTGAGGATTCAGAGGTCGCTGGTCCTTTGGAAAGCGTCGCTGGAGCAGGTTTCTTTGGAAGGCAGGAGACAGGCCGGTAAAGCAGTTGGTGTCTTCTGTTCTTCCTCTGCAGGGGTTTTTCAGCTCTGCAGTCTTCTTCTTCTTGTAGTTTCAGGAATCTAAATTCTTAGGTTCAGGGGAGCCCTTAAATACTAAATTTAAGGGCGTGTTTAGGTCTGGGGGGTTAGTAGCCAATGGCTACTAGCCCTGAGGGTGGGTACACCCTCTTTGTGCCTCCTCCCAAGGGGAGGGGGTCACATCCCTAATCCTATTGGAGAATCCTCCATCTGCAAGATGGAGGATTTCTAAAAGTTAGAGTCACCTCAGCTCAGGACACCTTAGGGGCTGTCCTGACTGGCCAGTGACTCCTCCTTGTTATTCTCATTATTTCCTCCGGCCTTGCCGCCAAAAGTGGAGGCCGTGGCCGGAGGGGGCGGGCAACTCCACTAGCTGGAGTGTCCTGCGGTGCTGGAACAAAGGGGTGAGCCTTTGAGGCTCACCGCCAGGTGTTACAGCTCCTGCCTGGGGGAGGTGTTAGCATCTCCACCCAGTGCAGGCTTTGTTACTGGCCTCAGAGTGACAAAGGCACTCTCCCCATGGGGCCAGCAACATGTCTCAGTTGTGGCAGGCTGCTGGAACCAGTCAGCCTACACAGATAGTCGGTTAAGGTTTCAGGGGGCACCTCTAAGGTGCCCTCTGGGGTGTATTTCACAATAAAATGTACACTGGCATCAGTGTGCATTTATTGTGCTGAGAAGTTTGATACCAAACTTCCCAGTTTTCAGTGTAGCCATTATGGTGCTGTGGAGTCCGTGTTTGACAGACTCCCAGACCATATACTCTCATGGCTACCCTGCACTTACAATGTCTAAGGTTTGGCTTAGACACTGTAGGGGCACAGTACTCATGCACTGGTGCCCTCACCTATGGTATAGTGCACCCTGCCTTAGGGCTGTAAGGCCTAATAGAGGGTGACTTATCTATACTGCATAGGCAGTGTGAGGTTGGCATGGCACCCTGAGGGGAGTGCCATGTCGACTTACTCGTTTTGTTCTCACCAGCACACACAAGCTGGTAAGCAGTGTGTCTGTGCTGAGTGAGGGGTCCCCAGGGTGGCATAAGATATGCTGCAGCCCTTAGAGACCTTCCCTGGCATCAGGGCCCTTGGTTCCAGGGGTACCAGTTACAAGGGACTTACCTGGATGCCAGGGTGTGCCAATTGTGGAATCAAAAGTACAGGTTAGAGAAAGAACACTGGTGCTGGGGCAAAACATAGCATCAGCAAAGGCAAAAAGTCAGGGGGTAACCATGCCAAGGAGGCATTTCCTTACACATGTGCTTTCAAACTACATTGACAAGTTTCCTACGTGCATGTTTCTCTTGTCTTTCCTTTTGAGAAAATACGTGAAACAGAATTCATTTCACAGAAGTGTTTGTCGAGCTGAAATGTAATAATTTGTATTCCTTGAGAAGGAAACCATGTGCAGAATCTTTCTGTATTTGCAACATATTCAAGACCCTTTGCCTAGGTCTGCTCTAAGCAGTTGCACTGTCTATTGTTTTCATTTGTTGCACAAATTTCATATTATTTCCTTTATGCCTTATTACAATCATGCAAGAAAGTATGTGTTCTATATTTTTTATTTGTTGTATCACATTTTTTGTTTTATTATTGGCTTACTTTAATAGTAGAACCCTATTATGTCACATCTCACCATGACAAGAGTGTAGTTTTCACTGCCTGAAACCTACAAAATGTGCTCTTTTTGGAATGTGTGCTAGACCGTTCTTGCTTTTCGAACCGCGCAGACTCTGTGCCAGTCTGTCTATTGACTTAATAATACTTAACTTGACCAGATTTTTGCTAGTCCTCTTGCTGTACTGTTCTTTGGTTCAGACTATTTACTAGCTTTGGAGCTTGACATTATGTTGATTCCTTCCACATTTGCATTATTTGGTGAAATATTAATGCTGAGTTGGTTTTGACTAATGACCCTTTGCCTTCTGTAATGATACTTAAATTTGAACAAACCTTTATGCTTTTGATTTTGATTTCTTTCCTGTGAAAGTTTTCTTTTGTGGCAGAGGACTGCTGACTATTGAAACTCACATGACCCGATCATGCATCTCACCCTTCTAACTTATTAGTTAAAAGTGTTGACACTCTCCAATATAGAACTCTGTTTATAGGGATCAACACCTATCCCATCTATCTTACATACTGAAAGTGATAATGCCTTCTCCTTATTGGAGTAAACTGGAATTTAATGAACTGGCAGATACATTTTAGGTCAACTGACATCCACATGGTTACTGCACCACAACTATCGATAGAGCCATACTCATATGCAGATGCCCAAACATGGAGCAATGCAAAGTAAAATGCCCTATCTACATGAGACAATGGATGTACATACATCAATTTTTTACGGCAACCTAGATACATTAGAAGAGTTACATCAACTCTTTGGTCTAGACTCTTTGGTCTAGAAGACGACCAATATTATACCAACAACTAAGACACTGTAGATCACGTCTCTAATCTGCAACATTAGCCTCAGTATTCACCCTTTTTTATTACTACCTGCACTGCTGGGAACAACACAAAGGAGCAGTGCCTGGTCTTTACTACTGTAACTGTTTTACATTCTAACCCCACATAACAGGTCTTAAAATACAAATGACAAACATGCTTAACAACTGACTATACAGCTAAGGAGTGGTCCACCATCTTCGAAATGCATGACCGTAGATTGAGAATCTAGACTCAAGTTCTCATTCTACAAAAGTCTATACAAGGGGTATTGGGCACAAGCTCAATTAGCTAGAGTCAACGCTACTCAAGACCCTAACTGCTGGTGATACGGGGCAAGTGAGTCCATCCCGTCCTACTCATGTATTGCCAATTATTAGATGGTGATCTGGGGCACTTTAACTAAGTACAGTAGCACCCCCTTCCACCCATTTATGAAGCTGACATTCATATCCAACTTTATGGTTCTGTTGGCTAAGTCCTCTTCCTGGAGGTGATAGAACATTATGAACAGTGAAAAAGGTCTGTTTCCTGGGCCACTAGAAATCCAGTACTTTGCCATCCCACAGGGAATGGTTTACTGAGCTTTTCCAACTAGCCTCATATGAGAAGGTAATACATAGACTGCAAGTCTAAATGGATATTTTGGAGAAAGTATGGACACTTTTACTGGAAAACAATTAATATCCTGTTACCAACATTTATGGAGAGGTAATTTGAGAACCACATGAGGCTAGGGCAAAGTCATGACACTGCACATCTAAACTGGATATAGTCTTACCATAGTGTCAACAATAGGTCTGGGATGATGTTATTAGACTTCACCATTTCATGACTGCATGCAAAGGATATAGACTATCCCTAGAATTAGGGAATACTAGCCACAAGAATCCTTGTTGTCCCCTCCCCTTTACTTCAAATCCCCGTCCCTCTATACTCCCCTTCCCAGTTGAGAAGAATTTTACTAAAATCAAAACATTGGCTAATCAAGACATAAAAAGGTGCGACATGGTAAAGGATATCTTTGGTCTTGGTGCCAATTTTATTAACACCCTGAAAAAGTATTCTGGCCGCTTAAGCTCAACATAAAAACAAATACATGAAATGTTTTCAAACACTGAGTTTCCATTTCTACCCATGTAAATAGGTGAATCTCTTTTACATGTAAAAAAAAAAAACAATAAGTACGCTTAGAAATGACTCGAAACAAACCAAAAGGTACTGGATAGCACATTATAAAATACACTTTTAGCTGACAATAAGTTAATTATGATCCTTGCTATTTTTTAAGAGGTAATAGTTTTGTGTTAAAGCTCAAATAGGAGCACTTTATTCCCATTTAACAAGGCATTTCTGAAACAGGCATTTTGGCAATAGTGTGTCCGAGCTAGGACGAGATGTTTGATATTGAAAGAATTTTGTGGTCCCTTTACTCCTGGCATCTCAAGCATTGGTTAGAGGGCCTGCTTTGTCGACACAATTAGTAAATTGGACATTAACTGACAGGCTGGAACCTTCAGAGCTCATTAGCCCAGGTCTGGCTACTTTATGCATTTCTCCTTTATAAGTAAGATCACTATAAAGGGGAAAAGCTGCGTATTGTCTCACTATCAAGAGCCTGTAAAGAGTAGCCTTAAGCAGGTGGGCAGAGTCATAGGATATAGTCACCTTGTCAAGCATCGGCCTCAATGACATCTGAAGCACTCCTACCAGCACAAACCCACCCTTTATGGGGCACCATTTGAAGTGTGGCAAAGAGCCAATGTTTGTACGTACATGGTATTTCAGGCCTCCGTCAGTATCCAGTCCAGTCACATTCCCGAAAGTTGAGGAACCGGGTGTTCAGCGCCCTAGGAGGTGAAGCCTGCAGGAGGGGGGTTTGGCGGAGAGTGCTCTATGGGTTCATTCCACGGTGAACCACGAGGACAGTTTATCAGAGTGTACCCATGACTTGAGCCATGTCTCAAGAAAGTCACCAGGCCGGGAATCCTCTGCTCCTTCCAGAAGGCCAAACAAATTGTTGCGTCTCAATCGATTCTCAGTGTCTTCTGCACGCCGTTGTAATTCATGAGTGTGGGTGAGTAGACAATTTACCTTGATCTTTAAGTCTCGAACCTCATCTTCCACTGAGGAGACACGCTCCTCTGCTTCGGTAATACGTGCTGTGACATTTTTAAGGTCTTGTCGTATCAAAGCCATGTCCACTCTTAACTCCCCAATTTTATGTTGAACTGACACCTGTGAAGACTGAACAGCCTGAATAATCTTATCAGTATCTCCTGTAGCAGGGATTGAGTTTTCAATAGTGTCCCTGCCATGAGCCCCAGGTGGGGTGGTGAATATTTCAATACGAGTTTGGGATGACAAAAACCTCACCTGCCTCTCCTTTCTCATCGCCTGGATCTCCTAGGTGGGAGGGGGCGGGGGAACAGTTTTCAGTTAGGGGCTTTCCGCTCAAAGCACAGACTTGAGGATGGATGAAGGTGGGTTCTTGCGTCCCTCAGGGTGCTTTCGTAGCGACGCTTGGGGGTGCAGAAATTGTGCCTCACTGATCCAATATCTCCAGCTTCTCCCCCCTCGTATCTCATGCGCGAGGTGTCGTATTTCCCCCTGTGGCACAGAGAGTGAAGCAAAATGTCAGTGGGGCCTTCTGTGGACCAGGAGGGGCCAAGACCAAGGTTCTGTGTGCATCCAGGAGGCGGCCCCGGAAGCAGCAGTTGAAATTTGCAATCAAATGGACCCCAAATAAGTCAAATTTTTACTCCGTAATGTTGGAGGAGGGCCCCCCACCCTTCAATATTCAGGGCTGTGATTCACCACCGCCCCCATGCATGGCTGTAAGGAAAAAAGGGGGGGTGCCAACGCTGCCAACCTCTGCACGGTACTCAATAGCTTGTGGGCCTCACGGCGCGCTTATCTTCAGTCATGCAATCTGTTGGCACCCTACAGCAATTTCTTCACCGTCCGGGTCATCAAGGCCACAAGGAGGCTGCCCCTGCGGCAGTCTCGGGGGTCCCCCTGGTCGCCGACCGACGGGGCCTCAGCCCTCCATGCGGCCCCAGTCCAGGAAGCAGTTGTGTCAGGTGGTTACCCCTCCCTCATCCCCAATCCGGTCCGGGGGGTGGGGGGACCCCACAAAGGGTCACCATCATCCAGGAAAGAGCACCCATTCAGGCCACGCACCATTTGGCCCTCAGAGCCGGAGCGCCCCCGATGGGCTGCATCACACCGCTGGGTCCGGGGCTACAGCTTCTCGTCCACCGGGGGTACGAGCTCTGACCACAGAGGCTCGGAGTCCATCAGCAGAGCCCTGGGCGTCTGGACGCCTACCCAGCCACAGCAGGAAGCAGGGAGCGAAGGGCGGTCCACCACCAGCAGGCCTCAGAGGCCGTAACTGCCTTCGCCCCATCACGCCACCCTCCTCATCCTAATCGGATAAGGGCTGCGCAGCGTGCAGAAGCAGAGGCGGGGCCTCACATCAGGTCCGCCGCATCAGTCAGGTGGATTGCCATTGTTGGTGGGTATCTGGTAGGCAGTGTGGGGCATGGACGGTGGCAGATGACAGAGGGGTCCGGAGCACTCTTAGAGTGCGACTGCCATTTTGACGCCCCAAACCACAACCCTGGGGTGGAATATTTTATGCCACTATGAATGGGGGATGGATGGTGGGAGAGAAAGTAAACAATGCTCCATTATCCCATAAAAGAGAGCTGCATCTTGATTGATTGCGGCGATGCACTGAAGTTAGAGGGCACCATCTTCATACAAGAGTCTGGAGCCACTTAGGAAGGAGAGAAGTTGTTTATTTCATATTAGCCCTTATATTACAATAGCAGGATAGAGGTCCCTCCAGGGCTCTCTCCAATCGTCCATATCTCCTTGCTTCTACTCCACACCACACACACCAACATTCTATGACTTAATTTACTCTCAACATTCCACTGGAGTTGAATGTTGAGACATTCATGGAATGGGGACACACGGGATACTACACATCTTTCTTTCTTAAAAATAACAGACCAATGAACAGTCATTCCCTTGCATATAAAGTACAGGGGACAATCATTCACAATCATTCAATCTGCAACATGTCTAGCTTACACATTCAACTAACAATGGCATTTTAAAACTCTCCAACATCCATGCAGACGCACAAAGACAACAAACTGCAGTCACAGAAACTCTCTGTAGAAGCAAGACAACAACTAGGTTGTAACTAACACTGCACAACGGTCCAAGATGTCCAAATTTTGTGACCTCTTCAGACATAAGGCCATGAAGTCACATGCTTGCACACTTCTAATTGAAAGTTTTGCAAATCATCATCTAAAATGCCTTGACCAGACTCAAACACAAACCCTGCAGTCAAAACAATGCTCATATTTAATGTATCCAGGCATCTACATCACACTACTTAATTACACAGGTGACACAGATATATTAAAAACTCACATGTTCTCCAACTTCCACAAGCAACGCACACATCCCCACAAGGGCAACACACTGCACCACAAAATCACATACAAAAGTGCAGCCCCAGACTCCAACACGCCCTACACCCATTTACACTAGCTAGCCAAGCCAACAAAACCAAGTACCAGGCTGAAGAAAGCACTTAATGTGCACCCAGTACAACGCCCTCTGGAAACTGCACCAGAAACAGTCTTCTGAACAAAATAAAGATAGCATCCAGTAGACGCATACTGAAAAAATTGTTAACAACAATCAAACACTAGAGTAGTCCAGCAATATAACGTATAACACAAGACCACATCAGCTGGTAAGGAATTACTCATCTACAACACACTAGAGCTACATCATACACTACCACTGAGATACAACACTGACTGACTTCATTATATGCAAACTGAATGAAACACACTACAAAAAATAAAAATCGCAAATGTGCTCTCCCTCCTGTAGCACATACCTGTCAAATCTTTCCATTTCTACAGAATGATGACTCAGGTGAAACTTCTGGCTATCATCCACGGGGTACTACTCTTCCAAAGTTTTCACCCCACAAGGCACTTCCCCTTGCAACCTCTCATGACATGGTATTTCTCTGGTCTCACATCATTCCCAGGGTGTACTCTCTCATGCAATTTCTAACAACAGAGCACTATGCTTCCTCAACTTCGCATCCCATGAGGTACTCCCAACAAACAACTTCTAGCAGAAAAGTGCTGCTCTTTCACCCACTTACCACTAAAACACATGCATACAGGTACTCATATCTCTCGCGACACTTGGACACACACAAACAGCATGCATCTACACACACAGATGGGTACTACTCTATCTTCCTCGAACTGCAACTAGCCTCCATATGGAGTTGAAAGCACATGCACACCGTGTACGTCCAAAGCAGCCTGAAGGCAGATCATGTACATTTCTCAACCTGCCCTGCAATACTAAGAATTCAGCACACCACAAATATTAACATAAACCACAATTCCCAAACAACACATCTTACACCGAAACTTACTAACCCAACACACGTATTACCAACATAATGCACATAGCACACGGCAATATGCAAGAATCACCAACTAAACTCTTCTCCGACATAATGAAACACAGTTAGTGGAAAATAAGACCCATTTTTTTAAACAAAACTTTATAGAAAATTACAAACTCCATGAATGCCAAATATCCCTGCTGACTAAATAACTGAATGCCATATTTTAACATCCTAACGGGACAAATGCCAGGCAAGCATGTTTTGAGTGAAGGACACAGTATACCCTTTTAACAATGTCTCATTTCTATCTCTAATGCCCTTCGAAATAGTTCTACTTCTTCTTCCAAATTAATTCAGGATAGTCTTTTGTCAACATCTCCAGTCCTGTCTCAAACAAACATCAGCTTACTACGCTCCTTAATGCTGTCAAAGTCTAAACAGTCACTGCCTTCACTCCGCAAGACACTATTGAGGCTCTCCCTCTTTCAAGTTGTGCTTTGATGGCTCCTAACAACACACCCTCCTCTTCCATTACCAACTGACTAGTGCCACAGAGAATAGTGCCCATTTACCTGGTGTTGTGCTTTGACACAAAACCTCTTTTCAATGTCTTGACCACAGCACCAACAGGAGCAGCACCATGTCCTCTAGTCACTCAGCGACATAAAATATGCAGAATGCCTTCAACCTCAGAGACCCGGGCTGTCCTCTTCAAACTTGGTCCGGCCCGATGAGTTCACCAGGGTTCTTATCACATGGTGTGTACACCTCTTGAGACGCCAACAGAGTTTGTACATCTTGACAGAGCAGTGGCCGAGCTTGTGAGTGACACATGAGCCCAGCAGACGAGAAACTTGAATTCAAAACGAGCAATGTGCAATCTTTGCAGTACACCAACACCAGTCGGGCGCACCAGACCCTCCAAGGCCTGGCCTAGCTTTTGCCACACTCAATTTAAATGAAAACTCATACTATACACTCACCAATGCTTCTCCTTATGTCACCGTTACCACTGAATATATTGCTGCCTGAAAGCCCCTGGGTCATTTCAGAGTTATGCTTATTGTAAATGAGATTTCCTGCCTCTTTCCACATCACCCTTCCACAGTAACATTGTCTCTATAGCATAATCCTTAATTTTAGGACTAGATACTAGGGGACACATCGGGACTTAAAATGTTTTCTGACTTTGGCATACTCCGTAACACAGCATCTGAGAGCCTTTATGGCCCTGACTCTATACCACATATTTTATTTTTATTTTTTTATATTACAACCCTTTAACTTTTCTTTTTAAAAGATCTTTTTATTGTGTTTTAGGACCCCATACAGAAGGCATGTGGGCAAGCATACATCCACCGACATACATTACTTCCCATGGTTCTAGGACTGGACCACTGTTCAATGTGATGCCTCACCAGTCCTCCTATTGGTCTTTGCCCCTGTAGGGTTGTTTCCAGGGCCCAAGTCTGACCCCCACACCCAAACTTGTCTTGTCCAACCCTTGGAACTCTTCCCTATTCCCATCCTCATTTCCATCCATGGAACACAGATCTTCTCGAATTTACGGGGGCATCCCCTTGGACAATATATTTTCCACTCTGCCCCCATGCACCAGTCCATTAATTTTTCCCACTCAAGCCTGGTCCGGCAATGTTCTTGCTCCCCAGTGTTTAAGTAGATTCCTAAGGGCTACCATCAAGGCCAGGGTGCTAAAAAGCAGGGCATATCAATCCAAAGATTGTTCCCCTCAGATGCCCAGGGAGATCAGATGGGAAGTGAGTTGCACCCCATAGCCCAATGCTTACGACAGTCGCTTAATACCTGCTCCCAGAAGACAACCCTTTAACTTTTCATTGATCTAGAACTGTTACTGAGTGGATTCCATAACTTGAATTGTGTTACTCTGCTGATTTGATGTTTGGGGAGGTGCCTTAATGTTGGGACACATTCCCTCATGAAACTGAGGTTTACACCGTCAAATGTGGAAGGTTTGATCCAAGTACATTTTCGGGTTGCTAAATTTTGGGGATACTGCTTTGCACCCACACTAGTGCATACCGCACACTAACATTCTATTACATCACTCACTGTCAACATTCCACATGCAGGCTGAAACCTGCAGGGAATGGAAACAAGCAGGATACAACAGGCTGGCAATGACTCCCCTTTTGCACACAATCAATAGGCCAAAATTAATTGAATGATGTGAAACCCTGATTTATTAAAGTAAACACCGGAAGTGTGAGAGGTATAGATGATATTATTGTTTGCTGCTCTAGGTTAGTATTTAGACTAGGTGTCATCCATTAGTGATATTAACCCACGTAGAACATCTGGATTAAGCAAACGATAACCCCATCCGCATTAACCAGAACATAACCCTATCTCTGTGTATTCTTATTTCCGGACACTCTGGCTTATTATTCAGAGTTGGTGTAAGGTGTGTAGTCTGAATTTTTGCCACCAATTCAAAATATTCAATGTGCTTGGGGGAGATTGGGGCAAGGGCGCCTTAAGGCACATGGAAGGCTAGATTTTAAAATGAATGTGCAGCGCCTTTGCCTTTTAAAGGCACCGACCGGATGAGAAATGTACCCAAAAGGCAAGCCGGCCTGACTAATACAAGCTCTATGCAATCCATTTGCAAAGGTAACTGCTGTGATAAACCCTCCAGGCAGACGCGCCTCTGTGATCCCCCCCCACTGACAGACTCTGAGGTCCAGTTGCGCTAAAACAAGATTAGCTCTTTCGATCTCATTTGTTGTGAGCTGGAATCCCAACAGGAGCCTGCTGAGTCCAGCTATTCATTCTGTGTTCTTTTTCGGTGAGTAGGCGAGAGGAAGGATAAAAACCGGCTAATGGTAGCAGCTAAGGTCCCTCGGAGACCCTGCAGCATGCTGGTGGATGAAGAAGCCGCACTGCCCTCTAAGGCTCGACCGCCGCTCTTGCACGCAGTGAATGTCTGGTGGAAGCCCCTGCCGAGGCGTACATTGACCAAAGACCCCTGAGGAGACCACATTAGCAAACAAAAGCAACCTGTGAGACCTAGGACCTAAACCCTCTTCCACACCTGTTCTTCCGTGTCCAGTGGAAAACAAGAGCCATGGAGTGGCTCATTTAAACGTGTCTGACTCTTCCTAAGTATTTTCAGCAAACCTCCTGATTTTCAACTTGTCGTTCTGACATCAAGCATGGAGAACCACACAAAGGAGGAGAGAAAGGCTTCGAGTTTAAATAGGCCTCCCAGTGACCATCCCCACCCAGAAGTGTCAATGCTGGTGCGTTCCATTTGCCCATGGATGCAGAAGGGGAAATATAATTTTCACATAGAATGGGGAAGCAACACGATGCTGCCATCTTCCTACACGTTGCACTACGTGCCACGAGGTCACGTTCATGGCGACCCCAAGCCTGGCCACTTACCCAGCAAGGACAACACCGGTGCATCCGCACAACTAATTATTTCAAGAGAATGAGTCAAAGCCTTTTCACTGACCCAATTTCCAGAGCGGATTAAATTGAACCTTCAAATCATTTATTCAGTTCTATAAAAAAATACTTTGGGGCCTCCCATCACACCATCCTTGGTTCGTAAAGACATCAAGTCAGTAACCAATGCACGAATTACTTACTATGTGCATTGTCATATGCATTTGAGGTGCTAGATCAACAGCTCACTGTCCATGGAATGCCACTTCTACAACACATACTCTATTCTAACCAAAGAAACACAGGCGAAAATAGCATCCAAATCTGTTTCACAACCGTCACTCTTGAAGTTACGCATGACAACCTGGTTAGAGCAGACTTTCTTCCGAAAGTATTAGATATCATGTGGACCTGCAATCTCGAGGTGGTAGCACACCTAATAAATGGATGAAAGCGTTCATTTCTGCCACTCAGAATACTTTCATACCCCCTTATAATACTTCAGTCTAAATGCGTTTTGTGCCAGCCTCGTGGAAAACCGCTATACCCAAACCTCTCCTGGAAAAGCCTTCTTTAGACTATGAGGAAACGAGCAATTTTAGCTCGATTTCTTGGCTCCCTTTCCGGTGTACAACATTGGAAAAATATGTTTTCCAATCCAGTTCAGGAATACGTTGAGCACTACGACATCCTCGACTTCATGCAAGAGGGCTTCTGATCCTGCAGAAGTACTGAGCTCAATGTCTCAGTTCTCGAAAATCTTAGCAGAATGGTTGATGACCATGGTCTCAGAGTCTTGATCTTTCTGGATCTCTATGTAGGCTTCAACACCATTGATCACCCCGTTCTAATTTCCAGGCTCAGATGAACATTGATTGACCAAAATGCCAACGGTGGCAGAAGTGACATCACACACACACACTCTGACCTTAATAGCATCACAGAAAGTGATGTCATATGACCTTTAATCCTGAATAACCCCTGGAAGTAATGTCGCTTGACCTTAGCCCTGAAGATATCAGAATATTTGACAACGCTGAAGTTCCAAAACTACTCCCTAATTGATATAGTAACATAAAAGTAACCTGTGGCCAAGACCGTATAGGTTGAGACATGTTATCCTTGTGTTCTATTGCCGGAATAATAAGGTGAATGATGCATGCTGGCTAGAGCGGCTAGTTTGTCCACCTTGCAAGAAGGTGGTAAGTCGGAGTAGCATAAGTGTAAATGTGTATGTGTATCAGAGAAAACACCTATATGAGGGTGCTGACATGATATTCCAGGGGAATATAACTAGTTTCTCTTTGTACTGCATGACAAATTGTGTTCAATTGAGGAGGATACAATGCCACGAAACACAGAACTGCACTTGGAACCTAAATTATTTTTGTCACAAACTGTCACAATTTAATAGTTGCTCTTATGTATGCTGCAACAGGCAATAAATTGATAAATAATAGGAAGCGGAAAAAAGATATACAAAAATAATAGTAGTAGATCT
The DNA here is from genome assembly GCF_031143425.1 of Pleurodeles waltl. Classification (NCBI taxonomy): domain Eukaryota; kingdom Metazoa; phylum Chordata; class Amphibia; order Caudata; family Salamandridae; genus Pleurodeles; species Pleurodeles waltl. The sequence continues at coordinate 626,150,093 of NC_090440.1, forward strand.
GTCCTTTTGCACTTACTGAAATAGACCAAACATTAAATATGAATGGCGTTATGGCTTAAATTATTCCTTCCTGGTAATACATTTTAAATTATGATCATTAGCAAGGCACTGACACTCTTGCAAATCCTACAGGTGAAGGTTTTTTTCAAACACATTGGGCCTGATTTAGATTTTGGCAGAAGGGTTACTCCATCACAAAGGTGACGGATATCCGTTCTGCCAAATCTAAATCCCATAAGAAACAATAATGAACTTGTGCAATTTTTTTTTTTAAATGTGTACAATTTTAATTCATTTTTGTTTGATGGTTGCAATCTCCAGAAGCTTGTCCCCATTGGACCTAACAGATGGGGGTTTTGTCACAGGAGTCAGAGGGTCATAGAAATAAGAACGTGGCAAAACTGTAGTCAGTATTGTCTGGAGTAGGCCCCTGTAAGACTGGGACAGCAACCCACCCACCCACTCACTGGGGGCTCTGGAAATCCCGTACAGCACAATCACCACGAAAACACGTTTGGCACGGCCCCACCCACCCAATCCTTTGAACCATTAAGATGTCATTAACAGGGCAAACGGGGCAAACTCTAGGTTCTGTTTTATTATTCAGCGAATGAGTGACCTTATTTCTCAGTTCAGATGTTTTTTCACCAGTCCTCACAGGTAGTACAGGAACATTTGCCAGAACGACCATTATAGGGGCATGACGCAAGCGGGAGCTGTAATGTTGATGGTTTGTCACTATGTTCTGATCCAATGGGCCCTGACCCCAGTGGCTGTGAACTGCCTCAAGATACAGATGTTATACCCCTTCTCATGCCAGCCTCAAATCGTTCCCTACGCCCAGGACCTCCAATTATCGCAGAGCGGTCGTCCAGACCAGAAGTGCTTCAAGGAACTGTGTCTGTAACGTGAAGCGTAGCATTTTCGGGCCTCCCCCGATCCGAAATAGCATCCCCTCCCACTTCTTTAGTGCATGCATCTTTTGCTTCCTCAAGGCATGCGCAGGTTAACTCAATAGACAACAGCCTGTGAATCACTGGTTCCAGTTTAGTACTCAAAATAGCCTCAAATTAAACTTTCAGCAAGTTAACTAATTCTCCCACATTGATCAAGCCCTGCCCAGAAGGGGACTCACGCTGTGAACCGCACTCTATCAGGCTTGGTTTCTCTGAAGTGTCAGTGGACCTCTTTCTGGGTTTAATCACTGGGCTGGAACAAAGGGTCCCGGGCACGTGTGTCATATTGGTGTCAAGCAGCACAGCAATAGTCGAACTACAGGTTTGTGGTTGGGGCGGCGGACCTGGGGACAAAGGAACACTAACGGGCCTGGGCTGTTCAGCAGGCTCCAACAACTCATTTCCAAGAAGAGGCTCAAGGCTGTTTGTGAGCAGTAAGGAACCGTCCCCAGACAAGGACAGTCTGCGCTCAGCCAGCTCAGTTTCTATGGAAACTACCCCGACCACACACACCAAACACCCATCAATAGTAGAGATTCAGGCAGGTACCAGAGAGGGTAGGAGTTTGGCCGGGACTGCCTTCCTTTTCCCCATGGTTCAGGCACTAACTCGTTGTCAAGCAAAATGCCCCCAAAGGTTGGTTTGGTAGGATCGAAGCTACAAATTACCTGCCACAGACCAAAGTTCATAGACAAAACGAAGGGAGGTGGCTTAGCCCAGTCGATGATGGGCACAAGATGGGCCTGCCCTTGGCCCCGGCTATGCCCAGATGCGTCCCGTGTTGTGGGACACGAAGATAACTTTAATAGTGTTCGCGGCCACACAGCTGCTGAGTGTAGCAGGGCTCCTCTTCTGTCCTGGATGATGCTGGGACTAGAAGTCCTTCCTGTGATGCCAAGAGGCGGCTCCCACGCCACAGGACACAAAGAGCGCTTTAATAGCACTAGTGGTCACACAGCTGGGCCATACAGCTGCTGGACTTAAAAGGGCTCCTTCTCTGCCCTGGATGATGCTGAAACTGGCAGCCACTCCAGTTATGCCAAGAAGTGACAAGGTATCTATAAGTGCCTTGTTAAAAGGCAAGAGGGGCTTAGTGGATGTTTGCCCCGGCTGTAGGACTTCTGTCAAGACATTGGTCTTGACCTTCAAGGTGAGAAACTTGAGGTCAAGGACTTGGGCTGACCTACACATTACCATTGCATAAGATGCACTCTGCTCAGTGGCAGGACCAGAGGGTGGGAGGATCCCTGACTCGGGGGAGGTCTTGAGGTCACTAGCTCCTGCAGGTCATCATACCAATTGTCCTCGCGGTCTGGCTGGTCAATCTCATCATTCGCACTGTAGTCACTGTCTGAATCAGTGCCAAACAGGGTATGCAGGGTGTGCATTTGTCTTTGTACAGGTGGACGATTCAGTGGACAGAGTAGGGCCTTTGCAGCAGCTGAGCATGGCCATGGTCAAGGTAGAGATGGCTAGAAACTCTGTGCCACAGAGGACAATTGGAACCTCATCTTCCGGCATCAATGGAGTTGGCACTGGCACCAAAGTACCAAGAATAGGTGTGCCCCTGGTATCAGAGGAGTAGGATGTGGAGCCAGAGGAAGCCCTGTGGTGGTTTTAAAGGGTCCAACTGGTGCCGAGAGCAAACCCATAGATGGTATTCCAGTTAGAAAACCTTTCAGCTCCATGAGCCCACAGGCACGCCAGAGGTAGTCGGCAAAGATCCAAGGAGGCGGAACATGGCTTTGTGAAACTCTCCAATCTGTTTCAGAGTGGTGGAAGGCCCTGGAAACTCAGTCTTTGGTGAGACAAGTTAAAGAATAGGCTCTGCAGTAGAGCAACTTCAGAAGAGAAATCAAGATGTATGGTGCCGCTCCCATGCCTTCTGTGGAGAGTGCAAGAGGCGGTAAGGGGCTCAGCCCTGCTTAGGTTAATTGTGTTTTTTCTTTGACACACCCGATAGTGAGAGCGACCTCTGCAATGACTCCTGTGACTTCTGGATCTTAACTGGGACCAAACTTTCAACTTAAACCAGTCTTGTTTCAGAGTCTTCCGGTGCTTGGCAATGTGGTGTTTCACCTTGTGGTCTTGTAGATGATTCATGACAGATGTTTATTTGTGACAGTCCTTACAGGGCTTAAAACCTGTTGTTTTGGGAGTTGACATTTCCCTTTCTACACTGAAAATAGATTTTTTTTTTATCAAGGTAAGGTCTCAAAGGGACAAGAGGTTGCTCCAGGTTCATGGCTGGTGGCGCACAAAGAAATTGAACTAACATCAGCGTGCAGGAGTGGCACCTATATAAGCACTGCACGTCATTTCCAGAGAGGAAAGGCATTTAGTGTTGAGCCACACAGCTGTGCCTACAGGTCAGCAGCAGTACTGCTGAGTAGTTTCCAGATCCAGTCTGACACCTAGGAAATATTCAAAGGTGAGGAGTCTGCAGCTTGATAGAGTCTCTATCAGAAATGTTAAGATCGCTTCTTACTTTTCAGGAGGAACACCTTTATGTTCCAGTTATCAATGTACTAGTCCAATCCAGATTGGACTACAATGTGATCTACCTCACCTCCCCCAGGTATCTTTGTACTAACTTCAGTTGATTCAAAATGGAGCAGCCAGACTTTTCACATTTCAAGAGTCTTAAAGTAGTTCCATTGACTATCCATTAAAAGTCAAGCCATGGCCACTGACCACAAGACCATACATATAAACTGAGCATGTGCGAAACTAGAGTAATTTGCTGCAGCATAACAACACAAAATGACCAAAAAATTACAGGAATTTACATGTAATTACTCAAAATGCCTCTTTCACTCAAAAAACAACCCAAATAGTCTGTTCAGGTCAAAATTAAACTACAAAATGTAATTTCAGGTTAATTTCTGATCGCTCATGTTCAAAACACCTCTACTCGCATTCTAATTTATAGTTTGTGCTAAAAGATTACCCGAACAATGCGCTTAGATTAAAAAAAATCTATCTGAAATATAGTTGTCCCCACGCCGGCACTTTCCTCGGCATGTACTCTGAGATTTGAGACTTATCATGGTCTCTCATAACTGCCACTTTTCTTCCTTGTGACTAACATGAAAGAGTTACTCATAACCATATTCCTGAAGCATATTCAATCTTCTTGCTACATACATTTGGTACTTTCCGGACTGCGGCTTTGCTTTGAGCCTTGAAAAAGTCACTTGTGACGAAACACGTATTGGCTTGCTTATGCAAAGATGTTTATCCAACTGAGTACGATGGCTGTGGGTAAGGAACGCTGATCACTCGATGGACCTATGCTGATGCCTTCTAATAAAGGATCATTTCACAACTGTTTTCAACTGAAACGCTGATTTATATATGAACTTTCTGAGTGCGGCGGTGTCTGTTATTAACTTTGCTGAAGTGTTTGTTCTGAACACCAAAATAAGCTCTAGGGTAGTGGAGTATACTCAAGCGCATTGCACCTACAGTTTTCAATGTAAAACGCCACATTCACACTGTCACTACATTTGGGAAGTGCACCTTACTTGCCACCACTATCCGCTATATATATATATATATATATATATATATATATATATATATATATATATATATATATATATATATATATATATATATATATATATATATATATATATATATATATATATATATATATATTTTTTTTTTTCTTGACTTCCCACTTAAAAGAAACTGCTGCTCACTTTCAAAACACTGCTGTCTGTGTTTGGAACTGGAGTTTTGCGGTCAAGAATTACCCAAATTCTGCTTGGATAAAAATAATCTACCTGAAAAGCTGCTTGTATTCAAAAATTACCTTAACAGTATATCTTGTATTAAAATGTATTTGCGAAACTATGCAATGTGGCGTGATGCTGTAATTTCTTTCTGTGAAATAACCTAATTTATGGAAATTACACTGGTAAATAAAATTTTGGCCAGGCCTAATAAAAACTCACCTGACTTGCTGAACTGGAAATTATATTTGCATACCCCTAATTGTGACATTCGCTCTGCATTCCATTGCTTTCTGTTCGTCAAAGAAGCATTGTTACTCAAAGTAACAGATCATTTTTCACGGCTGCAGCAGAAACCTGAAACAATCTACCTTACTAGCATTCTCAACTCGATCTACAACTATATAGAAATCCCATTTCTTCGGCGTGCACTCTTTAGATCTACCCTATATTACTAATTAGGTAGTGCCAAGAAGCATTTGCGTACGAACGCTACACATAAACCCCACCATAGCCATAACCTACGGATATTGTGCAGGTCTTACTACAGTCCCGAAACAAGTAGACAGGAATAGTGTGTCCACCTATAGCAGGGCACACGTCCTCCCAAAAGAGTTTCCTCTTAAGGCCTCTGCTACAGGACCACACGCCACTGCACTGGTTCACTAAGGGAGGGAAGCTTTAGTAGAAGCTGCTCAGCTGTACCTGTATGGGAGAGAAGCACCAACTGTTGTCTGTACTGCAGCGGTTAGTTGTGTAACTTAGAGCTTACGGTGCTGCTGACTGGGCATCCGCGTGAACATGTGATGCTTCCACCGATACAGCCCCAGGTGCACTTGTTCTGTGTGCGCGAGGAACGCTTCCACTGCTGCCACACGTGCTGCACCTGCACAGTCTATGAAGGAAGCGCGCGCGCATGAGCGCAGTTCAGACTGTTGCTGCTGTGCTCTGTCTAGTTCAAGAATGAGGCTTGTGTTGCCGAGGTTGTGCTGGGCCCATTTTGTGGATACTGAGTCACAATTTATTTTATCACCATAAACCAAACCAGCGATTCGGAGAGTTCTGCACATATATTTTCAACTGTCACCGTTTCAACCTGATTTCATAAAGCGCTCTGCTTTAAAAACCACGCAGCCAGCTGCATTAACTATTCGAATTGCATGCATTAAATAAATGTACGCTCTGCCCGAGGAAAGGTTTTTATACCAGGGGGACGTAATCAGAAGAGAAATATTGCCACAGAGAGATATACTTTGGAATTTTGGAGAGGTGTTTTCACAAGCCGAATGTTATAAAATATTAATTTTAAAAGCAAATCTACGAAGTGTATTTATTTTTATGATGTTATGTGATTTCTTTGGCAATCAATGCTAACAGTTGTGCGCTACTTTTACGGTGCAATACTGACACCCAGTGGCCAAGGTAGCAAATGAAATTACAAAAACAATACTTTTAGATATCTAGAAACTTGAGAATGGTGAAGCGAAAGAGTGACAGGCTATATACAAATAGTGCTCTCAATTTCCCTAATAAAAATAATTAAACAGTGGCCAGCAAATATTTTGAAAGGTGCGGTTGATGCACCAACGGTAAGCTAAAAGCATAAATGATGCAAAGACCTGGACAGCCAACCCTTCCTAGACAAAGTAATAACTTTTTACAGATTCGAGTTGGGAGAGTTCAGCAGGCGCTACAACCTTACAAGGCTGACAGAATGCAAGCTGTGGGTAATAACTACACGCTTTAACAAACTATGTGGTAGTGCCATTTAATAGTGCTATTAAAACATCGGTGGGCTGTGAAATGTATTTGAATTCAATTTCTGATGTAAAAAGTAGGTTTCTGCTTACCAGATTTCGTTTTAAATTTGTTCATTTACTATTGGCCTTTCCCAAGGATGTCGATTGCCGTATACATCCTGTCCAAAATGCCCTTGTTATGATTCATCAAAGCAAAGCATATCCACTTTATGTTCTCAACCCAAGAACCGCTTCCTGAGACCAATTCTTTGTTCATCCAAGATTAGATCATACAAAGAAGCATTTTATTTGCAAAAACCTGTGTAGCAGTGTTACACTTTATTCGTTGTGCAATTAGGATCAGAAATCTATATAGGGCTGTGTGATGAATGTTTCTGCGATAGGAACTTTTGTGAACCTATGACTTGGAATCGATCCATTAATAATAAGGTTGGAATATTCTTTTTATGTAGTTTAATAATTGTACTGTTTTATTTTGTGCTTTTATGACTTGAGCTCAGCCGAATAAAGAAGTTTGACTGACTAGCCGTACACAGATAAGAGTCAGCAGGATGGGAATCAGTGCTCCCAAACTAGGGACCCTAGTCCGAGGCAACACAAACACATTGAAGCAGTAGCTGGCGGTGACTTTTCCCAAAAGTACCCAGGGAGTCCAAATGCCATAATTTTTTGATGACTAGATTGAGCGAAAAGTATCTTCTCTCCAAGGGCATATGTCAGTTGCAGTGCCCCGAGTACTCAACTAACGCACTTTGCTGTTGGAGCCGGCATTCAGAGAGACTGATGCAACAATTGTCTGGGAATACACACTATGGGCCTTAATACAAGTGCATCTGATACAATATAAAAACCAGAAGTTCAGAATTCACCGGGTGCAATAAATACTATCTATTCCGAGATGTTTCCCTTAAGCGGGGAATAAAGTGCTTACAGCACCAAAATGTCCGTGTCTGAGTATACACCGGGCATGTTCCTCGTTAACTGCGCCAGGCCTGATGTACCTTACTTTAACCGAGGGTGCAAACCTTAGCACACCAACTAATTACAAAGTGTGATAAACACTGCACCCCTCATAACTGCAAGCCATGCGCAAACATGTTTGCACAGGGATCTCAGTTTAACTGGGCACTTGGAATCCGGCTCAATATAATATTTTTATGATACATGATGAGTGCAATACTGCCAGCGTGTGGCCAAAGTGGTAAATGGATTTTACAACCAAAAACCTCTTTAGGTCTACCACACCCCACACCCCAAAAAAAGAAAACCAACCCGACTATTTATTGTGGGAGGGATCACCAAATGTAGATTTTGCTATGTAGATTTGCGTTTTGCCGCATTTTTACAGCACTTACATTTGACAACATTCCTTGGTTTATTGGTTTTAAGCTTTAAATCTTTACTCTGCTGTCACCGCTCGCCACTATCATCCTCACCCTTACCTGCCTTTGCATCTTGTAATTACACTTAGTGCATCAACTTCCTCTTCCTTCATCCTCACCCACTCGCTCCTTCACCGACCTCTACCATCCTCATGTGCCATTATCCTAGACCTCCAGTTTCTTCGCAATTCTCTGCTATCGTCACCCCCCCTTACTCCACTACCTTCATCCTTTCAGTCATCACCCTCCACCTAGAGCACCGTGCCCGACATTACCCTCTTCTGCATTTATCTAACAATTCCATCACCCAACTCAGCCATCACACTCCATCATCATCCCCCTCTGCCATCAGTCTCACCCTCCCTAAGCATAATCTCACCATCAACCTCCTGACTCTCCTGTCACCCTCCTTTTCAATCACCCCTTCTATCAGCACCCCACCCTCTCCTGGCATCAGCCCAGCAAGAGTCTCCCCTGGCACCTCCGTCACGCCTCCGACAGACATGCTTGGGACCTGCTCCGAGGAAGGCAGGGTGAGAGGGCTGGAGTATCTCCGACAGCCGCTTCCACTGCCCCGAGGGTGCCTGCCACACCCGCAGACATGCAGGGGAGACGTACGTCGCTGTGGCCTGCATGGCACGGCCAAGGATGCCCGTGGAAGGACAATCTGGCAGATCAACAATGCCGAGGAAGGCAAGGCGCTGCTGCTGGGGGTACTAATGCCACGGCCCTCTGATGCCATAGAGTCAAGTATACTGGCAGGGTGGCAGACACCTGTTGAGGGGGAGGCAGGGTTCGGGAGGGGGCGAGTGGGAGGTGTGGGGTTGGTCAATATGCCAAATGACGCATGGAGCTGTTACTAGGGAGTTTATCCCGGTGGGACCCGATGGCGATGTTACAGAGCTAAATTTACAGATAAGAGGACCAGTGCTTGATTTGAGCCGCTGGTTTCCGGTGGGGGACACCGGCACTTAGTTTTGAGGGCCGGCACTTCGTTTTCTGCAACAGACACTTACTGCAAGGTCTCGAATTCACGGTAAAAAAAAAAAAAAAAAACAAGCGCTCGTTTTTAAATAAGCATCCGGGTGGGCTAGGTCCTGGGCACTTTTTTGTTTTTAAGAAGGGGACCTCTTGGCCCCACCACAGTCCTGGGGACCACCATCTCCCCGGGAAGAATAATGTAATATGAGCAAGGGGGAGGGGGCACGCAGCCCCCCGCTCCCCAGGAACCACCACCCCAGAGGCAAAAATGTTTTTTTAACATGGAGGAGGCCTAATGGCCTCCTCCACAGCCCTGAGGACCACCACCTCCCCAGGGGAAATAACATAAAATGAGCGGGGGAAGGGTGTCCCTGGTGAGCCCCAGGGACGAGCACACCCCAAGTAAAAAATTATTTTTTTAAACGTGAGGGAGGCCAGATGGCCTCCCCCACAGGCCGTGGACGAACAACTCCCTAGGGTGAAGAATTTAATACGAGTGCTTTTTTAATGTAGGGGAGGCCTCATGGCCTCCGCCACAGCCCCGGGGACCACCACCTCCTGGGTCGAATAATGCAATATGAGCAGGTGGGGAGGCAGCACTGCCCCCCAGCGCCCTAGGGACCGCTGCCACCAGGGCAAATACTAAATAATTATAGGGGGTTTTGGAGACCCATTAGCCCCGGGGACCATCACCTCCCCTCGAGGAGCAACTGATGGCCCTGGAGACCACTACCCACCAGGGCCAACTCCTGCTATACCCTGGGGTGCCTACCCTCGGGACATAGCTGTTTGCTGTGGCTTAGTTGCAGCTTTGAGGCTGCAGCTAAGCCTCAGCAAATATTTCAGTTTCAGACAGTGGGACCGGTCAAGCAGGTCCCACTGCCTGAAAGCGGGCCTTTCATCTCTGTTCCCTACACACAGATATGTGTGTAGGGAACAGAGATGAAAGATTTGCTTCAGCAAGCACAGACCTGCTGATAAAGCAGCTCCTTGCTTGATGAAGCAATAGCACAGCAGGGTAGGCTTTGAGGCTTCCCAGTGGTGCCAGATAGCCCATAAGGGGCATTTTGTATAATAAAAATATTTAAAAAATGAAAAAAACATGTAGGGACCGCAGGAGAGCCCTTGAGGGCTCTTCAAGATCCCAGATAGCCCACAAAGGGCTTAAAAAAAAACAGAAGAAAAAAAAAAAACAACAGCTCAGTGTGAAGCTCACGGACCTGGACACTGAGCCCTGAGGGTTGGAGCCCAGATGGACTTGTTCCCTCTTTAAAAAAAAATATGTATTTGATGAGGATTGCTCTGAAAGAGAACTAGGATTACAGGTAAGCAATGTTTCCTTCTCTTTCAGAGGATCCTCATCAACAGTCAAAAGCACTGAACAGAATAGCAAGCCCATCCCACAAATATGTGGACCAAATAATCAATAGCAGTTGTCAGAATTACCCAAAAAGATTCCTCAAAGAAGCCTGTCCTACTTGAGTATCTGTTTTTGTAATCAGGTCTAGACAATAATGTCTAGTAGAACTATGTATAGATCTCCTTGTTGCAGCTTTACATATTTCATAAATGGGTTAATTCCTTAATAGGGCAGCTGTAGCTGCTTCACCCCTGGTAGAATGGGTTCTAGGTCTGGCAGGTAAGTGTTTATTGGTTAACTGGTAGGAAAATACTATACAGGAAACTATCAACCAGGTGATTGCTCGTTTGGCGAAAGCTAGGCCTGTTCTCATTGGACCATTGTTGACAAACAGGTGATTTGACCTTCTTATAGCTTTCGGTTTATCTCAGTAAAACTTTAGTACTCTTTTAACATCTAAAGAATGAAAGACCCTTTCCGCTAGGGTGGAGGGATTAGGAAAGAAAGTTGGTAGTGCAATAGTTTGGTTAATGTGAAAATCAAAGACTACCTTGGGGAGAAAGCTAGGATGAGTTCTTACCACCACCTTATTACAGTGAAAAAACGTATATGGTTCTTTAGCACAGAGACACCGAATTTCACTGACCCTACGTGCTAAAGTAATGGGGACTAGAAATGCCGTTTTCCATATAAGATGTTGCAAACAGGCTTTGTGTATTGGTTCAAAAAGAGGGCCCATCACTTTTGAAAGAACAACATTAAGTTTCCAGGAAGGAGAGAGAGACCTAACGAGGAAATACATTCTTAAGCCCTTCCAAGAAATCTTTGACAACTGGCATTTTTTAAAAAAGAGGTCTGCGATGGAGACTTCTGTAAGCTGTAATAGTTGCAAGATGTACCTTTATGGAAGAGAACTGCAGACCAGATTTTACTAAATAGAGGAGTTACAGCAGAATTACATTTTCTTGACCCAAAGTTGAGTGGAGATCATTTTGGGCACACCATAAATAGAACCTTTTCCACTTGAAAGCATACACTTTTCTGGTGGAAGATATTTTGGACTCGTTTAAAATGTGCATTCATTTGTCTGTAAGGCCTAAATGTCTATATTGGAGAAATTCAGGAGCCATGCTGTCAAGTTCAGCAAGGAAAGTTTGGAATGTAGAATCTGTCCTACGAACTTGTACAGGAGATCCTGCTTATACTGCAGCCTCTTGTGTGACCTATCTGACAGGTGAAGAAGGTCTAAGATCCACAACTGGTGAGTCCATTCTGGTGCTATGAGGATCATTCTAGTCCTGGACATGTACAGTTTGTTGGTCACTGTTAGAATTACCGGCAAAGACTGAAATATATAGAGAAATTGCTCTGACCAATTTATCAAAAGGGCATTGACCCTAACTGGGGCAACCTGGACACGTAGTTGCAGCATATTTTGTTGTTTGCATCTGCGAACAGGTCTATTTGGGGATGACCCCCATTCTTGAAAAATGTGTTGCACGACGTCGTCGTGTAGGATCCAGTCGTGATTTTTGTGGAAATGTCGAGAGAATGAATGAATGTTCTGGGCTCCTGATAAGTGAATTGCTGTTATTGTTAAATTTATGGCTATCAGCCATTTCCCAAAGGGGTGAGCTTCCAGACAGAGGGCGAGAATGAGTTCCTCCTTGTTTGCTCGGGTAGTATATGGTGGTCGTATTGTTGGTTTTGACAAGGAGGGAAAGTGTTGTTATTGTGGGAAAGAAGGACTTTAGCGCTAAATGAACTGCTCTCAATTCTAGCATGTTGATGTGATAGTTATTTTCCTTGTTTGACCACACTCTCCGCGTCTGAAGGAAACCCATGTAAGCTCCCATCTCTGCAGAAAGGCATCTGTGATCACTGACTGTGCTGGAGGGTCCTGGTGAAAAGGAACCCCCGCCTGCAAGTTTCACTGTTGAGACCACCATGGTAGAGATTGGAATACAGCCATTGATAAGATGAATTTGTCTTCCTAGTGATGTGAAAACTGATCCCATTGATCCTCCAGACATTGTTGTAGAGGTCTCATGTGTAGTCTTGCATGGGGAGCTATGAAAATGCAAGAGGCCATTAATCCTAGTAGAGAGGCACACTGTCTCACAGATGGATGTCGAGTGTTCAGGAGACTGCAACATTTCAGACTGATTGATGATAGTATTTCCTCCGAAAGACACTCCTGCGGCTATTGTATCAAGTCTAGCACCTAGGTAGTGAAGACGTTGTCCTGGACTTTCTATGGACTTCTTGAAGTTGCTCGGGAGACCTAGATTTTGCGGTGTCTTGATGCAAATTTGATAATTTTCTTTTGTTGGTGATTGGGAGGGTCTCTCTATGAGCCAATCTTCTAAGTAGGGGTAGATGAATATATTCTTTCTCCTTAAGGAAGCTGCAACCACGGCCATACCTTTAGAGAATGTTCGAGAAGAAGACTTCGGGCCTATGGGTAGTACTTTGTATTGATAGTGTTCTGATCCCATTTTGAAGCATAGAAACGTCTGGTGTTTTGTGGTGGTTGGGATGTGGAAGTAAGCTTCCTGCAGATCTATAGAGCACATCCACTCCACTTGATGTAGTTGTGGGTAGATCTGGTCGAGATCCTGCATACTGAATATCTCCATGCATAATTTGTTCAGTACTCTCAGGGCCAGAATGGGCCTGAACCCTTACTGTGGATGTTTTTTCCTCACAATGAAACAGCAAGAGTAGATTACAAAAACCCTTTGATGATGTGGAACCTCTTTTGATGCCTCTTTTGTAGAAGGATTTCGACTTCCTTTGGTAAGAGGTCTTGTTGACAGTGTGATGTTTTTGCCAGTGGAACAGCAGGAGGAGGGGATTTGAAACAGAGAGTAACAGTCCTCAACAATATTTAAGACCACTTGTCTCTTATAGTTGAATGCCACTCTTCCAGGTGCTTGATAATACTTCCCTGCACCAGAGCGGATAACAGAGAAGGGGAAAGTGAAGACTCATTGCTATACTAATCAAATTGTATATGTGATACATTATTTCAAAAGCTTGATTGTTAGTGCAATCTCTCTAAAGAAATACAGTGAGCTGCAATCTCAGCTTGCATCACTGACAGTGGTACCAATATATAAATGTGGACAGGTTAGCTAAAGTTAACATTTGTTTATAATGCTCGTAGAATGATTATATGCAAATGTATGCATAACAACAGAAGCAAGATTAATGATTGTTTGCTTTCAAGATAAAATGAACACGAAAAATATCAGCAACTTAAAAAAACACGGAGGAGGGCTGTCAACAGTTTTGTTGTCTTGTAGCTTGCTTGCTTTTAAAAATATAATGAACCTAAAAATATTTTCAACTTGTCAAATGCAGACATAGTTACAGACAGTTTTGCTAAATTACTTTGCAATATGTTAAGGACCACTTTAAACACCATTTCTTTACGGCATAATTAACTACAACTTGTTTGATGGCGAGTCAGTGTAAAAAACATTATGGCTCACATGTAAAAAACTAATTTGCTGCACTATTAAAGAAAGTCACAAAAGGCCACCCTCCGCTCAGTGGCCTTGTATAAGTGCAGATTTACAACTTTTAGCATAAAAACCTACAAAAGTAGGACAGGAAACACGATAGTCAACATTTGTGAATTCCATTTTCACATAAGCATATGAACATGTATATATTTGTGCAAACATCTGCTAAGCAAGTTCAAATTTACCTGTTACAATTCTTTTTCTCGTTTCTCCAGGGAAAACTATTTTGTCTCATGGAGACCCTGTAACCTTCTGTTGGTAGCTTATAGTGCTGTAGATTTGCATGCTCTACAAACTGCAATCCATCTTATATTGCAAGTGAATGTTTGCAAGATGTTTTTGTTAAAAAAACTTTTGTTCACCAGATGTCCTATAACCCCTTGCTTAGCCCACAGGGCATCAGAACAAAAATCTATCTAAGATTGTTTTTCTCCCAGAAGGTGAGTCATGTTATTGAAGCATAGTGAAATAGTACAGATAAAGAATACATGCACTATGCATTGTGACCAAACAGATACATTAAATCTCTCTGATCACTTCTGGTTCCTGGGAAGGAGGGAGGGCACATGTGAATCTGCAGCACTACAAGCTACAAATAGATGGTTACATAATAATATTTTCCGTTCTTAGCAAGTGCAGCTGTAGATACACCTGCTCTACTAGACTGAAAAGTTGTGTCTCTCTTAAGCAGTGGCTCGCAGATAATGTAGATGTTCTTAAGACTGTTTGGTCAACCAAAGTTCCTGACAGGCCTGGATATCCAGATAGTAGTGTTTGGTGAACACGTGCAGTGCTTGCAACTCACTGACTCTTCTGAGAAAAGTAATAGCAACGAGGAAGGCTACATTCCAGGGCAACAACTGCATGCCACAGGGGTGCACTGGCTCTCACTGAGATCCTATTAATCTTTTTAAATGTATACTAAGATTCTAGACTGGCGCGGCAGGTGTTATGGGCAGAATCACTTTCTTAGGATGCTCCATTAAGACCTTGAGCACAGGTATTTCAAAAAGTGACAAATGTTCTCTATTATGCATGCAAGCTGGGACTGCAGATAGGTGTTCACGAATAGAAGTGACGCCAGTCCTGTTTTTTTGCAAATGCAGTAAAGAAAGCAAATAGCAGATGATGTCTTGAACAAATGCTTTGAAGGGTTCAATATGTTCCCAAACAATACTGGACAAAAAGGTATGCCCAGCAACACATTTTTGTTGTTCCAACATAGAAGAGCGTATTGGGCTGCTGGCTCTAACATTACCACATTTTCCCATTGCTGCTCCGTTTGTAACTGCTGTGCATGTAGTCATATTCTCCAGCAGTTTCATTGCTATATGTGCTGTAAGTGGTGTCTGAAAAAGAAGTAGCAGACTTGGAAATGCCACCACACACTTGGTTTGGATACCCTTTCTTTGTGACAGAATTTAGCAAGGTCCCTAAAAAAGATGGGATCTGCTTTCATACGAGATGTGACTTTTTGGCATTGAAAGTGAACCCTAGCTTGTGCAACAGAGACATTGATGTCAGAGCGTGTATCTGATAAATACCCTTGGGGCTGTATTGACTCCGAAGGGGAGAACTTTTCATTGGTAGTGTTGTCTACTTAACACAAAGAGCAGATAGCAGTGATGCATCAGATGAAAGGGTTATGTAGAAGAATGCATCCTTCAGGAGTGCCGCTGTGTAGTTCCCTGTGCAGAGCAGCAGAACTATGTCCTGCACGACGGTCATTTTGAAGTGATCTGACAGGATGTATCAATTTCAAGACCTGAGACCTAAGATAGCCAAAGAGTTCCATAATTCTTGAGAATAAGGAAGTACAGGAAGTAGACTTATTTGCCGCACGGATGAGGAGGCACAGGCTGGATTCCACCCTTGCAGAGAAAATCCTATTGTTCTTCCTTCAATACTGTCAAAAGGTCTTGAAACAGATGTACCCTTGCCATACAACCTTGACAATCCATTTGCCATGGTTATTGTCCACTATTTATGAGGGAATAACTTCAGTCTGGTGTAATGAGGGGTGAGTTATTGCTTACAAGTCAATGTTACAAGACAATGTGCCCCTTCCAGAGCCATCTCTCCCCTTTCCCTCTGCTAGTACCATTGTAGCCACCTTTTCCAAAGCTCTTGGACACTTGGATTTCCTAAAAGGACGGTTCCTGTATACATAAAGCAGCTTTTGACATTCGTGTCTGCAGTTCCCATGGTTTTTGCTGTTTTGGTGTCCTCTTATCTTTTCGATCTGTCAACCTAGGGGCAAACAAAAGCACCCTATCAAAAATGCCATTAATGAGGTGCTATTGAACCTCAGGTTTAAACCAGAAGCTCCTTAGCCATACATGGCGGCAGAAAATGAAGATGCTATTCATCTCCCCAGAAGGAGTATCAGCTGAGTACAGAGTGCAGCAAATGTTTGCATTGGAAATTATATTTCCTTTCCCCACTATCCATTGCTCTCTCTTGAGATATGCTTCTGGAGAGTGATGAGCGACTGTTCCATTTCTTCTCATTCATCTTGGTCATAATGGGAGAGCAATCCAACCGCATTAGTTATCATCCACTGAGCAGGAGCTCCACTGCCACTGTTTTGCCTGATGCATCGATCAGTTTGCTAACTTAGTCTAAAGCATGCACCCTTCCTGGCTATGTGGACAAGCAGGGAGTAGGGTGCAACACTACCAGTAGTAGACATCTTCTGGGGCTGGTATGTCATTTCTTCCACCCTTGGTATGACTTTACAGGCTCTTTAAAGGTCGCAGCACTTCACCATGCTCTTAAGAATGGGTATATACTGAACACACCTTTCTTGTTTTGTACAGTGTCAACTAAAAAGTCAACCTTCTCACCTATTGTGGGTGCTTGACTTTAGGATGGGTGGCAGTCCTTTAAATTATTATATGGTACACACTGTGGTGTCATCCAGATGAGAGGCATCATTGTGGTAGGGCTCTAAGGATGTGGGATCCTATTGGTCAACATCGTAATCTTGCCAAAGATCATCCGTTTTCTGGTAATGTGCCCTCTCTGGATATGGATCTTGAATATCATCGGGACTCCCCAAAGAGAGTCTGTATAATATGATTAGACTGATTTCGAAGCAAGGGAGGAAGTGGTGGTACAGGTGGCTAGGGAGTGAGTGGTGGAAATTGTGGTGAACAGCTAGTAGATTTGTCCCTACTCTTTCCAGGGATTGGATAGATGTGGAGTTCTTGAGTCAGTTTCTCGAATATGAGCTTTCTTTACCTAGCTACCGTCAGCTGTGCTGTATGCTTCTTCTTCTGTTGGGTAGTCATTAAAAAATTATTTCTCTAGGGGGTTGGATACAGATTTTACATTGCCTAATGTTGGGCCATTGGTCTCCAAGCTCGGCATCAAGGACTTTTCAAAGTATACATAGGTGCTGACTTCAGCTCAGAGGGTGGCTTGTCAGGAGCTCTAGATTGACCGGTTGTCTGCTGTTCCACGGCTCTGAACACTTGACAGAAGACTTTCCTGGAGCTGAGGGGTGTCTTTCAAGGTCGAGAGGTCTGAGACCTGGAGCCCAACCTAATGGTCAGAGCCTTTGGTATCTGGTCTCGGGGCTAGATGTGTGACTCCTTGGAAGTGGTTCTCTGCCTGCTGCAGACACGGTTTATAAGGTCAATTGCCAATGGGTCAGTCCTCGAACTTGGGGCTCGAAGGTTAGTGAGCATAGGGTAGTCTTTGTCCTGGGTCCTTTGACAAGCTGTGGAGATATGGTCCTTTCCTGGATGTCAGAGCTTATTGAGGTAAGCCCACTCTGCTGCCTGGCAGACGTCAAGGACTGGGACTCCACTTGCTAATGCAATGGTTGCAGCTTTAACCCTGGTAGAATGAGCCCGAAAGCCCTCACAAGGCTGCTTTTTGGCCACTGTATAGCAGATTTGTATGCAAAGAATGACCCAGCTTGAAATGGTTTATTTCTGCAGTGCCCAACCTTTCTTTGCTCCAGCATACCCCACAGAGTTGGTTGTCCATCTGGAAATATTTCATGCGGTCAAGGTAGAATGACAACGCTCTTTTTAGGTCCAGATAGTGGAGTCGCTCCTCTTCTTTGGAGGGATGTGGAGGAATGTAGGCAAGGTGACAGATTGCCTCTGGGCAGATGTTATTGCCACTAGGAAGGCTATCTTGATGGTGAGCAGCAGGAGGGGACAATTATGAAGAGACTTGGAAGGAGCACACATCAAGAAAGTGAGAACCAAATTACAGTCCCACTGAGCCATAATGAAGGGCAAAGCAGGGAACATTTGCACAACTCTTTTAATAAATCTATTTACATTGGGGACTTAAAGAGGATTGGCCAGGCAGCCACTAGAAGGCAGACAGAGCAGAAAGGTAACCCTTAAGAATACCTAGAGCAGAGCCCTGCTGTGCAAGGGGGAGAATAAAGAGAAGCACATCAGAGAGAGAGACAGAAAGAGGGTCGATAGACTTTTCTGTCCAATAATTTACAAATGTCTTCAATTGGAAGGCGTAAATAATCTTGGTAGAGGGACGGCTGGCTGCCAGAATGACATTACAGACCTCGGTAGGAAGGACAAAAGCTGTCAACTGTCGCTGATCAATATCCATGCAAGAAGGCAGGCAGGTTTGGGTGGAGGACCCTACCCTGCTGCGGCAACAGAAGATCCTCCAGAACAGGCAGCCTGATCGGAAAATCAATGCTCAAGTGCAGAAGCTCTGGATACCAAACTCTCCATGCCCAGTGGGAGGCTCAAGGATGACTTGGGCCCGGTTGTTCCTGATCTTCTTAAGAACTCTGGGTAGGAGTGGTATGGGGGAAATGGCGGACAGGAGGCCTGAGCTCCACTCAAGACAAAAAGCACCTCAAAGAGATATCAGCCTTGGAAACTCCAGTGCACAAAACTGCTGACATTACACGTTCTCTTCGGAGCCAGACAGATCTACCCAAGGCTGTACCCACTGCTGAAAGTGGCCTTGCGCCACCTCTGGATGAAGATGTCACTCGTGATTCGTTAGGCATCAATAGCTCAGTTTGTCTGCCCTGGCATTTAGAAAACCTGCCAGGTGTTGAACCAACAGGAATACGTCCTGCTGTTCCAGGCACGTCCAGCGATGCCTCTTGACAAAGGGTCCACAGCCCCACCTTGTTTGTTGCAGTACCACATAGCATTGTTATCTGTGAACACCTGCTCTACCCCTGGAGTGTAAGAAGACTTTTAATGCTCAAAGCTCCAGCAAATTGATGTGGAGTCTGCATTCCGCCAGAAACCTCTAATCTCTACCTCTCCCAGATGGCCGCCCCACCCCAGGAGTGAGGAGTGACACATCTGTCACTACAGTGAGATCTGGTTGGGGAAAGGAGAGGGGTCTGCCTCTGACTCAATCACAGTTTGTTAGTCATCACTGCAGGTCTTCTGCAGTTCCCTTCGAGATCTACACCATGTTGGAAAGATTCACCTAATTCTGCATCCCACTGGAATTTCAGGTCCCACTGCAGAGCTCACAAATGCCATCTGGCATGTGTCACTAGCAGGAAGCAGGAGGAAAAGAGGACCAGCAGCCCCAGAGTCATTCTGACCGAAATCCAGGATAGAGGCTGAAACATCTGTATCATAGCCTAAATATCCTGCTCAGGAAGATAAGCCCAGAACTGCACTTTGTTCAGAACAGCTCTGATGAAAGGGAGCCTCTGAGAGGGAGTCAAGTGTGACTTAGGCACATTTATAGTGAATCCCAGTGAAAGCAGGAGGTCCGCCGTAGTCTAGTGGTGGGAGACGACAGCCTAGGGTGAGCCTGTCTTTAAAAGCCAGTCATCTACAATGGGGGAAAGACTGGCACCGCTAATCTCCGCAGATGAGCTGCAATGAAAGCCATCACCTTGGGTAAACACTTGAGGGGTGCTGTAAGGCCAAAGGAGAGCACGGTGAACTGGAAGTGCTTGTGGCCAACCACTGAAATGCAGGTAATGTCTGTGGGGAGGCAGGATGGGAATATGAGAATACACGACCGGCAAGTCCAACACTACCATCCAGTCTCCCTGATCTAGGGCAGACAAGACCTGAGCTAAAGTGAGCAATCTGAATTTCTCCTTTTTGAGGAAGAGATTGTGAGTTCAGAGGCCTAGGATAGGCCAAAGACCCTTGTTCTTTTGGGGTATCAGAAAGTAGCTGGAATAGCAACCACTGCCTACTTCTGACATCTGAAGCCTCTCTATGGCCCATTTGGCCAAGAGAGCCGTAACTTCCTCGTGGAGCAAGGATAGATGATCCTCTGTCAGCCAATTGTCTGTTAGAGGTATGGGGGGGAGGGATTTGAAGGGGAGGGAGTTTCCCCTCCAGATGATCTTCAAGACCCAGTGGTGGAGATGATGGTCGATTCTTCCACCAACTGGATGCCCATGATCTTGGAGGCTGCAGCTGCTGGGGGGTTGGTGGTTGTGGAAGACTTCTGGCTACCTGACTCAAGGGGCCGTTATGCCCTGCACCCTCGCCCACATGTAGCTTGGAGAGTTTGTACAGGACGGTGGCTTGCATAGGGATGGAGCAGTGGAATGCCCCTTCTGTAGCCACGAAAGGCAGACTGGGGACATAGGGCCACTGAGACTCCCAAGAACATGGCTGTAGCCCTCAAATCCTTAAAGCTCTCCAGCACCAAGTTTGCCTTCTCTCTGAACCATCAAAGCACATGTCCATAAGAATGGCCTAAACATCTCCCTAGAAGCCAGATGTTCTCAGCCAGGCATGTCATTGAAGAGCCACCGTCAAGGAAACCGCTCTGCCCAACGAGTTGGTTGTATCCAAACCACACCTAATGGTGAACTTAAGCTACCTCTTTCCTGTCCTTGACTGCTTGGGAGAGAATGGTCCGCGCCTCCTCAGGGACCTGTGGCAGCACCTGCGCAACCTTATCCTACAGTGTGGTGGACTGGCAGCCCAATAAGAATGCAGTGTTCACTGGCTACAAAGCCAGGCTGGTGGAAGAAAACATCTTCTTGTCTAAGGTATCTAGCCTCTTGGATTCCCTCTCCATGGGGGCAGCAAGGAACGCGCCATGGACAACCAAGCTGTCAGGGGTGGAGTGTTGGATGAGGAAAGATGGGTCCCCATGTGTGGGGTGATGGCAGCGGGCAATTGTCCTGTTCACAGGAGCCCCTGTGCTGGGCTTGAGGCAGGTTCCCCGTAGGACATCAGTCAGTGCTTCATTAAAAGTGAGCAGGGGTTCGGAGAAGGAAGCTCATGGTTGAAGCACTTCTGTCAAGATGTTCGTGATGATTGCCACTGTGGGTAGTTCGAGGTCCAGGACCTCAGCTGCATTCACCACCATAGCGTATGATGCTCCCTCCTCTGCAGCCAATGTAGGGGGAGAAAGCAAACCAGTATCTGGAGAGGTATCCAGTCCACTGGCATCACCCAGTTCCTCACACCAGACCATGGGTTCCTGGCCTTCTAGCTGGTATTGTAAATGGTCTAGTGACCCCTCCCCCATTCTTCCTCAAGGTCTAGCTTTTCAGAATAGGGCTCGGGTGCTGACCTAGGACATGTGGGTCCTGTCAGCACCGGAATCGGTGTCAGTCAGCTCCATTTTTGCTCCGTGTTGGATTTGGAAATACAAATTAGGCTGGCACCACAGGTGGGCTCGAGCGGTAATGGGAGCATCAGGACCAGTGCAGGTGAAGGTTGCGATGGCACAACCAATGCCAGTCCAGATCTGTGATTGGATCCACGGAGGCCCATGAGAGCCGAGACCTAAGCCGCAGCATGAAACCTGATGGGGCTGCCTCTGACCCTGCGGGTCCAAAGGTGCTCCAGAGGGGTCAGCTCGCTCAAATACGTGACACATGGGCTGATAAGACTCCTTAAGTTGAGTGGGGGTCGCTCCGCCTCCCAGAAAAGCAGGGAGGCGTTTAATCGAACCTGGTAGCGGCTTTGCAGAATCGTGCCTCTAACGCCAGTATTTCATTTTTGTCTCGTCGGCCGATGGATGAGGAGAAGTCAAATGTGCTTCTTGTGCCTTTTACCTGAATGCCCCAAGGACTTGAAGTGGGATGAAGGGGACTTGGGGCTCCTAAAGCAGTCCTGCTACCTTTCTCTTGATTGGGACCGAGACTTCCTAGGAGTCACGCGACATGGGTTGCCATGACCCGGCAGTCCGAGCAAGGCTTGGAGTCGTGGTTGCACCCGAGACATCACAAACAGACTAAATGGGGGTCTGTAACCGATATGTCACGGTGACAGGCACTACACAGTCTTTCTCAAAGACATCGTTGACACACGAGGAGATAACTCGAAAACAAATTTGACAGAACGTCAAAAAAAGGTCTGTCAAAAAACAACAGAGGATTAGCTCTTCTCTGAATAAGCACTAACTGGTGGGGAAAGAAAAGAACTTATGTCAGCTCACCGAGGTGGCACCTATATAGGTGACTGTGACATCACTTCTGGTGTGGATGCAGCTGAGTGGAGCCGACTGACGCCACCTATTGGCGTGCAGGGCATTCCAGGTCCAGTCTGATGCTTGGGAAATTCAAAGGTAAGCAATCTGCAGCTAGATACCTCTGTCAGATACTTGTAATACAGTGTTAGGGTTTCATCAGTTACTATGAATTCAACTGTTCCTGATCCACCCCACTGTCCCACCACCCAAAGCAACAAAAATGCCCACCATTTGCTGGAGAGGACACCGGTCTGGTGGTATCAGGGACCTGGGTAGGGATGTCTGGTGTTTTGCTGCAGTTCCACTAATCCATTAGGCACTGGCTAGCTGTAGTATGGTAGTGGCTGGCCAGGGTGCCAGTCCATCCTGATACTCTCAGATTACCCAAAAGAGGTGGGGGCCTGCACCACAGAGCCCACTGGTCACAATCTAGATTTTCTAATAAAAGGGCACCCCCAGGGATGATGCTACTTCGTACAAGTGCAGGACAAGCAAGGACAAAGCTGGAGGCAATGCAGGTTTTGGGGCGGGAACCAAGGGTTTAAAAGGTAGGATCTCCAAAAGGACACTCTTCCCCCAGCTACAGATGGTAACTGGAAGCACCCACAAGAGAGGTGTCAGAGCCAAAGCTGTCTCAGCTTCAATGACAACACGGAGCCTCCTTGTCTCCCTCGATGTTGATGTCCAGCAAGTTTTCTTATCTTGAGCAGCTGTCTGAATGAAGCCTCCCTGTATTCCAAAGGTTAGAATACCCTCCACAAGCCTCAGACAGCTCAATCTCTGCTCCGCTGTCCCACCCGACAAGCTGCAGCCCAGCTCCTTCGATCAGACTTGCAAATTCTTTTCACCCGTAATCCATCACAAAGACATCTTCTCAAATTCAAACCCTATTCCTAGGCCTAAAAAGAGAATGGCAATCCAATCTTTGGACTCCACTCCTGGATCTTGACTTCCTTGGCGACCACTTTTAGATGCCTCATCAGTAAAGAGAACAGCCTTTAACAACTAACTGACCGATGAGACCAGAATTTCAGTATTCCCTGAGTGACAGGCTAAATCAACTAGAGGCTCTGCTACTTTTGCATCCTGGATGCCCCTTCAATCCTGGGGCATATTTACTGCTTGTTCACTGCATGGTCAGTTCGTGATCCATCCATATGAGGAGGGTTATCCCATACTCTTGGTACCTGTCTTTTCTATCCCCCAGAGAGCAATTTTAATTAACTTCAGACCAGGAGGCCCTGACCATCACCTGGCAGGGAGGGAGGAAGTCATCCCAACAAAGGGAGTCTTAACTAAACACAGATAAGGGCTAACGCCTATCCTAAACTACCAAGCTTCTACTAAGAAGAGGGAGGGACACCGGGGAGCTGGAGTTTTCAGCGGAACAGATACCAGCTCAGCTTACATTAAACGCAATTGCTCACCATCCTCACCAGTGAACCCACTGGCTCTCAATATATACATCCCACATAATATAGAGGCAAAACAAACCCAGGATAGAAAGACTGCACGGACTTTACCAAGAGGGAGCTGGTAGTCAGCCCCTCCTAAAGAGTACCGGTACCCCTGAGTATAGATTAATGATGCCACCTCTGTCAGTCTACTACAGCCAGGGTACAGAGAGCAGTAGCCATGGTCTGTAAAAGAGGGGTGCACTATACATGCCCCCTCCACCTCAGAACCAAGCTCTAGGGTCTCAATCCTTCATCGGACATGTTCCATCGTCATGTGCACTGAGGTAGAGATCAAGAAAATTTACAGTACTCTCAAGTGACTTGTCAGGAGATCAATATAGGGCAGGGAAGCATGCTCTCTTAGCCATGCAGAAGACTTCCTGTTTGGACAGCGTTGAGAGGTGTATTAATACCACGTATACTTTATACTTCTTTCAAAACCCAATAAAGAATTATTCTAAAATAAATAAATGGCTGCAATGGGGGGATGGGGAGCTGTGCCAGATGACTCCTCGTGTTCTGGAGTCAGGTAGAGGTTTTTTTACATTCCTTCCTCCCACAACAGTAATTCTAGATACAACCCGCATTCAAGAGGGATCCATGCCGGAGGATCTGCAACCATTGGTGTTAAATGGCGATGCTTCTTCCAGTGCTGACAAGGAGCCTTGACAAGTGAAGCGAAAAGCGACAGAAATTCTTTAATGTTCCTGCAGCTTGACCTATCCGATGAGGAGTCTTTCTCTGGTGCATTGTGGGCTAAGGGAGCGGGCCATAGGATACTTTTTGACCAAAGGTTCTGTTAACAAAAACAAGTTGTGAAGTGTGTTGAGCATGTCTATCTACAGCCACGCATGCTTCAAAAACTGATTTTCCTATACAACAGCCCACCTTTAAATGGAGTGGGGATTCATTTGACTGGCAAAGGTTTCACTCATTTCCACTCAGAAGTACATTTTCAACCTTTTCCAGTGTGTAAAGAGGTTGGAAAGGAGTTGATGAGTATCCTTAACCATATTCATTTGTGATTGTTTGCAAAATCATAGAGCAGGCCAGCCCTAAAATTACCACTTATTGCCAATTACCCTTATTACCATATTCATTTGTGATTGTTTGCAAAATCATAGAGCAGACCAGCCATAAAATTACCACTTATTGCCTACTTAGAGCCCCAATGAAAGTGAATAGATTTGTTCACATGAAAATCTTTATAAGTGAATAATTTTGAAAGTGTCTGTTAACTTTTGCATATGTAAGATAAACGTATTCATATCAGGAGCTTTGAGAATCAGGCCCATAACATTTTGAATCTGGCCAGACCTTTGCGAGTTAATAAACGTTTGAAATTTAGGTTTTCTTACAGCAACACTTAGAGAAAGCTTAAAAGCAAATTTGACTGAGCGTAAAAAACGCTTCCTCTGAAACTAAAGAAAGAGATAAATGGTTCAAACAGAACAGTTATATATCCAGAACTGCTGTAAACAAACGTTGTACATAACGTAAATGCTGGCTATTCAAACCCCAATGATTCTCTATAAGCTGACATATGCAGAGACTATCCAAGAACAGAACTTCTGTATGTGAAGAGCTCGTGAATATTCACCTGACTATGGTATGTCCAAAGACCAGTCAAATTGGAAAGGTGCATTGCTAGAATCTAAATCCTGGAATAACACGACCCTTAGCATAGTCAGTGATGCTATTATCAGAGCTCCGACATGAGAAAGCTACTGTAATTTGTCACCTCGTTATACGGCACAAAATGGGACAGGTGTATTTTTTTTTTTTTACCGGAAAATAGATTTCTGAAGCATGACCATCCTGGAACAGCTAGATATTTTATAAAATTCCACAACTCTGCAGGGGTGTGGGCAACAAGATAGCCTGCGTTCAAGTTTGGATGAGAAATCAGGTATAGTGTTAGACAACATTTGTGGAAAGACAACAAGCGGTTACTGATATCAATGCAGTCGTGGTACCTTGAATTGTGAGAATATGGATTGCACTGCCGGTCATAATGTAATGGTGATAACACCATTGATCTTTCTCCTATTCCTCAGAGTAAGGGTAATGCTCATTTTCCAAACAGTGGGTACATCTAAGTCAGTCTAGTCCTCGTGGCCTGCCAGGGCAGCTCTGTCTCATTTGTTCTTGTCATGGTATTTAATTCGGGGCTGTGCCAGTCTGTAACCGACCAAAAATAGGCCCTCATATTCAATTTTGATGCGTGTGGAAGGATTTTATATATACATTTTTCTGTTACATAGACTACAAGCCCTGGGTGTATGCTAACATCGCCACTGTGCATTTAATATACAAGAGTGCACGGACAAAGTGTAGGGCCAATAAAATAAACTAACTTGTTTAAATGACGCAGTGAATAAATATGGTTGCCCGACTGTCACGCTTTTCTTAAACTTGCGCTAAGAAGAGAGTGAAGGAAAATGTACATTCTTAGATGCACACACTGTTGAAGTGTGCAACAGCTGAAACAGGACTACAAGGGGAGGCTATTTTGTGTGCGAGTCTCATAGGAAGAAGGAAAAAAGTAGTAGTAAGCTTCTCTGTAGAACTATATTCCGAACAAGAAGCATTATTCACTGTCCGGTGTAACAAACAGGAGCCAAACATTGTTCCATAGAACACAGGGCCTAAGAAAGGTGTAGAGGACGGGGACAGGGGAGGAGTTAGAGAGAAAGAGACCAGTTTCCGTAGGGAATTCTGGCACAAACTTCAGACCTCGTGGGAAACCAGGGATCCTTCACATAATTTGGCCTATGTTGATAAGCAAATACAACCATGCTGACCAACAGCTGGTTATATTTAAGTCGGTTTAGATTAAAGTGATAAGGATGTGTGATGAAGGCTTATGTAACCTTTGTCCAAAAATGTATGACAATTGCTGAGTTGGGTATAATATTCGCAACTATTCTAATATACATGATTTGACAATGAATAGTGTATAATAAATGATATATATATATAAATATATATATATATTCAGTCACTGCTCACAGAAGGGGCGGGGCAGCGTGCGGAGGGGTGAGGTGCCCCTCACATTGAAAAACACATATACAGGGTTTAATTTAGCCTAACATTAAGTCAGTGGATGCACATTGTCAATGAGGCATGCTCCGAAATGGAGGGACAGGCAGGAGTGCAGAACAAAAAACATAACTGACGGCTGCCGCCCGGGCTCGGTGAATCTCAGCTGTGATCAGACTGCTACAACCAGCGGAGTTCAGCCACATGGCCAGGGCGACCAGTGGCAGCTATATTACGATGAGTAAACTGTACTCACTGAGGTGTCAGTGCTGTGTGCAGTGCAGTGCTCCAATTCTTGTGAACTTCCCAAGATCCTCACAGGAATGGGCAGCCAGGCCGACCAGCTGTTGAGGTGCATTAAAAACGTATGGGAACTGAGATGCTGCATGCAAAAGGGGTAATGTCAGTGAGCCTAGATGTGGGGTCAAAGGTGTGGCCAAAAACAAAATATTCTGTAAGTTTTTTAGGTCTCTCACCGTTGGGTAGCTACATATAAAATAACACACCGCTTAAAAGAAAATTAAATTTAAAAAGTTGTTATGCATTGGGAAATGCACAATAGTACGTCATGAAAACTCTATTAGTTAATGCAATGCAGTGGTCTGTATGTAATCAGACAGCCACATAATTATATCTTGGGTGGTGCAGTGGAAAATAGTGACGAGTATTTTTAGTGGTCACAACCTTTGAAGCACTGTGAATATGCAAATAATTATTTTAAACTTGCGTTACACACAGTATGAAATATGCTGCTACAAAATGCATTCAAAGTTTTATGATAAAATGGTGCTTCCAATATAGATTTTAGCAATACCCAAAGTTAGTAATGCAATTTCTTTTTTTTTTTTCTTCTTTTACGTACCTGCCCCTTCAACACCTACTCATGGAATTAAGTGCTATGTAAATACAATTACAATTAAAAGCGCTCACATCATAGCTCAGTTGTTAACTGCTACTACCACTCAAAAAGAATATATCTTTGTCATTGCAAAGATATGATCAATTAAAGCCAGTACTGACTCCGAAGCATCCTTTACATTTGCTGATTACCTTTTACATTTGCAGACTAACTCTGGCAGGGAGTTGTTTATCTCTCCACCCGGCTTTGGTTTCACAGCGCAGGACACTCCCGGAGTGACACTTCAGCTGAAGCATTTACAATATCTGAATTAACCTTCCCCATGACGGTTGTTTTACAAAAAGTAGGAGAACAATTTTTCATAAATCCTTTTTGTGCTGACAGTAAGGCTGGGTAATGCGTGACCCCCTTCCCATGGCCGCACGCCACCCCTGGGGGTCGTGCCCCACAGATTGAAGACCTCTGATATAAGAGAGTATGGTATGGCTGACAAGTGGTCTCAATTTAATTTAGAAAAGCAACAACCTTCCCATTAAAATTACAAGTTTGGGGTTATTTTTATATTTGTTTAATTAAATAAAATATTTTATCATTTATGTATTTATTTGGTGAATTTATGTTTCTGTATTTTTAAAGTATTGTTTTGAGCTTCAAAGGATTGAAAATGCTTAGGCCGGGGTCCTCTGCTTCCAGTGACAATTCAGTGGGTGTTACCGGATTCCAGTCATGATTAAGTGGGGGTCCACAGAAGTCAAAAGTTTAAAACCACTGTACTACAGCATGAATAATTAAGAGAGGAGGGAGAGACATCAGCCAAATTTCCTTTTCTCTTTAAAAGTCACAGCCTTTGGGGCTTCTGCAGTCTTTTGGGTGTGACTCCAATAATTTTGGGTAGCACAACAGTTTCCTCTTCTGCTTCGTTAATCAGAAGATTCAGAGGTTGTTAGAGGATCACATTGCTAGAAGAGGTAATACAGACGCCGTTCAGGGGCAACTTTCTCCAATGAGATCAAGATGATGCAGCTTTTGGTTTTTTTGTTCTTGGAGGAGCTGTTGACAATGGTGAAGTTGATAGTGACAATGTGAGCGCTGGAGGGGTTGCTGATGAGATGAGCATGGAAGATGCTGTCAATATAGAAGTCAACAATGTGACTGCAGACAAAAGAAATATAGATGGCTGAGCCACTGAACTTTTAAGCACCGACAAAGTCCAGTGTTGTTAGCATAAGTGCTGTCAAGATAGGTGCCGTCAGAAAAGTCATCTACAGAAAGGGTGGTCACTCTGCAGGGTGGTCAAGGGCATTGCTGAAGATGGGCTGTAAGAAGCAAACTTAGATGCTTGGTTTGTAGGTATGGAGAGAGTTGATGGCTCTATTGCCAATGTGGATGTCGATTACAATTTTGGCAGGATTGTTTTGTTTTAAATAACATATTTGGAGGCGCCTTATAAACCTGAATAGATTTCTTGTTCGCCTTCTTACAATTGTTAGAGGTATATGCCACATCTTCTGACTCGGTCTTTTTTTTAAGTGAAAGTTCCTTTTATTTAGCATTTTTGGAGACAGCAGGAGGAGTACTGTATAAAGATTAATGCCAGAGGAGTGATATTTTTGGATTTGACCTTCTGTACTTACAGAAGGAGACCTTTGTAATCTCTTAGCAGTTTGATAAAAAAAAATTCTTGCATATTTTACTGTCTTTTGTTTGGGGTGTGGACAATGCATCCAATCCTGATGTGGATCACCAGCATAGGGGTGTGTTTTCCTATAGGAAACACACAGGCCCTGATTAGGACTTCGGCGGATGGAAAAGTCCATCCGCCAAAGTTCAGACGGGTAGGTTGCTGCCACTGTGGCAGCCTCCCTGCCAGAGCCATTACTAGTTTCCCGCTGGGTCAGCTGGTGGAAACTCAGTTTCCGCCCGCTGGCCCAGCAGGAAATGGCCTACAGCACTGTCTCCAACTCGTAATAGAGCTGGTAGCAATGACATAGCACATAGGGTGCACCAGCACCCATCACAATGTTCACTGTCTGCAGACAGTGAACACTGGGACGGGTCTGGCCGGGGGACCCCTGTAGTGCGCAAGCCCCTCTGGACCCTCTGCACTCCGTCTCCACCAGCCTTTTCATGGCATTGCTACCACCATGAAACCTCTGGCGGAGAAGGGGGTTGTGCTGCCCTGGAGAATTAGGACCGCCAGGCCGACAGCAAGTCATAATCTGGCGGTGCTGGTGGCGGTCTGACCGCGGCGCTATCACTGCAGTCATAATATGGCGCACCGACCGCCTCATTGGCGGTGGTCAAACCGCCACCTCGCGCCAGGGTCGTAATGAGGACCACCGACTGGAAAAGGCTTTCTTTAGAGAGTCATTCATATTTGTCTAATTTTACTAACCACACTGATTTGAATATAGTTAGGTCCAAACTGAGGTGATACTGTGTGCAAAATAATGATGGATTTCGGTGCGGCCCATGTTATTACCAGTGGCTAACATTAATTCAAGCATTGCATCCTTCATTTTTTTTTTTTTAAGACGGGAGCTGGCAGCGATGTGCTGCCATACCATCCCATTAAATATATATTAAAAAAAAAAAAAAAAGACTAAGGGAGGGAATAAAGCTGGGAGGAGGGGAAAAGCAGCATGAAGGGAATAGCAACAAGGAGTGTAAGGAGAGAAGAATGCCACGAAGAGGAGAGGAACACAAAGTACGGGAGTGGTACAGAAGCAAATGAAAGAGAGCAACGCAGTGAGGAGGGGGGGAGAGCCATACAAAGGACAAAACTGGAATATACATGCACTCTCGTGCCTAACCAAAAAGAAAAAAGTAGTTCCCTAAAAGTAAGGAGTGGAAGGATACAAATCAGCCAATCAAATGGGCTGCAAAGAGTAAAAGCTCCAGAAGAGGCACAAAGAGGAGGCAGAGAATAATAAGCAAGCAAATGAGAGTGACAATAAAGCCAACCACTGATAAGCAATGAGCATGCTCCAAGCCCACAGTAAGGTCACAATAGGTCTTTTGCAGGAAGAGACCTAATGAATATAAGATATATTATTGAATGTATTTAAAAAAGTGAAAAAGAATAAAGACCATACCTCGCAGCGCTAAGGACACACAGAGGGGGCTGTAAACAGTTTTTTTTGTGGGCAAACACCAAAAATGCACGGAAAAGGGCCAACTCATATCTCAAAATCAGGTTTTTTCCTTGTGAGAAGTGTGCTGGTGCTGGGTGTTTGGGGTTGACTTGAACCCCCGACTGGGGCTACATATGCCCCAGAGACTGAACATGTAAGTGCTTTACTTACCGTATTAATCAAACTGTACTTACCTCCCCCAGGAATTGTTAAAATTTGCAGTGTGTCCAATTTTAAAATAGTTTATTGCCATTTTATGAAAAACTGTGTACATTACTGTTTTGGTTCAAAGTTCTAACTATACCTATGCAAAGTACCTTACATTTAATGTACTTACCTGCAATCTAAATCTTGTGGCTCTAAAAATAAATTAAGAAAAAAATATTTTTCTATATAAAAACCTATTGGCCTGGAGTTAAGTCATTGAGTGTGTGTTCACATTTATTGCTTGTGTGTGTACAACAAATGCTTAACACTACCCTCTGATAAGCCTAACTGCTCGACCACACTACCACAAATAGAGCATTAGTATTATCTATCATTGCCCGTGTCAAGCCTCTCGTGGAACCCCTGGACTCTGTGCACACTATATCTCATTTTGATATAGTATATACAGAGCCAGCTTCCTACAATTTCCTCACCCCCTCACGCCAATCTGTATCCCGAGACACAAAACAGCACATGATCAGCAGAATTAACTTAAAGTTGGAACCTTCTGCCTTGAGGATTGCACAAATCAAGAACAGTTTTAACAGGACACTTTAAAAGCTCCACCTGTGTATCCTTTCCAGTGTGGTGTTTGTCAATCCTCCTCACAAGCTATAGCATCTGAGACCCTCTTCCAATCTCCCTTGGCAATATTAATTCTTCCCTCTTGTCACAATCTACCTTCCCCATCTGGATCTCTCTGCTGTGTACTATTCTCATCCTCATTCTCCGAATATTGTTAGCTCCTCTGGAACACTGACCATCTGTGCACACCTCTCTCATGTGTCTTTCCTCTGCTAGGGCCCACTCTTTCATGTCTCCCGCTTCATTGGGGGTTCAGGACAATGGTTCAGGCAAATTCTCCTCCCACCTCTGCCTGACCTTCAAGGGGGTCTTTGGTCTGCCTAACGTGCCTTGAACAATTATGATGCCAATTGGCGAGTATGTTCGGTCCCCAACAGGTCCTCAAGAGATTGACTGAGCTGTGAGGCATCCGGAAAAATTGCCCATTTTCTCTGGCAGTATTAGTTAACATGGCAAACTGCAAAAAATGTCTCCTGCCCATATAAAAGGTCAATACCACCATTTAAGAAGGGTTGTGTCCATAACCCATGGATCCTGGGCTCACCGAAACTAATAGTACAACAAAATGAATCAAGGGGATAAATTAACTATTTTCAATGTTTAATGAGACATTTAATTGTCACTGGCAAAAAATGTATTACTTAGATTTTAAGAGGAGCAATTTGGATGCTCCCACCCGTGATGCTTAGTTCCAGTTTTGTGACAGCGATCCCTTGAATTGGGCAGGGGGAGACCATAGGTGATGGAGCAAGTATCGCAGAGAGGGCAATGCAGTCTACAGTGAGGTGCATGCCCTTTTGAGTTTCTTAAGGACCAGATGATTTTTTTCAATAAAGTGCTTCCAAGGCTATGGAGATTTAGAGTCTTGAAGAGTTTTTAATTGTCTTCCAATGTCTTGATGAGGCTGGAACCTGTCGACAAGCTTTTGAAAGGAGTCCAGAACAAATTATAAAGTTTTAGTTAGTATAGAATTAGCCAGGTAATAGGCCATTAGGCCATAAAAACCTTGGCAGATGATGGACTATACCTGAGGTGGATTTCATGCGCCTAAGGATTGGTCGCAACCACCTAGGCCTGAATTATTGGAAAGCTACAAGGAATCCCAGAAAGCAACATGCTGTATATTGGACATTTTTAATTGTGTTTTCTTATGTTTGTGTTAAGGCTATCTGTATGTTAAATATCGCTGGGTTCTGGTGTTTGTGAAGCTGGTCTTTTGATTCCTTTATATAAAAAAATAACTAATTTAAGTAATAAACGTATCGCCAGTGACAATTAAATGTAGGCTTGGACATTAAAAATAAGTTAATTCATCCCCTTGATTCATTTTGTCGTACTATTTGTACACATAAAAGGTCATGCACGTTTCTTCCAAAACAATTAACCTGTCAAGGAGGTACAAGACCCCCAGTATATTGCACTGTCAGGCACGTAAGTCCTCATTATGCTATTGAGGTTACAGGATTTGGGAGACAGGATCACATGGATTGTGGCTACTAAGTATGATTCTACACCACATGACACCTGTCGGCCTTAACCGGGTTGCCTGGCTAACTAGCAGTGCCTCATCTCTAGCCGAGATGATTGTGGCAACCGGGTGCATGACAAGAAGACTCCGCAGGGGAATCGTGGTCTAGCAGATCCCATCCCTTTTTCTCAGTTACCAGAAAGTTTCATAAAGGCAAAGACAACAGAGGCAGAATATAGTTCAATAAGGATTTATTGAAGTAACTTCATCTTAGATAAAAAGGCATGTACTGCAATAACTAGGATGATAAAACACAATAAAAGCAAGCGGGTGACAGAGTAAAACACAAGAATAATCCTACCATACTGTCACTAGGAGGGATATATATATTTTTCCCTACCTACACTTTGCTTGAGCACAGCATAATAAGCCCAATCTGCCCTTTGGGTTTCCCCCCTCGGGGTACATCATCCCTCATACCTGGAGGAAGAAGCCTATAGTCTAGAGAGACACCATCCCCATGTAGATCAGGCATCAAAGCAATCACCATACAGTCATGGCCATCTGGCTGAAATCTCCCTCTAATGTGTCTAAGACAGAGGAGTGTTATTATAATTAAACAGCTGACATTCTAAGAAATGGACCCCACATATGAGTGTGTATTTTCCATGAATGTTGTAGACACAGCATACCACATTTGTCGGCAACCCTATCTGACTGTAGCCTTGGAGACAGCACAAAGTGAAATAAATGTCCTACTAAGAACGTAATGCTTTCCTACGCAAAAGTACAATGAAATAAAGAGAATAAAACAGCACTGCAAATGTTGCTATTGATGGAAAAAACAAAGCAATGCTGAATAAAATGTAACAGGGTTAAAGTGCACGGCAGCAGGCCTAGTTAGCTTAAAACAGCGTGTCTAAAATATGGCTAAAATAGCTATACAACACCCTCCCCTTGCAGGTCATATAGCTATACAACACCCTCCCCTTGCAGGTCAAAGGTGGTTTAAAAGCTTTAAGGTAAAGAAATCTAATAGCTCGTACACTAAAAAAAAACATGTAAGTCAATAATGACAAGTTAAGAGACACACAGGCAGGAAAAGGACAATTTGAACATGCCAAGTTCAATAGTCAGTATCACTTTGGAAATCACCAATCACATCCGGGACAATTGAAGCCACAAGACGTTCTACTTCGGCAGGTGGTATGCCACCTATTATAGCCAAAGTAATCAGAAATCCCCCCAAAACACTTGGAAATATAGAATGTATGGCTGGTGGTATTAAACCGAATAAAGAGAAGAAGGTGTGAACAAAACCAGAACCAACAGCCGTAAAAAAGTGAGCAATTCCAGTAGTACTGGACGCATTAAAGATGCGTCCCATGAGTTCACCAAAGTGTCTCGGAAAGTTTGTAGTTAAAAGGAACTGAATCTCCGCCCATGACTTCGCAACCTGGACCGCATAGGTCTCTCATGCAGATGTAAGCGTCACATGTTTTTGAAACAGTAAAGCCTTTAGTCAGCTCAACTTGTCAAAATTCACATCAGAAGTAGCAATATGAGGCCAAACGCCTACTACTCCCTGAAACTGTGTAGGGGGAAAAAGGACATTCCCTCAGCACGTAACAATTTGGGAGACCGAAACAACGTAAATTATTCCAGCTTGTATTCCACAACAGCTCCCACCATTAAGGAGCACATAGCTGCTACTTGAGAGCACCTGGAACGCAGGTCTAATGAAGGGGACTGGGACTCCCTTCAGATAACAAGCCAAATTTGCCACTGAGGCATTACACCCCCGTGCAAGCACAGCTGTTTACAAACCATCAAATGGCTCACAGAAGGCTTGCATTCACTACCGCTAAGAAAGACCTCTTTCATGCCATTGAAACATTTGTAAGAGAAAGGAAGCTCCCACACTTCATGCATGTAACTATCTCCCAGCCTTTCATATCTGCACACTGGAATGTGTTTCAAACAGGATATAAATTGAAGTGCTGAAATGGGCAAATTTATAACCCCATGTATTAGCCATTCAGCAGATGGTATTTCAGCCAGAGTAAAAGGCAACTTTTCTAACTTGTCAATACCCAACATGACATATGTTGCTACTTTCTTAGCCATTATTACTTGTTGTCACGTTAAATTAAATGTGGACAAAATCTCTCGTGTTGCCAAGGAACTCAACCTGCTTTCAGTGTCTGTACTGTCCAACCTAACTGCATAATGGATCTAAGCTGACTTTGTCCATGTTGCAAGAATGATACATCACTCTGTACTATATTAATTGCAGAGGAAAATGTGTTATCTAAAGTGTATACTCAGTCGGACAGGGTGCTAGTCCCATTATCTACAACGGATAATGCTTTCTGTAAATTTCCCCGATCTATTTGCCTTAAGCAGCAGCCGCTTCTTGTTGTGAAAGTTTCCATATTTCATTATATGCAGCATTTAAGAAGCGTTTTCTGTGTTGTCTCCTAGGGCCTAACAGGAAATCCTGTAAATCTGTGATATTGGACAGGAGACTAAGATTGCTGGCATAGTTTCCCTACACTATATGTTGTAACTATACCCAAATATTCTGAGGACACATAGCGAGGGTCCGGCCCAAAATTCTAAACCCCTTTCTCCCTGAGGAGTTAACAAAATGCGTATGGCACCCATTGGCGTCAACAGGCTACAATAACCACCCACCAGGACGTGAAAATGACGCATTAAATGTACCATTCTGGACCCATTCATTGAGCTGATCTTCAGACTCATTTATATACTTTTGTCATTTATAAAACTTAGCAGGAGTAGGAATACTGGGTGCATTTAATTCCTTAATGTTTGCTAAGTCTAAACAGCCTGTTTGTTGTACTGTTTCGTTTAAAAATTTAATTAGAACATAAATCATACATTCTCTAAATAAAGCTTCTCTTCCTCTTATTTGCCAATTTTTTGTTCCCCACGCACTTTTTAAGTCAATTGACTTCAACCAGTACCCATAGCCTTCTATAGCCAATCAAGAAACAAAGGAATCAATTTTGTATCTGTCAATAAAAAATGT